>NC_091977.1:38710713-39969463 GCF_044704955.1 Pristiophorus japonicus
TAGGTGGGTTTTGCTGATGGAGCGGATATGGTATCGGAAGCTCAGCTCAGGGTCAAATAGGAACACCAAGGTTGTGAACTATCTGTTTCAACTTCAGACAGTGACCAGTGAGCGGAATGGAGTTGATGGCTTGGGAACAGAGTTTGTGTTGGGGACCAAAAACATTTTCTTCGGTCTACCCAATATTTAGTTGGAGGAAATTTCTGCTCATCCAGTTCTGGAAGTCAAATAAGCATCTGAACAAATTAGAAAGAGTGAAGGGGTCAAGAGTGGCGGTGGTGATGTAGAGCAGGGTGTTGTCAGTGTCCGTGTGGAACCTGGTGTGTTTTTGGATGATGTTACCAAGGGTCAGCATGCAGATGGGAGATTATGTTGAATAAGAGCAGAAAATACTCGGCTGAGTTTATAATCTGAGCAGATGTACCAGAGCAGTACTGTCTCATCTGCCTGGTCGAGTGATTCAGTAGAAAGTCCCTTGCCGCTATTCAAAGAGAAGAGCATTCTCCCAATGTTCTGATCAACATTCTGTTGTGTATGCAATAACTGTTAAACTGAGTACTGTTGAACTCCAAGAGGTATGATCTAGGCTCTGCTTTATCAAGGCCCAAAGTGCTTAATATACAAAATGGCTGGCCTTTTATACTTGGGCTGCACACACATGCATGCAGCCCAATGGCCTCCAACAGTGACGCCATCTAGTGGCTAGTGATCCCAAAAGTACATCCATGACAATACTCCCCCTCTGAGATATTAACAGTCTTTTACAAATTGAGATGGTCCAGTGTTTTACGCTCCCGGGTTGACCATCTCAGTTCAACTTCAGCCTTGGGTGAGTGTTCAGAGTCTGTTGTGACTGGTGTCTGGGTGACTGACCTGATGGGAATGGCAATGGCCATGTCAGGGATTGAAAGTCCAGTTTCATTGAACTTGTCAGTGATGAAAGTCCCAAGTAACTGATGACCAGAGTCCTCTGATGACTGGGGGTAGGTTGGTTGGTCATCGATTGTCCCATCCTTCGACTGTTCTGGTTCGTCTGTGTGCCGCAGCTTTGTCTGATCCATATGTTTCCTGAATGTTTGCCCATTTTTGAGCTTGACAATAAATACTCTGTTGCCCTCCTTGGCCATGACAGTACCAGCGATCCACTTGGGACCCTGACCATAATAAAACATATATCGGATCGTTCACAGAAATATCGCGTGACACAGCTACGCGATCATGATACCCTTGCTGACTTTGTCTTCAATATTCATCATGATTCTTCAAGTCAGGGTGTACAAGAGATAGCTTGGTCTTAAGACTTCTCTTCATCATTAGTTCAGCGGGCAAGACCCCGGTAAGCGTGTGCGATCTTGCCCTGTAACTCAGCAGTATGCATGACAGGCGGGTCCTTGGGTTACTCGCTTCATGCTCTGCTTTATGATTTGGACAGCACGTTCTGCTTGCCCATTGGATGCAGGTTTGAATGGTGCTGACCTTACATTTTTGATACCATTGAGTTTCATGAACTCTTGAAACTCCTGATTGGTGAAGCAAGATCATTTGTCACTCACAACAATGTCAGGCAGACCACGTGTCGCGAACATGACACTGAGATTCTCAGTGGTAGCTGTGGATGTGCTGGATGGCGTGATTATACACTCTACCCACTTCGAATATGCATCCACCACAACTAAAGGAAGGGACCTGCAAAGTCTATGTGGATCCTGGACCATGGTTTGGACAGTCACGACCACAGACTCAGCAGTGATTCCGCTGGTGCTTTGCTGAGCTGCATGCAAGTGTTGCACTGATGCACACATAATTCCAGCTCAGAGTCAATTCCCGGCCACCATACATGAGACCTGGCAATGGCTTTCATCATTCCAATGCTGGGATGTGTGCTATGCAGCTCACGTACAAATTTCTCTCTCCCTTTCTTGGCCATAACAACACAATTGCCCCACTGTATACAATCCAACTGAATCGACAGTTTGTCTTTGCGACGAATGTAAGGTTTAGCCTCCTCGCATATTTGTTTGGGTATGGCAGACCAATCACCTTTGAGGATGCAACTCTTCACCACCGATAAAATCGGGTCCTGGCTAGCCCAGGTCTTAACTTGTTGAGCCGTGACAGGAGTTCCTTCTCAAAAGCATCCATAACTAACAATAGGTCCGCTGGTTGTGGCGTTTCCACCTCCGGTGTGGGCAACGGCAGATGGCTCAAAGCATCAGCACAATTCTCGGTGCCAGGTCTATGGCGAATGACATAATTATAAACGGATAATGTCAGCACCCACCTCTGGATGCGGGATGAAGCATTGGTATTGATACCTTTGTATTCAGTGAACAGTGAAATGAGCGGCTTGTGATCAGTCTCCAGTTCAAACAGAAGACCAAACAGGTACTGATGCATCTTTTTAACCCCATACACACAGGCTAGTGCTGTAGGCTCTTTCCACTTTAGACAAATCTTTTGAAGCATACGCGACTGGTTGAAGTTCACCCGACTCATTAGCTTGTTGGAGTACACAAACAATTCCATATGATGAAGCATCACAGGCCAATACTAAAAGTTTACATGGGTCATAATGTATCAGCAGCTTGTTAGAGCAAAGCAGATTCGTGGCTTTCTCAAAAGCTCTGTCTTGAGATGCACCCCACACCCAGTTGTCGCCTTTTCTTAGCAGCATGTGCAGTGGTTCTAATAAGGTGCTCAATTTTGGTGGGAAGTTACCAAAGTAGTTGAGTAGTCCCAGGAATGAATGCAGCTCCGTCACATTCTGCGGCTTGGATGCATTCTTGATGGCCTTGGTTTTTGCGTTCCTGGGCCTGATGACGTCAGCAGCAACTTTCCTCCCCAGGAATTCGACCTCTGGTGCCATGAAGACGCACTTCAAGCATTTCAGTCTGAGTCCCACTTTGTTCAGACGATGTAGAACCTCTTCCAGGTTGTTCAGATGTTCCTCGGAGTCATGACCTGTGATCAGGGTATCATCTTGGTACACAACGCTTCTGGGAATGGACTTCAGTCGACTCTCCATGTTCCTCTGAAACATTGCTGCAGCCGAGTGAATTCCAAAAGGCCACCTGTGATAAGTCCTTTATGCGTGTTAATGCATGTAAGTCTCTTTAACGTCTCGACCAGCTCCTGTGTCATGCAGCTGACGTCAAGTCCAGTTTGCTGAATGACTTCCCCACGGCTAGCATTGCAAACAAGTCATCAGCCTTCGGTAATGGGTGCTGATCCTGTTTCGAAACCCTGTTGATCGTAGCCTTGTAGTCTCCACAGATTCTGACTGTGCCATCACTTTTCAGCACAGGAACAATGGGGCTGGCCCATTCATTAAATTCGACCGGTGATATGATCCCTTCATGCTGGAGTCTGTCCAGTTCGATTTAGACTTTCTCCCTCATCATATACGCAACTGCCCGAGCTTTATGATGGACGGGTCTTGCGTCCGAGTCCACATGGCTCTGCACCTTGGCTTCCTTGAAGTTGCCGATGCCTGGTTCGAACAGCGAGGGGAACTTGTTCAGTACTTGGGCTCATGTATCTTTCTCCAATGACAACGCCTTGATGTTGTTCCAATCGCGTCTGATTTTTTCAAGCCAGTTCCTGCCGAACAGCATTGGGCCATTGCCTGGGACAATCCATAGCGGTAACTCATGAACCTCACCGTCATATAACACTTTAATTGTGGCATTGCCAATCACCGTTATGAGTTCTTTGGTATATGTGCACAACTCGGCATTGACTGGACTCAGCCTGGGCCTCACAGCCTTAATATCCCACAGCTTGTCGAATGCCCTCTGGCTCATTATCCAGTTCCATCGATACCGGCACCCCATTAAATTTCACGTTGATATTTATCAGTTTGTTCTTAGTTAGGAACGTGTACAGTCCATACACTTCCTCCTCTGGTATCTCGGATTGCGTATCCGGATCCGCGCTAGTCTGACCATCATCCTCCACGTGGTGTGTCGCAGCACGCTTGCTCATCTGCGGACACTTGCGCTGCAGGTGCTGCACTCTCAGACAACCTTTGCAACCATATTGCTTAAATCGGCACTGCTGGTGCCGGTGATTTTCCCCCACAACACCAACATGGAGAATCCGGATGCATTCCTGCTGACAGACTTTGGGCAGCCACAATTTTCGGGTACACAATCAGGTAGGCCCTGCCATGTGCCGCTCTGCCGAACGCCGAATCAATCATATTTACAGTACTTGCCGAGTTTTGATTTTTCAGATATCTGTTTTAGACTTCTATCCGTCATCATGTATGACTGAGCAATCGTGATGGCCCTGTTCAATTCCAATGTCTCCACCGCCAGTAGTTTACGCAGGATCACCTCATGGTTGATGCCGATTACAAAGAGGTCCCGCAGCATGTCTGCCAACACAGCCCCGAACTTACACGGTCCCGCTAGATGTCTCAGGTTGGCAACGAATTCCGCCGCATTCTGGCCCTCTGAGCGAACGTGTATGTAAAATCTGCATCTCGAGATGATGATGCCTTCTTCTGGCTTAAGGTGGTCCTGTACCAGTGTACACAATTCTTCATACGTCTTCTCTCTTGGTCACCATAAATTTTTGGACCACAAACAGTGAGGAACACTGTCCGGTACCGATCTGCGTCGCTGACCACCTCCATTTTGTTGGCCACGAAGAACTGGCTCAAATGACTCAAAAAGTGTGCCAAATCTTCTCCTTCCACGAATCGCTCCAACAATCCAGGCAAAGGTTCTTGTTGCCTCATCGCCAAATGTAGTGTATGCAATAACTGTTAGACTGAGTACTGTTTAACTCCAAGAGGTATGACCTTGGCTCTGCTTTATTAAGGTCCAAAGTGACTAATATACAAAATGGCTGGCCTTTTATACTTGGGCTGCACACAAGCCTCCAATAGTGACGCCACCTAGTGGCTAGTGATCCCAAAAGTACATACATGGCACATTCCTCCCTCAATCAAAAAACTGATGAACTGACTCATCATCTCATTGCACTTTGTGAGGTGTTGCTGGTTTTAGAGCACCTGCCTTATTCACCTGAAAACAAGTTGCTACACTTCAAAAGTCATTGATTGTGTGAAATGTTTCAAAGTATTTTGATAGAATGAGGTACTATATAAATGCCAATATTATTTTTATTTACCACTAAAAGTGTGTTACCCTGGTTGAAACTAGTAACTGCAGTGCCAAATAAGAAGCGAGTGTGAACATATTTCTCTGATTTTTCTGTCATTTGATCGGAAGTCGGTTGAGGATAATTTACACTCAGAAGCAGATTGTGAGTCACAAAACTCACATTCATGAAAATTCAGCTGCTCTGACTGGTTCTGTCAGCTGGCAAGTGTGATAAAACAAATTGACCTTTTAAAAAAGTGGCAACACAAAGAAGATTGCTTGAATCATTAATAATTGTAGCACAAATCAAATATATTCAGCGAGGCAGCCTCAGTCTTTGTACTGCCGCTTCTTATTGTTTGTGTATTAAGAATAAAATAATGTGGAGTGCTTTTATTTTATTGTGCTATAGAATGCGTAGTCACAGAGGATGGATTGATAAGGTTCCAATAAAGTGGCCATAGATAACATTTCTTTTCCCATTTATCTGCATATAATATGCACATTGGAATAAGTATTTTTGTTCTAAATGTCTGACACGGGTTATGTATATAAGAAATTGTTGATTATGCCTTGGCGTCATGATACATTTCCTCCATTGGCTTGGAATGCCAAAGCCAGTATAGCGCAGCTGCAGATATTTGGAGTCTTTGCAGAGTTAACAATGAAGGTGGAATCTTTTGCTGTTCCGATGACAGTCACCCAACAGAGAGACCATTTATGACTGAAGCTTCCACATTTCAGCAAAGATGTTATTAAACTGACATCTCACTCAATGAGGTTGGCCAAGCAAGACTTTCCCATTTGAAATTCATGTTGAATATTCATTATTATATTTTTGGTTTCGAAATGTTTTTCTACTTTCTCCTTTAGTCGAAGTTCCATTATTTTTCCTACGACCAATATTAAGCAGATTGGCTAGTTCTTTCAAAGAGCCAGCACAGGCATAAGGATGACTTGCATAGAAAAGTGGTATGAGGTGCTCTTCTGAGGTTGGGTAAGACTTAGAAGTGGGGCAGTATGTAGGGTTCTATTTTGCACTTGGCTATGCTTTACCAGCTCTTGGATAAGTTGGCCAAAAATTGATCAAATATAAATGAAAATCATAATTTATAGATAATTTTCCTTTTTTATAAAACAGCGCCTGAAAGTTGTGGTTCCTCACTTTACTGGTTGACTTTCACCATAGCAGCCCTGGTGAGAGGACATATTAATATGTGCAGATCTGCAATTATATAGGGCTCTGGTGAGACCACACCTGGAGTATTGTGCACAGTTTTGGTCTCCTTGCCGAAGGAAGGATATACTTGCCATAGAGGGAGTGCAACCAAGGTTCACCAGACTGATTCCTGGGATGGGGGGATTGTCCTATGAGGAGAGACTAGGCCTATATTCTCTCGAGTTTAGAAGAATGAGAGGTGTTCTCATTGCAAGGTTCAAAATTCTTACAGGGCTTGACAGGATAGATGCAGGGAGGATGTTTCCCCTGGTTGGGGAGTCAAGAACCAGGGGTCACAGTCTCAGAATAAGGGGTTGGCCATTTAGAACTGAGATGAGGAGGGTTTTAACATAGAAAATAGAAACATAGAAATTAGGTGCAGGAGCAGGCCATTCGGCCCTTCGAGCCTGCACCACCATTCAACAAGATCATGGCTGATCATTCAACCTCAGTACCCTTTCCTGCTTTCTCTCCATGCCCCTTGATCCCTTTCGCTGTAAGGACCATATCTAACTCCCGTTTGAATATATCGAACAAACTGGCCTCAACAACTTTCTGCGGTAGAGAATTCCACAGGTTAACCACTCTCAGCGTGAAGAAGTTTCTCCTCACCTTGGTCCTAAATGGCTTACCCCTTATTCTTTGACTGTGATCCTGGTTCTGGAACTCCCCAGCAACGGGAACATTCTTCCTGCCTCTAACCTGTCCAATCCCGTCAGAATTTTATATGTTTCTATGAGATCCCCTCTCATTCTTCTAAACTCCAGTGGATACAAGCCCAGTTGATCCAGTCTCTCCTCATATGTCAGTCCTGCCATCATGGGAATCAACCTGGTGAACTTTCGCTGTGCTCCCTCAATAGCAAGAACGTCCTTCCTCAGATTAGGAGACCAAAACTGAACACAATATTCCAGGTGTGGCCTCACCAAGCTCTGTACAACTGCAGTAAGACCTCCCTGCTCCTATACTCAAATCCTCTCGCTATGAAGGCCAACATGCCATTTGCCTTCTTCACCGCCTGCTGTACCTGCATGCCAAACTTCAATGACTGATACACCATGACACCCAGGTCTTGTTGCACCTCCCTTTTTTCGAATCTGTCACCATTCTGATAATATTCTGTCTTGCTGTTTTTGCCACCACATTATACTGCATCTGCCATGCATTTTCCCACTCACCTAACCTGTCCAAGTCACCCTGCAGCCTTTTAGCATGCTCCTCACAGCTCACACCACCACCCAGCTTAGTGTCATCTGCAAACTTGGAGATACTACATTCAATTCCTTCATCTAAATCATTGATGTATATTGTAAATAGCTGGGGTCCCAGCATTGAACCCTGCAGCACCCCACTGGTCACTGCCGGCCATTTTGAAAAGGACCCATTTATTCCGACTCTCTGCTTCCTGTCTGCCAACCAGTTCTCTATCCACGTCAATACTGAAAGGGTGGAATTCTCTACCCAGAGGGCTGTGGAGGCTCAGTCGTTGAGTATGTTCAAGACTGAGATCAATAGATTTTGGGATATTAAGGGAATGAAGGGAAATGGAGATAGTGCAGGAAAATGGAGTTGAGGTATAAGATCAGCCATGATCTTATTGAATGGCAGAGCAGGCTTGAGGGGCTGAATGGCGTGCTCTTGTATCTTATGAACCTCATTGTGGTCAGCTGGCAGAGGTCAGAAATTGTCTAGGCAAAGCGAGAAGTCTTCCCAATCCCTTCCCCCTTTTCTTCTACATGGTCCTTCATCAAATGGCTTCACCTGCCTGAGGCAGACGAGTTAAATGACAGACCATCCTGGGACTTGAACTGAAAAGTCCAACAGGCTGCGAGTCAGTCGCTCAGCTGCTCAATATGACAGGGCCCCAGCTATATCTTTTTGGAGCCAACAGATGGAATCGTGGAACTGTGTACAGTGTTGTGGATAATGGTACATAAGACAGTGCCCAGAAGAAGCATGGACCAAGGGGCAGCACGGGCCAGTCCACACTGTGATATGATTGCGCGCAAGTCCGTTTTGGTTAACCCTTGCCACTGGACCAAGACCTTGCTCTGTCAAGCCCGTGATGTTATAAAAATCCACGCACAGGCATCTTCCACTCTTCAGGACGTCGTTCGGGGCCTGGAACATCAGGTCCTTCATTGAAACTCCTGTGAACTCATTGAACACATCCCTTTTTGAGGTGGAAGCAGATCATCCTCGATTCGAGGGACTGCCTAAGAAAAAAAAACAGAAAACAGCATTCACCTTACTTCTGTAAATTATCATGAATTTATGTTACCTTCAGATATTTAAATGTTAATGGCAGTTTTAAAATAAATGTTTGCTCTCTAAACACCTACAGAAAATTGCTATTTCATGGCATATGACATGAAGATAGTGCACGGCTAAAAAAGAGAGGTAGCTAGCTTAATGACTATCGCACTTTAAAATTGTTTCGAAATGCAAGCTAATAACTACCGTTCAAAGAGAAGTTCATATAAATTTGGTAAAGCATTGCAAAATTCATCACAGCGTTTAAGTTTTAAAGTTTCTGACAAGGAACTATCGTTTTTACAGCCCACTTTTAAATTACTCGTCAGAATTTTAGTGCATTGTACTTTAGCTGCTTCGATAATGACATAGATGTGACTTGGTAATTGTAGACAGCAGCACTTACAAACCCAAACTTAAAGGCAACTATTTTAAAGCTGTATCCCAACAGACATTTACCGTTCATACTTATCATGCACTAGACCTAGACTTCTAGATAAACGAGTGGAAACATCTGCTGCATTTCATTGTCATGAAATGTTGCTTATTTTATCATTTTTCGTGGAATTTACGCGAATGCTATCTGGATCCCAGGGGTTAAATTACGAGGGGAAATTACGTAAAACTAGGGTTGTATTCCCTGGAATTTAGAAGGTTAAGATGTAATTTGTTCGAAGCTTTCAAGATATTAAGGGGAACTGATAGAGTAGATAGAGAAAAACAATTTCCACTGGTTGGGGAGTCCTGAAATAGGGGACCTAGTCCAAAAATTGGAGCCAGACCTTTCAGGAGTGAAATTATAAAACACTTCTACACGCAAAGGGTGATAAAAGTTTGGAACTCTCTTCAGCAAATGGCAATTGATACTGGATCAACTGTTAATTTTAAATCTGAGATTGATAGATTTTTGTTAACCAAAGGTATTAAGCTATATAGGCCAACGGCGGGTATAGGTCACAGATCAGCCATGATCTCATTAAATGGCAGAATAGGCTCATGGGGTTGAATGTAACAGCGAAACATAGAAAATAGGTGCAGGAGCAAGCCATTCGGCCCTTCGAGCCTGCACCACATTAAATATGATCATGGCTGATCATGCAACTTCAGTACCCCATTCCTGCTTTTTCTCCATAACCCTTGATCCCATTAGCCGTAAGGGTCACATCTAACTCCCTTTTGAATATATCTAATGAACTGGCCTCAAAACCTTGCTGTGGTAGAGAATTCCACAGGTTCACAATTCTCTGAGTGAAGAAGTTTCTCCTAATCTCGGACCTAAATGGCTTACCCCTTATCCTTAGACTGTGACCCCTGGTTCTGGACTTCCCCAACATCGGGAACATTCTTCCCGCATCTAACCTGTCCCGTCCCGTCAGAATTTTATGTATTTCTATGAAATCCCGTCTCATTCTTCTAAATTCCAGTGAATATAAGCCTCATCGATCCAATCTTTCTTCATATGTCAGTCCTGCCATCCCGGGAATCAGACCGGTGAACCTTCGCTGCACTCCCTCAATAGCAAGAATGTCCTTCCTCAGATCAGGAGACCAAAACTGTGCATAATATTCAAGGTGTGGCCTCACCAAGGCCCTGTACAACTGCAGTTAGACCTCCCTGCTGCTATACTCAAATCCTCTCGCTATGAAGGCCAACATGCCATTGCCTTCTTCATTGCCTGCTGTACCTGCATGCCAACTTTCAATGACTGATGTACCATGACACCCAGGTCTTGTTGCACCTCCCCTTTTCCTAATCTGTCATCATTCAGATAATATTCTGTCTTCTGTTTTTGCCTGCAAAGTGGATATCCTCACATTTGTCTACATTGTACTGCATCTGCCATGCATTTGCCCACTCATCTAACCTGTCTAAGTCACCCTGCAGCCTCTTAGCATTCTCCTCACAGCTCACACTGCCACTCAGCTTAGTGTCATCTGCAAACTTGGAGATATTACATTCAATTCCTTCGTCTAAATCACTAATGTATATTGTAAATAGCTGGGGTCCCAGCACTGAACCCTGCGGTACCCCACTAGTTACTGCCTGCCATTCAGAAAAGGACACATTTATTCCTACTCTTTGCTTCCTGTCTGCCAACCAGTTCTCTATCCACATAAATACATTCACCCCAATACCGTGTTCGTTAATTTTGCACAGTAATCTCTTGTGTGGGACCTTGTCAAAAGCCTTTTGAAAGTCTAAATACACCACATCCACTGGTTCTCCTCTATCCACTCTACCAGTTACATCCTCAAAAAATTCTAGAAGATTTTTCAAGCATGATTTCTCTTTCATAAATCCATGCTGACTTGGATCGATCCTGTCACTGCTTTCCAAATGCGCTGCTATTACATCTTTAATAATTGATTCCAACATTTTCCCCACCACCGATGTCTGGCTAGCCAATCTATAATTCCCTGTTTTCTCTCTCCCTCCTTTTTTAAAAAGTGGTGTTACATTTGCTACCCTCCAATCCTAGGAACTGATCCAGACTCTATAGACTGTTCGAAATTGAATCCACTATTTCTAGGGCCACTTCCTTCAGTACTCTGCGATGAAGACTATCAGGCCCTGGGGATTTATTGGCCTTCAATCCCATCAATTTCCCTAACACGATTTCCTAACTAATAAGGATTTCCTTCAGTTCCTCCTTCTCGCTTGACCCTTGGTCCCTTATTATTTTCGGGAGGTTATTCGTGTCTTCCTTCGTGAAGACAGAACTTGTTCAATTCGCCTGCCATTTCTTTGTTCCCCATTATGAATTCACCTGATTCTGACTGCAAGGGACCTACATTAATCTTCAGTAATCTTTTTCTCTTCACATATCTATAGAAGCTTTTGCAGTCAGTTTTTATGTTTAAATGTAAACAATTAAATAATTCAAAAGAGAAAGTGCTGAGAGTATGCCACAGATCATTCGTCATGTGAAAGAGAAAGATGGGTAAATAATTCAAGTGCAACCCTCAAACAACTCTGATCCCTGCTCAAAATGTTAACCACTCTTCAACAAATGCTGATCAGCCTGCTGTGCATTTCTGGCATTTTGTGTTCGGATTTCCAGTGATTGCAGTTTTTCTTTTAGTCCCCTTTAAATGATGTAATGAACTTCAAGGTAATTGGGTTTATACCTACCTCCTGGATCCAGGGTCCCTACCTAACCCACCCACACAAGCGATCTGAGACCCCCTCACGAGACCTCTGATCACCACACCAGGCCTTAACCCCTTCCCTCCCCCCTGTTGAAATGACGATGAGGCCGGTTACAATTCTTTCTCCCCCTCTGCCTCCTCCCCACCCTACCAATCACCGGCCGATCCACACCGCCCCTCTCCCCGATCCCTGGCCGACTCCATCCCCCATCCTCCGATCCCTGACATCAGCGGATCAACTTCACCATCCCCACCATCACCCCTCCCCTGATTCCCAGCCCTGAGTGATCCTCCCCCTCCCACCCCCCGATCCCCAACACCGGCTGAAATTTCCTCCCACCCCGCACCCCTTCCAATTCTCTTCCACCAACCCCACCTCCCATCCCCTCCCCGATTCCCGACCCCGACTGATCCTCTCCCCCAACTATCCCACCCCCGATCCCCAACACTCAGCCGATCCTTCCCCGATCCCCGAGCCCTGCCGATTGCCGGTCCCTTCACGCGATTGCTCCCCAGGACCGGCCCCTCGCTTCTGAGGCCTACCCACCCGCAGCCAGCCATTTTCTCAATCTGGCTGGCTGCGGATGGAAATCGGAGGGCTCGTATTCAAATCAGAACTTACCGTTAAAGTCGGCATGGTTTGCGGGAAACCTCCCAGGTTTCCACCACGGAGGACGGCCCTCCCCCCGCCTCCCCCCTCCCCCCGGCCCCCCGCCTACCCCCAACACTCCTCCTTGCTACTTACATGACCGTACCTAAAATATTTTGCTCACAACTCCAACAATCTTTCTTCAGGCCAATAAATCATCATCAAAAATTCAAAGGAGATGCAGTCACTTGATTGGAACAGCTCGTAGCACTCTCACATCTCAGGCAGTAGGTTATGGATTCAAGTCTAGAGACTAGGACACAAATTCTAGGCTGTCTTTCGGATGAGATGTTAAAGTGAGGTCTTGTCTGCCCTCTAAGGTACACGTAATAGATCACTATTTCGAACAAGAGCAGGAATCCTCCCTGATGTTCTGGTCAATATTTATCCCTCAACCAACATTATTAAAACAGATTATGGGAACTGGAGAATAGATTCAGTAGGGAGCGAAGCAAAGCTGGAATTGGGCAGCAGAAAAGTAGGATGTGAATTTGGAAGACAGAGGAAATAAAGGCTGGGAAATAGACAACAAGGGAGTTTAGCACCACTAAATGGTATATACTTCAATGCAAGGAATAGACAATTGGCAGATGAGCTGAGAGCACCGGTAGACATTTGGAAGGACAATATTATATCTATTACTGAGACATGACTGAAAGAAGGGTAGCTATGGCAGCTCAACATTCCTGGTTACAGGGTTTTCAGACGGGATAGAGAGAGGGGTAAAAAAGGAGGGGGATCACTATTATTTAAAGAAACAATTACAGCTGTGACAAGGGATGAAAGAGGGGGTCATCAAATAAATCCATATGGGTTGAATTGAAGAATAAAAAAGAGGTGATCACTCTACTGGGAGTGTACAATATGCCACCAAAGAGTCAGATGGAGATAGAAGAAATAGGTCATGTAATAATGGAGAGCCAATCAGAGAAACGGCTGCAATTCAATTAGGACCAAGCAGTCAGAGAGAGATAAAAGAACAAATATGTGGGCAAATTGCTGTGAAGTGCAAAAACTATAGAGCTGTAATAGTGGTGGATTTCTACTAACCTAGCATTAACTGGGAAAAAAATAGAGTGAATGGTACAGAGGATGCGGAATTCCTAAAATGCATTCAGGAGAACTTCTTTAGCCAGTATGTAACAAGACCAACAAGAGAGAGGGCGGTTCTGCACTTGGTATTGGGGAATGAAGAGGGGCAGGTGGAAGCGGTATCAGTGGCAGAGCATTTTAGAATGCAAGAACATAAGAAATAGGAGCAGGAGTAGGCCACCTGGCCCTTCGAGTGATCTGATCATGGACTCAGCTCCACTTCCCTGCCCACTTCCCATAACCCTTTATTCCCTTGTCGCTCAAAAATCTGTCAATCTCCGCCTTAAATATATTCAATGATCCAGCCGCCACAGCTCTCTGGGGCAGAGAATTTCACAGATTTTCAACCCTTTGAGAGAAGAAATTCCTCCTCATCTCAGTTTTAAATGGGCGGCCCCATTTTCTGAGACTATGTCCCCTAGTTTTAGTTTCCTCTAAATTTAGTTTCCCCTATGAGTGGAAAAATCCTATCTGCATCCACCTTGTCGAGCCCCCTCATTATCCTATAAGTTTCGATAAGATCACCTCTCATTCTTCTGAATTCCAATATGTATAGGCTCAACCTACCTCCATAAATTAATCCCCTCATCTCTGGAATCAACCTAGTGAACCTTCTCTGAACAGCCTCCACTGCAAATATATCATTCCTTAAATACGGAGACCAAAACTGAATGCAGTACTCTAAATGTGGCCTCACCAGTACCCTGTACTGTTGTAGCAGGACTTCTCTGCTTTTATACTCTATCCTCCTTGCAATGAAGGCCAACATTCCATTTGCCTTCCTGATTATTTGCTATACCTGCACAGTAACTTTTTCTGTTTCATGCCCTATTGTGTAATGCCCCTATTCAAAAAAGGGGGCAGACAAAAAGCAGGAAACTATAGGCCAGTTAGCCTTACATCTGTTGTTGGGAAAATGCTGGAGTCCATTATTAAGGAAGCAATAGCGGGACATTTGGAAAAGCATGATTCAATCAAGCAGAGTCGTCATGGTTTTATGAAAGGGAAATCATGTTTGACAAATTTGCTGGAGTTCTTTGAGGATGTAATGAGCAGGGTGGATAAGTAGATGTGGTGCATTTGGATTTCCAGAAGGCATTCGATAAGGTGCCACGTAAGAGGTTACTGCACAAGATAAAGCCTCACAGGGTTGGGGTAATGTGTTAACATGGATAGAGGATTGGCTAACGAACAGAAAAGAGAGTCAGGATAAATGCGTTATTTTCTGGATGGCAAACAGTGACAAGTGGGGGTGGAACAGGGAACAGTGCTGGAAAAAATTGCAAAGTGCTGCAGTATAGAGTGACCTGAGGGTCCTTGTGCATAAGAACACAAGAAGATAAGAAATAGGAGCAGGGGTAGGCCATTTGGCCTCTTGAGAAGGGCCTTTAGACCTCTATGTCCAGAGGCTGGCCAGGAGGGAGATGGCATGAGGCATGAGCAGGATGGTCAGGTATGTTGACCCCCTCCCACCAGATAGTCGGTGAGAAGCATGGCCTCCACCCTTCTCTCGTAAGCCCCAACTTCGATGGGTTTGTACGAGTCCCTCTCAGCAGAATTCTTGGAGGGGTGGCACCTGAGGTTGCTGAGCCCCATCACCATGCTGCAGCCTGCTATTCCTGGTGCAACACCCAGCGCAGAACCCTCTACTATATTAACTAGATTGGACCATGCACTCCCAGTATCTAAGCTCGCGCATGTGGGTGGAGCACTGTCCTCCTCTTCTTCCCCCTCATGGGAGAGGGCTCCAAAAGATGGAGTTAGATCCAGGGTGTCAGCAGTGCTGGATCCCTCAGTATCATTAATGCTGCCAGCGTGTAGATTTATATCAGGGCCAGTAACGTTTTCCTCCAGGCCTTGCGACAGTCTTTCCTGGCCATCTTCTCCATCGCCTTGGCTGCCACTGGTCGTTGGGGTCTCCCCCATGCCATGCAATGGTCCTTCAGGAGGCTCATCTCCCTCGCCTCGGCTGCCACTCAGCCTCTGATCTGCAAGCATCAATGGGAGAAGGGCTGCCGTGAGAGGAAGGTAGGGGATTTACACTTGGAGCCGGCAACTAGCACAATTACAGAAGGAAAGGTCCAGTGTGCGCTCTCGCTTTCAGGGAGAAATAACATTAAACAAGGCCTTCACTTACCTATGCTGCCCACATCGGCATTGCCAGTATCAGAGCCCACAGACGAGGTCTCATCGGCAAGCATAAATGGGAGAAGGGCTGCTACGAGGGAATTTATGCATGGATGCTGCAACTAGCACACTTTCAGAGGGAAAGGCACAGTAGGAGCTGGAGTATTCAGGGAGTTATAGCATTAAAGGAGGGCCTTCACTTACCCTCATCAGCATCACAGTGCTGTGGGCCACAGGGAAGGCACCATGTCCGCCAATGAGCACCTCCACCCTCGCCTCCAACAGTGTGAGGATTTGAAGGTTGGCAACGCCACCATGCATCCTCCTTTGCTCCATGCGATTATGCGCTAGTTGGGCCTGCAAGACAAAGAATGGTTGGTTTGTAGCACCGTGATGACACTTCAGAAATGAGACCACAGAAAGTTGTTGAGGCCAATTCACTAAATATATTCAAAAATGAGTTAGATGTAGTCCTTACTACTAGGGGGATCAAGGGGTATGGTGAGAAAGCAGGAATGGGGTACTGAAGTTACATGTTCAGCCATGAACTCATTGAATGGTGGTGCAGGCTCAAAGGCCTACTCCTGCACCTATTTTCTATGTTTCTTTGTGTCCCTGACATGCAGCTGTCACTGTGAGATGAGAGGTCCTCCATTGCGAGCAGACACACACACACCACACACACACACACACACACACACACACACACATATATATATAGAGGCATCAGCAATGGAATGCTACTTCAGTCACCAAAGAGTGAAGGTGGGTATTAAGAGAAGGATAAAGAGGCTTGCAAGTAAGCAGTTGGTGCAACAAGTACTCACTTTCATCAAATGAATTATGTCGTTCACCTCTTCAGTCTGATTATATATGGAGGTCCCCGACACTTCAACTGCAATCTCCCTCCAGACATTGCTGAACACTTGTCGAGTTGGTGTCCCTGAGTCCCTCGACACCCTGAATGAGGGTCTCCAGCTCCACATCAGAGAATCGCCTTGCCCTCCTTCCCACATCAGCAGCTGGACCATCACCAGCACCAGGCATGATCTTTACAGAAAGGCCTTCCCTCCTCAGGGCCTAGCTGCTAAACCTGGCCTTTAAGAAGGGAGCAGCTGGCTTGTTGGCTACATATCAGCATAAGGGTGAATTTCCCTGTATCAATAGCGTTTCAATCAACCCACCCACACTGCTACAAAGTGACAATTCTGAAAGGCAATTAACGCTGGAGTACATTTTTTGGGAAAAAAAGCTGAATATTGCTCTATTGACCTCCGCAACCGTCGCGGCGGTAATTGTGAGAAAAACGTGCTCAGTGTGCCAGCTTTCTGGCGGCACTGAATTTCAGCCTCCATGCCTCTTACACATTCCCAATAATCATTGCTCCACAATTGGTGGCCATGCCTGCAGCTGCCTAAGCTTTGGAATTCCCTCCCTAAACCTCTCTGCCCTCTCTACCTCTCTCTCCTCCCTTAAGATGCTCCTTAAAACCTACCTCTTTGACTAAGCTTTTGGTTATCTGCCCTAATTTCTCCATATGAGGCTCGGTGTCAACTTGTGTTTGATAACGCTCCTGTGAAGCACCTTGGGATGTTTTACTACATGCAAGGCGCTATAGAATGCAAGTTTTTGTTGTGTATTTTATTCTTGAATTCGAGGGCTGACTCGATGGACTTGTGTGATCTGTTCTAATCCTGAACATTTTTAGGCTCCTATAGTGATTGGCGCTATCCAAATCGAATCACTTCAACTGAGAATGGCTTGTGATAGGGAATATGCTGCAGGAGGTGGTAGGATATGACATTTATATCCGACTGAGCTACCATCAAAACTATATCATCTGTGAGATGTCAGGCCTGCCTCACTGTAGCCATAGTTATGATGTTGTTGGTTGGTATATATTTTTTGGTGCTGCTTTTTATGATTTTGCAGAGCCTTTGCAAAAACAAATCCCACGATGTTTGCAGAGGACAGTGCAGATATTGAACAGCTGGAGAGGAATTCGGAGAGACAGAGTTTTAAAGGCAGGAATAAAGATTCCTGAAGGCTGAAGAGGCAATACATTTTGGGGAGCAGGGCATGCATAAGAAACCATAAAGAACATAAGAATTTGTAGCAGGAGTAGGCCATTGGGCCCCTCGAGCCTGCTTCACCATTAATATGATAATAGCTGATTTGATCTTGGGCTCAGCTCTACTTCCCTGCCTGCTCCCCATGACCATTCATTCCCTTATCGCTCAAAAATCTGACTATCTCCATCTTAAATATATTGAATGACCGTGCCTCAACAGTTTGCTGGGGCAGAGAATTCCACAGATTTACGACTCTTTGAGAGAAGAAATTCCTCCTCATCTCAGTTCTAAATGGACGACCTCTTATTCTTAAACTAAGCCTCCTAGTTCAGGAGACAGCCTCTCTGCATCTACTTTGTCGAGCCCACTCAGTATGTTTTAATAAGATCACCTCTCATTCTTCTAAACTCCAATGTGTACAGGGCCAAACTACACATCTGTTCTTCATAAGTCAACCCCTCTTCTCTGGAATCAACCTCGTGAACCTTCTCTGAACTGCCTCCGATGCAAGTATATCCTTCCATAAATAAGGAGACCAAAACTGTACGCAGTACTCCAGGTGTGGCCTCACCAATACCCTGTAAAGTTGTTGCAGGACTTCTCTGCTTTTATACTCTATCCCCATTGCAATAAAGGCCAACATTCCATTTGCCTTCTTGAAAACTTGCTGTACCTGCATACTAACTTTTTGTGTTTCATGCACAAATACCCCCAGGTCCCTCTGAACTGCAGCATTTTTTAGTTTCTCTCCATTTAAATAATTTTCTTTTTTATTTACTTGCCAAAATGGATAACCTCACACTTTCCCAAATTATACTCCATCTGCCAAATGTTTGCCCACTCACTTAGCCTGTCTATATCACATTGCAGATTTTTTGTGTCCTCCTTACAACTGGCTTTCCCATCTTTGTATCATCAGCACACTTGGCTACATTACACTCGGTACCTTCATCCAAGTCATTAATATAGATTGTAAATAGTTAATGCCCTGTGGCATCCCACTAGTTACCGTTTGCCAACCAGAAAATGATCCATTTATCCCCACTTCCTGTTTTCTGTTAGTTAGTTAATTCATTATCCATGCTATGATATTCCCGCCAACCCCGAGGTCTTTTCATGTGCAGTAACTTTTTATGTGGCACTTTATCGAATGCCTTTTGGAAATCCAAATACACCACACCCACTGGTTCCCCCTTATCCACCCTGCTCATTACATCCTCAGAGAACTCCAGCACATTTGTCAAACATGATTTCCCTTTCATAAAACCATGCTGACTCTGCTTGACTATTATGCTTTCCCTGCTGCTGCTTCCTTAATAATGGACTCCAGCATTTTACCAACAACAGATGTTGGGCTAACTGGTCTATACTTTCCTGTTTCTGTCTGCCTCCTTTTTTAAATGAGTTTTCCAATCCGCTGGGAATTTTGGTAGATTACAACCAATGCATCCACTATCTCTGTAGCCACTTCTTTTAAGACCCTAGGATTAAGTCCATCAGATCCAGGGACTTGTGCATCTTTAGTCCCATTATTTTACCGAGTAATTTTTCTTTATTGATAGTGATTGTTTTAAGTTCCTCCCTATAGCCCCTTGGTTATCTATTATTGGTATGTTTTTAGTGTCTTCTACCGTGAAGACTGATACAAAATATTTGTTCAACATCTCCGCCATTTCCCTGTTCCCCATTATTAATTCCCCAGTCTCATCCTCTAATGGATCAATGTTTACTTTAACTACTCTCTTCCTTTTTATATACCTGTAGAAGCTATTTCTATCTGTTTTTATATTTCTTGCTAGTTTACTCTCATATTCTATCTTCCCTCTCTTTATAATTTGTTTAGTCGTCCTTTGCTGATTTTTTAAAATTTCCCAATCCTCTGGCCTCCCACTAATCTTGCCAAGTTTGTATGCCAGGTTTTTAAATTTGATACCATCCTTTACTTCCTCAGTTAACCAAGTGTAACCTTTTGATAAAAATCACACTTTATGCTCTCTAAATTATGAGAGAGTTGACTTGTAACGGAGGGCCAGAGAAGGAACTGTGACCTTGTTGTGACATGGCTATCTGTGGGTCACTGCAGTAATTCTGTCAGTTAGAAGCAGTGTGTAGAAGAGGAAAGATTAAGCAATTGTTGAGGGATTGCAGTAGATTAGAAAGGCAGACCTGAAATATTTGTGTGTCTGCGATGTCTGTGAGTGTAATGCTAATACTGTTATCTAATGCTGTGATCGTAGAATATGTTTTGAAGTGCCTCTGATTTTTATCAGTTAATTTAGTTGCCTTAATGTATTACTGTCGGAAATGTCTGAGTTATTTCTCTAATTACTTGAGCTTGCTTTGTTGACTTGGGCACTTGTGACTCTTTCTAGGTAGAAACGAGGTCACATTGCATTGTCGATGCTGTGTAGCTGATCTTCAAAAAAGTTATAAAAATATCGCGAAAGTCCTTTCCATTTAAATGAAGACATTTTTAGTGCAGCCCAGACAGGATCCGTGATAAAACTGAGACAGCCTTGGCTCAGTGTTAGCACAATTATTTATGAGTCAGAAGGTCATAGCTTCAAGCCCCATAGTGGAGACTTGGGCGCATAATCTGGACTGACACTAACAGGCTTTGCTGCACTGTTGAAGTGCTGACTTTCGAATGGCATGTTAAATTGAGGCTCCAATTTCCCCTTTCTGGTGGATGTAAATAATCCCACGGGACTATTAAAAAAAAACCAGGATAGATCTCCCAATATCTTCGCCATGATTATCTCTCAAACAACATCAATAAAACAGATGATCTGGTGATTTATCTCATTGCTGTTGGTGGGACCTTGCTGTGCTCAATTTGGCTGCTGCATTTCCTCACATTACAACACAGACTACACTTTAAAAAGACTTCATTGGCTGTAAACCACTTAGGGAAATCATGAACAGTGCTTTATTAATTCAGGTTCTTTCTTCTGCTTCTAACTGATATCCTGCTTACAGTGAAGGAAGTTAATTTTACACACCTGGCTTAGCACAATTTTCAGCATGGTTGTGTTTGACCAATTTAATAGATTTTGGAAGACGTGACTGAATGGATAGATAAAGGGAATGCAACATGTAGGCCGCGAATTTATTTACCAAGGCAGGCTAAGTGCAGCTGAGGTCGGTTGTGGACTGCGACCCCACTCCCCGTTCCATCGCGCTCTGTTGAAGTGATTGTGCCTTGATGGTGCTTGTTAAGCCCGTCCTGTGAGGTTCCCGGCTAATTAAAAGGAAGCGGGTCTGATGACATCATTTGATGACGTGACATCAGCTGGTTTTCTTTAAGGGACCATGTCCACATTAATTTTGACAGTTGTGCTGTCAGTGTTCTACAGCATTGAAGTGCTGCAAACACTGACGAGCACTGCACAAGGTGCACAGCTGCACCCAGACTCTCCCATGACTCTTCCATATGCTTCCATTAGCACTCAGGGAGTTTCTCTTCATTTCCAATGGGCTGAAGAAATCTCCCCATGACACCAACACAGCCTGGTTGCACAATGCACAGGAGGGCACAAGCAGGGATGTCATCAGGCGGACCTGGCTGCAGTGGCACAAACCTGTCAATGATCTCAGTTGTTACTGCAAAGCCAAATTCCACCTCATCCTGTTGTACCATTCATCACATCCCCATCACTCTGCCTTCCCTACCCTACTCCTGCACATCCTTACTCACAACAGCTTACTTTGCACCCCCACTCATCCCTTTCTCTCTATCTACATTATCACACCCCATCTCACGAGCCACCCCTCACACTCACCCTCATCCTTGTTAAATCACACAACACAGAATGGCAGGGACTTGGGCTTTTAGCCAATGTTCATGTATAGTTTCTGCTAATGTGTTGTCAAACATTGAGATCTTTACCTTGAACACTTTGTGTTCTTGGACAGATCTGTGTGCACCTTTTGAAGTGGCTTGGTGAGTTGTTGTGAATGGTGAGATATAACGGTACCTCCTGCAATGGTGATGAGTGTGGAAGGAATGGCTTGGGCATTGTGGAGATGTTTTATAATGTTGGTGTGGGGTGGTGCCAACCTGGCATATCATGTGATAGCCAGGGTGTACAGCATCAAGTAAAGTAACTCTGGCCATGGTGAGGTCATCCCTGGAATCCCGAGCAGCAATGTTGTCATGTGCTGATGCCATGTGTCCAGTCCAGCATCAGGTAATTGCAGATAAGGTTGGTTTTGCTGTTTGTGTGCCTGGTGATGCTGGTGTTGTGGCTGATCTTGGTGGGATTGTAAAGACCAAAGTGAGATTGTTTCAAAGGCATCGATGCTGATGGAATAGATGGCAGGTGAAGTTGAGGCGACAGAAGCGATCTGTCAATGGTGAGATTCCAAGGAGGTGACAGTGGACCGAGAATATACTCCAAACACTTCCAAACTGCATAAAGCTCAAAAGTGTATTCCAAATCCTGAAGGTGACGTTTTCTAACATTGGAAAGTGAACAGCTGTGAAATGGTAGCTTTTATATCAGTTTTGCAGTTGTCACCTATTCAAAGCAATGAAGAGTTGTTGAAATCCTGACATACTTACCTGATGTGATCCCTGAGCGATGGGAACCTCTTGAAACAGTTGGAAAATGATTAGCAGCTGGTAAAATGCTGCTTAAATATCTTTAAACCCCCACTTAAGTATTTCAATTGGCTCAACCATCGCTTAGTGCCGGGTTTGCAAAGCGCAGGCAGAGCCGGCACTTGGGAAACTTATAAGGAGATAAGGGGGCGAGTTCAGAGTGGAATCCTACCCCGCTGTCCATCTTTTAGATTTTGACAGTGGACCTGCCTCTGAACCCGCCCTCTGAGTGCTGGCAAAATCCAGCCCAGAGTGTGTACGGATTTTCAGATAGTAAAACATAGAGAAACATAGAAAATAGGTGCAGGAGTAGGCCATTCAGCCCTTCTAGCCTGCACCGCCATTCAATGAGTTCATGGCTGAACATGCAACTTCAGTACCCCATTCCTGCTTTCTCACCATACCCCTTGATTCCCCTAGTAGTAAGGACTATAGAAACATAGTGTTTGTTAAGGTGTTCAGGTATATGGTGCAAGAGGAATTGTACCAAATAGAGAGTTATTTGATGGACAGAAAGTGGAGAGTTTCGTTAAATTTGTGTTGCTCACACGGGAGAAGAGTTGAAAGTGGTGAACCTAGGGGCCAGTGCTTGATCAGCTTTTGTTCTTTGCAGATGACTTGGACGTTGGTATAAGGAACACAGAGCCCCCTGATACTTCCTATGAAGACCCAGGTCTATTATTATGGCCGGGCGTTATGAGCAATCAGGCGGCAAGCTTGGCTGGGCTGGGCTGGGCTGGGCGGGAGAGGCTCCACTCTCTGGAGGGAGATCCAGAGCAGTAGCAGCCCAAGTTGGATTTGTGAATCCGAGGGGAACACGATAAAACTTGCCGGCGGGCTGCTCTTCAGCTTGTCTGCCAGTTGGGGGCCTGGAGGAAGATTGAGGTGGCTACAGCATAAGAACATAAGAACATAAGAAATAGAAACAGGAGTAGGCCATACGACCCCTCGAGCCTGCTCCGCCATTCAATAAGATCATGGCTGATCTGATCATGGACTCAGCTCCACGTCCCTGCCTGCTCCCCAAAACCCCTTATCACCTTATTGCTCAAGAAACTGTCTATTTCTGTCTTAAATTTATTCAATGTGCCAGCTTAAAAAGCTCTCCTAGGCAGCAAATTCCACAGATTAATAACCCTCTAAGAGAAGAAATTCCTCTTCATCTCTGTTTTAAATGGGCGGCCCCTTATTCTTAGATCATGTCCTCTATCATGTATGTAACCTTCATGCAACTCCTGTACACGGTACTTATATCCTGGAAATGCACACCCTGACCACAGGGGTGAACTTGTGGGAGAAACTCCTCACCTGGGTTGCCAGGTATAAAAGGGGAGGTCCCACCCAGGGTCAGCACTCCTTGGTCCTGGGAATAAAGGTTAAGGTCACGTAGTGACTGTGTCTGCAGTACATGCCTTGTGTGAATTTGTAGTAAGGTGCAGGTACACCACATTTGGCGACGAGAAACGGGAATCACCAAACCACAAGGATGGCCACCGGTAGCACAGAGGAATGTTACTGTGTGGGTGCGGACTGGGACGACTTCGTGGAGAGACTCCAGCAGAGCTTTGTCACGAAGGACTGGCTGGGAGCCGCAGCGGCTGACAAGCAGAGGGCGCATCTACTGACCAGCTGTGGACCACAGACGTACGCGCTGATGAAAGACCTGCTCGCACCCCCAAAAGCCAGTGGACAAGTCCTTTGAAGAGCTCAGCCAGCTGATCAGTGAGCATCTCAAGCCGGCGAGTAGCGTACACATGGCCCGGCACCGGTTCGACACACATCGGCGTCGGGAGGGACAAAACATCTTGGACTTTGTTGCGGACCTGCGGCTCTTGGCCAGTCTCTAAGTTCACAGATGCCAGCAGGGGGGAGATGTGAAGGGATTTCATCATTGAGGGCATTAATCATGCCGGGATTTTCAGGAAGCTCATAGAGACCAAGGACTTGACTTTAGACGGGGCTGCGTTGATAGCTCAGACCTTCATGGCAGGGGAATAGGAGACCAAGCTAATTTACGCACGCAGTCCTGGTCCCAACATTGTGATGGACCAGGGAGTTAACATGGTGAGCGCGGCTCGGGAACCCGCAGACAGGCAAGGGCATTTCAAAACCACCCAGGCAGCAACAGACTCTAGGATGGGCCCGCAACAGGGACAATGGAAAGGGGATTGGCAATTCATGCCATCATGAGGAACAATGCGTCCCGCGATGGATCCATTAACACCCACCATCAGAGTGCTTAGAAACAACCAAATGGGCAATCGTAGAGGAATGCCTGGTAACAGTCCTTTTGTTAACAACAATCTCAGCTCATGCTGGAGGTGCGGGGGTAGACATACTACAAAAAGCTGCATGTTTCAGCAATATACCTGTAGGATTTGTAACATCAGTGGACACTTGGCCAGGATGTGCAAAAAGGCAGTAGCGAGGCTAATCTGCGAGACAGAGGAACCAGACGAGGGGTCTGCAATGCAGGATGATGCTTGGGGAAAAGCCATGGATGCTGAAGTTCAGCGGGTTCCTGTGGCTGACGTCCACAGCTCATACAGTAAAATGCCACCCATGATGATGAAAGTTTTATTGGATGGCATCCCGGTGCACAATGAGCTGGATACGGGAGCTAGCCAGTCACTTATGAGCGCCCAACAATTTGAGAGACTGTGGCCACACAGAGCTAGCAGGACCAAACTGGAATGCATTGAGACGCAGCTACTGACGTACACCAAAGAGATCATCCCAGTGCTAGGCAGTGCAAACTTGGTGGTAACATATAATGGATCACAGAATCGGCTGCCACTCTGGATCATCCTGGGAAATGGCCCCGCGCTCTTGGGGAGGAGTTGGCTAGCCGAGATGAATTGGAAATGGGGGCATGAGCATGCCATTTCATCTGTGGAGCGAAGTTCATGCTCACAGGTCCTGCAAAAATTCGGGTCACTGTTTCAACCCGGTGTCGGAACGTTCACTCCAGACGCCAGACCAGTGCACCACAAAGCCAGAGCGGTGCCATATGTGATGCGTGAGAAAATTGAAAGTGAATTGGACAGGCTGCTCAGAGAGGGCATAATTTCGGCCGTTGAATTCAGCGACTGGGCAAGTCCCATCGTTCCTGTCCTAAAAGCAGATGGCTCGGTCAGATTTGTGGTGACTACAAAGCCACCATCAACCGAGTGTCGCTGCAAGACCAATACCCGCTCCCGAGAGCGGAGGACCTTTTTGCCACGCTGTTCACAAAGCTGGACCTCACTTCGGCCTACAAGACTCAGGAACTGGCTGAAGAATCCAAGCTTCTGACCACCATCACGCCACACAAGGGATTATTTATCTACAACAGGTGCCCGTTTGGAATTCGTTCGGCGGCAGCTATCTTTCAGAGAAACATGGAAAGCTTGCTCAAATCCATTCCTGGAACAATCGTATTCCAACACAACATCCTTATAATGGGTCGAGACACCGAGGAACACCGCCACAACCTGGAGGAGGTGCTACGCCGACTGGACCGGGTAGGCTTGTTGCTGATAAAGGCCAAGTGTATGTTTTTGGCCCTAGAGGTCGAGTTTTTAGGTAGGAGTTTTGCCGCAGACGGGATCCGGTCTACTGAATCAAAAACGGAGGCGATCCGTCGGGCGCCCAGGCCCGGCAACACATCGGAGTTGCGATCATTCCTGGGACTTTTGAACTATTTGGGGAACTTTCTGCCGAACTTAAGCACATTGTTGGAGCCGTTACACATGCTCCTGCGAAAAGGTTGTGAATGGCTTTGGGGGTACTGTCAAGAATAGGCTTTCAATAAGGCAAGGCACCTGCTGTGTTCAAACAAACTGTTGCCTTTGTATGACCCCTGTAAAAAAAAACTGGTTTTAACGTGCGATGCATCATCCTACAGGGTTGGTTGTGTGTTGCAGCAAGGTAAGGATGATGGCCGACTCCAGCCGGTGGCTTATGCCTCCAGGTCGCTCTCCCAGGCAGAGCGTGGATACGGCATGGTCGAAAAGGAAGCACTCGCTTGTGTTTACGGTGTGAAAAAAATGCACCAGTAACTTTTCGGTAGACGGTTCGAGCTAGAAATGGACCACAAGCCGTTAACATCCCTGTTGTCTGACAGCAAGGCTGTCAATGCCAATGCGTCAGCTCGCATACAGCGATGGGCTCTCACGCTGGCTGTGTATGACTACACCATACGGCACCGGCCAGGCACCGAAAATTGCGGTGACGCGCTCAGCAGGCTCCCACTGGCCACCACTTAGGGGGCGTCGGAGCAAAGCGCTGAGATGGTCATGGCCGCTGAGGCTTTTGACACGGCAGGCTCCCTCATCACAGCCCGCCAGATCAAACTCTGGACCAACAGAGACCCCTTCCTATCCATGATAAAGAAATGTCTTCTGACTGGGGATTGGGTGCCCGCACACGGGGCGTGCCCCGAGGAGGTCAGACCGTTTCAGAGATGGATGGATGAGCTCTCCATCCAAGCCGACTGCCTGCTATGGGGCAGCCAGGTAGTCATGACCCAGAAAGGAAAGGAAGCGTTCATCAGGGAACTCCACAGCAGGCACCCTGGCATCGTGTTAATGAAGACCATTGCCCGGTCACATGTATGGTGGCCGGGATTGACTCAGACCTGGAACACTGGGTTCACAGGTGCACGACGTGTGCCCAGCTGGGCAATGCCCCTAGGGAGGCCCCACGCCGCCTGTGGCCCTGGCCCACCAGGCCATGGTCACATGTTCACGTAGACTATGCGGGCCCGTTCGTGGGGAAAATGTTCCTGATCGTTGTCGATGCATCCTCGAAATGGATCGAGTGCATCACATTAAACTCGTGCATGACATCCATCACCGTGGAGAGTCTGCGTGCAATTTTCGCCATCCACGGCTTGCCGGACATCCTGGTCAGCGACAATGGCCCGTGTGCAATAAAGGTGCAGCAGTTATCATGGGTGACTTTAATATGCATTTCGATTGGGCGAACCAAACTGGAAGCAATACGTTGGAGGAGGATTTCCTGGAGTGCATAAGGGATGGTTTTCTCGACCAATATGTCGAGGAACCAACTAGGGGGGAGGCCATCTTAGACTGAGTGTTGTGTAATGAGAGAGGATTAATTAGCAATCTCATTGTGCGAGGCCCCTTGGGGAAGAGTGACCAGAATATGGTGGAATTCTACATACGGATGGAAAATGAAACTGTTAATTCAGAGACCATGGTCCAGAACTTAAACAAGGGTAACTTTGAAGGTATGAGGCGTGAATTGGCTAGGATAGATTGGCGATTGATACTTAAGGGGTTGACTGTGGATGGGCAATGGCAGACATTTAGAGACCGCATGGATGAACTACAACAATTGTACATCCCTGTCTGGCGTAAAAATAAAAAAGGGAAGGTGGCTCAACCGTGGCAATCAAGTGAAATCAGGGAAAGTATTAAAGCCAAGGAAGTGGCATACAAATTGGCCAGAAATAGCAGCGAACCCGGGGACTGGGAGAAATTTAGAACTCAGCAGAGGAGGACAAAGGGTTTGATTAGGGCAGGGAAAATAGAGTACAAGAGGAAGCTTGCAGGGAACATTAAGACGGACTGCAAAAGCTTCGAGAGATATGTAAAGAGAAAAAGGTTAGTAAAGACAAACGTAGGTCCCCTGCAGTCAGAATCAGGGGAAGTCATAACGGGGAACAAAGAAATGGCAGACCAATTGAACAAGTACTTTGATTCGGTATTCTCTAAGGAGGACACAAACAACCTTCCGGATATAAAAGGTGTCAGAGGGTCGAGTAAGAAGGAGGAACTGGGGGAAATCCTTATTAGTCGGGAAATTGTGTTGGGAAAATTGATGGGATTGAAGGCCGATAAATCCCCAGGGCCTGATGGACTGCATCCCAGAGTACTTAAAGAGGTGGCCTTGGAAATAGCGGATGCATTGACAGTCATTTTCCAACATTCCATAGACTCTGGATCAGTTCCTATGGAGTGGAGGGTAGCCAATGTAACCCCACTTTTTAAAAAAGGAGGGAGAGAGAAAACAGGGAATTATAGACCGGTCAGCCTGACATCGGTAGTGGGTAAAATGATGGAATCAATTATTAAGGATGTCATATCAGCACATTTGGAAAGAGGTGACATGATAGGTCCAAGTCAGCATGGATTTGTGAAAGGGAAATCAAGCTTGACAAATCTTCTAGAATTTTTTGAGGATGTTTCCAGTAGAGTGGACAAGGGAGAACCAGTTGATGTGGTGCATTTGGACTTTCAGAAGACTTTCGACAAGGTCCCACACAAGAGATTAATGTGCAAAGTTAAAGCACATGGGATTGGGGGTAGTGTGCTGACGTGGATTGAGAACTGGTTGGCAGACAGGAAGCAAAGAGTAAGAGTAAATGGGTACTTTTCAGAATGACAGGCAGTGACTAGTGGGGTACTGCAAGGTTCTGTGCTGGGGCCCCAGCTGTTTACATTGTACATTAATGATTTACACGAGGGGATTAAATGTAGTATCTCCAAATTTGCAGATGACACTAAGTTGGGTGGCAGTGTGAGCTGCGAGAAGAATGCTATGAGGCTGCAGAGTGACTTGGATAGGTTAGGTGAGTGGGCAAATGCATGGCAGATGAAGTATAATGTGGATAAATGTGAGGTTATCCACTTTGGTGGTAAAAACAAAGAGACAAACTATTATCTGAATGGTGACAGATTAGGAAAAGGGGAGGTGCAACGAGACCTGGGTGTCATGGTACATCAGTCATTGAAGGTTGGCATGCAGGTACAGCAGGCGGTTAAGAAAGCAAATGGCATGTTGGCCTTCATAGCAAGGGGATTTGAGTACAGGGGCAGGGAGGTGTTGCTACAGTTGTACAGGGCCTTGGTGAGGCCACACCTGGAGTATTGTGTACAGTTTTGATCTCCTAACTTGAGGAAGGACATTCTTGCTATTGAGGGAGTGCAGCGAAGGTTCACCAGACTGATTCCCGGGATGGTGGGACTGAATATCAAGAAAGACTGGATCAACTGGGCTTGTATTCACTGGAGTTCAGAAGAATGAGAGGGGATCTCATCGAAACGTTTAAAATTCTGACGGGTTTAATGTTCCCATTGTTGGGGAAGTCCAGAACCAGGGGTCACAGTCTAAGGATAAGGGGTAAGCCATTTAAGACTGAGATGAGGAGAAACTTCTTCACCCAGAGAGTGGTGAACCTGTGGAATTCTCTACCACAGAAAGTTGTTGAGGCCAATTCACTAAATATATTCAAAAAGGAGTTAGATGTAGTCCTTGCTACTTGGGGGATCAAGGGGTATGGCGAGAAAGCAGGAATGGGGTACTGAAGTTGCATATTCAGCCATGAACTCATTGAATGGGTGCAGCCTCGAAGGGCCGAATGGTCTACTCCTGCACCTATTTTCTATGTTTCTATGTTTCTATGTGTCACCAGCCATGAATTCCAGGAGTTTATGTCGGGCAATGATCTCAAACACGTCCGGACAGCGGCGTTCAAGCCGGCTTCCAATGGCCAGGTGGAACATGCGGTCCAAGTCATAAAACAGGGCATGCTAAGCATCCAAGGACTCTCCCTTCAGTACCTCCTATCGCCCCTCCTGCTGGCCTACACGTCCTGCCCGCACTCGCTCACGGGAGTCCTGCCAGCGGAATTCCTGATGAAACGCACGCTTAAAACACAGCTGTCCCTCATTCACCCAGCCCTGGCAGACATTGTTGAGGGCAAGCGCCAGTCCCAAACCGAGTTCCATGATCGAAACTCAAGGGGGAGGTTTATAGAAATGGATGACCGGTTATTTGTTCTTAACCATGCTTTGGGACCCAAGTGGCTTGAGGGCACAGTAATTGGCAAAGAAGGGAATAGGGTCATAGTGGTCAGACTAAACAATGGGCAGATAAGCCGCAAACACTTGGACCAAGTAAAGAAAAGGTTCAGCATAGACACAGAGGAACCTGAAGAAGAGCATGAGATGTCACCTACACCACTGCCAGTGGATGAGCAACGAGGACAGTCCACAGCATGCACAGTCCCTGCGGCCAGCCCGGACAGGCCAGAATCACCTCAAGTGACAGAGACGCATGCCAAGGCTCAGCCACCAGAGCTCCAACGGCGGCGCTCCACGATAGAGCGTTGATCACCTGAAAGACTTAACCTTTGACACAAAAAGACGTAAGGGGGGGAGGTGATGTCATGTATGTAACCACCATGCAACGGTAATCTTCATGTAACTGTAATCTTCATGCAATTCATGTACACGGTACTTATACCCTAGAAATGCACACCCTGACCTCAGGGGGTGAACTTGTGGGAGACACTCCTCACCTGGGTTTCCAGGTATAAAAGGGGAGGTCCCACCCAGGGTCAGCACTCCTTGGTCCTGGAAATAAAGGTTACGGTCACGTCGTGACTGTGTCTGCAATACATTCCTCGTGTGAATTTCTAGTAAGGTGCAGGGACACCACACCCTCTAGTTCTAGTTTCCTTCATCAGTGGAAACATTCTCTCTGCATCCAGCTTGTCAAGCCCCTTCATAATCTTATGCATTTCAATAAGATCACCTCTCATTCTTCTGAACTCCAATGAGTAGAGGCCCAACCTACTGAACCTTTCCTCATAAGTCAACCCCCTCATCCCCGGAATCAAGCCAGTGAACCTAGTGCATGACCTCACACTTTCCAACATTGTACTCCATCTGCCAAATTTTTGCCCACTCACTTCGCCTGTCTATATACTTTTGCAGATTTTTTGTATCCTCCTCACACGTTGTTTTTCCTCCCATCTTTGTATCGTCAGCAAACTTGGCTACATTACATGCAGTCCCTTCTTCCAAGTCGTTAATATAGATTGTAAATAGTTGGGGTCCCAGCACTGATCCCTGCGGTACCCCACTAGTTACTGGTTGCCAACCAGAGAATTAACCATTTATCCTGACTCTCTGTTCTCTGTTAGTCAGCCAATCCTCTATCCATGCTAATATATTACCCCCAACCCCGTGAACTTTATCTTGTGTAGTAACCTTTTATGTGGCACCTTGTCAAATGTCTTCTTGCAAGTCCAAATACACCACATCCACTGGTTGCCCTTTATCCACCCTGTTCGTTACATCCACAAAGAACTCCAGCAAATTTGTCAAACATGACTTCCCCTTCATATATCCATGCTGACTCTGCCTGACCGAATTTTGCTTTTCCAAATGTCCTGCTACTGCTTCTCTAATAAATGGACTCCAACATTTTCCCAACCACAGATGTTAGGATAACTGGTCTAAAGTTTCCTGCTTTTTGTCTGCCTCCTTTTTTAAATAGGGGCGTTACATTTGCAGTTTTCCAATCTGCTGGGACCTCCCCAGAATCCAGGGAATTTTGTGAAATGTTTTGAGATGTCCAGAGGTCGTGAAATGCGCTATATATATGCAAATCTTTCTTTCTTTCCACTTTTGTTTCATCGGCCAATTTTAAGACTGATGGTTCGATCAGGACAGTAAGTCATTCCCCACCATTTCTGCTGAGTCTTTGTTCCTTTCTGAGCGGGGGAAAGCCTCAAAACACCCCCACAGTCTTAAAATTGGCCGATGAAACAAAAGTGGAAAGAAAGACTTGCATATATATAACGCCTTTCGCAACCTCCAGTCGTCTCAAAACACTTTACAGCCAATTAAGTGCTTTCTTTGAATTGTAGTCACAATTGTAATGTAGGAAACATAGCAGCCATTTTGCGCACAGCGAGCTTCCATAAACAACAATGTGCTAATGACCAGATAATCTGTTTTCGTTATGTTGGCTGTGGGATAAATACTGGCCAAGAATCTGGGGAATATTCCCCTGCTATTCTTCAAAATACTGTCATGAAATCTTCTACATCCACATGACAGGGAAGATGGGGTCTCAATTTAATGACTCATCCAAAAGACGACACTTCCGACAATGCAGCACTTCCTCAGTACTGCACTGGAGCATTGGTCGAGACTTTGTGGTCAAGTACTGGGAGTGGGACTTGAACCCATAGCCTACTGACTCAGAGTCATGAGCGATACCACTGGAAAAAAATGAGGAGGACTTTCAATTACTTCAGGAAGACATTTAGAGATCAGCAGAATAGATAGTCAGGTGGCAGATGCAATTGAATGTGGATATGTGACAGTGCGTTTAGTTTTAAATTGCTTTAGCTGCCACGGACCCAGTGGGCCGGTTGGTCTCCTTCTGTGCTGCAAAAGACGATGGTTCCATATTGCAATACTTGTGCTACGCAGCATACCTTGAGGGAGGAGAGGGGAGTGTTGGTTATAGTGCCCTTTTGAAGAGAAAAATATTTCATCGGCGAATAACACTTGCCTTCTGCTTTCTATTTCTGTCCTGCACTAAAACTTAGCATCTGTTAATAACTGTGATCTAGATATGTACCAGCAATTCTCCTTCATTTTCTCTCCTTGCATGTTCTGGGGGCAATGACAAAGAAAACACTTTTAGATAGACTCTTCCTATCACAATTTTCTAGTCGACAGCCACTACACCAGGCGTTACTTCTGCTACTGTCTGACTGCCATAAATAAACTTGGTGAGTTCTACTTTTTTCTGATGTCACATCGAATATGGTATTTCAGTCTATACATACTGTTATTTTATAAAGTACAGTCATGCAGGAAGACAGTGATCCAATACCCGACTAGGCTGCTGATCAAAGTAATTCCTGTCTAGTAGAGCAGTAAGTCAAGAAGAATCTCAAACTGCTAGCACTTATCCATTAGAGAGTGCAGCACCCTCCCTATCTTCAAGGGGATGGTAAATACGAACAGAGCTTCATCCAGTGACAAATAACATTGGTGTTGATTGCCATAGCAGGCACAGATTTTTGAAAGAAGATTTAAGTCCCGATTTTAATATTTTGAGAACGGGTCATGCGCAAGTTAAAATATGAGCAGAATAGATCATAAGAACATAAGAAAATAAGAAATAGGAGCAGGAGTAGGCCATTTGGCTCCTCGAGCATGCTCCACCATTTAATACTATCATGGCTGATCTGATCCTGGGCTCAGCTCCACTTCCCTGCCCGCTCCCCATAATCCTTTACTCCCTTATCGTTCAAAAATCTGTCTATCTCCATCTTAAATTTATTCAATGACCCAGCCTCCCACAGCTCTCTGGAGCAGAGAATTCCACAGATTCACAACCCGCTGAGAGAAGAAATTCCTCCTCAACTCAGTTCTAAATGGGTGATCCCTTATTCTTAAACAATGCCTCCTAGTTCTAGATTCCCCCACGAGTGGAAACATCCTCTCTGCATCTACCTTGTCGAGCCCCCTCAATATCTTAAATGTTTCATCAAGATCACCTCTCATTCTTTTAAACTCCAATGGGTATAGGCCCAACCTGCTCAACCTTTCTTCATAAGTCAACCCCTTCATCTCAGGAATCAACCAAGTGAACCTTCTCCAATGCAAGTATATTCTTTCTTAAATAAGGAGACCAAAACTATACACAGTCCTCTAGGTGTGTCTCACCAATACCCTGTACAGTTCTCTCACATTTATGCTGCATTTCCGCCCGCTGCCAATTTAACACTCGGGTTTCAGGAGGCATTTGAGGTGTTTACCGCAGGCAGTTGAGGGCTTCATTAATAGTCAAAATGACGTCTGATAACATCATTCGGACCCCGATAGCATGTTTTTTAACTCTGTGTCACAGCCACAATCACCTCCCAATCACCCCTGTGTGTGACCTGGCTATGTTCCTCTCACTTTGTTACAAACATGATCCTTGTATTGACAGGATAACTGCTACAAGTGGTTAACCTGGACTTATCAAACATTAGATCAGTACTGATAATACACCTTCCATCTGACAGCTAGCTCCTTTGGTCTCAGAACACAAAAGCAGATTGATCAACTGCTGAAGGATATTATCAAAGAACGTCAGACTCCCTGACCTCCGGGCAGAGTGATCATGTGAAAGAGATGGTCATTTTTATAAATTGGAGGCTGCCACCATTAATGATTCACATCTCTTTGGGTGATGGTGTTTTGTTAGGGGGCGTAGACTAGTTCACAACCATAAATTAACATAGCAACTATTTGCAGGTTGAAATGGGTTCATAGCGTTACAAGGGTGCATTCAGCAACTCCGCACTCCAAGTCAATAGTTGTGTTAGAAATAACTGTGGTGCAAGCTAAGGCTACAACACTGTAGCATTTACCCCACAGAAAAAACAACCCAGTAGGCTCTGTATTTTAGTTATGCATCAATGTTTCTCCAACGTTCTTGGACCCCCTGGAAATGGTTCTATTGTGATAATGAACGCAAGTAATTACAATGTACACCAAGATTATTTTCATCCAGGGATATTTATAATTCATGGAGGAAGTTTCCTGGAGGAGAACTTGAATGACGAAAAGGGTTAAATTATAAGGCAAGGTTATTATGAGGCTTGTAAGTCCCTCTAGTGCAGAAGGTTAAGGGGTGATATAATTGAGGTGTTCGAGATGATTAAAGGATTTGATAGAAACAATGATTTCCTCTGTCGGGGTGGGGAGTCCAGAACAAGGGGGCATAACCTTAAAATTAGAGCTAGACATTTCAGGGGTGATGTCAAGAATCACATCTTTGCACAAAGGATAGTGAAAATTTGTAACTTTCTCCCCCAAAAAGCTGTTGAAGCTAGGGATCAATTGAAAATTTCAAAACTGAGATTGATAGATTTTTTGTTCGGCAAGGGTATTTAGGGATCTGAATCGAAGGCAGGTAAATGGAGTTAAGCTGCAGACCAGCCATGATTTAATTGAATGTCAAAACAGGCTCGAGGGGCTGAATGGCCTACTCCTGTTCCGATGTTCATCAAGTGTCAACTGGCATCTAATCACCTCACCAAATGAATATGGAAAATGTTATGGGCCAGAGAAAATGCCATAACTAGCAACCAGCAAATGAATGCTCATACTTTGCTGCCACTTTTAGACATCTATAAAATAAATTTGTGCAGAAAGGTGTTTTTTCAGAGCCTGCTCTTGTCCTATCATTTATATTTCGCCAACTGTTTGCGCTGTTGTGTCATGTTTGCTGTTAGATCAGTACTGGTTCAAATCCAAGAATGAAACAATACTGTTGTCATACATGTCAGTCACGTTTTCACTCCCACAGATAAATGCTGGGCTTCTTCGAACAAAGAATTATTAACAAGTGTAGGGCAGTGCACAGCTCCAAACACTATCTCCATGGTATCATTTTTCAAAATTATTGCAGAGCACAATCCTCTGGTTGTCCTTCAGCTAATGGAACCCCATGTGGCTGAGGGCAAGTTAAGCTTTGGAGTGTTATATACATGACTGGGTTGCCAAACATGGAGAAGGGTCTGATCACATCAACATATAAACCATATCGGGATGAAACCAAAGAGAACACAATTCTCAAAAAATGTAGTGACCCAGAAATTGCGGTCGGAGGCTTCCTGCGGGTGGATGCTTCCGACCGAAATGTTTTTTACGAAAGTACCTGGTAATCCCGGAGGATCATAGACTTGCGCTCCAAGGTCTCCATTCACAGTCCAGCATAGAGGCCCACATATTCCAGGAGCGTATTTGCAGCCAGGATCATGTGGGCCGGACCAACCAATGAAAAACTCACAGTAATGGTGAGTTCTGTTTGTACGGATACAGGTGGCAGGTTCGTCCAGAATCTGTAAAATGTTCTGGAATCTGAACCCACTGACCCTGCCCCACCGCGGCCCTACCTCAGACCTCTCCTCTGTTCGCCTCGCCGCCGCTCGCCTCGTCCCGCTTGCCGCCGCTGCCCTTACCTCGGGGCCTCGCCGGCAGCCCGCCCGAACAACTCTTCCGTGATGGGACCAGCCCGCCCAAACAGCTCCTCTTCGGCAGGACCCACCCAAACACCTCCTCGCTGGGGCCCGCCTGAACACCTCCTCGGCGGGGCCCGCCCAAACACCTCCTCGGTGGCAGCGGGGCCCAGCCTTAACACCTCCTCAGCGGGACCCCCCACCCCCTTTCTGACATTCCGATATCCAGAAATACCTGAACCTGGGCTAGGGTGTTACCGGATTTGTGACGTCAGAAAGACGATCGAAAGTCCGGAAAAGCCTCGAATCCGGAACGGCCTGTATAACCTGTATAGTCATTTCTGTGAATGGAGATACCCCTAAAAATGGATAAATATTTTAAATAAATAAGAAAAGCACTTTGCACATCTAAAATGAATTGAAATTGAATTTAATTAAATGTTTTAGACAAAAAAATACTTTTTTGACTTTTTTTAATATGTTTTAATAGGGGTAAAAATAAACTTAGCTTAATAGACAGGGTTTTTAATATAAAAATTATTGATAAAGTTTTATTTTTCTACCTTTTAAAACTCTTATGCTGGTAAAAGCAGGCCTTACTTTATCAGGCGTAAGAGTTTGAAGGACATTCGTTGGGCAAGAGTTGGACAAATAGCCCAAATCTCTGCCCGTGAAGGCCCTTCTCTTGGGATGCGTTGGAACTGTCAAAGACATTTTGACAGTTCACAAGTGCCGGTTTTCGGCGCATGTGCATTGCGCACCGAGAACCAGCTCTTGCGGAACTCTGCAGCTGCGTGTGCACATTGTACATACCCATAGAGACCAGGATTTTTGGACTAGTATTGATCAATAATTATAGAAAATCTCCTTTACTCAAAATGAAATTCAAAGTTACTATCTAGGAACAAGATCTTAGGGAATCACCACATAAATAGATATACATAATACATTCACAATATATGAATCTGAAGCCTTAGAAAAAATGCTGACAGCTCGGTCTGATTTTGACATCTGCTGTTTAAATATATGTTTAGAACATAATTATCAACAACCCTCACACTAGAACAGTTATTGAATACTATGGATATGGATATGTCCAAGGCAAAATTGTCCAGGGCTAACATTCCTGTTTGCTATCCAATGATTGCCACTGGGAGCACACATCATAGAATCATACAGTACAGAATGAGGCCATTCGTCCCAACGAGTCTGTGCCAGCTCTTTGAAAGAGCTATCCAGTTAGTGCCGCTCCCCTGCTCTTTCCCATAACCTATCAAATTTCTCCTTTTCAAGTATATATCCAGTTCCCTTTTGAAAGTTACGATTGAATCTGCTTCCACCACCTTTTCACCAAGTCATGATCACCAATCACCCCTGTGCTTGCTTACCTACATTGGCTCCCGGTTAAACAACACCTCGATTTCAAAATTCTAATCCTTGTCTACAAATCCCTCCATGGCCTTGCCCCTCCCTATCTCTGTAATTTTTTTCAGCCTCACAACCCCACAAGATGTCTGCGCTCCTCAAATTCAACTCTCTTCAGCATCCGTCATTACAACCATCGGTGGCCATGCCTACAGCTATTTGGGCCCTAAGCTCTAGAACTCCCTCCCTAAACCTCTCCATCTCTCTATCTTTCTTTCCTCCTTTAAGATACTCCTTAAAGCCTCCCACTTTAACCAAGCTTTTGTTCATCTACCATAATTTTTTCTTATGTGGCTCGGTGTCAAATTTATCTGTTTTGTCTTGTAACACTGTTGTGAAGCGTCTTGGGACATTTTACTATGTTAAAGGTGCTATATAAATAAAAGTTGTTGTTGTTGTAGTGAATTCCAGATCATAACAATTTGCTGTGTAAATGGTTTTCACCTCATTTTCCCCTTGGATTTTTTTGTCAATTTTTTTATGTCTGTGTCCTCTGCTTGCCAACCATCCTGCAGTGGAACTGCATCAAAACTCCTCATAATTTCGAGCACCTCCATCAAATCTTCCCTTAGCCCTGTCTGTTTAAGGAGAACAATCCCAGCTTCTCTCGTCTCGCCACATGTCTGATGGTGAGTGAGAACAGGATTTGATCTCACTCTATATTAGAATACCCTGCTCATTCCCATTTTCAAGGTTTACACATGAATTAAAAGCCACCTGGGACAGGTGTCAAAAAGTGATGGCTGCCAGTAAAAATGTACATCAGAAAGATGTTAACTAATGCCTGCAAGGAAGGACAGCAAGTAGAAAATTGGCGAGAAGGAAAAAGAGCCCGGTAGCATTGCAGTTCGTACTGTCAGGTCGAATATGATTCCTATTGTCAGGCTCAAAATCATGCCAAATGGGTTTCATTTTAATATATGGGGTCAAATTGCCAGAAATTTCTCTTGATCTTCCACCATAACTTTGGTGAAGGATTGTCAGAAACTTTACAGAAATGGTATTTACGCTGTTTCTCCAGAGCTCCCACCAATCGGGAGAACCCCCATGGAATTCTCGGCAATTTATTTAATTTTGTTCACAGAGAGGTGATACCAGATCTGATCATAGAGATCATTTTTGTTTTTAAAGGATCCTTGAAGTACTGATCTTCCAAGGGTCTACCTCAAAACATTTCAGGAAGTTGTTGCAGAAGATTTGTTCCACAACCACGATTAATTTGCACAAACTGGACTATTTGAAAGAATTGTTAATGTGCTTAATAGGACCTTCTGAAAATGACATTTGTACCAGAGCAAATACTTTTGCCATGTATGTTGAAATTAGGACCCATGATAAATGCAAGTATTGTCATTGTTTGAGAAAAGCCTGGATTGGCACACACACTTATGGGACAGAAGAGTTTAACTGTGTGTTGCAGACACAAGTCATTGTTGGCAGAAGTTCCAGATTCTTCTAATGTTCAATAGTAATCTGAGTGATGGGATTTCATCTATGCAGTCACGTTCTTTTGTGATCCTGTTTGATTTCTGCCAAACAGGACATGTTCGAGTCGTTATATTAAAAAAAGTGGCTGGAATTAAATGTATTATTTGTTGTGCAAGTCATACCGAGGAAGCTTTCATGGCCGAGGGAGTGCTGCACTGTCGGAGGTGCCATCTTTCAGATGAGATGTTAAATCGAGGTTCTGTCTGCTCTCTCAGGTGGAGGTGAAAGATCCCATGGCACTATTCCAAAGAAGAGCAGGGGAGTTTTCCCTGTTGTCCTGGCCAATATTTATCCCTCAACCAACATCACTAAAACAGATTATCTTGTAATTGTCACATTGCTGGTTGTGGGACCTTGCTGTGTGTAAATTGGCTGCCGTGCTTTTCATATTACAAAAGTAACGACACTTTAAAAGTATTTCATTGGCAGTGAAGCGTTTTGGGCATGCTGAGGTTGTGAAAGGTGCTATATAAATGCAAGTTCTTTCTTTTCTTTATGAAACACAATAGAGTGATTTGTTCACCAACATAACTGAGGGACCTTTTAGCAAAATGTCAGCTGTAAATTCATGAAAAGATTTAGTCAACGATTCACAGCATCCTCTGGTATGTGGACATATATATTTGTTTTGATATTTATTGCAAAAGCTCGATACCTGTCAGGTTTCAAAAGTTTCAATTCTACAGCTTGCAGCCACATATAGTCCTTAACTTAGCAATACATTGCAAGAGGTTTCACAGCGATAAGGGGAAGAGGGAGAATGAGCACTGAGCAAAAGTGGGGATGAGATTAGAAATTTTATTGGTTAGTAGGAGCTGACAAGAGAAGAGAGGATATGTTAGTTCCTTATTAATATGGTGGGTTGTAGAATGTTTTTGACATTAATATCATTTATTCCCATTAATTTTTTCACTCTCTTGCTTTCTTTTGTTTTATTTTAATTCTTATTTTTCATTCCATTCATTATTTTACTTTAGGCCTTTTGTCATGCTTTACGCTGTGAAAGAGCCAGCGCAGAGGTGATGGGCCGAATGGCCTCCTTCTGTGCTGTACTATTGTATGATAAATCTCGCGATTTGATCGAGCTACTGCTTGTAGCAAAATCATAAAGAATTGTCAGAAAATATCCTATGTTTGCTCTTTCTGGTTGCTGTGAATTATTTCATGAAGAACCCACTTACAGTTTCACAGGAACGTACCGGCCAGAGGAAACCTTCTCGCATTTGTTTACAGTGTTGCTGCACATAGCAACCAAAGGAAATCATTCCCTCCTGGGATTTGTTTAACTGGACTTCAGATGAGTCTGGAGATGAGCATAATCACTTCCTATTGAAATGGCTTTTCCTAATCTGCAAATTACTTTTATTGCAGTGACATCATGCATGCGTCATACTTATAAGTACAGGCACTGCCAGCAACAGAATCTGGTATCGGTGCCGTCGACACAGTGAGAGTTGGTGGAGGGAATGGGCTGAGCTGCATCTAAACTTAGAGCCAGTATTCAGCTCGGATTAATATGATCACAGTTCAATGTGACCCATCCCATTTCCCCAAGGCCTGAATCAGATGCTAATAAATTACCAGCCAATGCAAACGCTGCATTTTGACTTGCCTCAAAAGTAATAATGGAAAAGTCTCATTACATATTGATTTTGCAACTTGCTTCACAGTAGGTCATCATAAAGAAGCACACTGGGACACTTTTCCCCCTCTAAGCAACAAGTAGATGTACAATGATGCCACTTGGGTATATCTCTGATCTCCATAAATTGCTGGCATGTTAATGTTTTCCCTTGGTCCCCAGTACATTTGCAGCAATAGCTAGATCTTTATATGCAGATCTGCTTGTATATAACCTTTTATCTCTGCTCTGACCTTTTCCATAGAACAAATGTCACTGTAGCTCTGTATTTATAGTAGGGATTGAACCACAAATCAGAAGTGATATTCTTTCACTGCTGAGACCTCAGATCAAACCCATCACAAACAGAGGGAAAAAAAGTCTTTGACTGTTTTGAGTTGTAAATGAAATGAATTTGGTACCTCGAGTTCAATCCTCAATATGAGGATGCATTGCAAAAGAATGCCCTAAAAACTTTAGCTCTACCATGTTAAGAACATAAGAATATAAGAAATAGGAATAGGAGTAGGCCGTATGGCCCCTCGAGCCTGCTCCGCCATTCAATAAGATCATGGCTGATCCGATCATGGACTTAGCTCCACTTCCCCGCCTGCTGCCCATAACCCCTTATCCCCTAATCTTTTAAGAAATTGTCTATTTCTGTGTGAAATTTATTCAATGTCCCAGCTTCCACAGCTCTCTGAGGCAGCGAATTCCACAAATTTACAAACATCTGAGAGAAGAAATTTCTCCTCATCTCTGTTTTAAATGGGCGACTCCTTATTCTAAGATCATGCCCTCTAATTCTTGTCTCCCGCATCAGTGGAAACATCCTCTCTGCATCCACCTTGTCAAGCCCCCTCATAATCTTATACGTTTCGATAAGATCACCTCTCATTCTTCTGAATTCCAATGAATAGATGCCCAACCTTCTCAACCTTTCCTCATAAGTCAACCCCCTCATCCCTGGAATCAACCTAGTGAACCTTCTCTAAACTGCCTCCAAAGCAAGTATATTTCATCTCGTAAATATGGAAACCAAAACTGCACGCAGTATTCCAGGTGTGCCTCACCAATAACTTATGTAGCTGTAGCAAGACTTTCCTGCTTTTATACTCCATCCTCTTTGCAATAAAGGCCAAGATACCATTGGCCTTCCTGATCAATTGCTGTACCTGCATACTATCCTTTTGCGTTTCATGCACAAGTACCCCGAGGTCCTGCTGTACTGCAGTACTTTGCAATTTTTTTCCATTCAAATAATAACTTGCCCTTTGATTTTTTTCTGCCAAAGTGCATTACCTCACACTTTCCAACATTATACTCCATCTGCCAAATTTTTGTCCACTCACTGAGCCTGTCTATGTCCTCCTCACACATTGCTTTTCTTCCCAACTTTGTATCATCAGCAAACTTGGCTATGTTACATTCAGTCCCTTCTTCCAAGTCGTTAATATAGATTGTAAATAGTTGGGATCCCAGCACTGATCCCTGCAGCATCCCGCTAGTTACTGGTTGCCAACCAGTGAATGAACTATTTATCCTGACTCTCTGCTTTCTGTTAGTTAGCCAACCCTCTATCCATGCTAATATATTACCCCCAACCCCATGAATTTTATCTTGTGCAGTAACCTTTTATGTGGCACCTTGTCAAATGCTTTCTGGATGTCCAAATACACCACATCCACTGGTTCCCCTTTATCCACCCTGTTTGTTACTTCCTCGAAGAACTCCAGCAAATTTGTTGGCATAACTTTGAATCCCTGCAGTGGAGAGGGAATTGGGCAGATTGCTAAACGTAACATGAGACAAGGGTTCAGGGGAAGAAAGGCTGTGCAGGTTGCCTGGTGGGATCTCCTCTGGCATGTGCATGAGCTGGCTCACCAGATTGAGTGTCAGATTGAGTGATAGTGATACAGGGGGCAAAGCAGCACCAATACATGGCAATGATCTGAATGGCAAATTTGCTGGAGTTCTTTGTGGATGTAACAAGCAGGGTGGATAAGGGGGAACCAGTGAATGGTGGTGTGTTTGGATTCCCAGAAGGCATTTGATAAGGTGCCACAATAAGAGGTTACTGCACAAGATAAAAGCTCACGGGGTTGGGGGTAATATATTAGCATGGATAGAGGATTGGCTAACTAACAGAAAACAGAAAGTCTGGATAAATGGGTCATTTTGCAGTTGGCAAACAGTAACTAGTGGGGTGCCGCAGGGATCGGTGCTGGGGCCTCAAATATTTACAATCTATATTCATGACTTGGATGAAGGGACCGAGTGTAATGTAGTCAAGTTTGCTGATGATACAAAGGTAGGTGGGAAAGCAAATTGTGAGGAGGACACAAGAAATCTGCAAAGGGATACAGACAGGCTAAGTGAGTGGGAAAACATTTGGAAGATAGAGTATAATGTTGGAAAATGTGAGGTTATCCACGTTAGCAGAAAAATTAGAAAACCGAATTATAATTTAAATGGAGAAAAATTGCAAAGTGCTGCAGCAGAGAGGGACCTGGGGGTCCTTGTGCCTGAAAAACAAAAAGTTAGTATGCAGATACAGCAAGTAATCAGGAAGGCAAATGGAATGTTGGACTTTATTGCAAGGGGGATAGAGTATAAAAGCAGAGAAGTCCTGTTACAACTGTACAGGGTATTGGTGAGGCCGCATCTAAAGTACTGCTTACAGTTTTGGTCTCGGTATTTAAGGAAGGATATACTTATATTGGAGGCAGTTCAGAGAAGATTCACTAGGTTGATTTCGGAGATGCAGGGGTTGATTTATGAAGATAGGTTGAGTAGGTTGGGCCTATTCTCATTGGAGTTCAGAAGAATGAGAGGTAATCTTATCGAAACAGATAAGGTAATGAAGAGGTTCGACAAGGTAGATGCAGAGAGGATATTTCCACTCGTAGGTGAAACTAAAACCAGGGGACATAGGGCTATATTTTACATTTTTATGCAGGTCGCCCAAAAATGGGCATTATTTCCGGCGTGGGCAGTAATAATGGGTTTTCAGATCGCCAGCTTGTCGCCCATTCTTAAAAGCCCCTATTCTCCATTTTAAAAATTGGGCATTACCACGAGTGATCTGAAATGGGCGTCAGCGTTAAATCTTTCTGACCTTCTGCTGTAAAGTGTTGCCATCCTTAGCAATGGCATGGCAATGCTCGTTTCCCGCGATTCAGGAGGTTGGGCTATCGTGACATGCGCAGAACAGGCGACAGAGAGGGAGCAGAAAGGGACTGACAGCGTGTTTAGGTGTGGTGTGTGCTTGTTTGGCTGTTGTGGGAGGCATGAGGGAGATTCGCCAGCAGCAAAAAGTTTAGTAAGCACCCAGAACATCGTTGGCACTGAGTTTTTGTCCAACAAATAATATGTAACATGGAAGGAATGTAGAAGGCCCTGGAACTGGTAGCCAGGAATACTGGTGGCAGAGGGTTCCCAGTGGTCCCGGAGTGCAGCACTGCACCCCAAGGTGCCGTACCCCCATTGCCAATGGCACGAGAGCTACGAGCAACATCCGAGCTTCTGGCTCGGAGCACGTTCCCACCTTTGGACCGTCCTCTCCCGAATCCGTCCAAACAGCGGTTCTGCCGTCATCCCCCCCCCCACCCCCAATGGAACTCCTCGGGCAGGTGGCTTGGAGTCAGGATGGGAAGGGGAAGGGGTAGAGGTGGGGATGAGAAAGGGGGGGAGGGGGAAGGATTGTTTTTTTACAGTTATACTTATGATTTCAGACAAATGTTCGGTTTAAAAGTTTTTTATTGAACATAACCTTGTTGCGCATTGGTTCAGATAGCTGCACCGTTACACACTGGTGATTTCCCAACATCAAAGGATATAATGACACTTAACTTCAATCAACTTAAACTTAAACTGTCACCAAGGTGATGCCCACCATTGATGTATGACCTGCACACCCAGCAGTGTGTCAACCTTGTAAATACCACCAGCATTCTTTCAGGCAAAGAGCTCATTTATGAGCTCTTGACATAAGAGTCTTGCAGCTATGATGCCACCACAGGCCCTTTCATGCAGTTTACAGGGGAATGGGGGCATGGCTTCAGCATCAGCCTGATTGTGTGGCCCGAGGTCAGCATCTACCTCCTCGCCCTCCCCTTTCACTCTCTTCTGAGGTGGATTGTCACACTGTTCTGGCAATTCTTGTCCTCTCCTGATAGCCAAGTTGTGCAACATGGAGCACACCACCACGAATTGAGCTACCTGCTCAGGATGGTATTGGTGCTCGCCTCCTGAGTGATCCAGGCATCTAAAGCCCAATGGTTTTCTCCATGATATTGCGAGTGGCTCTGTTGCTCTCGTTGTATCACTTCTCGACTTCGATGTGGGTGTCACACGGGGGGGGGGGGGGGGCGGGCCGGGTGGGGGCGGCGGTCATCAGCCAGGTGGCGAGGCCATATCCTTTGTCACCAAGCATCCAGCATTGACCTTGTGGCTGATTGGTAAACAAGTCAGATACAGTGCTCTCACGCAGGATGTGAGCATCATGGATGCTGCCCGGAAATTTAGCATTCACTGCCATAATAATTTGCTGGTGGTTGACAACGAGTTGCACATTCAGAGAGCGGAATCCCTTGCGGTTCTTGAAAATTTCTGCATCCTGAAAAGGTGCCCGCATCGCGATGTGTGTACAGTCTATTGCTCCCTGCACCTTGGGGAAGTTAGCAATTCGATAGAATCCTGGAGCCCTCTCATTCTGAGCCTCCCTGGTCATAGGGAAGCTGATAAAGTCCATCCTGCGTGCATACAGGGCTTCAGTGACCTGTCTAATGCAGCGATGTGTGGCATGCTGAGACATACCGCAAATGTCGTCAGCTGAGGCCTGAAAAGAACCCGACGCGTAGAACGCGGTGACTTTGACCTCGACAGACAATGCAGTACTGATGGTGCTGGCAGGCTGCAGATCTCCCCTTATGAGCTGGCATACCTCAGAGATAACCTCTTTGTGGAAGTGCATTCTCCAAAGGCAGGTGGTGTCGGGCAAGTTGAGGGTAACGTCTGGTCCTCCTCATCAGTCTGTCAGGTCTTACACGTCGCCAATTCTGATGATTCCGCCCCCAAAAAGTGGGTGGGCGTTATTATTTTTTCCCAGTGTTACATACATGGGGAAAGTAATGCTTGGCGATGTATCCGAAAAATGGGCATGTTTCCATTTTGTGGCTAAATGGGCGATGTCTGGGTGTTATGCCTCATTTCAGTGGTAAAATGGACGTTAAGTGGGTGGTATACATGCAAAAAAAGTGTAAAATCGAGCCCATAGTCTCAGAATAAGGGGCCGCCCATTTAAAACTGAAATGAGGAGGATTTTCTTCTCTCAGAATGTTGTAAATCTATGGAATTCACCGCCCCAGAGAGCTTCGAAGGCTGGGTCACTGAATATATTTAAGGCGGAGATAAACAGATTTTTGAGCAATAAGGGAATAAAGGGTTATAGGGAGTGGGCAGGGAAGTGGAACGGAGTACATGATCAGATAAGCCATGAACTTATTAAATGGCGGAGCAGGCTCGAGGGGCCAAATGGCCTTCTCCTGCTATTTGTTATGTTATTATGTGAGACAAGAGAAGGCAACTCAGTATGTTAAAGCCTGTCCTTCCTGTGGGAGCGAAAGTCCGTATATAATCTCTCTGCGCAGTTTGTGAGCTAACACATGCTGGGTGAATAGTTCAAGCAGCTTTCTGATGAGCATGTTTTGTAAACTGGGCACAAGATCAAAGCAGAGAATGTCTCCACAGGGAAGAGGATGCTAGAAGGTGTGAGAGTCATTTAGCAATATTCAAATATGTCAATTTGGTAATAAAATGCATGGCAGGAGGCAATAAACCAATTTCAGCACATTCAGCGGCTTGTTATTTAGTTTAGAAACATAGAAACATAGAAAATAGGTGCAGGAGTAGGCCATTCGGCCCTTCAAGCCTACACCACCGTTCAATATGATCATGGCTGATCATGCAATCAGTCTGGTGAACCTTCGCTGCACTCCCTCAATAGCAATAATGTCCTTCCTCAGATTAGGAGACCAATACTCAAGGTGTGGTCTCACCAACTGCAGCAAAACCTCCCTGCTCCTATACTCAAATCCTCTCGCTATGAAGGCCAACATGCCATTTGCTTTCTTTGCTGGCTGCTGTACCTGCATGCCTACTTTCAATGACTGATGTACCATGACACACAGGTGTCGTTGCACCTTCCTTTTCCTAATCTGTCACCATTCAGATAATTATCTGCCTTCCTGTTTTTGCCACCAAAGTGGATAACCTCACACTTATCCACATTATACTGCATCTGCCATGCATTTACCCACTCACCTAACCTGTCCAAGTCACCCTGCAGCTTCTTAGCAGCCTCCTCACAGTTCACACTGCCAGCCAGCTTAGTGTCATCTGCAAACTTGGAGATATTACATTCAATTCCTTCATCTAACTCATTAATATTTATTGTAAATTGCTGGGGTCCCAGCACTGAACCTTGCCTGCCATTCACTGCCTGCCATTCTGAAAAGGACCCATTTATTCCTACTCTTTGCTTCCTGTCTGATAACTAGTTCTCGATCCATGTCAATACATTACCCCCAATCCCATGTGCCTTAATTTTGCACACTAATCTCTTGTGTGGGACCTTGTTAAAAGCCTTTTGAAAGTCCAACTACACCACATCCACTGGTTCTCCCTTATCCACTCTACTAGTTCCATCCTCAAAAAATTCTAGAAGATTTGTCAAGCATGATTTCCCTTTCATAAATCCATGCTGACTTGGACCGATCCTGTCACTGCTTTCCAAATGCGCTGCTATTACATCTTTAATAATTAATTCCAACATTTTCCCCACTACCGATGTCAGGCTAACCGGTCTATAATTGTCTGTTTTCTCTCTCCCTCCTTTTCTAAAAAGTGGGGTTACATTAGCTACCCTCCAATCCATAGGAACTGATCGAGAGTCCATGGAATGTTGGAAAATTACCAGCAAATCATCTATTATTTCTCGGGCCACTCACTTAAGTACTTTGGGATGCAGACTATCAGGCCTTGGGGAATTTTCGGCCTTCAATCCCATCAATTTCCCTGACACCATTTCCTGCCGAATAAGGATTTCCCACAGTTCCCTCAGTTCCTCGTTCTCGCTAGACTCTTGTCCCCTAGTATTTTACATTGTTATTCTGTTAGTATTTGTATGTACTTTTGGAGTATGATGATTTATTGATCGTATGCGTGGATTGAGAACTGGTTGGCAGACAGGAAGCAAAGAGTAGGAGTAAATGGGTACTTTTCAGAATGGCAGGCAGTGACTAGTGGGGTACCGCAAGGTTCTGTGCTGGGGCCCTAGCTGTTTACATTGTACATTAATGATTTAGACGAGGCGATTAAATGTAGTATCTCCAAATTTGCGGATGACACTAAGTTGGGTGGCAGTGTGAGCTGTGAGGAGGATGCTATGAGGCTGCAGAGTGACTTGGATAGGTTAGGTGAGTGGGCAAATGCATGGCAGATGAAGTATAATGTGGATAAATGTGAGGTTATCTACTTTGATGGTAAAAACAGAGAGACAGACTATTATCTGAATGGTGACAGATTAGGAAAAGGGGAGGTGCAACGAGACCTGGGTGTCATGGTACATCAGTCATTGAAGGTTGGCATGCAGGTACAGCAGGCGGTTAAGAAAGCAAATGGCACGTTGGCCTTCATAGTGAGTGGATTTGAGTACAGGGGCAGGGAGGTTTTACTGCAGTTGTACAGGGCCTTGGTGAGGCCACACCTAGAGTATCATGTACAGTTTTGGTCTCCTAACTTGAGGAAGGACATTCTTGCTATTGAGGGAGTGCAGCGAAGGTTCACCAGACTGAATCCCGGGATGGCGGGACTGACATATCAAGAAAGACTGGATCAACTGGGCTTGTATTCACTGGCGTTCAGAAGAATGAGAGGGGATCTCTTGGAAATGTTTAAAATTCTGACGGGTTTAGACAGGTTAGATGCAGGAAGAATGTTCCCAATGTTGGGGAAGTCCAGAACCAGGGGTCACAGTCTAAGGATAACGTGTAAGCCATTTAGGACCAAGATGAGGAGGAACTTCTTCACCTAGAGAGTGGTGAACCTGTGGAATTCTCTACCACAGAAAGTTGTTGAGGCCAATTCACTAAATATATTCAAAAAGGAGTTAAATATAGTCCTTACTACTAGGGGGATCAAGGGGTATGGCGAGAAAGCAGGAATGGGGTACTGAAGTTGCATGTTCAGCCATGAACTCATTGAATGGAGGTGCAGACTCGAAGGACCGAATGGCCTACTCCTGCACCTATTTACTATGTTTCTATGTTTCTATGAATATAATGTTCAAAGGCAAAATTTAGTATAAGAGATGTGAGAGAACCCTGTTTTCGGAGCATACACTAGAATTAGAGTGTGTCTCAAGAGCAGGAAGCAAAGTGTCTGTCGCAGTAACTTTCATACTGGGTTTTGCACAGTACGAGTTTGTCTAAAGACCTGGTCCTGCCATTACTACAACTGAGTGTATGTTTCATCTGACCTTTAAAGCAACGAAACGAAAAAGAGCAAGAAAGCAGTTCAACTCTTCCAATGCTGGTTTAAATAATCTGTTCTTTCTGGAGTTGTGTGTCCATTTCAATGTGGGTACAGTTTTACAGCACAGAATATAAGAACATAAGAAATAGGAGAAGGAGCAGGCCATACGGCCCCTCGAGCCTGCTCTGCCATTTTATACAATCTTGGCTGATCCAATCATGGACTGAGGTCCACTGCCCTGCCCGCTCCCCATAACCCTTATTCCCTTATCGTTTAAGAAACTGTCTATTTCTGTCTTAAATTTATTCAATGTCCCAGCTTCCACAGCTCTCTGAGGTAGCGAATTCCACAGATTTACAAATCTCTGAGGAAAGAAATTTCTCCTCGTCTCAGTATTAAATGGGCGGCCCCTTATTCTAAGAATATGCCCCCTAGTTCTAGACTCCCCCATTAGAGGAAACATTTTCTCTGCATCCACCTTGTCAAGCCCCCTCATAATCTTATACGTTTCGATAAGATCACCTCTCAATCTTCTGAATTCCTATGATTTTAGAGGCCCAACCAACTCAACTCTTCCTCATAGGTCAACCCCCTCATCTCTGGAATAACCTAGTGGACCTTCTCTGAACTGCCTCCAAACAAGTATGTCCTTTCGTAAATATGGAAACCAAAACTGCACGCAGTATTCCAGGTGTGGCCTCACCAATACCCTGTATAACTGTAGCAAGACTTCCCTGCTTTTATACTCCATCCCCTTTGCAATAAAGGCCAAGATTCCATTGGCCTTCCTGATCACTTGCTGTACCTGCATACTAACCTTTTGTGTTTAATGCACAAGTACCCCCAGGTCCCGCTGTACTGCAGCACTTTGCAATCTTTCTCCATTTAAATAATAACTTGCTCTTTAATTTTTTTCTGCCAAAGTGCATGACCTCACACTTTCCAACATTATTCTCCATCTGCCAAATGTTTGCCCACTCACTTAGCCTGTCTATGTCCTTTTGCAGATTTTCTGTGTCCTCATCACACATTGCTTTTCCTCCCATCTTTGTATCGTCAGCAAACTTTGCTACGTTACACTCGGTCCCTTCTTCCAAGTTGTTAATATAGATTGTTAATAGTTGGGGTCCCAGCACTAATCCCTGCGGCACCTCACTAGTTATTGATTGCCAACCCAAGAATGAACCATTTATCCCGACTCTCTGGTTTCTGTTAGTTAGCCAATCCTCTATCCATGCTAATATATTACCCCCAACCCCGCGAACTTTTATCTTGTGCAGTAACCTTTTATGTGGCACCTTGTCAAATGCCTTCTGGAAGTCCAAATACACCACATCCACTGGTTCCCCTTTATCCACCCTGTTCATTACATCCTCAAAGAATTCCAGCAAATTTGTCAAACATGACTTCCCCATCAATTTTCCATGCTGACTCTGCCTGACCGAATAATGCTTTTCCAAATATCCTGCTACTATTTCTTTAATAGTGGACTCCAACATTTTCCCAACCACAGATGTTAGGCAATCATTTCCTGCTTTTTGTTGGTCTCCTTTTTTAAATAGAGGCGTTATATTTGCAGTTTTCCAATCGGCTGAGCCTCCCCAGATTCCAGGTCAGAAGGAGGCCGTTTGGCCCATTGCTCCTGTGCCTGCTCTCTGAATGAGCTCTCCAGTTAATCTCACTCCCCTGCCCTCTCCCCATTCACGCCTGTGTTGGCTCTGCTTAGTGGACTGTGTCTTGTAGGCCCAAATCAACACAGGTCACGGCCAAAATCATGCTTAATTTTTCAAATTAAATTTCAGAATGGGTTGGTATTTGCAGAGTCAACCTCCTTCTCTTTACAAGTCAGAAGATTTTGCACTGGCAAATATAAAATGTAATTCGGAGCATTCTAATTTGGAGCATGTGGAAAGTAGAACTGTCACACTTGTGTGTGTCCTCTAAGAGGTTGTGATATTAGTAATCACCTTGCTAAGGCAGAAGGAGGTTGCATGGCATCTGGCTCTTGCTGTAACTGACCGAAGAGCCCTTGATGCTTCTGCTGAGCGCAAAGTGTCAATAAATAGTTCATTTCTCAACATTGTCAATGTTCACCTTGATAAGCACATGCATACAAAATAGGAGGGAATGGCCTCGTGTTCATAGATGGATGGTTGGACGAACATCTGGGTAGACACATGGGAGATTACCAATTTTTTTTCTTTTTAAATACATTTTAGTACATTTTTATCATTACTGACTCTTAGCATCTGGCAGTCTAATCATCTGTGCCCAGACCTGAAATGTATCATTACATATGGAAATTTGTGACTGTTCCACTATCTATTTCCTAAAGTGACTTATGTTCCTTGACTACAGATCAGTAATATGTTCACTGACTGATGCAACCAAAGAGTTACTTATTTTGTTGCCTAAAATTTTATAAGCTCGTGTGCGTGAAAATGTTAAGTCTTACTTGCAATTTTACACACACTTTGTGTTTCGCACATAAAAACGTTGGCCGTGGGATTTGCTGGCGATCAAAGTGTCATTTATGTTTCATTCAATTTGCAGCAGTAGTGTGACCATCATTAATCCGACATTGTGAAAGTTGTCACGCGTCACCAGCATAGAATGCATTGGCAATCGCCATCTGTAGTGACAGCCTCCATTCGCACAAAATAGAGCCAAAATAATAAAACCATGCTATAAAATGAACAATTATGTCTTGTCATAAAGCATCGGATATTCTGGATTAATTTCAAGACAGTGATTTAACTCCAGCATTCAGATTGCTTGTCATGTCACTGTAATCCCTTGGTCGAGTAATTATTTTGGCAATTGTAGCCCGTGGCAATGGTCCAGTGTTAACCCCATGGAGCAGACCTGAGGTAACTATTTCAAAGGATAGACAGAGCCAGCAATAGAAACTAGAAATTGGTGGGAGAAATTTGCATCGTTTGCTCCTCCCATTAGCACCCTCCCCTTTAACGGAAGGGGAGGGCCATGTTCTCCCACCGACACTACGCTTAGTGCCCCGGTCCCGCCCATGAGTGGAATTGGCGCACTCCGACATTGCGTTCCACTTCCTCTCGGGCGATAACCCCAATTTCGCACCTGGGGCAGGACTTCCGCTCCAGGCGCAGGAATTCCCACCTCACCTCGGTTACTGTCCCCAAATGGGCCGTTACTGAATTTTGGCCCCAGGGCCTTTATTGATTTTGGGCACCACAATTCATCTGTAATCTCCTGGATACTTGCACTTGCTGTATTGTCCAGCCTACTATTACTGTTGCTTCAAGCATGCTGTGGGCTTATTGCATTCTGTCTAGGTGTTAGATTGGTCATCTACATGCTTTGCACAAATACCTCCATATAATTGGCCTTGAAATTGCTGCTGCGGGGCATCTCGTGGCGACTACCGTGAATTAATTTTTTTTCCTCACCCTTCAGGTCGCTTTATTTTTGTGCTGAAAATTCAAGTTAATAACGAGGTCAATGGGGCATGTGGGATCACATGACCATGGGGTCTAATGGTCGATCTCCTTAACAATTACTTTAAGGATGGAGAAAGAAACAGAGTGAATAACAGAAGAAAATAGGGTAAATCAAAGTGTCAAATTAGGTACAGAAAGAGAAATAGTGGGAAAGAAAAATTGGATTAAGTGAAAGAAAAAAGAGATGAAATGAAAAAGTAAGACATATATGTAAAAAATTTAAATGTTAAATTTTTAAAAACCTGTACGAATAATTTACTGCCTGCAGAAGTGAGGCTCCATGATTTCAATTGTTCTCTTTCTGGATTTCCAAGGTTGAGTTTGCTGTCAGACCCATCGATCCCATCATTAACAGGCTCCTTCTGACCGAAATGACTATTCCCACATGTCTGCAATGAGATTAATTCGTATTTATGGTGCAAATCCAGCAATTACATGATACTCATGGGGAGGTTGATGGCACACTCTGGTCCTTGTGAGGTTAACAGTGGAGCAGCGGAAACGACCAGCAATCTGTGGCAGCTCACGACTCCTGGCGAATCATTTCCTCACCCACAAATTGCTAGGGGTTTTTTTTATGCACTACAATGGCGGGTGCTGTGAACTCGCCATTATTTTTCCAGCAATTTCTGGGCCAGTAAGTCTTATGTCTACACGTACTTCCTGTCTATAAAAGGTTATTTCTTCTCGTTATGTTCTTGTCACAGTTTTGTTCCATTATAAAATCCTGTGTCCACATTTATCATGGAAACTACCTGTGCACACATCAAATTGCACCCTCACACCAATGTACCATCTCAGGTTTGTGTCGCCCAGCTGCTCAGCCTCTGTTGCAGAAAACTCTTACTTCCAACCATCTGCTTTTCCCAAATTGCCATCGTTTTTGCTATTTACTAGGAACAATAGTGTAAAATCAAAGCATTATGTCAAAATAATGATAGAATGTATGACCTTAAAATGGGAACTGAATTCTGTCTGCGAGTCTTGATCAAATTTATTCCCCCAGCAGCTAACCTTGCCTCACCTTAAGACTACACTTGATCTTGACTCCACTTGTGCAACCCCGTGTTAGATTGACCCGTAAGCAGAAAGAGCGGAAAACAGAGTAACCTCCACATCTTGTAGTCTTGGTGTAGTTTCATTGTTAATTTGTTTCCACAAAAGACATGTAGACACACAACGTGCGCTGACACGTGAGCCTGCTTCAAGGGCACTAAGCCAATATGCCGCTGCTCTTTCATCACATGTAGGATACTTTTGATTTGGAATTGAAAGTGCTGGTCCTAGCTACAATGGTGCGTGGGAAAAATAATAACTAGGGCTGGAGCCAGCAAGTTATCATTATTCTGTCAATGCGACAAGGTAGCCTATTTTCACTTTTCAGGAAAGCTCAAGTGACTCTAAATTTCATAACATGTATGTATTTTTACCTTTTTCATTGTAACGATTAATCCTTCAAGGTAATAATTTGTATGGTTTCAGTTGATGTTCATAAACCACTCAAATGTTGCTCTTGCAGTTCGTGAAGGCAGCTGAATCAGGGGATGTGTTACAATGATGCACTCTCAAACACTTCGGCACTGAAATTCGAGACTGCCCGCATTGAGCCAGTGACTTCGCCGGGGTGCTACCTTTAGCACCGGATAGTGTCTACCGCCTCCAAGTGCAATATTCGGTTGTTTCACCCCAAGAGGAGAGTGGAGCACAAAGAGAAACTTTCCACACTACTCTTAGGGCACGAATAGAACGGTAGCGCAGAAGGCCGACACAATTCTTTGGCGCTAGGATGCCGGAAGATGATTAAAAAAATCTTGATGAAAATTTCAATGACCGACACCCACACTTCCCCACTAGTGCAACAAATAAATAGAAGTTTAAAAACTTACATTTCAGCCCTTACCTTGCGCTCCAAACGATACCGCCCCAGATGTACCAACTGCTTTCGCCTGCCGGTCTCGGTGCCAGGCGCTACGGCAGGCGAATGAGTGAATTAAGCAAACACGGGACTACAGCGGCATTGCGCATTCGGTGATGTCACTGAGTGGGCGGCGCGAGCAAACGCAACGCAAACTGTCAGCGCCGCCGCTAAACCTTCACCGAAGTTTGCAGCAGACGCTGACAGCGCGGCACTCTCTGGCCCTCTCTGGCGCTAACCAGTGGCACTAAACAGCCGAATTTCTACCCCTAATTGTTCCAAACATGCCAACAATCACACACACAGACACACCCCGGCTGAGCAGGGGCCGTTTTTGTTTACCCATATAATTAGGGACGGTTAGGGGATGACTTTCCTCGGGACACCTCCTGTTCCACTGCCAGGAGTTTGATAGAATCCTCATTTACATATCTAAAGGAGAGTACACCGGAATGATGCAGGAAGTCCCGAGGAAATTTGTCCTCATCATTATTTTGTTCAATTACAACAAAATTAGGAAGCCTTTATCATCTCTTTATGTTTCATATTGAGAGAATAAGATATCAAATAAACATTAATAAAAGACGTGACATTCATTTGGCAAGAACCAGCATTAAAATAACAAAACATTCCTTTGAAGGTGCAACATCAATTATTTTTCTTTTCTGCAACCTGGATGTGGTCTCATCCGACATGACAGCACGGTATCTCTAAAATCTTGTCAAAATTATTTATTAAACAGAAATAATGAGGGAATATGTTCTCCCGTACAGCTGGTTCTGTCAGCTGCAATGACAGATGGCTTGATAGTGAGTTTATTGTGTTTGTTCTGTGCTGCACACTGCCTGAGATACAGGGCAATCTTGCAGCTGCTCAGCGCAGCCGTCAGCAAAATGGCGGCACTTCCAAAAGCATTACAGCGAGGCCACAATTGGAATGTTCTATATCAGTAACCAAGGTGTCAATATGCTCATGTGAAATCCCTCTGCATGACAAAGTTGAACAAAGGCATGAGGCATTTAAAATAAATAGAACAGAGATTTCATTAAAAGAACAAGCAAAGAAATGTCATTACGAGTACTGTACAGTGAGATTTCATTCTTATTTTTTTGAAGTATAGTTAAAATGCTATTTTTAATTCACAATTTCTTTGGTGCTAGAATCATGAAACTTATGATTTGCCCTCCAAAAGTGCCAAAGTATTATTTTAATCAGCCCTGTTTTTCTTTAAATAATTCTCATTTATTTTTACCAAGAGGATGTATTTTTCTCTCTCCTCAAGACAGTGGTTCATGTTGGTGCCCAGTTGCATATCTGATGGCAGCTCTTCAGCACCTCGCCTGACAGATCATCTTTCATCTGTGTGCCTACTCAGTGTGGATAATGCAATGGCCCAAAGTGCCTTGATGTCTCTTGTGCTGGGGCTCCATTATTGGGCAGGGAAACCTTATGTGCCGAGCGTAGGGAATACGGGCAGGAAACATCTAGGGTGCGAGAGTCTACACGTCAACTTCAGCACGAGGCTGATACAGGCCCCAAATGGTAAAATGGTATGGGAATCAAAGTCCTCCCCATAATGAAGCTAGAGCACCTGAGGATCTAATCAACGCTTCAAGGAAGGCCGACTTCAAAAATATTTAATTTCAGTCTGAAGTGTCTCAGTTCTTGTGAGAAGGCCACCCTTACTTTGGTACTCACCTTTGACAAGGCCTTGAAAGGCCAATTCTTCAATGGGGATGCACTGCCCTATGTTGATACAAGAGAAAGGCAGCATTTTACTGGCAGCCAACAGCCAACCCTTCACTAGTTGTGAGCAGCTGACATTTCGGCCACCATCATCACAGCCAGTCCCTCGAAATCGAGGAAGATTTGCTTCCACTTCAAAAGTGAGTTCTCAGGTGACTGAACAGTCCAATATGGGAATTACAATCTCTGTCACAGGTGGGACACACAGTCGTTGAAGGAAAGGGTGGGTGGGGAGTCTGTTTTGCCGCACGCTCCTTCCGCTGCCTGCGCTTGTTTTCTGCATGCTCTCGATGACGAGACTCGAGGTGCTCAGCGCCCTCCCGGATGCTCTTCCTCCACTTAGGGCGGTCTTTGGCCAGGGACTCCCAGGTGTCGGTGGGGATGTTGCACTTTATCAAAGAGGCTTTGAGGGTGTCCTTGAAACATTTCCTTTGCTTACCTGGGGCTCGTTTGCCGTATGGGAGTTCCGAGTAGAGCGTTTGCTTTGGGAGTCTTGTGTCAGGCATATGAACAATGTGGCCTGCCTAATGGAGCTGGTCAAGTGTGGTCAGTGCTTCGATGTTGGGGATGTTGGCCTGATCGAGAACATTAACATTGATGCGTCTGTTCTCCCAGGGGATTTGCAGGATCTTGCGGAGACGTCGTTGGTGGTATTTCTCCAGCGATTTGAGGTGTCTACTGTATATGGTCTACGTCTCTCAGCCATACAGGAGGGCGGGTATCACAACAGCCCTGCAGACCATAAGCTTCGTGCCAGATCTGAGGGCCTGATCTTCGAACACTCTCTTCCTCAGGCGGCCGAAGGCTGCACTGGCGCACTAGAGGTGGTGTTGAACCTCGTTGCCAATGTCTGCCCTTGATGATAATAGGCTCCCGAGGTATACATTGTGGATCTTGATGACTGGGGGGCAGTGCTGTGTGGCACGGTCAGGTTGGTGGAGGACCTTTGTCTTATGGATGGTTAACGTAAGGTCTATGCTTTCGGTGAAGATATTGACGATGACTTGGAGATCAGTCTCTGATTGTGCGCAGACGTAAGAAGCAACGACCCACATGGCACTTCCAGTGGACCATTGTCTAGATGTCGCAGGCACTATTAAAATATGTTAATGAATTTGACTCACAACATCGTGCAAATTCAACTGTGTGTCAGAATTTCATCATTTGGCCCAATGAGAGTTGACAGGTTATTTAGTAACTATTATAAGATTGGAGGCTTTAACAAAGGAGATGGAAAATAAAAGATTAAGAGGGGATATACTGAGAGGAATGGATAATCGAGATGCAAACAAGTTACTTACCTTTTATTTATTCAGTGCAGATGATGAATATAATATTAATGAGCCTCAAGCAAGATTGAAGATTAGAAGGATTACCTCCTCTCAAACAAAGTTGTGGATATGTTGAATAAACTTGCAGACGTTATTGCATTACTTAAAACCATGAAAAGGCCAACATATCTGGGAAGAATTAAATTGAGGATGATAAGGATTAGTGCCAATCGAAATGATCAAAGGTTGCATAGATTGTGATGGTTCAGTGAAGATGGTATGTCAAAGAATTCAACTGATCTGGGTATTTAAATATTGGATTAAAGTTAGACAAATATGCTGGGATTACTAGCGGGGTGGGGGGCAGGAGGAGGGGGCAATGAGATATTTGAGGAATACTTGTTCAAGAGAATAATTTGTCAGACTATACATAAAGGACTGATCAGCTTTGTCCCATTTTCCATTCCATGCTTTCTCATTTTGCTATGCATGGACATAAGTTCTCAGTTGATTGGTTGAGGCTCCCAACTCCTTAAATTTAACATTTTTATCCCTTCATGGCCTCCAGCCTCCATATTTCTGTTATCTCTTCCAGCCTTACAAATTCCCCTCAATCACTCCATTCCTCTGACTTGGGATTTTTGTGCATTATCACCACCAACTCTTCCCCCGCCCCCAACACACAGCACCCCAACATTGGCGGCTCTGCCTTCAGCCATCTCGGCTTTACCCGATAGATTCCCTTCATATACTCTTCCATCTCTCCACCTCACTCTCCTCCTTTTATGGCTCTCCTTAAAACACAACTCTTTGATTGACACAAGAATTTAAAAAATAAGAGTATGACGAAGCCATTTAGGCCCTCGAGCCAGCTAGGCCACTCAATAAGTTCATGGTGTTCTGAACTTGAACTCAGCTCCACTTTCCTGCCCACTCACCATATACCTTCACTCCCTTATGTAAGGGGAGCTTGGGGTGTGGGTTCGAATCCACACTCCCCTGGGGTTCTGTACGTGCGATTTATGAGGATGGGTGAGCAATGAGGCACCAGACACAGTGGGTAAGAGTACAAAATGGCTAATGTTGTTTATTTAGAATAGTAAACACCAAGATAGAGGGATAGGAAGAGGTCATAAATAGCAGCAATGGCACAATCTCACTCAACAACACGAAAAGTCTCGCAACAGGGAAGGAGAAAATAAGAGGTTAAAACACTCCACTCACACACAACCACACCTCCCACTTCCACCCTTCCTACCAATTATTATCCTAAATTGAGTCTGTGAGGGGGGTTTGGGCTATACTCTCAATCCTATCAACTCCAGGGTTCTGGGGGCCCTTATTTCAGCTCGGGGTCCCTCTGGGGTGGGTTTTACATTGTTGGTCGGTTCGGTTTTCCTCCTTGATGTTGCGTCGGTTTCTTCTATTTGCCTCTCGGTTGGCTCCTAAACAAAAAGCTGCTGGAGTTAAGCACACCTTCCCCAGAGCAAGGGCCCTGTGAAAAGCTGACTCAACTCCCACAAGCTGACTCCAACAACCAAAAGCTGACTCCCACTGCTTCCAAAAGCTGACTCCAACTCCTTCCCCACCGTTGCAGCTTGCCTTAGAGTCAGTTCATCTTCGTGCCAAAACTGCATTTGCCTCTCGGTATCTGTCTCTCTGTGGCTGCTACTGCTCCTCTACTCCTTCTCCTACTGCCCCAGCTGTTCCCCATCACTGCTGGTTCTGTAGCTCCTATCTTTGTATCCAATTTAGTTTTGGCCTTTTCACGCTCAAACTCAGTTGGTGGTCCATTGTGTAAGGTTGGGCGGGGAGATAGCTTTGAATATTTAATCAGAAGATGTCACAGGTACAAGTAGGTGTGAGGACAGGGTATTGTTTCAGTGCACAGTGGTGCCTCAAAGTCTGCTGGTCCATTGTAACAGTCCTGGGAGTCAATCGGTTTGGGCCTCCCCTTTGATGGGCCATTAGGTAGATGATGGTCCACATTCATTAGGTCATATTTTCAAACTGGGCCGGGTAGTCAGGCCCGACTCGACCCCTGATTGGCCTGCCAGAATGCACTTTTGGCCCATTGGCCAGTGCCTCTGTCTCGCTTGTGAGCCAGACTCCACAATGTCTGTATCCGCCCACATGTTTCCCAGCCTGCCTGGTCTGAGGATTTTACTTGGCCAAAAATGTTCATTTAAATTAGGATGATCCCATGGTAGTTTGCTTGTCCTTAGGCTGTTCTAGTAAAATGTGGCCGTGGATTTTCAAACCTTACACTTCTCACTCAAAAATCTGTCTATCTCCATCTCAAATATATTCAATGACCCAGCCTCCACAGCTCTCGGGGCAGAATTTCACAGATTTACACCCCTCTGAGAGAAGAAATTCCTCTTCATCTCAGTTTTAAATGGGCGGCCCCTTATTCTGAGACTATGCCCCCTAGTTCTAGATTCCCCCACGAGGGGAAACATCCTCTCTGCATCTCCCTCAGTATCTAATATGTTTCAAGAAGATCACCTCTCATTCTTCTAAACTCCAATGAGTATAAGTCTAACCTACTCAACTTTTCTTAATAAGTCAGCCCCTTCATCTGAGGAATTAACCTAGTGAACTTTCTCTGAACTGCCTCCAATGCAAGTATATCCCTCCTTAAATAAGGAGACCAAAACTATACGCAGTACTCTAGGTGTGGCCTCACCAATACCCTGTACAGTTGTAGCAAGAATTATCTGCTTTTACACAATTAGACGAAGTATAAATAAAGAAATAATGGAGGCTTGTAAGAAAAGTATGGCAATAATCCTGGGTGATGTTAATCTTCATATTGATTGGACAGATCAAATTGGCCAAGGTAGTCTTGAGGAAGAGTTCATAGAGTGTCTCCAAGATGGTTTCCTTGAACAGTATGTTGCGTAACCAACCAGGGAGCAGGCTATCTTGGATCTGGTACTGTGTAATGAGACAAGACTTATAAATGATCTCTTAGTAAATGATCCTCCAGGAAAGAGTGAACATAGCATGGTTGAATTTTGAATACAGTTGGATGGTGATAAAGTTGGATCTCAAACCAGTGTCCTGAACTTAAATAAAGGCGATTAAAAAGGTATGAAGGCAGAGTTGGCCAAAGTGGACTGGGAAAATAGATTAAGGAATAAGACGGTTGATAAACAGTGGCAGGCATTTAAGGAGATATTTCATAACTCGTGGCAGGCATTTAAGGAGATATTTCATAACTCTCAACAAAAATATATTCCAGTGAGAAGGAAAGACTTTAAGAGAAGGGAGAACCGTCCATGGGTAACTAAGGAAGTAATGGATGGTATCCTATTGAAAAAAATGGCATACAAATTTGCCAAGATTAGTGGGAGGCCAGAGGATTGGAAATTTAAAAAAACCAGCGAAGGACAACTAAAAAAATTATAAAGAGAGGGAAGATAGAGTATGAGAGTAAACTAGCAAGAAATATCAAAACAGATAGTAAGAGCTTCTACAGGTATATAAAAAGTAGGAGAGTAGCTAAATTAAACATTGGTCCCTTAGAGGATGAGACTGGGGAATTAATAATAGAGAACAGGGAAATGGCGGAGACTTGAACAAATATTTTGTATCGGTCATCACAGTAGAAGACACTAAAAACTTCCCAATAATGGATAATCAAGGGGTTATAGGGAGGGAGGAACTTAAAACAATCACTATCACTAAAAATAAAATAATGGGACTAAAGGTGGACAAGTCCCCTGGATGTGATGGCCTGCATCCTCGGTTCTTAAAATAAGTGCCTGCAAAGATAGTGGATGCATTTGTTGTAATCTACCAAAATTCCCTGGATTCTGGAGAGGTCCCCGTGGATTTGAAAACTGCAAATTTAACGTCCCTATTTAAAAAAGGAGGCAGACAGAAAGTAGGAAACTATAAACCAGTTAGCCTAACATCTGTCATTGGTAAAATGCTGGAATCCATTATTAAGGAAGCAGTAGCAGGACATTTGGAAAAGCATAAAACAGTCAAGTAGAGTCAGCATGGTTTCATGAAAGGGAAATCATGTTTGACAAATTTGCTGGAGTTCTTTGAGGATGTAACGAGCAGGGTAGATAAGGGGGAACCAGTCGATGTGGTATATTTGGATTTCCAAAGGCATTCGATAAAGTGCCACATAAAAGGTTACTGCACAAGATAAAAGCTCGCGGGGTTGGAGGTAATATATTAGCATGGATAGAGGATTGGCTAACTAACAGAAAACAGAGAGTCGGGATAAATGGGTCATTTTCAGGTTGGCAAACAGTAACTAGTGGGGTCCACAGGGATCGGTGCTGTGGCCTCAACTATTTACAATCTATATTAATGGCTTGGATGAAAAGACCGAATATAATGTAGCCAAGTTTGCTTATCATACAAAGATGGGTAGGAAAGCAAATTGTGAAGAGGACACAAAAAATCTGCAAAGGAATATGGAAAGTCAAGTCAATGGGCAAATAGTTCACAGATGGAGTATAATTTGGGAAAGTGTGAGGTTATACATGTTGGCAGGAAATTTTTTTTTAAAATTATTATTTAAATGGAGTGAAACTACAAATGCTGCAGTACAGAGGGACCTGGGAGTCCCTGTGCATAAAACACAAAAAGTTAGTATGCAGGTACAGCAAGTAATCAGGAAGGCAAATAGAATGTTGGCCTTTATTGCGAGGGGAATGGAATATAAAAGTAGGGAAGTCCTGCTACCACTGTACAGGGTATAGGTGAGGCCACACCTAGAGCGCTGCGTACAGTTTTAGTCTCCTTTTTTAAGGAAGGATATACTTGCATTGGAGGCAGTTCAGTGAAGGTTCACGAGGTTGATTGCGGAGATGAAGGGGTTGGCTTATGAAGAAAGGATGAGTAGGTTGGGCCTATACTCATTGGAGTTTAGAAGAACGAAAGGTGATCTTATTGAAACATATAAGATTCTGAGAGGGCTCTTGAAGGTAGATGCAGGGAGGATATTTCCACTCGTGGGTGAATCTAGAACTAGGGTGCATAGTTTCAGAATAAGGGGTCGCCCATTTAGAACTGAGATGAGGAGGAATTTCTTCTCTGAGAGTTGTAAATCTGTGGAATTCTCTGCCCCAGAGAGCTGTGGAGGCTGGGTCATTGAATATATTTAAGGTGGAGATAGACAGATTTTTGAGTGATAAGGGAGTCAAGGGTTATAGGGAGCGGGCAGGAATGTGGAGCTGAGCCCAAGATCAGATATTATCTTATTAAATGGCGGAGCAGGCTTGAGGGGCCAAATATGCGATTCCTGTTCCAAATTCTTATGTTTGTTGTTATATCCCATCCCCGCTGCAATAAAAACCAACATTCCATTTGCCTTCCTGATTACATGCTGTACCTGCATACTAACTTTTTGTGTTTCATGCACAAGGACCCCGAGGTCCTTCTGTATTGCTGCATTTTGAAATTTCTCTCCATTTAAATAAAAATGAGCTTTTATATTTTTTCTCTCAAAGTGGATAACCTCATACTTTCCCACATTATACTCCATCTGCCAATTTTTTGCCTACTCACTTAGCCTGTCTATATACCTTTGCAGATTTTTTGTGTCCTCCTCACAACTTGCTTTCACACCCATCTTTGTATCATCAGCAAACTTGGCTACCTTACACTTGGCCCCTTCATCCAAATCATTAATATTGGTTGTAAATAGTTGAGGCTCCCGAACTAATCCCTGTGGCACCCCACTAGTTACTCTTTGCCAATCGGAAAATTACCCATTTATCCCGACTCGCTGTTTTCTGTTAGTTAGCCAATCCTCAATCCATGCTAATATATTACCCCCAACCCCGTGATCTTTTATTGTGTGCAGTAAACCTTTATGTGGCATCTTATCGAATGCCTTCTAGAAATTTTAAATACACCACATCCACTGGTTCCTGTTGTGTATGGAGAAAGAGTCAGACTGAACACTGTGAGCTCAAAGTAAAGTGTGACCGTAGTCTTTTATTACAGGCCTCCAGAGTGCCTCTCCATCCTTTGAAGCCTCCTTAAATACCTGTGCTCCCACGGGATTATGGGATCACTTGGGACTCATGGGGATGAGCCCTCTGGTAGCTGTACAGAGTAAATACAAGTTTACATATTTAACAGTTCCCCCTTATCCACCCTGCTCATTACATCCTGAAAGAACTCCAGCATAATTTGTCAAACATTATTTCCCTTTAATGGGCCCAAGTTTCGGCCTCACTTGCTCCTGATTTTTTGGAGCAACTGGTTTAGAACGGAATATCTTAGAAATTCAATTTCTCGGCATTTAGTTTGCTCCAGTTCTAGTCAGTTAGAACAGTTTCACTTTGGAACAGAATTTTTTTTTCAAAAGGGGGCGTGTCCGGCCACTTACACCTGTTTTCAAATTTTCGGCAGTGAAAACTTACTCCAAACTAACTTAGAATGGAGTAAGTGAAGATTTTTGTACGCTCGAAAAAACCTTGTCTACACTTTAGAAAATCAAGCGTAGGTTACAAATTAGGCGTAGGGAACGAGGTGGGGGGGGAGGGGGTGGAAGGGAAGTCATTAAATTCTACAATCAATCCTTAGTTATACTTATACAAATATTATACAAATAAATCCAACCTGAATAAAAATTTATAAGCAAAGAAAAGATTAAATAAACCATGTTCCTACCAGTGTGAAAGTGCTTCAGGCAGGCCTTTCATGTTAGAGATTTACAGGTAGGTGATGTCGGGTCGGGTCGGGAGCGCGGGTTGAGTCGGGGGGGTGGTGGGAGGGAGGTCGGTTTGGTTCAGGTCGGGGAGGGGAGGAAGCGCGGGTTGGGTCCAGTCCGGTCCGGGGGCGGTGGGGTAAGCGGGAGTCGGGTTGGTGTCGGGTCTGGTCCGGTCCGGGATGGGGGGGGAGCAGGAGTCGAGTCGGGTCGGGAGGAAGCAGGAGCTGGGCGTGGGAGGCAGCCTTATGCACGCAGCCCCAGTGAGGCCATTCGGCCAGGTCTAGGGGCTGCGTGCTTCGGGCCCCTCCCACACAGTTTTGGGCGCCTGGAGCTACTGCGCATGTGCAGAGGTCCCGGCACTGTTTTCAGCGCAGGGGCCTAGCTCCGCCCCCCACAGCTCATGCTGCGCCGCGCCGAGGGCCAGAGGACCAGCAGGGAGCTGGAGAATCTGGAAGTTTTTTTTAGGCGCACTTTGTGGCGTGAAAAACGGGCGTCCAGGTCGGGGCTGCGCCGTTCTAGGCGCGGCCCGAAACTTGGGCCCAATAAAACCATTCTGACTCTGCCATACTGTAATGTGCTTTTCTAAATGTCCCGCTATTGCTCCAGCATTTTCCAAACAGATGTTAGGCTAACTGATCCTGCTTTTTATCTGCCTCCTTTTTTAAATAAGTGCGTTACATTTGGGGTTTTCCAATCTGCTGGGACCTCACCAGAATCCTGGGAATTTTGGTAGATTATAACCAATGTATCCATTATCTCTGCAGGTACTTCTTTTAAGACCCGAGGATGCAAGCCATCAGGTCCAGAGGGCTTGTCCACTTTTCGTCCCATTATTTTACCGAGGATTTTTTCTTTATTGATTGTGATTGTTTTAAGTTCGTCCCTCTCTATAGCCCCTTGATTATCCATCATTGTGATGTTTTTAGTGTCTTTGTGAGTCACTCCTCCTCGTATCTCCCTCTTGATCTCAGTATTCATTTTTGTCTGATATGCCTCTGCAATACGCCTCAGGTTGTTCTCTACATTAAATGTGCTAAATTCTTGCACACTGTTGCTGTTGATGATGATGGTTTTTTTGAGAAGGCTTTCATCCCCATTTTGGGAATGACAAATTTTCCATCAACAATCAGCTCTTCGAAATAAGATATATAGAATATCCTCACAATAAAATGTCTTACTTCTGTCATGTATGTCGCATCCTACAAATACCTAGATGAGAGGTACCGTGACTGTGGAGTTGTCACATTTGTCATCTATATTTTGACTATCAAGCTGTCCATCAGTTTTTGTCTCCCACAATGTTTTTCTAATTGAGACTGGTTATATTCTATCCACGTTGTACTTTTATTGTTCACCAATCATATTGCTCAAATTCGGGTATTTCTCCCATTCCATAAAGCATGGAGAGCTGCAAGTTTTAGCCGGGAAAAGATCAACTTGTGCTGGAGCAGCAGACAGACTGGAATTTCTGTTTCAGTGTGTAGTCGGGTTATGTTCAAGAGCAGGATTGGGTCAGCTTTTGTCTGATAGTGTCACTGGATGCTGCGTCCTAACTTGTAATATATATATTTTTTAAATCACCATTAAATACCAGTAGAATCGTGTCTGAGAAACGACAGAGTGAAATATTAACAGACAAATCCCTAACACACTTGACTGAAATTCTTCTGTCCAATACTTTAATAGAATGAATTCATTTAAGATAAACCGGCTGAGGATTCCATTAAAATACCAGATAGAGGAATGTCATATCAATATCTTAAGTGTCGGTGTGTTAATATTGTGGTGTAGTTTCAAAGCCTGCATGTAATATGTGAATTGTGCATAAATTTGGCAAGTCACTCATACCTAGAGTGTCGAGTCCTGGCTTACATGTGGGTCATAGACTTTGTTTTGTTTTTCTTCTGGCTGGGAACTCGAGGTTTGAGCCCCACACATGAGGTCATACAGTGTGCCAGCACCAATGTCAGGGAATACTACAATCTAAGTCTGAGCAGTAATTCGGCAAATAATGTATAGTACCTTTACATATACAAATATCTCAGAGACACAAGGGGCAAAATGGTATGTTTAAATACACTGGAGGGAGAACCATATAATACTGATTATAAATAGAGAAAACCACACATTTTTACACTTGACAATTATGTGTAATTTTACTTCATTTTATCCAATGATATTTGATTTATTTTTATTTATGCATGCAGTCTGATTTTATCTATGTTCTTGATGTATGTGACATTTACCGGTTCCATTCTAAATATATCTAGTTGAAGTGTTTTCAATGATTCAAGGAGTTGATAGAGAATAAGCTATTTCCTCTGGTGGTGGAGTCCAGAACAAAGGGACAGTACATTAAAATGGGAGCTAGGCCATTTAGGGGTGATGTCAGGAAGCACTTCTTCACACAAAGATTAGTAGAAATCTGGAAATCCCCCAAAATGCTGTTGAGGCCAGGGGTCAATTGAAAATTTCAAATCTGAGATTGATAGATTTTTGTTACGTAGAAACATAGAAACATAGAAAATAGGTGCAGGAGTAGGCCATTTGGCCCTTCGAGCCTGCACCGTCATTCAATGAGTTCATGGCTGAACATGCAACTTCAGTACCCCATTTCTGCTTTCTCGCCATACCCCTTGACCCCCTCGTAGTAAGGACTACATCTAACTCCTTTTTGAATATATTTAGTGAATTGGCCTCAACAACTTTCTGTGGTAGAGAATTCCACAGGTTCACCACTCTCTGGGTGAAGAAGTTTTACCCTACTCTCTGGGTGAAGGGTATTAAGTGTTATGGAACAAAGGTGGGTAAATGGAGTTGGGATACACATCAGTCATGATCTAAGTGAATGGCGGAACAGGCTTGAGGGACCTGAATGTTCTACTCCTGTTCCACATTCCAATACTATGAGGGGGCAGGATGAGTGAGTGACATTAGTCGGAATTTTGGCTACCTTGGCGGGTCCAGTGTGGGTGCTGACCATGGCGGGTTGCGACCCCGCTATTGAAAGCAGACTTACGTTAATAGGGCCTATTAAGCCCGTCCAACGCGTTACATGACCCAATTAAATGGAGCGGGGTGGTGACGTCATTCATGAAGCGTTTTCAGCCGGGACCATGGCCACATTAGATTTGACATTTAATCCAACATAGTATGTCAGGCTACTACAGCATTGGAGTGCTGCAATCACTGACAATGACTGCACAGAGGCAGAGGGCTGCACCCTGACTCCCTCCATATACTTATGGCGGGAGTCCAAGCACGCAGGAAGGTCCTCTTCCTTTCCCATGGGTGGAAGAGATCTCTCCAGGAGAACAAAACAGCCTGGTTGCAGATTGCAGAGGAGGTCACAAGCAGGAATGTGGTCAGGAGGTCATGGGTGCAGCGCCTCAAAAGTTTCAATTATCTCAGATCTGGAAACATTAGTACAAAGCCACACTCAACTTCATCCTGCTGTGTCTCTCATCACATCCCCATCACTCTGCCTTCCCTTCCCTACCCTACCCTACTCCTGCGCTTCCTTACTCAAACCAACCCTCTCTCGCTTTCTACATTATCACAGCCCCATCTCAATAGCCACCCCTCACACTCACCCTCATCCTACTGCAGTCATATCACTAGCAACACACAAGGGTAGCCGCTTGGGTGTTTTATCCAACGTAAAGTTTCTGTTAATGTGGTGGCAATCATAAAAATCTTTTTTTTCAACACTTTCTGGTCGTGGACTGATCTGTGTGCACCTTTGGATGTGGCTTAGTGAGTTGCAGTGAATGGTGAGATGTAACAATACCCTCGCAATGATGATGAGTGTGAAAGGACTGGCTTGCTCATTGTAGAAATGCTTTATGGTGTTGGTGTGGTGTGCAAATAGATGTTAACAAATATGATGTGATTGGGATTACGGAGACGTGGCTCCAGGATGAGCAGGGCTGGGAACTCAACATCCAGGGGTATTCAACATTCAGGAAGGATAGAATAAAAGGAAAAGGAGGTAGGGTAGCATTGCTGGTTAAGGAGGAGATTAAGGCAATAGTTAGGAAGGACATTAGCTTGGATGACGTGGAATCTATATGGGTAGAGCTGCAGAACACCAAAGGGCAAAAAACGTTAGTGGGAGCTGTGTACAGACCTCCAAAAAGTAGTAGTGATGTTGGGGAGGGCATCAAACAGGAAATTAGGGGTGCGTGCAATAAAGGTGCAGCAGTTATAATGGGTGACTTTAATATGCACATAGATTGGGCTAACCAAACTGGAAGCAATACGGTGGAGGAGGATTTTCTGGAGTGCATAAGGGATGGTTTTTTAGACCAATATGTCGAGGAACCAACTAGGGGGGAGGCCATCTTAGACTGGGTGTTATGTAATGAGAGAGGATTAATTAGCAATCTCGTTGTGCGAGGCCCCTTGGGGAAGAGTGACCATAATATGGTGGAATTCTGCATTGGGATGGAGAATGAAACAGTTAATTCAGTGACCATGGTCCAGAACTTAAAGAAGGCTAACTTTGAAGGTATGAGGCGTGAATTGGCTGGGATGGATTGGCGAATGATACTTAAGGGGTTGACTGTGGATGGGCAATGGCAGACATTTAGAGACCGCATGGATGAACTACAACAATTGTACATTCCTGTCTGGCATAGAAATAAAAACGGGAAGGTGGCTCAACCGTGGCTATCAAGGGAAATCAGGGATAGTATTAAAGCCAAGGAAGTGGCATACAAATTGGCCAGAAATAGCAGCGAACCTGGGGACTGGGAGAAATTTAGAACTCAGCAGAGGAGGACAAAGGGTTTGATTAGGGCAGGGAAAATGGAGTATGAGAAGAAGCTTGCAGGGAACATTAAGACGGATTGCAAAAGTTTCTATAGATATGTAAAGAGAAAAAGGTTAGTAAAGACAAACGTAGGTCCCCTGCAGTCAGAATCAGGGGAAGTCATAACGGGGAACAAAGAAATGGCGGACCAATTGAACAAGTACTTTGGTTCGGTATTCACGAAGGAGGACAGGAACAACCTTCCGGTTATAAAAGGGGTCGGGGGGTCTAGTAAGGAGGAGGAACTGAGGGAAATCCTTATTAGCCGGGAAATTGTGTTGGGGAAATTGATGGGATTGAAGGCCGATAAATCCCCAGGGCCTGATGGACTGCATCCCAGAGTACTTAAGGAGGTGGCCTTGGAAATAGTGGATGCGTTGACAGTCATTTTCCAACATTCCATTGACTCTGGATCAGTTCCTATGGAGTGGAGGGTAGCCAATGTAACCCCACTTTTTAAAAAAGGAGGGAGAGAGAAAACAGGGAATTATAGACCGGTCAGCCTGACATCGGTAGTGGGTAAAATGATGGAATCAATTATTAAGGATGTCATAGCAGTGCATTTGGAAAGACGTGACATGATAGGTCCAAGTCAGCATGGATTTATGAAAGGGAAATCATGCTTGACAAATCTTCTGGAATTTTTTGAGGATGTTTCCAGTAGATGGATAAGGGAGAACCAGTTGATGTGGTATATTTGGACTTTCAGAAGGCGTTCGACAAGGTCCCACACAAGAGATTGATGTGCAAAGTTAGAGCACATGGGATTGGGGGTAGTGTACTGACATGGATTGAGAACTGGTTGTCAGACAGGAAGCAAAGAGTAGGAGTAAATGGGTACTTTTCAGAATGGCAGGCAGTGACTAGTGGGGTACCGCAAGGTTCTGTGCTGGGGCCCCAGCTGTTTACACTGTACATTAATGATTTAGATGAGGGGATTAAATGTAGTATCTCCAAATTTGCGGATGACACTAAGTTGGGTGGCAGTGTGAGCTGCGAGGAGGATGCTGTGAGGCTGCAGAGCGACTTGGATAGGTTAGGTGAGTGGGCAAATGCATGGCAGATGAAGTATAATGTGGATAAATGTGAGGTTATCCACTTTGGTGGTAAAAACAGAGAGACAGACTATTATCTGAATGGTGACAGATTAGGAAAAGGGAAGGTGCAAAGAGACCTGGGTGTTGTGGTACATCAGTCATTGAAGGTTGGCATGCAGGTGCAGCAGGCGGTTAAGAAAGCAAATGGCATGTTGGCCTTCATAGCAAGGGGATTTGAGTACAGGGGCAGGGAGGTGTTGCTACAGTTATACAGGGCATTGGTGAGGCCACACCTGGAGTATTGTGTATAGTTTTGGTCTCCTAACCTGAGGAAGGACATTCTTGCTATTGAGGGAGTGCAGCGAAGGTTCACCAGACTGATTCCCGGGATGGCGGGACTGACCTATCAAGAAAGACTGGATCAACTGGGCTTGTATTCACTGGAGTTCAGAAGAATGAGAGGGGACCTCATAGAAACATTTAAAATTCTGACGGGGTTAGACAGGTTAGATGCAGGAAGAATGTTCCCAATGTTGGGGAAGTCCAGAACCAGAGGTCACAGTCTAAGGATAAGGGGTAAGCCATTTAGGACCGAGATGCGGAGGAACTTCTTCACCCAGAGAGTGGTGAACCTGTGGAATTCTCTACCACAGAAAGTTGTTGAGGCCAATTCACTAAATATATTCAAAAAGGAGTTAGATGAGGTCCTTACTACTAGGGGGATCAAGGGGTATGGCGAGAAAGCAGGAATGGGGTACTGAAGTTGAATGTTCAGCCATGAACTCATTGAATGGCGGTGCAGGCTAGAATGGCCTACTCCTGCACCTATTTTCTATGTTTCTATATTTCTATGATGCCAAACTAGTGCATCCTGTGGCAACTATATGGATGAACAGTGTAAATAAAGTAAACCTGGCCATGATAAGACCATCCCTGGCCTCAAAGGCAGCAATATGGTCAGGTGCCCTTGGTCCTGTGCAACATTAAATGATTGTGGAGAGGGTTGGTGTTGTTGTTGTTGCTGCTGATGTGCCTGATGTTGGGGCTGATCGGTGTCTGATTCTGAGGACCAAGTGAGAGAGTATAAATGGCACCCATGTTGATGGAATAGTTGGCAGGTGAAGTACAGACAACAGAAGCATTCTTTCAATGGTGAGAGAGTTCTTCCAATGAGATGAGACTGGATGGAGACTTTGCTGGAAATACTTGTAGCCTGCAGAATCTTTGCTGGAAATGGACTGAGCGACAGCTTCTGCCTAAGGAAAGTGATCATCTGTCAGGTGGGAGCTTTTACTGTACATTTGATGCAAGAAATCAGCTGGAGCAATGGCCACTAAACGCCTGCCTCAAGTTGACAGTTGTGGTTCCTGAGCAGCGTGGTTGCCATGGTCATGCAATTAAATTTAAAACGTAATTTAAAAAAAAATGCTTGTTAAGGCTCTGACAACTAGCTGTTAATCATCTCAATTGGGTCACCCGCCTCTTCCGGTCAGGTTCGCTCTGCAGTGACAGACACGCCTAGGGGAAAGGTGTGTGGGAGTGGGATGACAGCAGGTTCATGCCCGCTACCAATCATGCCTGCTACCACCCCGGAGAATTCTGACCATAGTTTTATATACATAAGTAACTAAGATGTACTTATATACTTAATTATTCCTTTTTTAATTTACTTCCATAAGTGATACCATAGGAAACAAAATTCTGTAAGATAGTCTTTTTACTTTAAGTTCATACAGGCAGCTACATGTATAGTACAGGTACAACCTCCGAAATCCGGAAACCTCAGGACCGAGGCCATTCCGGTTTTCAGGCCTTTCCGGATTTTGGAACAGAAATCCGATGTCCCGAATAAATCCCTGGGCCTGTTTCGGGTACTTCGGGATTTCGCAGACGAAACCCGAAGTTCAGAATCCGGAAACCCCTGAGGCTATAAGAAGGTTGGGGTGGGGAGGGTTAGGAAGGAGAAAGATTGATTTTGCTTTAACAATGGATTTTTACGATCGATACAATGGGCTGGAAATTCACCAACCTTGCGCCTGTTCTTTTGGCAATATTTTGCCGTTTTTGGTGAAAAACAGTGATCCGCTAGTTTCGTCGAAGTCTTGCATGGCGGTTTTTAAATACTGCTGAAAAACGGACCGCCAGCATGCAAGACTGGAAATAGTGCTTTCGCCTTAATTTTGACTTTTGGCTCACCTGTATTCTGGGCGGAAAAAAAACACCCGAGAACAACCTGTGTTGCAGCTACAAGAACAGCAGTAGGTATCAAGACCTGCAAAAAAGGTAAGTTAAAGTTTTTATTTTTTAATTATTTTTCAGCGATTCAATAGTTAGGTGTCTTGTGAATATTTTGTGATTTTTAAATTTTTGTTTTTTGCAATGTTTTTGTGCTTTCCCCCGTCCCAATGACTCTCACAGTGGTCATTGGCCTCGGACTAAAGTTGGCGAGGACCGTGGATTGCGCTGCGAATCTTCGTGCAATGCCAATTTTTACCACTGGGCGCATTTTCTATCGAAACTTAGGCCTTTAAAAAATAGTGGAGTGATTAGCAAAATTTTTGGTGAAAAATGCCGAAAAAAATACCGCTTTCACCAAAAAGCTGAATTTCCAGCCCTTTGAGTGTATTGGTGCTTGTATGCAAACTTCACTGATGGGCACTTCTATCCTCAGATTATCTAGTCAAATTCCTTTTTTCGTGTAGGGGACTGACAAGTTGCAACACCTCTAGATTAGGTTAAAAATAGGTGGACTACCATGTCGTATCGCGTGTTTCTGGCCAATAACCAGCTCCTCAACACCTCTGGAACCATGTCTCAGGAAAGATCAGCACTTTTGGATATCTTGAGATCGTGAAAGCCGCAATATAAATGCAAGTCGTTCTTTCTTTTCAGGAGGATGGGAAAACATTTAGGGTGGTGGCGGGAAATGGAGACAGTATTTTGCAAGACTTCTGGTTGAATTGAAGTGACTTTAATTTCATCAAGAGGAATTTGGCTATATTGTTGTGGACTGATTATGCAGAGAGGCGTCATTAAAAATAATGTCCGGATTTCGGAAAATATTTCGGCTTTTGAAACTCCGGATTTGGGAAGTTGCACCTGTACTATGTTTGTAAACTTTCGTGATCAAATACATCTGGCGAAAAGATCCACGGCAGTCAAGTGATGTGAGATTCCTACAGGAAACTAATTGAGGTTCATACAAGAATACAGTACAATTCCGGCCCTGTGTGGCCACACTTTAAAAGAGCTCAATCAATCCATAAGTATAGAATCCATGAGTATAGGAGCAGGAAGGTCTTACTGCAGTTGTACAGGGCCTTGGTGAAACCACACCTTGAGTATTGTGTGCAATTTTGGTCACCTAATCTGAGGAAGGACATTCTTGCTATTGAGGGAGTGCAGCGAAGGTTCACCAGACTAATTCCCAGGATGGCAGGACTGACATATGAAGAAAGACTGGATCAACTTGGCTTACATTCACTGGAATTTAGAAGAATGAGAGGGGATCTCATAGAAACATATAAAATTCTGATGGGATTGGACAGGTTAGATGCAGGAAGAATGTTCCCGATGTTGGGGAAGTCCAGAACCAGGGGTCACAGTCTAAGGAGAAGGGGTAAGCCATTTAGGACCGAGATGAGGAGAAACTTCTTCAATCAGAGAATTGTGAACCTGTGGAATTCTCTACCACAGAAAGTTGTTGAGGCCAGTTCGTTAGATATATTCAAAAGGGAGTTAGATGTGGCCCTTACGGCTAAAGGAATCAAGGGGTATGGAGAAAAAGCAGGAATGGGGTACTGAAGTTGCAAAAATCATCAGCCATGATCATATTGTATGGTGGTGCAGGCTCGAAGGGCTGAATGGCCTATTCCTGCACCTATTTTTTATGTTTCTATAAGACCGCATGGGCTGGATTTTCCCGTCCTTTGCACTCCAGGCAGTGAGAAAGGGGCGATGAGGTCTCCTGCGCCCCGTCGCGATCCTCCAGTCGGGTTTTGCGGTGGCGCTGAGCAGCACTGACGGGAAGAATTGCGCCAGGTCTGCAACGCCTCTCATTGCACACACTGACTTTTGCCTGATCCGTCCGCCCGGAGGTGGGCCCACAATGACCGCCTGGGAAATCAGAGCTGTCCAGCATAGCCGACGGCGCAGAGGAAGGTAATGGGCTCCAAAGGTAAATGCGATTGTTTTTATTGTCATTTTTATAGCGATTTGTGTTGTTGTGGTATGGGCAATGTTTTGGGAATGTTTTTGTGTCTTTTTTTTAAGTATTCCACCCCCCCACCGCCCTCCCCCCACCCCATTGTCATCAGCAGATATCCATTTCAGATCAGTAGCTCGAGTATAACCAGGGGCCGCAGTCTAAGGGGTGAGCCATTTAGGAAGGAGATGAGGAGAAACTTCTTCACTCAGAGAATTGTGAACCTGTGGAATTCGCTGCAACAGAAAGTTGTTGAGGCCATTTTGTTAGATATATTCAAAAGGGAGTGTGATATGGCCCTTACGGTGAAAGGGATCAAGGGGTATGGAGAGAAAGCAGGAAAGGGGTCCTGAAGTTGCAGGATCAGCCATGATCATATTGAATGGTGGTGTAGGCTCGAAGGGCCGAATATCCTACTCCTGCACCTACTTTCTATGTTCCTATGTTTCAACCTTAATATGCATACTACTTGCCTGATTTACTGGTGAAAACGATTGATTCTTGAAACTGGGAAAGCCCACTTATTATATTTATTATCCAGTCCCTCCAGGACATTTTGATATTGGTCGTCACTTCTGACTTCGGTGAGAGTCATCTTAAATGACTCAGTTCAGAATTCTTACATGCTCTTTTGCCCTCATGTTAAAACAAATAAAAACACCTTCTGAAGCATTGTTATATATAACTTGTTTATTCGGTTGTATAAACAGGATTGTAACATTGGCCCGGAAGAAATTTTTGTTTAAATTATGTTGGCGCAGAAATTGCTGGAAGAATAATGTGAGTTCGCGGCACCCGCCATTATTAGCGTGAAAAAGACTCAGCAATTTGTGGTAGGAAAAGAGACTGCATGAGTTCTCACTCGCCACAAATATCTCCGTTGTTTGCGTCGCAAAAAACAAAAATATTACCATCTCGCCGTGCGCCTCCCATTGTGTGTCACAAAATTGCTGGATTTGCATCGTTAATACAGATGAAATTTGCTCTAATGTATTTAGGACTGGTAATTCATATCATAAGGACCCTGTTAATGTCTTGATTTATGGTCCTGACATGCCACTCAATCTTGGAGAACCTGAAAGGGAGCAATGTCACTGTGGGGTATCACTAACGCAGCGAGTCAATTTTTTGTAGAGGTTTATAATTTAGGGCTGGATTTTTGGCTTTTCTGTTTTTGGGGCAATAATGGCGGCGGGGCAGGAAAGAAAGCGGCCGGGAATAGTTTGCGCTTTAGTATGGGCCCTGTGTCAGGGAGTGCAGCGCTAAGGGAGGCGAAGTACACCACTCTTGACACAAGGAAGGGAAATTCCCGAGCTAAAGAGCCAGCTAGGGAGTGCTCCGAGAGAGGGCGGGGGGCCTAAAAAACTCACAAAAACATTCCTAAACCATTGCCCACCCCACCGCAACACAAATCGCACAAAAAATTAAATTAAAAAACACTCGCACTTAGCTTTGGAGTCATTTACCTTCCTCTCCGATGCCGGCATGGCTGGTCCGCACTGATTTCCCAGGCTGTCATTGCGGGCGCACTTCTAGGCGGACAGGTCGGGCAGCAGCTCAAAATCGCACCGGTGTTGCAACCAGGGGTGTTGGACACCCGGCGCAGCTCTTCCGGGTGGTGCTGCTCAGCGCCGCAAAACCTGACTACAGGATCGCGGCAGGGCGCTGGAGACCTCACTGCCGTCTTTCACTCCGCTCCGGAGTGAAATCCGGAGCGCAAAGGACCGGAAAATCCAGCCCTTAATGTTGTCTTATTTTTCCTGTCTCTTTTTTTCAATCTCTGTCAGTCCACTCTCTTTCACTTTCTGTGTGGAATTTGACTCTAATTCACCCTATTTCCTGCTCTGTCATTTGCTCTGTTTCTTTCTCTGTCTTCAGGAGATAAACCCTTGAACCCAATGTTCAGGAGGTCTCAGATGCTCCGTTGACCTCGCTGCACCATTATCAATTCGCATGTCCAGCAATTTGCAGCTCAAAAATAATACGATCTTAAGGGTGAGGTGAAAAATCCAATTCACGGCACTGGACCTTTATGTTGTGCTATGATGTTAGATTCAGTTCACAAAGGGTGATCGACCAGAGATAAGCCATCAGGAATGATGTATAGGTCAAATTAATCTCAAACACAAAAAAAAATTGCAAATGCTGGATATCTGAAACACAAATAATAAATGCTGGAAACAATCAGCATGCCAGGCATGTTACACATTTTTATGATCGAGGCACAGCAAGAGGCCACGGACTAAAATGGTTTTAAAGAAACATTTGGGACTGTTGGGCGAGAGAAAAGAGCATCAGTCTGGGGCAGGTGATGACTTATAACTGATTAATGCAATTTCTGCGGTCAGGAGCGAGACACGATTAAACATCGAGACAAAGGGTTTTGATACAATCAAGCAGAGGAGCCCATGGATTAATTGGCCGGACGGAAAAAAACAGTTCCCTATGGAGACTACAAGTCTGCAAAAACCCAGGACAACAAAAGATCCCACAAGGCGTGCATTTTTGGAGAACGGGACACAAAAGATAAGGAGTTATCGTTTGTCCTGTCGATTCCATGTGCAAATTGTGGCCATCCAAACAGATCCAGACCCATCATCACAGTCTTCAAGACTCATCCAGATACATTAACTGAAAGGAAGCCCAGCAGGAGATGTGTATAATCAAATGCATATATATGTAAGAGCTGAGAACAAGAGCTCAGAACGAGAAGAGGAACATCAGAGAGGAACAACAGGTCGAAGAAACACCTCAGAACAGCAGGTCAAAAGGAACAACAACCACGAAGCAAGCAGCTGGGACCCAACGCCTTCCCTACCACGAGCCTACAATCGACAATAGCAGCAACTGGCTGGATGGGTGATTGTATGTCTTCGATCAATCTCTAAGAAGTCTTGTTCTGTAATTTTTAGTTGTTTTTTGTGTCATAAACAAATAGTTGGGTTTAAGCCTAAACTTTGCGTTACGTGGAGTCTTTCCTGTAATTCCCGAGGTCTTTGAATCATAGTGGAGTGCAAAGCGAACACCCTACTGGCAGCATCTGTGGAGAGTGCAGAGAAGATGACATTCTGGGTTGTGGATCCTTTGTCAAAACTAATCTTTCTCTCTGAGTCAGAGGTTGTGAGTTCAAGTCCCACTCCAGAGACTTGAGCACAAAAAGTCCAGGCTGACACTCCAGTGCAGTGTTGAGGGAGTGCTGCACTGTCAGAGGTGCCGGGGATGTTGGCCTGGGTGAGACATTAAAGAGAGGTCCAGTCTATTCTCTTGGGTGGATATAAAAGATCCCACGGCACTATTTTGAAGAAGAGCAGGGGAGTTATCCCCGGTTTCCTGGCCAATATTTATCCCTCAATCAACATAATAAAAACTGGTTATTTGGTCATTATCTCATTGCTGTTTGTGGGAGCTTGCTGTGCGCAAATTGGCTGCCGCGTTTCCTACATTACAACAGCGACTACACTCCAAAAGTACTTCATTGACTGCAAAGTGCTTAGAGACATCCGGTGGTCATGAACGGCGCTATATAAATGCAAGACTTTCTTTTTTTCTCACTTTGGATAATTCAGTCTGCACCAGGTTTCAGTCTAAATCAGTGATAGAGACCTTGCCTTCTCACCAACCAGAGAGAGGCTGTGGGACTAGGCCAAGAAATGCGGGAGCGAGCAGGGAAATGGAGTTGAGGCCCAGATCAGATCAGCCATGACCAGCTTGAATGCCGGAGCAGGCTCGAGGGGCCAAATGGCCTACTCCTACTCCTTTTTCTTATGTTCTTATGAATGAGTGCATGTGACTTACAAGAGTAAGGTTGGTGCCAGTCAGTTCAAGATGAATGCTCAACACCGCCTTCTCGAGGGCAACTAGGGATGGGCAGTAAATGCTGGCTTTACTCGCTCTGCTCATAGCATGAAAATTATTATTTTTAAGTTAAGACCTGTAAAGTGGTTTAAGACCATTAATAGGTGCTTTCATATTTTATTATGTTTTGTGGCACGTGATGAACAATGTGGAATTGATTCACACTTATTGAAGGTCAATGTCTGGGCTCAGACCGCGTGGCCATGCTCCGTACCAGCTATGGTGTAAAAACTATGTTCTGTTCATTTGTATAGACCATCTTGTTGCTTTACATGTGGCCTTGGCCCCAAAATTCATGGTCCCAGCAAGAACTGTTACTGCCCGTTTGCAGCGGCCATTCGTCAAAATCGAATGGCCACCGCTTTGGGCTCAACTGGCCGCCCTGACGTAAATTAGGTCCGGGAGGTCTTGCAGTGGTGTGGACCACCGCCGACTCTCAAGACAGTGTGGAGCGCACAGTAGTGACGTGTTAAAAGTGCACACCGCTGCCGCTCCACCCCCATTTTCACCGTTAAGCTGACGGTGCCCCCACCAGATTTTAGAGCTGGTGCAGAGTGGCAGAGATCTCGGAGCTGTTTAAGCTTGATGACAGCAGTTGAGTCGGCAGCAGAGAAGTCAAGTAAGACATTGTCGGGGGGAGATCAGCGAGCTCCAGACAGGGCAAGATCCTGGAGCGAGCTCCGTATTGCTCAGCAACAAGTCTAGGAGCCTCTTCAATGGACCGGAGGAGGACCACAGAATCCATACTCAAGAGGAGGGAGAGAGAGAGAGGAAGAGGGAAAGAGAGAGAGTGAGAGAAAGGGAAAGGATGCAGGTGAGAGAGAGAGGGAGGGGGAGAGGGAAAGAGAGAGGAAGGGGGAGAGGGAAAGAGGGAAAGGGAGAGGGTGAAGGAAAGAGAGAGGGACAGAGGAAAAGTGAGAGGGAAATGGAGAGAGAGAGAGAGAGAGAGAGAGAGGAGGAAGGATAGGAAAAGAGAGAGGCTGAGAGAGAAAGGGAGAGAGAGGGGGAAGGGAGCAAAAGAAAAAAGAGAAAGAGATAGAAATGAGGAAAAGGAATGATAAACAAAGAAACATTTGCTTGGGAGAGAGCGAAGTAGGAATAGAGAAAGAGAAAAGGGAAATAAAAACGAGAGAGATAGAAACAGAGATCCCGAGATTCACAGAGAGAAAACGGAAATATCAATCCAGGGACTCAGACTGCAAACATTGCCCCAGCTCATTCCCCACAGTAACAAATGGGAATCTGTTCAACCTCTGCCACCTCCAGGATGGATCCAAAGTCGTCCCATCCTCCGTCATCGAGCTACAATATGCAGATGACGCTTGCGTCTGTGCACACTCGAAGCCAAACTTCAAGCCATCATACCTTCACCGAGGCGTATAAAAGCATGGGCCTTACACTAAACATCCATAAGACAAAAGTCCTCTCCCAACCTAACCCTGCCACACAGCACTGCGCACCCCCCCCGCCCCCCACCCCCGGTTATCAAAATTTACGGTGAGACCGTGGACAAGGTGGACCATTTTCCATACCTCGGGAGCCTACTGTCAGCAAGGGCAGGCATCAATGACAAGGTCCAACACCACCTTAAGTGCGCCAGTGCAGTCATCAGTCGCCTGAGGAAGAGAGTGTTTGAAGACCAGGACCTCAAATCTGGCACCAAGCTTATGGTCTATAGGGCAGTAGTGATACCCGCCCTCCAATATGGTTCAGAGATGTGGACCATAAACAGTAGACACCTCAAAGTGCTGGAGAAGTACCACCAATGCTGCCTCCACAAGATTCTGCAAATCCACTGGGAGGACAGATGCACCAATGTCAGTGTTCTCACCCAGGCCAACATCCCCAGCATTGACGCACTGACCACACTCGATCAGCTCCGCTGGGTGGGCCACGTCATCCGTATGTCTGACGAAGACTCCCAAAGCAAGCACTCTTCTTGGAGCCTCAACACGGCAAGCGAGCCCCAGGTAGGGAGAGGAAACGCTTCAAGGGCACCCTGAAAGCCGCCCTGATAAAGTGCAACATCCTCACTGGCATCTGGGAATCCCTGGCCCAAGACTGCCCAAAGTGGAGGAAGAGCATCCGGGAGGGCGCTGATCACCTCGAGTCTCTCCGCCGAGAGCAACCAGAAACCAAGCGCAGACAACGGAAGGAGCGCGCGGCAAACCCAGGCTCCCCACCCACCCTTTCCTTCAACCACTGTCTGCCCCACCTGTGACAGAAACTGTAGGTCCCGCATTGTACTCTATAGTCACGTGAGAACTCACTTTTAGAATGGAAGCAAGTCATCCTCGACTCCAATGACGATGATGATGATGCTCACCTCACATTTAACAGCAGCCCAGATATAGGTGCGAAAAATAAAGATTAATACATAATCAATATAGCTACAAACAACTACCAGAACAATAAACAGTGCAGAAAAATAACATATAAACATCATTTACCACCTCGTGAATTTCCTTATAACCCCTTTTACGCATTCTTAACCTGCAACTTCGCCTCAGTGCCTCCACTGTAGCTGACTGTTGGGTCTGGGAAGGCTGCTGTCTTTCCTGTGTGGAAGCGGCAGATGCCCTTCCAGGATGCCCTCGAACAGATTTGGGCCTGGAAGGGCCACTGGAGACTAGTCAACACCCTCCTGGGATGGTTAAGTCTGGTTTGGCTCGGGCGAGGCCAAGCGTGGAGACACTGGTGGAGTCTGGGGTCAAGAATGCTTCAAGCCAGAGGGAGCGCATCATCCGTATCCTGGCCCGAGGAGCCTCAGTAACTCACCAGGGGTGGCACAATACCACCACCACCAATCTGAGGGAGCTCAGGTCGGTGCTGTGGCACCACACCGGAAGGTCCCCCATGGCCCGTGGTGGACCCAGCCGCGAAAGCAACACTGAGGTCTCTCGCGGAGGGGGGTGGCATCCAGCTGAGACTGCATGCGAGCAGCCACAGTCTGAAAGCCACCAGATATGACAACACTTAGACGCTCCATCGACTCTTGCAGAGCTGCAGCCATCCTCTCCATAGCAGCACCGTACGCTCGTTCCCTAGCGCCAGTGCTGCAATGGGTGAATGAATTTCCCGTGAGAATAACGCCCCGATTAAGACTGCAAATTTCAGCTTTGCAGGGCGAATAAGACTGGAACATTTTTTTGTGGTCAAAAAGCCGAATTTGGATGCAATAGCCGCAGCAAACTTTGCGGCGCTAAGCGGGGGAAAAACAACCTCACCACTGCCAGCTTTCTGGCTGCACTGAATTTCAGCCCCCTTATCTCGCTCGAGTGAATTTTCATCTGCCTTTTGAAATTTGGAGAAACACACATTTTTATAACTTTGAATATCCAATATGCATAACTGTTATAGCCCCCAGGTCACATTATCGTTTAACTATATACCAGACAGTAAAGGTCATACAGGTCAAGGCCCTCCTATGGGTACAAAGGAATAACTACTGACATGATAACCTGAGGTAATATCGAGTGCACACCTGAAATTTGTAACAAGCATACAGAAAGGGAACAGGGAGAATAATGAGCTGAATGATTCTTTCTGAAAACGCTTATAATTGTATCTCTCACGAGTTTGCCGGGCCAGAATTCGCCAGCTTTTGGGTTTTAATGAAGCTCTTTCTGGGTGGGCAGAGCAGGGGTGGAATTTGGGTCGGGAGCCAGTTACACTCGAGTCCCCGCCCATTTTTCTGCCCATTGACGTGAGCGGGAGAAAAATAAAATAAGGGAAAAAGGTCAGAGGACATACCTCTCTCCATTGTGCCCCAGAAACATTGAGTGAAAGAGAGTTTTCAAATGTTTAAAGTCTAATGTGATTGATCACGGCATTTGTATTTCCCTAACTGCCAAAACAAGTTGCACTGAAACTACCTGACATAGCGTACTGCCCTGGTTGGAGCAGTAACAGCTGCGAGGCGGGATTTCTTGTGCCAGGTGTGGAAGTCCTAACCTGCGAGCTAAATTAGGCTGACCTCCCCTGAGGGGAAGTGAAGGGCAAAATCTGGTGCTCCACTTCCTTTCGGGGGCAGAAGAGGCGCGTCGTGCTGGCGGGAGGACAGGGCCCACCCCTTCCATTATAGGGAGGGCCAAGCTGCCAACTCTGCATTAGGGAGAAGGGGCCACTGCTAGACTACTAAGGAGTGGGGTTGCAGTGGCAGCAGCCCAGGCTGCAACATTGTGGCCCGGACCTCGCGATCGGAAATTGAGAAGGCCACGAGTGGTAAGTTGGCCATTTTTTAAATTTGCAATGCCGCATCGCCACCTTTAATTTTTGCCCCGCGAATGGCAGCCTCATGGGGCGCCACCGAATTTTCACTCTGCGGCAAACTATTGCAGAATTTTGCGGGAGTCAGTAGCAGCACCACGCTCAGACAAAAAGTTGTTTGTGCCCCATTAGCGCCAATGACCAAAATTGTCCCCCCGTCTAGAACTAGGGGACATTGTCTCATTTTAAGGGGCCGGCCATATAAGACTGAGATGAAGAGTAATTTCTTCACTTCGAGGATTGTGAATCTATGGAATTCTCTACCCCAAAGGGCTGTGGATACTGAATCGTTGAGTATATTCAAGGCTGAAATAGATAGAGTTTTGGACTCTAGGGGAATCAAGCGATATGGGGATCACGCAGGAAAGTGGATTTGAAGTCAAAGACCAGCCATGATCTTATTGAATGGTGCAACAAGCTCGAGAGGTCGAATGGCCCAGTATTGCTCCTAACACGAAGGCAGAATATTATCTGAATGGCAGCAGATTAGGAAAAGGGGAGGTGCAACGAGATCTGGGTGTCATGGCTCATCAGTCATTGAAGGTTGGCATGCAGGTACAGCAGGCGGTGAAGAAGGCAAATGGTATATTGGCCTTCACAGCTTGGGGATTTGAGTATAGGAGCAGGGAGGTCTTACTGCAGTTGTACAGGGCCTTAGTGAGGCCTCACCTGGAATATTGTATTCAGTTTTGGTCTCTTAATCTGAGGAAGGATGTTCTTGCTATTGAGGGAGTGCAGCAAAGGTTCACCAGACTGATTCCAGGGATGGCTGGACTGTCATATGAGGAGAGACTGGATCAACTGGGCCTTTATTCACTGGAGTTTAGAAAGATGAGGGGGAACTCATGAAACGTATAAGATTCTGACGGGACTGGACAAGTTAGATGCGGGAAGAATGTTCCCGATGTTGGGAAAGTCCAGAACCAGGGGACTTAGGATAAGGGGTAGGCCATTTTGTACTGAGATGAGGAGAAACTTCTTCACTCAGAGAGTTGTCAACCTGTGGAATTCTCTACCGCAGAGATTTGTTGATGCCAGTTCATTGGATATATTCTTAAGAACATAAGAACATAAGAATTAGGAACAGGAGTAGGCCATCTAGCCCCTCGAGCCTGCTCCGCCATTCAACAAGATCATGGCTGATCTGGCCGTGGACTCAGCTCCACTTACCCGCCCGCCACCCGTAACCCTTAATTCCCTTATTGGTTAAAAATCTATCTTCTGTAATTTGAATACATTCAATGAGCTAGCCTCAACTGCTTCCTTGGGCAGAGAATTCCACAGATTCACAACCCTCTGGGAGAAGAAATTCCTTCTCAACTCAGTTTTAAATTGGCTCTCCCGTATTTTGAGGCTGTGCCCCCTAGTTCTAGTCTCCCCGACCAGTGGAAACAACCTCTCTGCCTCTATCTTGTCGATCCCTTTCATTATTTTAAATGTTTCTATAAGATCACTCCTCATTCTTCTGAACTCCAACGAGTCAAGACCCAGTCTACTCAATCTATCATCATATGGTAACCCTCTCATCTCTGGAATCAGCCCAGTGAATCATCTCTGTACCCCCTCCAAAGCTAGTATATCCTTCCTTAAGTAAGGATATACTAGCTTTGGAGGGGGTTCGATATGGTCCTTACGGCTAAGGGGATCAAGGGGTATGGAGAGAAAGCAGGAAAGGGGTACTGAGGGATTGATCAGCCATGATCATATTGAATGGTGGTGCAGGCTCGAAGGGCCGAATGGCTTACTCCTGCACCTATTTTCTATGTTTCTAATTCTTATGTTCTTGTGTTAAAATGGCTCACGTACAATATGCAAATTTCCTGATGGGTTGAGGAGCACATTCAGGGTTCTGCAGAAATTCTGCCTTGCCATCAAACGGCTTCCCCTGGAATTTTGGTCCGATACAGTCTAATGAAAATGTGGAATAAGCTGATATTCCATGCACTTAACCATTGATTACAATATTCGCAAATGAAATGGAGGAGAGTACTTCTTATGATACTATAAATTTTGCTGGTGACACTAAACTATATAGCCAGATGGTGGAGAATAATCACGATACAAACAGCATCTGGGCTGATTGAGTGGAATTGCTAACAATTGCCAGATTAATGTAGACAATTGTAAGGTAAAACACATGCTACATGAAATATGTACAGGAAAAAGAGGTGTCTATTATTAAAAAGTAGAAAAGGCTAAGAGTTTTTCTGTGGTGATTGAAAATTCACTTAAGGTTCCCAGTCAGCTGTTAGCAACCAGACCAATCATGTACTTGTAATGGCTTTGAAAGACAAAACCTTCTACAGATTATTAGTGAGGACATTTGGAATATATGTGTGTTACCTTAGGCAGCCTGCCTTCAAAAAGACAACAATATCAAAAGAGGTCAGAAAATAGCAACAAGGAAGACTACAGGACTCTGGACCTTAAGTTAAGAAAGGTGAATCACAGAGCTGAACTTGTTTGCATTGGAATGAAGAAAGGGTAAGAACTTGTATCGGCTGTTTTAAACTTAGCGGGTGTTGATGTAATCAACTACTTAGTTTGAGTTGTGACTGCAGATCTCGAGAGCTGGACTCAATGGCAGCCTGCTCCTCGTAAGACTTCACGAATTATCATTTGAAATGTGGATGTCAATTCATTGGAGGAGGCCAAAAGCATAATAGAATTGCACAGAATTTGCAACACAGAAACAGGACATTCTGCCCAACAGGTCTGTGCCAGGGTTTAGCCTCCACATGAGCCTCTTTCCACCTTACGTCATCTCACCCTGTCAACACATTCTTCTATTCTTTCTCCCTCATGCACTTATCTAGCTTCCCTTAAATGTATCTATGCTAATCCCCTCAACTATTCCTTGTGGTAGCAAGTTCCACATTCTCACCACTCTCTAGGTAAAGGAGTTTCTCCAGAATTCCTCATGAGATTTATTTTATGACTATCTTATATTTATGGCCCTTCATTACTTAATCTTTAGAATTTATCAAAAAGCGGGATATAAACAAGACAATTTTGAGAAATACTTTCATCCGCTGTCTATTTTTATTCTTACATCGTGCGATTTTGTACTGTCGGGATGTCAACTGTGGCTCTGTGGGTAGCACCCTCGCCTTGAGTCAGAAGGTTGTGGGTTCAAGTCCCACTCCAGAGACTTGAGCACATGAATCAAGGCTGACACTCCAGTGCAGTGCTGTACTGTCGAAGGTGCCGTCTTTCGGATGAGATGTTAAACCGAGGGCTTGTCTGCTCTCTCAAGTGGATGTAAAAGATCCCATGGCACTATTTTGAAGAAGAGCTGGGGAATTTTCCCTTGTGTCCTGGCCAACATTTATCCCTCAATCAACATCACGAAAACAGATTATGTGGTCATTATCACATTGTTGTTTGTGGCAGATTGCTATGCACAAATTGGCTTTCGCGTATCCTACATGCGAACAGTGACTACACTTCACAAGTACTTAATTGGCTGTAAAGCGCTTTGGAACATCCGGTGGTCATGAAAGACACTATATAAATGCAAGTCTTTTTTCTTTTCTTTCTATCGTTGCTGAGGTGAGACTTACCCAGCTGTTATTATGAGGTGGGGGAGTGAGGGGGAGGGGAAAGGGTTTGGCGGATAGTGCGAGTCCACTGCGGCCAGGCAATGGCGACTCTCTGTGCCAACCGCTCTCGCACAAGGCTGGTGGTGCCAACTGCAACTCCCTCTCCCCTCCAGACAAAAGGGAAATTGCTGCATAAGCACTTCTGGGAAGCTACTTCATCTTTGCTTATAAAATTAGTGAGATGTAGAAAAAGAGCAGATGGCCCGATAATTAACTTCAGTTACAGGTATAGCTGTGCAACTTCAGTTGACAAACTGAAAGATACGTTGCCAGGTATATTCAGAGGGGTGGAAAACTTATGGGGGTTACATTGGACCACACAGCGCCCATATGTCAGGTAATACGCAGACTGCCATAGCCTCAAAATGGTGGACCGGAAGCGCGTGCACGCGTCCGACCAGAAGTGCACCCGCGACCATATTAGGTGAGGGCAAACAGAAGCTTCCTTTACCGATACCAGAAGCAGGATTTTGGATATGCCTCAAGGCCTGTTCTCCCTCCCCTCGAGGCCCATTCTCCCTCCCCTCAAGGTCCATTCTCCCTCTTTCTGAGAACCCATTCTCCCTCTATCCGAGAACCCGTTCTCCCACCTCCCCGAGCCCCGCGATCCCAACCTCGAAGAATCGATCACGAAGCAGCTCTAGCAGCGGCCCGAACTTGCAACATCTGCCACCTCCCATAGCTCCATCTTCAGTCTAATGAGGTCCCTAGCACAATATCTGGGGCTCTTAGGACGTCAATATTTAAATGCAGGGTAATTACCATGCATGAGGTGGGAGGCAAAAATGGGCACTCCCGAATTTCTCCCCCAAAAGTAAAAGATTTCATTCAGGACTGTGCCACCTGAATCAGAATTACACCATGATTTCACCACTCTATCTGGAATTTTACGTAGTATTTTTGCCCCTGTCCATTAGTAGGTGGAGTATCTTTTAGAACATAAAGTAAGAAATAGTAGCAGGAGTAGGCCATTTGGCCTCTCGAGTCTGCTCCGCCATTTAATAAGATCTTGACTGATTTGATCATGGACTCAGCTCCACTTCCCTGCCCGCTGCCCATTACTCCTTTATTCCCTGTCACTCAAAAAACTGTCAATCTCCACCTTAAATATATTCAATTGCCCAGCCTCCACAGCTCTCTGGGGCAGAGAATTCTACAGATTTACGACCCTTTGAGAGAAGAAATTCCTCCTCACCTCAGTTTTAAATGGGCAGCCCCTTATTCTAAGACTATGCCTCCTAGTTTTAGTTTCCCCCATGAGTGGAAATATTCTCTCTGCATCCACCTTGCTGAGCCCCCTCATAATCTTATATGTTTCAATAAGATCATCTCTCATTCTTCTGAACTCCAATGTGCAGAGGGCCAACCTACTCAACCTATCTTCATAAGTCAGCACCCTCATCTCTGGAATCAACGTAGTGAACCTTCTCTGAACAGCTTCCAATGCAGGTATATACTTCCTTTAATGAGGACACCAAAACTGTACGCAGTACTCCAGGTGTGTTATCATCAATACCCTGTACAGTTGTAGCAGGATTTCTCTGCTTTTATACTCTTTCCCCCTTGTAATAAAGGCCAACATTCAATTTGTCTTCCTGATTACTTGCTGTACCTACATACTAACTTTTTGTGTTTCATGCACAAGGACCCCCAGATCTCTCTCTACTGCAGCACTTTGCAATTTTTATACATTTAAATTATAATTTGCTTTTCTATTATTTCTGCCAAAGCGGATAACCTCACATTTTCCCACATTATACACCATCTGCCAAATTTCTGCCCACTCACTTAGCCTGTCTATATCCCTTTGCAGATTTCTTTTGTCCTCCTCACAATATGCTCTCCCACCCATCTTTGTATCATCAGCAAACATGGCTACATTACACTCGGTCCCTTCATCCGAGTCATTAATATAGATTGTAAATAGTTGAGGACCCAGCACCTATCCCTGCGGCACTCTACTATTTACTGTTTGCCAACTGGAAAATGACCCATTTATCCCGACTCTCTGTTTTCTGTTAGTTAACTATCCTTGCTAATATATTACCTCCAACCCCATGAATTTTTATCCTGTGCAGTAACCTTTTATGTGGCACCTTATTGAATGCCTTCTGGAAATCCAAATTCACCACATCCACTGGTTCCCCCTTGTCCACCCTGCTCATTACATCCTCAATGTACTTCAGAAAATTTGTCAAACATGATTTCCCTTTCATAAAATCATGACTATACTTGATTGAATCATGCTTTTCCAAATGTCCTGCGATTGCTTCCTTAATAATGGTCTCCAGCATTTTCTCAATGACAGATGTTAGGCTAACTGGTCTATAGTTTCTTGCTTCCGGTCTCCTTCCTTTTTTAAATAGTGGGGGTTCATTTCTTCTATTTTCACATAGGTGGCACTCCAAGAGTTATAATTTGATCTTTTTAACTTTGTAACTTTTACTTTTAAGTTTAGTAAAATTGGGATCCAATCATGGTGCACTCAGGAAATTTCCCGATTTGTCATATGCCCTGGTTGAGGCACGGTATCAACTAGCCTTAATCAATGAAGGGTGGGCAGACACTTTTTACATGGGCATCAGAAGCTCTGGTGAAGCAGTTAATATTTTGCTTATCAATTCCTCCCAACAAAAAAAAACTGGCTAAATATCTGGTTGGAAGCAGATTGGAAGATTACAGGGAAATGTATGGGGATGGCTCTGTAATGTAGTGAATGAGGAAATGTCATCTGTGGAAGATTATCAGCTTGCAATAAAGATTGGAGATATGAATTTTGAGTTTTGCTTGACAACATTTATGGGGTAAGGCAAAGGCTCTGATGAGCTTTCCCTCTGGATTTTAGGTTTTTATTCCTTAATCAGCATATTAAAAACAGAATATCTTGTCATTATCACATTGCTGTTTGTGGAAGTTTGCTCTGCGCAAATTGGCTGCTCTGTTTCCCACATAATAACAGTGACTACACTCCTAAAGTAATTCATTGGTTGTAAAGAGGTTTGGCAAAAGAAATAGGAAAAAAATTACAATTTAAATGGAGAAAAATTTCGATGTGTTGCAGTACAGAGAGACCTGGGGGTCCCTGTGCGTGAAACACAAACACTTAGTATACACGTGCAGCAAGTGATCAAGAAGGCAAATGGAATGTTGGCCTGTATTGCAAGGGAGATAGAGTATAAAAGCAGAGAAGTCCAACTGTACATGGAATTGGGAAGGCCACACTTAGGGCCCAAGTTTCGGCCTGAGTTGCTCCTGATTTTTTGGAACGACTGGTTTAGAACGGAGTATCTTAGAAATTCAAATTCTCGGCATTTAATTTGCTCCAGTTCTAGTCAGTTAGAATAGTTTCACTTTGAAACAGAATTTTTTTTTCAAAAGGGGGCGTGTCCGGCCTGTTTTCAAAGTTTAGGCAATGAAAACTTACTCCAAACTAACTTAGAATGGAGTAAGTGAAGATTTTTGTACGCTCGAAAAAACCTTGTCTGCACTTTAGAAAATCAGGCGTAGGTTACAAATTAGGTGTAGGGAACGAGGTGGGGGGGAGAAGGGGGGGGAAAGGGAAGTCATTAAATTCTACAATCAATCCTTAGTTATACTTGTACAAATATTATACAAATAAATCCAACCTGAATAAAAATTTATAAGCAAAGAAACGATTAAATAAACCATGTTCCTACCTGTGTGAAACAGCAGCAGCCTTCGAGCTGCTGTGCTTCAGGCAGGCCTTTCATGTTGGAGACAGGCAGGGGTGTGGCGTCAGTGTCTCGACGTCAGCCCCAACAGCGGCAGCAAGCAGCCTTCGAACTGAGCTGCTGTGCTTGAGGCAGGCCTTCATTCTCTTAGTGGCTGGCCGCGAAGAATCAACACCAGACGGACTTGAGGCCATTCGGCCATGGGATAGCAGCGCCGTCAGTGGCTGGCCGGCAGCCAAAGAATCAGCACAGGACACATGCAGCTCTTTAAGGTGCTTGAGGCCATTCGGCCACGCTTTAAGGGCGGCGTCAGTGGCTCGACGGCAGCCGAAGATACAGCAGCAGCCTTCAAGCTGTAAGGGGGACTGAGGCCATTTGAACAGGGAGAGGCAGCCACATAGACAGTTTTATACTTAAATTTACAGAATGGGTGCTGCATTGTCAACACCACGTATTATGCAATGGTTCGCCATCAATTCACTGCATAGGAGAGAATTGATTAGAGCTCACCGCACCAGGAACGTCGTAGCCCGTAGGTTGATGGGCAGGAGACCTTACCCACGTCGACAATATCGAGCCAGGCGCTCGTACCTGGACATGAACGAGGCTGATTATGTGAAAAGGCTGCATTTTCGCAGAGAAGTTGTCACTGAGATCTGTGATATGGTGAGAGCAGATTTGCAGCCCAGAAGCAGAACACCAACTGCCCTGTCTGTTGCAGTGAAGGTAACAGCTGCACTTTCTTTCTATGCCTCGGGATCGTTTCAAGCTACAACTGGAGATGTGTGTGCCATCTCTCAACGTGCAATACATGCCTGCGTTTACCAGGTCACGGTTGCACTGTATGCGCGGAGGAATGACTTTGTCAATTTCCCAATGACCGCACAAGCGATCCATGAGAGGGCTGTGGGTGTCTTCAGGATTGCCGGCTTCCCAAAGATACAGGGCTGCATTGATTGCACCCACATAGCCTTGCAAGCACCTGTGGAGGATTCTGAGCAGTACCGAAATAGGAAAGGTTTACACTCTATCAATGTGCAGCTCGTGTGTGACGACAAGCAGCGCATCATGTCAGTCGATGCGAGATACCCTGGCAGCACCCACGATGCATTCATCCTACGCGACAGCGTTCTATCTGACATGTTTGAGCAGCAGCCAGAAGGGCAGGGCTGGCTACTGGGAGACAAAGGGTACGGCCTGACCACCTGGCTCATGACGCCCCTCCGTGTGACACGGACAGAAGCTGACCGTCAATACAACATGGCGCACATTGCGACGCACAGCATCATTGAAAGGACCATTGGCATATTGAAACAGCGATTCCAATGCCTGGACTATTCCGGAGGACAGTTGCTATACTCTCCTCAGATTGTCGGTCACTTCACTGTTGTGTGCTGCATGCTTCATAACTTAGCCATCATGAGGCAGCAGGAGCTGGTAATGGAACCAGAAGACCTACGTGAGGGTCCAGTGCATGATGATAGTATAACAGAACAGCAGGATGTGGATGATAACGACGATCAGGAAAGCATGCAAGTGCCTGATGCCGAAGCACGAGGTCGGAGGAGGGCCGTCCATCGTGCCCCTTTAACGATTGCTCGAGCCTTGCGCCAGCAGCTCATCCGTGAACGCTTCAACTACTGATGCCTCCTCAGCCATCTGTGACCACTTTTGCGTATGGACATGTTTATTCTTTGCAGTTGTTCCTACATTGTGTTGTGTTCATGGAACATGAAACAGTTTTAATGAAAAAATATTTTATTGAAAAGTTAACATCACTCTAATAAAATATTTGTTGTATCAAACTATACTTTTTAATATGATTCTTGAAGATCACTTATAAACTTGTAAAGTTACAAAAGTTACAAAACACTTTCTATGTGAAAAATTTTACACTCTAAGATCACTTACACTTCAAGATCACTTTTTAGATGCAAAATTAAATAATTTACAGAATGTGAGCATTTACACTATACGATCACTTGAAAACTCTGAGATCACTTATATGTTGTAAAGTTACAAAACTTACAAAACAGTTTCATTGTGAAAAATCTTACACTTTGAAGAACACTTAAATTTCAGGATCACTTTTTAGGTGCAAAATTAAATAAGATACAAAAAAATGTGAGAGCATTTACACTATAAGATCACTTAAAAACCATAAGATCCCTTATAAGTTGTAAAGTTACAAAACTTACAAAACAATTTCAATTTGAAAAACGCTACCACAGCTACTTCAAGAACAAGAACAAAAGCAGCAAAGAAAGGCTGCAACCATGTCTCATCCATATCTCAGTGAATGTTCACTTCCTCATGGGGGTGTCATTTGATTGGCTGGGCTGTGTGCCCTTATTGCAGCAGCTACCTCAACCAGGCCCACCCTGACGGCCTGTGCCGACACTTGCATGCCCTCCCTGACGGCCTGTACCGTCGATTGCACTCCCTCGGACATTCCCTCCCTAAGTTCCCGTGTCATTACTGCTATTTCTCCCGTCAGGACCGTCAACTCTTCACCTACTGCACTGACGCCACCGATGAGTGATCGGGTAAGCTCATTAGTCTTCATACCCAATGCCACAACCTGAGTCGCATCTGTTGCACGCTGCATCTCAGGAGAGCGTGTCTCCAATCTCCTTCTCCTCTGCCTGGGTCTGCCTTGTGGCAGCACTACACTGGGAGGCACGGGCACGGACGGTGGGATGCTCGGTGTTGCAAGCGGCACCACTACACAGAGAGGCGTGGGCTGGGACTGTGGGACGCTCTGTGTTCCAGACGGCTGAACTGGAGGGAGAGGCTTGGGCTGGAACGGTGGGATGCTCTGTGTTGCAGACGGCAGAACTAGAGGGAGAGGCTCGGGCTGGAACGGTAGGACGCTCGGTGTTCCAGACGACAGCACTCGAGTGCGAGCCGTGGGCTGGGATGTTGGACGAATGGATGTAAACTGCTCCATGATATCAGCAGCAACACTGGGACCCGAAGCGTCGGAATCAAAACCATAGTAGGTGGAACCAGAACCTATGCGACAGGGAGGCGCAGGCTGGGACGGTAGTGCACTGACTGTAGAATGCTGCATTATACCAGCAGCACCACTGGGACCCGCAACATCGGAAGCGAAACCATGGAAGGTGGAACCAAGACCTATGCTAGGGGTTGAAACTCTGATGCCCCTTGATGGGGACTCATAAACATTAAATTGGAAGCTCTCCCCTGCAGACATTTCAGTCATCGCTGCCATCATCCAGTCTGGTTCGTCCGCAGCTGGTTGTACTGGTTCTTGTTCTGTACCCTCAGGATCCTCAGGGTTGGCAGCAGCAGCATCATCATCGTCATCATCATCATCATGTTCTGCAAAATACATCAGAACAGTCAAATGCTTAACAGCAAGGGAGGGGGCCGGATGGGTGGCATGAGTACTCTCATACATAGCAGGCCAGGCAGCAGGTTGATTTAAAGGGCCACGATGCATTTTCAGGACTTACCCTCTTCCTCGCGTGCTTGTGCTGTACCGATTGCTTTTCTCCATGTACGACTCATCATAGCAGCTACCCTTTGTTCCAAGGATGTCAGTGGATGCAGATTGGGCACGCCTCCTCCTGTCCGAGTTGCCTCCCTTTTTTGTGGGCCAATTTCTTCTGCAAAGAGTAAAATATAACTTTTTACAGAGTGTGTCAGTCTGCAAGGTGGGACATACAGATAGCCAGGTTACAATTATGATTAAATTAAAAATGGGAAATATTACTTACACTAACTACTTGACCAAGGTCGTGCCATTTCTTTTTACACTGGCTTCCAGATCTCATGGTATCCACCACTGCGCAGTAATCTTCTGCAACTTGGTTCCAGCGTTTCTTCATTTCTTTTGGTGGCACTTTTATGCAACCTCTGTTGCTGGTATCTAGCTCCTGCCATCTCTGCTCAATTACGTTGACTAATATCTCTACTTCCTCATGCAAGAAATTCTTTGTTCTTGGTGGACGTTGATCCATTGCAAAGTTGAATTGGCACTCTTATTTCTCAAAACACACAGTCCTTAATTTGCATGCACCAATGCAGCACCGGTTCTGCAAGTTTAGCAGTGAAAAGCTGAACTCACTGATTTCAGCAGGTGATTTATTCAACAGTGCTGCTAAAAGCACTCCCTCATACACAGAAGTATCACAAAAATTAAATTACAAGCCTTTGCAGGGGTCCAAGAGACAAATCTTCACTTTTTCTCCAGTCCTTTTAAAAATGGCCGAGTGCCAATGTTTGTTTGACACTGCGCATGCGCGCACGCTTCAACGGCACGCGCAGGGTTGCCGGCACCCCGTTGGCTCATTTAAATTGGACCCGCCCCCCCCAATACTTACAGAATCGGTGCGAGTGTTTGGCTCCGCCCCCCGCTGTGAAGAGCGCGCTGCGCCAAGCTGAGATCGAGCTCCGAGGAGCCGGAGAATATCGAAGTTTTTTTCTAGCGCACTTTTAGGTGCGAAGAATAGGCGTCCAGCTCGGAGGTGCGCCGTTTTCGGCGCGGGCCGAAACTTGGGGCCTTAGAGTACTGCGTACAGTTTTGGTCTCCATATTTAAGGACCATGTACAGTAGACACCTCAAGTCGCTGGAGAAATACCACCAACGATGTCTCCACAAGATCCTACAAATCCCCTGGGAGGACAGACGCACCAACATTAGTGTCCTCGACCAGGACAACATCCCCAGCATTGAAGCATTGACCACACTTGATCAGCTCCGCTGGGCAGGCCACATTGTTCGCATGTCTGACACAAGACTCCCAAAGCAAACACTCTACTCGGAACTCCTTCATGGCAAATGAGCCAAAGGCGGGAAGAGGAAACGTTAAAAGGACACCCTCAAAGCCTCCCTGGTAATGTGCAACGTCCCCACTGACACCTGGGAGTCCCTGGCCAAAGACCACCCTAAGTGGAGGAAGTGCATCCGGGAGGGGGCTAGCATCTCGAGTCTCATCGCCGAGAGCATGCAGAAATCAAGCGCAGACAGCGGAAAGAGCGTGCGGCAAAGCAGTCCCACTCACCCCTTCCCTCAATGACTATCAGTTCCACCTGTGACTGAGACTGTGGTTCTTGTATTGGACTGTTCAGCCACCTAAGAATTCATTTTAAAAGTGGAAGCAAGTCTTCCTCGATCCCGAGGCACTGCCTATGATGATGATTTAAGAAAAGATATACTTGCATCGGAGGCTGTTCAGAGAAGTTTCACTAGGTTGATTTCGGAGATGAGGCGATTGACTTATGAAGGTAGGTTGAGTACGTTGAGCCTATACACATTGAAGTTCAGAAGAATGAGAGGTGATCTTATCGAAACATATTAAGATAATGAGGGGACTCGACAAGGTGGATGCAGAAAGAATATTTCTATTCATCGGGGAAACTAAAACAAGGGGACATAGTCTCAGAATGAGGGGCCGCCCATTGAAAACTGAGATGAGGAGGAACTTCTTGTTGTCAATCTATGGAATTCTTTGCCCCAGAGAGTTGTGGAGGCCGGGTCATTGAGTATATTTAAGACAGAAATAGACAGATTTTTGAGCGATAAGGAAGTAAACGGTTATGTGGAGCGGGCAGGCAAGTGGAGCTGAGTCCATGATCAGATCAATCAATATCATATTGAATGGCAGAGCAGGCTCAAGGGGCCAAATGGTCTACTCCTGCTCCTGTTTCTTAAGTTCTTATGTTCTTTCCTTTTATCTTTCGAGTTGGAGTCCATGTTGGGAAAAATGTACACAATCTTTTGAAGTAGCAGGCTTGATGGACTTTAAAGCATGTTCTTGCTCCAAGCTTTCTTCTATTTCATGTATCCTCTATAGAGGCACGAATATGCCTTTTGATACATTTCCTTACATCATAATGTGATTTTCAATTCAATTCCCCCACTTTGATAAGCACATATCTACACCAACCCACTTTTGGAATAATCTGATTAAATATTCGCAGCTTTGGACCATATTGAACTATTCTTTATCAGCAGAACTTAGTTCAATGCAAATATTCCTCACGGTTAACAAAACTAACATTCTAGAATCTGAATACATTTTCACTTCAGAATGAGTTTTAAAGAATGTAAGATAAAATGACACAATATGGCATGACAAAACAGATGACTTGTTCCAATTTAAGTAGCCTCATTTTCTGCATTCTCTGCACACTTCCATGTTTTGAATTCGTTGGATGGTGTCCCTCCTTTCCAATTACGTGATTATAAGATTAGATCGTTTTTAACATGTAAGTGTTCAATAACAATTCTGAAAATCTCATCTTGCAACAGTAATAAACATTGAATATTCAAGAGGGATAAAAATGATCACAACTCAGGTTAACTAATCCAATGTGTTTGGAAAATAGGCATCTCTAATTAAGAAGTTATTAAGAATGTTTAGAGCGCAGATGTGGAGCTACGGATATTTTCAGCATTAATAAAATTGTCAGGATGGGTTGTGGAAGTTCAGGATATGCATGTGTTTGTAAACCAATTAACGCAAAAGGATTTAAACAGATGGTCTGCATTTTGTAATGTAGTAGATATTGGCATTGGGGAGCTGGGATTAGATTTTGGTGAAGTTACATTCTGAGTTTTATTTTAGATGTGTCTTTTTGAAAAGTTGTCTGATGTCTCTTTGTTGCTGTTTATAAACACATGATCCCAATTTGTAACAGCGTACTTGCACCTATTAAGAAACCGGGTCAGTCTAATAGACTTAAAAGTGCTTCTGAGAGCGAGAATGATCTCGAGGGAATTAAGTGGGAAGGGAAAGAGATGGCATTAATATCTGAGGTAGTATTGCTCAGAGAGTGCACCAATGAGAAGGTTATCTCGTGGATTGGTATAGTTTGTGTGAATAAGCATGTGGACATTTTTTTTTTTAATTTCATCTTATAGAATCATGGAATGATGCAGCACAGAAGGAGGCCTTCGGCCCATCATACCTGTGCTGGATTGCCAATTAATTCCACTCCCCCGCTCTTTCCCCATAACTCTGTAATTTTATTCTCTTCAAGTATTTATCTGAATTTACGTTTGAATGTTACTATTGAATCAGCTTCCACCACCCTTTCAAGCAGTACATTCCAGATCACAATAATCCGCTGTGTAAAAAAAAACAATGTTTCCTCATATCGCCTCTGGTTCTTTGACCAATCGCCTTAATTCGGTATCTTTTGGTTACCGACTCGAAACAGTTTCTCCTTATCTACTCTATCTAAACCATTCATGATTTTGACACCTCTATTAAAAATTCCTCATACCTTCTCTGCTCTAAGGAGAACAACCCCAGCTTCTCCACATAACTGAAGTCCCTCATCCCTGGTACCATTCTCATAAATCTCTTCTGCACCCTCTCCAAGGCCTCAACATCCTTCCTAAAGTGTGGTGCCCGGAATTTATAGAATCATAGAATAGTACAGCACAGAAAGGAGGCTATTTGGACCATCAAATCTGTGGCAGCTCTTTCGATGGAGCAATCCAGTGTGTCCCACTCCAAAACTCTTTCCCCACATCCATGCAATTTTTTCTCCTTTAAGTATTTAGCCAATACCGTTTTGAAGGATACTATTGCATCTCTATCCACCACCCTATCAGGAAGTGTTTTCCAAATCCTAACCACTCGATGCGTAAAAATGTTTCCTCTTATCGCCTCTGGTTCTTTTACCAATCACCTTAAATCTGTGCCCTCTGGTTATCGACCTTTCAGGCATTGGAAACAGTTTCTCTTTATTTGTTCTGTTTAAATCTGTCATGATTTTAAACATCTCCGTCAAATTTCCATTTAGCCTTCTCTGCTCAAAGGGGAACAATCCCAGCTTCTCCAATCTATCCACATAACTGCAATCCTTCATCCTTGGTACCATTCAATAAGTCACTTCTGAACCCATTCCAAAGCCTTCATGTTCTTCCTGAAGTGCAGTGCCTAGAACTGAACACAATACTCCAGCTAAGGCCTAGCCAGTGTTTTATAAAGGTTTAACATAACTTCCTTGATTTTGTACTCTATTCCTCTATGAATAAAGCCAAGGATCCTATATGCTTTTTTAGCTGCTTTCTCAACTTGCCCTGCCATTTTAAAAGATGTATGTACATACACCCCCATCTCTCTGTTGGACGATATCATAGTCCCATGTGGAAACTTGTGTCTGCAGATCACCATCCTTATTTACCACGCATTTATGTACATGCACTTCAAAACCATCTTAAACTGCTTCATACTTGCCCTCTGTCTGATCCCTCCTCTTTCTGAACAATTCTTTACTCTAGTGCTATTTGTCTCTCTTGATAGAATTAAGCTGCTTTCCTAGTTCCATTTGCATTACTTTCTATCAAATTTTAGACTGGTTTAAGAATATATCTTACATGTCATAGGCAGCATAACCAACAGGGGACAGGGAGATGCAGAGGGTGCAACTGGTGTTTGATGAAAACGAGAATTGGGCAATAGTCAATCGGCTAACCATTTTACAGCACGCTTGATTTTCTCTTCCATTCACTTCAATTGAAGAAAATAGAGAACTGTTTAAAAAGAGCAGCCAATTCGCTATCGCCCATTGCATACTTTCGCCAAAGCTCAATTGTGCCACTACAATCTTTATCCCATTGAGGAGATAAGCCATCGGAAACCTCCTTTCTTCCAGTTATAACTGTTTCATTATTTGTGCAATAAACTGTTTGTCCGGTTGCCAATCATCGCCATACATCACAGCAAAAGGACGTCTAAACAAAATGGCTGCTCTCAAACTGCATCTAAAGGGTGAACGACATGGTGGCAAGGGACAATTCTGATTTGCACCATAAACTAATTACAGATGCAAAAGATGGTCTGGCCCATCTTAATCCATCGATCTGGAAAGACCATACAGTCCTAAGGCTTGCACCTCCATTATGCTAACGGAAAGTCCATTTCATGTATCGCCCACAATTGTGTGAAGAAAAAAAAATCTTGACATTTGCTCTCAATTCTTATATTCCTCGTTTGGACTGGTATCCCCTAAGCATCCTATTTCTGCTGGCGCTCTTGCCACTGCCATTATGGTAGGTTCCCATAGATGAGCAGCCAGAGCGGCTGCCTGGTTCAAATAGGAAGTCAATTTTCATATGCAGAATAATGTTTTGTGACATATATCGGAACCTGATTGCTATTTTTGAGGTACAAATGAGCAGATTGTGGATGGCACACAGTCTGCCTCTTTGTATCAGCATTGAGTGACCTCAGCAGTGATCCTTAAAGGGACTGCTGGAGGTCATTGAAAAAACATCCCATAATCATGGATGCATCTCGGAGTACAAATACACAAATCACTAAAAGTAACGACACAGGTTAACAAGGCCATAAAAAAAGTTAACAAGTCACTCGTTTATTTCTAGAGGGATAGAATTGAAAAGTAGTGAAGTTAGTGAAGTTATGCTAAACATGTATTGAACCTTGGTTAGGCCACACTTACTCCTTTACCTCACCCAGACTCACACCCTGCAAGTAATAAGTGACCTCCCTATCTTCCAATCAAAGTGTATCTGTGTTGAAATTCATTTGCCAATTATATGCCTATTCTGCAAGATTATTAATGTCTTCCTGTAAGCTGTCACCACACCCCCCCCCCCTCCCCCCGGCAATTTGGTGTCATCCGCAAATTTAGAAATTGTGTTTTTGATTCCAAAGTCTAAATCGTTAATGTAAATTGTGAACAACAGTGGTCCCAGCACTAATCCTTGTGGAACACCAGTACCCACCTTCTGCCACTCTGAATAATTACCCTTTACACCTCTCTGCTTTTGGTTTTGAAACCAGCTAGCTATCCATTCTGCTACTTCCCTGGCTCCGCATTCTCTGACTTTATTAATTAGTCTATTATGTGGTACCTTATCGATGGCCTTTTGAAAATGTGGATAAATTACATCTACAACATTACCCGTGACTTCTCTCTCTCTTACCTCTTCAACAAATTCAATGGGGTTGGTCAAGCAAGACTTTCCCTTTTGAAATCCATGCTGACTATTCATTATTATATTTTTGGATTTTTGGATGTTCTATTTTCTAATTTAGTAGGTATGCCATTATTTTTCCTATTACTGATGTTTAGCTGACTGGTCTATAGTTCCCTGGACATATTCTATATCCCTTCTTAAATATAGATATTACTTAGCTATCCACCAGTCCTCCGGCATTATTTTAAATGTGCAGATATAACCCATCTGGAGCTGGAGTTTTATCTTCTTTGAGTTTGATTAATTTATTTAATATATATCCTTTTTTGATTTTAAATGTATTTATCTCATTACTAATCTTTTCATCCGATGTCCACCTGTTCTATCTCCCTGGTAAATACTGAAGCAAAATAATTATTTAATATTTCTGCTACCTCTCTATCGCTGCCTCTGGTATTATTCTGGACATCCTTTCGTGGTCCTATTTCCATCCTGACCTTCCTTTTTTATTTATGTGCATGTAAAATATTTTACTAATTTGTTTTATGTTCCTTGATAATTTAATGTCATAGTTCCTCTTTGCCTTCCGAATTGTTTATTTGACTTATCTCCTAATCTCTCAGTATTCACCCTTATCATGCTCTCCCCTGCTGTCCATGTACTTAATGTACGCTTTTCCCCTTACCCTCAATTTTTCTCTTATGGCTTTATTCACTCATGTGGTCCCATTAGTGTTTCGCTTGTTCTTGTTTTTTTACCGGAATACATTTTTTCCTGGATTCTGTTGAACACCGTTTTAAATATTTCCCATTGCTGTTCTAAGTCATTGTTTGCCAATATTGTTGTCCATTTTATTTTCCCAATTTCTATTCTTAGCCCTTCAAAATCAGCTTTTCTCCAAACTATTTCCCTGATCTTCATCATACTTATATCGTTCTCAATTATTATCTTGAAGCATAATATATTATGGTCACTATTGCCTCGATGTTCCCCTACTTTTACTTCTCTTATCTGTTCTGGTTCATTCCTCATTACTAGATCCAATAGCGAATCCTCCCTTGTTAATTGTTTTACATATTGGGTTGGAAAGGAGTCCTGTACACATATTCCCTTATCCACTCTACCTACCTCTTCTGTTCAATTAATACTGGGGTAGTTGAAATCCTGCATGATTATTATTCTATGTTTTTTACTCATTTTCCTAATTTATTTGCATATTTCTTCCTCCACCTCTCTTCCACTATTAGATGGTCTGTAGATTCGCACTATTAAGGTGATTGATCCTTTATTATCTTTTATCTCTATCTACATGGATTCTATTTGTGTCTTGCTGATGGCTGTCACTTTTTTCCACAGTCATTATGTTATCCCTAATAAGGACAGCTACTCCAACTCCCTTTTTTCCCTCTATTTTTTCTAAATATTCAATAAATAAATATCATTCCCATTCCTTTTCTGGTTGGGAATTCATCAGAATTCTCCCCCCACCCCCCAAAATTAAGAAAGGTGCCAACTTCTCAACATGCATCCGACATGTTTATTACTGATGATTAAAATTTATCATACAAATAAGGCAGCTGAAAATGTTTAAATTAGTCGATCAAAACTGCATTTTGAAAAATAGATGTCAAACATTAACAATTAACACATTTTTAACTTAAAAATCACTGTTGCCGATGCTAGCAAATGAATGGGGTACAGTTGCATAGTGGTAATGTTACTGGACTAGTAATCCAGAGGCCTGGATTAATGATCTGGAGACACAAGTTCAAATCCCAACACGGCAGCTGGGGAATTTACATCCAGTTAATTAAATAAATCTGGAATTTTTTTTAAAAGCTAGTGTCTGCAATGGTGTCCATGAAACTACTGGATTGCCATAAAAACCCATCTGGTTCACCAATGTCATTTTGGAAATCTGCCATCCTTACCCAGTCTGTTCTAAATGTGACTCCAGACCCTCAGCAATCTGGTTGATGCTTAACTGCCCTCTGAAATAGCCACTCAGTTGTACCAAACCACTAAATAAAGCTGGCTCACCACCACCAAAGGTGAGCAATAAATGCTGAACATGTCAGTGATGCCTACATCCCATAAATGAATACATTTTAAAAAACATCTGAAGCAGCTACATGCCATTCCACCTCCTCTATTTTGACATTGGCTTCATCTTTTTCTTTGAAGTGTGTTAGCATGTCTGCTAAAATGGAAGACAAAGCAATGTTGTACAAATGTGTTAAGCTTTCATTTGCAACGCTTACTAACATTAATGTCTGGGCTCGTTTCCTGTTGGTAGGCCAAATATGGCAGAGAGCTGTGACTTTTGGCAAAATGCAACTTACAACTGCTTGCAAAATCAATCATCTTTTTAATCCTTCAGATCAATAATTTTCTCACTTCAAACAGCTTATGGGGAAAACATTAAAAAAAAAGTTATTCTGTGACTGTACAGATTTGTTATGACCAGAAAATTGGTTGTTAACTGAAGGTTTAGCTGCAGTAATACCCAGGCTTCTTGGGCAGATAAATCCTATTGCAGTCTTCCATCCATCTGAAAGCTGATTAAAGCTGAGTCCTCATTGCATTTTGTAATCAGTGTAACAGTACAACCTTTAGTTTAAAAAAATATTTTAATAGCTCAAAAATTAATTTGATTTTCGATTGTAAATATTACACTCAGCTAAAAAGCTCTTGTTTTTTTAGTCTGGGGTCATGAACTGTGATTTGAGTGTTCATAAGGATATTAATATTCGCATTGTGTAGTGTGACCATAAGGCTAGAGATCTCCCTGCCATCACTAATGCTTGCTGGCACCTGATGTGTGGATATCATCAGCCCAGTAGGGACGACAATGCTTCCTGCACTACACGGGATGTCAGACAACACTACTGGAGGAGACAGCACTGATCGGCAATACAAGTGCCCGGTCAGTGTCAGTTGTGGCTCAGTTGGCAGCACCCTCACTTCTGAGTCAGAAGGTTGTAGGTTCAAGTCCCACTCCAGAAACTTGAGCACCAAAATCTAGGCTGACACTCCAGCGCAGTGTTGAGGGAGTGTTGCACTGTTGGAGGTGCCGTCTTTAGAATGTAACGTTAAACCAGTTGGATGTCAAAGATCCTATGGCATTATTTTGAAGAAGAGTAGGGAAGTTATCCTCGATGCCCTGGCCAATATTTATCCCTCAATCAACATCACTTAAACAGAGTATCTGGTCATTATCACCTTGAGGGAGTTTGCTGTATGCAAATTGGCTGCCATGTTTCATACATTACAACAGTGACTGTACTTCAAAAAAGTACTTCATTGGCTGTAAAGCACTTTGGGATGTAAAAGGTATGACATAAATGCAAGTCTTTCTTTCTTTCTAAGCTGTCTGCTGGAAGTCATTATTGGTCATCTAGATGCTGTGGCATGCACGTATTACTTTTACTGCCTGTACAGCAAAGCTGAGTACAGTTCATTGCATGATCCATTGCTGTATTTTTTTTTAAGTGTAGGCCTTTAAGACAATGCGAATGGAAAGAAAGCACATAATAAAACAATTTCACAAATATGGCTGAGAGCTATTTTCCACAGCTTAGAGTGCTGTCTGGAGGATACTGACATTTAAAAGAATGAAACAATGCCATTTAATAGTTGCACGAGTGCCAGTTCTCCTCCTGTCTCTGAGTGGATGAACCACAACCAGCAGTAGTATTCATACAGATAATTGCAATCTGTTTTTCTTTTTCTGTACCGGGCACTGAAAACTTGCTGAGCGATTTGGTAAAATGTAACCAAATGCTTGCAAACATTCGAGGCCTGTAATTTCCTGAAATGGAGTAACCAACAAGTTACGCTGAAATTTATACCAATCTACCCGTCGTCAAGTTGCACCAAGATTTCCTGCGAATATACCAGCATTCACTGGACCGTTAAAAACCTCTATTAAACGAATGGAAAACAACGTAATTGGGGCCGTATTCCTTCTTTTAGTCTTCTTTATGCATGAAAATTAAAATTTAGATCCATCACATTGTCAATTTTACAACTAGGCACAGAGGCATGGAACGCAATCGGATAAATGTCGCCAGAATGCGCTTGACACTGCGCCGTTTTTGCCAAGATAAATTTATGCTAAAGTATCCACGCAAACTCGTTCGCATATGTCCCAATGTAAAATCTCTGAGGAATGAGCGCAATCAAGCAGCGTCGTCGATCGGAATGGATGTGTGTCTGGAACAGAAGCAGTGAGCGGGACTGCCTCAAGGTGGGGTCAAATAAAAGACAAGGGGAAAAAATGTCCCCTTCAGAGTGAGGCTGAAGATTACAAGGCAGGACACTGCATTTGAATATTGGTCACTGCTGTCTTCCGTTAACTAATTACTGCAGGAGACATTTCAACATGGCACTGTGCAAAGTGGAATATTAGACTAGAATTTACTGCCAGTCATTCTACCAAGTCATTCAAACACTTGTATAAAATTCCTCGCTGACATAAAACCAGGTTCATAAAACATCCATCGGATAAAATTACTGGATATAAATCCCCGTTCCTTAACTGTTATAGTTAATGAGCTCTCTTTTCCTCTTTGCCGATTTTTTTTTGTGCTGGTGGAAAAATAAATCCGGACTTTCGCCGAAGAATGATTTGAATTTGTTGCAACGCTCTCCGAAGTTAGTCTGCGGGGGGTGCGGAGCTTGAAGTCTCTCTGGACAGACGCGAAAACCTGAAGTTGCCAGGGCAACCGGAGATGCTGAAGTGGGCTCCTGTCTTTGATTCATAATGATATTCACACTGAGGGATTGGCGACTGTCAGACAACTTTACCAAGACGTGGACATCATTAGCAGTTGATCACTGCTGTATTCTGGAGCCCGAAATGATAAGCTGCTCATTTCCATACCTTACAATCCAGCATTTAAAAAGTAAAATGCGAAACGCTGCAATCCCCCCGGACCCGCTGCAATCCCCGACCCAATCGCCACCCGGCTCCCGAACTTGAGGTCGCGGGGGGGGGGGGGAGCGGGTGGTCATTCGGCCCGGGATTGCAGCGGCGTTCAGGGGAAGTAGTCCTTTCGGCCTGGAAATCTTCTTGCCTTGCGCCAAAATGAGTTCCCTGTGGGGAAAAAAAGTTATTATATTGTGTATTCTGACTGCCTCACTCCTGTCCTCTTGTGCGCCGCGCCGATTCTTTAAGTTAACGGACTTGTTTTTTTCACGGGGCTTTTGGGCAGTGTGTACCAAAATCGATTAAATCCACACAAACGGCGCCCGATCCCGTTTTGAGTCATGTCTGCGGCAATATGTTTAAACTGGCGCACATGGTCGGCGCCTGCTTCCAAACGTTGACGAAAGTTGGAAAATGAGTATTTTACGCCAAAAAACATTTAGACTCCAAAAGACTGCGCACAATCGTGGGGAAACTAGAGGCCACAGTTACTTGAGATTCCTCTACACTTTCTGAAAACACAAACAACAATGCGATAATGACCAGATAATCTGTTTGAGCAATGTTGGTTGAGGGATAAATATTGGCCAGGATTACCCTGCTCTTCTTTGAACAGTGCTTGGGGATCTTTTACATCAACCTGAGAAGACAGATAAGCCACAGTTCCCAGTGCCAAAGTCTCTAACTCCTTCCCTTTTCACACGTTGATCTAAAGCCATTTATTTTGCTTAATCGATTCTATCTGAAAGACGACACCTCCGACAGTGTAGCACTCCCTCGGTATTGTATTGAAGATTCAGCTTAAATTATGTGCTGAAGTCTCTGGAGTGGGACTTGAACTAGGAGGAGATAGATTTTTGAGCGATAAGGGAATCATCATCATCATCAGGGTTATGGGGAGTGAGCAGGGAAGTTGAGCTGAGTCCATGATCAGATCAGCCATGATCTTATTAAATGGTGGTGCAAGCTCGAGGGGCCAAATGGCCTACTCCTGCTCCTATTATGTTTTTACGTAACCCACGACCTTCTTACTCAGAAGTGAGAGCACCACCACTGAGCCAAAGATGACACCGAAAATGACACCTATATAAAGAGTACTGATTATGAAATTAATTACAAAGGTTATTGTGTTGTACATTAACCCACAATTGTGATTCTTGTCCAAATACTAGCTCTAAACATTCAAGAAGGCCATCCAATTCTCCATCATTCTGTACACAAGCTATTAAGCTGAAATTGATTGGTATTCAAATGATCTTTTTTAACTCAAGGTTTTGTGAAATCGTCAATAAGGGCTAATGATCTGAGCACAAATATATATCTTTACATATTCGCCTCAGCAAGTGTTGGAAATAGCTAGAAGACATTCACTGAGATCTTCATTTGTTATTTTCCTTGAGGTCTGTTCGAATTGACTCTCAAGATTCCTAGTGCAGTTTGTCAGTATTTGCAGAATTGCTGTTTCCTAATAGCTCAGTTCTCAGTGCCAAAGTCTCGAATTCATTCCCTTTTCACATGTTGTTCTAAAGCCATTTATTTCACTTAATTGATTCCTCCACTGCATCTTGCTTGAACCCTTTCGGACGCGGTTTGCTGCTGCATGGTCTGCAGACATAATTGTTGCATTCAGGTGCTGGTTTATACAAACTGTGATCATTTAACCAGAAAGGTATGGACAGGACACCAGAGCGCAATCTTTCACAATGATACTGCGATGGAAGTGAATGGTGTGATTGTTTCACTGGGGAGGATTGTAATAAGCTTTGATTGACGGTCATAGTGAGCAGGGTTGTTACTCTGCACCATGTGCTGACCTCGATGCTCCATTCTCCGTTGCTGATGTGAGCGCAGATCAGAGAATGGAACATAGAGGTCAGCGCATTTGGTTTAAGGTGCTCCCAATTTTCCAGTAATTAAAATTAATCACCAAAAATCAGCATGCAGCACTGGTTCAGCCTCAACTGGAGTACTGCATCCAATTCTGGGCATCACACTTTCAGAAGGATGTAAAGGCCTTAGTGAGGGTGCAGAAAAGATTTACAAGAATGGTTCCAGGGATGAGGGACTTCAGTTACGTGGATAGATTGAAGAAGCTGGAGTTGTTCTCCTTCGAGCAAAGCAGAGCAGTTTGAGAGGAGATTTGATAGAGGTGTTCAAACACATGAGGGGTCCAGACAGATAGATAGAGAGAAACTGTTCCCATTGGTGGAAGGGTTGATAACCAGAGGACACAGATTTAAGGTGATTAGCAGAAGAACCAATGGTGACATGAGGAAAACCTTTTTACGCAGCGAGTGGTTAGGATCTGGAATGCACTGCCTGAAAGGGTGGCGGAGGCAAATTCAATTGTGGCTTTCAAAATGGAATTGAATAAGTACCTGAACGAAAAAAAAATGCAGGGCTACGAGGAAAGGGCGGTTGAGTGGGACTCGCTGAGCTGCTCTTGCAGAGAGCCGGTGCAGGCTCGACGGGCCCAATGTCCTCCTTCAGTTCTGTAACCATTCTATGATTCAGCACCCAATCCTTCGATCTATGCTCCTGCTGAGCGAAGTTACCTGAGGGTGAAGACTTTTCCCTTCACAGTTGTGCTTTGTCCATACAAAGTGTACTGTACACATCTCTACCTATAGAAACAGAAAGGAGTATTAATGATGCTTCCAGTATGGTGGGCTGACCAAGAGTAGGTCAGCGTGAAATGTTTCAGAAGCAGAATATAAAAATCAAGGAGACCATGGTTTGAGGAGGAGGAAAGAAACAATCAAGTTCTTTTGTTTCAGAGTTGAATTATTTAGTAGACTGTGCTTGCAGGGCAACTCATTCTGTTTAAAGAAGAAACCATTGGGCAGTCAGACCATGTTGGGGAAAGTAATTAAAGGAGACTTAAACCAATACTTTCTAAATGCAATGAGTCCAGCAGGATTGCATTTTTACAATATAAAAGACACATTTTCTCTTCTGGAATAAACCTGAAACATAAATCTCCATAAAACATTATTGATCTTATATTCAGCATCTGGTGTGCTTTATAACTAGCTGATTGTTCTGGCATGCTTTATTTTACATAGCACAAATGCTCATAGGAAGAGCCATGTAACTATTTTCAATATTTTGTGTTCCATTCAAATCAAGAATTGTATATATATATATATATATATTTATAGAAATAAAAACAACTGGAACTGACGATTTTAAGAGGAAAAATGTGAGCTGAACCTTGGGATTGAGTTCAGAATAAATTGTATCAGCATTAGTTGAATGTATTATATTTTGTCTCTCCTTAAATATCTATACCATATGCTCATTTTCTCTGGTGCTGGCTAGGTACTCATAATTATGTACATCAAAATGCATTTATAAGGTGGCTCATGGGATTCGACACAGTTAAAATAAAACAGCTGTTGGAAAATAGTCATTGTGCTGTCACAGCCCTCATAAAACATGTAATGACGTGAAAAAATTGTTTTGATTCAACACTCGTGTTTTAACATAAAATTATTACAAATCTCTGGCAAATTAATGCAAATATTTTCAAGGCACTGTCACCAATACATATAGACACAGCTGTATCATGCCAACTGGTTTCAGATAAAATGATGAGAAGGTAGGGGAAGAATATGAAGAGGATATTTTATTCTGTAGCATTGAGAAATTCTAGCTTCATTATTACTGCTGTATTAAGATAATATTATAACAATTCTTGACCCTTGAGTGTTATAATTGCATTCTATCATTTGGTGCTATCCAGCAAAGCGACTCTTAAGTTAACAGCTACAAATCATTGCAGCATACACGACTAATGTGTAGACGGGTGACTATACACAAAAGCGGGGTGGGGGGGGCTGTGATTGAATCGGTTAGCACAAACATGAACTGGCACCCCAAAACCAATGAGCAAGAGGGCAACGCACAATTGGTCCTCTTGCATTAATAGATCGCGGCCGGCATTCTGGGGACGGCAAATTTAAGATGGAGATGAGGAGGAATTTCTTCACTCAGAGGGTCGTGAATCTTTGGAATGTTCTACTCCAGAGAGCTGAGGAAGCTGAGTCATTGAATATATCCAAGGCTGAGATAAACAGATTCTTGAACTATAGGGGCATCAAGAGTTATGGGGAACAGGCAGGAAAGTGGAGCAGATCAGCCATGATATTATTGAATGGCGAAGCAGGCTCAAGGGACCATATGACCTACTCCTGCAGGAAGCAAAGGGTAATGGTTGATGGGTATTTTTGTGACTGGATGCTTCCATGTGGGGTTCCTCAGGGCTCAGTGCTAGGTCCCTTGTTTTTTGTGGTATACATCAATGATCTAGACTTGAATATAGGTATGATTAAGAAGTTTGCAGATGATACAAAAATAGGCTGTGTGGTTGATAATGAAGAAGAAAGCTGCGGACTGCAGGAAGATATCAATCAACTGGTCAGGTGGGTAGAACAGTGGCAAATGGAATTTAATCCAGAGAAATGTGAAGTACTGTATTTGGGTTGGGCTAAAAAGGAAATGGAATAGACATTAAATGGTAGGACATTGAGAAGTGTAGAGGAAAAAGGAACCTGGGAGTGCGTGTCCACAGATCCCCGAAGGTAGCAGGCCAGGTGGATAAGGTGGTCAAGAAGGCATATGGAATGCTTGCTTTTATTAGCCAAGGCATAGAATATAAGAGCAGATGGATTATGCTTGAACTGTATAAAACACTGGTTAGGCCACAGCTGGAGTACTGCGTGCGATTCTGGTCACTGCATTACAGGAAGGACGTGATTGCACTGGAGAGGGTACAGAGGAGATTTACGAGGATGTTTCCGGGAGTCGAGAATCTTAGTTATGTGGACAGATTGGATAGGCTGGGTTTGTTGTTCTTGGAACAGAGGAGGCTGAGGAGAGACCTCATTGAGGTGTACAAAATTATGAGGGGGCCTAGATATAGTTGATAGAAATGGCCTATTTCCCTTAGCAGAGAGGTCAATAACCAGGGGGCATAAATTTAAAGTAATTGGTAGACGGTTTAGAGGGGATTTGAGGGGAAATTTCTTCACGCAGAGGGTTGTGAGGGTCTGGAACTCACTGCCCGAAAGTGTGGTAGAGGCAGAAACCCTCACCACATTTAAAAAGTACTTGGATGTGCACTTGAGGTGCCATAACCTGCAGGGCAAAGGACCTAGAGCTGGAAAGTGGGATGAGGCTGGATAGCCTCTTGTTGGCTGGCCTGGACACAATGGGCCGAATCGCCTCCTTCCGTGCTGTAAACTTCTATAATTCTATGATTCTATTTCTTACATTCCTATTGCACCCCAAGAGGCATCGCGCCAGTCTCGACAAAGGTGGAGATCATTCGACGGGGACCACAGCACCGGAGCAACCGTGAATCCAGCAGATGGAGGAGAGCAGGAGGGGATGGGGTGTGGTGGCCGGCTGCAGGCTGCAGTTTTAATGTGGAGCCAGCACATCTCTTTGCTTGGGCTCCACATTGATGTAAATCCCTTAAACGACTGCTGGTTATGTGGTTCTGTCGCCTGCAAAAGCTGACTGCAGAAGGCACAGCACTTGTGCACTTAGGCATCAATCAATTTCAGGAAGGGGCCTGAAATAGGCCTTAGTCTCTCAGTTTGCATAGACAATGGGCCGAACTCATATTTTATGCAGGCACCCTGGACAACTACAGAGCGCCTTAACCAGTCAAGTATGTGGTGCATATGCAGTGCGGAATTAGTGGGCGAACACGGCACGCAATATTGAACTCTTCAGATGCTTGTTTTTTTGCCTGAAAAATTGTCGCTGCATAATCCAGTTTCCGGCCTATCTTAATAATATCTTCATAATCCCATCTTTCTTTCCCTCTCTTTATTTTGCTTTCTGTACCTGATTTGACATTAAATTAAATATTCTAACTGACTCGTCCTGCTTCAGACTCTGCACGGCTTACCAACGATTCTTCAATCTGATTGGTTAAGCTTATTGCCCGATTCACACGGGTCCGAGTGGCTCTGTGGAGGGTGCTGTGCTTTTTCGATTGTTGGCTGACGGGAACTTCCATTGCAAAACCCCACAGAAAGTCTGTGGGCAAGTGCAAGTGTAACAAATACCACCACTGCCCACAAAATCCGGCTCAATATTCTTACACCACTAACAACAACAACAACTTGTATATATACTGGACGTATGTCACTGCGTGCTTACAACAACAACAACAACAACTAGCATTTACTTAGCCCCTTTAACATCGTAAACCCTCCCAAGGCGCTTCACAGGAGTGTCATCAAACAAAATTTGACACCAAGCTACATAATAAGTTAAGGAGGAAAGAGAGGTGGAGAGGCGCAGATATTTAGGGAGGGAATTCCAGAGCTTAGGTCCTCGGCAATGTGGTGACATGGCTGCCAATGGTGGAGTAATTAAAATCGGCGATGCGCAAGAAGCCAGAATTCGAGGATCGCTGAGATCTCGGAGGGCTAGAGGGTTGTAGGAGGTTACACAGATAGGGAGGGGTTTGAAAACAAGGATGAGAATTTTAAAACTGAGGCATTGCTCAACCGGGAGCTCCTTCACCACCAACTGGGTATATGCCATAGTGTGCTTACTACAGCACTCACTGAGCATGTGCTTGTTATATTGTACTGTGAGACCGAGACCATTGGCAATGTTTGTTTTCTAACAGTTACACATGTACAATGATAATCATTGCGAATAATAATTGCACATATACTCAGGGTGACGTGATGCAAGGTATCACTGCATCACAGGTTTTGAACTCGAGGGGATGGGTGGGCCAAGCTTTTTTGAGTTCTGAAGTATCTATTCAAACCACATCTTTTTATACCCTTCTTTCACATTGGCTCTGTGAAAATCTGCACTTTTCAAACTATTACCTCATCGAATTAACTGCTAGAACTCTAGTTTTAACAGAAATCACTCCCCACACTCTATCATGGCCTTGGAGGAGTTAATCACTAAGAGGACAGCTGAGATGTCTATGAAGCTGGGACACAGTATACACCTTGTAATGGTTTATTATGTTAAAGACGCCGTATAAATGCAAGTTGTTGTTGTTATAACCCAATACTTATCAGGTAAAGTCTCTGACCTGGAGTTTCCACTCGATTGCATTGGTTTTTTCGCCGCAAGATATTTGCATAATTTGTGCAAAAGATCACGGAATTTTCAGCATAAATTGCATTCGGCACACCTCGAGTTCCTGAGATCTTTTGTGCTAGTTTTAAAAACACGGCGCCAGAAGCTGGCCCTGCCCACAAAACTGGCCACACCCCCAGGGTGAATTAATCACTATTGGGGGCTTCTGCTAATTGGGCTCGTTTGCAGCCCTTCAAGAAGACATCAAAAATTAAGCTGGTTCTTTGGGTGCAAGGACACTAAGAGGCACGTTTTGAAAGGTTTAGAATGTTTTTTTCTAATTTACTCAGGAACTGACGACTGTATCCCAATCTAACTAGAAAATAGTTTTGTACACTTATTTAAATTAATTTTCAGAAATTAAAAATCGGGTTACTCACTGGGATTTAAAATGCTTCTTTTTTGTGAAAAAGCTATTTTCAGCTGTATTAATCAATCTTCACCAATCTTCACTTAAATATATCAAGGAATATTTGTTAAAGCAATTTTTTTTTCAAATTATGTTTTAAAACACTGCCCAATTGTGCTGGTTCATGGCAGATTTTGCATTCGCCGATATGTAAATGAGTTTGAGCGGAAACTCGGGGAAAATATTCTTTCCAAATGGGTGCAATTTTGGATGCAATTTGCACCGAATGTGCCCAAAGCAGAAACTCTACCCCTTTGTCTGGTAACTTTTAATTCTTACTGAACATTTCATTGGAAACTAAACTGATATTACTGGCCTTCTAACAGAAACTCACTTTGCAGGCAAAAGCCAGAAAGTAAAGAAATTAACGTAAAATAAATCAATATTAACCTAATTCTTCCACACCGAGACTCAGGAAGGATATATTGGCCTTGGCGGGGGTGATGCGCAGATTCATAGAATGATACCTGGGCATGAATGAGAGGAGGTTGCATAAACATGGTTTGCATTCATTTGTGCTTAGATAGTTGAAGGGTGATTTAACTGAGGCATTTAAAATGATAATAGGATTTGATTGAGCAAATACATACAAGCTATTTCCTCTAGTGGGGAATCTAGAACAAGGGGCATTTTATTAAAACTAGAGCTAGGTCATTCAGGAGTGACATCAAGAAGCACTTTTTCCACACAAAGTGTCATGAAAATCTGGAAAATTCTTCCACGAAAGGCTGTGATCACTGGGTCAACTGAAATATTCAAGATGAAGATTGACAGATTTTTACAAGGTAAGGGTTTCAAGGGATATAGATCAAAGGCAGGTAAATGGAGTTAAACTACAGATCAGCCACGATCCAATTGAATGGCAGAACAGACTCGGGGGGCTGAATGGTCTACTCTTGTTCCTATGTGCCTTCTCTCTCATATCCTGCTCTATGTCCTCTGATATCCTGTGAAGCACGTTGAAAAATTCATCACATGAGAAGTGTCATAAGAGTGTGAGTTGTTGTGGCAGTAGAACACTGGGGACGCGATCTACCAGCAAATTATTTTGTGCCCAGAAGTATTTTTACTCTCATTAATGGAATATTATTTACTGATTATGCTGTGCAACACTTGCAAACGTTTGCATTTTTTGCTCCATGGGATTTTGCAAATGCAATTTGGAAAAGTATAGTACAGGTGCCATAGATCCAATTCAGATTAATCTTTTCTAGTCTGATTATTGTTTCATTGGATGCTCTGGTTTTGTTCTAAATTTCACTAAACCTTTTATCTGGTTTCCCTCCTGAACTTGAAAACTGCTAAATCTTTGAAAATTTGAACATTTCTGATTACTATGCATCATCCCATGAGTTCAGTTACAGTACATAGCACAGCTGGTGTAGCAAATTAACCAAGTAAATGTATTTCTGGCGACTTCCAGCTGTAATCCTATTAAGTCACCACACATCATAGAATCATAGAAATTTACAGCACGGAAGGAGGCCATTTCTGCCCATCGTGTCCGTGCCGGCCGACAAACAACTATCCAGCCTAAGCCCACTTTCCAGCTCTTGGTCTGTAGCCCTGTAGGTTATGGCACTTCAAGTGCATATCCAAGTATTTTTTAAATATATTGAGGGTTTCTGCCTCTACCACCCTTTCAGGCAGCGAGTTCCACATCCCACCACCCTCTGGTTGAAAACAATTTCCTCTCAAGCTCCTACCAATAACTTTAAATCTATGCCCCCTGGTTGTTGACTCCTCTGCTAAGATAAATAGGTCTTCCCTATCCACCCTATCGAGACCCCCATAATTTTATACACCTCAAAACGGTCTCCCCTCAGCCTCCTCTGTTCCAACGAAAACAACCCCAGCCTATCCGATCTTTCCTCATAGCTAAAATATATCAGAATAAAACATGGAAAATATTTCTTCCAGGCATAAGGGTGGCAGGGCATCAAGTCATTTCTTGTAGGACTCTTTTGTGCAATTGGTCTTCCCCAACACCTGACTCGCCACATAATAAACTCGCTCAGCAACTCATGGGGGAGCCCTCAGTCGCTCTGTTTAAATGGCTGCTTCACTCAATGCAGGTTAGTTGCTGGTTGGCGCTTTTAATCTATTGGCTAACACAAGAATGGATTCTGCCTATCTTCTGCCTTCTACAACTGATTTCTGACTTCTGCTCACAGCGTTTTCCAATGTTGGACTACTTCTGCCCACTTTCAAAACAGTTTTATCGCAGTCATGGGTGATCTGGTAGGTCTGCATTTGGGGCTGAAGGCCAACTTGAGAGCAGTGAAGAAGATAGGCGAGAGCAGGAGCAGCTGGGAGAAGCAAGCATACCCACAGCGGATCTCCTTTCTTAACTGCACCAAGGAGGCTGCCGCATGCTGCAGCCGCAACTGAAGTCTTGTACCAAAGCATGGCAGCCACTAGCAATAGGTGCCACAGTCATCGTGATCCTTAGCGTTTATGCCGTCGGTTCATCCCGGGCTGCAGCAGGTAACATCAGCGACATCGCCATTGTACCAGGGAGGTCACTGAGGCTCGTCACACCAGATGGAACAGCTCTATCACGTTCCCAATGGACAGAGTGAAGAGGACGAGAGGACACTAGTCTTTGCTGGCATTGCAGGCTTCTTCAGGGCCCACGGTGTCTTAGATTGCACTCGCATTGCTTTGTGTGCTCCCATCACCATCCTGGCATCTTTCCCTCAGCTTGTTTCCAAACACAGGCAAGATATCATGCAAGTCTGTCCCCACTTCCCTGGCAGCAGTCACGATTCATTCAACTTGTGCCACTCCTATGTGCTGTCTATATGCCAACCGGACTATTGGGTCACAGGCTGGTGACTGATCGACAGCGTCTATCCATAACAGACGTGGCTCATGGCTTTTGTCAGGAACCTAGCTACAGCCGTAGTGCTGGCTTAAAAGAAGAGCCATATTCCCACCATAAACGTCATCGAGCAGATGATAGGGAAAAGTGCTTTGAATGCTGAAGCAACGTTCCATTGCCTGGACTGGTTGGGAGCAGCTTTGCAGCGCAGCCCTGTCCGTGTATCCATATATATCCGATGGTCTGCTGCAGAACTTTGTGATAATGTGTAACCAAACTGTAAAACCACCTGAACACTAAGAAGTGCAGCAGAAGGAGGAGGAAGTGGCGGAAGAGGATGAGCAGCAGTGCCCCTAGCTGCCAGGGCTCTTAAGAGAAGAGCTCATCCAAGTGCATTTCAAAAGAACATAAGAAAGAACATTAGAAATAGGAGCAGGATTGCCTATTTGGCCGCATGAGCCTGTTCCGCCATTCAATAAGATCATGGCTGATCTGATCTTGGCCTATTTCACGCGAATCATCCCTCCCATTCACAATACAGGAACAGTCCCATCCTTACCACTGCTGTCCTTGTATACCACCATCTGATTGCCTTCCTTCAGTCTAACCTTATGGTTATCTCTTCAGCAAGCATATTAATAGCAACACCAAATCCAGACTTTTAAAATTTAGCAATTCATTTCCATCTGCATATAATATTTAACAGGAATAATTAAGAATCACCCTTGCGGAACCACTCAGTGCTTCTCTTCTGTGCTTGTTCAGTTACCCCAGTGCTCCTACAAAATGGAACTCCGGTGGTTACAGTTTGGGAGGTGGAAGACTGCTGAGCTTCCATTGATGGCACTTCAGACGACCATGGTGAGCGACCTCCGGCAGCTCTGGCCTGTAAAGGCACAGTGGCAAAGTACAGCTTCTTGGTGTGGATCGGGGAAGTCGGGGCCAGCTGGCTGTGTAGCACCAACATGGCAGAATGGCAAGGGAGCAGGAATACTGTCAACCTGGCAGCAGGTGCCTCTGTCAGGGAGCCAGGTTACTCTCCTGGGACTGCGCCACAACACTCCTGCTGCTCTGTGGAAGAGCAGAGAGCTGGGGTGATGGGACATCCTGGAAGCCCCTGTCAACATTGGTTCTCGGATCCAAGATGACAATAATGTGAGCTGCTGTGGAAGCTGTCAGCAAAGGCTCCATCAGGGTGCCACTGTTGAGTTCATGGAGCTGACAACTCAGTGCTGTTGGATAGAATGGTTTTCATTCTCTCCTCGAAGCCCCGACACAAGCTGGAGCTGGACTTCTCCATGTTCTGAGGCATTGTGCACAAGCTCAGTGCTAGCAACATTATTCATTAGACTGGGCCCTCAAAGTCCTATCTACCTGCCCGAGCTCCTGCACACTTGTGGCCCGTGACTGACCACATGAAGACCCCTCCTCGAAGTTAACCTCGAAAGCATGTGTGGTGCAAGTCTCTGATGTGGTGCTTGCAAGGCTCGGATAGAGTAACGCTGCATCTTCTGAAAGGTTGGCCTCCTGTTCCTGAAGGGGAGTCCATGTTTTCAGCTGCTGAAATCATGGAATGATACAGCACAGAATGGGGGCATTCGGCCTATTGTGCCTGTGTCGGCTCTTTGGTGGAACTATCCAATGAGCCCCACCCACTCCCCTGCTCGTTCCCTATAGCCGAGCAATTTTCTTTTCCTTTTCTAGTATTTATCCAATTCTCTTTTGAAAGTTACGATTTGAATCTGATTCCACCACCCTTTCAGGCAGTGCATTCCAGATCCTGACAACTTGTTGAATAAAATATTTAATCCTCTTGTCGCCTCTGGTTCTTTTGTTCAGCATGTAACTGCCCTTTAAGAGGTGCTGGCTGCCTTTAAGTGGAGTCAGTGGAGCCTGATTTTGACCCGCCTCCCCCGCGCCCCCCACTCCCTCTACCCTCCAAAACAGGCGTGCAGCCAATAAGTAGTGAGAGTGGTGGTGCATGCATGCCTGACTCTGGTACAAGCTGACAGCTCGCGGGCCCCTCCTGCTTTGCATTCATTTTTGAGCGCGATCGAATTTGTAGGCCCTTGTTTACTAACTTTCGCTACTGTTACCGGATTCCTGAGCCAACGACCTGGATCTGGAACGGATCCGTAGACTAATGTGAAGACGTTATATTACATGTGTGCTTATTCATTACACAGGTTGCACTGAAATGCACCACAAGTACGATGGAGAAGGGGCTACTCCAAATAGGGAATGAGTTGCATGAATATTAACTACATTTAAAAGCTTACCTGCTGGTTGTAAGATGGATCTCGGATCAGTGCACAGATAAGGCAGCGCTTATCTACATGTAGCAGGCAGTTTGTGTTTTCAGCATGCATACCAAGAAACAAATTAACAGTGTCAAGGGACCAAATTAATTAAAGGGGATTGTTGATTTTGTTAGACTAAAACCTGGTTTAAAATGATGTTTAGAACTGCAAAAATGACACTTTACCTTAAGGTATCATTTCAGGCGTTTATCTCCATTCTGCAATTGAAGTGTACTTATGTATATATTACAATTCCAACTTTATATTTAGAATATTTACTTTTCGTTATCCTGTGCATGCCAAAGATTTGGGAGTCCAAATACACAAATCATTAAAAGTTAGTGGACAGATACAAAAAACATTCAAATACGAGAATGGAATAAAAATGCTGGAAATACTTAGCAGATCAGGCAGCATCTGTGGAGAGAGAAACAGAGCTAACGTTTCAAGTCGATGACCCTTCGTCAGGAATCCTTAAATGTTAACTCTGTTTCTCTCTCCGCAGATGCTGCCTGACCTGCTGAGTATTTCCAGCATTTTCTGTTTTATTTCAGATTTCCAGTCTCCGCGGTGTTTTGCTTTTGCATTGGAGGCTAATGGAATGTTGGCGTTTATCTCGATCATAATATTAAAATTAGCGCTCAGCTATTCAGGAGCGAAATCAGAAAACACTTCTTCACACAAAGAATGGTAGAAATCTGAGATTCACTTCTCCAAAAGGCTGTGGCTGCTGGGACAATTGAAGTTTTCAAGACTTAGATTTTTTTTTTTAGGTTAGGGTATCAAGAGATGTGGAGCAAAGGTGGGTAAATGGAATTGATATGCAGTACCAGCCATGATCTAATTGAATTGCGGAGCAGGCCCGAGGGGCTGAATGGCCTACTCCTGTTCCTAAAAAATGCCAATTTTTGCATGACCGCAACTGCTGTTGCTGAGTTTGCGATCATTCTCATTCACATTACAAGGCCCAGGTTTAAGCCTTTGGGTTTTACAATTTACATTCAATGAGTGCTGGTCGTAACCCATTTCAAATGACTGGGTTATCACCGGTATTTAAAATGCACTGGATTAAAATGCTGGAAATCTCAGCAGGTCCGGCAGCTTCTGTGGAGAGGAAGCAGAATTAATGTTTCAGGTCGATGACCCTTCGTCAGAACTCTTTTTTCATGAAAGCGCCGGATGAGGCAAAGGATGAAATGGAACGATGGACCAGGACAGCTTAGAGATAGAGTGTGTCAGCGCTGCTGAAGAGAGAGGTCAAGAGTATGCATATGGCGGCACATAGCGTTGGGTGCGGATCCAAGGATGCGGCAAGAGCAGTGGTTGGAGTAATGCTGAATCTCTCGGAGATATCTGTAATCCTGGATGGATCCAAAACCTGAAGGATGGAATTTCAGTTGGAATCCACGCGGATTTAAAATGCGCTGATTAAGATGGCTTTTGATTTGTGACACGACAGACTTTCTTCTTGGTGACCAGTCAAGTCGCCCAAAAGCTAACAGAGAGGTTGGAGCAAAAGCACTTGTTCTTTACATTTTCTGACAGTGGGATTCAGTTACGAGCAGCTGTACAAATCATTATTGATTTTGTAAACATACCATTTGTAGGCTGATATGGTACAACATAAAGTACATAATGGCGGAATCTGGATGTGATTCTACAATGGTTCAAGTAATGTTACACACAATAAAATCTATTTTCAAAGGAAACTGTTGCAGATTAGTGATTCCGCCATGCAATATGCTTATTTTTATTCCAAGTTATTAACATTAAATGGGTTAATAGCTTTGTTTAAAATAAAAGCAGACATCTTGACACAAAGTCATTAATCAGTGGAATAAAAATAGTGCACGAGGAAATTTATTCATGCATTGTTTAGGCAGATCTCAAATAGAATGATTTTAATAGTATAGTATATTTTTAATGATAGTATATTTCTCCTTTTTAAACAGAACACTCTTGATGGTGCCCTGCTGTTTACATTATTCAAACGTAATGCGCAAGGAAATGCTTTTAGCATGTTATACAATTTGACACTGCTATTAAACTCTGGAAGCCGGTTAGAATGATTTGGGTAAATTAAGCAAATGACCGAGGAATGACAGAAATGTTTTATTGCAATTAGAAATGGACATTGGAACAGGAATCATGAACGCAATGGATGTAGGTAGCTCCTATTTTAGACAGATTGTAAGACTGTGGGATTAGATAAAGCAAAACCTGCACCACTATACAAATGGGCTGGAAATTCGTTATTCTGCCGCCCCTCTTAGCGCCCCAGAAGGGCGGCAACGGCGACGGAAAGCAATTGTGCCCGGGCGGCCAGCTCCCAGCTCCCCGCCGAGACATTTGGTGTCGGTATCAACAGGGGGCGGAGCAGTATCGCCTGGGGGAGGTGAGCCGGTGTGCAAAGCACCTGGTTGCGAAACCAGCTCGACGTCTGTAGCGCGCCCTCGTGGGAACGTCTGTGAAAGCAGGCGTTCTGAGCTGTAGCAGTCGTAGTGAGGTAAGTAATGTCGACCTCGGATAAGTGTTACTGTTTTTAAAAAGAATTTCTTTTGTGCTTTTTGTTGTGGTGACGTGAGCTACATATTGGGAATGTTTTCGGTGTTTTATTTTCATGGATTTTTTGTACCCCCCTCCCCCCCTGCCCCCGGCCAGGCCTCTGTTATGGCGCTCTGAGGCTGACTTTTCAGATTGGAATTGGAATTTTCCCTTAGCGCACCATTCCAAACTCCGGGCCCAGATGATGAATTTTGCGGCGGCACATGCAAACCATTTGCCGTTCCGCCCAGGACACCGCAAAGACTGAGCCGCGACCGAATTTCCACCCCCTTGTGTCTCCACTAAAAGGGGCAACAGCAATACAATTCAGGGAGTAAACAAAAAAAAACTGTAAACGTAAGGGGGCCAAAATTGCCCCCCTCTAATAAGCTCCATTATCGCCTCGGAGAGGTGGTACTGGAGTGGATAGACCTTACCGACCGGGGGCAGACGGCTGGGCCGACCCGTCCCAAATTGACCCCGGGCCAGAAGTAGCGAGAACGGGAGGGACGTTGTGACACATTGGCGCGGCACGGCACATCCGCGTCGCGCTGACGTCATAAGCTCGCCGCTGATGACTGAGAGCGGTGACCGACCCGACAGAACGGCACTTCCGCCCCGCAGCCACCCAGAACACCGCCCCACTGCAAAAAAAAATCCAAGTGCTCAATGCCCGTCGATACCGGCACCAAATGTCCCAGCAGGACCCTGGAAGCTGAAAAAAGTGAGCCCCATTTTGGGTGGAGGGCAATTTCAGCCCCAAGATCTTTATGCCACCTAAGCCTGTGGATTGCAGGTTTGTCAGGCCAGGTGTGGATGGGTATTTATTAGCCGAATTAGGAGAAATATTTGGAGTGTGATGATTGATCCGTTGTTGAAAGTACCCATAGAGTTGTAATAAGCAAGTCTAGATAAGTGCAGAGATACATCAAGAGCAGTTGATTATAAGTCAAAAATGGTTATGTTAACTGTGCAAGTGACAGAGATTGGTCAGGCCATTGTTACAATATTGTGTAAAATATTCATAGTTCATAGAAAAACAAGGATGATTCAGGGGCTATTCAGATCTAAATTGTGAAGGCTGTCAGAAAAGTAAACATCTTTTTATTGGAAAAAATTAAGATTGAGAAGGATTATAATCTAGCATGGTAATACCAGTTCAGTGAAATGTCAGTTTATAATGTCACTGACCTACATTAGTTTGATGTTAAAATGTTCATCCTTGTTTTCAAATCCCTCTATGGACCTGCCCCTCCCTATCCATGTAATCTCCTCCAGCCTGACAACCCTTCACGATCTCTTCACTCCTCCAATTCTGGTCTCTTGTGCATCTCAGATTTTTATCGCTCCACCATTGACAGCCATGCCTTCAGCTGCTTAGGCCCTAAGCTCTAGAATTCCTTCCCTAAACCTCTCAGCCTCTCTACCTATCTTTCCTGATTTAAGACGCACCTTTAAACCTACCTCTTTATCAAGCTTTTGGTCACCTGTCCTAATATCTCCTTATGTGGCTTTGTGTCAAGTTTTGTTTAATAACGCTCCTGTGTAGTGCCTTTGGACTCTTTACTACATTAAAGGTGCTATATAAATGCAAGTTGTTATTGGATTGCAAAGCAGCCTTACAAAGAGCTTGGAGTCAGTTCCTGCATGTTTTATATTTGAATTTGGTTGGGTCCCTTGCTCTAGTTTATAAACAGCATCTGTGTCTTTAAATTTCTGACATGCATGGTTGTACAGATTTAAGCAGGTTATTTAACTTAAACCTTGAATGTAAAACTGGAGGACATGAGTAGATATTTAACAAGCTTCATACAAGACTGAAAATAAGTATTTTTCTGTATACTGGATATGTCGAATAGACAGGTGGAAATTATGTTATGTTGATTTGATACCTCCAAAAAAAGAACTGGATAAATTTGTTCTTAAGAATGAGATGTAGATATACGAGTAAATATAGCACTGGTGCTAAAATGATCCACAGAACCATAGGTTCCTAAGCTACAGGGACAATAGATACTTCATTTATGAGATTCAAATGCTCAGAATTGATTGCTAAAGGCTCTAATATTAGATTGATAACCTGGAGTTACACTTGATTACCACGGGAAAAGGCAGGAAAACATTTCACACAGCTTTATCTTTTTAACAGTTTTAACTGTATATTCACTCCCCTCAGGGGATTACTTGAATTGGGTAAGAATTGAGGTTGGGATAAAATGAGTTGCCAGAAAGCGTGGTTTAGGCCAGGATACTGAATTAATTGAAGAAACAATTAGATGGGAAGAAAATAGACAGATATTTTGAAAGGATCAGATCAAATGGGCTGGTGATCTCCCTCTATCCAAACTTATTTTTTGAAAATTTAGATGGCACAAAGTATTTGATTCTGTACTTATTTGTATAGAAACTGTAAATCAGCCGTCCTTCAGATGAGACATTAAACCAAAGTCCCATCTGCCCTCTCAAGTGGACGTAAAAGATCCCACGGCACTTTTTCAAAGAAGAGCAGGGGAGTTATCCCCGGTGTCCTGGCCAATATTTATCCCTCAATCAACATCACTAAAACAGATTATCTGGTTATTATCACATTGATGTTTGTGGGAGCTTGCTGTGAGCAAATTGACAGCCATATTTCTGACATTACAACAATGACTAGACTTCAAAAAGTACTTCATTGGCTGTCAAGCACTTTGAGATGTCCGGTGGTCATGAAAGGCGCTATATAAATGCAAGTCTTTCGTTCTTTCATACATTTATCAGTTTAAGGCTACAGGTTAGTACAGTTTGCCCATTTTCTTGAACTCAAATGATTATTTCAAACACGAACAGGATGCACAAGAAACAGTCCCCAGATTCCATTTGAAACCTAGCTGCTCAAACTATAATGAATCCCAGCTCATTCAAAAAGGTAGTAGTTTTATTTTATTCAGATCATTTCCCTTTTCTTTCTAACAGAAAAAAACATGAAATTATGATAGCCACAATTGCTGCACAAAGTCTTTATCGGGTTTCCATTATAATTGTGTCGTGTCAATTTATTGAGCCTGGAAGACAGCAGCGCACTGGCAGAAAATAGTCATTTAATAGAAAACACTGTAATTACATTGTTAACAAAAGGTAAATGGACATAACTTTGCCCCTCACCTTGTCCTCTTCCATTTTGCATTGTCTCGTGCATTTTTTTTAGCACTTTGAAAATATGTGAATAAAATCTAAGACTTTCCATTTCTGGCCAGCTGTGACTGATAGCTCAGCGTGCACAATTATATTCTCTCATTTAGTTCCCCAACAGGTAATGGGCCTAACGGTCCTGAAGCAGCATCTGTTTCTTATAACTCTACAGACTGCGTTGTTAGTCACACCACTTCAGGAAATGTCGACTGATGTTAAACTATGATTTTAACTATGAGCAGAATTTGGGATTAAAAGAAGAATCCGACTATTCAAGGATCATTTTTTTGACTTAACACCGGAATACATATGGCGGCCGATAAACCTCAGCCAATACCGGTGGTGCAATCCAATGATGCCTGTAATGTACCGTATATACTCGCGTATCCTGCGATCTCGCGTATCATGCGACCCCTTATTTTCGTCCCCAAAACATGATTTTACCATATATCTCATGTATCATGCGAGTCACTTTTTTGAGATCGAATACAGACCTTAACATGAAACATCGAGTGGATTCTGCTGTGAAAGCTGTTCGCGAATCGAACACCGATACAGCAATCGTTCCAGCTGGCTTGACTAGCGTCGTTCAGCCACAGCCTCTACTGTGTTTGGGAGTTGTGGGTGGCGGAGGTCGGGTCGCCGGGGGGGTGGGGGGGGGGGTGAAGAGGAGGTCGGGTTGCCGGGTGGGGGGGGGAGTTGGGGGAGCGGAGGCCGGGTCGCCGGGGGGGTGGGGGGGGGTGAAGAGGAAGTCGGGTTGGGTCACCGGGGGGGAGCGGAGGTCGGGTCGCCGGGGTAGGGAGAGCGAGGGTCAGGTCGGATCCAGTCCGGTCTCTTTCCTCCCCCCCCCCCGACCTCCGCGACTCTCTCTCATCCCCCCCGATACAGTACAAGCGACAATAGAGGCTGCAATCCAGCCCAGGAGATACCTGCCGAGATTCAGCGTGGATACGGTCTGCTTAACAGACTAACAGCCTAATCTTGGCCAGCACTTCACACCTGCAAATTTTGTATCTCGCGTATCATGCGACCCCCCAAATTTAGGTTACAATTTAGGTCTTCAAAAGTCGCATGATACGCGAGTATATACGGTATGTATCTTCCAGGATGCTCACCGGTTTGTAGAACTGTTGAGTTGGGAGTGGCTTAGCCAGTCATGTGATGTTCACAAGACTCAATAAAACCCCAGCCAGTTGGGTTCAGGGGATTCATGATGAGGCAGGTGGTTGTGAGCCTGGTGGATGAACTATTAATGTGTAGTGTGATTGTTAAACCTTTGCTATTAAGAACTAATTTGCTTATTAGCAATGTGTTGCTATGAATTCTGAAGCAAAGAACCCATCAAGCAAATACATTACAATGTCAGCAGCCCAAAATTCACCTTTTTAAAATGGGTGAACTGCCAGCTCCTCAGGTAGCTCGACCAAATCTCACGAGGATATGAAACCTGGAGCAGTGTTGGAGATGGGCCCACTGCCAATTCAGCAAACAGGTCCCTGTTGATACTGCTTCGCACAAGACTAGCCCACTAATAGGAAAAGAAAGGAAACCAAGCGTGGTTGTGGCCAAGACCCGAACTCAAAATCTGGTGGCCACGTTGGGTCGAGCAGGTAGGATGCTTTCGAGCACCCTTAAAATTGGATGAGAAACATAAAATTCAGGTTAAAGGCACCTGAAAATGAGGGAATAAAACTCAAAAAAATCTGGTGAAAAGCAAACCGGTGGGCAAATCGGGACCACTCCAATTGCAGGAAACCCGGCAATTACAATGTGACAGACACTTTCAACTTGGGCTTTTCCCAGTGACTACTTGTAACTTTTTAAAAGATTAATTCATGGGATGTGGGCATTGCTGGCAAGGCCAGCATTTATTGACCATCCCTAATTGCCCCCAAGTCGGTGGTATGGTCTACCACCTTGAACCGCTGCAGTCTTTATGGTGAAACTACTCTGAGTGCTGGCTTTGGTACAACTGAATGGCCAGCCCATTTCAGAGGACAGTTAATAGTCAACCACATTGCTGTGATTCTGGAGTCACCTATATAGAGCCAGACCAGGTAAGGATTGCAGGTTTCCTGTATCAATTAGATTTTTCATTCCAGATTTATTTAATTAACTGAATTTAAATTCTTCAGCTGCTGTGGTGGGATTTGAACTCATGTCTCTTGATCATTCATCCAGGCCTCTGGATTACTAGTCCAGTCACATAACCACTTTGCTGCCGTACCCCACTTGCAACAGCTGCATCAGTCAACGAGAAAATCGCTTTGTGGTCACTCCTATTATGATTGATTTTTCTTCTTCTGAATCCCCTGCCCTCATCCCTTATCCCATGCACCACCCACACCACAACATAGAGAACAAGCAGCAGGCTCGGCCTCTACCATTGACGTTCTATAACTTGACGTCAGGAGTTGTACGACAGGTGCTTTGTACACCTCAACTCATTGACTCATCTGCTCAGTTCTTGCTGAACATACGGCACAATCATGAGAAAACCACGTCGTTTGTTGAATGAACAAAATGTCCCAAGAGAAATATTTTAGGTCAGATCTGTTGAGTTGCCTTGATGGAGATGCAGGCCACAGTTCTGATTTAGCACACACAACTTTTGGTGTGTTATTGCATCTTTGATGCAGATCGTCAGATCCATCATTTATAAGAGCATTATTATTCTGAGAGTGACATGTGAAGCATTTCAGTAGGTTTATAAGACATTTGTATTTAAACACATCATTGTATCAAGTGTGTTTGCCCTCCATTTTCTTTACTCAAAATAAATAAAATGTGAAGAAATGATTCACGTAAAATTCAGGTACATCAGTTTTATACCTGCCCAGTGACAATTCATTGCATTTTTTTTTCAATAAAGGCATTTTATCATATTGAGCTTGCCTGAAAAGCTCTTGGAGAAGATAAGACTGTTCCTGGGAATGAGGTTGTTGTTGGACTTAATCAAGAAAAATGAAGATGAAATTAGACTGACAGCTATCAAATTGCTAAGGAACCAGCTTTCCTCAGGGAACTGGTACAGAAACAAGATTGGGTGAAATGTTGTGCTTGTACTTAAAATACTGGGAAGAAAGGATTCATTTTGTAAGCCCATGGTGTCTGCGAGATCCTCGCTCACCAGCAGCTTCAACTTTCCGACCATGAGCAGTGTGCACGTAAATTCTCTATCCGTGCAGCCTGGGTTCATGAAGTTATAATCAAAGGGTAAACCAAAAATGGTTAAACTGTTAAATGAGTGAGACAACACAATGGCTTTCCAAGGAAAAAAATTGCATATCTTTTCAATCGTTCTCTCTTCCCCTACTTTTCGATGAAAACCCTTAACCCAGCACAAAAATATCCTGGATAGTATAGTGTGATGACAGGTAGGTGGGCAGAGACATACCACTTGTTGTGATAATGTAGTTTTTGCCACGCTCTGCCGACTCACAAGATTGCTTAGATTTAGTCATCTAAGTGCTAATCTATCGAGTGAAGGAGTGAATTGCATTGATCACAACATTTGGAATTTACACAGCTATCATCTCTACCTGCACTGTGGCAATAATGTCCCAATTGCTTCATTAGTTGAAAAGATTATGCCATTGTGAAATTATGGTATTGGTTTGATTAATAAAATAAAATGTCTGCTTGATTGTTCAACAGGTATTAGGACCACTACTCTTTTTGATATATATTAATGACCTGGACTTGGGAAAATAGCGAATCATTTCAAAGTTTACAGATAGCATGAAACTCGGAAATGCAGCAAATAATGAGGAGTATAGTAACAGACTGGTGAAATGGGCAGACACATGCCAGATGACAAGTGTGAAGTGACTCATTTTGGCCGGATAAATGAAAAGAGGTAATATAAACAAAATGGTACAAATTTAAAGAGGGTGCAGGAAGAGAGAGAGACCTGGAGGTGTATGTACACAAATCTTTGCAGGTGGCAGGATAAGTTGAGAAGGATGTTTAAGAAAAAGCACAGGGGATCCTTGGCTTTATAAATGAAGGAATAGAGTAGACAGCAAGGAAGTTATACTAAACCTTTGTAAAACACTGGTTAGGCTTCAGCTGGTGTATTGTGTTGTGTATTGTGGGCACGAAAAAGGTGGTGTCTGCTGTGGGTTGTTGAGGGCAGTCTGTGAACCGCAGCCTCGTTTGGTCCAGGTGCTTTCTGCAAATTTGTCCATTGTCTAGTTTGACTACAAACACCCTACTCCCTTCTTTAGCTATCACCATGCCCAAACCCACTTGGGACCATGTCCATAGTTTAGCACATACACAGGGTCATTCAGATCAATTTCCCGTGACACAGTAGCGCGACCATCGTTTACATTTTGTTGCTGCCGCCTGCTCTCTACCTGATCATGCAGGTTGGGGTGAACCAGCGAGAGTCTGGTTTTAAGTGTCCTTTTCATGAGTAGCTCAGCCGGGGGCACCCCTGTGAGCGAGTGGGGTCTCGTGCGGTAGCTGAGCAGTACTCGGGACAGGCGGGTTTGGAGTGAGCCCTCTGTAACTCGTTTAAGGCTCTGTTTGATTGTTTGTACTGCCTGCTCTGCCTGCCCATTGGAGGCTGGTTTAAACGGGGCCGAGGTGACATGTTTGATCCCATTGCGGGTCATGAATTCTTTAAATTCGGCACTGGTGAAACATGGTCCGTTGTCATTGACCAGTATGTCAGGCAGGCTGTGGATGGCAAACATGGCCCTCAGGCTTTCAATGGTGGCGGTGGCGGTGCTTCCCGACATTATTTCACATTCAATCCATTTGGAAAAAGCATCCACCACCACCAGGAACATTTTACCGAGAAACAGGCCCACATAGTCGACGTGGATCCTTGACCATGGTCTGGAGGGCCAGGACCACAAACTTAGTGGTGCCTCTCGGCGCGTTGCTCAACTGAGCACATACGCTGCATTGCCGTACACAGGACTCTAAGTCAGAGTCGATATCTGGCTATCACTTTCATCATTATTATAGCCGGGTGTGTGCTGTGGAGATCCACGATGAACGTCTCCCTGCCCTTTTTGGGTAGCACTACGCGGTTACCCCACAACAGGCAGTCTGCCTGAATGGACAGCTCGTCCTTTCACCGCTGGAACGGCTTGATTAGCTCTTGCATTTCAACGGGGATGCTGGCCCAGCTCCCATGCAGTACACAGTTTTTTTTACCAGGGACAGCAGACGATCTTGGCTGGTCCAAGTCCTAATCTGGCGGGCCGTGACAGATGATTTATCATTTTCAAACGCTTCCATGACCATCAACAAGTCTGCGGGCTGCACCACCATCAACAAGTTTGCAGGCTGCGCCATTTCCACCCACGTGCTGGGAAATGGTAGCCGACTGAGAGCATCCGCACAGTTCTCGGTGCCTGGCCTGTGGCGGATGGTATAGTTATACGCTGATAGCGCGAGTGCCCACCTTTGTATGCGGGCTGAGGCATTTGTATTTATCCCCTTGTTTTCAGCGAACAGGGATATGAGGGGCTTGTGATCGGTTTCCAGCTCAAATTTGAGGCCAAACAGGTACTGATACATTTTCTTTACCCCGAACACACACGCTAATGCCTCTTTCTCAATCATGCTGTAGGCCCTCTTAGCCTTAGACAAGCTCCTGGAGGCATAGGCGACAGGTTGCAACTTCCCCGCAATGTTAGCTTGTTGTAATACACACTCGACTCCGTACGACGACGCATCACATGCTAGTACAAGTCTTTTACACGGGTTATACAACACAAGCAGCTTGTTGGAGCATAAAATGTTTCTGACTTTCTCAAAAGCAATTACTTGGTTTTTTTCCCCATACCCAGTTCTCACCTTTACACAATAACACATGTAGGGGCTCTAAGAGGGTGCTTAACCCCCGTAGGAAATGACCAAAATAGTTAAGGAGTCCCAGGAATGACCGCAGCTCCGTGAGGTTCTGTGGCCTGGGCGCGTTCCTAATAGCCTCTGTCTTTGCATCTGTGGGCCGAATGCCGTCCGCCGCGATCTTTCTCCCCAAATACTCCACTTCTGTTGCCATGAAGACGCATTGCGACCTCTTCATCCGCAGCCCTACGCGATCCAGTCACTGGAGGACCTCCTCCAGGGTTTGTAGGTGCTCGACGGTGTCCTGACCCGTGATCAATATGTCGTCCTGAAAAACCACCATGCGTGGTACCGATTTGAGTAGGCTTTCCATGTTTCTCTGGAAGATCACTGCAGCTGACTGAATTCCAAACGGGCATCTTGTGTGTGTTGATGCAAGTGCGGCCCTTCGAAGATTCCTCCAGCTGCTGCGTCATGTAGGCCGAAGTCAGGTCGAGCTTGGTTAACGTCTTGCCTCCTGCCAGCGTCGCAAATAGGTCGTCTGCCTTAGGTAGCGGGTATTGGTCCTGTAGCGATAAACGATTAATAGTTACTTTATAATCGCCGCAAATCCTGACCCTACCATCATTTTTGAGTACTGGAACAATCAAGCTGGCCCACTCGCTGAATTCCACTGGGGAGATGATGCCCTCGCGTTGCAGCCTTTCCAGCTCGATTTCCACTCTCTCCCTCTTCATGTGACGTACCGCTCGCGCCTTGTGGTGAATGGGACATGCCTCTGCGATCAAGTGGATCCGCACTTTCACCCGGGAAAAGTTTCCAATGCCTGGCTCAAAAAGGGAAGGAAATTTGTTAAGAACCTGGGTACATGAGGCCTCATTGACATGTGATAGCGCTCGGATGTCATCCCAGTTCGAGCAGATTTTGCCCAGCCAGCTCCTTCCAAGCAGTGTGGGGCCATCGCCTGGGACAATCCAGAGTGGCAGTTCGTGCACCGTGCCCTCGTAGGTGACCTTGACCCTGGCACTGTCCAGGACAGTGATGAGCTCTTTGGTGTACGTTCTCAGTTTCGTGTGGATGGGGCTCAGGGCTGGTCTGAGTGCCTTGTTGCATCACAGTCTCTCAAACATCTTTTTACTCATGATGGATAGGCTAGCGCCAGTGTCCAGTTCCATGGCTACAGGTAAGCCATTCAATTTTACAATTAGCATTATAGGTGGACATTTCATCGAAAATGTGTGCACCCCGTGTACTTCAGCATCTGCTGTCTCTCTCTCTGAGGCTCGAAATTTCTTTGATCTACCATGGACCGATCTTCCTCTGTCATGTGGTGGTTAGCAGGTTTTGCAGAGCTTGCAGCTTATCTGCAAGCTCGTTGGAGGTGCCCCATTGTTCCACAGCTCTTGCAGACATACCCTTTGAAGTGGCATGAATAGGCTGACTGGAAGCCTCCACAACGCCAACAAGGCGTGAATTGCCTTTCATTCATCCTTTGTTGCGGACTCTGAGTCATCTGGGTCTCCTGAGGCCTGCTGGCAGTTGCAGACTCGTGGTTTCTGCCCTGTACATTTCTGCTTACAAACACAGTTCCAGTTAATGTATGAACATTGCTAGCACTTGTGTGCTGAGAGATGTGTTTGGTATTATCACTGGTGGACATAAATGCCTGTGCTATCGCAATGGCCTTACTGAGGGTCGGTGTCTCTACAGTCAAAAGTTTTCAAAGGATAGTCTCGTGGCCAATGCCCAGTGCAAAAAAGTCTCTGAACATCTGCTCCATCAAACTCACATTGTCCTGCAAGTTGCCTTAGCTTGGCGACGTAGCTCGCCACTTCCTGACCTTCGCCGGATCGTATAAAACCGATACCTCGCCATCAGCACGCTCTTGCTCAGGTTAAGATGCTCCCAAACCAGTGTACACAGCTCCTCATACGACTTATCTGTGGGTTTCACCGGAGCCAGAAGATTTTTCATGAGGCTGTAGGTCAGTGCCCCAGCCTTTTTGCAGTGCTTCCTTCTCCTTCCAGCTCGTTGGCTACAAAGTACTTGTCTAGCCGTTCGACATCGGCTTCCCAGTCTTCGCCCTCCGAGAACTTCTCCAGGATGCCCACAGTTGTCTGCATCTTTGCGTTGGATTCGTATACTCGTCGCCAGTTATTGTGTTCCTAGCAAAGATGAGACTGCACACAGGGAGGTTAAAATAACAGTGACCTCAGTCTTTATTAAGACACTCCAAAGTGAGGAACTGGCCTTAGAGGCCGGCTTATAAAAAGTGCTCCCAAGAGATGCTGGGATCCCTTGGGACTTCAGGGAATGTGCTCCCTGGTGGCAAAACATGGGATTGCATGCTTTACAGATACACAACATATTGTGTCCAATTCTGGGCACCACACTTGAGGAAAAATATCAAGGCCTTAGAGAGGTGCAAAAGAGATTTACTGGAAGGGTACCAGGGCTGAGAGATTTCAGTTATGTGGACAGACTGGAGAAGCTGGTGTTGTCGCCTCAGAGCAAAGCAGGTTGGAGGAGATTTGATGAGCTGTTCAAAATCATTGAAGGTTTTGATAGAGTAAATAAGGAAAAACTGTTTCCAGTGGAAGAAGGATCGGTAACCAGGGGACACAAATTTCAGATGATTGGCAAAAAAAAGTGGCGATATGAGGAAACATTTATTACACAGCGAGTTGTGATCTGGAATGCACCACCCGAAAGGTTGGTGGAAGCAGGTTCAATAGTAACTTTCAAAAAGGAATTGGATAAATACTTGAAAGTGGAAAAAAATTACAAGACTTTGGATAAAGAGCAGGGGAATGGGACCAAATGTATAGCTGTATGGAAAGTCCTCCTGTGCTGTATCATTCTGTGATTCTATGAACAGCATGATTATTAATGTGCGTCATGGACCTCAGATTGAGTGCAACTAAGATTAAAGTAAAAATGCAGTCTGTTTGCTAATGACTATAATGAATGTTCCCACACGTGAAACAGCAAAATATGGGACCTGGGCTAATTACAACGCTCTGCTTCACCTCATGTTTTAGTCAGCTCTTTTCCTCCTTCTACTATAAAACATGCTGCAGCATTTATTATAGCTGTGTGAAATTATTATTTTATCAATAGCACAAAATCAGTGTCCAGAGTCCTATGAGTGGATTTTGTCTTACAGTTCTGTCTATTTCATCTTGTGCATACAATATTACTTCTGCATATTGTCACCATGTCCACAATATTTTGAGCTGTTATTTTATTCAAGATAACTCTGCATTCACAAAGCAAAACAGGTGATAATTTTATCAGCATCACTCAGTGTAGGATAAAACTAATCCTTTTTAATCCTTCGCAGCTTTCATCCTAGAATTGTATGGAAATGGTAACATCCTAACGTCAGAAACATCTGCTTAAAACAAGTGACAGTGCCTGATTAATGGTCTTTTTACTTGTATATTTTACTCCAATAAGACTGGAAAGGATTTTCAACTTTTAAACCGTCTCCATTCCAACTTTCAAATTTTCTCACTCTTTCACCCATACCATGCTTATCTTGTTAGTTTAGGCTCTTCTTTTTTCGTATGGTAGTAGCAAAGCAGATCAAACATCAATATCCAAGTTGGATATCCAGGCTAAAGCTTCTGGTGTAACAATGTGGATATCTTGTAGGCTGCCTGCAAATCTTCTCTGAGGGCAGTGCTCAATGATGTGCCCCAGGGTCTGATTAAGAGCTCCACAGTCGCATGATGGTGATTTTTTAATCTTCCACCTATAGAGAAGGTGGCAGCATCTACCATGACCAGTTCTGAGTCGGTTGATGGTTGTCCACTGTTTGCGAGGAAGGTTTGATCCTTCAGGTTATACTGTGGAGTCCTCCACAAGGAATCCATTCCGTATGTCACAGTTCTTCTAAGGTTTTCACAATCGGTCATCAAGGCTGAGGGGAGATTGCTGAAGGGCTTCGGGGATGGTCCAGTTTAGACTTATTTTGTGCTTTGAATTAAATTGACCCTTGTCTCTGTGGTGCTTCAGTTTGCTATCTGAGTTTGGTGATATGCTTCAGTGTGTGGCCTGCTATCATAGGTGAAGAGAGAACTGGAGAAAGGCAAATCTCGCATCTATTTTTAAAAGAAGTAGCAAAAATGACCCAGGTATTACAGAAGTAATGAGATTGACGTCCATTGCAGGTAAAGTTATGGAAACTCTTATTAGAATAAAATCATGGAGAATCTAAATAGAAGTAAAGTCGTAAAAGATAGCCAATCTGGGTTGTTGAAGGGGAAATCTTGTCCAATCTAATTTACTGATTATCTTTGAAAGTATGTCAAAGGAGTTTAACAGGGGTAATGCAGTGGATGTGTGTACTTGGATTTCAGTAAGGCCTTTGATCCAGTCCCTCTGAAAAGGATGGTACCAAAACTAAAGAAAGCGGGAGTCAATGGAAATATTTTGCAATGCATACATAATTGGTTGACCAATAGAACCGAGAGGATGATGGTACAGAGGTTCTCATCGGCCAGGGAGAATGTTATCAGTGGGTGTCCCACACGGGTCTGTTTTGAGAACTTCTTTGTTTAATACCTTCATGAAGAATCTGGAGTTGGGAGTCACAAGTAAAGTGTCTAAATTTGTAGATGATGCAAAGCTAATGAATGCGGCAGACTGCAAAGCTGAACAGGGTAAGCTGCAGGAGGATTTGAATATAGTTGGGAATTGAGCAGACAGGGGGACGATGAAATACAATGTAGAGAAATGCAAAGTGGTTCAATGAAGACAAAAAAAAATCCAGGAATTAATTATTACTTAAATTGAAAGAAAGAAATCAGGGGGCCGAAATTGACCCTTTCCGAAATCACGTAGTCAGCACGCAGTCAGCGCGGTGCTGAGTGACATCGCCGTGCTTCCGCCCCGCAGAGGCACAGAGCACTTCCAACACCGCCCTGACAATTTTTTTCAGTTAATGAGCTGAATTTCGGGTCAGTAACCTCTTCTTCCCGCTGGGCGATAAACTTTTATTTAATTCAAATTATGCGCCCCAAGCTGGGCACGGGACAATTTTGCTTGCCCCCCCATGAGTCCTGATTGACAATAAATGGAATCTATCGCAACAATGCACGGTGGCAGCGAGGAAGGCAAATCAGATGTTGGGATGTATTCAAAGATCAATGGCGAGGTAATCCTGCCACTTTATAAATCATTGGTGCGACCGCATTTAGAATACTGTGTACAGTTCTGGTCACCGCAGTATACAAATAGGATAGAACAGTTATTGAATAGATTCAGAATAAGGCAACCAGAATGATTGTGGAGATAGAAGGATTGGATTATTATGAGCAATTACATATATTAGGCATGTTCTCACTGGAAAAGGTGATATGATTGCTGTTTATAGGAACAGTGGAACCAGAGGACATGACCTGTGGTAAGTTCAAAACTAATCTGTGGAAACCTTATTTCAGTGAGCAAGTGGTAAATCTGTGGTTCAGGCTCCCAAGGGAGACAGGGAAAGCAGATAGACTTGATTCATTCAAATGCAAATCCTTCAGAAAATAATCACAGAAATCATAGAATCATAGAAATTTACAGCACGGAAGGAGGCCATTTCGACCCATCGTGTCCACCCCGGCCAACAAAGAGCGATCCAGCCTAATTCCACTTTCCAGTTCTTGGTTCTTGTTGAGCCTTGTAGGTTACGACACATCAAGTGCATATCCAGGTACCTTTTAAATTTTAGGAGGGTTTCTGCCAATACCTTGAGTTCCAGACCTCCCACCACCCTCTGGGTGAAAATATTTCCCCTCAAATCCCCTCTAAACCTCCTACCAATTACTTTAAATCTATTGGGAATTGGGCAGACAAAGGGCAGATGAAATGCAATACAGAAAAATGCAAAGTGCTTCAATGAAGACAAAAAAAATATCCAGTATGAATTATTACTTAAATTGAAAGAAAGAAATCAGGGGTCCGAAATTGAAAATAATATTTTGTGATAAAGTATATGAGTAGTTTAAGGCTTGATGAGTGGTAAATGTAGCATGCTTAGGAGGAAGAGGTGACTTTAGACCAATGGTTCCCATAGCTTTCCACTGATGGGTCAGTTGCAGACTAATTGATAGAGATTGGTTTCTTATGATCTTAATCATGGCACATCGGAACAGGAGTAGGCCATTCAACCCCTTGAGCCTATTCTGTCATTCAATTAGATCAAGTCTGATCTGCACCTCAACTCCATTTACCCGCCTTTGTTCATACTCAACAAAAATCTATTGATCTCAGTCTTCTCAGCCTGGGTCAAATATAAAGAGGGAAAAAAAAACCTTGGAACTTGGGCTCCATCTCCTAATCACGATCCACGTAGAGTTTCTGGGGAATGCATGTGTTTGAGTGTCAGTTGAGCATAAGATGGAGCTTAGTGGTTGATGACCTCCCTGAACAAATAGCCGATTGAAACTTACTGCCCCAGCTCACACATGAAGAATGCCAACTTTTTGGGAACAATACTGAAGGGCTTCAGGCATATGAAGATATACTTCAGCATGTACCATCACCTTCAGAAGATAATAGACTTTAAAACTATATATATATATTATTCCTGTGTAAACATTCCTTTGATGACCAACACTTTGATCCAGCAACAAAGCTTTGTTGAGACTCAATGCCATGCTGTTCTAGAAACAATATAATGAGCTAATAATATACCTTGAAGGCTACAATGTGCTTAGAACTGCTTTCACTGATGCATGGAGCTACTGGTGTAAATTATTTTTGTTTCCAACTTGATATAAATGTATTCTGTCAAGGTTTACTCTTTAATTATTATCACTAAGCCCACTTCCCCCTTACAAAGCAAAGTTGGAATAACCATCTTCATTTCCAGCTCATGATAGTTGCTGAAACCTAAATGTTAAAAATTAGTTATCAATCACAAGTAATCGTAAAGTTTTATTAATCACATTTATTCTGATTATTACTGGGAAATTGCCGAACCGTTATTGCTTACAAAAGTGATTGATGCAGATTGCTGCCGCAACTCTTTGGTCTTTCGTCATGTCCACAAACAGCATTTAGAAAATGATCCGAACATTAATTTTAAAAGACGGGTCATTAATGAACCTACAAACAGTAAATAGCTTAATATCGGCAGTCTCATGGTGTAGCATGCTGTTGAATTTACACACTAAATACTATTAGAAAGCTGAGACTGCTGGGCAACACAGTGGGTTAGAAAACTCTCATTTCACCTCTGGGACTTGGATTGAAATCCAATGCAGATTGATGCAATGAAAGACTCTCTGATGGCTGTAAAGATGCCGAGTGAAATGAGTTTGTGGCAGTCTAATTACTGGTAGACATAAGTCTGCAGTACAAAACTATCCATTATTCAGAACTAATTGGTACTAGATTGGTAGTCTCACTGGAAATTCCACAAGGATGGCTCGGGTAGGAAATGAAGCTCGTGAAGTGAGGGTTGTTCTTTTGAGATTGAAATTAAGACATATTGGGACATTGTAAAAAGCAGCTTTGTTCTGCATCAAAACTGTGCTCGACCTGTGGGATTAAATGTTTCCTTTCCATAATTGTAGTGAAAAACTTGGCAACAGTACAAAATAGGATTTCCTGTTTTGTCCTCCCACTGACTATTTTTTGTTAATATTCTCAGCAGGATCTCGTTAGTGTTCTGGGTTTTTTGAATCAGATTTGGGCATGTTGTGAGTCATGCACAAGTGAGTTTTAATAAGTGAAAGACATCCATGCCGAGTATGCCAGCCTGTACCCCACCGATGTCTGAAGGAGACGACTCCTCTACTGTCTGACCCCTGAAACCTGGATAACCCGACAATATTAACACCAGGAGGTTCATAATGAATGAAACCCATTTAATTCTGGAGAACAAGCCTTTAATGACCTTGCTCAGTGCAAAATTCAAGAGTTATTTTTTATCTCGGCAAAGAAAATGCTAAAAATTTAACTTTTAACTGTTAATGTTCCCTGCCTCGTTTTTCTCTCCTCCTCCCCAGAAAGAATTAAAAAACAAGAATTACAGCACTTTTCATGACCTCAGGATGTCTCAAAGCGCTTCACAGCCAATGAGGTACGTTTGAAGTATCATCACTGCTGTAACGCAGGAAGGCAGTGTCGCATCTCTGGGACACAGTCCTTCAGCACTGGAGCAAAATAACCAATTTTCACGTGTGAGATTGGAAATTAAGTATTTTCAGTCTAATTGTTAATAGTCAAGTGTTAATATTGAAGGACAAGGGCAGCAGGTGCATGGGAACACCACCATTTCCAAGTTCCCCTCCAAGTCACACACCATCCCAACTTGTAAATATATTGCCGTTCCTTCGTCGTTGCTGGGTCAAAAACCTGGAACTCCCTCCCTAACAGCGTTATGGGATGACCTTCACCACACAGATTGCAGCGGTTCAAGAAGGCGGCTCACCACCACCTTCTCAAGGGCAATTAGGGATGGGCTATTGGTCTTGCCAGCGATGCCCACATCCTGTGAATGAATCAAATAAATGCAGTCTGTTTGACACTGTGGGTCATGATAGCCAAAGGCTGAACCCATCCTTTCCCAAAATGCACACCTGCACAGTTCCTGGTACAGCTCAGGTGCAGGAACATGACCAATTGTTTTTTTTTCCTCCCTTCTTGAGCTCAGGACTATCAAAGGATTTTAGTGCTCTTACTATCTCCCCATGGACAGTGAGCCTTCCAATCAGTGTGGGTTAGTGTCACGCCACACAATGCACTCAAACAAAGCAAAAAAAAAATGTTTACAAAGTTAACACTTTTTTTCTCCATAAATGGTTTACTACAGTACTTGTGCTACATTTAAATTATGTGTTTATATTGTGAGAAGGTAGGAGACATGCTTTCAGCCAATTATTAAAATAATTACTTGGGATAAGTGGCCAGTATCACATCAAATCCAAACCAAATCCCATCTGCTAAAATTGCAATTTCCTCTTTCAAATTAATAGCAAGGTGAAAAATTGGCTCTGATTCAAATTTTAATTTCACCATTGAAAGATGAAAGGATGGACCAGAATCGATATAAACAGAGACTGATTCCAGTGATTGAGGGGTTTAGAATGAGGGGAGATAGATAAATGTAAGACATTTAGGACAGAGATACATTGAGGTTGAAATGGCGGTCAGAGGCTTCCCCCAGGCGACTGCCTCCGATTCGCAAAAAAAGTACGCACCTAACTGGTGCCTCCGTATCTTCGGACTCTTGCAGTCCTAGGCCTGCAGGCATATGCCCGAATAAAGGACCACATATCCCAGGGGCGCATGCAGTTCGTAAGCATCCCTGGGATCACGTGGGCCAGCCCAACCAATCACAATGGGGGATTCTTAGTATGCTTATGGCGATTCCATTTATGTACGGAATCCCCAAAAACACACACTTTCACCCCACTTCAATAAAAATAAATCATCACATGTAAAAAGTTAATTAAAATACAATTTAATTGAACATTTAAAACAAAAGTGTAATTTTTTAAAAGCTAAATTTAAACATTTTTAAAGGGGCCAGAACTAACCTAAACTAATTTGAAAGGTTTTTGAAAGTTTAAATGATTAAAAAAATATATTTTTATATTTATTTAAACCCTTATGCTGGTAAAAGAAGACCTTACGCCTGCTTTCTCAAGGCGTAAGAGTTTCATGGGCATTCGCTGAGCAGTAGTTGGGCAAATAGCCCAACCCTGCGCCAACAAATGTCCATTTCCTGCGGATTCGTGCAATCTGTCAAGCTGAAAGCTTATGCTGTGTGTACACCGTCATAGGCCCAGGAACATTCAGGCCATTGTTACGCAGTGGGTTCCTAGTCTGTGGAGTGTACTCACTAGTAGAGTTAACGTTTGAAGTAGAGGCCATGTCAAATTTTAAGAATAAATTTGATTGAACGAATAGGGGACAAAGGGATGTGGAAACAGAGCATACAGGTAAGCTGAGGACTACTGCTCATTTGCAGGATAAACACCATCATAGACTGATTGGGTTGAATGGCCTATTTAAGTGTCTTAAATTCTACGTAATTCACTCCAAGCAAATTGACCAAATTTGGATGAATCTGGGTTTTGGCCCTGGACTTGCATATCTTTAGCTGCAGTATTTATGTGTATTTTTTTGTCTGTGTGATTAATGGCTATGATTATGCCATCAGTGCTTTTGCAGTACAGTGACATTTTCTTTCACAGTTCGTACTTGATTGTATTTTTGGCAGTAATAATTCCACATTATCTACATTTACAATACCACTTTAACAAAGCAGCACCCTGACATTTATCCTAAATTTTCAAGAGGGTTTTGAACAATGTAACTGATGGAGCTTTGTGTTCACTGTATTTAACATGAGTGGTGGTTCTGCTGGCTTTAATGAACTGCAAAGGCATTATTTTATTTTAATGGAGTATGGCAAAGCTCCTAAATTGCCTTGTTTTGTTAAATATTTGAGGACTGTAAAGTTTTGAAGATGTAAATGTTTATGTAGGCATGGCAAATAAGATCTAACATCATGCCAGTTTTATCTCTTAGCTAAAATATTTTTACTTGATTAATAGATTTGCTGCTGCTGTGTTTATTGCAGGATTTTGCAGGATAAATAGTCTAAATTACATGTGCCCTGTCTGGTGTAGGTTACTAATGACTTAAGATCTTTGGCTTGGGTTGGCAACAGCCAAGACTAGGGGGCCTCAAAGCATGCAAAAAGAAAGAAACAATGGGAGAGAAATTGGGACATTTGTGCCTCCCATTAGCACTCCCGGGCCACCAAGACACAGCACTGTTGAACTTTCGGCTAGCTAGCACCACCTTTCTGTTCGCTTATTGGATTGCAGAGCTATCTAGTATTGAGAGGAAAGGGTCCCAACTCCCATGACAGGTTCCCCTCCCACTTCCCCACAACTCCCAGCAATAAACGTGGTTAGCTGGAGGACTGAGGATCTGTCTCACTCAGGTTCCTCATTTTCTAGTCTGCGACAGAGGATTTACTTAATTCCAATCTTCCCTCATCACCTGCATCACCTTGAATACAATTTGATCTCAAAGAATTCTTGCTTAATTCCCTGAGTTGCCAAGAGAATAGTCGGTAGCTGGCCATTCTGCCACCGATGAATTTCGGTCCCTTGATTTTTTACGTTACTGAGAGGGTTTAATGGCAAATCTGAAAGATGGCACTCCGACAGTGCAGTACTGCACAAAAGTGTCAGCTCAGATTATGTGCTCAAGTCTCTGGTGTGGGTCTTGAATCGATGACCTTCAGTAAATGAGGGCCAAATTGCATGAGGCATGGCATAATGGCAGCATTGTCCTGAGCACCGAAGGGAGCCTATCTTTCATGTCTGCTGCTGATGATACCTGCAGACAGTTAGCTACAGATGTTAGTGTAAGCTCTGTGCAAATGCCCACATTGCAAGGATCAAGACTCTTAGTGCTGATGCCCATCAAGTGCCAGTTTCTTGCTGGCCAAGGCGTTCCAGAATATTGAAATATGCCTCAGTTTATACAAGTCTGCCCAGCAAAGAGCCATTGCCATGGATCATGGAGAAATGTGCCTTAGCAAACACCATCGATGGGAAAGAGGTGCAGCTTTCAGAAGCGACACGTGGCTTCAGTACTGAACGGGCAAAATAAAATTGCCAAAGGGCAGATAAATAACTGGATCAATAGAGAGCTGCTTGTTACAACTATCAAACAACTTTAAGAAGGGGCACTTCAGGGTTTACATTCTGGCTCCTGTTTGAAATGGACATTGTGATTGCAGTACGATTCAAGCACTGGTGTAACATTTGTGGCCGTGAGTCATTCAATTTTGGGGCTTAAAAGAACTGAGGGCACCACAAGATTTTCAGGGCTGCATTATCATCATCATAGGCAGTCCCTCAAAATCAAGGAAGACTTGCTTCCACTCTAAAAGTGAGTTCTTAGGTGACTGAACAGTCCAATACGGGAATTACAATCTCTGTCACAGGTGGGACAGACAGCCGTTGAGGAAAGGGTGGCTGGGGAGTCTGGTTTGCCGCACGCTCCTTCCGCTGTCTGCGCTTGTTTTCTGCAACCTCTCGGCGACGAGGCTCGAGGTGCTTTATGGTGTGACAACTGCAAGAGAAATGCAGGGAACAGCACCGACCCTTGTACATGGCCTTCTTCGACTTTACAAAGGTCTTTGACACTGTCAACCGCGAGGGACTATGGAGCATCCTCCTCAGTTTCGGCTGCCCCCAAAAGTTTGTCGCCATTTCCTGCCTGCTCCATGATGACATGCAAGCCGTGATCCTGACCAACAAGGCTGCCTTATACACCACAAGTGTCAGCCTAGATTTTAGACTCAAATCTCTGGAATGGGGCTTGAATCAAAAGCAAATGCTTATTCTCTAACGCTAGATATAGAAGTATGTGTTTAAATTACCCAGCCTCAAATTGGCACCTTCCAACAGCTGTCATCCTAAAGTTTTTTACCTTATGAAAAGTTGCCTTGTAGGAACAATGCAAGATAATTTGCAACATGACGGCTAATTTACTGCTGCAGATATCCAGTCAAATCTCACATACCAAGCTTATCTTCGACAGTTTTGCATTTTTGCCTCAGATCCATACCTGAGCTTGACCCTGAAACTCTTGCATGGGCCAATGCATGGCTAGGAACTCTGAAACATTGGGGAGAACTGTTTCAACAATGCCTTGAATGTCATTATTGTAACCTGTATTGGGACTTTAGTGTCATTCAAGAGAGATGAGAAAGCCCCTTGTTAGCATCATCAAAAAGAATCGTGGTCAAGGCAAAGCTAGTTATGGGGAGCGGGCAGGGAAGTAGACCTGAGTCCATGTTCAGATCAGCCATGATCGTATTAAATGGCAGAGCAGGCTCGAGGGGCCATATGGCCTACTCCTGCTCCTATTTCTTATATTCTTATATTCTTATGTTCTTATAAGACTCAGGTACCATTGGAAGTCAGCAATCAGGAAAGAGTCTCCATTGGCTAGAATTGCTGGCCAAAATGGTGCTAAGTTTTTTATATTACCGCAGGTGAAAAATGCCACAAAAAAGGAAAAAACTTTGCCCGGCGGAAAAAATGGATCTTGCACCCCGATTCTTGGTGGAAAACACGATTCTGGGCCAACTGGGTAATTCTTAATAAAAATGGGCAGTAATTACTAAAATTTACACCGAGGCTGCAGGTTGGGCCGAGGAGGGGGGAAAACACAAAAAATATTTTTTCCAAAAAACATAAAATAAAAAATCAGAAAACATCCTCAGGACCCTTTTCAACTTAATCGCTATAAAAGAATTTTCAAATAAAACCCTTTAACTTATCTTTTTTTGCAGAGCTACTTACTTACCGCCCAGCTCTTCATGGGTGTTTTTTTCAGTCTTACCTACGGGTCACTGCTGAGCCCAAACTTGGGCGGTAGTGGTTTTATCGGCGGTGCACGCCGACGGCCCACTCCTCAGCGGTATTTCGAAACCGACGGCTGAACCCTTTGTGAAAATTTCCGCCAGGTGGTTTTCCGCCCAAATCGACCAATACCACCGAGAAACCATGGCGGAGATGCCGTGGAAATTCTAGCCCCTTGTATCTTCAAATAAATACCTTTAAGATCCCTTCTTCAGCTATGCAGAACCATAATGTCATTTCTCTAATGATTCTTTTCGTCTCTTTATAGCTCTGGAGAACCGATAAGTGCTACTTTAAAGCCCATCTATATTCAACTAACAGGTCTGCTTCACTTTGCACTTATCTTAACAGAACCTACTTATTGGATGAGAGGGCCTGCACACTCCAGTCTAAGCTCACATAGTATTTACAGCACCGAAATAGGCCACTCGGTCCAACTTGCCAGTGTTTATGCTACACACAAGTCTCCTCCCACCCTTCTTCATCTAACCTCATCAACATATCCTTCTATCCCTTTCTCCCTCATATGTTTATCTAGCTTCCCATTAAATACAGCTTTGCTAGTTGTGTCAACTATTCCTTGTGGTAGTGAGTTCCACATTCTAACCATTTCCTTAACATTCTTAAACTTGGGCACGGGTACAGTCCAAACAACAGAAGTTTACTCCTAAATTCTCTATTGGATTGATTAGTGATGATCTTCTATTTATGGCCCTCAGTTCTGGTCTCCCCCAAAAGTGGAAACAGCTTCTCTCCATCTACCTTATCAAACCATTTCAAAATCTTAGTGACCTCTATCAGATCACCTCTCACTCTTTTCTATTCAGCTTGTTCCTGACTGTGGCCACAGAGGGAAGAACTGATAGTGATGGAGGTTATTATCACTGAGACATTTTGTCAGAAATAGATCTCTTTAAATTTGAGAACCATACTAAATAAATGTCACTGCAGTTGGTTTTCTTCATGTCTTTCAAAAATCTAATTTAGATTGTTGGCCAAAAATCATGTTAGTTTTACAGTCACCTTGCTCAAGTTTTTAAGAGTGGATTTTGGAATTGTGATAATGAGACTGATAGGTGCATCAACTGTTTTTTTATTATTAAATAATTAAACTAGTTCTGGAAAAGGGCCGAACAATTATAATGTAAATCAGAGCATCCGGGAGGGCGCTGTGCACCTTGAGTCTCGTCAGTGAGGGCATGCAGAAATCAAACGCAGGCAGCAGAAGGAGCGTGCGGCAAACCAGACTGCCCGTCCACTCTTTCCTTCAACGGCTGTCTGTCCCTCCTGTGACAGAGACTGTAATTCCCGTATTGGACTGTTCAGTCACCTGAGAACTCACTTTTAGAGTGGAAGCAAATCTTCCTCGATTTCAAGGGACTGCCTATGATGATGATGAAATCTTTGTCATTGGAACTGTAACCAGTGCCCAAGTTTAAGAATGTTAAGGAAATGATATGCCTAATAATCAGTTATTTCCAATGTATGGCAAGATGAGATTTTTGGGCACAAGACTGTTGAGGATTTATGCTACCTAAGCTCTTCTCCATCACAAAGAGTTTCATACACCAACTCCTCTGTTGATGTCATGAAGGATCAATTCAGTGCTTTGTATCTGCTCACTCGCTGGGTCTCCTTTCTCAAAATTAATAGGAAAGTAGAGATGACTTCTACTTAATAAGCTTTCACTATTCATTGGAAATTGTAAGGATTGATGTGAGACCATCTTTTGCCATTCAAGCAAAAGGGTAATGTGCCATCCAAAATCCAAAACTATATTGATAAATGATAGGTTAAATAAAATTTTTACAGGCATGTTATAATGTAAATTTGATTTGGTATTATGAAATGATTATGCCTACTTCTTGAATCAAGCTTTATTTCAAGGGGTTCTAGGTGCGGATTTGACACAAATAATTATTGGGTTCATACAATCTTTAAGATTCGTACAATGTCTTTACCAACCCCATTGCAATAGGAAATAGATAAATAATTTTAGAACCCCGAATCGAGAAAATAATTTAAAGTATGCAAAACACTCATGAGTGTAAACAGTGGAACATGTCACCTTTCCACATCACTCTGCCCATACATAATAACATAATAAGCGGTAAACCATGGATTCACAACTTTGTTCAATTTAAAGCTTTATTTCTCATTTCCCGGGCTATTACTAGGACCCTAAAGACAGGCAGTGAGGCAAATGGCATTTTACTTGTCTTCTACAGTTAAGAAGCCAACTGTACAATGACATTAGTCATGCCCAAGTAGACGTACATGTCATAGGAGGACAAACAGCCTTGCAGGTAACCCAAGGGCAGTGGCCAGATGCTTACCAAGCTTGACAATGTCACACGAAAAGTGGTCCCAGTGGCACGAGGAACCACCTTATCTTGCACTTTAGGTTTTCCCAGATGTTCAAGTAGTTTAATCTAGCATTCTTCAGACAATGAATAATGCATCTAGCATATGGTAGTTGCAGTTCTGGTTCTCCAGGGAGCAATTACGACTATTAAAAAAAAATGTGGAAAAGAATTTGGTTCCTTCTTAGAATAGCATCTCGTTTTGGATATGATTAAATCTCGGTAACTGACTGTTAATGCAACGTGACAAAGTTCCTCACTCGATGTCTATTATTTGGATTGAGGCAGATAGTTTATACAAGAGACATATATTATGTGCAACCTCTAAAACACAGGATAAGTATGACATTTTTGACATTGTTAGTAATCATTGGAATTCCTTGAGTAAAAATTGAGACTGAACTGCAATCCTCGGTTGACAAAAGTGCAATATTTAACAATTTTGGAAAGCAGACTCAAAAGTACTCAGACTTTAGTTGTATCATTCTCCGAGCTGATGAAGAAATATTACTCAATATCTTTAGATACATTTCCATAATCATAGCCTGAAGGAAGTTCAAAGGTAGAAGAGATCCAGTTGAAGCTGGATTTTTAGTTCAGGTCTGCAGTGCAGTTCCTGCTAACAATGTGCGAGCATTGCAGAAATTATTAGATATTTGGTAAGGTAGAATCTTGCACTGCATTTTCTTCAAGGGCAAGGCAAATTGCTCAGAAACTAGCACTTATTTTGAAATGAGGTGGTCGGAAGAACGACTGCGTATTTTATCATGAGACGTGCAAAAATGGATGGCATACACGTAACATCACTCTGGCAATTGTTTAAGAGAAAAATGACATCCTATTTAATGAGTTGTTTTGTAGATTTGCTGTATTGTTCTTCCGGTTACGTTTTGTGATATTTGTAACACGTTAACGCGTTGGCGTGAAACTTCGTCCTTTGCTGTTGTAACAATGTTGTTTCACTGTTTAAAATAAGTGGGCCAACAACTTCATTAAAATAGGGAGTAGGATACCACAAGAACATGTCAACTAACGAGTTACAAATATCGCACAACGAAAGTTTGGTTCCTTCGAGTCTGGCAAGACTTTGCTGGGATAGTAAAAGCTAATGAGACAGAGATGAGAGGAGCGGCCCTGGGATAAAATGCCGAGAGCGGCGGTGGCGGCGGCGAGATAAAGAGAGAGGCAGCGCGAACAGTGACAGCAGCGGCAAGTGGAGCTAATGAGACAGAGGTGTTTGACTGGGAGCAGTTTGTTAAAATGAGGTCCAGTTTGGTAGGGTAGTTCAACATAAGCCAGCTTTTCAAACTCAAATACCAGAGTGAAATGGAACCAGTATGAAAACGCAGATTGTATGGGATAGCAACAGTAAATTTAACACAATACCCAAAGATATCTAATCTACGATAAGAATTATCAATCTGCATCCCATTCAGGGTCCAGCTACTCTTGCAGCATCTCACTACGTTTCAACATTTGTCGCACCAAGTTATTTACTTCGATCAATAGTGTGCCCAGTGGTGAACTGCTTTCTTGCTCTTTTTTGTTTCTTCAAACGTCACTTTACACACACACACACACACACACACTCAGTTGTAGTAATGGCAGGATCAGATCTTTATTTAAGAACATAATAAGAATATAAGAACATAAGAATTAGGAACAGGAGTAGGCCATCTAGCCCCTCGAGACTGCTCCGCCATTCAATAAGATCATAAGCTTTTGTAAAGTCCTGACCCAGCAGTACAGATTTACACGAGGCACATGCTGAAGTCAAGGTCGCTCTGGACCTGCACCTTTATTTCACAGTTCTCGAGTGCCACACCTGCCTGAGATTTGCCTTTATATACCTGTGTGGAACAGGTATGCAGTGTGTCATGTATTCAACCAGCATTGTAACCCATGTATAAACTGACCTAAGTTGTACACCGTGAGAACACTGACCACTTGGTGGGAGACACTCCTAACCTGGACCTTCAGGTACAAAAGGGGAAGCTCCACCCACCTTCATCATTTGAGTGCTAAGGAATAAAGGACAGGTCACAGACTGACCTTCTCTCAAGCATGGGCCTCGTGTGCATTTATACTGTGTCGTAAGGACGTATCAATGGCGACAAGAAACTGGGATTTAAACCACGCGAGCATGGCCACTAGCAGAACAGACGAGAGGTACTGTGTTAAGGAATGGTTGGGACAGAGATTCAACATTGTTAAAGCAGCACACAGTTCTCCAGGCAGACAAGGGCAGTCAGGCATGCCCCAAAATGTAGTCGAACCCAGAGGGGGAGTTCGACAGAGACAATGGCAAGCTGAACAGCGATTCACGCCATTGCAAGGGACAATGCGGCCAGTAATGGGGCCATCAACACCTGTTAATGGTGCACTCAGGGAAAATAACAGGGGCAGTCAGGGACGATCGACTGGCAAGGGACCTTTTGTTTCAAACCGCAACTCATGCTGGAGGCGTGGAGGCATACATTCAGCCAGAGTTTGCAGAGATGAGCAAAATACTTGCAGAAATTGCAGAAATGGACACAGGGGGAAATCGCTGGAAGCTGAAGTTCAGCGAGTTCATGTGGAGCATGTATACAGTTCATACACCAGGACGCCACCGATAATGATGAAAGTGCTCCTCAATGGCATCCCAGTATCAATGGAGTTAGACACAGGTGCCAGCCAGTCCCTGATGGGTGTCAAACAGTTCGAAAAGTTGTGGGCATCCAAGGCCAGGAGGCCAAAATTATCGCCGATTGACGCACAGCTACGGACATACACAAAGCAGATCATTCCAGTGCTAGGCAGCGTCACGGTAGTCATGACCCACAAAGATTCGGAGAACAGGTTGCCACTCTGGATTGTCCCAGGGGACGGTCCCGCACTACTGGGGAGAAGTTGGCTTGCTGTCATGAACTGGAAATGGGGCGATGTCAATGCAATTTCCTCTGTGGAGCGAGTATCATGCTCACAGGTCCTGGACAAATTTGACTCATTATTTCAATCCGGCATTGGCACTTTCATGGGGGCCAAGGTAGTGATTCACATAAACCCGGACGCCAGACCAGTACACCACAAGGCCAGAGCGGTGCCATACGTGATGCGGGAAAAGATAGAAGGCGAATTGGACCGCCTGTTGAGGGAAGGCATCATCTCGCCAGTCGAATTCAGTGACTGGGCGAGCCCGATTGTGCCGGTGCTCAAGGCGGATGGGTCGGTCAGGATATGTGGCGATTACAAGGCCACCATCAATCGGGTGTCACTCCAAGACCAGTACCCACTACCGAGAGCGGAGGACCTCTTTGCGACGCTATCCAGTGGAAAACTTTTTTCAAAATTGGACCTGACCTCAGCTTACATGACCCAGGAGCTGGCGAGTGAGTCGAAGAAGCTGACCACCATCGCGACACACAAGGGGTTGTTTGAGTACAACAGATGTCCGTTCGGGATTCGCTCGGCCGCCGCGATCTTCCAACGAAATATGGAAAGCCTCCTCAAGTCGATTCCAGGGACAGTGATTTTTCAGGACGACATCCTCATTACGGGTTACGATACTGAAGAACACCTCCACAACCTGGAGGAGGTGCTACGCAGACTGGACCGGATAGGTCTGCGACTGAAAAAGGCGAAGTGTGTCTTCCTAGCTCCAGAGGTAGAATTCCTGGGGATGAGGGTAGCAGCAGACGGGATCAGCCCTACTGCATCCAAGACGGAAGCGATCCAGAGAGCACCCAGACCCCGTAACACGACAGAGCTGCGTTCGTTCCTGAGGCTCCTGAACTATTTTGGTAACTTTCTTCCCAAATTGAGCACGCTGCTGGAGCCGCTACACGTGCTCCTATGCAAAGGTCGCGAATGGGTCTGGGGGGACAGCCAGGAAAGGGCTTTTAATAGAGCATGCAATTTGTTATGTTCCAACAATCTGTTAACGCTATATGACCCATGTAAGAAACTTGTGTTAACGTGCGATGCGTCGTCCGATGGTGTCGGGTGTGTGTTGCAGCATGTCAATGCCAAGGGTCAGTTACAGCCGGTAGCTTATGCCTCCAGGAGTCTGTCCCAGGCAGAAAGGGGCTACGGGATGGTAGAAAAGGAGGCGCTCGCATGTGTATATGCGGTAAAGAAAATGCACCAGTACCTGTTTGGCAGGAAATTTGAGCTGGAGACAGATCACAAACTCCTCATGTCCCTTTTGGCCGACAACAAGGCCATAAATGCAAACGCATCGGCCCGCATACAGAGGTGGGCACTCACGTTAGCTGCCTATGACTGCACAATTCGGCACAGACCGGGCACCGAAAACTGCGCCGATGCAATCAGCAGGCTCCCACTAGCCACCACTGAGGGGGCTACCGATCATGGTGCTGAGATGGTCATGGCTGTTGAAGCTTTCGGAAGCGAAGGCTCACCCGGGACAGCCCGTCAGATTAAAGTCTGGACAAATAGAGACCCGCTATTGTCTCTAGTCAAGAAATGTGTCCTGAATGGGGACTGGGCAGCCACGTACAGGGCATGCCCTGAGAAATTTAAACCATTTCACAGGCGCAAGGATGAACTCTCGATTCAGGCCGATTGCCTACTGTAGGGACACCGCGTAGTCATGCCCCAGATGGGCAGAGAGGTGTTCATCAGAGAACTCCACAATGGGCACCCGGGCATTGTCACGATGAAGGCAATTGCCAGGTCACACGTTTGGTGGCCAGGGATAGACGCAGATCTGGAACTTTGTGTTCGCAGGTGCAACACGTGTGCCCAGCTGGGCCATGCGCCCAGGGAAGCCCCCCTTAGCCCCTGGCCATGGCCCGCCAAGCCTTGGTCACGTATCCATGTGGACTACGCAGGTCCTTTCATGGGGAAAATGTTTTTGGTTGTAGTAGACGCCTACTCCAAATGGATCGAGTGTGACATTTTAAATTCAAGCACATCCTCTGCCACGGTAGAAAGTCTACGGGCAATGTTCGCCGCCCACAGTCTACCGGACATCTTGGTCAGCGACAATGGCCCGTGCTTCACAAGCACTGAATTCCAGGACTTCATGGCAGGCAATGGAATTAAACATGTTAGAACGGCACAGTTCAAGCCGGCGTCAAACGGCCAGGCAGAACGAGCAGTGCAGATAATCAAACAGGGGATGCTCAGATTCCAAGGGGGTTCCCTACAAACCCGCTTATCACGCCTCCTGTTGGCCTATAGATCCCGACCACACTCGCTTACAGGGGTTCCACCCGCAGAGCTACTAATGAAAATGATGCTCAAAACCCGCTAATCCCTTATACATCCCACCATGAAAGAAATTGTCGAGAGCAGGCGCCAGTCACAATATCGCTACCATGACAGGAATGCGAGGGCGCGATGTATTGATGTAAATTATCCTGTTTTTGTCCTCAACTACGCTGCAGGGACTAAATGGCTCGCAGGCACTGTGGTTGCCAACGAGGGAAATAGGATTCTGGTAGTTAAACTTACCAATGGACAAATCTGCCGCAAACATGTGGATCAAACAAAAAGGAGGTTCAGCAACCCCATAGAAGAAGCAGAGGAAGAACACGATATAGAGTTCACTCCACCACAGGTGACCAAACACCGGAACCAAAGGGAGGAGAGCCCAGTCACTGTGGGCAGTCCGGACAGGCCTGAGGCACTGCAAACAGCAGACACTCAGGCCAGCGCCCAACAACCGGAGCCCCAACTCAGGCGCTCTACAAGGGAGCGTAAACCACCAGAGAGACTCAACCTGTGATCCCAATAAGATTTGGGGGGGGGAGGTGATGTCATGTATTCAACCAGCATTGTAACCCATGTATAAACTGACCTAAGTTGTACACCGTGAGAACACTGACCACGAGGTGGGAGACACTCCTAATCTGGACCTTCAGGTATAAAAGGGGAAGCTCCACCCACCTTCATCACTTGAGTGCTGAGGAATAAAGGACAGGTCACAGACTGACCTTCTCTCAAGCATGGGCCTCATGTGCATTTATCCTGTGTAGTAAGGATGTATCACAGTGTCTCCTGCAAGTGCACGCCTGGTGGTAAAGTATGCTTGTGGTTACAGGTCATATCTAGTTACAGTCATGTATAGCATGGCAAGATACAGTTATATACAGTAGTGTGAGATACATGACAGCTTTCATACTACACAAAAACCAGTATGAAAGTTACTGAGACATGAACTTCACAAAACCAGTATATGCTTTCTTCTTGATAAACACACTCCAAATCTAGTGTCTCTGCTGAAACAGTCTTCTCTCACAACTCATTTACAACTGCAGGTCTTGAATGGCCGAATAACTGCTCTACATTCCATCATCATCATGGGCAGTCCCTTAATATCGAGGAAGGAGTTGTTTCCACTCAAAGTGAGTTCTTAGGTGACTGGACAGTCCAATACGGGAATTACAGTCTCTGTCACAGGTGGGACAGTTAGTGATTGAAGGAAAGGGTGGGTGGGGAGTCTAGTTTGCCGCACGCTCCTTCTGCTGTCGGCGCTTGATTTCTGCATGCTCTCGGCGACGGGATTCGAGGTGCTCAGCGCCCTCCTGGATGCTCTTCCTCCACTCTACATTCCATACATACTATCAATGGTACATCAACAGTATGTACAAATACTTAACAAACAATGTAAACTAAACGACCAGCTACCCATTGTCCTGAAATCAAGTCTTATTGCCGCAACTGACTCTTACCATGAATTGTATTACAATAAACATACAGATGACTCAATTGACACATTTGAATGGCTGAATGACTTTCACACCATTTAACATCTTGTTTCTGTGGAGACATCCTCTGCTTTGGTCCAAACTTCAATAAACTCCATGCTCATCAGAAAAGCTGCTTCAACTTTTAACCCGGCATGTGTCATCTCAAACTGTGCCATAAAGCGATGTATTCGGAAAATACAGGCTTTCGCTCCCACACCCAGGTCTGTGAATCCCATCATTGGCTCATAACCATTATTCTTCACTGTAATCTACCCACTGCAATCTGAAGTCTACAATCATTTCAATCACAAAGGTCCCAGAAATAAGTACAAATGAATGAAGTAATTTGGCTTACGTGCTTCTTCCTTCTATAGAAACCTACTCTTCCCCCAGAATAACATAGGAATAGGTATAGGCCATTCCTTGAGCCTGCAGTTGTACAGGGCCTTGGTGAGGCCCCATCTGGAATATTGTGTTCAGTTTTGGTCTCCTAATCTGAGGAAAGACGTTCTTGCTATTGAGGGAGTGCAGCGAAGGTTCACCAGACTGATTCCTGGGATGGCAGGACTGACATTTGAGGAGAGACTGGATCGACTGGGCTTGTATTCACTGGAGTTTCGAAGGATGAGAGGGGATCTCATAGAAACATATAAAATTCTGACAGGACTGGACAGGTTCGATGCAGGAAGAATGTTCCCGATGTTGGGGAAGTCCAGAACCAGGGGACATAGTCTTAGGATAAGGGGTAAGCCATTTAGAACTGAGATGAGGAGAAAGTTCTTCACTCAGAGAGTTGTTAACCTCTGGAATTCCCGACCGCAGAGAGTTGTTGATGCCAGTTCATTGAATATATTCAAGAGGGAGTTAGATATGGCCCTTGCGGCTAAAGGGATCAAGGGGTATAGAGAGAAAGCAGGAACGGGGTACTGAAAGAATGATCAGCCATAATCTTATTGAATGGTGGTGCAGGCTCGAAGGACCGGATGGCCTACTCCTGCACCTATTTTCTATGTTTCTATGTTTCTTTGAGCCTTTTCTGCCATTCAATTGGATCATGGCTGATCTGAATCTTAACTCTATTGAACGACCTTGGTTCCATATACCTTAATAGCCATGCCTAAAAAGAGTCTACAATCTCAGTTTTTAAATTTTCAATTGACCTAGCCTCAAACAGCTTTTTCGGGCAAGAATTCCAGATTTTTACTTCCCTTTGACTGGTATCCACTCCTCTACCCAGAAAACCATCCCAGGTATTGATCATTCTTATGGGAAGAAATGCTTTTTGTCATCAATTCAGAACTTGGTTTTTACTCATTAATATTTATGCTTTCAACTGTAGTCGCAGTTCGAGTTCAAATAGTACTGATACCTACTTTACTCCCCAGTCGCTGAATTCCACCTTCCTTAGTCAAATCTCAAGCAGACCCTTTATTCCTTTATATAATAAAACCAGGAGCTACTTGTTGCTGTTAGTCTTCAACCATTCACATGAATTATTGATATTGGGTTGTCACAAGATTCTAAAGACACAGAGTGATATTATTAACATTATCAAGGATGTCACCAATTTTTACAGACATGTTTAAATCTTGTAATTTTTATCTCCAACTAAAGAATGATTCGACCTCATTTCATCAAAATCCACAAGATTAGTTCAAATTGCTGGAATGCATCCAACTTCATTTTGAAAAAGCATTTGGCATTTCCCTTATACTGGGTTCTAAAATGGCTATGAAATAAAAGGAATACAAAAAAGTGATCTTGTCATATGCCATGACATTGAATCATAGAATAGAATCACAGAATGGTTACAGCACAGAAGGTGGCCATTCGGCCCGTCAAGCCTGTGCTGGCTCTCTGCAAGAGCACTTTAGCTAGTTCCACTCCCCTGCCCTTTCCCTGTAGCCCTGCAAATTTATTTTCTTCAGATACTTATCCAATTCCCTTTTGAGAGCCATGATTGAATCTGCCTCCACCACCCTTTCAGGCAGTGCATTCCAGATTCGAACATTTTGGTTCTTTTGCCGCGAAGAGACAGAATGTTAAAAATGATGTGATCAATTTGAAAGAGTTAATAGAAGTAAATATTCTTCCCAGTTTAATCATTTATAAAGTTTCACTATTTCCCCTCTTTCTGCAACAAGTATTTTCACTTGAGCAATGCCTTAAATGTTTCTGAAAAATTATTCCCGTTGCTTTTGATTCTAGTCTATTCCGAGGCACCACAATTCCTTTGTATCTTAAAATTGCATGAATATAGAACCAAAATAAGAAAGATAAAAGAAGTTATTTGTAGAAATACTTCTCGCTATTTTCTAAAGTCTGCCAAAGGTTTCCAAAAAAACAACAGTCAACTACGACAGTATTTCATTTTAGGTATCTTACCACATTTATTTCCTCCATTTGCATTTAATACCATATTGGATAGTTTGGTATTAAACTTTTCAAGTACATTCTTGTAATTTCAATATGTGTAGTTATTTACTAAGCCTATTTATCAATCCTTAAAATATGTGTTATGTGATAAGTGTATTAAAGTTTCCAGAATTTTATTTTGGCATGGCTATATGTGATTTAAAATGGGTTGGAGAATTTACTTTGCTCATTAATTTGTGATGATAACCTTGTGTGTTTGTGCGCTGTCAGGTTGCATTGGTCATGCGAATGACTTTACATTAGTATGCCACTCATATCAGTATGCTAAATGAATTCAAGTTTCCCAGCAGATGGTTACATAAGCGTACACAAGGAAATTGTTCATGAATGAACACACTTGTTTTATTTCTTTTACAAAAGGGAGGTAGATTTATATGCTAATTCTTAAATGTTTTAACATTTTCACATGTTTTTTATATTATCACTATCATTTGATCTTCCTCCCATTTCCTGGCCGGCAGGAAAAGCAGCTAACCAGCCCAAAACATCTTCCACTGATTTTCTTCAACCAGCTTCAAGGACCACTCACATAGTTTGTCCCTGTTCACCTCCAGAGTAGTAAAGTGAACAGATACTTGAGAATTAACTGCCTGACACAAATGGTGCTGAATGTGTGGAATGGACCACCCACTGAGGCTATGAAATTTGATCGAAATTTGGCAGAGAATGGGGCTATAGAATGTGAAAAATCGAGGAGTGTGTGGGATTTTGGAACCAGGCAGATAAAGAGGAGCCTTGCATTCAGATAGTACCTTTCATGCATGTCCTCAGGATGTCCCAAGTGCTTCAAAGTCAATTAATGTTTTTGAAATGCAATTATTATAGATGAATGCAGTAACCATCTTCCTTCCTTCTTTCCTTCCTTCCCTTTCTTCCTTTCTTTCTTCCTTTCCTTCCCTTTCCTTTCCTTTCCTTCCCACATTACAACAGTGATTACACTCCAAAAGTACTTCATTGGCTGTAAAGTGCTTTGAGATGTCTAGTGGTCGTGAAAGGCACGATATAAATGCAAATCTTCCTTCCTTCCTTCCGCCCGCCCTCTCTCCCTCCATCCCCTTCCATCCCTCCCCTTCCATCTCTCCCCTTCCATCCCTCCCCTTCCATCCCTCCCCTTCCATCCCTCCCCTTCCATCCCTCCCCTTCCATCCCTCCCCTTCCATCCCTCCCCTTCCATCCCTCCCCTTCCATCCCTCCTCTTCTATCCCTTCCCTTCCATCCCTCCCCTTCTCTCATCCAAAACTCAACTGCTTGTATCCTAACCCACACCCAGCCTCAATCACCCTTTATTCCTGTCTTCGCTGGCCTGTCCACCTTCTCCATCCCTAAACCTCTTGACCACTCCATTTCCTCCTCCACCTTTAAGCCCCTTCTTAAAACCTACCTCTTCAATCAAGCTTTTAATCACACTTTCCAATATTTCCTTCTTTAGCTTAATATCAATTTTCTGTCTGATTACCCTTCCGTGAAGCCCTTTGGGACAATTTTCCATGCTAAAGGAACAACATGAGTGCAGGTTGTTGTATTAGTAACTGGTTAAACTCCAGAAGGATGATTGTGCATACTTTGGGGTCGATATGCCTTGGCTGTGCTAACTTTTGCCTAGCCACTCTGAACGTTGGCAAATGGGTTGTGTTCCTATAGGCTCTCTATAAAGGGCAAACAGAAATTTCTATATGTCTATGTCGCTCAGAAGCTTATAGATTTTTGTATCTATCAGACACCTGGCTGAACAAAAAAATTCTTAGATCGGAATTTTAACATGGTTGAGTGAGTGCATGCGGGGAGTTAAATGGGCAAAAATTTCAAGAGTGTTGGGAAGCCGGCTCCAACCAGCCAACTATCGGCTCATCACAACGTCCCTCCCCTTCAGTTAAAGGTGAGTGTTGTGTATGGAGAAAGAGTCAGACTGAACACTGTGAGCTCAAAGTAAAGTGTGACCTTAGTCTTTTATTGCAGGTCTCCAGAGTGCCTCTCCAACCTGTGAAGCCTCCTTAAATACCTGTGCTCCCAAGGGATTATGGGATCCCTTGGGACTCCAGGGGATGAGCCTTCTGGTGGCTGTACAGAGTAAATACAAGTTTACATGTAGAACAACACTCCCCACCAAAGTCAATAGTATAACTATTTACAATGTGAGTCGATCTGGGGCCCTTCTTGCCCTGGTTGATCGTCTCGGTGTGAAAGTTGGTGTTGTTGAATCATTTGTTGGGCCCTCGCTGCACTGCTGTGCAGCTGGCCTTGCTGGGCTGCCTGATGTGTTGGGCCCTGCTGGGCTGCTGTGGATGATGGGTTCTGCTTCGTGGTCAACCGTGGTGCCGGTTGCCACAGGTGTATATGTTGGGGGATCAAAAAAGGTAGGTTCCAAGGTGGGTTGCTCAGGATAGTCCGGGAATCTGAGTTTGATTTGGTCCAAGTGTTTCCGGTGAATGAGTCCATTTGAAAGTTTGACCCGAATGACGTGAATAGCACATTTAGTGAGTTGGTCTAACTGCAGGAGAAGGGTACACAGCCAGATAGAGAATGGAAGACCAACAGGAAGAGCAGTGCAAGGAAGGTAGTGCAGGGGTCCCCTGCGGCCATCCCCCTGCAAAACAAATACACCGCTTTGGGTAATGTTGAGGGGGATGACTCAACAGGGAGAGCAGCAGCTGCCAAGTCCATGACACTGTGGGTGGCTCTGCTGCACAGAAGGGCAGGAAAAAGAGTGGGAGAGCTAAAGTGATAGGGGATTCAATTGTAAGGGGAATAGATAGGAGTTTCTGCGGCCGCAACCGAGACTCCAGGATGATATGTTGCCACCCTGGTGCAAGGGTCAAGGATGTCTTGGAGCGGGTGCAGGACATTCTGAAAAGGGTGAGTGAACAGCCAGTTGTCGTGGTACATGTAGGTACCAACGATATAGGTAAAAAACGGGTTGAGGTCCTACGAGACGAATTTAAGGAGCTAGGAGTTAAATTAAAAAGCAGGACCTCAAAGGTAATAATCTCAGGATTGCCACCAGTGCCACATGCTAGTCAGAGTAGGAATCGCAGGATAGCTCAGATGAATACATGGCTTGAGCAGTGGTGCAGAAGGGAGGGACTCAAATTCCTGGGGCATTGGAACCGGTTCTGGGGGAGGTGGGACCAGTACAAACTGGACGGTCTGCACCTAAGCAGGGCCGGAACCAGTGCCCTCGGGGAAGTGTTTGCAAGTGCTGTTCGGGAGGAGTTAAACTAATATGGCAGGGGGGTGGGAAGCGATGCAGGGAGTCAAAGGGAAATAAGCTAGAAAGGAGAATAGTAAAAGTGGAAGGCAGAGAAACCCAATGCAAAAAACAAAAAGGGCCACTTTACAGCAAAATTCTAAAGGGTCAAAATGTGTTAAAAAGACAAGCCTGAAGGCTCTGTGCCTCAATGCGAGGAGTATTCAGAATAAGGTGGATGAATTAACTGCGCAGATAGCAGTTAATGGATACGGTGTGATTGGCATCACGGAGACATGGCTCCAGGGTAACCAAGGCTGGGAACTCAACATACAAGGGTATTCAGCATTTAGGAAGGACAGACAGAAAGGAAAAGTAGGCGGGGTGGCGTTGCTGGTTAAAGAGGAAATTAATGCAATTGTAAGGAAGGACATTAGCTTGGATGATGTGGAATTGGTATGGGTGGAGCTACGGAATACCAAAGGGAAGAAAACGCTAATGGGAGTTCTGTACAGGCCACCAAATAGTAGTCGTGAGGTTGGGGATAGCATCAAACAAGAAATAAAGGATGTGTGCAATAAAGGTACAGCAGTAATCATGGGCGACTTTAATCTACATATTGATTGGGCTAAGCTAACTGGTAGCAATGCGGTGGAGGAGGATTTCCTGGAGTGTATTTGGAATGGTTTTCTCGACCAATATGTCGAGGAACCAACCAGAGAGCTGGCCATCCTAGACTGGGTGATGTGTAATGACAAGGGACTAATTAGCAATCTTGATGTGCGAGGCCCCTTGGGGAAGAGTGACCATAATATGGTAGAATTCCTTATTAAGATGGAGAGTGACAAAGTTAATTCAAAAACTAGGGTCCTGAACTTAAGGAAAGGTAACGTTGATGGTATGAGGCGCGAATTGGCTAGATTAGACTGGCAAATGATACTTAAAGGGTTGACGGTGGATTGGCAATGGCAAACCTTTAACAATCATATGGACAAACTTCAGCAATTGTACATCCCTATCTGGAGTAAAAAATAAAATGGGGAAGGTGGCTCAACCGTGGCTAACAAAGTAAATTAAGGAAAGTATTAATTCCAAAGAAGAGTCATACAAATTAGCTAGAAACAGCAGCAAACTGGAGGACTGGGAGAATTAGGGTTAAATTAAGAGGGGGGAAATAGAGTATGAGAGGAAGCTTGCCGGAAACATAAAAACTGACTGCAAAAGCTTCTATCGATATGTGAAGTGAGAAAGATTAGTGAAGACAAACGTAGGTGATAGAAACATAGAAACATAGAAAATAGGTGCAAGATTAGGCCATTTGGCCCTTTGAATGGCGGTGCAGGCTCGATGAGTTCATGGCTGAACATGCAACTTCAGTACCCCATTCCTGCTTTCTCGCCATACCCCTTGATCCCCCGAGTAGTAAGGACTACATCTAACTCCTTTTTCAATATATTTAGTGAATTGGCCTCAACAACTTTCTGTGGTAGAGAATTCCACAGGTTCACCACTCATCTCGGTCCTAAATGGCTTACCTCTTATCCTTAGGCTGTGACCCCTGGTTCTGGACTTCCCCAACATTGGGAACATTCTTCCTGCATCTACCCTGTCTAAACCCATCAGAATTTTAAACGTTTCTATGAGATCCCCTCTCATTCGTCTGAACTCCAGTGAATACAAGCCCAGTTGATCCAGTCTTTCTTGATATGTCAGTCCCGCCATCCCAGGAATCAGTCTGGTGAATCTTCGCTGCACTCCCTCAATAGCAAGAACGTCCTTCAACAAGTTAGGAGACCAAACTGTACACAATACTCCAGGTGTGGCCTCACCAAGGCCCTGTACAACTGTAGTAACAGCTCCCTGCCCCTGTACTCAAATCCCCTCGCTATGAAAGCCAACATGCCATTTGCTTTCTTAACCGCCTGCTGTACCTGCATGCCAACCTTCAATGACTGATGTACCATGACACCCAGGTCTCGTTGCACCTCCCCTTTTCCTAATCTATCACTATTGAGATAATAGTCTGTCTCTCTGTTTTTACCACCAAAGTGGATAACCTCACATTTGTCCACATTATACTTCATCTGCCATGCATTTGCCCACTCCTAATCTATCCAAGTCACTCTGCAGCCTCATCGCAGCTCACACTGCCACCCAACTTAGTGTCATCCGCAAATTTGGAGATACTACATTTAATCCCCTCGTCTAAATCATTAATGTACAATGTAAACAGCTGGGGCCTCAGCACAGAACCTTGCGGTACCGCACTAGTCACTGCCTGCCATTCTGAAAAGTACCCATTTACTCCTACTCTTTGCTTCCTGTCTGCCAACCAGTTCTCAATCCACATCAGCATATTACCTCCAATCCCATGTGCTTTAACTTTGCATATTAATCTCTTGTGTGGGACCTTGTCGAAAGCCTTCTGAAAGTCTAAATACACCACATCAACTGGTTCTCCCTTGTCCACTCTACTGGAAACATCCTCAAAAATTTCCAGAAGATTTGTCAAGCATTATTTCCCTTTCACAAATCCATGCTAACTTGGATCGATCCTGTCACTGCTTTCCAAATGCGCTGCTATGACATCCTTAATAATTGATTCCATAATTTTACCCACTACCGATGTCAAGCTGACCGGTCTATAATTCCCTGTTTTCTCTCTCACTCCTTTGTTAAAAAGTGGGGTTACATTGGCGACCCTCCACTCTATAGGAACTGATCCAGAGTCTATGGAATGTTGGAAAATGACTGTCAATGCATCTGCTATTTCCAAGGCCATCTCCTTAAGTACTCTGGAATGCAGACCATCAGGCCCTGGGGATTTATCGGCCTTCAGTCCCATCAATTTCCCCAACACAATTTCCCGACTAATAAGGATTTCCCTCAGTTCCTCCTTACTAGACCCTCTGACCCCTTTTATATCCAGAAGTTTGTTTGTGTCCCCCTTAGTGAATACCGAACCAAAGTACTTGTTCAATTGGTCTGCCATTTCTTTGTTCCCCGTTATGACTTCCCCTGATTCTGACTGCAGGGGACCTACGTTTGTCTTTACTAACCTTTTTCTCTTTACATATCTATAGAAGCTTTTGCAGTCCATTTTAATATTCCCTGCAAGCTTCCTCTCGTACTCTATTTTCCCTGCCCTAATCAAACCCCTCGTCCTCCTCTGCTGAGTTCTAAATTTCTCCCAGTCCCCGAGTTCACTGCTATTTCTGGCCAATTTTTATGTCACTTCCTTGGCTTTAATACTATCTCTGATTTCCCTTGATAGCCACGGTTGAGCCACCTTCCCTTTTTTATTTTTACGCCAGACAGGGATGTACAATTGTTGTAGTTCATCCATGTGGTCTCTAAATGTCTGCCATTGCCCATCCACAGTCAACCCCTTAAGTATCATTCACCAATCTATCCTAGCCAATTCACGCCTCATACCTTCAAAGTTACCCTTCTTTAAGTTCTGGACCATGGTCGCTGAATTAACTGTTTCATTCTCCATCCTAATGTCGAATTCCAGCATATTATGATCACTCTTCCCCAAGGGGCCTCGCACAACGAGATTGATAATTAATCCTCTCTCGTTACACAACACCCAGTCTAAGATGGCCTCCCCCCTAGTTGGTTCCTTGACATATTGGTCGAAAAACATCCCTTATGCACTCCAGGAAATCCTCCTCCATCGTATTGTTTCCAGTTTGGTTAGCCCAATCTATATGCAAATTAAAGTCACCCATGATAACTGCTGCACCTTTATTGCATGCACCCTTAATTTCCTGTTTGATGCCTTCCCCAACATCACGACTACTGTTTGGAGATCTGTACACAACTCCCACTAGCGTTTTCTGCCCCTTGGTATTCCGTAGCTCCACCCATACCGATTCCACATCATCTAAGCTTATGTCTTTCCTTACAATTGCCTTAACTTCCTCTTGTACAAGCAACGCCACCTCGCCTCATTTTCCTTTCTGTCATTCCTTCCTAAATGTTGAGTCCCGTTGGATGTTGAGTTCCTAGCCTTGGTCACCCTAGAGCCATGTCTCCGTGATGCCAACCACATCATATCCCTTGCTAACTGCACAGGTCCCTTGCAGTCGGATTCGGGTGAAATTATAATGGGGAACAAAGAAATAGCAGACCAATTGAACACGTACTTTGGTTCTGTCTTCACAAAGGAAGACATAAATGAACTTCTGGATGTACTAGGGGACCGAGGGTCGAGCGAGAAGGAGGAACTGAAGGATATCCTTATTAGGCGGGAAATTGTGTTCGGGAAATTGACGGGATTGAAGGCTGATAAATCCCCAGGGCCTGATAGTTTACATCCCAGAATACTTAAGGAAGTGGCCGTAGAAATAGTGGATGCATTGGTGATAATTTTCCAACAGTCTATCGACTCTGGATCAGTTCCTCTGGACTGGAGGGTTGCTAATGTAACAACACTTTTTTAAAAAAGGAGGGAGAGAGAAAACGGGTAATTATAGACCGGTTAGCCTCACATCGGTGGTGGGGAAAATGTTGGAATCAATCATTAAGGATGAAATAGCAGCGCATTTGGAGAGCAGTGATATGATAGGTCCAAGTCAGCATAGATTGATGAAAGGGAAATCATGCTTGACAAATCTTCTGGAATTTTTTGAGGATGTAACTAGTAGAGTGGACAAGGGAGAACCAGTGGATGTGGTGTATTTGGACTTTCAAAAGGCTTTTGACAAGGTCCCACACAGGAGATTGGTGTGCAAGATCAAAGCACATGGTATTGGGGGTAATGTACTGACGTGAATCGAGAACTGGTTGGCAGACAGGAAGCAGAGAGTCAGGATAAACAGGTCCTTTTCAGAATGGCAGGCAGTGACGAGTGTAGTGCCGCAGGGCTCAGTGCTGTGACCCCAGCCCTTTACAATATATATTAATGATTTAGATGATGGAATTGAGTGTAATATCTCCAAGTTTGCAGATGACACAAAAGTGGGTGGCGGTGTGAGCTGTGAGGAGGATGCTAAGAGGCTGCAGGGTGACTTGGACAGGTTAGGCGAGTGGGCAAATATATGGCAGATGCAGTATAATGTGGATAAATGTGAGGTTATCCACTTTGGGGGCAAAAACACGAAGGCAGAATATTATCTGAATGGCGGCAGATTAGGGAAAGGGGAGGTGCAGCGAGACCTGGGTGTCATGGTTCATCAGTCATTGAAAGTTGGCATGCAGGTACAGCAGGCGGTGAAGAAGGCAAATGATATGTTGGCCTTCATAGCAAGAGGATTTGAGGATCGGAGCAGGGAAGTCTTGCTGCAGTTGAACAGGGCCTTGGTGAGACCCCACCTTGAATATTGTGTTCAGTTTGGTCTCCTAATCTAAGGAAGGACGTTCTTGCTATTGAGGGAGTGCAGTGAAGGTTCACCAGACTGATTCCAGGGATGGCTGGACTGACATATGAGGAAAGACTGGATCAACTGGGCCTTTATACATTGGAGTTTAGAAGGATGAGAGGGGATCTCATAGAAATACATAAGATTCTGACTGGACTGGACAGACTAGATGTGGGAAGAATGTTCCCGATGTTGGCCAAGCACAGAACCAGTGGACACAGTCTTAGGCCATTTAGGACTGAGATGATAAGAAACTTCTTCACTCAGAGAGTTATTAACCTGTGGAACTCCCTGCCGCAGAGAGTTGTTGATTCCAGTTCATTGGATATATTCAAGAGGGAGTTAGATATGGCCCTTACACTAAAGGGATCAAGGGGTATGGAGAGAAAGCAGGAAAGGGGTACTGAAGGAATGATCATCCATGATCTTATTGAAAGGTGGTGCAGGCTCGAAGGGCCGAATGGCCTACTCCTGCACCTATTTTCTATGTTTCTATGTTTCTATGAAACACCCTGCTCACCTCTTTGGCCACGACAGTGCTGGAAAGCCAATTGGGACCTTCTCCATAATTTAATACAAATACAGGAACATTGATTTCAATCTCGCGTGACACATTTGTGCTATCATCGTATGCACTTTGTTGCTCTCTACCTGTTCATGTAGATAAGGGTGAACTAATGAGAACCTTGTCTTAAGTACTCTTTTCATGAGCAGTTCAGCAGGTGGGATCCCAATGAGCGAGTGGGGTCTCGTGCGGTAGCAAAGCAGGACTTGGGATGGACGACTCTGCAGTGAGCATTCAGTTACCCTCTTCAAGCCTTGTTTGATGGTTTGCACTGCTCTCTCTGCGTGATCATTGGACGCTGGTTTAAATGGGGCAGATACGACATGTTTGATCCCGTTACGGATCATGAATTCTTTGAACTCAGCACTGGTAAAACATGGCCCGTTGTCGCTCACCAGGACATCGGGTAGGCCATGAGTGGGAAACATGGCCCGCAGGCTTTCAGTGGTGGCAGCGGATATGCTAGCCGACATTAACTCACATTCAATCCACTTGGAGTATGCGTCTACAACCACAAGCAACATTTTACCCAAGAATGGGCCTGCATAGTCGACATATTTACCTTAGACCACGATTTGGAGGGCCACGACCATAAACTTAGCGGTGCCTCCCTGGGTACATTGCTTTACTGCGAGCATGTATTACATCTGTGAACGCAGGACTCTAAGTCCGCATCGATCCCGGGCCACCACACGTGGGATCTGGCTATCGCTTTCATCATTCCGATGCCTGGGTGGGTACTGTGGAGGTCATTGATGAAGGTGTCTCTGCTCTTCTTGGGGACCACTACTCGATTGCCCCATAGAAGGCAGTCTGCCTGTATAGACATTTCATCTTTGCGCCACTGGAACGGCTTTATCTCTTCCTGCATTTCCACTGGGACACTGGACCAGCTCCCGTGAAGCACACAGCTTTTGATCAGAGATAATAAGGGGTCCTGGCTTGTCCAGGTTTTGATCTGCCGGGCAGCGACGGGTGATTGCTCACTCTCAAATGCTTCCATAACCATGGCTAGATCTGCGGGCTGCGCCATTTCCACCCACGTGGTGGGCAATGGCAGCCCACTGAGAGCATCAGCGCAGTTTTCTGTGCCTGGCCTGTGGCGGATATCATAGTTGTATGCGGATAATGTGAGCACCCATCTCTGGATGTGGGCCAATACGTTGGTATTTATCCCTTTACTGTCGGAGAACAGGGATATAAGTGGCTTATGGTCAGTTTCCAATTTGAGTTTTAGCCCAAACAGGTATCGATGCATTTTCTTTACCCGATAGACACATGCTAACGCTTCTTTCGCAATCATGCTGTAGGCTCTCTCAGCCTTAGACAGACTCTGGGATGCATAAGCGACCGGTTGCAGTTTCCCAAAATCATTAGCCTGTTGCAATACACACCTGACGCCATATGACAACGCATCACATGCTAGTACCAAACGCTTACATGGATCATACAACACAAGCAATTTGTTTGACTATAACAATTGTCTCGCTTTTACAAAGGCATTTTCTTGGCTTTTGCCCCAAACCCATTTGTCCCCTTTTTGTAGTCAGACATGTAGTGGTTCTAACAGAGTGCTGAGACCTGGTAAGAAGTTACCAAAGTACTTCAGGAGTCCCAGAAATGACTGCAACTCTGTCACATTCTGTGGCCTTGGTGCGTTCTCGATTGCCTCCGTCTTCACGTAGGTGGGCCTGATGCCGTCCGTCGCAATCCTCCTTCCCAGGAACGCCACTTCAGCCGCCAGGAAAATCTGAGCCCCACGGGGTTGAGTTAAGAACCTTCTTCAGTTTCTGCAGATGCTCGACTGTGTTTTGACCTGTGACCAAGATGTCGTCCTGGAAGTCCACAGTGGGCGGGACCAACTTCAGTAAGCTTTCCATGTTTCTCTGGAATATCACCACCGCCGATTGGATTCCAAATGGGCATCTGTTATAAACAAAAAGAACTTTGTGCGTGTTGATGCAGGTGAGGGCCTTCAATGATTCTTCCAGTTTCTGCGACATGTAGGCTGAAGTCAGATCCAGCTTCGTGAACATCTTTCCTCCCGCCAGCGTTGCAAAGAGGTCGTCGGCCTTTGGTCGTGGTTATTGGCCCCACAGGGAGAAACGATTGATAGTTACTCTGTAATCGCTACAGATTCTGATGGTGCCATCTCCCTTGAGAATTGGGACGATAGGACTGGCTCATTTGTTGAACTAGAGCGGGGAAATGATGCCTCTCTTTGCAGCTGGTCTAGCTCAATCTCTACCCTTTCTCTCATCATGTGCGATAATGCTCTCGCCTTGTGATGGATGGGTCGTGCCCCCGGAATTAGGTGGATCTGCACTTTTTCTCCTTGGAATTTCCCGATGTCTGGTTCGAACAGTGAAGGAAATTTGTTTAAGACCTGGGCACACGAAGTGTCGTCAGCGGGCGATAGCACTCGGAAGTCATCCCAGTTCCAGCGTATCTTTCCCAGCCAGCTCCTGCTGAGCAGCATGGGACCATCGCCCGGTACCACCCAGAGTGGTAGCTTGTGCACCGCTCCATCGTAGGAGACCTTTGCAGAAATCAGTTCTTTTGTGTAAGTTCTTAGTTTCGTGCGAACTGGAGTTAAGACTGACCTTGAGGCCTTGTTGCACCACAACCTTTCGAAAGTCTTTTGGCCCATGATAGACTGGCTCACGCCCGTGTCCAGCTCCATTGACACCGGGAGTCCATTTAGTTCAACATTCACCATTATCGGGGGACAATTCGTGGTGAATGTGTGCACCCCATTTACCTCTGCCTCCTCGATCTGAGGCTCTGGTTCGCCGTGATCCTCCGTGGATCTGTCCTCCTCTGCAACATGGTGGTTTGCAGGTTTACCAGGCTTTGTAGCTCGCCTGCACCCTCGTTGGAGGTGTCCCATTGTTCCACGCCCCTTGCAAACGTACTCTTTGTATTGGCATGAATAGAAACGATGATCACCCCTGCAGCGCCAACAAGGTGTTAATGGCCTTGCATTCATCACCCTTGATGGTGGACTCTGAGACATCTGCGGATGTGTAGCTGCAGGTATGTGTGACCTGTCCTGTATGTTATGATTCGAAAACAACATCACTTTGTTCACAGTACTTGCAGCAGAACTTGTGTGCTGAGAGATTTCCTTCGTATTGTCACTGGTGACAATGAACGCCTGGGCTATCGCTTTGGCCTTACTCAAGGTTGGGGTCTCTGCAGTCAAAAGTTTGCAAAGTATGGTTTCGTGGCCAATGCCAAGTACGAAAAAGTCTCTGAGCATGTGCTCCAAATGTCCTTCAAATTCGCAATGTCCTGCAAGGCATCTTAGCTTGGCGACATAATTCGCCACTTCCTGGCCTTCAGACCTTTTGTAGGTGTCGAACCGGTACCTCGCCATCAGAACACTTTCCTTCGGGTTCAAATGCTCTCGGACCAGTGTGCACAAATTGTCGTACGATTTCTCCGTGGGTTTCGCTAGAGTGAGCAGATTCTTCATGAGGCCATTCGTTGGTGCCCCACAGACAGTGAGGAGGATCGCCCTTTGTTTGGCAGTGCTTTCTTCCCCATCTAGCTCGTTGGCCATGAAGTATTGGTTGAGTCACTGCACAAAAGTTTCCCAATCATCTCCCTCCGAGAATTTCACCAGGATGTCCTCTGGCACCCTCTGGATGGCAAAGATGTTCTCTGCATCTTTGGGTTTGCTATCTGTATCTCGTCGCCAGTTGTTGTGTATGGAGAAAGAGTCAGACTGAACAGGGTGAGCTCAAAGTAAAGTGTGACCTTAATCTTTTATTGCAGGTCTCCAGAGTGCCTCTCCAACCTGTGAAGCCTCCTTAAATACCTGTGCTTCCATCACTAAATATATCACTAAATATATTCAAAAAGGAGTTAGATGTAGTCCTTACAACTTGGGGGATCAAGGGGTATGGCGAGAAAGCAGGAATGGGGTACTGAAGTTGCATGTTCAGCCATGAACTCATTGAATGGCGGTGCAGGCTCGAAGGGCTGAATGGCCTCCTCCTGCACCTATTTTCTATATTTCGATGACTCCAGGGGATGAGCCCTCTGGTGGCTGTACAGCGTAAATACAAATATACATATCTAACAGGGAGGGCCGCTACGAACTCTGCAGCCACTTTCGTGGCAAACACTGGGACACCAGGGAGGGTTTCGGCTGGACTAGGAGTCTGGCACCCAAGAGTGTGTGCCAAGCTGCCTGTTGGCGGCCCGGCTGAACACTCGGGCATAATTGTCAGTCTGAGCTGGCAGTCAGCCGCCAAAAAAAAATAACATGGAGTCGTTGGCAGCGCCACCTCCCCTTTGAGGGCAGCCGCACTGTCCAGACATAGAAAGGGTCCCTGCAGCAAAAGCTGTCAGTGGCACTGACTGGTGGCGCCGCTGATCCCATGGGGCAATGTATGAAAGCGGCAATTTCAGAAAGGGATTGCCATCCGTCGGTAAGGGGCCGGCACATGCATGACACCGCGGGAAAATGGGCTGGGCAGTCCCATGCACCACTGCAAAAGTAAAGGAGGGCATTATCAAAAATGGCGACTCCTCCGCACCAACTAGGCGGCCAGTGCGCACTGATCCGTGGCCGTCGCTTTCAGGCAGCCACGGCCTTATAGAAAGGGGCAATTTCAGCCTGGTGTATTTTACTACATGTATTTTACTGGGTACTGTAGCAGAGTGGTAATGTTACTGGACTAGTATTCCAGTGGCCTGGGCCAATAGTCCAGAGACATGAGTTCAAATCCCACCATGGCAGCTGCAGGATTTAAATTCAGTTCATTAAATAAATCTGGAATACAAAGCTACTATCAGTAATGTTGACCATGAAACTCGCAATTGTCGTAAAAACCCATCTGGTTCCCTAATGTCCTTTCGGGAAGGAAATCTGCCGCCCTCACCTGCTCTGGCCTTTATGTGATTCCAGACCCACAGCAATGTGGTTGACTCTTAACTGCCCTCTGAAATGGCCAAACAAGCCGCTCTGATGTATAAGGTGGCTCACCACCACCTGAAGGGCAATTAGGGATGGGCAATAAATGCTGGACTTGCCAACAATGCCCACATCCCATTATTGAATATTTGTTAAAACTTAACGGAGGTCATTTTTAAAAGTTCATTGTCCTTAGGTGGCGCTTTGCATATTCAGAATTTGGATGCAAGGTCCCCATGATTTCCCAGCATAATGGGTAGAAAATCATGGTAACACATGTATGAGTTCTCCATATGTGTTGCTACATAAGAACATAAGAAATAGGAGCAGGATTAGGCCATTTGGTGCCTCGAGCCTTCGCCGCCATTCAATAAGATCATGGCTAATCTGACCTTGAGTTCAGCTCCACTTCTCTGCCCACTCCCCATAACCCTTCACTCCCTTGTCACTCAAAAATCTGTCTATCTCCACTTTAAATATATTTGATGACCCAGCCTCCACAGCTCTCTGAGGCAGAGAATTCCACAGATTTACGGCGCTCTGAGAGAAGAAATTCCTCCTAATCTCAGTTCTAAATGGGCGACCCCTTATTCTGAAACCATGCCCCCTAATTCTAGATTCCCCCACAAGGGGAAACATCCTCTCTGCATTCACCCGGTCAAGCCCCCTCATAATCTTATATATTTCAATAAGATCACCTCTCATTCTTCTAAACACCAATGAATATAGGCCCAACCTGCTCAACCTCTCTTCATAAGTCAACCCCTTCATCTCAGGAATCAACCTAGTCAATCTTCTCTGAATTGACTCCAATGCAGGTATATCTCTCCTTAAATAAGGAGATCAAAACTGTACACGGTATTCCAGGCTTGGCCTCACCAATATCCTGTACAGTTGTAACATGACTTCTTTGCTTTTATACTCCATCCCCGTTGCAATAAAGGCCAACATTCCATTTGCCTTCTTGATTACTTGCTGTACCTGCATACTAACTTTTTGTCTTTCATGCACAAGGATCCCCAGGTCCCTCTATACTGCAGCATTTATAATTCCCTCTCCATTTTAAATAATAATTTGCTTTTTTATTTTTCCAGCCAAAGTGGATAACCTCACATTTTCCCACATTATACTCCATCTGCCAAATGTTTGCCCATTCCTTTGAAGAATTTTTGTGTCCTCCTCATAACTTGCTTTCCCACCCATCATCAGCAAACTTGGCTACATTACACTCGGCCCCTTCATCCAAGTCATTCATATAGATTTTAACTCGTTGAGGCCCCAACACCGATCCCTGTGGCACCCCACTCATTACCATTTGCCAACCTGAAAATAACCCATTTATCCCGACTCTCTGTTTCCTGTTAGTTAGCCAATCCACTATCCATGCTAATATTTATCCCCAACAGCTTTTATCTTGTGCAGTAACCTTTTATGTGGCACCTTATCGAATGCCTTCTGGAAATCCAAATACACTACATCCACTGGTTCCCCCTTATCCATCCTGCTCGTTACATCCTCAAATACTCCAGTAAATTTGTCAAACGTGACTTCCCTTTCATAAAACCATGCTTACTCTGCTTGATTGTATTATGCTTTTCCAAATGTCCTGCTACTGCTTCTTTAATAATGGACTCCAGAATTTTCCGAACAACAGATATTAGGATAACTGGTGTATAGTTTCCTGCTTTCTGTCTGCCTCGTTTTTTAAATAGATGGGTGAAGCTCCGCAATGCAAACATTCAGTCAAAAATTTAACCCTATTCTCTCCCAGCAATTGGAGATATCCTGTCGTGTGGTTTATTACTGGCAATTGCAATTTTTTTTTGCTTGCTTGAGAGAAAAAGCAAAAATTGGGTCTGTTGGAAACCCCATTATATTCATGAGGATTTGCCACTGGAGATGCAGTGTTATAGTTATGAAGAGAGACTTGAGAAGTTGGGCTGGAGTTGAGCAGATTAAGGTGTGACCTGAAAGAAGTCTTTGAGACTATGAAGAATTATGATAGATGGGTGATAGGTTGTTTGCACGGCCTCGAACAGCAAGTTGATTGGTCAATAATCGCACACACATCATTTTCCATCTTCACCTTTGCTGAAGGACACCTTTTCATCATTTACGCATTTTCTGTTCTTCCATTGTGCATTATCTTACATTTATCTGCATTATAATCCTTCTGTTACGTTTTGGCCCAGCTGCTCAATTGGTCTAAATCATTTTGAATACAGTTTATCTCCCTTATATTTATCACATAGCCACATAGCTTGGCATCATTAGCAAATGTTACTGTGCGGCACTAATGTTCAGCACGCCTTGCCTGATACCATTAGTTGTGTCTAGGTACCCTCAAGTAAGTTTGAAAGGATGGTTGAGAGTCAATCAGAATGCAAGATTGTTTATAAAGTACACAATTACGATTTTGCTCCACATAGAGCACAGAAGAAATGTTCTCCTGTGGTTTGCTGCAATTTATAACCACAAAGGTTGTGAGGCGGGGTAATCCAGCTCTCTGGATATATGGCATCTGTGTTTTTGCAACTGCATTTTACTACTTCAATCAAATTCCAGGTATTCGACCACTGCAAATACTTTGTAACACTCATGCAAATCCTTACACATAAATGTTGGTTTTATTCACTCAGCATAAAATCTGGTTGCCACGACTTCAGGACCATGATATTTACCACGATATTTACGTGGAGGCGGAGAAGGTGTGGGGGAGGGCGAACGTGACCAAAGAACCCAATGAGGGATGTGGAGGGCCTGCCCAATTTAACGGCAGGACCACATTCTCGGTTTTTTATTCTGTTACCCACCCAGTCGGTGACCAGATTGGCAGGCTGGCGGGCAGGAGGTCAGATGGCAGGGATTTTGGAGGGGTGGGTGTGGGGGGTGGGTTTGGCCGCGATAGTGGGAGGGGAGAGAGACTGTCTGGGTTTTGGGGAGAGGACGGCGATTGTGGCAGGGGCTAGGGAGAGGCCATGATTGGCAGAAGGGAAACCGAAGGTTTCCTTGAGAGGCGGTGGGAGCACTCCTGCTTCCCCTTGCTCACTCGGAGTGCAGTAAAAAGCACTTACCTTCTTGAGCCGACAGCTATGGGAAACCCGTCCGGCAGCTGTTCAATTTAAATCAGGCTCCCAATTGCACTGTGGGAGCACGATTTAAATAACTTAATGAATTGTCCCTTCTCTCCAAGATGGGACATGCGCATGTCACGCTAGCCGCCGCCATGAAAATGACAGCAAATGCATATGGTTGGGTTCATGATGTTTAGGGGATGAAATTCATCAACTCACCGCTGCCGCCGACATTGTTCTTGGAGGTCTGCTCAGTGCCGCTTTGGAGATGGCCTGGAGCAGGTGGGAGGGGAGAACCGCCGGGAACCATCCGCTGACGTCAGTGGACGGCCGAGTGGTGCAATTGAGCTCCCGCCCGCCAAGCTCGCATATTGATACGGTCGGGAGTCAGTGCCAGAACGGGGTGGATCCCTGCGAGGAGGCTGGTCTGTCCCCGACGGTAAATATGAAAAAAGGTTAGTGAACATTTTTTTTCCCCACAGCCTGGATGGGGTCCCCTGAAGGTCTTCCGCTAGTTTTTAAATTTTTTACTTGTGGACTTTTTTTCTGAGGTCTTCGCCCCTCCGTGGGCCCGACTCCATCCTCAGCTGCACTTGGGCGACAAGTGCTTCTGCCGCTGAGAATGTGACCTCCCGCCCGCTGCTGTCCAGATTGGCGGCATTTGCCGCCCGCCGACCTTCGAGGGACCTCGGCGATGAACATCCCACCCAAACTACCGTCCGGTACCTCATCAGCCATCGGCGCCACTTTGGGCAGCATTTGGGCCGGTGGAGGCCTTGATGAAAATTGACCCCTTAGAGTTTAAATCCCCCCGAACTCCTCCTGCCCATTGTGGTGCGTTTAACATCGAGGCCAAAATATTTGTGATGGTATTTTCTCTTGTGTTGCCTGAAAATCCCAACCAGCACTTTCCTCCACATTTCCCCCATCAAAAAATGTTCTTCAATTTTACACCTCTGATAAATTCTACCCTGGGCTTCCCTCTTTGTATTAATGAAGGTTCAGTAATGAAATTGTCCTGCAAATTGGACCTCCTAATTCTTCTGAAAGATAGAACTTAGTTTTATATAGTGCCTTTTACAACCTCACAATGTCCCAAAGTACTTTACAGTCAATGAAGTACTTTTGAATTGTAGTCACTGGTATAATTTAGGAAACATGGCAAACAATTTATGCACAGCCAGGTCTCACTAACAACAATTTGATTATTACCAGCAAATCTAATGATATTGATAGAGAGATAAATATTGGCCCAGACACCGACACGAACACCCCTGTTCTTCTTCGAACAGTGCCCTGGGACCTTTTACATCTACCTCAGAGGGCTGAGGTAGTCTTGGTTTATAGTCTCATCCAAAAGACAGCACCTTGACATTGCAGCGCTCCCTCAGTACAGGCCCTCCGACAGTGCAGCACTCCCTCAGTAATGCACTCCAACAGTGCAGCGCTCCCTCAGTACTGCCCCTCCGACAGTGCAGCACTCACTCAGTACGGCTCTGGAGTGTCAGCCTTGATTCTGTGCTGAAGTCTCTGAAGTGGGACTTGAATCCACAATCTTCTAACTCAGACTCCAGAGTGCTACCAATGGAGCCATGACTGACATCCCTTATGAGAATAGCATGGATGCAGTTGGGTAAGAATATAAGAAACTTAATAAAATACTGCTCAGGCCATTATATCCACTTCTTCCAATATTTGAAAGATGTTGCTGCAGACAAAGATGTTAGGAGTAACTGGATGCTGGGCTGGCCAAGTTAGGGGCAAGCTTTGACAGGCTAGGTGGACTTTTCTCAGCTGTGACTGTCCAAATGTTTGATATGTGTAAGTTACAAAATCACTAGATCGTTTCCAGCTTTTTTTTATCGAGATCTGTTGTGGGAGGAAAATTTCCATTGACTTCAATAGAAATAAAAATCATTAGTAGAGTAGATAGAGAGAAACTGTTTCCATCGGCAGAAGGGTCAAGAACCAGAGGACACAGATTTAAGGTGATTGGCAGAAAAACCAAAGGCAACACGAGAAAAATGTTTTTACACTGCGATTAGGATTTGGAATGCTCTGCCTGAAAAGGTGGTGGAGGCATAGAAACATAGAAAATAGGTGCAGGAGTAGGCCATTCGGGTCTTCGCGCATAGATTGGGCTAGCCAAACTGGAAGCAATACGGTGGAGGAGGATTTCCTGGAGTGCATAAGGGATGGTTTTCTAGACCAATATGTTGAGGAACCAACTAGGGGGGAGGCCATCTTAGACTGGGTGTTGTGTAATGAGAGAGGATTAATTAGCAATCTCATTGTGCGAGGCCCCTTGGGGAAGAGTGACCATAATATGGTGGAATTCTGCATTAGGATGGAGAATGAAACAGTAATTTCAGAGACCATGGTCCAGAACTTAAAGAAGGGTAACTTTGAAGGTATGAGGCGTGAATTGGCTAGGATAGATTGGCGAATGATACTTAGGGGGTTGACTGTGGATGGGCAATGGCAGACATTTAGAGACCGCATGGATGAAGTACAACAATTGTACATTCCTGTCTGGCGTAAAAATAAAAAGGGGAAGGTGGCTCAACCGTGGCTATCTAGGGAAATCAGGGATAGTATTAAAGCCAAGGAAGTGGCATACAAATTGGCCAGAAATAGCAGCGAACCTGGGGACTGGGAGAAATTTAGAACTCAGCAGAGGAGGACAAAGGGTTTGATTAGGACAGGGAAAATGGAGTACGAGAAGAAGCTTGCAGGGAACATTAAGGCGGATTGCAAAAGTTTCTATAGGTATGTAAAGAGAAAAAGGTTGGTGAAGACAAACGTAGGTCCCCTGCAGTCAGAATCAGGGGAAGTCATAACGGGGAACAAAGAAATGGCGGACCAATTGAACAAGTACTTTGGTTCGGTATTCACTAAGGAGGATACAAACAACCTTCCGGATATAAAAGGGGTCAGAGGGTCTAGTAAGGAAGAGGAACTGAGGGAAATCTTTATTAGTCGGGAAATTGTGTTGGGGAAATTGATGGGATTGAAGGCCGATAAATCCCCAGGGCCTGATGGACTGCATCCTAGAGTACTTAAGGAGGTGGCCTTGGAAATAGCGGATGCATTGACAGTCATTTTCCAACATTCCATTGACTCTGGATCAGTTCCTATGGAGTGGAGGGTAGCCAATGTAACCCCACTTTTTAAAAAAGGAGGGAGAGAGAAAACAGGGAATTATAGACCGGTCAGCCTGACCTCAGTAGTGGGTAAAATGATGGAATCAATTATTAAGGATGTCATAGCAGTGCATCTGGAAAATGGTGACATGATAGGTCCAAGTCAGCATGGATTTGTGAAAGGGAAATCATGCTTGACAAATCTTCTGGAATTTTTTGAGGATGTTTCCAGTAAAGTGGACAAAGGAGAACCAGTTGATGTGGTATATTTGGACTTTCAGAAGGCTTTCGACAAGGTCCCACACAAGAGATTAATGTGCAAAGTTAAAGCACATGGGATTGGGGGTAGTGTGCCGACGTGGATTGAGAACTGGTTGTCAGACAGGAAGCAAAGAGTAAGAGTAAACGGGTACTTTTCAGAATGGCAGGCAGTGACTAGTGGAGTGCCGCAAGGTTCTGTGCTGGGGCCCCAGCTGTTTACATTGTACATTAATGATTTAGACGAGGGGATTAAATGCAGTATCTCCAAATTTGCGGATGATACTAAGTTGGGTGGCAGTGTGAGCTGCGAGGAGGATGCTATTAGGCTGCAGAGTGACTTGGATAGGTTAGGTGAGTGGGCAAATGCACGGCAGATGAAGTATAATGTGGATAAATGTGAGGTTATCCACTTTGGTGGTAAAAACAGAGAGACAGACTATTATCTGAATGGTGACAGATTAGGAAAAGGGAAGGTGCAACGAGACCTGGGTGTCATGGTACATCAGTCATTGAAGGTTGGCATGCAGGTACAGCAGGCGGTTAAGAAAGCAAATGGCATGTTGGCCTTCATAGCGAGGGGATTTGAATACAGGGGCAGGGAGGTGTTGCTACAGTTGTACAGGGCCTTGGTGAGGCCACACCTGGAGTATTGTGTACAGTTTTGGTCTCCTAACTTGAGGAAGGACATTCTTGCTATTGAGGGAGTGCAGCGAAGGTTCACCAGACTGATTCCCGGGATGGCGGGACTGACCTATCAAGAAAGATTGGATCAATTGGGCTTGTATTCACTGGAGTTCAGAAGAATGAGAGGGGACCTCATAGAAACGTTTAAAATTCTGACGGGTTTAGACAGGTTAGATGCAGAAAGAATGTTCCCAATGTTGGGGAAGTCCAGAACCAGGGGTCACAGTCTGAGGATAAGGGGTAAGCCATTTAGGACCGAGATGAGGAGAAACTTCTTCACCCAGAGAGTGGTGAACCTGTGGAATTCTCTACCACAGAAAGTAGTTGAGGCCAATTCACTAAATATATTCAAAAGGGAGTTAGATGAAGTCCTTACTACTCGGGGGATCAAGGGTTATGGCGAGAAAGCAGGAAGGGGGTACTGAAGTTTCATGTTCAGCCATGAACTCATTGAATGGCGGTGCAGGCTAGAAGGGCTGAATGGCCTGCTCCTGCACCTATTTTCTATGTTTCTATGTTTCTATGCCTACACCGCCATTCAATGAGTTCATGGCTGACCATGCAACTTCAGTACCCTATTCCTGCTTTCTCGCCATACCCCTTGATCCCCTAGTAGTAAGGACTACATCTAACTCCTTTTTGAATATATTTAGTGAATTGGCCTCAACAACTTTCTGTGGTAGAGAATTCCACAGGTTCACCACTCTCTGGGTGAAGAAGTTTCTCCTCATCTCGGTCCTAAATGGCTTACCCCTTATCCTTAGACTGTGACCCCTGGTTCTGGACTTCCCCAACATTGGGAACATTCTTTCTGCATCTAACCTGTCTAAACCCGTCAGAATTTCAAACGTTTCTATGAGATCCCCTCTCATTCTTCTGAACTCCAGTGAATACAAGCCCAGTTGATCCAGTCGTTCTTGATATGTCATTCCCGCCATCCCGGGAATCAGTCTGGTGAACCTTCGCTGCACTCCCTCAATAGCAAGAATGTCCTTCCTCAAGTTAGGAGACCAAAACTGTACACAATACTCCAGGTGTGGCCTCACCAAGGCCCTGTACAACTGTAGCTACACCTCCCTGCCCCTGTACTCAAATCCCCTCGCTATGAAGGCCAACGTGCCATTTGCTTTCTTAACCGCCTGCTGTACCTGCATGCCAACCTTCAATGACTGATGTACCATGACACCCAGGTCTCGTTGCACCTCCCCTTTTCCTAATCTGTCACCATTCAGATAATAGTCTGTCTCTCTGTTTTTACCACCAAAGTGAATAACTTCACATTTATAAACATTATACTTCATCTGCCATGCATTTGCCCACTCAGCTAACCTATCCAAGTCACTCTGCAGCCTCATAGCATCCTCCTCGCAGCTCACACTGCCACCCAACTTAGTGTCATCCGCAAATTTGGAGATACTACATTTAATCCCCTCGTCTAAATCATTAATGTACAATGTAAACAGCTAGGGTCCCAGCACAGAACCTTGCGGTACCCCACTAGTCACTGCCTGCCATTCTGAAAAGTACCCATTTACTCCTACTCCTTGCTTCCTGTCTGCCAACCAGTTCTCAATTTGAGGCAGACTTCACTGTGGCTTTCAAAAGTGAGTTGGATAAGTACCTGAAAGAAAATTTTTTGCAGGGCTACGGGGGAGTGGGACGAGCTGAAGTGCTCTTGCAAGGTGCTCGATGGGCCGAATGGCCTTCTTCTGTGCTGTAAGCATTCTATGGTGCTATGAGATGTGTAAAATGAGCTGGCGATTTGCTATTGCTTGTTTTACCCTATCGCATAAAGTCAAAATTACCCCCACTGAGTTGTTGGAAGAAAATAATGTTTGCCAAAACCTGCATGTAATGTTCCATTCACGGTGGGCCACACTTTGATTCTTCATGTCCTGGTGTACCGAGTTGAGATCTTTATCTTTGATTGCATCTTTATTCTGTATAATATCAATCCTCATTGGCCCTGAAATCCCGGTCAAAGGCTTCCCGAGGGCGCTCGACAGAAAATATTTAAAAAAGATGCGCATCTACCTGTTCCTGCTGCTCCCACCAGTGATCCTGGTCCTGAGGCCTCCTCTCCCTGCGCATCGGAGCACGTGCACATCGGGACGTCCATATGCTGGAGCTGGAGTCACATGGCACTGGGCAGCCAATCCGGGTACATTATTTTCTCATACATAATAATGGGAACTCCATAAATAGTTCTCATTATTATGATTGAGAAACACCCCTCCCCCAACACCCAAACTCAAATAAAAAATAGAAAAAAATACATCACATATTTAAGATTAATTTAAATTAAAGTTAATAAATGGCTTAGAAAAAATATATATTTTCCCAATATTTTTTTAAGTTTTTAATTGTGATTCAAAATAAACTTACCTTCGTGGGCAGGGTTTTTTTTTACATTAAAACGTGTTTTTTAAATTTTATTTTACTATGTTTTTGTATGTTTTAAAAATCTTGTGCCTGTAAAAGTAGGCTATGCACCTGCTTTTACTAGGCGCAAGAGTTTTCAGGACATTCGCTGGGCAAGAGATGGGTAAATACCGCAATCCTGCCCACGCAAATGTCCTGGCTGTGGGGATACGGAGGATCTGTCAAGCCAGAGCATGCGCATCGCACGCCGAAAACCAGCTTTTGCGATGCCTTCCTGGGTCCGTACACATTCTGTATGGACCCAGGGAGTCTGGGATTTCTTAAATTCCACCTCAATATATCATCATTATCATCCTGTTTTCTTTTAGATTATTTTTCATATCAGTCAGTGACATTGCTTGTTTGAAATGAGATTGCGGAATGCTGGAGTGATTGTGATGACATGACTTGCAGGAATACAATGGTTGGGATTTGTGTTTTTTTAGTGGATATGATTAATTAAAATTTCTGGGTCAAGCAAATTGCCAAAGCTATAATTTTAATTCCATTGTGCAGAGCTGCTTAACTTTATCAACAACCACTTAATCAGGATTTAATTGGCATGATGTAAGCTAAGGTCATTGAGAACTCCAGAATTAACAGGATCACAACGGGGAATAGCAAGGTGAATGCTGGAAACCTGAAATAAAATCAAGCAATGCTAGAAGTGCACAGAAGGTCAGTCAGTACCTAAAAATATAAATATTAATCCATTTCTCGTCTTTTTTCAGATGATGACTGGCCTGCTCTGTATTGACAGTGTTTTCTGTATTTCAGCTAGACTATATTAATGACGTGAAGAACTGTGGAATATTGCACAGGCCTCTGTAATGTATAAAAGTGCCTTTGTTAATTAATGAATTGGTCGGTCGATGTGATCTTGCTGGGCTGGTTTTCATCAGCTGAGGGGGCTGGAGAAGAATTTTCTCAGTTATTTTTTCCCTCTTGGCCTTAGTTTTTTTGCAAGTTATTTGCCTCTCCCAGGAGCTGACGTGACTGCGAGGGGTGAGGCGGTGGGGGTTGGTGGCGGAGGGAGGAGGATGGGAAGTGTTTAGTCATGATGTTCCAGCCATCTTGAGGTGTGGGGCAGGCTTGATGGACCAGCTGGTCTTTCCTTGCTCATCGATTTGTATGTTCGTATGCTGTCTGTATATTCAAATGCCAACACATTTGGCCACTTTCTATTAAAATCAATGGAAAATCCAACCATTTGTGAGTGGAAACTGTTAAATGTATCCATGAAAGGGATTTTAAGACAGGTTATGTTTCTTACTTCACCTTTTGAAAATTATATCTTAACGTTGCTAAAGGGACTGATTATTCTGATTTAATACTTGGCGAAGTATTACTTGCGAGCAGTCGGATTATTGGAACTTTATGCTTCTCATTATCTCTGCCAACTTTCAGCTCTATAATCAAGAGCAACCAAAAAATGAACACAATTGAACTAGTTATTACACCTTACAGACTTACTAAATTAAAATGTGGAGCACAAATCATTTATCTGAGCCCACTCAAACCAAATTCAGATAATTATTCTTGCAATGAACAAAAGAATTGCAAGAATATTATCCCCAGGAACGAGCCTTTGAAGGCCGTTGTATTTTTGCTTTTCTTTATGATTGTGTAATTTTTTCCTCACGAATCTGATCCTGTTACCTCCAAAAGGTAGTCAGTCATTCTTTGGAATGTAGTTCCATAAGTGCCAGCCTGCCTCCAGTAGCTCGCCACCGTTCCCGTTATTCATGTGTGTGCTTTGTCAGTGGGTGTTAGTAGGCTATTCGGCTCTGGGGGAACATTGCAATGTGAGCCCGATTGTGTTCTTATACATAGTCCCCATACATGCTCTTCCAGTTAAGATAGCGATCAGGAGCAAGAACTTGACCAACCTGTTCTCCCCCTCCTTAATGAACTGAGGCCATTTGTACTATTCCTACTAAGAAAGAAAAAGGACTTGCATTCATACAGGGCCTTTCACGACCACCGGACGTCTCAAAGCACTTTGCAGCCAATGAAGTACTTTTGGAGTGTAGTCACTCTTGTATTGTAGGAAAAACACAGCAGCTAATTTGCGCACAAGCAAGCTCCCATAAACAGCAATGTGATAACGACCAAATAATCTGTTTTTTTTTTGATTGAGGGATAAATATTGGCCAGGACACCGGGGTTAGTTCCCCTGCTTTTCTTCAAAATAGTGCCATGGGATCTTTTACCTCCACTTGGGGCCTCAGTTTAATATCTCATCTCAAAGACAGCATCTCTGACAGTGCAGCATTCCCTCAGCACTGCACTGGAGTGTCAGCCTCGATTTTTGTGCTCTACAACCTTCTGACTCAGAGGCGAGTGTGCTACCCACTGAGCCACAGCTGACTTCCACTCAATTGAGATTACCTAACTCAGTACAGAATATGACCTTCCCTAGCTGGATGGTGTAGACTGGAATAACTTGCTGGGGGGCGGCGGCGGGGGTGGGGGTCGGGGTGGTTGTGTTGACATCAATTTTGAAGAAGATATTATACAATCAATTCTTTTAGTGTTTGGTTGATACAATGCAAGTAATAGGTCTTTCAGAAATAAGTGACGTAAGCTGAACTAAATTAAGAAGTGCCCAGAAATATCTTATACCCCATCCTCATTATAAGGCTACTTATACTATTATCTCAAGGCGACTGGCTCTCTATTGTAATGCATGCAGCTATGAGTATGCTCACAGGTTTGTAGAGTTGTTGCAGATTGGAGGGGAGCGGGCAGGTCGGAAGGCCTCCTCGTAGGACTGCTCCTGGGCCTGGCCAAGGTGGGCATTAATAGGTCCAGGCAGCAGGCGGTTGAGGGTGTCATTCAGCCCGACTGCCTGCCTCTTTTCCGTGGTTACATTCACGCCAGGGTGTCCCTGGAGATGGAGCACGTGGTGTCCACCGGTACGCTCGCGGCCTTCCGTGAGAGGTAGGCACTGGAGGGACTGGAGTGTGTCATTTCAACAGGGAACAAAATTTTAATTTGATTTGACATGGTTTGCTTTAATGTTTAATTGTTAATTTGTGGATTTTTGTGCCCTTACAAAAAGAGGCATTTGATTTAAAGTTTTACCAAAGCTGTTGTAGAGCTGTTGTATTGTGATGTTCACAAGACTCAATAAAGCCTCAGTCAGTTGCGTCTCAGTCATCCGCGATGAGGTATGCAGTTGTGAGCCCAGTGGATGAACCAAATCATTCTTAATAGCAATGTGTTGCTATGAATTCTTCAGCAAAGTACCCATGAAACAAATACACTACAACTATGTTTTATATTTTATATTGTACTGATTACAACATGCACTTTACTTTTAACATTCAAAATACTTGGCTCCCGAGTCCTGTTCTGTAATGAGAGTAGAGAAGGTACACAATGAAACCTGTCTATAACAACCACCTTTGGGACTGACTTCAATTTGTCTTCAGTTGTTTGGCAATGCAGATTAGAGCCTAAATCTTTTATTTCATTTTGGGACTGACATTAAGTGATAAAGCAACATAAAGTCACTCATAAGTAAGCAACAGTACATCGAGTTCAGAACATTACACAGTAGCAAACTCTTTACAGCCTAATTTTCCCAATAGGCTTCATCAACCCAGAACTTGCATCCATTCACAAGTTCTAGCTGTCTACATTACTTGTAGTAAAGTGTATTTGTGCCAGCATGATTACATCGGACCTTGTGCTGAATCTAAAACTAGACATGGGTCAGAATCGGGCTGGGGCAACAAGGAAGATCATGGCTTGATGTCTGAAATTTACTTTGCTGATTAAAAACATCATATACAAACCATTCTAACCTCAATAACTAAAACCTCCATGTGTAGAGAAGCAAGTAGGAATAAATTACCTTGACTTCAGGAAGCAACATTTTGGTGCCAGATTTGTCAGTTGGATGAGCCAATTCAAAACTAGACTACCCAGCCCAAAGCTAAACAAGTGGCAATACTGTGCAAAAGCAAAATACTGTGGATGCTGGAAATGTAACATAAAAGCAGAAAATGCTGGAAATGCTCAGCAGGTCAGGCAGCATCTGTGGAGAGAGAAACAGAGTTAGCATTTCAGGCCGATGACCTTGACGGAAAAGGTTAGAGATGTAACAGGTTTTAAGCAAGGATAGAGGTAGGGAAAGTGGGGAAAGGAGTGTGATATATTCTTACGACATCACTAACAAACACACTTTACAAGATGGCTCTGAATACTGAAACTGTCATCATGTGCTCCACTAGGTGGAGTTGTATTACAGGGACACAAGAACAAGAGACTATTTTCAGCATTTTCTGTTTTTATTTCAGGTAGCAACATTGTACCTGACTGTCATCATAGTCACTTACTGTGTCTCAATAACTGTAATAAAATAAAGACTTGCATTTATATAATACCTTTCACAACTTCAGGAAGTTCCAAAGCATTTCACGACCAATGAAGTACTTTTGAGGTGCAGTCACTCTTGGAATGTAGGAAATGCAGCAGCTGATTTGCATATAGCAATCTCCCATAAACAGCAATGTGATAATATAAGAACATAAGAATTAGGAGCAGGAGTAGGTCATTCGGCCACTCGGGCCTGCTCCGCCATTCAATATCATGGCTGATCTGATCTTTGACCTCAGCTCCACTTTTCTGCCCGCTCCCCAAATCCCTTGATTCCCCTAGAGTCCAAAAATCTATCGATCTCAACCTTGAATAAATGACTGAGCATCCACAGGCTTTTTAGGCTGGGGTAACAAGGAAGGTCATGACTTGATGTCTGAGATCCTGACCTATGTCTGGTTTTGGACTCAGCATAAGGTCCAACGTAATCAGGCTGGCACAACCTTCATAATCCCAATTCCCCCTCACAATCCCCATTTCCCCCTCACAATCCCCATTTCCCCCCTCACAATCCCCATTTCCCCCTCACAATCCCCATTTCCCCCTCACATACCCCATTTCCCCCTCACAATCCCCATTTCCCCTCTCACAATCCCCATTTCCCCTCTCACATACCCCATTTCCCCCCTCACATACCCCATTTCCTCCCTCACATTCCCCATTTCCCTCTCACATTTTCCATTTCCCCCTCACATACCCCATTTCCCCCTCACATTCTCAATTTTCCTCTCACATTCCCCATTTCCCCCTCACATTCTGTATTTTCCCCTCACATTCCCCATTTTCCCCATCGCAACTCCCATTTCCCCCTTACATTCTCAATTTTCCCCACACATTCCCAACTTTCCCCCTCACAATCTCCACCCCCGCCCCACCCGCAAGGGTTTTCAGATGTGATACAGAGGGTGAATAAAAAAGGAGTGGGGTTTGCAATATTAATTAAAGAAACAATTGCAGCTGTGAGGAAAAAGAAAGACTTGCATTTCCCTTAACAAATCCATACTGACTGCCCTTGATTAATCTGTGTCTTTCTAAATGAACATTTATCCTGTCCTTCAGAATTGTTTCCAATAATTTTCCCACCACTGAGGTTAGGCTGACTGGCCTATAATTACTCGGTCTATCCCTTTCTCCCTTTTTAAACAACATTAGCAGTCCTCCGGCCACCACAGCTGTCGCCAGAGAGGATTGGAAAATGATAGTCAGAGCCTCTGCTATTTCCTCTCTTACTTCTCTTAATAACATGGGATACATTTCATCCGGGCCTGTGGATTTATCCACTTTCAAAGATGCCCTAAACCTTTAATACTTCTTCTCTCACTGTTTAGTTCATCGAATATTTCACACTCCTCCGCCCTGGTTGCAATGCCTGCATCACCCCTTTCGTGAAAACAGATGCAAAGTATTCATTAAGACGCAAAGTATTCTTCCGCCTCCACACATAGGTTACCTTTACGGTCTCTAATGGGCCCTACTCTTTCTTTGGTCATCCCCTTGCACTTAATGTATTTATAAAACATCTTTGGGTTTTCCTTCATTTTACTTGCCAATATTTTTTATGCTATTTGAAAAAGCTGAGGAGTTATCCTTAGTGTCCCGGCCAATATTTATCCCTCGATCAACATCACTAAAACAGATTATCTTGTCATTATCACATTGATGTTTGCGGGGCCTTGTGTCTTTGTGAGCTTGTTGTAAGCTGGCTGTGCGCAAATTGGCTGCTGTGTTACCTACATTACAACAGTGACTATACTTCAAAAAGTACTTCATTAGCTGCAAAGCACTTTGAGATGTCCGGTGATTCTGAGGGACACTACAGAAATGCAAGACTTTTTTTATTTTCCAAATGTAATGGGACCCCTCAATTTAATTGTCCCCATCTCTTTAAATATTACTGACATGTAATATTGAGCACCCACCACTAGTGTGTGCCCCACGGTCTCTGAGTTAGGGGGAGGGGTGGTCTGTCAGGGTTTCCACTCCTGACTGCTATCAATCGTGCCCCTGTTGGAAAGTGAATGACAGGTGAAAACAGGTTCGATCTCTCTTCAAATAGCCTGCCTGTATTCGCCGTCTGGGCTCACACGCGAAGTATCTTTTGCTGATGAGAGGAGAACGCTTGCCATTTAAGTGTGCACTCTGGTATTTATGCTACACGTGAGGGGAGGCTTACACAGCACATAAAGAACACATGACAGTGCATTCCAATCAACTCTCTAACACTGGCGATCAATAACAAAAAAAAAATCGGATTCCATTGCAAATTGCGTTGAGTCGGCAGGGGACGTTACTCAGGCCCCCATCAATTGTGGAATACACTCTGTACTCCGCACACAAACGGGTCACCCCCTGTATTTTTTTTTTGCTAAGTGCCTAATGTTATCCCTGTGGCTTTAAACACCTGACTGGTAAAGGATTTCTGAATGTAAAGCAGAAAAAGAGGGGAAGCTTTGCATCAGGGTGGGGGCGTGGTGGTGGAAATGACCCACGCAAATCTCTGAAGAGGGATCAAAGTGTGGTGTGGATTAATGCAACGTGAGGCTCACTGATTTTTAATCTCCCTTCCTCTTCCCGTTCCACACATTTCCAACGGTGGACTAGTTTAAGGCAGTCAGTTTCGTGGATATTTGGACTTCTGGAACGGCAGCACTCAGTACTGCCAGGGCATCGTGTAACAGGAGTGAGTGAGTGAGCGGGAGTGCAGCCTGGAGAAAGCTGATCGGAAACTGGCAGTAGGTGAGTGTTGCCACCTCCTGCAAACTGCTGAATGGATGAGAAGAGGCTTCCGCGTCCTCTTCTGGGCAGAGAAATACATTGCAACCACTTAAAAGATCATTATTGAGCAACCCCCCCCCCTCCCCCCTTTGCGAGCGGCCGTCTTGATTAAATGTTGAACTGTCTTTCGAACACAATACAGAGTTACACCAGAAAATGACTGCTTGACCGAGCTCAGGAGGCGCTCTCTCTGTCTCTCTCTTTATTCTGAATCCCTGGATTCCAGTTACAGCACGGCAAGTCAGGTTCGGGGCTAGGAAGCATGCGAAGATGTTTATTTCGCGGCCAGCTGTTGATGGGAACATCTGGTTGTCTTTTGGCCACCTTCGTTAACTCCTGCCACCTTCGCCCAGCTCCAGCCACTTGATGTTCAGATGATTCGGTGGCGAGGCGAGGCCAGTTAGCTTGCTTTCTTCTGCCTGGGTTATCGGCGTGCATTCTTCACCTCCTGAGAGCTGGTACTCAGCCAAAACTGCAGGTGATTCCTATTGCTGTTATATTTATTCGGGCAGTTTGATGGTCTGGACGTTTGGCCACAAAGGAAGTCGTCTTAAGGGCTATTGTTGCATTTCGCTGGGGGTAAGTCACCCGTTTATTTGTCTGATTTAGTTCTCTCCCGGTTCAATCTCATCAGAGGTCCCACGGCAGTATTGACCTGCATTTGTGAACTTTGCACTGATTGAATAGAGAAAGGATAGCATTAAAAAAATACACACTTTTATTTCAGCCAGCTTTCTGACAAAATGACTTTTTAACTTCACTGTAAGCCCTCTTGAAATTAAAGGGGCATTTCCTATCCCCATTCTCTTTCCAACTATCTTCCTGTAAGTGATTTCCAATCGATGAACCATTTATTGCAGTGTTCTAATCTTTACAGAAGTTTATTTAAAGTGACAGTGTCTCTTTACAAAATAGTTCCACTCATGTAAAAATAAAAATCAATCAACCAAGCTCAGTGGAAGCAGATTTATTGATGAAAATGCCTATTGGCATAAAATGTAACTGGCTTTTGAAAAAAAGAGGGAAATATTTTAAGATAAGTCTGTACCTTTCCATTCTAGATTTGGGTTGGCAGCAAGTAAAAGAATATTGGATGTTTAATCATCTATTTTAAACCAAGCTGTTAAATTAGATTTACAGCTCATTTCTGTAAATCAGACATTTTTATTTTGCCTCTCCAAATGCATTTTAAAGGATTGCTTAAAAATTTGACACATTTCAATATTAGTGTGGAAATTATGTTTCAGCGTTGTAGAATGCAAGATTTTGAAAGCCTACTATGGGTGATTTTTGCATGCATTAAAAAGAGGCTTTTCATCACTTGTCATATTGGAAAGTTTTCCAATTGAATATTGCTTCAGTTAGAAGTGAGGTTGGCTAATCTAAGAGTGCATTTCTTGCCAGTATTTGACAGGAGGAATAGCATCGTACTGTGGAGATAAAGTACACAAAATTGTTGACCATTTCAATACCCTTGTTGCACCGATGAAATTCTTCAAGGTATGGAATAAGCTCAAGTTTGTGCACAATGAGTAACTCTTGATTGTGGGACAGGCCACTGTGTGAATGTAAGGTTAAAGGCTGGGTACATTGAATGAGTGACGTTTCTGGTGATTAGCAGAAGTTGGTTTGCAATGTATGAGTGAAGTTTTTTTGTTATAATAAGAAGCTCGGATGCAAAGTACGAGTGGCAATTCATGTTATTACAAGAAGCACAGGCACAATGTGTGAGTGAAGATTCTTGTGATTAGAAGAAGTGAAGATTCAATGCACTGTGTGAGTGAAGTTTATTGTGATCATACAAGAAGATAAAAGGAGAAAATCAAATGCGAAAGAAAGTAAATTTTTTTATGTATTTGCAAATCAAACCATGTTCACCCGCAGAGGTAGAATTATGAACATTGGGCTGTCAGCTGCTTTCAACAAATTCACGACTAACTGCTTTGCACCTTTTGACAAGACTGCAAGATCATATCACTTGGATGTATTGTGTAAGATTGAAAATCCGGCACATTAGACATTCTTAGCTGTTGCAGAAATACAGACTACTTTTAAAAGGCTTTTTATTTGGGGGCAGGAAATTTCTTGGGCCAAGAGATGGAAGATATTGTATCCGTGGTAACTGCAGGACTGAAACTCCAGCAGTTTGTCACTGTCATCTCAATTCTAAATGTGATCTGTCTTGGGTGCATTATCTTTTATAACACATGCAAACTTAAAGATCCCTTACTTTCCATTTGCTCTCATTGATAAATCTGGAGAAAACACTATCTTCAACAGTATTCATCTCCATGTGCCTGTCACATGATTTGACAAGTTTTATTTCATTGTATGATTAAGGCGAATGTCAAAGCATATACTAAAATACTAATTAATTGCCTGTTTTATGCATCCTGTTATGTGATATCTCATATATCTTAAATGCATAACTGGTCATGCATTAGTCATCTGATTAACTGGTCAATCCCCATGATCCCACAGCCAACTGTAGCCTTCCCATGACTTATTATTTAATAATGCTGGGCTATTTCAGTTCTCACATGGCTATATTAGTTAAATCTAAGGATATCAAAGCTAATCTATGCCATGTGGCAGCCAGTGATTGAAGTGGGCTGAGGCACCCTAGAATGAAGTTCCAGCCTTGAAACAATCTCTGTCCACCCCCAGTGAATGCTGTTATTTGCTAATCTTCTACTGTTGCAGCGTGGGCCAGTGTCTACTGAATGGAAGCAGAGCTCGCTCACATTGCTCAGCAATATTGAAACTGTTCCACAACATAGTAGCTTGTTGAGTGGTATGGGTGAATTCCACATCCATTAATATCATAGAATCATAGAATGATACAGCATTGAAGGAGGCCATTCAACCCACTCTTTTGAAAGAGCTATCGATTTAGTCCCACTCCCTACTCTTTCCCGAAAGCCCTGCAAATATTTCCAAGTATTTATCCAATTCCCCCTATTCAGGTTATTATTAAATCTGATTCCATTACTCTTTCAGGCAGTGCATTCCATATCATAACTCGCTGCGTAAATATTTTTTGCTCGTGTTGCCTCTGGTTCTTTTGCCAATTACCTTAAATCTATGTCCTCTGCTTACCGACCCTTCTACCACTGGAAATCATTTCTCGTTATTTACTCTAGCAAAACCCAAGACTGTTTTGAGCACCTCAAATCTCCTTTTAACCTTCTCCACTCTCAGGAGAAAAAACACAGTTTCTCCAGTCTTTCCACGTAACTGAAGTTTTTCATAACGGTTGCCATTCTAGTCAATCTCCTCTGCACCCTGTCGAAGGCTTTGACATGCTTGTGAAAGAATCGTTCAAATAAAACTGACCCCCCCCATCAAAAAAATCACTAATAATCACCTCCTTTAAATCTCAAACTGGGATGAGAAATTTTGAAAATCTTCCTGTTGATTTTAGCACAAAGTTAATTCTGAGATGGAGAAAAAACATGATTTCCTACTGATGTTGACAACTTTTTTATTTTGGTAATATAACCACAGGAGGTATGTTATCAGTCCTTGTTGGCAAGAGTTTCTAACACAGCGATGGAAACAGGTGAAGGATCAATGCTTCGTCATACTGCTTCAGTAATAATCCCCTACATGATCGCTGACCTTTCTCTTTGTTTAACATTTAATTTGTCAAAGGATTTTCTTTTTAAGAAGCTTGCACTGGTTGACCGAGTCAGAAACTGGTGCTATGTTACCTTTTCTGGGAATTTGTTGGGTTGGATAATGTATCTTATGCAGCAAGAGTTTGTTTCCATTTTGCATGATTGTGTCCCTCCCTCAGCAAGGAAGTGTTGCAATGTTCATGGTGAGAGAGAGGGGCTTGTTGTATGGACTTACAGGAAGGGGAACCAGAGTGCTTAGTACTTCCCCTGTTTTAGGCAGAGGCTGGACACATTTTCCAACTGGTGTATGTACCAACAGAAGCCTAATTCATATGTATGTGGCAGAAAGGATAGGTTTACACTGCACTGCAGCCTGTTGTTAGAACACAAGAACATAAGAATTAGGACCAGGAGTAGGCCATCTAGCCCCTCGAGCCTGCTCCGCCATTCAACATGATCTGGCCATGGACTCAGCTCCACTTACCCGCCCACTCCCCGTAACGCTTAATTCCCTTATTGGTTAAAAATCTATCTATCTGTGATTTGAATACATTCAATGAGCTAGCCTCAACTGCTTCCTTGAGCAGAGAATTCCACAGATTCATAACTCTCTGGGAGAAGAAATTCCTTCTCAACTCGGTTTTAAATTGGCTCCCCTGTATTTTGAGGCTGTGCCCCCTAGTTCTAGTCTCTACGACCAGTGGAAACAACCTCTCTGCCTTTATCTTGTCTATCCCTTTCATTATTTTAAATGTTTCTATAAGATCACTGCTCATCCTTCTGAACTCCAACGAGTAAAGACCCAGTCTACTCAATCTATCATCATAAGGTAACCCCCTCATCTCCGGAATCAGCTTAGTGAATTGTCTGTGTACCCGCTCTAAAGCTTAGTATATCCTTCCTTAAGTAAGGTGACCAAAACTGCATGCAGTACTCCAGGTGGGCCTCACCAATACCCTATACAGTTGCAGCAGGACCTCCCTGCTTTTGTACTCCATCCCTCTCGCAATGAAGGCCAACATTCCATTCGCCTTCCTGATTACCTGCTGCACCTGCAAACTAACTTTTTGGGATTCATGCACAAGGACCCCCAGGTCTCTCTGCACCGCAGCATGTTGTAATTTCTCCCCATTCAAATAATATTCCCTTTTACTGTTTTTTTTCCAAGGTGGATGACCTCACATTTTGCAACATTGTATTCCATCTGCCAAACCTTAGCCCATTCGCTTAACCTATCTAAATCTATTTGCAGCCTCTCTGTGTCCTCTACACAACCCGCTTTCCCACTAATCTTTGTGTCATCTGCAAATTTTGTGACACTACACTCTGTCCCCTCTTCCAGGTCATCTATGTATATGGTAAACAGTGGCACACCACGAACCACCAATTTCCAACTCGAAAAGGACCCATTTATCCCGACACTCTGCTTTCTGTTCGCCAGCCATAGAAACATTGAAACATAGAAAAATGGGTGCAGGAGTAGGCCATTCGGCCCTTCTAGCCGGCACCGCTGTTCAATGGGTCCATGGCTGAACATGCAACTTCAGTACCCCCTTCCTGCTTTCTCGCCATACCCCTTGATCCCCCGAGTAGTAAGGACTTCATCGAACTCCCTTTCGAATATATTTAGTGAATTGGCCTCAACAACTTTCTGTGGCAGAGAATTCCACAGGTTCACTACTCTCTGGGTGAAGAAGTTTCTCCTCATCTTGGTCCTAAATGGCTCACCCCTTATCCTTAGACTGTGACCCCTGGTTCTGGACTTCCCCAACATTGGGAACATTCTTCCTGCATCTAACCTGTCTAAACCCGTCAGAATTTTAAACGTTTCTATGAGGTCCCCTCTCATTCTTCTGAACTCCAGTGAATACAAGCCCAGTTGATCCAGTCTTTCTTGATAGGTCAGTCCCACCATCCCGGGAATCAGTCTGGTGAACCTTCGCTGCACTCCCTCAATAGCAAGAATGTCCTTCCTCAAGTTAGGAGACCAAAACTGTACACAATACTCCAGGTGTGGCCTCACCAAGGCCCTGTACAACTGTAGCAACACCTCCCTGCCCCTGTACTCAAATCCCCTCGCTATGAAGGCCAACATGCCATTTGCTTTCTTAACCGCCTGCTGTACCTGCATGCCAAACTTCAATGACTGATGTACCATGACACCCAGGTCTCGTTGCACCTCTCCTTTTCCGAATCTGTCACCATTCAGATAATAGTCAGTCTCTCTGTTTTTACCACCAAAGTGGATAACCTCACATTTATCCACATTATACTTCATCTGCCATGCATTTGCCCACTCAGCTAACCTATCCAAGTCACTCTGCAACCTCATAGCATCCTCCTCGCAGCTCACACTGCCACCCAACTTAGTATCATCTGCAAATTTGGAGATACTACATTTAATCCCCTCATCTAAATCATTAATGTACAGTGTAAACAGCTGAGGCCCCAGCACAGAACCTTGCGGTACCCCACTAGTCACTGCCTGCCATTCTGAAAAGTCCCCATTTATTCCTACTCTTTGCTTCCTGTCTGACAACCAGTTCTCAATCCATGTCAGCACACTACCACCAATCCCATGTGCTTTAACTTTGCACATTAATCACTTGTGTGGGACCTTGTCGAAAGCCTTCTGAAAGTCCAAATATACCACATCAACTGGTTCTCCCTTGTCCACTCTACTGGAAACATCCTCAAAAAATTCCAGAAGATTTGTCAAGCATGATTTCCCTTTCACAAATCCATGCTGACTTGGACCTATCATGTCACCTCTTTCCAAATGCGCTGCTATGACATCCTTAATAATTGATTCCATCATTTTACCCACTACTGAGGTCAGGCTGACCGGTCTATAATTCCCTGTTTTCTCTCTCCCTCCTTTTTTAAAAAGTGGGGTTACATTGGCTACCCTCCACTCGATAGGAACTGATCCAGAGTCAATGGAATGTTGTAAAATGACTGTCAATGCATCCGCTATTTCCAAGGCCACCTCCTTAAGTACTCTGGGATGCAGTCCATCAGGCCCTGGGGATTTATCGGCCTTCAATCCCATCAATTTCCCCAACACAATTTTCCGACTAATAAGGATTTCCCTCAGTTCCTCCTCCTTACTAGACCCTCTGACCCCTTTTATATCCGGATGGTTGTTTGTGTCCTCCTTAGTGAATACCGAACCAAAGTACTTGTTCAATTGGTCTGCCATTTCTTTGTTCCCCGTTATGACTTCCCCTGATTCTGACTGCAGGGGACCTATGTTTGTCTTTACTAACCTTTTTCTCTTTACTTATCTATAGAAGCTTTTGCAATCCGTCTTAATGTTCCCTGCAAGCTTCTTCTCGTACTCCATTTTCCCTGCCCTAATCAAACCCTTTGTCCTCCTCTGCTGAGTTCTAAATTTCTCCCAGTCCCCAGGTTCACTGCTATTTCTGGCCAATTTGTATGCCACTTCCTTGGCTTTAATACTATCCCTGATTTCCCTTGATAGCCACAGTTGAGCCACCTTCCCTTTTTTATTTTTACGACAGACAGGAATGTACAATTGTTGTATTTCATCCATGCGGTCTCTAAATGTCTGCCATTGCCCATCCACAGTCAACCCCTTAAGTATCATTCGCCAATCTATCCAAGCCAATTCACGCCTCATACCTTCAAAGTTACCCTTCTTTAAGTTCTGGACCATGGTCTCTGAATTAACTGTTTCCATCTCCATCCTAATGCAGAATTCCACCATATTATGGTCACTCTTCCCCAAGGGGCCTCGCACAATGAGATTGCTAATTAATCCCCTCTCATTACACAACACCCAGTCTAAGATGGCCTCCCCCCTAGTTGGTTCCTCGACATATTGGTCTAGAAAACCATCCCTTATGCACTCCAGGAAATCCTCCTCCACCGTATTGCTTCCAGTTTGGTTAGCCCAATCTATGTGCATATTAAAGTCACCATTATAACTGCTGCACCTTTATTGCATGCACCCCTAATTTCCTGTTTGATGCCCTCCCCAACATCACTACTACTGTTTGGAGGTCTGTACTCAACTCCCACTAACGTTTTTTGCCCTTTGGTGTTCTGCAGCTCTACCCATATAGATTCCACATCATCCAAGTTAATGTCCTTCCTAACTATTGCATTAATCTCCTCCTTAACCAGCAATGCTACCCCACCTCCTTTTCCTTTTATTCTATCCTTCCTGAATGTTGAATACCCCTCGATGTTGAGTTCCCAGCCCTGATCATCCTGGAGCCACGTCTCCGTAATCCCGATCACATCATATTTGTTAACATCTATTTGCACAGTTAATTCATCCACCTTATTACGGATACACCTTGCATTAAGACACAAAGCCTTCAGGCTTGTTTTTTTAACAGCCTTTGTCCTTTTAGAATTTTGGTGTACAGTGGCCCTTTTTGTTCTTTGCCTTGGGTTTCTCTGCCCTCCATTTTCCTCATCTCCTTTCTGTCTTTTGCTTTTGTCTCCTTTTTGTTTCCCTCCATCTCCCTGCATTGGTTCCCATCCCCCTGCCATATTAGTTTAACTCCTCCACAACAGCACTAGCAAACACTCCCCCTCGGACATTGGTTCCGGTCCTGCAGACCATCCAGTCTCTATCTATGCTAATACACTTCCTCTGACTCCACGTACCTTTATCTTCTGCAGTAACCTTTTGCGTGGCACCTTATCGAATGCCTTTTGGAAATCAAAATACACCACATCCATCGGTACACCTCTATCCACCATGCTCGTTATATCCTCAAAGAATTCCAGTAAATTAGTTAAACATGATTTCCCCTTCATGAATCTATGTTGCGTCTGCTTGATTGCACTATTCCTATCTAGATGTCCCACTATTTCTTCCTGAGTGATAGCTTCAAGCATTTTCCCCACTACAGATGTTAAACTAACCGGCCTATAGTTACCTGCCTTTTGTCTGCCCCCTTTTTTAAACAGAGGCGTCACATTAGCTGCTTTCCAATCTGCTAGTACCTCCCCAGAGTCCAGAGAATTTTGGTAGATTATAACGAATGCATCTGCTATAACTTCCGCCATCTCTTTTAATACCCTGGGATACATTTCATCAGGACCAGGGGACTTGTCTACCTTGAGTCCCATTAGCCTGTTCAGCCTGTTGCATCTGTCTGTTGCCTGAATGTGCTTCATGGACATGGGTGGAATATTTCTATCGGCCTAGGTACTCTGGGTTGAGTGGCTATTCATTCATTTGTTGTCCCCTGTACCTTCACAGCCAGCAGGGACACCTGAGGTTGTCTTTCTCCTGAAAGTGTATAATTCGATACCTTCTTTCCCAAACCCCTCTCATACTTTGGTGCTTAGTGCGGTGGATACTTTCCCTTCTGTTTACAAGAGAAAATACTATGGATGCTGGAAATCTGAAATAAAAGCTGGAAATACTCAGCAAGTCAGGCAACATCTGTGGTGAGAGGAACAGAGTTAACATTTCAGATCGATTAACCTTTCATCAGAACTGGAAAAGGTTAGCAATGTAACTGGTTTCAAACGGGTAAGTGATTGGCTGGTGGATTGGTGAGTATTTAATCTTTTTATTTCCTTATCAGGATGTAGCTTTTGACATTGTTGCCAAATGAAGTTAATTTAAGGGTTAAGTCATGGCAGAAAAGCCCAGACCCATGTCATGCTCCTCCTGTGCTATGTGAGAGGTCAGGGACGCTCCCAGTGCCCGTGACTACTATGTGTGCAGGAAGTGCATCCAAATGCAGCTCCTGACAGACTGCGTTGCAGCACTGGAGCTGTGCATGGATTCACTCTGGAGCATCCACGATGCTGAGGATGTCGTGAATAGCACGTTTAGTGAGTTGGTCACACCGCAGGTAAAGGTTACTCAGGCAGTTAGGGAATGGGTGACCACCAGGCAGAGCAGCGGAAGGAACATAGTGCAGGGGTGCCTTGCGGTCATCCCCCCTCCAAAACAGATATGCCACTTTGGGTACTGTTGGTGGGGGCGGGGGGGATGGCTCATCAGGGGAGGACACCTGCAGCCAAGTTCATGGCATCATGGGTGACTCTGCTGCACAGGAGGGCAGGAAAAAGAGTGGGAGAGCTAGAGTGGTAGGGGATTCTATTCTAAGGGGAATAGATAGTCGTTTCTGCGGCCGCAATTGAGACTCCAGGATGGTATGTTGCCTCCCTGGTGCAAGGGTCAGGGATGTCTCGGCTGTGGGGCATTTTGGAGGGGGAGAGTGAACAGCCAGTTGACATGGTGCATATAGGTACCAACGATATAGGTAAAAAAACGGGATGAGGTCCTACAAGCTGAATTTAGGGAGCTCGGCGTTAAATTAAAAAGTAGGACCTCAAAGGTAGTAATGTCAGGATTGCTACCAGTGCCACGTGCTAGTCAGAGTAGAAATAGCATGATAGTTAAGATGAATACGTGGCTTGAGGAATGGTGCAAGAGGGAGGGATTAAAATTCTTGAGACATTGGAACTGATTCTGGAGGAGGTGGGACCAGTACAAACCGAATGGTCTGCATCTGGGCAGGACCAGAACCAATGTCCTAGGATGAGTGTTTGCTAGTGCTGTTGGGGAGGGTTTAAACTGATATGGCGGGGGGATGTGAATCTATGCAGGGAGAGAGATGTAAGCAAAATGGGGGCAGAAGCAAAAGGTAGAAAGGAGATAAGGAAAGTTGGAGAGCAGAGAAATCAATGGCAAAAATCAAAAAGGGCCACATTACATCATAAATCTAAAAGGACAAAGAGTGTTAAAAAAAACAAGCCTGAAGGCTCTGTGTCTCAATGCGAGGAGCATTCATAATAAGATGGATGAATTAACTGCGCAGATAGCTATTAACGGATATGATGTAATTGGAATTACGGAGACATGGCTCCAGGGTGACCAAGGCTGGAACTCAACATCCAGGAAGGATAGACAGAAAGGAAAAGGAGGTGGGGTAGCATTGCTGGTTAAAGAGGAGATTAACGCAATAGTAAGGAAGGACATTAGCTTGGATGATGTGGAATCTGTATGGGTTGAAATACGGAACACCAAAGGGCAGAAAACGCTAGTGGGAGTTGGATACAGACCACCCAACAGTAGTAGTGAGTTTGGGGATGGCATCAAACAGGAAATCAGGGATGCCTGCAATAAAGGTACAGCAGTTAACATGGGTGACTTTAATCTACATATAGATTGGGCTAACCAAACTAGTCGCAATACAGTGGAGGAGGATTTCCTGGAGTGTATAAGAGTTGGTTTTCTCGACCAATATGTTGAGGAACCAACTTGAGAGCAGGCCATCCTCGACTGGGACTTGTGCAATGAGAGAGGATTAATTCGCAATCTTGTTGTGCGAGGCCCCTTGGTAAAGAGTGACCATAATATGGTAGAATTCTTCATCAAGATGGAGAGTGACACAGTTAATTCAGAGACTATGGTCCTAAACTTAAAGAAAGGTAACTTCGTTGGTATGAGACATGAATTGGCTAGGCTGGACTGGCAAATTATATTTAAAGGGTTGACGGTGGATAAGCAGTGGCAGATATTTAAAGATCACATGGATGAACTTCAACAATTGTACATCCCAGTCCGGCGTAAAAATAAAACGGGGAAGGTGGCTCAACCATGGCTAACAATGAAAATTAGGAAAAGTGTTAAATCCAAGGAAGAGGCATATAAATTTGCCAGATAAAGCAACAAACCTGAGGACTGGGAGAAATTTAGAATTCAACAGGGGAGGACAAAGGGTTTAATTAGGAGGGGGAAAATAGAGTACGAGAGTAAGTTGTAGGGAACATAAAAACTGTCTGCAAAAGCTTCTATAGGTTCGTGAAGAGAAAACGATTAGTGAAGACAAATGTAGGTCCCTTGCAGTCAGAACCAGGTGAATTTATAATGGGGAACAAAGAAATGGCAGACCTATTGAACAGACACTTTGGTTCTGTCTTCACCTGAGGAAGACATAAATAACCTTCCGGAAATACTAGGGGACCGACGGTCTAGCGAGAAGGAGGAACTGAAGGAAATCCTTATTAGTCAGGAAATTGTGTTTGGAAAATTGAGGGGATTGAAGGCCGATAATCTTCCAGGGCCTGATAGTCTTCATCCCAGAGTATTAAGGAAATGGCCCTAGAAATAGTGGATGCAGAGGTGGTCATTTTCCAACATTCTATCGACTCTGGATCAGTTCCTATGGATTGGAGGGTAGTTAATGTAACCCCACTTTTTAAAAAAGGAGGGAGCGAGAAAACAGGGAATTATAGACCGGTTAGCCTGACATCGGTAGTGGAATCAATTATTAAAGACGTAATAGCAGCGCTTTTGGAAAGCAGTGACAGGATCGGTCCAAGTCAGCATGGATTTATCAAAGGGAAATCATGATTGACAAATCTTCTAGAATTTTTTGAGGATGTAATAAGTAGAGTGGACAAGGGAGAACCAGTGGATGTGGTGTATTTGGACTTTCAAAAGGCTTTTGACAAGGTCCCACAAAAGAGTTTAGTGCGCAAAATTAAGGCATTGGTATTGGGGGTAATGTACTGACGTGGATAGAGAACTGGTTGGCAGACAGGAAGCAAAGAGTAGGAATAAACGGGTCCTTTTCAGAATGGCAGGCAATGAGTCGTGGGGTGCTGCAAGGTTCAGTGCTGGGCTCCCAGCTATTTACAATATACATTAATGATTTGGATGAAGGAATTGAGTGTAATATCTCCAAGTTTGCAGATGACACTAAGCTGGGTGGCAGTGTGAGCTGTGAGGAGGACGCTAAGAGGCTGCAGGGTGACTTGGACAGGTTAGGTGAGTGGGCAAATGCATGGCAGATGCAGTATAATGTAGATAAATGTGAGGTTTTCCACTTTGCGGCAAAAACAGGAAGGCAGAATATTATCTGAATGGCGGAAGATTAGGAAAAGGGGAGGAGCAACGAGACCTGGGCGTCATGGTACATCAGTCATTGAAAGTTGGCATGCAGGTACAGCAGACGGTGAAGAAGGCAAATGGCATGTTGGCCTTCATAGCGAGAGGATTTGAGTAGAGGAGCAAGGAGGTCTTCGTACAGTTGTACAGGGCCTTGGTGAGGCCACACCTTGAATATTGTGCACAGTTTTGGTCCCCAGTCTGAGGAAGGACATTCTTGCTATTGAGGGAGTGCAGCCAAGGTTCACCAGACTGATTCCCGGGATGGCGGGATTGAGCTATGAAGAAAGACTGGGTCGACTAGGCTTATGTTCACTGGAATTTAGAAGAATGAGAGGGAATCTCATTGAATCATATAAAATTCTGACGGGATTGGACAGGTTAGATGCAGGAAGAATGTTCCCGATGTTGGGGAAGTCCAGAACCAGGGGTCACAGTCTAAGTATAAGAGGTAAGCAATTTAGGACCGGGATAAGGAGAAATTTGTTCACTCACAGAATTGTGAACCTGTGGAATTCTCTACCACAGAAAGTTGTTGAGATCACTTTGTTGGATATATTCAAAAGGAAGTTAGATATGGCCCTTACGGCTAAAGGGATCAAAGGAGATGGAGAGAAAGCAGGAGTGGGGTACTGAAGTTGCATGATCAGACATGATCATATTGAATGTTGGTGCAGGCTCGAAGGCTAAATGGCCTACTCCTGCACCTATTTTCTATGTTTCTATATTTCTGTGCTTCTATATTTCTGTTTTTCTGTAAGCCAGTGCAGAGGCAGGGGAAAGAGAGGAAAGAATAAAGGGGGAAGGCAGGAAATTAAATGACAAAAGGGTTGAGGGTAAAAGGCAAAAGGGGATGGTAATAAAATATGTATAAGAAACAAAAGTTGAATCTAAAGGAGGTGTAAATCGCAATAGCAGAATCATTACCAAAGTTCCCTTCTGTTTCTTGACCAGCAGGTTTCCAGCATTCACAGTGTTTTGGTTTTGTAGGTTGCCATTCCTCTTCCTTAGCCTGGTCTTTTTCAACTGGTTGGTCACTGTGTTTGTGAGAGTGATGAGTCGGGACTGAGGAACACAATTTACCAACTCTCGAATCATACAGGGGCTTGCATCCCTTCAGGATTATTTAATGGGCTGGAATTTGCGGTGGGTAATAATGACAAACAACGTTCGCCGTTATTACCCCTTTCAAACTGACCGCAACTTCAGGATGCAGTGCACTGCAGTCATTCACTCCTCCGATACTGACTGCCCTGTGCCCTGTACCCCCTCTGCAGCCGGTAGTCAAGTGAAACTGACAAAAACTTGAGCTTTTCCACAGTAATATTGCAGTTAAAGATTCCATTAAATGTTGTGCCTTATTGTATTCAGTGCAAATGGGGTTTTAACAGCATATTGACTGCTAAGAAAATGTTATGGTCCTGAAAAGCAAATTTTAGTTTTGTTGAGTGTCAAATTTCTCTATTATGATTAAAAAAAATTTTTTTTGAGAAACTTCCGAAAAAAAGGAAATATATTTTGCAAATTTGTTCACATTTATTTCAGATTCTTCCTTATCCCCATGTGAGAGCCCCAATCTTTGTGTTGCTCTTGCTAACATTTGTAAAAAGTCAGGCTAAAAGCAGTTTCTCTTTTCCTGCTTCCTTGTCTGAGAATTCCGCAATATGATTGGCTGTTTCGACAGCTTGTTTACATCACAGCAGATCGTGCTCGGGGATTCCCATAATACTACACCAAGATCATTTATGCATCGAAAAAGGCAAACATCTCACCACATAGATCGCGAGATCTCTGTGTGCAGCTTTCTTCAGGACCAGCGACGAATGCCTTTGCTTCATCGCTGCCCACAAGTTCCGGGACAACTTATTTCATCCCCACATCGTTCAGAATAATTGAAAAACATGCTGGAGTATGAGCATCAATTAACCAGGGTCACGGTGATTGCTTATGATGTATGTAGCTTGGTCCCTCGCTTTATATTTTTTGGAATTGGAGGATGTGAAGTCCCGATTACAGGGTGCTGGAGGATATCCAAATTATCCTTGCTTGGTCCTTGGTTTAGAATTAATGCACCAGGCAGGAGGGAGGCTTGGAGTGTGTCCAGTGTCTCAGATGAGAGTTTGAATTAAGTGGAGATACCCTGTCTTACTAACATTCACCATGCTTTTCCACTGAAATTGTATTGGTTCAGCCTGTTCTGATGAAGGGTTATACCTGAAACATGAACATTTTTTCTTCATTTGCAGATGCTCACTGACTTGCTTAATGTTTCCAGCATTTTATGTTTTTGTTTCAGATTTCCGTCATCTTTTCATTTTTTTTTAATATCACCATGATTTGCTGCAGACTTTCCATCCTTCAGAAAATCATTGTGCTGCTCTTGAAGCATTTATCCCACTTTTCAAAAGACACCTTGAATGAGTGAAAAGTTGCCTGAGACATGTACTCTCAACCAAACATTATTCTGTTGCCATGACGTCTCTTCTTGATATTCTCGAGGCCAATTTATACAAATATTATAATGGCAATCAGAGGCACTTGCCCTTCGGTAAGAGTACATTTATTTGATCCCTTTCATTGGTCAGAAACTGCTAAACTGAAGGCTCACAGTTCTATAATGTGGGAGCCTCGCAAAGGTACTTTTCCCACTGAGATATATAACTTAGATTGCCTTGATAGCATTATGATCAACAAGCAAACATGGTCATTTTGATTTGAATCGTTAATATTTTATTCCGCCAATTTGAAGTGAAGTTCTCCAAATACTTCAGCTTGGTTGTGCCATTATTCAATGAAGATATCTGCTCAGGTGTCTTGTTTTTAGTGGTGACACTCGATCATCTCCCATTAGAAGATCTCCCGAGAGATTAATGCTGCCGCTGAATTTTCCTCCCGCTTAGGTCCAGCCACTAAGTGAACCATGAAACACGAGATAACTCTTATCTACCATTCCAGTGTATGACATGTCAGAGAATCATAAAACCTTACATCATAAAGAGAGACCATTTGGCCCATCGTGCCTGTGCCGGTTCTTGAAAGTGTGATCCAATTAGTCCCACTCCATTCCTCTTTTCCCATTTACAATGGATGTCATGATTCGTGAACGCCAGTCATGGTTAAAGAGTTTCTACATGAGGTTGCTTTCCTGCATGGGATGAATGCAACCTCCACAGGTTAAGTCTTGTTTCAACAGTCCAACTTTGCCAGGAGGAAAAGACGATCCAGGCCAAGAAAACGTTTTACAAAAAGTGTCTGATAAATTCTGTTGAATTTGTTTAATCTGAAGTTGTTGCTGCTCATGCTTTGGGTATTTATAGCTCCATATCTTGCAATAGTTAGATGCAAAATACTTGATGGCAACGTTACTGTTATTTGCTGAATATAAAAAGTATATCGAAGATCCAAATGTGAAATGATTCAGTTGACTAAAATGAAAACTTCTTTCCCTGTAGCTCTGCAATTATCTTCTTTTCAAATACATATCCAATTCCATTTTCAATGTTAATGTTGAATTTGCTTCCACCACCCTTTCAGGCAATGCATTCCAGATCACAACCACTTGCTGTTCAAAAATTCTCATCCCCCTGCCCTCCGCCCCCCTTTCTGGTTCTTTTGCTAATTACCTTAAATTTGTGTCCTCTGATTATCGACCCTCCTGCCAGTGGAAACCGTTTCTTGCTATCGACTGTACAAAAACACTTCATAGTCCCAGCTACAGAACAATCATGTCTGCATGACCTGTCTAGCGTATGATTTCACTGCTTAAATGCTTTGAGACGTTCGGTGGCTATGAAAGATGCTATATAAATGCAAGTCTTTCTTTGGGACAGATGTTAGCAAAACCAGCAGTTCATCCACTGTGGATATAGATAGAAACATAGAAACATAGAAAATAGGTGCAGGAGTAGGCCATTCGGCCCTTCGAGCCTGCACCACCATTCAATGAGTTCATGGCTGAACATGCAACTTCAGTACCCCATTCCTGCTTTCTCGCCATACCCCTTGATCCCCCTAGTAGTAAGGACTACATCTAACTCGTTTTTGAATATATTTGGTGAATTGGCCTCAATAACTTTCTGTGGTAGAGAATTCCACAGGTTCACCATTCTCTGGGTGAAGAAGTTTCTCCTCATCTCGGTCCTAAATGGCTTACCCCTTACCCTTAGACTGTGACCCCTGGTTCTGGACTTCCCCAACATTGGGAACATTCTTCCTGCATCGAATCTATCAAAACCCATCAGAATTTAAAACATTTCGATGAGATCCCCTCTCATTCTTCTGAACTCCAGTGAATACAAGCCCAGTTGATCCAGTCTTTCTTGATATGTCAGTCCCGCCATCCCGGGAATCAGTCTGGTGAACCTTCGTTGCACTCCCTCAATAGCAAGAATATCCTTCCTCAAGTTAGGAGACCAAAACTGTACACAATACTCCAGGTGTGGCCTCACCAAGGCCCTGTACAACTGTAGTAACACCTCCCTGCCCCTGTACACAAATCCCCTCGCTATGAAGGCCAACATGCCATTTGCTTTCTTAACCGCCTGCTGTACCTGCATGCCAACCTTCAATGACTGATGTACCATGACACCCAGGTCTCGTTGCACCGCCCCTTTTCCTAATCTGTCAACATTCAGATAATAGTCTGTCTCTCTGTTTTCACCACCAAAGTGGATAACCTCACATTTGTCCACATTATACTTCATCTGCCATGAATTTGCCCACTCACCTAACCTATCCAAGTCACTCTGCAGCCTCATAGCATCCTCCTCGCAGCTCACACTGCCACCCAACTTAGTGTCATCTGCAAATTTGGAGATACTACATTTAATCCCCTCGTCTAAATCATTAATGTACAATGTAAACAGCTGGGGCCCCAGCACAGAACCTTGCGGTACCCCACTAGTCACTGCCTGCCATACTGAAAAGTCCCCATTTACTCCGACTCTTTGCTTCCTGTCTGCCAACCAGTTCTCAATCCATGTCAGCACACTATCCGCAATCCCATGTGCTTTAACGTTGTACATTAATCCCTTGTGTGGGACCTTGTCGAAAGCCTCTGAAAGTCCAAATGCACCACATCAATTGGTTCTCCCTTGTCCACTCTATTTGAAACATCCACAAAAAATTCCAGAAGATTTGTCAAGCATGATTTCCCTTTCACAAATCCATGCTGACTTGGACCTATCATGTCACCTCTTTCCAAATGCGTTGCTATGACATCCTTAATAATTGATTCCATCATTTTACCCACTACCGATATCAGGCTGACCGGTCTATAATTCCCTGTTTTCTCTCTCCCTCCTTTTTGAAAAAGTGGGGTTACATTGTCTACCCTCCACTCCATAGGAACTGATCCAGAGTCGATGGAATGTTGGAAAATGACTGTCAATGCATCCGCTATTTCCAAGGCCACCTCCTTAAGTACTCTGGGATGCAGACCATCAGGCCCTGGGGATTTATCGGCCTTCAATCCCATCAATTTCCCCAACACAATTTACCGACTAATAAGGATTTCCCTCAGTTCCTCCTTCTTACTAGACCCTCTGACCCCTTTTATATCCGGAAGGTTGTTTGTGTCCTCCTTCGTGAATACCGAACCAAAGTACTTGTTCAATTTGTCTGCCATTTATTTGTTCCCCGTTATGACTTCCCCTGATTCTGACTGCAGGGACCTACATTTATCTTTACGAACCTTTTTCTCTTTACATATCTCTAGAAGCTTTTGCAGTCCATCTTAATGTTCCCTGCAAGCTTCCTCTTGTACTCTATTTTCCCTTCCCTAATCAAACCCTTTGTCCTCCTCTGCTGAGTTCTAAATTTCTCTCAGTCCCCGGGTTCGCTGCTATTTCTGGCCAATTTGTAAGCCACTTCCTTGGCTTTAATACTATTCCTGATTTCCCTTGATGGCCACGGTTGAGCCACCTTCCCTTTTTTATTTTTATGCCAGACAGGGATGTACAATTGTTGTAGTTCATCCATGCGGTCTCTAAATGTCTGCCATTGCCCATCCACAGTCAACTCATTAAGTATCATTCGCCAATATATCCTAGCGAATTCACGGCTCATACCTTCAAAATTACCCTTCTTTAAGTTCTGGACCATGGTCTCTGAATTAACTGTTTCATTCTCCATCCTAATGTAGAATTCCACCATATTATGGTCACTCTTCCCCAAGGGGCCTCGCACAACGTGATTGCTAATTAATCCCCTCTCATTACACAACACCCAGTCTAAGATGGCCTTCCCCCTAGTTGGTTCCTCGACATATTGGTCTAGAAAACCATCCCTTCGGCACTCCAGGGAATCCTCCTCCTCCGTATTGCCTTCAGTTTGGTTAGCCCAATCTATATGCATATTAAAGTCACCCATGATAACTGCTGCACCTTTATTGCATGCACCCCTAATTTCCTTTTTGATGCCCTCCCCATCATCACTACTACTGTTGGACGTCTGTACACAACTCCCACTAACGGTTTTTCCCCTTTGTTGTTCTGCAGCTCTACCCATATAGATTCCACATCATCCAAATTAATGTCCTTCCTAACTGTTGCATTAATCTCCTCTTTAACCAGCAATGCTACCCCACCTCCTTTTCCTTTTATTCTATCCTTCCTGAATGTTGAATACCCCTGGATGTTGAGTTCCCAGCCCTGATCATCCTGGAGCCACGTCTCTGTAATCCCAATCACATCATATCCGTTAACATCTATTTGCACAGTTAATCTATCCACCTTATTACGGATACTCCTTGCATTAAGACACAAAGCCTTCAGGCTTGTTTTTTAACATCCTTTGTCCTTTTAGATTTAGGATGTAGTATGGCCTTTTTTGTTTCTTGCCTTTGTTTACTCGGCCTTCCACTATTGCTTTTTACCTTTCTACCATCTGTTTCTGACTCTTTCTTACTTCACCCTGTCTCACTGCATAAATTCCCATCCCCCGCCATATTAATTTGAACACTCCCGAACTGCATTAGCAAATGTTACCCCCAGGACATCAGTTCCAGTCCTGCCCAAGTGCAGACCGTCCCTTTTGTGCAGGTCCCACTTCCCCCAGAACTGGTTCCAATGTCCCAGGAATTTGAATTCCTCCCTCTTGCACCACTGCTCAAGCCACGTATTTATTCTAATTATCTTGCTCCCTCTACTCTGATTAGCAAGTGGCACTGGTAGCAATCCAGAGATTACTACCTTTGAGGTTCTACTTTTTAATTTAACTCCTAGCTCCTTAAATTCAGCTTGTAGGACCTCTTCCCGCTTCTTACCTATATCGTTGGTACCTACATGTACCACGACAACTGGCTGTTCACCCTCCCTCTCCAGAATGCTCTGCAGCCACTCCGAGACATCCTTGACCCTTGCACCAGGGAGCCAACATACCATCCTGGAGTCTCGGTTGCGGCCGTAGAAACTCCTATCTATTCCCCTTGCAATAGAATCTCCTATCACTATAGCTCTCCCACTCTTTTTTCTGCCCTTCTGTTCAGCAGAGCCACTCATGGTGCCATGAACCTGGCTGCTGGTGCCTTCCCCTGGTAAGTCATCTCCCCCAACAGTATCCAAAACGGTATATCTGTTTTGGAGGGATCTTAACATCCCTTCATAAATGTCAGCGGATGGTGATCCTGCCCGTGTATGTGTGTTAATTTTAAATGTCATTTCAAATGATTTAGCAAATAGCTCTTGCTGTGTGCAGCTGGAGTTCGCTCTTAAATTAATGATTGTGCAACCAGCTTGGGCTTTTCAGCTGAGCTCTAAATCTTGGGACAACTTGGGCTTGTAAACAAATCCAGAATTGTTCTCTTTCCAAAGCCAACATTCTGTGCCGGTTTTATCGGCAGATGTTAAGTTTATAGTACAGCCACAGGGCACAAGCTGCCTATGGATATGCTATTCCCAGCATGTTTTTCTGGTATAATTGTGTGCCCATCTCCCCTATTCCCTTTGTGGGGGAGGAAACACACACACTGCAGGACACATTTCACATGACCAGTGGCGACTGCATGCATTGAGCAGCCAGAGCCAGGAAATCAGATGGTACTCCATATCCCAGGATTCTTGGTTCCAGACATCTGATGCCCGGTGTGCCCCCTGCCACTTCCTCTACCTGTTTCATAGTTACATCCCTCTGAATGACAACTGTGCAACGTGGAGCAGTTAACGATAATCTTGGAGACCTGATGCATTGCAAGATGCTTTCTCATCTGACGTGTTGCTCCGAGAAGCAGTGGCAACATCCATTCCTGTTTCAACCATGCCCTGTTGCAAGTCAATGTCTCAGTAACCCTAGTGAGCTGTGTGGCAGCAATGTCAACAGTGAGCTCCCTGCGAGATGGGGTGCTCTCCGTCTGATCCTCCACCATGTTCAAGCCAAAAAGGATCGCCTTTTGCATGTACGGAAGCACCAGGCCTCCGTACATGCAAAAGTGATTCCCCCGCTGTACCAGGGATCTCTGTTACTGGGTGCTCAATGCCCCTGAAGTTGTCATGGTAGATTAGACTAGACTAAGCAGTCACGTGCAACATATGAATTTAGTGGATTTCTCCGCAGTTCCTCCTGCACTTGGAGACATTGCAGCACATGCTCTGGGGATAAATTTCTGTTGTATTCTCATGCTTCTCACCATAGCTTCAGCAGACGAGCTGTGCGACACTAGCAAAATGGCCGAAACACTCTTTACCCTGTTTTTTTCCAGAGTTTCAGAGATGATTCTGCTTGCATTGCGGTAGATGAACAGAAGAACCCCATACAACTCCTCCCCATCTAATGACAGCAGAAAGTGTTGACGCTCAGAATTCATCCTCCTTTTTAGTGCAGGCCTCATGAGGTTTATATTCCAAGGCTGTGGAGCTGACGAAAGTCCCAAGTTGACCTTCTAGTCAACAGATTCCTGCTCCTCATCTCCCACCACCATTTGCATTATCTCACTTGTGCTTGGTGATTCACCTTGTGAACTGAACTGACTAAATAAATCTGCCAGGGTGGATAGACCTGTCCTGGTGCTTGTTACAGGTGGAGTGCTTGCTGTGTGGTACTGGGTTTCAGTTCCTCTGGACCAGATCACGCTGATGTTTTGGGGGTTGTTTGGAGTTGTCTGTAGAAACAGAAGACTAAAGTATGTTGGGATACTGGCTGCAAGACACCCAAGCCAACAATGTTTGTCAAGGTGATGTGTTGAAGTGTGTGAGTAAAGTGAGTGGAGAATGCATACCAGGCAAAAGATGGTGCAAGCCCTCAGTTTAAGGAAGGCCTTGACTCTGCTCTACATCTTCAACAAGGGTCCCACTCTGGATATCCAGAATGGTGTTTTTTTTATATATTTGTTCTTGGGGTGGGGGCACTGCTAGAAAGGTTGCATTTATTGCCTGTCGCCCTCATGACCTAAGCCTTGTAGATGGTGATAAGTGACCCAAGCGGTGATCTACTTGTCAGTGCCCAGTATCTGCCCAGCTCTTGTAGTCCATAGTGTTGATCTGGTTGTAAGTTTCTGGTCATTGGTGACCCCCAAGATGTTTATGGTAGGCGATTCACCAATTCAATCGTCATTACCGAGTTCAGGGTTTAAATTGCAGGGTGCCCTCCTGTTTACATTTGGTCCCGTCTTGTTGCACACTGCCTTGTTGCGCAAATGCTAAATATTGTTGAGATGTTGGATGTTTGAAGAACTGATAGTGAGAGTCAGGTATTCACGTGTATTCCAGCTCGTGTGTGAGTAAATGAATAGGAATCATGCAGGTATATTTTGTTGTAAGCTTTCTTCGCGGACTCACTTTTTCAAATCCAATTGTGACGGTAGTTCCAATTTTAAGCGGTAGTAACACAGCATCCTCTGCTGAAGTGCAGGCATAGTTGTGGAGCTTGGAAAGAATTGGGTTTTCTGAAGGTGTTATATGCAGTCTTGGTCATGGCATGAGAGAGAACTAGTTGTGGCACATGTACTCTGCTGCTCTGCTTTCTGTGGAACCTAACCAAGGAGAATGGTTCTGATGAACCTAATGGGGAGTTTGCAGGAAGGCTGAGTTCCTGGAACAAAATCCCCAGGAATCATTTGTGTGTGCGTGCTTACCTTTGGAAAAAATTGTATTGCAGCAGGAGCAACCTATGCACCAGTGCAAAGTTTTGTGTAAATTTTTACTAAACATGTATTTTAGTAATTGGTGTACATTGCATCAATAAAGACTTGGAATTATGTAGCGGCTGTCACATCCACTGGACATCTCAAAGCATTTTACAGCCAATGACGTACTTTTGGAGTGTAGTCACTGTTGCAATGTCGGAAACGCAGCAGCCAATTTGCGCACAAGCAAGCTTCCACAAACAGCAATGTGATACTGACCAGATAATCTGTTTTTTAATGTTGGTTGAAGGATAAATATTGGTCAGGACACCGGGGATAACTCCCCTGCTTTTCAAAATAGTACCATGTGATCTTTTAGCTCCACTTGAGAGAGCAGATGTCTCGGTTTGTTGCATCCGCAAGATGGCACCTCCAACAATGCAGATTTGTGCTCAAGTCCCTGGAGTGAGACTTGAACCCACAACATTCTGACTCTAAGGTGAGAGTGCTATCCATTGAGCCACAGCTGACACTTATAAATTATGTTAATGATAATCTTGCTTGTTAGTGAGGGTATTTGGATTGGCATATGGCAATAACAAAGGACGAGATGGGAGATTTTTTTTACACAGGGATTTGTCATGATCTGGAATGCATTGCCTGAAAGGGTGGTGGAAGCAGATTCAATAGCAACTTTCAAGAGGGAATTTCGTAAACTAGAAAAAAAAATGCAGGGCTATGGGGAAAGTGCAGGGGAATGAAACTAATTGGATAGTTCTCTCAACGAGCCCGCACAGGCATGATGGGCCGAACGGCCTCCTGTGCTGTATGATTCTATATAGAAACATCACTGGATATATTTTGCAAACATTGCTTGATGAACATACCAGTGATGGGCACATTGTCATGTAGAGCAGATTCAGTCAACAAATTATTCTCTAATGAAAATGCCAAATCATTTATTAACTGAATTTTCGCTACCATTCGATTTTGTTATTGTTCACAACTTTCAAAATTGGATCTAATTCTGGAATTTCATGACATTCAGAATGTGCAAGATGTCAGAAATTCTAATGTCTAATTAAGTTTTAAACACGATGGCAATTTCAGGAGAGCCTGAAGCCAGGCAATTCCATCGATGCCCAGATCTTCTACATCTCTAACAAGAGTCGCACTTTTCTGCAGCACCCTTTAATGAACAGACTGACTGATTTATAGATATTAAGAAATCCCCAAAACAGTACCAAGAAGAATGTAAGAAGGGTTCAAATGATAAGGCTGTACCCGAATTCTATTCTTAGGAGAGAGTTGGCATACTTCAGTGATGTTTTGATGGACCAACTTACTTTATATCGTTCTGATTTGTTTACATCCTCTTGGGTCTAGAACGTGTATAAATTGCCATGTCATGGACTCTTCCCCAACTTAGTTAAACTCCTGAAGGAGATGAATAACCACATGCTATCTCTGTAAAAGATTTCTTTCTAAACCCCTCAAAGGGAATGTGTTAGTAGAGTTATATGAAATTTCTCTGTCTGCAATTTCAATACAGGGGTTGAACCTATTTAAAATACACACGTGTTAAATTAGTGGACAATGGAATTTCACACGAATACAGTAATCTATTTGTTACCAAAAGCACACAGCACAATTATTCCAACATTATAAACCATATTACCCAACACTGACCATTCCCCAGATTATTTTTCCGCAGTCCCAGCAGCACAGAAATTATCAGCTCGGAAGTACCATTGCCATTTTTGGTGGATGAAAGTTTAGCATAGTCATCTGGCATTCTTCTATCTGCCATTTTAACTGAGGTGATAAAACTATTTAAAATAAGGAGACGATGTCGTTATTAACAGGCAGGGAATGTTCTACAAGTGCATTCAGCATCTAGTCACGAATGTAGGTAACAGTTTCTAACCTTATGTTCTCGGGAGTATTTATTTACCAATGACACCTTGTTAAAATGGCAGCAGTAGTCATCTGTTTGAATTTAGATAATGAAGAGTCTGTTTGTTACTCGGCATGTTTCCATTCTTCTCTTCATGGGTTTCAATTAGTCTCAATTAGTAGAAATGCTGTATTTGTCTCCTTCAGTTCTTCAATTACACTTTAAGTGAAGTAGTGTGTTCAAGTCTGTAATTGAGGGGCAATGCCATAGAGGGATTTGAAAATCAAGATGAGAATTTTAAAACCGAGGCATTGCTTAACCGGGAGCCAATGTAGGTCAGCAAGCACAGGGGTGATGGGTGAGTGGGACTTGGTGCGAGTTAGGGCACGGACAGCTGAGTTTTGGATGACCTCAAGTTTACGGAGGGTAGAACATGGGAGGCCAACAAGGAGTGTGTTGGAATAGTCAAAGGCATGGACGAGGGTTTCAGCTGTCCAACATTATTATCAGCCCCAACATCTATCGTTGTTTCTTCAGCTTTTCAGTTCACCTTCTGAATTGTGCTTCCTTCAAGCATCGTTCCAACTGGGAAGAGAGCAGTGGTGAATTTACCCTATAATAAGTTTGACCCTAAAAGGTGTTTATGATTCCGAAGGTAAAGAGCAGTGAGTTCTGTCCATGTTCCGGTCAGCATTCTTCCCTCAACCAGAGAGTTGGGAATCCAAGTACGCACATCCTTTAAAGCTAGTAGACAGGGCCAAGAATCAATCCAAAAGGCTAATAATTAAGAATAAGTGGTCACCCATTTAAATGGAAATGAGGAGAAATGTCTTCTCTCTTGAACAATAAGGGAATTGAGAGTTATGGGGAACGTGCAGGGAAGTGGAGTAAGAGGCCAAGATCAGATCAGTCATGAACTTATTGAATGGCGGAACAGGCTGGAAGGGCCAAATGGCCTGCTCCTGCTCCTATTTCTTATGTTCTTATGTTCTAACGGCATGTTGGCCATTATCATAGAATCATAGAAATTTACAGCCCATCGTGTCCAAGCTGGCCAAGAAGAGGCTCTCCAACCGAATCCCACTTTCCAGCTCTAGGTCCGTAGCCCTGAAGGTTTGAGCACTTCGAGTGCACATCCAAGTATTTTTTAAATGTGGTGATGGTTTCTGCCTCTACCACCCTTTCAGGCAGTGAGTTCCAGACCCCCACAACCCTCTGCGTAAAGAAATTTCCCCTCAAATCCCCTCTAAACGTTCAGCTAATTACTTTAAGTTTATGCCTCCTGGTTGTGGACTCCTCTGCTAAGGGAAATAGGCCCTTTCTATCCACGATATCGAGGCCCCTCATAATTTTATACACCTCAATGAGGTCTCCCCTCAGCCTCCTCTGTTCCAAGGAAAACAAACTCAGTCCATATAATCTCTCCTCATAGTTAAGATTCTCCACTCCAGGCAACATCCTCGTAAATCTTCTCTGTATCCATCCTGTAATGTGGTGACCAGAACTGCACACCGTACTCCAGCTGTGGCCTAACTAGTGTTTTATATAGTTCAATCATAACCCCCCTGCTCTTGTATTCTATGCCTCAGATAACAAAGGCAAGCATTCCGTATGCCTTCTTAACCATCTTATCTACCTGGCCTGCGACCTTCAGGGATCTGTGGACATGCACTTCAAGGTCCCTTTGTTCCTCTACACTTCTCAGTGTCCTACCATTTAACGTGTATTCCCTTTCCTTGTTAGCCCTCCCCAAATGCATTATCTCACACTTCTCCGGATTGAATTCCATTTGCCACTGTTCTGCCTACCTGACCAGTTGATTGATATCTTCCTGCAGTCCGAAGCTTTCTTCTTCATTATCAACCACACAGCCGATTTTAGTATCATCTACAAACTTCTTAATCATACTACCTATATTCAAGTTTAGATCATTGATCTATACCACAAAAAGCAAGGGACCCAGCACTGAGCCCTGCGGAACCCCAGTGGAAACAGCCTTCCAGTCACAAAAACACCCATCCACATTACACTTTGCTTCCTGCCTCTGAGCCAATTTTGGATCCAACTTGCCACTTTGCCCTGGATCCCATGGGCTTTTACTTTCGTGACCAGTCTGCCATGTGGGACCTTATCAAAAGCTTTGCTGAAATCCATATATACTATATGAAACGCATACCCTCATCGAGCCTCGTTGTTATCACCTCACAAAATTCCATCAAGTTAGTGAGACATGACCTCCCATTAACAAATCCATGCTGACTGTCCTTGATTAATCCATGTCTAAATAAAGATTTATCCTGTCCTTCAGGATTTAATCCAATAATTTTCCCACCAAGGACGTTGGATTTCAAAGGGGAGGAAGTTATACTTAAATTGTAAAGAGCCTTGTTCAGGCTCCATCTGGAGTAATGTGTTGATCTTTGAGTGTGGCACCTCAGGACCGGACTTGCAGGGGATGCAAGGCAGATTCAGGAGAATGATACCAAGGCTTAGATGGATAAATTTGAGGCCAGGTTGAAAAGAGTTGGCTTGTATTCTCTTGACTACAGAAGATTGATGGGCGACCTGATCAAGCTGTTTAAAATGTTAAAAGGATTCGATAGGTTAGATACAGAGGCCTGGAACTTGCGGTCCTGATGACGGCGAACTGGCAGCGTTTGTTGACTATTCTGGGAGTATGAATGAATTTTCCAAATTTATAAAATAAATTTCTTGAAGAACTTAACTGGGTTAATGCTGAGAAAATGTTTCCCCTAACTGGGGACTCTAGAAAACGGGGTCACAGTCTCAGAATAAGGGCCCATTTAGGACTGAGATGAGGAGAAATTTCTTCACTCAAAGGGTTGTGAATCTTTGGAATTCAGAGAGAGCTGTGGATAGAAATATAGAAACATAGAAAATAGGTGCAGGAGTAGGCCATTCGGCCCTTCGAGCCTGCACAGCCATTCAATGAATTCATGGCTGAACATGCAACTTCAGTACCCCATTCCTGCTTTCTCGCCATACCCCTTGATTCCCCTAGTAGTAAGGACTACATCTAACTCCTTTTTGAATATATTTAGTGAATTGGCCTCAACAACTTTCTGTGGTAGAGAGTTCCACAGGTTCACCACTCTCTGGGTGAAGAAGTTTCTCCTCATCTCGGTCCTAAATCGCTTACCCCTTATCCTCAGACTGTGACCCCTGGTTCTGGACTTCCCCAACAGTGGGAACATTCTTCCTGCATCTAACCTGACCAAATATGTCAGAATTTTAAACGTTCCTATGAGATCCCCTCTCATTCTTCTGAACTCCAGTGAATACAAGCCCAGTTGATCCAGTCTTTCTTGATATGTCAGTCCAGCCATCCCGGGAATCAGTCTGGTGAACCTTCGCTGCACTCCCTCAACAGCAAGAATGTCCTTCCTCAAGTTAGGAGACCAAAACTGTATACAATACTCTAGGTGTGGCCTCACCAAGGCCCTGTACAACTATAGTAACACCTCCCTGCCCCTGTTCTCAAATCCCCTTGCTATGAAGGCCAACATGCCATTTGCTTTCTTAACCGCCTGCTGTACCTGCATGCCAACCTTCAATGACTGATGTACCATGACACCCAGATCTCGTTGCACCTCCCCTTTTCCTAATCTGTCACCAATAAGATAATAGTCTGTCTCTCTGTTTTTACCACCAAAGTGGATAACCTCACATTTATCCACATTATACTTCATCTGCCATGCATTTGCCCACTCACCTAACCTATCCAAGTCACTCTGCAGCCTCATAACATCCTCTTCGCAGCTCACATTGCCACCCAACTTAGTGTCGTCTGCAAATTTGGAGATACTACATTTAATCCCCTCGTCGAAATAATGTACAATGTAAACAGCTGGGGCCCCAGCACAGAACCTTACGGTACCGCACTAGTCACTGCCTGCCATTCTGAAAAGTACCCATTTACTCCTACTCTTTGTTTCCTGTCTGCCAACCAGTTCTCAATCCACATCAGCACACTGCCCCCAATCCCATGTGCTTTAACTTTGCACATTATTACCTTGCGTGGGACCTTGGCGAAAGCCTTCTGAAAGTCCAAATACACCACATCAACTGGCTCTCCCTTGTCCACTCTATTGGAAACATCCTCAAAAAATTCCAGAAGATTTGTCAAGCACGATTTCCCTTTCACAAATCCATGCTGACGTGGACCTATCATGTCACCTTTTTCCAAATGCGCTGCTCTGACATGCTTAATAATTGATTCCATCATTTTACCCACTACCGATGTCAGGCTGACCAGTCTATAATTCCCTGTTTTCTTTCTCCCTCCTTTTTTAAAAAGTGGGGTTACATTGGCTACCCTCCACTCGATAGGAACTGATCCAGAGTCAATGGAATGTTGGAAAATGACTGTCAATGCATCCGCTATTTCCAAGCCACCTCCTTAAGTACTCTGGGATGCAGTCCATCAGGCCCTGGGGATTTATCGGCCTTCAATCCCATCAATTTCCCCAACACAATTTCCCGACTAATAAAGATTTCCCTCAGTTCCTCCTCCTTACTGGACCCTCTGACCCCTTTTATATCTGGAAGGTTGTTTGTGTCCTCCTTAGTGAATACCGAACCAAAGTACTTGTTCAATTTGTCTGCCATTTCTTTGTTCCTCGTTATGACTTCCCCTGATTCTGACTGCAGGGGACCTACATTTGTTTTTACTAACCTTTTTCTCTTTACATATCTATAGAATCTTTTGCAGTCTGTCTTAATGTTCCCTGCAAGCTTCCTCTCGTACTCTATTTTCCCTGCCCTTATCAAACTCTTTGTCCTCCTCTGCTGAGTTCTAAATTTCTCCCAGTCCTCGGGTTTGCTGCTATTTCTGGTCAATTTGTATGCCAGTTCCTTGGCTTTAATACTATCCCTGATTTCCCTTGATAGCCACGGTTGAGCCACCTTCCCTTTTTTATTTTTACGCCAGACAGGGATGTACAATTGTTGTTGTTCATCCATGCGGTCTCTAAATGTCTGCCATTGCCCATCCACAGTCAACCCCTTCAGTATCATTCGCCAATCTATCCTAGCCAATTCACGCCTCATACCTTCAACGTTACCCTTCTTTAAGTTCTAGACCATGGTCTCTAAATTAACTGTTCCATTCTCCATCCTAATGTAGAATTCCACCATATTATGGTCACTCTTCCCCAAGGTGCCTCGCACAATGAGATTGCTAATTCAAGATTGCTGTCTTGAATATACTCAGTCATTGAGTATATTCAAGACAGAGGTCGATAAATTTTGGGGAATTAATGGATATGGGGATAATGCTGGAAGGTGGAGTTGAGATCAGATCAGCCATGATCTTTTTGAATGGCGGAGCAGGCTTGAAGAGTCAAATGGACTACTCCAGCTCCTATTTCTTTTCTCATTCATTTATGGCACAAATATTTGATTCTGAACTTGTTTATATAGAAACTGTAAATCAGCCATTTTTCGGATGAGACATTAAATCGTGGCCCGTCTGCCCTCTCGGGTCGATGTAAAAGATCCCATGGCACTATATTGAAGAAGAGCAGGGGAGTAACCCTGATGGCCTGGCCAATATTCATCCCTCAATCAACATAATCAAAAAAACAGATTATCTGGTCATTGTCACATTTCTGTTTATGGGAGCTTGCTGTGTGCAAGTTGGCTGCCGCATTTCCTACCTTACAACAGTGACTACACTCCAAAAGTATTTAATTGGCTATAATGTGCTTTGAGAGGTCTGGTGGTCATGAAAGGCCTTTATAAATGCAAATCTTTTTTTGTTTAAGTGTTCCTTGAGGATGCAGATACTATCCACACATAAACTGCACATTCTCACTGTAGCTCCTCAATGCTGGTGGTATTTCTGTTACATCATGATCCTTTGCCATGTTAATCATCTGTGCAGCACATTGCTACTGTCTGGGGCTTATCACTAGACCGAGTACCATGACAGCTGGGAAATTACAGATCTTCCAATAAATCTGTCTCCGGCACGACTGAAAATAGAAAACATAAATTGGTTTGGTCACACTGTTAGGAGTTGTTTGATCACGTTTGGTGCTACAGAAGTGTGAACTACACGATCTGAAGTTAGACCGACCATTAGCCTGTGTGCTTTTGTCAGCTTGTGTGTGTTGTGACCACTCTTGCCTTGTATATTTTTCCTTTTGTACCCTTTACATTGTGTGGATAGTTAAAGGATGCTGTGATGAAAGGAGGGCCTGTTCCCTAATCAAGCACAACCGATCAGCAGCGACACAGCGAACGCTGGATGTGAATTCACAGACACGTGGCCCCCTTATTTGCTTCATTGAAACAGAAGTAATACTGGCGGCTGAGGCCCCATGCTTTTCTGACCAGTGCTTGGAGTGTCCCTCCTCAACGTAAACACCCGATCAGGGAATAAACCTTCGGTAGCTGAATATAACTTGCCATGGTTTCCTATTGCGACAGCTAAATATTGGTCCCAGGCTGGAAACGATTGCTGAGGTATAGTTGCCTTGTGCCTGATTATCAGAGGTCAGAATGTAAAGAAATTACGTATTTGTAAAGCAAAATTAAGGATTGCTGTCTATTCTTGCTCTATTCTAGTATTAAATTAAATATTTGCATTTACATAATACCCTTCATATCAACATTTGTCAATGCACTTTACATAATAAATTAGATTTGGGATTATAGTGACCAAATTAACATTGTAAATGAGTATAAGGATGGCTTTTAATTTTCCATTGTGTTCTGCTATGACAAGTGTCCTAATTTTGTTATGCTATGTGGCTTTTATTACTTGAGTTGATTTGATTCAGTGCGTTGAGAGAGTCATGAGCACTTGATGCACTAGGTTGCAGCTACTGTTGAAAGCAAAGTTCTTGAGCTCTGTTTCCTTGTATTCTTCACCCTGCCCTCAGCTGTTGCTGCCTCGTTTTATGGTATCATTTCAGTGCTTTCAAATCTGCGCTAACAGTGATGTATTGGAAATAAATCTTGCTGCAGTGCCACATAGTGGTGAATGCAGTGGAGCAGATTCACACAATGTGAGGTTGTGGCAAGGGGAAGGCAGATCAGACAGTTGGACGTAGAAGTCAATATGCCCAATTCACGGCCTCATGATTGTCTGATCTATCCTCTCATCGACACTCCACGCCAGGAAAACTAACATCAAATTTACCCCTTGTATCTGCTGGTCCATCTGTTATCATTATTTCTTTTTCTGCAGGTCTGTATATACAAAACAGCAGATTCCTTCGCTTGGAACAATGGGGGTTTGAGCCTCTATGCTCTGACTGAGCACAGTCGAACCTCGTTGTCTTTGTGTTTTGCAGACTAATCAAGGATATGAAATTATTCATAATATTGCAAATGCTGTGCCTTTCCTGTTGACTCAAAATTTATCCAGTGACTAACTGAGATATACAGATCAAGGAGGCTCCATCTGTAGCCTGTGTAGAGTTGGGTTACCTCAGCCTGGGCATGTTATACAATTGCTCTCTTTGCCCCTGAATTAAGGAAGGAACACTTGGCCTGGGTTCCCACCCCTGAGAATAAGAACTTGCATTTATACAGTGCTGTTTTCAACCTCAGGATGTCCCAAAGCGCTTTCCAGCCAATGAAGTACTTTTGAAGTGTGGTCACTGTTGCAATGTAGGAGACACGGCAGCCAATTTTCACACAGCAAGCTCCCACAAGCAGCAATGTGATAATGAGCAGATGATCTGTTTTAGTGATGTTGGTTGAGTGATAAATATTGGCCAGGACATCGGGGATAACTCGCCTGCCCTTCTTTAAAATAACGACTTTAGATTTTTTATGTTCACCTGAGAAGGCAGATTGGACCTTGGTTTAACATCTCAACCGAAAGACAGTGCGTCCGACAGTGCAGCACTCCCTCAGCACTGCACAGAAGTGTCAGCCTAGATTTTGTGCTCAAGTCTCTGGAGTGAGACTTGAACCCACAACATTCTGACTCCAAGTCAAATGCCAACCCACTGAGCCATGGCAGACCACTGCTGGAAGAGCATAAGTGCACCTGCAGCATAATAACTTGGCGATGCATAATGCCATCACTGACACACAAATGAAGGTAACTTGAGTGGGGTATTGAAGAAAATTGCACCTCAACAGGGAGTCAATGTTGACGAGAGGGGATGGGAGAAAATTGACAATTTGAAAAATCTACAGATACATTGTACCATACATCACAGCACTTTTTTAAAAAGAGGGATGTCCCCATAACCTGCTCGCATTGGTGATCTCAGATAGCCATTGTTCTTTTATTGGACAACTCCAATGTATGATAATCTGACCTTGATATGCCAGCAGCCAGGATGAGTTACTGTACATATAGCATTCAAAGTAATGACCAAGTCGAGCTTGAGCAACAGCTGTGATTGGGGTCTTTCCTTGCTTATTGGTTGGTGTGATTTGCCTTCGCTGCACTATTTATGCTCATATTGGCCCAGAGCCAACTCACAACCACTTAGAGCTCCATAATTCATCCTTGAATGTGCATTGTCATGACAGACACCACCACAACAAGTGGTATTTATGTTCCTTAATGTAAAGAATGTCCCAAGGTGCTTAAAATATATACATATGGAAAATGGGCATTGAGCCAGAGAAGGAGAAGCTTGACCAAAGAAATAGGTTTTAAAGAGCTTTTTAAAGATGAGGAGATGGTTGGATTTAAATAGTTACTTCGAGAGAGTATACCCCAAGGAGCTGAAGGTTTTGTTGGCAATAATGGACTGAAGAGACAGGAAGATGCACAAGAAACTAGAATCAGATAAACAAGTATTGGGGAGGAAATATGATTGAAGGACATTATGAAGATATAGCATAACCATTGTTAGATTTAAAGACCACGATGAGAATTGAAATTTGAAGCAGTGGGTTACCGTGTGGGTAACGAGGATAGGGATAATGGGTGAGTGAGCCTACAGGTAGGATATGTGCAGCAAAGTTTCTGAAGGATGGGACGCCAAGTGGAGTCAAACTTAGAGATGATTAAGGCAAGTCTTGATGTGTCCACATTGGCAGGGGTTAAAATGGGAGCAGAGGCAGAGAATGTTCTGGAGGTGGAAGAGAATATGAGGTCTGAAGCTCGGCTCCAGGTAAAACAGGATTCTGAGGTTGCAAGCAATCTGGTTCAGTCTGAGACAGAAGGGAGAGAGATGGAATCAGTGGCAAGAGAGTGCAGTTGATGGTGTGGCTGAAGATAATGTCTTTGCTTTTCCAAAAGTTAAGCTGGTGTAATTTGAGACTCATCCAAGAAATCTGATGGCATCAACGGAATCATGCAATCAATAGAAGTGATGGTGCTGGGGTGGAGCTAAACCCATATCTGCAGTTGATAATCCTGTGGGACATCATGTAGATAAGAGCATGGGGCCAAGAATAGATACTTGGGAGATTCCAGAATTGATGGGGAAGGGCAGGCGGGTGGGGGGGAAGCCATTGTGGAGATACTGTGCCACTATTCAGTTAATTAGGATTGGATTCAAGTGATGGCAGATCCATCGAGCTTTTTAAAGTTATATGGGGAACATGGAGATGGCAGAAACTCTGAACAAATATTTTGTATCAGTCTTTACGGTAGAGGACACGAACAGTATTCCAACAGTGGATAGTCAAGGGGTTATAGGCGGGGAGGAACTTCACACAATCACAATTACTGAGGAGATTACCCAGTAAGACAATGGGACTAAAGGCAGATAAATCCCCTGGATCTGATGGCTTGCATCCTTGGGTCTTAAGAGAAGTAGCGGCAGGGATTGTAGATGCATTGGTTGTAATTTACCAAAATTCCCTGGATTCTGGGGAGGTCCCAGCAGATTGGAAAACTGCAATTTAAAAAAAGGAGGCAGACCAAAAGCAGGAAACTGTAGACCAGTTAGTCTAACATCTGTGGTTGGGAAAATGTTGGAGTCCATTATCAAAGAAGCTATAGCAGGACATTTGTAAAAGCAAAATTCGGTCAGGCTGAATCAGCATGGATTTATGAAGGGGAAGTCAAATTTGACAAATTTTCTGGAAATCTTTGAGGATGTTACAAACAGGGTGGATAAAGGGGAACCAGTGGATGTGGTGTATTTGGACTTCCACAAGGCATTTGACAAGGTGCCACATAAAAGGTTAGAGCACAAGATAAAAGTTCACAGGGTTGGGGGTAATATATTAGCATGGATAGAGGATTAGCTAACAAACATAAAACCGATTCGGGATAAATGATTCATTCTCAGGTTGGCAATCAGTAACTAGTGGGGTACCGCAGGAATCAGTGCTGGGACCCCAACTATTTACAATCTATATCAACGACTTGAAAGAAGGGACTGAGTGTAACGGAGCCAAGTTTGCTGACAACACAAAGATGGGAGGAAAAGCAATGTGTGAGGAGGAAACACAAAATCTGCAAAAGGACATAGACAGGCTAAGTGAGTGGGCAAAAATTTGACAGATGTTGGAAAGTGTGAGGCAGAAAAAAATCAAAGAGCAAGTTATTATTTAAATGGAGAGAGATTGCAAAGTGCTGCATTAGAGCGGGACCTGGGGGTACTTGTGCAAGAAACACAAAAGGTTAGTATGCAGGTACAGCAAGTGATCAGGAAGGCCAATGGAATCTTGGCCTTTATTGCAAAGGGAATGGAGTATAAAAGCAGGGCAGTCTTGCTACAGTTATATAAGGCATTGGTGAGGCCACACCTGGAATATTGCGTGCAGTTCCGGTTTCCATATTTACAAAAGGATATATTTTACAAAAGGATTTGGAGGCAGTTCAGAGAAGGTTCACAAGGTTGATTCCAGAGATGAGGGAAGGTTGAGTTGTTTGGGCCTCTACTCATTGGAATTCGGAAGAATGAGAGGTGATCTTATCGAAACGTATAAGATTATGAGGATGCTTGACAAGGTGGATGCAGAAAGGATGTTTCCACTGATAGGAGAGACTAGAACTAGAGGGCAAAATCTTAGAATAAGGGGCCGCCCATTTAAAACTGAGATGAGGAGAAATTTCTTCTCTGAGAGTTGTGGATCTGTGGAACTCACTGCCTCCGAGAGCTGTGGAAGCTGGGACATTGAATAAATTTAGACAGAAATAGACAGTTTCTTAAACGATGAGGAAATAAGGGGTTATGGGGAGCGGGCAGGGAGGTGGACCTGAGTCTATGATCGGATCAGCCATGATTGTATTGAATGATGGAGCAGGCTCGAGGGGACGTATGGCCCATTCCTGCTGCTATTTCTTCTGTTCTTATGAGCAACCTCAGAGTTGCAGTGATAGCATGACATTCATTTGCCACTATACTCTCTATTTTGTGGTATAAACTCGGTTTGAGTTTATACCACAAAAAAGTATACAATATAATGTGAACAGATGTGATGTATTTCAAAATAATTCAGCAGAATGGGATTTAGATTACAACTGAAAAAACATTAGTTTGGGATGGAGGATTGGAGACTTGCAGAACTGACCAACATGATGCCAGAATTACAACTGATCGCCAAACCCAACCTATCAATAAGCTCCAATGAGAAAGTCTTCACAGAGCAAAATACTTAATTTCTTTTCTACATCTGTCGAGCTGGACAAAATTCTACCAGGGCTAGAATTTCGTCAGACTCGTTACTTGACAAAATATAAGAGAATTTTCGCCATTTTTTAATGGGGTAAGTTTGGCCAAAAAATACCCCCATCGTTTAAAAAAACGGCGTTGCTGGAAGAATTATGCTGGAAAATGGCATCCTCTCCAGCTTTACCGTGAAGCCGATATCACAAAAAATACAGGGAAAAAAAAACACCAAAACATTTTCAAAAATAAAAAAATTAAAATTGAGAGAGCATTAACTGCAGACTCGCTGAAAAATAAATTGAACTTACCTTTTTTGTAGGTCTTCTTACTTACCGGCATTCTTGAAGCTGCAACACAACGTTTTTCAAATCGGTGTTTTGCAAAGCGAGTACGGCGATGCCAAACAGTCAAATTTAGGCGGTACGTTTTTCTAGGTATGGCATTACTGAAAATGGCGATATTTTGACAATGCCATCCTTAAGTTTGTGGAATTTTTAAACTGTTTATTTTGAGGAAAAAAATGTTTTAACGTGAAAAAATTGCGCTAAAAATACATTACCGTGACAAATTTCTAACCCCATGTATGTTGTCATCACCTGTCACAAGAGGCACGAGTCTTTGCAGTAAATGGGCCACAGAACCCGAATTTAGTTTAATGCCCTTATTATTTTTATTACTTTCATATTTTATCACAAACCTCAAAGCACCCAATGAGAGTCAGCGGTTGCACAATATCAATTGTTATTAACCATGTCCAACTGTTCCTTAACATGACCTTAGAATGTACTTGGGGTAGGGTAGCTTCACAGCAGCATCATTTTGATAATGACTCTCATTGTGTTTAATTCTTATAACCAGTAATGACTGCACTTCGAGTGGAGTTGAAACTGCTACATTATTAGCTCTATTATTGCAGAGGGTCTGTGAAGCTATCTTCTCTATTTGGCAAATAACATGAGAGCCGATTTTAACCTCAAGAGAATGAGGAATAAAGGGGCACAAGGAAAAATGTCAATTCTGATATAAAGAGAAAATCCATCTGAAAGTAAAAAGGTAAATGTGTTATGCCAGACCCTTCTTCAAAGAGAGGTCTGCCCTCTTGAGAATTCCTGATTATAATCGCTCAACCATTGGTGGCCGAGCATTCTGTTTCCTGTGCCCTAACCTCTGGAACTCCTTCCCTAAATGTCTCTGCCTCTCTACCTCTCTTTCCTCCTTCAAGATGCTCCTTAAAACATACCTCTGACCAAGCTTTTGGTCACCTGCGCTAATTTCTACTTGTGCAGCTTGGTGTCACATTTTTGTAATCTCCTAACACTCTTGTGAAGCCCCTTGGGACGTTTCACTACGTTAAAGGTGCTATATAAATACACGTTGTTAAATCGGTTTTCAAAACTTGTAAGTAAGCTTTATTCAACTTGAGGGGAGGGGGAACAGAATTAAAGGTAACAACAAACTGCTTTGAAGCGTTTCACAATGTGTCTTGTATGGAAATGTAAGGAGAAGTTTAAAATAAAATCATTTGCAGGTGGCATCGGCATTATAAAAATGCTGTCTCCACAAAATAACATTACCATTTCAGAGATGGTCGCACTTCTAACCTGTACCAGTCTAAATGGAGCCATGATCTAATTGAATAGTGGAACCGGTTCGGGAGGCTGAATGGCCTTCTCTTGTTCCTACATTCCTAAATCATTGTCAGAATCAATGATCTAGTTGTTTAAAACTTTGAACCCACTGGTTCTCTAATGCCAAATTAAGTTGTTACAGGTTATTAATTTGATTGTAATTCAATGTCGGGGGGCAATGGGTTAAAATTGTCCATACAACAGATTCCACATATAGAGTGAAGCTCTTTCTTGTTATTACACTTGCATGTGACCTTGGATATTTTTTTTTTGCACTTTCAATTTTGTGAGCAGGATATGTGTATTCTGTAGCATGTTTCCCACTATGAACAAGGCTGGTGTAGATATTCCCGGGACCATTTTCATCAGATGGGAGACTGCCTCTTGCTCGATGCCAAGTGGTTTGTGGCCTGAACCATTTTGATGGACGGGCCTCAATAGCATTCAGTCGGCAGGTTACTCGCGTCTTTGGAACGACTGGCCGACCGGAGGGTGTGGGAGGTCCTGCATCTCCACTGCCAAGACCAGTTGATGCAGGCAAGTTTCAAAAGGGGGGTGGAGGTGATCCCGAGCGAAGATCGGGCATTGGGGAGTGCATCAATTCTGTGGAGGATGCTCCTCCTAACTCTACAAAATTCATTTCTAAAATTTCTTTCCCCACCTTTTTTGAGCAGCCGGAAGCATAAGAAATATGAGCAGAAGTAGGCCATTCAGCCCCCCTGTTCGGCCATTGAATGAGATCATGGCTGATCTTTTACCTCAACTCCACTTTCCCACCCAATCCCCATATCTCTTGATTCCCTTAACATCCAAGATTTATCGATCTCTGTCTTGAATATGCTCAATGACCTGAGCACCCACAACCGTCTGTGGTAGAGAATTCCAAAGATTCAGCACCCTCTGAGTGAAGAAATTTATCCTCATCTCAGTTCTAAATGGCTGACCCCTTATTCTGAGACTGTGACACATAGTTCTAGACTCCCCAGCCAGGGTAAACACCCTCCTAATATTTACCCTGTCGAGCCCTGTAAGAATGTTATATGTTTCAATGAGATCACCTCTCATTCTTCTAAACTCTAGCGAATACAGTTCTCGTCTGCTCAGTCTCTCATCAGACAATCTGGCCATCCCAGGAACTATCATTGCATTCCCTCTATGACAAGTATATCCTTCCTTAGGTCAGGAGACTGAACTGTATGCAATATTCCAGGTGTGGATTCACCAGGGCTCTATGTAATTAGTCCCTTTAAGAACCACTGGTTAGGCCGTTCAATGGTGAGTATCGATGGGCGGAGCTTGCTCGGCACATTATGTCATATGAGCCAATGAGGCTTCCGCCTGTTTCTATTGGGCACCAGAGTTGTCTGTTTTTTGGGCTCCACCAAAAGTGCGGCGCTGCACTTGTCAGTCGCATTACTACCCGCGTTCCCAAATGAATGAATGTCGGCCATGCCGTCTGTTGTAAATGAGAGGGGAGCACGGTGATTCGGCTGTCGTGGGCAAATTAGCTTCCAAAAGCCTTCTTCAGAAATTTCTGCAAGAGGCATCAAAGGTCATTCAGTAATTTGATGCCAAGCAAATAATGAAGAATTGGTTTGGAAGTGTGACATTTAATGGAATACCTGAAGGAATCAGCGTACAAGGAAACAGACTCACTGGTATTCAAGAGTAATTACAAGGTAGTAATTTGATCCAGAAGTTCAGACAACACAGAGCTGCGAGAATAAAGCAGAAGTAGTTAATATCCTGGTTTGTATATTTCATAATCATAGCACATTAATTTTCAAATTACAATGAAAACTCCTGTCAGGGATTGTCATGGGAAAACCGAACAAACTTTGAACAATTACTTGCAGTACCAATTGTGTCTGTAGGTGGTACTATATAAATTAGTTTTCCATTTTAAATCTGTCATAATGACAGGAACATAGGAGTAGGCCATTTATCCCCTGAAGCTTGCACCACCAGTCAATTAGATCATGGCTGATCTGTACCTCGGCTCAGTTTATCTAACTTTGCTCATTATCCTTTCATACCCTGAGAATTGTAGGTCAGCCCAGAACTTTCGGAGGAGAGTGTTCCAGATTTTTACCACCCTTTGTGTGGAAAAAGAGCTTTCTGATGTCACTCCTAACTGGCCTAGTTTTAATTTTAAGAGCATGTGAATTCTCCCACCAGGGGAAATGGTTTATCGATATCTACCTTTATCGAATTGCTTTATCATTTTAAGTACCTCAATTAGATCACCTTTCCAATAAACCCGAGTAAGTACAAGTCAAGTTTATACAACTTGGCCTCCTAATTTAACCCTTCAAGCTCTGGTACCATTCTGGTAAATCTTCACTGTGCCTCCTCCAAGGCCAACATATCTTTCCTGTGGTTCGGTGCCCAAAACGGGGTGTGACCAAAGCACTGTACAACTGAAGCAACACTTTCTCACTTTTGTATTCCAACATCCTGGAGATAGAGGGCAACAATCCAATAGCCCTGGTTACTTTTTGTGCCTGTGATTTGAGCACATGGACACCCAGATTCCTTTTGCTCCTCAACAGCTGCCGATTTATCACCATTAAGAAAATATTCCAATTTTTCATTCTCTTGGGTGTAAAAACAAGATTTATCAAAACCATCCTTGTGAAATATCCTACCGTTCCAGACAGTGGCAACTGGTAGGCTCTGCAACATCCTTTTTATTTGCTGTTGTATAGCTTAGCCTGAACATAGTTTTCCATCAAAAGCTCCAGAAATTGTGGCACGAACAGTACAAAAAAAACTGCTACTTCTCCTCCCTTATCCAGTGCAGAAGTGGCCAACACCTGGGATTGGTAGCATAGTGGTTATCTTACTGGACTAGTAATCCAGCGGCCTGGATTAATGGTTTGGAGATGTGAGTTCAAATATCAACATGGCAGCTGTGGAATTTAAATTCAGTTAAATAAATCTAGAATAAAAAGCTAGTGTCAGTAATGGTTACTGTGAAACTATCAGATTGTCGTTAAAAACCCATCTGGTTCACTAATGTCCTTTAGGAAGGAAATCTGCTGTCCTTACCTGGTCTGGCCTATCTGTGACTCCAGACCTACAACAATGTGCTTGACCTAATAGCCCAGCAAGCCACTCGGTTGTATCCAAACAGGCAGCTCACCGCCACCTTCTCGAGGGCACTTGGGGCTAGGCAATAAATGTTGGCCTTTCCAGCGATGCCCACATCCCTGTTATGTATGCTATAAAGGTTCAAACTGAGTACTGTTTAACTAAGCAAGGTACAACCTTGGCTCTGCTTTATTTAGGTCCAAAGTGCCTGACTCTCTCAATGAGTGGCCTTTTATACCTGAGCAGCACCGTGTGTGTGCTGCTCAGTGGCCTCCAATAATGCCGCCATCTGGTGGCTACAAACAGCATGTACATACATGACAATCCCAACAACGAATAAAAAAAATAAGCCAGAATATTGAGAAAGAAGCTCTTAATTAAGTTTCATCAATCAAACCCTTTTCAAATTGTCGTCTTTGTGTACTACTCACTTACCTTCAGATCTTGTCCCGTCCTCACGATCGCAATGTCAGTGCGACATCTCAAATACTCCGAACAGATTGAACCTCTCGATTCTGCACAATTGTGTACATTCTGACAGAAAGCATTCCCATGCCACCCCATCCCTGGAATGATGGGAAATTCACTGGCTGCATTTTTAGATTAGATGCAGAGAAATCCAAGGAGGAGGATGAGAAGATAAGTGTTTTCACTCCCTCCCAAGTGAAATGATTGTCGGGCCCAGAATGAAAAGGATGGTGCACCCCCTCGCACTCCCTTCCTCACTGAGGGGCCTTTCTGGGCCTGGATGCAGCTACGAAGCATTCCCCAGCCACTGAATGCGATTTCACTCACTGTTTCTTTTGTGGACAGTGCGGTCTTCCGGCCCACCAAGCGCAATGATTTGGCTTCAACCCCCACCCCTACATTTATCTACATGGGAAGATATCACCTCAGAAAAAAAGTCAAGGATTGTCATGACCAATTCTTCCCACAGTGAGATACTGAACTTGAAGTAGGAAAGTCCTGTTCCATGTAAAGCTTGGGGCTCATTGTATTTATTTTAATTTCTTCTCCGGATGTGGCCAGGGTTCGTAAGGTGCATTTCGTGCCCATCCCTAGTGCCTTGAGCTGGTGGTTGGCCGCCTTCCTGACAGCGGCAGACCTCGTGGTGATGGTGCTCCCACCACGTTGTTAGACTGGGAAATCAAGGACCCAATGACTGTTAAAAAACTACGTGTGTCGAAGCTAGTGATAGTTTATGATTTGAAGCGGAACTTGAAGCTGATTGTGTTCCCACAATATTGCAGCTCTGGTCTTTCCAGTGGTTGAGGTTGCAGGGGAGTGTGGTGTTGTTGGACCAACCTTGATGAGTTGCTGCAATGAATTCTTTAAATTGTATATATTGCAGCCACAGCATGCTGGTTGTGAAGTGGGTGGATGTTGAGTTCAGCGACAGGGATGCTGATTAAGCAAACAGCTCTGTCTTTATTGGGTGTTAGTGCAGGGGAGTGGTGAGGATTCCAACACACTCCCGACTTAAGCCCTATGGATGGTGGGGAGTCTTTGAGGGGTCTTTGTAGTCACAGTATTGAAAAGCCTGGTCAAGTTAAGCTTCTGGTCATTGATGAAAACCCTCAAGCTGTTGCTGGTGGTGGACTTGGCGATGATGGTAATTTTGAATGTCAGAGGGAACTACTTAGATTTCTCTTTATTAAAATGGTCATTACCATCCAGGTCCTGTTGTAGGCTGGAAAGGGCTGCTTTATTATTGGACAGCTGTGCTTGGAGCTAAATGCTGCAAAAGTGGCAATGAACGGCCCCAACCCTGTCCTAATGAAGGGAAAGTTGATGATCAAGCAGCTGATGGTTGGACCAAAGATGCTTCACTGAAGAACTCTTGCAATGATGTCCTGGGAAGACAATAGCTGGGCTTGGGCAACCACAACCATCTTACTTTATGTCCGTTATGACCACTGACACCAAATGGTTTTCGCCTTGATTTCCATTTTTCCTTGGGTTGAAAGTTAACTTGATGACTGAGACAGTTGCTACATTTCTCCACTGGCATTCATAATGGGATCAAGGTCTTCCATATGCTTTGTTGTATGTGGAATCTCTAGCCAGAATTAAATAGCTTAGACAATTCTCCCTTAAGTAGTCCAGAAGTCTCTGAAGTCGAAGTTTCTCAATGCCATTGTGTCTTGAATCAGGGATCAGTCATTTACTGCATAGAATGCTGATGGACAGATGTTTCCTTGTCGTTCGGGTTTCATTATGTTTTGTATGACTTAAGTAGCACCTGCAACAGAATCCCCATAATTCGGACCAGACACCAGAACAAGCAGCCTGCTGCATTTTCCTTACATGGGTCTAGAAACCTGAACAGGAATTCCCCCAGTGATACAACTGGCAGAACCCATTTTTAAATCGGAATGAGTCTGACTCATCATAATGTGGAATACGAAAATGTTTTGCCTTTGTTACAGAAGCTTAACTCTGCTTCAGGTCTGGAGTCCTCATGGGACTCCTTGGTGCTGACACCTGGGTGACAAAAGTAGAGAACAGCAGCGTTGACATTATCTGAGCTGAGCAGAAACATTGAACCAGAGAAACAATTCAGATGGGGAGAAAAATTCTAATTTTAATCTTTAAGTTTGTTGACTAATAATCAATGATTGGTTACATTAAACTTTTTTTTAAAGGATTCGGCACTGTCAAGTGAAAGCATCACTCAGCAGAAAAGTAAGTTGTAGGCCTAATGTGCTAATAAACTTCTTATATTTAGTATTACATGCATAAAGTAACTGCACCGAATATGGCTTCACGGCACCTTCCTTAATTTCTCCGCAGGTACTTTCCATCGCAATTTTTCAGCTTGCATAGTTTGCATCTCTCAAATCTGATTAATTCACCTTTCAAAGCTATTCTTACACCATCAACCTCATTGAAACATTCTTTCAGTGCTGAACCGGGTAAATACTGAGTGGTCGTTAGCCCTTGTTGGAGAGTCTAGAACTAGGACGTCTTTGGATAAGGGGTCGGCCATTCAGGTCTGAGATGAGGAGAAATTTCTTCACTTGGGGAGTTGTGAATCTTTGGAATTCTCTACCCCAGAGGGCTGCGGATGCTCAGTCGTTGAGTATATTGAAGGCTGGGATGGATAGATTTTTAGGCACTAAGGGAATCAAGGGATAAGTGGATTGGGCAGGAAAATGGAGTTGAGGTTGAAAATCAGCCATGATCGTCTTGAAGGGCAGAGCAGGTTCGAGGGGCCATATGACCTACTCCATCTTATTTCTTGTGTTCTTTTCTATTTCCCTTTGATTTGCTGCCTCTAACCCGACCTGAAAAAGCCTCCCGTCATATATTTTTCCTCCCTTTACTTGCTTGGTGTTAAACTATTGCCAACCTGTTATGATATGCCTGTTATGATATTTCTCTTGTGAGGGTCACTATACAATGTAAGTTGTTGTATTGACAATTAACTTTAAAATAGTTAGAATAACTGCAAACACATAGCTTACTATTAACTACTCATCTTGTGGTCATATGCAATGAAGCAAAGAATGCATTCCAATGTCATTTCAAAATCTGAATTGAATCAATATGGATCTATTTATACTTTTCCCATTCAGAGATTCCAAAATGGAAAATTGAGGTGCAAAATTGGATTGATATTCTAACTGTTTTAATTGCATCTCCACCTCCATCAAGTGCAATGTTTGCACAATAAAAGGGTTCTCCCCCCATAAAAATCGCCCGTCTTTTAGGCCTTCATTATATTGGCTGCTGCTAATTAATCATTCTGCCCAACACGCATTGCTTTCTGTTTCTTTACAACTCAAAAAACCGCACTAAATACACGCTAAAACTCTTTTAGCATTAATCTTTTGGAGGACAGCTCTGATGGCACCATTCCTGGCACACTTTGCAGTTAATTAGGGATTTCAATTCGCAAAATGCTCTTTGAAAGGCTTTATTTCTTGGGGTTATTTTTGAAGAGAAACATTAATTTCACTGGAAACCTTTGTCATAGCATCTGAAAAGTAAGAATGATTGAAGGCCCAAAATGAAATGTTATAAATACACTGACTCCTCGAAGCTCTGCCTGTCTCGAAATGGACAGCAAAGATGCAACAAATTAGCTTTAGCTGCTAATCCACTCGAAGATAGCGCAACACACTGGCTGGAATTCTTCTTGAATGTCCATAAAAAGTTTGTATCAAACAAATTACAATCACATCCATCAGTTAACCAAGCTATTTTCTGAAGTATCCACATGACAAATGGTTCCTTTTTGGCTTCACGTACACTCCTGCCCATTGATTGGGAATGGTTTTGAAATTCATGACTGTTTAATCATTTACAGAATGATGTGCGGTAATGAATGGGTTCCAGAAGCATGTGGTTTTTTCACCATTAATGCCCCCAACTTCTTTCCTCCAGTCCCTTCCCGATCCACTTTCTGCCCCTCCCGTCCCCATCCTGTTCCTTCATTGCCCTCCCCGTCCACTACACTTCTCTGCTTTCCTGTCCTGTTCTCTTTCCTTCCCTCCCCTCCCCTCTTCCTGTCTCTCTCTTCCACATCCTCTCTCCTCCCCTCCCCACCACATCCTCTCTCCTCCGTTCCCCTCCTTTCCTCCACATTCACCTCCCCTCCCTGTCCTTTTTCTTTTCTTTTAAGGAGACCCTCACCTGACTGGGGCCTCCAAAAACCTGGGAGTAAAAACCGTCCAGTGCGAAGGAAATTATATTGGGGAGAAGACATTAATAAACTTGCAGAATAGACATATAATTGGCAAATGAATTTCAATAAATAAGTGTGAGGTATTACATTTTGATAAGAAAAATGAGGGCATATATTACTTGGGGAAAATAAGAATTTAAATGGGGTAGAGGAGAAAATGAGCTGGGAATACAAATACACATCACTAAAAGCGACACGGGTTAATAAGGCCATAACAATAGCAACCCAATCACTGGGTTTATTTTGAGAGGGATCCTTGGTAAGACCACACTTGGAGTACTGTGTATAATTCTCATTGCCGTATTATAAAAAGGATATAGAGGCACTGGAGAGGTGCAAAAAATATTTACAAGAATGACACCGGAAGGTTATAACTTGAAAACAAAAGGCTGAGGGGTAACTAATTGAGGTCTTTAAAACTATGAAAGGTTTTGATAGAGTAGACACACAAGAGTGTGTGTTTCCACTTGTGGGGAAGAGCATAACGAAAGGCCATCAATATAAGATAGTCACCAATAAATCAAATGGGGAATTCAGAAGAAACTTCTTTACCCAGAGGGTGGTGAGAATGTGGAATCGATACCACAGGGAGTGGTTCAGGCAAATAGTATGGATGTCTCTATGGAGAGGCTAGATAAGCATGTGAGGGAGAAGGGAATAGAGGGTTATGCTGATAGTTAGATGAGGAAAGACAGGAGGAGAATCAAGTTAAGCATAAATGCTGGCATGGACTGGTTGGGCCGAATTTCCTGTTTCTGTGCCATATATCCTATGTAATCCTATGTAAGAAGTAAAATGGGTTGCCAGCTCACTGTCTTGCACTATCGCACAAAATCCAATTGACCCATCTCCAACTGCGTGTAATGCCTCTGGAGATTGAGTAGAATAATATATTAACTGTCCTGAACATCCATCTGCCTGAATGATGTGATCCACTTCAGAATGTCATGAAATATGTATGAATTTCTGTGGCCTGTTCTCACTGAGTAGCTCCCTCAAAGTTTATCAAGTGCTTGAAGAATATGGAAATTCCCAATTGCTCAGTGGAAAAACTCTGCAGTGAAGAGTATTCACAATGTTATTACCATTGTTCCCTGAATATAATTTTGAATACATTACCAGCAATGTGATTTATTCTTTTAGAGCCATACATTTGTCAAGACTAAGTCCAGTGCAGCAGCTTGGCTGCCTTGAGTACTTTGTTGGTTTGAAGTGCTTTGTTTACTCGGTGAAGACAAGTGTTAAAGTGACATTGGTCATGGAATTTACAGATGGACTATGATCCCTGTCTTCAAACCCAAGGCGACATAGATTAATAAGAGTGCACTCATAATTATGATAAGTACCCATGTTGATTCCTGCATGCAATATCCCCTTTCACACTATCGAAATTGAACTGTATTTCTAGCAGTGAGCTGCAAGAGCAGTGACTGTTTTGTGTACAATGGAAGCAAGCATAACTGTGTCAAATATAATAGTTGTATGACAATCAATGCACAACTAAATATGTGATTGCTCGTTTAAAACCAGAAGTGGAATTTGGGGATGCAGTGGGTAAGTTCACATGATCTTTGACCTTTTGGATCTAAATTTGAAGCTTGTTCGGGGCAAGTAAAGTTTACTGGTTGTAAGCACCCAATATGAAATGGCCAGGCTCAGTGACTGGCACTTGCACTCGGGCCCTCAATTTTAACTCCAGGCCATTTTCCGGCAGGTGAGCTTTTTCAACTAGGGGCGCATATAGGGTAGTGGTGCGAGGTGAACTCCTCCCTTTTTGCCGTGGAGCAAGTCATCTTCGTTTCGAGGGACTGCCTATGATGATGGTGCGAGGTGGGGAAGGAATGCTCCCACATGGAGCTCTGAAAGGCTGGGCCATTTTAACTCCCGGGCCCCATTTAAATATTGCAGGACAGTCTTGACTTGAAATTGGCAGGAGCGATGTCAGGGCCGGGAGACTGGAGCAAAGATCAAGTCGGGGATCCAAGGGAATGTTCCCAGTATAATATTAACGCCGGGCAGTTCCCTTTTTTGGAAGCCAATGTTGCGCTGGGTGGGAGAGGCAAGGCCGGGGTGGGACATCCCCGAGCACTCCTTGTGGATCCAGGGAGGGCTCCTGCTCCTTCACTTCCTCCCTCCGAAGGATCCCTCAATTATTTCATTAAAAACATACTTTGGCCTCTCCTCACCGCTCCACAACTCCCGCCGTGGTTTTGCTGTTGGGTTCAGCCCCGACGAGCCTCACAAATCCAGATGTTAAAATGCCATCGTGGCACCAAGGACATCATCGGGCAGCTAAGAGGGAGCCAAAGATTGGCAGCGGTTACACTCTAACATTTTTGAACTCTTATGTTGAGTCCAAAAGGCTTTAAAGTGCCAGAACGAAAGATGAGGTGTGTTGTGTATCTGTAAAGCATGCACTCCCATGTTCCGCCACCAGGGAGCTCATCCCCTGAAGTCCCAAGAGATCCCAGCATCCCTTGGGAGCACTGTAAATAAGCCGGCCCCAAAGGCCTGTTCCTCACTCTGGAGTGTCTTATTAAAGACTGAGGTCACTGTTACTTTAACCTCCCTGTGTGCAGCCTCATCTGTGTTAGGAACACAATAAGGTGCTGTTCCTCAAGCTTGTGTTAAGCTTCTTTGGTACAGTGTAGGAGACCGAGGTCAGAGTGGGAATGCAGTGGAGAATTAAAGTGACAGGCGACTGGAAGCACAGGATCACACTTGCGGATTGAACGGAGGGTAATTACTGCTCTGTTTCTCCAACTCTCTCAGCAGCAGTCCCCCCACCCGCCTCCTCCCCATTGCCAATCAAACAGCTTGACGACACCAAGACTCTGTTCCAAATGGCAAATACTTTCCTAATCATGTACAGCATATTTATTTCTTTATACAGTGGAGAGAGTGCTGCATATTCACTTACCAATGGCCTCTGCATCATAAAGCCCATGTGCTTTGCCACAAGGAGTGATTGAGGCAGGGACCATTGGATAAATATTTGAAGCAGATAAATATTTGAAGCTTTAGTGAAAGAACCGGGTCAGGGATTAGGTTTGGCTTGCTCCAGCAAAGAGCTGACACAGCTACGATGGGCTGAATGGCCTCCTACTGTGCTGTAAACCTTTGATTCAATGTTTTGTTAGGTACCTTTGAATTGTGCAGTGCCCATTGACATTTGGAAAGTGTGCTTTGAGGAAAGCACAAGCTGATCAGATATGACGGGTGTATTTTCATACGATTATCTTGACAAATTTTCTCTGGTGAGAATAGTGAGCTGAAAATGGGTATTCTGACATTTTACAAAGATCTAACCTATTTATCATCAAACCGAACAATGTTTTTGAATTGGTCTCACTGACTGAATCTGGGTTTTGCCAGATTTGTGGCCTGCTGTTGCCACTAATACTCTTGCTCCATGTTTAAGTTGCTTGGTCAGATGCTGAAACCAGATGCTCTTTCTTAAATACTGACACAGAAGCTATCTAATGGTATTCTGTGCTATTTCTGTATGCTTCATCCTATGGTGATAGAAGATTAAGATAAATGGTTTGTTTTTCATATGGTGCCATGGATGCCTGTAATTTGTACTGAATAGATCTCGATAGCACCGTGACATTTCCTAATGCAGTCCAGTAATGTGATGTTTAAGTAGTGGAGTTCATCAAGCTGACACGGGATCTCTTGTGGTGCTGTGTTTGAACACGTGATCGATTGCTGTGATAAACTTAAGCACAGATGGGTAAATGGTTTGAAATGTACTTTATGCAATTGTTGTTGGAATGGATTGCTTGTCTATCTTTTGAGAATGCTTCTTGGCAATGTGTCGTGGTGTGCAGTCTGGGCTGTGTGTCTGTGCTTTGAGTGTGCCATAATTTGGTTCCATTCCACATCTCAAGTGCTCAGGAGGGACGTTCAAATAATACAAGAGGAAAATTACTTTCTGACTCCTCTGGCTCAATCTATCGAAATTTCCAAAAATAAAATATCTGATTAAATTACAAAGTCCAGATAAAATGATGCAGGTGTTTCTTCTCACAACTAGCTTTGCTTGAATATAATGCATGGGTTTTAATCTCTAATATTCTGAAACAGTAAATATAGACTCTGGTGACATTTACTTCCACTTAAGCTGAGAATTTTCTATGGACTGTTGTCTGGGGAAGTAATTTCAATGGAAAATCATAAATCGCATATATAGAGAGGCAATTTGTCTCAATTTTTATCGAGCCCTCCCCCCTCCCTCACCCCCCCCAAGTATATCATTTATATCATGTTATTGTCAGCTTGTATCTGCTAATAAATGTTTGTGAACTAATGAGCATCATTTTTCAGTCTGTTTCCTTGCTCTGCATACATCAGGAAACATGCGTTATCATGAACTTTGCCACAACTAGAACAGCAATGCTGTTTTCACATTGCAATAAAGCAAAGTACATCATAAGAACATAAGAACATAAGAATTAGGAACAGGAGTAGGCCATCTAGCCCCTCGAGCCTGCTCCGCCATTCAACAAGATTATGGCTGATCTGGCCGTGGACTCAGCTCCACTTACCCGCCCGCTCCCCATAACCCTTAATTCTCTTATTGGTTAAAAATCTATCGATCTGTGATTTGAATACATTCAATGAACTAGCCGCAACTGCTTCCTTGGACAGAGAATTCCACAGATTCACAACCCTCTGGGAGAAGAAATTCCTTCTCTACTCGGTTTTCAATTGGCTCCCCCATATTTTGTGGCTGTGCCCCCTAGTTCTAGTCTCTCCGACCAGTGCAAACAACCTCTCTGCCTCTATCCTGTCTATCCCTTTCATTATTTTAAATGTTTCTATAAGATCAACCCTCATCCTTCTGAACTCCAACGAGTAAAGACCCAGTCTATTCAATCTATCAGCATAAGGTAACCCCCTCATCTCCGGAATCAGCCTCGTGAATCGTCTCTGTACCCCCTCCAAAGCTAGTATATCCTTCCTTAAGTAAGGTGACCAAAACTGCACGCAGTACTCCAGGTGCGGCCTCACCAATACCCTGTACAGTTGCAGCAGGACCTCTCTGCTTTTGTACTCCATCTCTCTCGCAATGAAGGCCAACATTCCATTCGCCTTCCTGATTACCTGCTGCACCTGCAAACTAACTTTTTGGGATTCATGCACAAGGACCCCCAGGTCCCTCTGCACCGCAGCATGTTGTAATTTCTCCCCATTCAAATAATATTCCCTTTTGCTGTTTTTTTTTCCCAAGGTGGATGACCTCACATTTTCCGACATTGTATTCCATCTGCCAAACCTTAGCCCATTCGCTTAACCTATCTAAATCTCTTTGCAGCCTCTCTGTGTCCTCTACACAACCCGCTTATCCAATAATCTTTGTGTCATCTGCAAATTTTGTTACACTACACTCTGTCCCCTCTTCCAGGTCATTTATGTATATTGTAAACAGTTGTGGTCCCAGAACCGATCCCTGTGGCACACCACTAACCACCGATTTCCAACCCGAAAAAGACCCATTTATCCCGACTCTCTGCTTTCTGTGAGTTAGTCAATTCTGTATCCATGCTAATACATTTCCTCTGACTCCGTGTACTTTTATCTTCTGCATATCCTAGTGTTTTGGGTAAAAAGTATTTGCCAATCACATTTTATATTCTTAAAAAAACAGTGCCCTTCAAACAGCCATTTATCTTCAGACATTATTCCTCATGCCTTGTGATAGCCCATGACGCTGGGAAAACTGAACAGAAATATGTAGAGTTGCAGATGCTTGGAAGTATTACTAAATTATGATTAAATACAAGGTGATCAAAGAAGGGATCAGTTGCTTTAGTGGGTTAGAACCAAATCCTTTCAGCACTGGATCCTGGTGTTGAATCTAATCCAGAGTGAGAGGATTAAAAACAATGATAATTTCCTAAATCTGTTGAACCAGTGGTCACAGTCTCCGAATAAGGGGTCGGCTATTTAGGACTGAGATAAGGAGAAACTCCTTCACTCCGAGCGTGGTGAATCTCTGGAATTCTCTACCTCAGAGGGCTGTGGAGGCTCAGTCGCTGAGTATATTCAAGACAGAGATCGATAGATTTTTGGATATTAAGGGAAATATGGGATAAGGGATAGTGCAGGAAAGTGGAGTTGAGGTAGAAGATCAGCCATGATCTTACTGAATGGCAGAGCAGGCTCGAGGGGCCGAATGGCCAACTCCTGCTACTAATCATGTTATGTTCTTGTATAAGGAGCAGATATGAAGCAAGACTCAGCAACGCAGTTCTTAATAGATGGAGGTTTGCAGCACAATATTGGGCACAACTTGGGAGTGTGTTGGGACCCCTATGTTGAGAATCTTCAGTGATCCATGCTGTGAAATTGCGATTAAGGCTTACAGTTGGGCAGCATGAGAGGGGGGGTTACATCTGGCCTGAGACTGACTGGGGTAAATCTCGACTTTGTCCGATAAAACGGGTGACAGTGAGCGGACAGCCCGTTTTACATCCCGGTTATTACTTTATTTATTCCCAAGATCTACCCCATCAAGTCAAAAGTGGGAATGTATTCCATTCCTAGCACTGACATCTCTCATATCATCAAACAATAGGTAACCAAATGGTACCATAAAACATGATTGTGATGTTTAAGTTGTCAGCTTGGCTCAGTTGGTAAAATTCTTGCATCTGAGTCAGAATGTATTGGTTTCAAGCTCCAAACCAATGTTTGAGTACGTAATCTTGTCTGACACTTCGATGCAGTATTGAGGGAATGCTGCATTGTCAGTGTGCTGTTCTCTGGATGACACTTCAGTAAAACCAGACTGTTCGCAACCTAGGCGTCATATTTGACCCTTAAATAAGCTTCCAGCCACATATCTGCGGCATAACTAAAACCGCCTATTTCCACCTCCGTAACATTGCCCGCTTCCGCCCCTGCCTCAGCTTTTCTGCTGCTGAAACCCTCATCCATGTCTTTGTTACCTCAAGACTTGACTACTCCAATGCACTCCTGGCTGGCCTCACACATTCTACACTACGTAAACTTGAGATCATCTAAAACTTGGCAGTGCATGTCCTAACTCGCACCAAATGCCAATCACCCTTCACCCCTGTGCTCGCTGACCTACATTGGCTCCTGGTTAAGCAATGCCTTGATTTCAAAATAGTCATCCTTGTTTACTAATCCCTCCATGGCCTCGCCCCTCCCTATCTCTGTAATCTCCTTCAGCCCCACAACCCCACGAGATGTCTGTGCTCCTCAAATTCTGCCCTCTTGAACATCCCTGATTATAACTGCTCAACCATTGGGAGCTGTGCCTTTAGCTGCTTGGGCCCTAAGCTCTGGAACTCGCTCCGTAAACCTTTCTACCTCTCTACCTCTGCTTCCTCCTTTAAGATGCTCCTTAAAACCTATCTCTTGAACCAAGCTTTTGGTCATTAACTGTAATTTCTTATGTTGCTCGGTGTCAAATTTATCTGTTTTGTCTTGTAACGTTGCTGTGAAGTGCCTTGGGATGTTTTATACGTTAAAGGCGCTATATAAATAAAAGTTGTTGTTGTTGAAGACCCTGCTTGCCTGTGGACTTGATAGGAGGGAGTAACAGATCCTGTGGCACCACTTGACTAAGTTCTGATCAACATTCATCTTACTTGCTGCCTCTGGGACTTTGCTGTGTGTAAATTTTCCAGTGTTTGTCTGTAACAACATTAGCTGCATTTCAACAGTAATTCTGGGATTGTGTAACACTAGGAGTTTTTGAGGACTTGGGGCTCAATTTTCCCCAGTGATATGCGCCGTTTATTTGGTGCTTGTCGCTTTCTTTGGTGTAAGTTTAAAAAATTCAAGTTCCCCCAAGGAATGTGCGCTAGCATAACTATTAGTTACAATTTTTTTTCGGTTGGTTAGTTTTTTTGTGGCATAGGGGGCGTAACCTGATGTCTGCACCAGTTTTTGTCAATTATGGAAGTTTGGCCCCCAAAAAATTTCTCCTCGGTCGGTATATGTGACCACTCCCGAAAAACCTTCTGGTGAGTTAAGAAAAATCAGGACACATTGAAAAATAGGTGCAGAAAGACGCCATTGTTTTTCAGTGAAGTTTTGGAGGGAGTCAAGAAGACTTAAATATGCATAATAAAGATTAATTATTTTTACAACGCAGTAACTGAAAGTTTGATGGAATTCTGTAAGTTTTCATATTTTTTCAACTGACGCCACCACCGAATAGCTGCAAACAGGGCTGGAGGGTCGGCACGTCGGCTGGCAGAATCAATCCCACGCCCGAATTGTCGGTCAGTTTAATGTTGTGCGCTACGTGCTACGTAACTTAGCCATCATGAGACAGCAGCAGATGGTGGTTGAAGACCCACCTGAGGCGAGAGTGGCTGTTAATGATGATGATGAGGAAGATGCAGATAATGAGGAGGAGCACAAGGACCAGGAAGCCATGCAACTACCTGAACCCGGAGCACGACGGCGGAGAAGGGCGCGCCATCATGCCCCTTTAACGATGGCTCGAGCCTTGTGCCAGCAGCTCATCAGTGAATGTTTTTGTTATGTATGCAATAAAGGTTCAAACTGAGTACTGTGTAACTAAGCAAGGTACAAGCTTGCTTCTGATTTATTACGGCCCAAAAGCCTGACTCACAAAATGGCTGGCCTTTTATATCAGAGCAGCACCATGTTCGTGCTGCTCAGTGGCCCCCAACAATGACACCATATGGTGGCGATAAACAGCATGTACATACATTACAGTTTTGTTGCCTGAAGGCTCAGCAACAACTATTCCACATGGACCATGTTTACTGTTTACACCTGTTCTGTAATGTTGGGCTCAATTTTCCCAAAAGCTTTTTTTTGGGCGTACTTGAAGAGTTACACTCGTTTTTTGGGGGACTAAGTATGCCAAAAAAAAAGTTCTAAGTTTCCCCATTGGATTTCTTCATTTTGGCATGGCGTAACCTGACCTTGAGTTTTGGGGGTTGAGCCTTGATCTGTGCCAAAAAGATCGGGCTGCCATGGTAACCAGGGACACAATGCGAGCTGAAGCTGCAAAGCGAAACATACGGCAAGCTCGCGACGCATTAAAACACATTGCATCAATTTAAAAACACATTAAAATATATTGCAGCAACTTACCTGCCCGTCCGCTCTCCCACCCGACATCTCAAAAAATGGCCTCTCTCTCTCCCCCCCCTTCACCCCCTTCTCTCTCTACCTCCCCCTCTCTCTCTCTCTCTCACATTCTCCCCCCCTCGCTATCCCCCACCCGCTATCCCTCCCCCCTTGCTATCCCCCCCCGCTATCTCCCTCCCCGCTATCCCCCCTCCGCTATCCCCCCCCTCTCTATCCCCCCGCTATCTCCCCCCCGCTATCCCACCCCCTCGCTATCCCCCTTCCCTCCCCGTCCCCCTCCCCCTCCCCCTCCTGCTCTCCCTCCCCCTCCCGCTCTCCTTCTCTCATCTCCTTCTTTCCTTCTCTCCTCTCGCCCGTGCTCTCTTTTGTGTTTCATGCACACCTGCGCCCCAGGTCCCGCTGTACTGCAGCACCTTGCAATCTTTCTCCATTTAAATAATAGCTTGCTCATTGATTTTTTCTGCCAAAGTGCATGACCTCACACTTTCCAACATTATATTCCATCTGCTAAATTTTTTGCCCACTCACTTAGCCTGTCTATGTCCTTTTGTAGAATTTGCGTGTCCTCCTCACCCATTGCTTTTCCTTCCACCTTTGTATCGTCAGCAAACTTGGCTACATACGCTGGCCGAAGCAGAACTGAAGTAACTCTCAGCTGGCCAGAATTGGCGCGGGTGTCAGGTTACGCCCCCTTTGGCTGAAAAAAAAACTAAAATTTGTAACTAACTGAGCTGGTGCAAATTGATTGTGGAAATTTTTTTTTAAACCGAGGCCAAAAAAAGCAGCCTGCTCCAAAAAAACGGCGCAAATCACTGGGGAAAATTGAACCAGTGTGGTTAATGGAACAAATGATTCTTGTTTACTTCAAAAGTTGTGTTAATAATGGAACAAATAATGTAAATGATTCAGTTATAATTTAAAATATATATTATTCAAAAGTTTAAGGAACATTTGTTTGTACTTAACTTTAATAAAAATATTCTATTATCAAACTTTAAAGTTTTCAGTGACGATCACTTACTAACTTTTAAGATCACTTACTAACTTTTAAACTTGTAAATTTACATAGCTTACAAAAAACTTTTAATTTGAGAAGTTACAACAGTAACAATAATAATAGCAGTAAAGAAAGGCTGTACCCATCACTCCTTCACCTTATTCTAAGACCGCCTGCTGCGCTTGGTCTTGGTGACTCCACCCCTGCCCGCAGGTGATGGCGCAGCATTTCTCGGGTTGGTACCAAGCTTATTCTTTCGAACATCTCGGATAATGCACACTTCTTGATGAATGGCGGGGGGGAGGGGGGCGGCGGCAGCCGATAATGTGGAAGGCCCGGCTTGGGCCTCTTCAGAGGCTGGTCTGGGGAGTGGAGTGAGAGTGGCAGTTGATTCTGTCAATGGGCACGGGGTCTGGGCGTGTTCCCTTATTGCAGCAGCTAACTCCAAAATTCTCTCCCTCTTGCCCTGACAGTTTCTCAACTACTTCCCTCCCTCATGTTCGCTGACAGCGCACCAGCAACCTGCGACATTCTCTCCCTCAAGTTTACAGACAGCGTTCCCATTTCTCGTGAATGTTGTTGCTTCGCCCAACCATCCTGATACCTCATCGCCCACCCCGCTGATGGTGTCCAGGAGTGATCGCGTAAGGTCCGTGCTCTCAGCTCTCCTTCCCCTCCTCACCCTGGGTGTGCCGCTGCATCCCATTGGGACCCGGGGCGTCGGATGGTGGGGCCCTGGGTGTGCCTCGCTGCACCCTACTGGAATCCACCACCTCGGACGGTGGGAAACCATGGACTGTCCCACCAACACTCAAACCACTACTCGGAAGGGGCTAGCACCTCAATGGGTGGCACCTGCACCTCCTCCAAAGTGAGTACAACAGTGGGGACTTCATCCATCACCTGCCGCTCCCCCTCCTCCTCCCCCTCAACTCCATGCTCTGGAAGGTGGGATTGGAAGATGTTCTCCTCCTCAGGCTTGCAGGCTCGTCCTCATCTGAATCTTCTACATCGTCAGGGTTGGCCTCAAGTTCTGCAAAATACAGCAGAACAGAAACATGGTTAGCAGCAGAGGAGGGGGCAGGATGTGTGGCATGAGTAGGCTCACACATTGCAGGCAGCAGGTTGATTCGAAGGACCACGATGAATGATAGCACATTACATCAACCAAAGCGTAGCTGACGGAGACATGCCCATGAACCGGAACATGGCTACCCTGCGCAGTACTTAACATTTAGCAAAGCCAGACTGGAATTTGCAGGACTTACCCTCTCCCTCGAGCTTATGCAGTGGTGGTTGCTTTTCTCCAGGCAGGACCCATCAAAGCAGTGACCCTGTCTGCCAAGGGTGTCAGTGGCTGCAGATTTGCTAGGCCTCCTCCTGTTCGAGTTCTTTCCCTTTTATTACGTGCCACCTTCCTCTGCAAAGATGAAAATATAACTTTTTAGAGAGGATATCTTTCTATTGGGAAGGACATATACAGATGGTCACATTTACAATTCCAATTCTATTGAATAAATGAAAATATTACTTATACTAACTGCTTGGTCTCCAGACCTCCGGGTGGTCACCATTGCACAGTAATCTTGTGCAAGTTGGTTCCAACATTTCTTCATTTTTTGGGTGAAACTTTTATGTGACCTGCTGGTGTCCAGCTTCTGCCATCTGCCTTCAATCACAGTAATCAGTGCCTCCACTTTATCCTGTAAGAAATTCTTGGTCCTTGTTCCGCATTACATCTTGTATTGCAACTCCGATTTTTCCAATGAGAATTAAAGTTCTCTCACACAACTGGCTCTTTAAAAATGGCCGATTGCAGACCGGGAGCTGTACTGCGCACGCTCGGAATAACATCAAAAGTCCTTTTTTTTTGCGGCATCGTTTTTTCGGCGCATAGTCGGCTCCACCCCCCCAAGGCTACAGGACAGGCTATGCGGTGCCAATTTTGAAAAAGAGAGTGGGGAAACTTGGCACATTTATTACTGCAGCAGTTGTGGCCGAGAAAAACGGGCATAACTCTGGCAATACAGCAAAAACTGGATTTGGGCAAAATTGAGCCCTTGATGATGTGCATAACATTCATGTTTGTTCTATCTTAAGATGTTATAACCCCTGAGTTGAACCCAGGACTGCGGTACTGCTTTCTAACATACTCATAGGCATGTGTCATTTTATATTTATTCCATGGATCTCGTGATCCCAAGCACCAAGCACATTTTTCTTATTCAGCTTTCTGACTTTGCATAATTTATTCAGATACAGGGCCAGGGTTACTTTGCTCCACTCAGTTATCGGAACTACCTCCAGTCAAAGCTCTAAGAAGGGTATATTTTAATAATTAGTCACAGGGCCTGTTTAAATTGCTATCTTCATCACTCATTGGCACTGCACACATTACAAGAATTTAATTATGTTTTAAAATCAGCAGGGTTAGGGAAGGAACTTTGGCTGGCCCTGTGACAAGTGTTTAATGGTAAAGCTGCACGCCTGGGCTGCGAAAGTATATTAATATTCTTGTGCTGTGTAAATGCCAATGAGCCGTAGAACACAGGATTTAGACTGATGCCTGATTGTCAAACTGTGACTTGAACAGGCTCCTACAAATGCGTTGCCTCTGCTGCTCCAGTGAATTGATAACCAGGTTCGCATTCTCTCGTTCCCTCCATGGTCTTGTCCCACCCTACCTGAGATTTCTTCTCCATCTATATTCTAAATTACTCTGACGAGAACACAGCTTGTTTTTCCCCACTCCCCCTACTCCATCAACAGAGGTTGATGTTTCAGTCACTCAACTCGCTCGCCTCTACGAAACTTTGCTTTGCATCAACTTAATGACTGCGGCATTTACCTACATAGCAACAGCAATTACACGTCATAGAATCATCGAAATTAACGACACAGAAGGAGGTCATTCGGCCCATTGTGTCCGTGGCGGTAAGCCTAATCCCACCTTCCAGTACTAGGTCCGTAGTCCTTGAGGTTACGGCTCTAAGTTCACATCCAAGTACCTTTTTAAATGTGACGAGGGTTCAAAATAGTTTGTTTTATTTGAAGCACTTTAGGATATTACTGACAGGTGATAAGGGGCTATATAAATATGAATAAAAATACGTACATGTGGACATCAGACAAGGAGAGAGCTAGACTTGGCCGTGATACCTACGCCACTCGAATAGACATTCACCTGAGGACTCGAACAAAGGTAACAGCCATTTGAGAGAGGTCCTGAGGGGCAACCGCGACCAGTATAACTGCAGAGCACCAAGAAGGCAGCATCTTCAGGAGAGGAAATGAGGGGAGAAAGATTGACCACAGAAATTTAAAATAAAGCTTTCAGCTAACGACTCATTGGATTTTGAATTATTCAAGCTTTGTCTTCCATTCATAGAATTACGTAGAATATACACAGCACAGAAACAGGCCTGTCGGCCCAACTAGTTTGTGCTGGTGTTTATACTCCACACAAGTCTCCTCCTATTCTATATATCTCAACTCAGCCTTTCAGCAAATCTTTCTATTCCCTTTTCCACAGTCATAGGCAGTCCCTTGAAATTGAGGAAGACTGGCTTCCACTCTAAAAGTGAGTTCTCAGGTGGCTGTACAGTCCAGCATAGGAATTAGCCTCTGGTGGGACAGACAGTGGTTGAAGGAATGGGTGGGTGGGGAATCTGGTTTGCCGCAAGCCCCTTCCGCTGTCTGCGCTTGTTTTCTGCATGCTCTCGGCGACGAGACTCGGTGCTCAGCGCCCTCCCGGATACTCTTCCTCAGGTGACTCCGCCTTCAGACTAGATCCAAGGTCATCCCATCGTCTGTCATCGAACTACAGTACGCGGATGATCCTTGCGTCTGCGCACACTCAGAGGCCGAACTCCAAGCCATCGTCAACACTTTCACCGAGGCATACAAAAGCATGGGCCTTACACTAAACATCCGTAAGACAAAGGTCCTCCACCAATCTAACCCCACCACACAGCACTGCCCCCCACTCCCCCCGCAAGGTCATCAAAATCCATGGCGTGGACTTGGACAATATGGACCATACATAAATTGGGAACTTGCTATCAGCAAAGGCAGACATCGATGACTAGGTCCAACACTGCCTCCAGTGCGCCAGTGCTTCAGTCTCATGTATTTGTCACCCCACAGTAGAGTGACTGGCTGCATAACACACAGCACCACAGCAGGACTGAGTTCTGTTGACTGTAAAGCAAATGGGTTATTTGTAAATGACCAATCCCTGGGCTGTTCGCCACATAGATATCTGCATCAAAAGAGGCATCCAAAACAAGGTGTTGAAACATGTTGGAAATAAAGGGCCTAACGCCTGTTTGTTTTCCCATTTGCCAAATCGATTTGCCCTGAACACAGCCTGTGCTGTGTTTAGGAAAACCAGGTCTACACGCGGCCGACCCAGCGGTCCTTAAAGGTACCGCTCCAGACCGCCACATAAAAGATACGTTTATATATATTTTTTTAATTGCCTTTAATGTGAACCTCGTTTTTAAAAAAAAAATTGGAAAATTTTAAGTACCTGGCAAAATTATTTTTAAATACCATTAAAGTACCTCTTAATGTTACTTAGCTGGCCCGCCACTTGGTTTCGGGTCTGTGAATCGCAGCCAGACCCAGCACTTTGGAAATTTACAAGGAGGCAGATTCAGAGTGGGATCCCGTCCCACTGTCAATCACTGACAGCAGGCCCACCTCCAAACCCGCAGGGTTGGGAAAATTTCGGCCAGTTTGTGTGGTTTTCCTGACTTTTCCCATAGACGATTATCCGTAGTGTCCATTGAAAAATATAACCTGCACCCCACCCTCTGTCACCCCAGGGATTGGAGTATAAAAGTAAAGAAGTCTTACTGCAATTATATCCTTCCTTCCTAGGCAGTCCCTCGGAGCGAGCATGACTTGCTTCCACGATAAAAAGGGATGAGTTCAATGAGTTCACAGGTGTTTCAATGAAGGACCTAATATTCCAGGTCCCGAACCCATATTGAAGGATGGAGGATGCCTGTACGTGGATTTTTTTCACTGATCTCCAGTCATTTTGGGTAACCCTTGCCACTGGACCAAGACCAAGCTCTGTCAAGCATGTGTGGTGGCTTTACAACGGCCACCACACGTTTTATATTAAAAACATTTTAAAAATCCATGCAATTAGATAGAGCCTTGGTGAGACCATACCTGGAGTACTGTGTACAGTTTTGTTTCCTTACCTAAGGAAGGATATAGAGGGAGTGCGACAAAGGTTCACTAGACTGATTCCGGGAATGAAAGGGTTCTATAAGGAGAGATTGAGTAAACTAGACCTGTATTCCCTGGAGTTTAGAAGAATGAGAGGTTATCTCATCGAAATATATAAAATTCTTAAGGGGCTTGACAGGGTAGATACTGGGTGGATGTTTCCCTTGGCTGGGGAATCGAACTATGGGTCACAGTCTCAGAATAAGTGGTTGGCCATTCAGAACTGAGATGAGGAGAAATCGCTTCACTTCAATTGTTGGAATTTTTTACCCCAGAAGGCTGTAGATGCTCAGCCATTGAGTATATTCAAGGCCGAGATCGATGGAGTTGAGGTAGATGATCAGCCGTGATCTTGTTGAATGGCAGAACAGGCTCGAAGGGCAAACATGGCCTATTCATGCTCCTCCTACTTATGTTCATAAGAGTTAACTAATCAGGGCAATTAATCTCCAGCAATTAGTCTACAACAGACCCAGAAAGAAGTTGAGGAAAACTGCCACTGGTGGAATGTCATGGGATCCATAGGACTAAAGTCAATGTTCCTCACCAGATGCTACACTTACCATTTGTCATGTCTCAAATTACTCATGTACTGTATCCCAAAATATAATTTCCTGTAAGAATTTTATTGGAATTAATCAAGACTACCTTTTGCTCAGTTAGTAGCAACCTCAGCTCTAAGTCAGAAGGTTCAAGTCCCATTCCAGAGACTTGAGCACACAAATCTAGGCTGACACTCCAATGCATACTGAGGGAGTGTGCATTGTCGGAGGTATCATCTTTTGACGTTAAACTGAGGCCCCGTTTGCCCCCTCTAGTGGATGTAAAAGATCCTGTGGCACTATTTTGAAGAAGAGCAGAGTTATCCCGGCCAATATTTATCCCTCAATCAACTTCACTAAAAACAGATTATCTGGTCATTATCACATTGCTGTATGAGGGAGTTTGCTCCGCGCAAATTGTCTGCTGCGTTTTCTACATTACAATAGTGACTTCACATTTTTTGAAAAATTACTTAATTAGCTGTAAAGTGCTTTGGGATGTCTGGTGCCCGTGAAAAGTACTATATAAATGCAAGTCTTTTTGCTTCCACAGTCTCCCTGTTCCAGAGATTTGCCACTCGCTCACTGAAATAATGTTTCCGCAGTAAATTAGAATTCACCCTCCAAGTGCAGGCCACGAGGTGAAACAGCTGTCATGGTCTACATTATCTATTCTCTTTTTGAGTCCAATAAACAACAATCATATCACCTCTCAGCCTTCTCTCTTCCAGTATGAACATGCCCAATTTACATACTCTCTCCTTGTTGTGTTCCGAACACAGATGAGACTGCACACAGGGAGGTTAAAGTAACAGTGACCTCAGTCTTTGTTAAGACACTCCAGAATGAGTAACAGACCTTAGGGGCCGGCTTATATACAGTGCTCCCAAGGGATGCTGGGATCCCTTGGGACTTCAGGGGATGTGCTCCCTGGTGGCGGAACATGGGAGTGCATGCTTTACAGATACACAACATCACTCCCCCGCAAAGTCAAAGTGAAAACTATTTACAAGGTGAGGCGGTCGGGAGCCTTTCTTTCCCTGGTGGACCACCTCAGTACAAATGTCTGTTCTGGTGTGTGGGCTGTGCCCTCGCTGGGCTGGCGTGTTGTTGGCCCTGCAGGGCTGCTAGGTGAGCCAGGCCTTGCTGGATTGTTGGGCATGATGGGTTCGATTTCCTGGTCCGGCATGGTGTCGTTGATCCTTTGGGTGTGTGTTGTGGGCTCAAAAAAGGTGGTGTGTGCTGTGGGTTGTTCAGGGCAGTCTGTGAACCGCAGCCTCGTTTGGTCCAGGTGCTTTCTGCAAATTTGTCCATTGTCCAGTTTGACTACAAACACCCAACTCCCTTCTTTAGCTATCACCGTGCCCGCGATCCACTTGGGACCATGTCCATAGTTTAGCACATACACAGGGTCATTCAGATCAATTTCCCGTGACTCAGTGCCTGAATGGACAGCTCATCCTTTCGCCGCTGGAATGGCTTGATTAGCTCTTGCATTTCAACAGGGATGCTGGCCCAGCTCCCATGCAGTACACAGTTTTTTACTAGGGACAGCAGAGGATCTTGGCTGGTCCAAGTCCTAATCTGGCGGGCCGTGGCAGGTGATTTATCATTTTCAAATGCTTCCATGACCATCAACAAGTCTGCGGGCTGCGCCACCGTCAACAAGTTTGCATGCTGCGCCATTTCCACCCACGTGCTGGGCAATGGTAGCCGACAGAGCATCCGCACAGTTCTCGGTGCCTGGCCTGTGGCGGATGGCATAGTTATACGCTGATAGTGCGAGTGCCCACCTTTGTATGCGGGCTGAGGGATAAGTATTTATCCCCTTGTTTTCAGCGAACAGGGATATGAGGGGCTTGTGATCGGTTTCCAGCTCAAATTTGAGGCCAAACAAGTATTGATGTATTTTCTTTACCCCAAACACACACGCTGATGCCTCTTTCTCAATCATGCTGTAGGCCCTCTCGGCCTTAGACATGCTCCTGGAAGCATAGGCGAGAGGTTGCAAATTCCCCGCAACGTTAGCTTGTTGTAATACAGACCTGACTCCGTACGACGACGCATCACATGCCAGCACATGTCCTTTACACGGGTTATACAATACAAGCAGCTTGTTAATGCATAAAATGTTTCTTGCTTTCTCAAAAGCAATTACTTGGTTTTTTCCCCATACCCAGTTCTTACCTTTACGCAATAACACATATAGGGGCTCTAAATGCCTGCTTAACCCCGGTAGGAAGTTACAAAATAGTTGAGGAGTCCCAGGAACGACCGCAGCTCCATGACGTTCTATGGCCTGGGCGCGTTCCTGATAGCCTCTGTCTTGGCGGCTGTGGGCCGAATGCTGTCCGCCGCGATCTTTCTTCCCAAAAACTCCACTTCTGTTGCCATGAAGACGCATTTCGACCTCTTCAGCCGCAGCCCTATGCGATCCAGTCGCTGGAGGACCACCTCCAGGTTTTGTAGGTGCTCGACAGTGTCCCAACCCATGACCAATATGTCGTCCTGAAAAACTTGAGTAGGCTCTCCATGTTTCTCTGGAAGATCGCTGCAGCTGACCGAATTCCAAATAGGCATCTGTTGTAGATGAACAGTCCCTTGTGTGTGTTGATGCAGGTGAGGCCCTTCGAAGACTCCTCCAGCTCCTGCGTCATGTAGGCCGAAGTCAGGTCGAGCTTGGTGAACGTCTTGCCTCCTGCCAGCGTCGCAAATAGGTTGTCTCCTTAGGTAGCGGGTTTTGGTCCTTTAGCGAGAAACGATTAATAGTTACTTTATAATCGCCGCAAATCCTGACCGTGCCATCACTTTTGAGGACTGAAACAATCGGGCTGGCCCACTCGCTGAATTCCACTGCGGAGATGATGCCCATCGCGTTGCAGCCTGTCCAGCTCGATTTCCACTCTCTCCCTCATCATGTGAGGTACCGCTCGCACCTTGTGGTGAATGGGTCGTGCCTCTGGGACCAAGTGGATCCACATCTTCGTCCCGGAAAAGTTTCCAATGCCTGGCTCAAAAAGGGAAGGAAATTTGTTGAGAACCTGGGTACATGAAGCCTCATCGACATGTGATAGCGCTCGGATGTCATCCCAGTTCCAGTGGATTTTTCCCAGCCAGCTCCTTCCAAGCAGTGTGGGGTCATCGCCCGAGACAATCCAGAGTGGCAGTTCATGCACTGTGCCCTTGTAGATGACCTTGACCATGGCGCTGCTCAGGGCATTGATAAGCTCTTTGGTGTACGTTCTCAGTTTTGTGTGGATGGGACTCAGGCTGGTCTGAGTGCCTTGTTGCACCACAGTCTCTCAAACATCTTTTTACTCATGATGGATTGGCTAGCGCCAGTGTCCAGTTCCATGGCTACGGGTAAGCTATTCAATTTTACGTTTAGCATTATGGGTGGACATTTCATCGAAAATGTGTGCACTCCGTGTACTTCAGCATCTGCCTCCTCTCTCTCAGGCTCGAAATTGCTTTGGTCCACCATGGACCGATCTTCCTCTGCCACATGGTGGTTAGCAGGTTTTGCAGAGCTTGCAGCTCGTCTGCAAGCTCGTTGGAGGTGCCCCATTGTTCCACAGCTCTTGCAAACATACCCTTTGAAGCGGCATGAATAGGCTGAATGGAAGCCTCCACAATGCCAACAAGTTGTGAATTGCCTTGCATTCATCCTTTGTTACGGACTCGGAGTCATCTGGGTCACCTAAGGCCTGCTGGCAGTTGCAGACTCGTGGGTTCTGCCCTGTACATTTTTGCTCGCAAACACAATTCCAGTTAATTTATGAACATTGATAGCACTTGTGTGCTGAGAGATTTGTTTGGTGTTATCACTGGTGAACATAAACGCCTGTGCTTTCGCAATGGCCTTACTGAGGGTCGGTGTCTCTATAGTCAAACGTTTTCGTAGCATGGTCTCGTGGCCAATGCCCAGTGCAAAAAAAGTCTCTGAGCATTTGCTCCAGGTAGCCATCAAACTCACATTGTCCTGCAAGTCGCTTAGCTCGACGACGTAGCTCGCCACTTTCTGACCTTCAGATCGCTGGTATGTATAGAACCGATACCTCGTCATCAGCATGCTCTCTCTTGGGTTAAGATGCTCCTGAACCAGTGAACACAGCTCCTCATACGACTTATCTGTGGGTTTCACCGGTGCTAGAAGATTCTTCATGAGGCTGTAGGTCGGTGCCCCGCAGACCGTGAGTAGGACCGCTCTCCTTTTTGCAGCGCTTCCTTCTCCATCCAGCTCATTGGCTACAAAGTACTGGTCTAACCGTTTGACATAGGCTTCCCAGTCCTCACCCTCTGAGAACTTTTCCAGTATGCCCACAGTTTGCTGCATCTTTGCGTTGAATTCGTGTACTCATTGCCAGTTGTTGTGTTCCTAACACAGATGAGACTGCACACAGGGAGGTTAAAATAACAGTGACCTCAGTCTTTGTTAATACACTCCAGAGTGAGTAACAGGCCTTAGGGGCCGGCTTTTATCCAGTGCTCCCAAGGGATGCTGGGATCCCTTGGGACTTTAGGGGATGTGCTCCTTGGTGGCGGAACATGAGAGTGCATGCTTTACAGATAAACAACAATCCTCATAATCGATTACCTCCATCCCCTCCAGCATTCTGGTTGCCCTCATCTGTATCCTCTCAGTAGCTGCAATACCTTTTTGCACTGTGGTGACCAGAACACACTACATTGTAAGTGTGGTCGCACCAATGATTCATAATTTGCCAGGATCACCTCGCCATTCACCTTTAATATATCCCAACATCTGATTTGATTTACTCACTGCCACGGGGCATTGCTGCGACAGTTTCAATTTATTGTCAAGCAGGGATTCTAGATCTCCTACATTTTCCATTCACATCGGTTTCTTTCCATTTTAAGCAATAGTCCCTTTCTGTATTTTTGTCTTCCACTTTGCATTTCTATACATCGACATAGAAACATAGAAAATAGGTGCAGTAGTAGGCCATTCGGCCCTTCGAGCCTGCATCACTATTCGATAAAATCATGGCTGATCGTTTCCTCAGTACCCCTTTCCTGCTTTCTCTCCATACCCCTTAATCCTTTTAACCGTAAGGGCCATATCTAACTCCCTCTTGAATATATCCAATGAACTGGCATCAACAACTCTCTGCGGCCCGGAATTCCACAGGTTAACAACTCTCTGAGTGAAGAAGTTTCTCCTCATCTCAGTCCTAATGGCCTACCCCTTATCTTAAGACTGTGTTTTCTGGTTCTGGACTTCCCCAACATCGGGAACAATCTACCTGCATCTAACCTGTCCCGTACACTGAATTTCATCTGTCTGGCTAATGTTGAATTATATTCAAATTCTTTTGTAACTTGTGTTCAGCTTTGGAGTTTACCAGCTTCATTAGCATTATATTATTTTCAAATCTGGCCACTGTTTATGGCTTATCTTCATAGATGATCTCGAGCTATATTAAACACGAGGTCCCAAAACAGATCACTTGTGGGACTCCACTGGAACATCGGAACAGGAGTAGGCCATTCAGCCCCTCGAGCCTGTTATGCCATTCAGTTAGATCATGGCTGATCTGTATCCTAACTCTATCCACCTGCCATGGCGCCATATCCTTTTATACCCCTGTCTGGCAAAATCAATCCAGCAAGAACGGTAACATTCTCTCGGGCTGACGACAATCTTACAACCCAAAAGGTGGTGGGACAGACAATCTGTCAACCAAATATTTATCCATTGTAAAATATTTCCACTGATTCCCACTGTCTTTATTTTCATTGCCAGCCTTTCCATAGGAACTGTATCAGAGGCCTTACTCAAATCCAAGTACACCAAGCCACTGCCTTACCTTTATCAAACTATTTTGTCATGCCCTCAAAGAAAACCAGTAAATTAGATTGGCAAGACCTCTTTGAGTACCGGTATTTAAAAAAAAAAAATTATTTCTATCCTGAAGCGCAATCCTATTTTGATGAGCGTTTCCATAACTTTCCCCACAATGGAGGTCAAACTCACTGCTCTGTAGTTTCCTGGGTCACTTTTGCTTCCTTTTCAAAACAAGTGAGTAACATCTGCCTTTCTCCCCAAGCACCTCCCTGGTATTCAGTAATTTCTGGAAGATTTGTGATTGATTTGTGCCAGTGGTCCTGTAATGTTCTTCCTGAAGGATCCTCAGATGCATCTTATCCGGCCTCTGTGATTCATTTATCTTAAGATTGAACAGCTGTTCAGGCAGCCATGCTAGGAGTAATGTGAAGACTGTCAAAACTTACCTCTGCAACATCCTCTCGTTTGCTTTCCAGATCAAGTAAATTATTTGTCAGCTCTTTGGTTAAAAACTGAGTCAAAACTCTCATTTGGTGCTTTGTCATGCTCTCACCTGATCTCGCTTTCAAGAAAGAAAAACTTGCATTTATATTGCACCTTTCACCACCATCCGACGTCTCAAAGCACTTTACAGCCAATGAAGTACTGTTGCAATGTAATCAAGCGGAGGCAGTGGAAAGAGCGTGCGGCAAACCAGTCCCACCCAACCCTTCCCTCAATGACTATCTGTCCCACCTGTGATAGAGACTGTGGTTCTCATTTTGGACTCTTCAGCCACCTAAGAACTCATGTTAAGAGTGGAAGCAAGTCGTTCTCGATTCTGAGGGACTGCCTATGATAATGATGATGAATGTAGGAAACTATCCCTTGCTTTTGATCTTCTGAATACAACTAAATAAACATTTATCCTTTACTTTTGCCATATTCAATTTGGAATCTAGCTTTATCATTCTGATGTCCTTTTTTTTATAATTCTGGCATGACGTTAGGTATTGAACGCATCTTCATTCTGTACCACTTTCCTTCATGGCCTTAAATGTTTTATTTTTTTTTAATTTTTTATAAGTTGCCCGGTAATCCCCATCGGCCAGGCAGGAGTGCCTTTAAGCTTGGCACCTTTGCTTTGCATGGGTACACATTGGTCCTTTACACAACAATCACTGAGCTCGCCACCATTCCCATTTTGGGGGTCACCACTGACCAGGTGCTGAACTGGACAGGCATTATCTACAGTGGGCAGGAGTTCCCTCCTTCTTCGTCTTCAGTATCTCCCCATGGGAACCATCAGCTTCTGCCATCCTACCTGAACAACCACCTTGATTTTTTTTTTGTTGAGGGTAGAAAACCAAAATGTGCTTTACACGATTTCTGGAAAGCCTTCATAAGATTGCTGATGAAAAGTTACTACAGAAGCCAAAAGCAGTGAGTATTCAAGCCCCCCAAGAATGGACACGCATTAAAAATATTTGCTGAAGGAAGGAAGGCAACAGGTACTTAATGAGAAGAGTGATGTTGGACTCGGAATTGGAATACTGAATGGATTGCCCTTGGCATCTGTTTTTCTTCTTCGTTCTCAGGATTTGGGCATTGCTAGCATGGCCGGCATTTATTGCCCATCTCTAGTTGTCCTTGAGCAGGTGATGATGAGCCACCTCCCTGAGGTGCTGCAGTCCCTGTGGTGAAATTGTTCCCACAGTGCTCTTCAGTAGGGAACTTAAGGATTTTGACCCACAACAACGAAAGAACGGCCGATATATTTCCAAATTGGGAATTGTGTGTGATGAGACCTTTAATCTAGATCGATGACTCTGATTCAGAAGCTTAGTGCAACTTGGTTAAGTTCACAGATGGTGGAGGGTGCCAATTCAACCTAATGAAGCAGCTAGTGACCTACAAAAGTGGTGAGGGGTAGAATCTGTAAATAGGTGGGAACAGTGGCAAATGCAATTTAACGCTGACTGGAAGGAAAGGTCTGCATTATCCATACACTATAAATGGTATAAATCTAGTTCAAGGTGAAGTTGAATGAGAACGGGGTATAATCTTTGAACTGAACATTTCAAATCACAGGGGAGCAGCAAAGTGAATAGAAAGCTGAATCTTCCTGCTAAATCAGCAGAGTACATGTTGGAGGATGTCATGTTAAAACTGTTCAGTGCTCTGGTCAGATCACACAGTGGGACAGATTCAGCGCAACTGTGCCCCTGGAGCAGAACCTAGTTCGGTGGTTCACTGTGCAGGAAATTGGGGCTATAATTTTGCAGCTTTCTCTTTGACTCATGCTCCTATCTAGTCAGACTCTACTCTCAAAACACAGCCTCACTGACTGTCCTCTCTGCAGTATTGTGACTGATTTTGGTCACGTAGCATAGTTTTCCCAATGGTTATCTTACTGTAATAAAGTTTGCTTAAGTGTCACGAGGGATCTGACCAATGTCCCAAGGGTTAGAATTCAATGTCCTTTTTTTTTCTTGTAAATTTGCAATCTTTCCCTCCTGCATACTGCATGCGAGGCTATAGTTACCACCAGGTACCTCAGCCAGTCATTGAGGTCCCATAGGTACTTTAGTCACTTGTATCTGAGCTGAGGCAATTGTTGACATTTTTATTGAATTAAAACAGCCCTTAGTAAAAGTTTTGAAGAACATTATGGTGTCCCCTGCTGTGATCGTGAAGAATTATGAAATATAAAATGGCCCAAGTTTAAGATCATTGCTAATAAATCCATTAAGGAATTCAGGACAAACTTCTTTACCCAGAGAGTGGTTAGAATGTGGAACTCGATACCACAAGGGGTAGTTGAGACAAATAGCATAGATAGATTTAAGTGGAAGCTGGATAAACACATGAGGGAGCAAGGAATGGAAGGATATGCTGATGGGGTTGGAAGAAGTAGGTTGGGAGGAGCTGGTTTGGTGATAAACACTGGCATAGAGCAGTTGGGCTGAATGGCCTGTTTGTGTGCTGTAAATTCTATGAATGGACAGGCAGGTATGATTTGGATCGGTCACCATTGCATTTAATGTCATTGATTATGGCAAAGGAGCCAAAAACATAACTATCTACTTGCTGCGAGCTATAGCAAACGCTACAAAAGAAAATAAATAATTGCATTTATATAGTGCCTTTCATGACCACCAGACATCTCCAAGCACTTTACAGCCAATGAAGTACTTTTAGAGTGCAGTCACTGTTGTAATGTGGGAAACGCGGCAGCCAACTTGTTCACAGCAAGCTCCCACAAAGAGCAATGTGATAATGACCAGACAATCTGTTTTTTTATGTTGATTGAGGGATAAATATTGGCCAGGACACTGGGGATAACTGTCCTGCTCTTCTTCCACCTGAGAGGGCAGACGGGACCTAGGTTTAACGTCTCATCTAAAAGATGGTACCTCTGACAATGCAGCCCTCCCTCAGCATTGACACTGGAGTGTTAGCCTAGCTTTATGTGCTCAAGTTGCTGGAGTGGGACTTGAACCCACAACCTTCTGACTCAGAGGCAAGGATGCTACACACTGAGCCACAGCTGATACAATATCTTTTAGTATTAGTTATAAGATTTTTGGCTCTGTTCATTTTTTTAAAAAAATGCCATTTTTGCAGTGGCTAACGAGATCGGCTGGAATGTAAATCCAAATACAACTGGGCCCTGACACGTCCACCACTGTGATTAGACAAACTGAGCAGGCTCATTGGCTCATTTTCTACTCCTGACTGGCTGGTGTACAAGGCCTATTTTCCAGAGAGAGATGGGCAAACCTGTCTTCCGTGACAGTTTTATACCTCCAGCTGTCTGAGAGTGAAACTCATTACATTTACTGCAGGCTGCACTGTCGGCCTTGTTGGAACCCTCCCTCGAGTTCACGCAAATCAGTAATTTCTGGTTTGAAAGGTTGAAATTACTTTTTATCCCTACAGATTCATGGGCCCAAGTTTATTAGGAGCAACTAGTTTAGTTTGGAGTATCTTAGAAATCACAATTCTCGGCATTTAGTTTGCTCCAGTTTTAGTGAGTTAGTTTAGTTTCATTTTAGTTAATTTTTTTTAAAGGGGGCGTTACCAGCCACTTACACCTGTTTTGCAAGTTTAGGCACTGAAAAGTTACTCCAAACTAACTTAGAACGGAGTAAGTGTATACTTTTGTACGCTCAGAAAAACCTTGCGTACACTGGAGAATTAGGCGCAGGTAAGCCAGATATAAGGGGGGCTGGCGGGGCGGGGGGGGGGGGGCGTTGCAGAAGGGAAGTTGGGAGATTTTCCAAAGCATTAAACATTTCACTTTTAAAAATAAAGAACCATCAATAATAAATTATAAATAAATCAATAAATAAAAAATAAAAAGTTCCTACCTCACCACCTCGTTCGAGAGCACCATTCGGGATCCTGGCCAGGCCTAGGGGCTGCATGCTGCAGGCTGGAAATCTGCACTCTGCAGGAGCATATTCAGCCAGAGCTAGGGGCTGTGTGCTGCAGGCTGGAAATCGGCACTCTGCCCCTTCCAGGTGCCCATTCGGCCAGGGCTCGGGGCTGCGTGCTTTGGGGCCCTCCCACACAGCCAGCAGTACACTCAGAATCTGGGGGGCAGGAGCTATTGCGCACGTGCGCAGACTCCACTCCACTGCGCACGCACGCAGCTGTCGGCACTCTTTTTGGCCCAGGGCTGTAGCTTCGCCCCCCCCTGCTGTTGTGCTGCATCGCGCTGAATGCTGAACAGGCCTGCTGCATTCGGAGAATCGCGAGGTAAGTTTATGGCGCACTTTTCATTCCACAAAATAGGCGGGCCTCTCGGAGGTGCGCCGTTCTAGCGAATATCGGAAACTTGGGCCCATTATTTCTGCAGCCAGTTTAGTAGTAAAAAAGGAGACCACTAAAGGAAATCTGTAACATAACATAAGAACGTAAGAAGTAGGAGTGGCAATAGGCCATTTGGCCCCTTGAACTTGCTCCACCATTCAGTAAGATCTTGGCCTCAACTGCACTTTCCACGTAAGCTTTGTATCCTGCATAGTTTTAGAGCAGCGTTTACATTTTTAAAATTATTTTAAGATCGCAATTTTCAAACTGTTGGGAACAATGAGCTGGTGCCCTCCCTCACTGATCCCACCAGCGTTACTGGTAGGACTCATATCACAATCGGCATAACTCCAGTGCCTGCTCGCCCCATTCCTACCGGAATATCCTGCACCTCACTCGGCTTACCGGTCTCCAGTCTGACACCAGATCCCTTCTGAGCCAGGGAATTGGGAACGTCCAGTGTGTGAACATTTCCATCCCCTGGGGCATCACTGACCTTCTGAACACCTGATTGAGGGTTGCCAACTCTCCAGGGTTAATCTGGAGTCTCCATGAATTAAAGGTTAATCTCCAGGACACTGCTGCGGGCAACCCGGGGGAAAGATCGTAGGGGCGTTATAATAAATTGCATGTGTTCATGTTCGCTTTCTTTCAACACTATCGTTTATTAGTTATAAAAATATTGGAGACGTGGGTGTAGGAAAGGGTGCTTGACTGGGCAGAGTGGTTGGTAGTGGAAGAGGAACCCTCCAGGAATGCAACGCTAGGACTCAATGGATGTTCTTCTCCTTACAAGGCTGACTGGAAACTTTCAGGTCCCTTCGGTAGGTTCCTGTGAAGCTACAGCAGGAATTTCGTGGCACTCTCAAGGAAATAAGTGTAACGGATTTGCTTTGGCATGATTAATTGGCCCGAGTTGAAAGCCAGGTCATCAGAAAGTATATTCGTGAACGGGAATTTTTAACTATTAAGCTTTCAGGACATTTCAGCGAATCAGGCAGTCGCCTTCCCCACTGTGATCCTGGCTGCCTCATAATAATAAAAAAAGACTTACATTTATAAAGCGCCTTTCATGATTACCGGAAGTCTCAAAGTGCCTTATAGCCAATGAAGAAGTATTTTTGGAGTGTAGTCACTGTTGTAATGTGGGAAATGCGACAGCCAATTTGCACACAGCAAGCTCCCACAAACAGTAATGTGTTAATGTCTAAGTGGTTTTGCTCTTGGTGGTTTCGAATCACCCCCTTTACAACATTTCTCGACACCGGAATTATAGTAGTGAACAGAGATACACAATTATAGACAGATCTTTCGGTCTCAATCATCACAATGCTTTTATTCAAGTTAAAGCACACACCTGCACCCAGTAAAACACACCCTGGTGGTGAAAAACAAACAAACAAACACAGTACAACACATAACCCTGGCTCGCCTGAACAGGCCCCTATTGTGAAGTACCCATGACTAAAACACCCCTGCTTGGTTCAATAGGGCACCACCGAATCTGTCCAACAGAATGTGTGTTCGCCTATGATCCGTGCAGAAAGCTCCCCACTAAACTCCTAAGGCTTGGTTGGGACACACGACACCCCTTCGCACTGGTCTTAAAGAATGTGTGGGCTGGGATAATGCTTACCAGTTACTCCTTTGGCTTACTCGCTGCTTCTCCAGATGAGCAAGGCTCGCTTTGCTCGTAGATGGTGTTTCTTCTCTCCGTCCCAGACGGTCTTTGAGTGCGTTGAACGAAGCAAGCAAGCATAGAAGAGGAGAGAGAGATGGCAGCCAAAACTGCCCTCTCTTATACCTGCAAAAATTCTGCTTCTCACGCCAAAGGTTAGACCTTCGCCTGAGGCAGTACAACTAAAGAACAAATGAAACACCTTTTCGGCCGGTGTCTTTGTCAACTGGATGTTACTGGGGATAAGGCTCTATCATGTCTGGGTGGCCGAAAAGCTTCCTTTGTGTCTTGAGCAACGACCAATCTTCCTGATGGGTTCCCATCACATGACAAAAGATCCTCCATTAGGTTCCTTCCTGCAATGCTTTCTTGCATTCAGCCATCAACCTATCCCTGCCCACCTGATGTGTATTCTTGCGGACCATGTTTGGACCTGTCCCAAGTCATTCTGGTCTGTTTTTCTGCAGTTACAGCAAAGTAAAAGCAATGTCCAAAACTTTATGCTTTTGATGTCGATGTTTTTGCCGAATCCTTACACAACCAGATAATCTGTTTTTGTTATGTTGATTGAGGATAAATATTGGCAAGGACACCAGGTATAACTCCCCTGCTCCTCTTCGACATAGTGCCATGGGATCTTTTATGTCCACCTGAGAGCAGACGGGGCCTTGGTTTAACATCTCATCCAAAAGACCGTACCTCTGACAGAGCATCACTCATTCAGCACTGCACTGGAGTGTCAGCTAGATTTATGTGCTCAAGTTCCTGGAGTGGGACTTGAACCCACAAGCTTCTGACTTTGAGGTGAGTGTGCTACTCACTGAGCCACAGCTGACGGGCATTGTTCTCTATATTTTAAAGGAAACTTTGATATTTTGTCGCAGCAAGCAATTGTTTTTTTATAACCTGCTCAGTCCCATTGCTCTCTCCAAACATGATAGAAGTCAACCTCAGTTTATTGCCTTGTAAAATATTCTGAAACACTGAAACTGTAGGCAAATGGTCACAGAGAGCAATGACTACTGTCTATTCTCTCATTATATGTCCACAGAGGAAGCCATTTAAATTGAGTCAAACTGCACTCAGCTGAGCCTCTGATGTACTTAGGGTGAGAGATCGGCAAAACTTCTGTGGCAATTACTGCTGAGAGACAAGAGCAATCCTCTCTTCCCCCCCCCCCCCCCCCCCCCCAGTGGTGTATAGCCAGTATGATTCCGCATATGGAGAAGTTAAATTATGAGCAGAGGTTAAGGAAGCTCAGGCATGCCCTTCGGAGATGGGGGGAGGGGGGTAAACTTTGAGGTTATGTGCGTGAACATTTCAAGATTATAAAGGGCGTTGACTCCGGTTAACTGTTCAGGAAGAAATACGTGTATTTATATAGCGCCTTCATGACCACCGGTTGTCTCACTGTTGTACTGTAGGAAACGCGGCAGCCAATTTGCGCACAAGCAAGCTCCCACAAACAGCAATGTGATAATGACCAGATAATCTGTTTTTTTGTTATGTTGATTGAGGGATAAATATTGGCCAGGACACCAGGGATAACTCCCCTGCTCTTCTTTGAAATAGTTTTATTCTTTGAAATAGTGCCAATGGAATCTTTTATGTCTACTTGAGCAAGCAGAGGAGCCTCGATTTCACATCTCATCCGAAAGATGCCACCTCCGACATTGCAACGCTCACTCAGTACTGCACTGGAGTGTCAGCCTTAGATTTTTATATATTTTTTTTGTGCTCAAGTGGGACTTGAACTCACAACCTTCTGAGTCAGAGGTGAGAGTGCTACCCACTGAGCCACAGCTGACATTGAAAGTAACCAGGGACGCATATTAAAAATGCAGAAAATAAAAATGAGAAAGGAAGTCAAACCAAATTTATCAGTAAGGGTGATCATCAGCAAATTAATTACCAGAAGAACCAATTGAAGCGGACAGCTTAAGTTGGCACAAAAGAAAGTGGTAGTAATGGAGTAAGTGAGTTATGCCACTAAGTAAGTCACTCAAGAGGGAGTTCGATATGGCCCTGACAGCTAAAGGGATCAAGGGGTATGGAGAGAAAGCAGGAAAGGGATACTGAGGTGAATGATCAGCCATGATCTTATTGAATGGTGCTGCAGGCTCAAAAGGCTGAATGGCCTACTCCTGCACCTATTTTCTATGTTTCTATGTTTCCATATTTTCCTTTACACTCACTGAAAACAGTTAGAAGATCATTATCATTAACCTGCCCCATTATAATCAATGGTGATCATGATGTTCCTGCATTTAAGGCAGTTTTCACATGGCTCCTCAAATTCTGCCCTCTTGATTATCCCTGATTATAATCGCTCAACCATCGGTAGCCGTGCCTTAATCTGCCTAGGCCCTCAGCTTTGGAACTCTCTCCCTAAACCTCTCTGCGCCTCTCCATCTCTTTCCTCCTTAAAACCTATCTCTTTGACCAAGCTTTTGGTCATCTGCCGTAAATTCTTCTTATCTGGCTTGGTTTCAAATTTATTTTGTTGTCTAAAGCACCTTGGGACGTTTTATTGTGTTAAAGGTGCTATATAAATAATTGAAAACGAATGACGCTTTAAACATTACACAGCATACCATACTTGTACAGTAGCACACTGAATAGCTTCTATACAAACGTGTGCATTATATAGAACTGCATAACCTATCTCTTTCATCATTTTACTTAATTGCAGCACAGTGATGCATTTCATTACATTCGGCAATGCAGTGTCAGCAATGGTAACCAATAATGAGATTAATTTGCGAACAATCGCGGTTCCCTCAGTTTTTGCGCTCATGTCCAATTCCATTAGGATTTCCCAACTTTGCCTTTGTGAGCTAGTTGATCTTTTGTGAATAAGACATACGTTCATGAGAATCTGAGGCAGCCACATATGAGTTGGATATGTGTGAAGGTGCAATTTTAGGTTTAAGAGAAAATTATCTGCTGAGACTTCATTAATAAATAGGAGCAGGAGTAGGCCATACGGCCTCTCGAGCCTGCTCCACCATTTAATACGATCATGGCTGATCCATTCATGGACTCAGGTCTATTCCCTTATCAGTTAAGAAACTGTCTATCTCTGTCTTAAATTTATTCAATGTCCCAGCTTCCACAGCTCTCTGAGGCAGCGAATTCCACAGATTTACAACCCTCTGAGAGAAGAAATACCTCCTCATCTCAGTTTTAAATGGGCGGCCCCTTATTCTAAGATTCTGCCCTCTAGTTCTAGTCTCCCCCAACAGTGGAAACATCCTCTCTGCATTGTGAGGTAAAAATACAACAACTTGCATTTCTATAGCACCTTTAACATAGTAAAACATCGCAAGGCAGTTCATAGGAACGTTAACAAACAAAATTTGACAGCGAGTCACATGAGGGGATATTTGGACAGTTGGGAGTTTTAAGGGGCTTCAAGGAGGATAGCGAGGCTCTGAGGTTGAGGGAGGGAATTCCAGAGTTTCTGGCTCTGACAGCTGAAGGCACGACTGCCCAAGGTGGAGCGATTAATAGCTTTATAAAAAAATAAAACTAAGTGTAAGAACAGAAAGGAACTGCAAGCTATTAGAAATTATCCAGCTTTCCCATTTCATTGCCAAGTTAATTGCACTAACTTATTTTCCAGATATTTATGTATGTCTAAATGATTCCAAAATAACACTCAATTCACTGGCCATTGACCTCACCATTTCTGATTCACTGTCATGGTCGCTGCCATATATTCTAATGAGAAAACAAGCAAAATAACAAATCAGCTATCAACAGCAAGATTGGCATGCTAGACTACAAAATTTATGGTGTACATTGCCAACTGATCCCACCCTTGCAGGAAATTCTGGGCCATTACTTGTGAACGATTAGCAGGATTCTCCAGGTTACTCGGGAAATTGAAAAAGCGATTGTTTGATTCTAGTGTAAACCTGAAGCGAGGGAGTTTAATGAAAGGGAAAAGTGCTGTAATAGCAGTGCAGGACTGATTATTACATAATGTAAAATACTGCGGATGGTGGAAATCTGAAATAACAACAGCAAATGCTGGAAACACTCAGCAGGCCCGGCAGCCTCTGTATTAAGCAGAGGTTTTCTGCCCACAACATAGGGATAGGAGTAGGCTCCATTGGCATTATTTTGCACTGTAGGATGGGAGCACAGAGGCACATAGGAGTGCTTGCCCTGTCCCAACAATGTGCCTCAGCCCTAACCTCCAAGCACCTGTTGCACAAGTGACAATTTGTTTCCTATGGTGGTCTTCTAAGAACATAATATCAATTCGGAGCAGGAGTAGGCCATTCCGCCCCTCGAGCCTGCTCCGCCATTCAATAAGATCATGGCTGATCTTCTACCTCAACACTTTCCTGCACTATCCCCATATCCCTTGATTTCTTTAATATCCAAAAATCTATCGATCTCTGTCTTGAATATACTCAAAGACTGAGCCTCCACAGCCCTCTGGGTAGAGAATTCCAAAGATTCATCACCCCCCGAGTGAAGAAATTTCTCCCCATCTCAGTCCTAAATGGCCGACCCCTTACCCGAAGGTCTCCGTGACCTTTCTCGGCATTGAACAAGGTGCAGTTTCTTGATGTGGGTTGATTTTTTTGCTGTGGACTCATTCGCTCTAGAAGCTGGATTGTTGGACTGTGAGAGCTCGAACATATTTCACACAGGGCCTTTACAACCAGCAGACTTTTATCCTGTCACTTTGGATTCCATCGGATCCCATATGTCAGGAGCGAAATGCCAGCACTTGGCCCATCCTGCCCTCCCATTCTCCATCATTTTATACATGTATTTTATGATTAATAGTTTCCACTAAATGAGCTGGGCACTGACGGTTGTGCCCAGGTGAAGTTTGGCCCAAGTTTCCACGCAAACTCATTAACATAAGTCCTCATGTAAAATCGTCCCTGAATCGGTGCATTCGACTCGTGACTGGAACAGGGCATCCTCTAGCACGACAAAGAGGCGTGGAACTGGCAGGAAATGAGCCATTCTCCAACTGACTGATTTAGTGCTCTTGATCTTGCTGTTTAATGGGCTTCAATTGACTGCCGTCTTCAATTACGAAATTACTGCAGCAGAACTGCATACACCTGTGTGGCTTCAATTGACTGCTGCTCACAGGTCTTGTGTTTCCAAGGGCAGATCAATTGACCTGATCAATTAACTGACTAATTTACACTGAATTTAAAGTAATAACTATGGATTATTGTGACCACGGGTGCGAGTGCACCTGTAAATTTGGGCACAATGTGATGAACTCCCCCGAACAGGCACAATGGACAGAAATTCGGTGTTGCATTGTGGGGGTGTGGAAATTTTGGGGGTGGGGATTGCTTGTGGTGAAGAGACTTTTGAAACCGGGTAAAAGATCATGGAATCTCCAGAGGAAAGTGTTTATGGACGCAATTCACTTGCATTTAAAATTCCCCCGATCTTTTGTGCTATATCATTTCATTCCGCCCAAATTTCATTGTCAACTGGGCGGAAATCGTGTGGAAACTCCAGGCCCATGGGAGTTATCTTTTTAAGAATGGGAGAGTGTATAAAACTCCGACACCCTTTAAACTGAGCACACTTTTGGCTACATATCTAATGCATTTTAAATATAGTTTAATCGAGGGCTTAATGAATCAATGGTTATGGTACTAAACTAATAATCCAGAGGCCTGTGCCAATGATCCGGAGACGTGAGTTCAAATCCCAACATGGTAACTGATGGAATTTAAATTCAGTTGATAAAATAAATTGGAAATTCTAAAGCTAATATCGGTAATGGTGACCATGAGACTACGGATTGTCGTAAAAACCCATCTGGTTCACTAGTGTCCTTCAGGGAAGGAATTCCGCCATCCTTATCCGGGCTGGTCTACATGTGACAGCAGAGCCACAGCAATGTGGTTGACTCTTAACTGCCCTCTGAAATGGCCCAGCCAGCCATTGAGTTAAGGCAATTAGGGATGGGCAATAAGTACTGGACTTACCAGCGATGCCCACATCCTATGAATGACTAAAGAATAAAAAATTCATAGTCAATCATACATCTGATCCACTGCTTTCTCAAGTGCTACTTCTATGTATTGATCTCGTCCTGTGTGACACCACATGGGCGTAAACTTCAAGATGTAAGTGGTGTCAATGATCAAATGTAAAACCACTCAGCTGCTATTTGATCGAGGTCAGTCTAAATTGGGTATTGATCTGGATTCGGTTTGAATCCATATTCTTACTGTCGATAAAGTCTGGTCCAAGCACATTGGCCTTTACACATACCGTTATAATTGGCTGAACTTGGACTTGCAGAAATTTCAGCACCCAGTATTGTCATTTGATTTGTTTTTCATGAATGGCATATCTTTTTCAAAAAAAACAAAGCTGCCACTGTCAGTTATCAAAAGTAGGTCAACAAGAACTTCATGAATGAAGAAGCATGTGATGGAATAGAAAGCCTGTCTGTACCTTGCTTTTGTAACCAGCTTGCTGATGTTTCTCCCATCATCCCGTACTAACTCTGTTCAGCCCCTGCACGTATTGGCTGCTGCTCCAGACTCAATTTCTCTGCTGACTATATCCTGCTTCCTCTCTTTCTTTTCAACCTTCAACCTCTCTCTCCTTTCCCTTTCTAAATTCAGGTTCTCACATTCCACCTATGTTAATGTATTAGGTCTTTCGAGATCTCAATCCTTTGGTAGCGACTCCCTTGCTGATCTATTCTTCTGTTGTCCCATGTTTGGGTACCTCTTGGACGAGCCTCTGATTTTTATGTGCTCTTACCTGGACATCAATGATGGGCTCTCCCACGTGAGCCATGCAAGTTGCACAATTTCTTTCTCGTGGAAGAAATGCTGCCCACTGAGCTCTCCAGTGGTCAATGTCTCTAACCTCTGGACGGTCTCTTACTATTGCCACTCTCCACAGCTATTTTTGTGGCCTTAGATTTGAGGGTGGTGTGCACAAATGCATGTGGTATACAGTGAATTTGATACCACATTGACTGGTAACAGATCTACTTGACACTATTACAAAAGCAAAATACTGCGGATGCTGGAAATTAAAAATGCAACCAGAAATGCAGGAAATATTCAGCAGGTCAGGCAGCATCTGTGGAGAGAGAAACAGAGTTGATGTTTCAGTTCTATGACCCTTTGTCAGAACAGTTCTGACGAAGGGTCATTGACCTGAAACGTTAACTCTGTTTCTCTCTCCACAGATGCTGCCTGATCTCCTTGATATTATGTTCGGAGGGACAATACGTGGTGTGGATCAGAGCAGGAAGTTGCAAAGGGGCAAGTGTGTCATGACTCAAGAGTCTGGTGACTGTAAACTCACTCAGGTGCAACCTGATCCATCTTTATTTCAGCCCGAGAGTGCCTGCGTGACAAAGACACCCAGCCTAGATACAGGTGACCAAGCACACATGCCACATGCGTACATGATCTCTGATCACGGCACCCTCTGGTGTCTGGTGACTCCCAAGCATTAATACATAACAAAGTGAGTGGGCCAAACAACGGCAGATGGAGTTCAATGTGGGAAGTGTGAGGTCATGCACGATGGACCAAAGAAAGATAGATCAGAGTATTTTCTAAATGATGAGAAACTAGGAACTGTAGAGGAGGAAAGCAGTTTGGGAGTCCAAGCACACACATCATTAAAATCTAGTAGACAGGTACAAAAAGCAATTAAAAAGACTAATGGAATGTTGGCCTTTATCTCTCGGGGGCTGGAAAAGAAAGAGGTAGTTCTGTTTGTTAGCCTTGATCAGACTGCATCTGAAGTATTGTTTTCAGTTCTGGGCACCACATCTCAGGAAGCATATATTGGCCTTGGATCGGTTGCAGTGCAGATTCATCAGAATGAGACCAGGGTTTAGAGGATTAAGTTATGAGGATAGGTTGCATAAACTTGGTTTGTATACAGGAGATTGAGGGGTGATCTAATTGACTTTTTTATTTTATTCCACCCAAAGTAAACTTGAGCTCATCCAAAACTCAGCAGCCCATGTCCTAACTCGCACCAAGTCCCATTCACCTATCGCTCCTGTGCTGCTGACCGACATTGGCTCCTGGTTAAGCAATGCCTTGATTTAAAACTTCTCATCCTTGTTTTCAAATCCCTCCATGGCCTCATCTCTATCTATCTCTGTAATCTCCTTCAGCCCCACAACTATCCTCCAAGATAGCTGCGCTCCTCTAATTCTGCCCTCTTGAGCATCCCTGATTATAATCGCTCAACCATTGTGTGATATATTTTTTCTGACATCAGAAACACACACATACACAAGATGGCTTGACAGGAACTTGTCATGCGACCTTGTCACATAATCCTTTTATTATATACATCAGAAGTTGCATTACCACAGTACTCCACTAGGGGAGCTCCTTGGTGGTCATGCCTTCTGTTGCCGAGGTCCTAAGCTCTGGAATTACCTGGCTAATCCTTTCCGCCTCTCTACCTCTCCTTCCTCCTTTAAGACACTCCTTAAAACCTACCTCTTTGACCAAGCTTTTGGTCACCTGCCGTAATTTCTGCTTATGTGGCTTGGTGTCAATTATTTTGTCTTATAATAATCCTGTGAAGCGCATTAGGACGTTTTATTACATTAGTCGCTATATTAATACAAGTTGTTGTTGTGATTAAAGTATTTGATAGGGTAGGTACAGAGAAACTATTTCCTCTGGTGTTGCAATCAAGAATAAGGTGACATAATCTTAAGATTAGAGCTAGCCCATTCAGGAGCGTTTTTTGAGAATTTTGTATGGAACATGGAGCAAAGGTGGGTAACAGTTGAGGTACCGATCAGCCATGCCCTAATTGAATGGCACAGTAGGCTCAAGGGGCTGAATGGCCTAGTCCTGTTCCTATGTTGACCATTGTACAATGCTTTGCCTCTTCTTTCCTGCCCCTGCTCTCCATCCAGAAACGCTTTTGCATGCAGTTTGCCCTTTGCTTCTTTGCAATGTGGTGCCCTGCTGGAGCCAGTCGATATTGTTTGAGCTTTCTTTCTTCTGCTGGCCTGGAGTTGACCATGAGGACCGCAACCCCCCACCCCGCCTCCGCATCCCCCTCTCCATTACAATGATGCTGGTGTTTTGATGATGCTTCTGCCCACCGTTTTGCCCCATGTTACGCACCATTTTTGCAGATAACCAATCGGCAACAATGTAGGCTCAAAAAACACTTGGATACAATGCTTTTCATACCAATATACCAACAATCACACAAAATGGTCAAAGTATGCAAGCATCTGCTGTGCGAAAATAAGTATTAAGATCCCATGTCCAATGGCAGTGTCCATTACTCAATTGTTATTTACTAAACAAAAATGCAATTAGCCACATCTGGGTTCCAATTAGTCACACTTGGTGAGTGGCTATATATTGAAAAATAATAAACTAATGAACTGGAAAATTGACCAAGTTTTCATCATAGTAAATAATTCTGCCATTTCAGGTTTAGCTAAGAGACACAGGTGGTGATTTGAATTGGTCACTTTCTTGTCATGCACCGTCTTTGTGTCAAATGGGTAATCTTTATACAAGTAGAACTGATGCCACTTTCAAAGTTGATTGCCAGAGGACTCTTAAAAGAAGAGGACGGTATTGGGAAAATGGCTTCAATTTTAAGCTACTTCGCATTCAGGCAATATCAATAAGTGACCGATTTTTAGAACATCTCTGTTCTGTTCGTACGCGGACCTGAGTTTCCGGTCGCCTGTCACTTTAATTCTCATAGAAATATAGAAACATAGAAAGTCGGTGCAGGAGTAGGCCATTCGGTCCTTTGAGCCCGCACCACCATTCAATAAGATCATGGCTGATTATTCACCTTCGTATCCCTTTCCTGCTTTCTCTCCATACTCCTTGATCCCTTTAGCCATAAGGGCCATATCTAACTCCCTCTTGAATATATCCAATGAGCTGGCACCAACAACTCTCTGTGGTAGAGAATTCCACAGGTTAACAACTTCTGAGTGAAAAAGTTTCTCCTCATCTCAGTCCTAAATGGCTTACCCCTTATCCTTAGACTGTGTCCCCTGGTTCTGAACTTCTCCAACATCGGAACATTCTTCCTGCGTCTAACCTGTCCCGTCATGCCAGAATTTTATATGTTTCTATAAGATCCCCTCTCATCCTTCTAAACTCCAGTGAATACAGGCCTAGTCGATCCAGACTTGCCACATTTGTCAGTCCTGCCATCCCGGGAATCAGTCTGGTGAATCTTCGCTGCACTCCGTCAATAGCAAGAACATCCTTCCTCAGAGTAGGAGTCCGAAACTGAACACAATATTCCAGATGAGGCCTCACCAAGGCCCTGTACAACTGCAGTAAGACCTCCCTCTTCCTATACTCAAATCCCTAAGCTATGAAGGCCAACATACCATTTGCCTTCTTCACCACCTGCTGTACCTGCATGCCAACTTTCAATGACTGATGTACCATGACACCCAGGTTTCGTTGCACCTCCCCTTTTCCTTATCTGCCGCCATTCAGTTAATATTCTGCCTTCCTGTTTTTGCCACTAAAGTGGATAACCTCACATTTATCCACATTATACTGCATCTGCCATGCATTTGCCCACTCACCTAACCTGTCCAAGTTACCCTGCAGCCTCTTAGCATCCTCCTCACAGCTCACACCACCACCTAGTTTAGTGTCATCTGCAAACTTGGAGATATTACACTCAATTCCTTCATCTAAATCATTGATGTGTATTGTAAATAGCTGGGGTCCCAGCACTGAGCCCTGCGGCACTCCACTAGTCACTGCCTGCCATTCTGAAAAGGACCCGTTTATCCCGACTCTCTGCTTCCTGTGTGCCAACCAGTTCTCTATCCACGTCAGTACATTACCCCCAATACCATGTGCTTTAATTTTGCACACCAATCTCTTGTGTGGGACCTTGTCAAAAGCCTTTTGAAAGTCCAAATACACCACATCCACTGTTTCTCTCTTGTCCACTCTACTAGTTACATCTTCAAAAATTTCGAGAAGATTTGTCAAGCATCATTTCCCTTTCATAAATCCATGCTGACTTGGACCGATCCTGTCACTGCTTTCCAAATGCGTTGCTATTTCATCTTTAATAATTGATTCCAACATTTTCCTCACTACTGATGTCAGGCTAACCGGTCTATAATTATCCGTTTTCTCTCCCTCCTTTTTTAAAAAGTGGTGTTACATTAGCTACCCGCCAGTCCATAGGAACTGATCCAGAGTCCATAGACTGTTGGAAAATGATCAGCAATGCATCCACTATTTCTCGGGCCACTTCCTTAATTACTCTGGGATGCAGACTATCAGGCCCCGGGGATTTATCGGCCTTCAATCCCTTCAATTTTCCGAACACAATTTCCCACCTAATAAGGATTTCCTTTCGTTCCTCCTTCTCACGAGATCCTCGATCCCCTAGTATTTCTGGAAGGTTTGTTGTGTCTTCCTTCGTGAAGTCAGAACCGAAGTATTTGTTCAACTGGTCTGCCATTTCTTTGTTCCCCATTATAAATTCACCTTAAATGACTGCTAGAGACCTATGTTTGTCTTCACTAATCTTTTTCTCTTCACATATCTGCGCTCCACTCCCACTCTGACCTCTCCATCCTCGACCTCTTAAACTGTTCCAATGAAGCTCAATGTAAGCTCAAGGAACAGCACCTCATCTTCCGTTTAGGCACTTTACAGCCTTCTGGACTTGACATCGAGTTCAACAATTTGAGCGTAACACCTGCCCCTATTTTGTTTCTATTTTTTTCTGGGGGGTTTTCTCCCCAGATGGCAGCTGTTGATTCTGCCATCTCCATTTAGACCCTATCTAGACTCATCTTTTGTTAGCTTGCTCCATTACCATCTCCTTTTGCCTCACACCATCATCCCTTTTGTCTCTTTATCACTCCTGCCTTCCACCCTATCGCAGACCATTCCTTTTGTTCTTTCCTCTCCTTCCCCTGCACTTGCTTAAAAACCTGTTACATCTCTAACTTTTTCCAGTTTTGACGAAGGATTATCGGCCTGAAACGTGAACTCAGTTTCTCTCTCCACAGATGCTGCCTGACCCGAGTGTGTGCAGCAATTTTTGTTTTTATTTCAGATTTTGCTTTGGAATATCAATAAATGGACCGGGAGAGCGGACATTTGTAGTTTTAATATCTTTTGATTGCAGCAGAAATCTTTCACTTTGGGTCAACAAGGAATGATCTTGAGCTCAAGATCTGCAGTAAACTTGCTTTATTGGTAATTCAGCAGAAAAGCGTTTTTTGCAACCCTGCCTGGTGATCGTGATGCATCCAAGCTGCTGAAAATTGAGGGCCAGCCAAGAGAACAGCGATACGTGGCTGTCACTGAACTTTCCCATCTTGGATACCTCCAATTTGGCAAGGGGAAGCGGGAAAGTGTTGCTGATTCAAGGAATTTGCAACAGAACCACTCACTGCTACTTCAGTATCTGTCTTCAGCTGGGCTAATCCCTGCAGAGAGTGAGGAGGCCGGTAATAATACTGGCTCGCTCCAGAAAGGAAATTAATCTAAATATATCAACCAAGGGGAAATATTGATGTATTGTCTGTATGGGAAAGCTCTTTGAATTAAAAGTATTTAATTCTACTCCCACAGGCATGTAGATTGAGCCAAAGTATCTTCTTGAGCATCCATGTCTCTTTGGGATGAAAACACTGGCAATTGACCGTTCCACTACCAGAGATTGCTTGTGGACATAATCAATAACATAGCCTGTATGAGTAGTTTCGTTTCAATGTGCTGCATAATCTTTTACTTTATAAGGAGTATTTTCCACAGCTGGCTTTTTAAAGCCAGAAAACTAAGCTTGTGAGCTTTAAACCCTCGTATTCTGAGCGGGATTTTCTGGGGTCAGTCCTAATTAAACTTTAACAGTTGAACACCTGACTTCCCATTAGGAACTTGTATAATGGAATATGTTTTTTCTTTGCGAATTCTTGCGATGTGGACATCGCTGACAAGACCAGCATTTATTGCCCATCCCTAATCGCCATTGAGAAGGTAGTGGTGAGCCGCCGCTTTGAATCACAAAGGACAGTTAAGAGTCAAGAACATTGCTGTGGGTCTGGAGTCACATATAGGCCAGACCGGGTAAGGACGCCAGATTTGTTTCCCTGAAGGACATACGTGAACCAGATGCATTTTTACGACAATCTGGTAGCTTCATTGTTACCATTACTGATGCCAACTTTTTAATTCCAGATTTATTTAATTAACTGAATTTAAATTCTCCAGCTGCCATTGTGGGATTTTAACTCCTGGCACTGGATCATTAGCCCAGGCCTCTGGATTACTGGTCCAGTATCATAACCACTGTGCTACCGTGCCCCATGTGACGCAGTTGCAGCTTTTGAAGGGCTGCAGCAGTAATTTACAAAGTGTTTGATTGGTGTCGAGTACTGGAGCAGCAGCAACCATGGACACTACACTTTTCAGATGGAGCTGTTTAATCAGGAAGTGGGAGAAAGGAGAGTATTCCTGTTTGACCTTCCAGGGTTCTTCCCTCCCAACAGCACAGCGGAGCAGACTGCATGGGAGGAGGTACAATAAAGGGCCAAGGTGGTCACAAACATCCCTGAGGAGCTGGGAGCAAATTTTTAAATCGTGGTTTACCAGCCAGAACCACACAGCAATTTACCCACAGCAAGTGGATGGAGAAACATAGAAACATAGAAAATAGGTGCAAGAGCAGGCCATTCGGCCCTTCGAGTCTGCACCACCATTCAATATGATCATGGCTGATCATTCAACCTCTGTACCCGACCCCAGCCTTCTCTCCATACCCCTTGATCCCTTTAGCCGTAAGGGTCACATCTAACTCCCTTTTGAATATGTTCAACGAACTGGAATCAACAATTTTCTGTGGCAGAGAATTCCACAGGTTCACAACTCTCTGGGTGAAAAAGTTTCTCCTCATCTCAGTTCAATATGGCTTACCTCTTATCCTTAGACTATCCATGGTACAAAAGTGTTTCTTCTCAACTTGTTTCAGCAGCCACAGGCAACACACTCTGACAACCTTGCGGCTCCTCATTGTTTCAAATGCTTGGTCATACAAACCTCGTAGTAACGTAAAGCTTGCATCCAGTCCCCCCTGTAAAGTCCTGTCCCCTCAGTACAGATTCACACGAGGCATGTAGTGAAGTCAAGGTCACTCTGGACCTGCACCTTTATTTCACAGCTCTGGAATGCTGCACTTGCCTGAGACCTGTCCTTATATACCTGTCTCTTGCAAGTGCACCCCTGGTGGTAAGGTATGCTGGTGGTTACAGATCATATCTTATTACAGTCATGTATAGCATGTTGGGATACAGTTATATGTAATAATGTAAGATACATGACATCACCCTCCCTGAAGGTCTTATTGTCTTTATAGGTTGAGTCTCTCAGGTGATCTACGCTCTCGCGTGGAGCATCTGAGTTGTGGTTCAGTTGTTTGCCTTGGTGTCTGTTTTTCTTTGGGTGTGGTTGCTGGTATCTCGCCGGGCTGTCTGTTTCAATTGGTGTGATTGTTGTTGACTCGCCCTGGCTGTCTGTTGGGATTGTCCTTTCATCAGGTTGTTCCCTCTGTCTGTCCACCAGGTGTGGTGCGAGTTCCACATTGTAGTCTGCCTCTGGTTCCGCAGTGTTGTTGGTAAATCTGCTTTTGACTTGGTCTACATGCCTCCGGCAGGTTTTGCCATTGTCCATTTGTACTACCAGTAGCCTGTTTCCTTCCTTGCCCATTACTGTCCCTGCAAGCCATTTGGGACCCCTGCCATAGTTTAGTACAAACACTTTGTCCCCTATCTCATTCCATCTCTCCCTCGAATTTCTGTCATGGTACTCAGTCAGTTTACGACGCTTTGCCTCAACAATTTCGTGCATGTCTGGGAGGATTAATGAGAGCCTTGTTTTTAAAGTCCTTTTCATCAACAGTTGCGCGGGGGGGATCCCAGTCAGTGAGTGCGGACGAGATCTGTATGCCAGCAGCAGTCGCGACAGGCGACCCTGCAGCGTGGGACCTTGGATTTTAAGCATGCCTTGTTTAATGATTTGCACTGCTCTCTCCGCCTGGCCTTTGGAGGCCGGCTTGAACGGTGCCGTCTTGACGTGACTTATGCCGTGGTCAATTATAAAGTCTTGGAATTCTGCGCTGGTGAAGCACGGACCATTGTCACTGACTAATATGTCAGGAATTCCGTGCGTTGCAAACATGGTTGCGAGGCTCTCCACAGTGGTGGAGGTTGTGCTCGAGTTTAAAATGGTGCATTCGATCCACTTTGAAAATGCATCTACAACTACGAGGAACATTTTGCCCATGAATGGGCCCACATAGTCTACGTGCACCCGGGACCACGGTTTGGTAGGCCAGAGCCAGGGGCTCAGTGGAACCTCCCTGGGGGCATTGCTGAGTTGGGCACAAATGGTGCACCTTCGGACGCAGAGCTCCAAGTCCGTGTCAATATCAGGCCACCAGACGTGGGATCTGGCAATGGCCTTCATGAGAACGATCCCCGGGTGCTCGCGGTGGAGCTCCCAGACAAATGCCTCTCTGCCTCACAGAGGCATGACTACTCGGCTGCCCCACATCAGGCAGTCTGCTTGTGGTGATAGCTCATGCATGCGCCTGTGAAAGGGTTTTAATTCCTCGGGGCAGGCATCACGAGCCTCTGCCCAGTCACCGGTTAGGACACATCTTTTTACTAAGGATAACGTGGGGTCGCTGGCCATCCAGGCTCTGATTTGGTGAGCCGTCATGGGCGAACCTATGGACTCAAAGGCATTGATTGCCATGACTATCTCACAGTCCTGTTCGTCAGACCCTTCCATGGTCACCAGGGTTAGCCTACTGAGCGCGTCGGCACAGTTGTCTGTGCCTGGTCTGTGCCTTATAGTATAGTCGTAGGACGCCAGCATGAGTGCCCACCGTTGAATTCGTGCTGAGGCGTTGGCGTTTATTGCCTTGCTCTCGGATAGGAGGGACGTGAGGGGCTTGTGGTCGGTTTCTAATGCAAACTTGGCCCCGAAAAGGTATTGGTGCATCTTTTTGACACCGTACACGCACGCGAGCGCCTCCTTCTCTCCCATTCCGTACCCGCGCTCCGCCTGCGAAAGTGACCTGGAGGCATAAGCTATGGGTTGTAATTTGCCCGCACTATTGACATGTTGCAAAATGCACCCGACCCCATACGCTGGCGCAGCGCATGTGAGAACTAGCTTTTTACCTGGGTCAAAGAAAGTCAAAACACTGTTGGAACACAGAAGGTTGCATGCCTTATTGAAGGCGCGTTCCTGGGCGTCTACGCAAAACCAATCGCACCCCTTCCTGAGTAGCACGTGGAGAGGCTCCAGCAGTGTGCTTAAGTTCTGCATAAAGTTCCCAAAGTAATTGAGTAGCCCGAGAAAGGCACGCAGTTCTGAGACATTCCGGGGCCTGGGTGCCAGGCGAATTGCTTCTGTTTTTGACTCTTGTTGGGCGGATTCCATCAGCGACAATCCTTCTGCCCAAAAATTCAACCTCGGGTGCGAGAAACAGGCACTTGGATTTCTTGACCCGTAGACCTACCCGATCCAACCGCTTATGGAGATGGGAGTCGGTGTCCCTGCCCGTGATAAGTATGTCGTCTTGAAATACAACCGTCCCCAGGCTGGACTTGAGCAGACTCTCCATGTTGCCCTGGAATATGGCAGCTGCCGACCTGATGCCGAATGGGCATCGATTGTACATGAAAAGGCCTCGATGTGTGTTGATGGTGGTGAGTAGCTTGGATTCCTCGGTCAATTCTTGCGTCATATACGCAGATGTGAGGTCTAATTTTGAGAAAAGTTTACCTCCAGCCAATGTGGCAAATAAGTCCTCCGCTCTGGACAGCGGGTCCTGGTCCTGTAGGGAGACTCTGTTTACGGTAGATTTGTAGTCCCCACAGATTCGTATGGATCCATCAGGCTTCATGACTGGGACAATGGGACTTGCCCAGTCGCTAAATTCCACAGGTGATATCATGCCTTCCCGCAGAAGCCTGTCTAGTTCGTGTTCAATCTATTCACTCATCACAAAGGGTACAGCTCTGGCCTTGTGATGGACCGGTCTAGCATCCTGTGTGATGTAGATTTTGACTTTGGCCCCTTTGAAAGTGCCCACACCTGGCTGAAAGAGATGCTCAAATCGCTTTATAACTGTTGAGCAGGAAGTCCATTCCTCTAATGACATGGCATGGACATCATCCCATTTCCAGTTTAGTTTTGCCAGCCAGCTTCTCCCCAGCAGTGCTGGGTGGTCTCCGGGGACAATCCACAGGGGAAGTCAGTTCACTGTCCCTTTGTGTGTGACAGAGAGCATGGCGCTGCCGAGGACTGGTACAATTTCTTTGGTGTAGGTCCTTAGTTTGGTGTCGACCCTTGTGAGTTTTGGTCTGTCTCTTTTATGCAGCCACAGTTGTTCAAATTGTTGAGCGCTCATGAGAGATTGACTCGCTCCCGTATCCAGCTCCAGGTTGACAGATATCCCATTGAGTAGGACCCTCATCATTATAGGAGGCGTTCTGTTGTCAGAACAGCGGCCATTGATCGTGTTGACCCGCTGTACATTGGTGTCCCGGGTACTGTCCCCACCATCTTCTGGTCTGCTTTCCGACCCATCCGATTCGTATACCAGCCGAGCTGCCGTTTTTTTGCACATACCGGCCAAATGCCCTATATATTCACAATTTCTGCAAACAGCCTGCTGAAATCAAAATCCCCTTGATGAGTGCCCACCCCCACACCGCCAGCACAGACCTGTTCCATTGTTCAAAGTGTTCCCAAAGAATGAGCTACGTCTGGCTGATCTCTCTTGAGCTTCTCTCAGTTTGTAGTTGATTGCTCGCATTGTGGGTTGATGAGGTGTGAACGGCCGTTCCTGTGGCCCTTGATGACTTCTGCCTGCTATCGAGAGCCTGTTCTCTCAGTTTTGTCTGTGTGTGGGGATAGCAGCTTGTTTAGTGCTGTGAACTTCTTGTTCCGATATTTCGTTAGTTGTCGTACCTGCACTGTAAATGAACCTCGTTTCTTCTTCCCCTACCAAGAATGTCTGTGCAACCAGTGCTGCTGCCTCTAAGGTCAGGTTCTTGGTCTCTATGAGCTTTCGGAATATGTCTGCGTGGCCTATTCCTTCAATGAAAAATTCTCTCAGCATTTCTCTCCTCAGTTCATCGGAGAACTCACATAAATTGCCAACCTCCGAAGTTCCGCCACGAAGTCGGGTATGCTCTGGCCCACACAGCGTCTGTAGTTGTAGAATCTGTGTCTGGCCACGTGTAGGCTGCTCGCTGGCTTCAGGTGGTCTCTTACCAGTGTGCTCAATTCTTCAAACGACTTGCTTGCTGGTTTCTCGGATGCCAACAGATCCTTCATTAAAGCGTATGTTTTCGAGCCACAGCTAGTCAAGAGATGGACTCTTCTCTTGTCTGCCTTATCGTCGCCTAACCAGTCTTTGGTTACAAAGCTTTGCTGGAGCCTTTCTATAAAGTCCTTCCAATTGTCTCCAGCATTGTACTTTTCATCTGATCCGTTGTTTGCCATTCTGTGGATTTTGTAATCCTGTAACTCGTCGCCACTGTAAAGTCCTGTCCCCTCAGTACAGATTCACACGAGGCATGTAGTGAAGTCAAGGTCACTCTGGACCTGCACCTTTATTTCACAGCTCTGGAATGCTGCACTTGCCTGAGACCTGTCCTTATATACCTGTCTCTTGCAAGTGCACCCCTGGTGGTAAGGTATGCTGGTGGTTCCAGGTCATATCTTATTACAGTCATGTATAGCATGTTAGGATACAGTTATATATAATAATGTAAGATACATGACACCCCCTACTTAAATTTGTCAGGAAATGAGCATTTCCAGGGCCGACTCCCGAGTAATCACGATGGAGTCCTGAAAGGTCAGAAGATCACTGGCCTTTGCCCGTGTTAAATGTTGGGGGGGCGGGGGGTTTGGGGTGCGGGTGTTGAGCGTGCTGTGCGTTCCCTGTCTGGAGAATGAGAAGCCCCAGGAGCATTTACACAAAATCGGCCCATGGGGAAAGCTCGCAAGTTATTTGGGGATTTTGGGATGGTGGAAAAGGTCAGTCGGAGAATGTGATATGTGGCAAATAAAGCAGGAATTGGAGCAGTGGATCCTCACCCAGTTTTTCAGCAATTTGTGAAAGAGTTGATTTGCAGCCAGTGTTTGTAAACCGTGATTCATTGAGCAAATGATGGTGGGTTGGAAGGAAGGCATGTTGTGGCTAATGAGCTGGAATTAAAATTATAATAACACACAATCTTGCAAGCAAACTGCATTTACAGCCCAAGGCAGTCTTTGTTTAAAATATTTTATTCTGACGTGGCATACATATTGGTGGGACCTTGTCAGAATTGTACAGGTATTCCCTCAGGCAAACACTGATTGTTCTTTACAGGAGGGAACGACGCAGCAGACAGCTGCACATGTGCTTTATATATCAAGAGGAGAGTTTACTCTGATCTCCCATTGAGCTCCAGATGTTAGTTCAGTGAGCAGTGCAAGGCACCTTTTCATTACCACTAATGCCCCCTGCTGGCGATTTCTTAGAGGTGCACCCATTCAATTATATGTTTTCACAACTTTCTCACATTCTCGGTTTCTGTGTCACAGCTTCCCATATTTTGATGTACTTTTAAGTGCAAGGAATCCATGATTGCTACTGGCTGCCAATTTTATGGAAAGTTAAACTTTTCATTGCCTGATGGTTAAATTTTGATCACTAATATATCTATTTTAAAATAGTTGCGTATTCAAAACAAAGCAGAATCTTTGGGGCTGAAACCTTTTGTGCGGTCCACAACATGCTTTAAAAAAATATATATTTACTTTCTCTACTATTTTTCTACTAATATTATCCCCTCTCCTGAGGTGGTAACTAATTTTGGGTTCGCAGTACCTGAATATTAGTTGCCCATTAACTTGCCCAGAAAAAAAAAGAACAACTTGGATTTCGATAGTGCCTTTCACAACCACCAGACATCTTAAAGCCCTTTATAGCCAATGAAGTACTTTTGGAGTATAGTCACTGTTGTAATGTAGGAAACGAGGCAGCCAATTTGCGCACAAGCAAGGTCCCACAAACAGCAATGCGATAATGACCAAATAATCTGTTTTTTTTGTTATGTTGATTGAGGGATAAATATCAGCCTGGATACCAGTGATAACTCCCCTAGTCGTCTTTGAAATTGTGCCATGGGATCTTTGACGTCCACTTGAGAGGTTTAACGTCTCATCCGAAAGAAGGCACCTCCAATAGTGCAGCACTCCCTCAGCACTGTACTGTGAGTGTCAGCCTAGATTATTTTTGGTGATCAAGTCCCTGGAGTGGGACTTGAACCCACAACCTTCTGACTCGGGCGAGAGTGCTACCCACTGAGCCACAGCTGACACTTTGAACCCTGGCTAAATGTTTTCTTCCTTCCCTTAGCCCTGATATACTGAGGCCAATTGCAGGGAAGTGGAGCTGCACTCACACAGCATCGAATAACTTGGGGCGAGATTTTGCTGAAGAAAGTTCAGACTGTGAACGACACACAATGTTATTTACGTGCAAATGGGCCAGCAACTTGTGGCGAAGAATGGATACTCCGTGGATTGCAAATCACCACAGTTGCTGGCTGATTTATACCACTCCATCGTTAAGGAAGGAAGGACATTAGCTTGGATGATGTGGAATCGGTATGGGTGGAGCTACGGAATACCAAAGGACAGAAAACGCGAGTGGGAGTTGTGTACAGACCACCAAACAGGAGTAGTGAGGTTGGGGACAGCATCAAACAAGAAATTAGGGATGTGTGCAATAAAGGTACAGCAGTTATCATGGGCGACTTTAATCTACATATTGATTGGGCTTACCAAACTGGTAGCAATGCGGTGGAGGAGGATTTCCTAGAGTGTATTAGGGATGGTTTTCTAGACCAATATGTCAAGGAACCAACTAGAGGGCTGGCTATCCTCGATTGGGTGATGTGTAACGAGAAAGGACTAATTAGCAATCTTGTTGTGCGAGGTCCCTTGGGAAAGAGTGACCATAATATGGTAGAATTCTTTATTAAGATAGAGAGTAACACAATTAATTCAGAGACTAGGGTCCTGAAATTAAGGAAAGGCAACTTCGATGGTATGGGACGTGAATTGGCTAGAATAGACCGGCGAATGATATTTCAAGGGTTGACGGTGGATAGGGAATGGCAAACATTTAAAGATCACATGGATGAACTTCAACAATTGCACATCCCTGTCTGGAGTAAAAATAAAACGGGTAAGATGGCTCAACCGTGGCTAACAAGGGAAATTAAGGATAGTGTTAAATCCAAGGAAGAAGCATATAAATTTGCCAGAAAAAGTAGCAAACCTGAGGACTGGGAGAAATTTAGAATTCAGCAGAGGAGGACATAGGGTTTAATTAGGAGGGGGAAAATAGAGTATGAGGGGAAGCTTGCTGAGAACATAAAAACTGACTGCAAAAGCTTCTAGAGATATGTGAAGAGAAAAAGATTAGTGAAGACAAACGTAGGTCCCTTGCACTCAGATTCAGGTGAATTTATAATGGGGGAACAAAGAAATGGCGGACCAGTTAAACAAATACTTTGGTTCTGTCTTCACGAAGGAAGACACAAATAACCTTCCGGACATACTCGGGGACCGAGGGTCCAGTGAGAAGGAGGAACTGAAGGAAATCCTTATTAGGTGGAAAATTGTGTTAGGGAAATTGATGGGATTGAAGGCTGATAACTCCCCAGGGCCTGATGGTCTGCATCCCAGAATACCTAAGGGAGTGGCCCTAGAAATTGTGGATGCATTGGTGATCATTTTCCAACAGTCTATCGACTCTGGATCAGTTCCTATGGACTGGAGTGTAGCTAATGTAACACCACTTTTTAAGAAAGGAGGGAGAGAGAAAACGGGTAATTATAGACCGGTTAGCCTGACATCAGTAGTGGGGAAAATGTTGGAATCAATTGTTAAAGATGAAATAGCAGCGCATTTGGAAAGCAGTGACAGGATCAGTCCAAGTCAGCATGGATTTATGAAAGGGAAATCATGCTTGACAAATCTTCTAGAATTCTTTGAGGATGTAACTAGTAGAGTGGACAAGAGAGAACCAGTGGATGTGGTGTACTTGGACTTTCAAAAGGCTGTTGACACGGTCCCACACAAGAGATTGGTGTGCAAAATTAAGCCACATGGTATTGGGGGTAATGTACTAATGTGGACAGAGAACTGGTTGGCAGACAGGAAACAGAGAGTCGGGATAAACGGGTCCTTTTCAGAATGGCAGGCAGTGACTAGTGGAGTGCCTCAGGGCTCAGTGCTGGGACCCCAGCTATTTACACTATACATTAATGATTTGGATGAAGGAATTGAGTGTAATATCTCCAAGTTTGCAGACCACACTAAGCTGGGTGGAGGTGTGAGCTGTGAGTAAGACGCTAAGAGGCTGCAGGGTGACCTATACAGGTTAGGCGAGTGGGCAAACGCATGGCAGATACAGTATAATGTGGATAAATGTGAGGTGATCCACTTTGGTGGCAAAAACACAAAGGCAGAATATTATCTGAATGGCGGAAGATTAGGAAAAGGGGAGGTGCAATGAGACCTGGGTGTCACGGTACATCAGTCATTGAAAGTTGGCATGCAGGTACAGCAGGCGGTGAACAAGGCAAATGGTATGTTGGCCTTCATAGCTACGGAATTTGAGTATAGGAAGAGGGAGGTCTTACTGCAGTTGTACAGGGCTTTCGTGAAGCCTCACCTGAAATATTGTGTTCAGTTTTGGTCTCCTAATCTGAGGAAGGACGTTCTTGCTATTGAGGGAGTGCAGCGAAGGTTCACCAGACTGATTCCCGGGATGGCAGGACTGACATATGAGGAGAGACTGGATCGACTGGGCCAGTATTCACTGGAGTTTAGAAGGATGAGAGGGGATCTTATAGAAACACTTAACATTCTGACGGGACTGGACAGGTGAGATGCAGGAATAATGTTCCAGATGTTGGGGAAGTCCTGATCCAGGGGACATTATCTAAGGATAAGGGGAAAGCCATTTAGGACTGAGATGAGGAGAAACTTCTTCACTCAGAGAGTTGTTACCTGTGGAATTCTCGACCGCAGAGATTTATAGATGCCAGTTGGTTGGATATATTCAAGAGGGATTTAGAAATTGCCCATACGGCTAAAGGGATCAAGGGGTTTGGAGAGAAAGCAGGAAAGGAGTACTGAGGTGAATGATCTGCCATGATCTTATTGAATGGTGGTGCAGGCTCAAAGGGCTGAATGGCCTATTCCTGCACCTATTTTCTATGTTTCTATGTTAGCTTCACAAAAACAGCATCTTGCCCATAACTTCCCCATGAGCTCCATGAAGTTGCTGCATTTGCACATTAATTTGCCATTAAACTCGCCACAAAAAGTTAAGTCTACGAATTAATGACGTTAGTTCCCTTTTAAAGACATGGTCATTGTTAATGACTGCCAATCAACCTCTATTGCCCAGAAAGTGACCAATTATAAGTGTGGAGTTTCATTCCTGCAGGTTGTGAATTGTTGCAGGAGATGTTAAAAATGTCAAAATTTAAATTAATTTGTTGCTTACTTCTCCTTTCTGTCTCTCATTTTTTCTCGATTAATCCAAGCTTTCTTTCCCTCTCTTTATTTCGCTTTCTGTGCCTGATTTTCAGATTCAATTCACCCACTTGAATTCACTGTCCTTCTCAGTCCTTCCTCTGTTTATTTCTCAATCCTGAAATCTCATTGGTTGTCCCATTTTTCACCGAGGTCCCAGATGTCCTGTTGCTCTCGCTGCGTCGTTATCAGCTCGCACTTCCAGCAACTTTGTGGGTAAAAGTATTTGAAAGCAACACATGCACGAACAAGTCTGATCAACAAGGTACACCATCAGAATCTGGCCCACAGAAACCCATCGCACAAAATGAAGCCATTTAGCCCATCGTGCCTGTGCCGACTCTTCGAAAGAGCTATCCAATTAGTCCCACTCTTTCCCCAAAGTCCAGCAAACTTTTTCTTTTCCCTTTCAAGTATATATCTCCATGCAAATTAAAATGATTAATGTCAGCAGATGTCCATTTAAATCTCAGTTAATATTGTGAAGATCTAAAATGAAGGTCTAAAAGTTTCCAGGCAGTCCTAGTGAACCAGTTAGAATATTTTATAATGTCACTTCACTCAAGTTGCGGCTTGTGTGGGTCTTTTACACTGTCATAGGACACCAGGTTATATCTGATAGAGAAGAGCAGCGACTGGAAATATAAACTGGATCTGTATCATAGACACATAGAAAATAGGTGCAGGAGTAGGCCAATCGGCCCTTCGAACCTGCACCGCCATTCAATATGATCGTGGTTGATCATGCAACTTCAGTACCCCATTCCTGCTTTCTCTCCATACCCCTTGATCCCTTTAACCATAAGGGCCACATCTAACTCCTTGTTGAATATATCTAACGAACTGGCCTCAACAACTTTCTGTGGTCGAGAATTCCACAGGTTCACAATTCTCTGATTGAAGAAGTTTCTCCTCATCTCGGTCCTAAATGGCTAACCTCTTATCGTTAGACTGTGACCCCTGGTTCTGGACTTCCCCAACATCGGGAACATTCTTCCTGCATCTAACCTGTCCAATCCCGTCAGAATTTTATATGTTTCTATAAGATCCCCTCGCATTCTTCTGAATTCCAGTGAATATAAGCCTAGTCTTTCTTCATATGTCAGTCCTGCCATCCCGGGAATCAGTCTGGTGAACCTTCGCTTCTCTCCCTCAATAGCAAGAATGTCCTTCCTCAGATTAGGAGACCAAAACTGAACACAATATTTAAGGTGTGGCCTCACCAAGGCCCTGTACAACTGCAGTAAGACCTCCCTTCTCCTATACTCAAATCCCCTAGCTATGAAGGCCAACATGCCATTGGCCTTCTTCACCGCCTGCTGTACCTGCATGCCAACTTTCAATGACTGATGTACCATGACATCCAGGTCTCGTTCCACCTCCTCTTTTTCTAATCTGTCACCATTCAGATAATATTCTGCCTTCCTGTTTTTGCCACCAAAGTGGATAACCTCACATTTATTGACATTATACTGCATCTGCCATGCATTTGCCCACTCACCTAACCTGTCCAAGTCACCCTGCAGCCTTTTAGCGTACTCCTCACAGCTCACACTGCCACCCAGCTTAGTGTCATCTGCATACTTGGAGATATTACATTCAATTCCTTCGTCAAAATCATTAATGTATATTGTAAATAGCTGGGTTCCCAGCAGTGAATCTTGCAGTACCCCACTAGTCACTGCCTGCCATTCTGAAAAGGACCCATTTATTCCGACTCTTTGCTTCCTGTCTGCCAACCAGTTCTCTCTCCACGTCAATCGTGAGGCCTCAACAAAATCACAACGCCAAAGCTGGCGTGACATGCAAAACACTTTCATTTTGCTCCAGTGCTATAGTTATGATGTAATGCAGCAAATATCCAGAGTCCGGACTCGACTTGACACTGGAGTGAGACTTGCCAGAGGAAGGAAAGGAATCTCGCTCCGCTTCCCTTCGGAATCAATTGGGACTTGATCACCTGATTTACGCCACGCAGTAAAATAACTTTACTTTAGCACAACAGGGTGAAGAGCTACGAGTTGCAAAAATGAGAGTGCAAATTCTACTCGCAGATATTGTAAATAATACTGGCCAGAGGTTGTATTGACAATGTGACCAGTTTCACACAGGCGGCTTTCATTATAAATGTGGACAGATGTGTATAAATAATAGGAGAAGGTGACGCAGAAGTGATTTGGAAAACATGATCACAGGAAGTGAGATTGTGCAGGCAGGAAATGCATGCAGATGCAACGTTTTAATCTAGATCGACTCAATCTTGTACCTGGAATATATATTTTTTTATTGATTTAGACCTGGGAAACTTTTTAATAAGTTCTGGCCTTCAAAGCTTATTATGGAGGCCAAGTTTTAAGAGAAAAATTTATATTGCATTTCAATAAGTTAATTAACATAGCAGCAGAATCACTCTTTCTTTAAAGTCCCTGCAGATGAAAACACATTTAATTAAACTTTGCATTCGATAGATTAAAGTAATACAGGTCTGAACTTTAACATTACTTAATAATTTTATATTAGTTCTTAATATGCGCTCAACAGTTTGATCTGCAGCTAATTTGAATATAACTGGAGTCCTAGCATGATGTCAAAGAGGAATCTAGGAAACTGTTGCTTTGAGAATTTTTCTCCCAATCAGAAATATTGAAGAACCTTCTTCTCTGAAATTAAAGTCATTGACATAAAACCCATCTCTCGTCTCTTATCTCATGCTAGCTGCATTTCCTTACTTAACTTATTTCAAAGAAAGTTGGAGTGAGGTAATAGCCCTGAAATTCTGGCCTGCCAGGTCCGTAGGGAGTGTGCACAGACCCAGGAATGCATCGTAAAAGCCGGTTTTCAGCACACAATGCGCGTGCGCTGTGTACTGCAATCTTGCTTCTCCACATCCAGGACATTCGCATGGGCATGATTGCAGTATTTACCCACATCTTGCCCAGCGGATGTCCTGAAAACTCTTGCACCTGATAAAAGCAGGCGCATAGCCTACTTTTTCAGCCGTAAGAGTTTTAAAACACACATAAAAAAGAAAATGAAAAAAATATTTTATTTTTAAAAACCCTCCCCACGATGTAAAATTTATTTTAAAGCATAATTTTTAAAACTTTTTTTTTTAACTGGGAAAAATATATATTTTTAATAATACATAAATAACTTTCATTTATTTAATATTAAATATGTCGTGTATTTTTTTCTTTCTATTTTTATTTTTTTATTAATGTTTTGTGTGTTGGCGAGGTTTCTTATTCATAATAATGGGAGCTCCAACTTACGGAGTTTGATTGGCTGCCCAGAGCCATGTGACTCCAGCTCCAGGCCTGTGCACGTCCCGATTTGCACGCGCTGCGTCGCGCAATGAGTGGAGGCCCCAGGACTGGGAACTCTCGTGGCCGCAGCAGGAACAGGTCGGTGTGCATCTTTTTTCCAGAATCCAGTCTAACGCTCGTGGGTAGGAGGAAACGGGATTTCTGAGCCATTGGTTGTGTCAATATCTCTCTGACGCTGATTTTCATTTTGGGAATATTACTGTTGACAATTTCTCATTTTGAGTAAAAAGAAAATCATTAAAAAAAAACTTTAATGAAGGCTCAACAAATAATCGGGACAAAAATTGCGGTCGGAGCCTTCCCGCGGGCGGATGCCTCCAATCAAAGTTTTTTTTAACGCAAGTACCTGGTGGTCCCAGAGGTCTGATGTTGAGATGCACAGCACAGCATAGAGACCCACGCATCCCATCAGCGTACGCGCGTCCTGGGATCAGTTGGACCTGGACCACCAATGAAAATAGAGTATTCTCATTGATAATAATGGTGAGTTCTGTTTGTATGAGCTTCCATTACTATCAATGAGAATACCCCCTAAAACACAGTACACAAATTTTAAAAAACACCTCACATATTTAAAATTCTGTGAAATTGAATAAAATTAAATGTTTTAGAAAAGATTATATTTCGGGGAATTTAAAAAAAAATGTTTTAATAGGGTCAAAAATGAACTTACCTTAATCAACAGGGATTTAATATAAAAATTGGTGATAAAGTTTAATTTTTCTCTCTTTTAAAACTCTTACGCTGGTAATATCAGTCATTGAAGGTTGGCATGCAGGTACAGCAGGCGGTTAAGAAAGCAAATGGCATGTTGGCCTTCATAGCGAGGGGATTTGAATACAGGGGCAGGGAGGTGTTGCTACAGTTGTACAGGGCCTTGGTGAGGCCACACCTGGAGTATTGTGTACAGTTTTGGTCTCCTAACTTGAGGAAGGACATTCTTGCTATTGAGGGAGTGCAGCGAAGGTTCACCAGACTGATTCCCGGGATGGCGGGACTGACCTATCAAGAAAGATTGGATCAATTGGGATTGTATTCACTGGAGTTCAGAAGAATGAGAGGGGACCTCATAGAAACGTTTAAAATTCTGACGGGTTTAGACAGGTTAGATGCAGAAAGAATGTTCCCAATGTTGGGGAAGTCCAGAACCAGGGGTCACAGTCTGAGGATAAGGGGTAAGCCATTTAGGACCGAGATGAGGAGAAACTTCTTCACCCAGAGAGTGGTGAACCTGTGGAATTCTCTACCACAGAAAGTAGTTGAGGCCAATTCACTAAATATATTCAAAAGGGAGTTAGATGAAGTCCTTACTACTCGGGGGATCAAGGGTTATGGCGAGAAAGCAGGAAGGGGGTACTGAAGTTTCATGTTCAGCCATGAACTCATTGAATGGCGGTGCAGGCTAGAAGGGCTGAATGGCCTGCTCCTGCACCTATTTTCTATGTTTCTATGTTTCTATGTAATATCAGGCATAAGAGTTTCAAGGACATTCGCTGGCAGGAGTTGGGCAAATAGCCTAAATCTCTGCTCGCGAAGCCCTTCTCCCGGGGTGCGTGAAATTTTGACAGATCGCAAGTGCATGGTTTAGGCGCATGCATTTCACACGCCTAAACACGGAATTTACGGGGACTCTTCGGCGCATGCGCACACTGTATGCACCCAGCGAGGCCGCAATTCATGACCCATCCAGTCAGTACTTGAGCCATAATCAGCAGGTTTGATCAATGGTGTTTGCTGAATGAACTGATTACAGCTGGGCTAGTGTTAAGGATGCTGGCACTGGACTCAGCCCTCTTAGGTTAAGGAGGTAAAAGTCAGGCGAGGCTTCTATTCCTGACTGCTGTTCAGCAACCGTGATGACAGAGTGCTTCTCTAAATATTGGGTGAGGAGAGAATCTGACTTGGATGTCATGTATCCCACAGTCAAATTGCCTGCTAGCACTAACTAATAGGGCAAAAGTGATTAATAAAAGATTAGTGAAGACAAACGTAGGTCCCTTGCAATCAGAATCAGGTGAATTTATAATGGGGAACAAAGAAATGGCAGACCAATTGAACAAATATTTTGGTTCTGTCTTCACGAAGGAAGACACAAATAACCTTCTGGAAATACTAGGGGACCGAGGGTCAAGCGAGAAGGAGGAACTGAAGGAAATCCTTATTAGGCAGGAAGTTGTGTTAGCGAAATTGATGGGATTGAAGGCCGATAAATCCCCAGGGCCTGGTAGTCTGCATCCTAAAGTACTTAAGGAAGTGGCTCTAAAAATTGTGGATGCATTGGTGATCATTTTCCAACAGTCTATGGACTCTGGATCAGTTCCTATGGACTGGAGGGTAGCTAATGTAACACCACTTTTTAAAAAAGGAGGGAGAGAGAAAATGGGGAATTATAGGCCAGTTAGTCTGACATCGGTAGTGGGGAAGATGTTGGAATCAATTATTAAAGATGAAATAGCAGCGCATTTGGAGAGCAGTGATAGGATTGCTCCAAGTCAGCATGGATTTATGAAAGGGAAATCATGCTTGACAAATCTTCTAGAATTTTTTGAGGACGTAACTAGTTGAGTGGACAAGTAGGTGTGGTGTATTTGGACTTTCAAAAGACTTTTGACAAGGTCACACACAAGAGATTAGTGTGCAAAATTGAAGCACATGGTATTGGGGGTAATGTATTGACGTGGATAGAGAACTGGTTGGCAGACAGGAAGCAGAGAGTCGTGATAAACGGGTCCTTGTTAGAATAGCAGGCAGTGACTGGTGGGGTGCCGCAGGGTTCAGCGCTGGGACCCCATCTCTTTAAAATATACATCACTGATTTAGACGAAGTAATTGAGTGTAATATCTCCAAGTTTGCAGATGACACTAAGCTGGGTGGTGGTGTGAGCTGTGAGGAGGATGCTCAGAGGCTGCAGGGTGACTTGGACAGGTTAGGTGAGTGGGAAAATGCATGGCAGATGCAGTATAATGTGGATAAATGTGAGGTTATCCACTTTGGTGGCAAAAACAGGGAGGCAGAATATTATCTGAATGGCGGCAACTAGACCTGGGTGTCATGGTACATCAGTCATTGAAAGTTGGCATGCAGGTACAGCAGCCGGTGAAGAAGGCAAATGGCATGTTGGCCTTCATAGCTAGGGGATTTGAGTATAGGAGCAGGGAGGTCTGACTGCAGTTGTACAGGGCCTTGGTGAGGTCTCACTTGGAATATTGTGTACAGTTTTGATCTCCTAATCTGAGGAAGGACATTGAGGGAGTGCAGCGAAGGTTCACCAGTCTGATTCCCGGGATGGCAGGACTGACATATGAGGAGAGACTGGATCGACTGGGCCTGTATTCACTGGAGTTTAGAATGATGAAAGGGGATCTCATAGAAACATATAAAATTCTGACGGGATTGGATAGGTTAGAAGCAGCAAGAATGTTCCCGGTACTGGGAAAGTCCAGAACCAGGGGTCACAGACTAAGGATAAGGGGTAAGCCATTTAGGACCGAGATGAGGAGAAACTTCTTTACTGAGTTGTTAACCTGTGGAATCCTCTACTGTTGAGGCCAATTCGTTAGATATATTCAAGAGGGAGTTAGATATGGCCCTTACGACTTAAGGGATCAAGGGGTATGGAGAAAAAGCAGGAAAGGGGTACTGAGGTGAATGATCAGTCATGATCATATTGAATGGTGATGCAGACTCCTGCACCTATTTTGTATGTTTCTATGTAATTGGGGTGATGTACCTGGTTCTCTGGAATCATAACCAAGTCCATTTTGCTCAGCATCTGCACTCGTTCCTCTGGGTTACAGACTGTGTGTTCAAGCACCATTACAGACATGAGCGCGCAATCTCGGCTGGTACTCCAGTGCAGTAGTGAGGAAGTGGTGCATTATTTAAGGTGCCGTCTTTCAAGTGAGATGTTAAACTCGGGTCCCTACTGCCTTCTCGGCTGGACGTGAAATATTCCACGCCAATGTTTCAATAACAAGCTTGCAGTTCGTTCACTGATCTGGCCAATATCAACACTAGCAGATCATCTGATCATTCATCCGTTGCTTCTGGATTGTTCCTGTGTACAAATTGGCTGCCACATTTCTTCAAAACAAAAAATTACTGCACTTCAAACACAATTGAATGTGATGCACTTTGGGACTGTCATGTATTCAACCAGCATTGTAACCCATGTATAATCTGACCTAAGTTGTACACTGTGAGAACAATGACCACTAGGTGGTGAACTTGTGGGAGACACGCCTAACCTTGGCCTTCAGGTATAAAAAGGGTAGCTCCACCCACCCTCATCACTTGAGTGCTCAGGAATAAAGGACAGGTCACAAACTGAAGCATGGGCCTCATGTGCATTTACACTGTATAGTAAGGACATATCAGGGACAACCTGACGATGTAAAAGAGGGCCTGTGTTTTGGGCTCTTTTTGACCATTCTTCCACAGAGTGGCTTTGGCAAAAATAAGCTATCTATTCAATGTTGTATTTTAAAGCATACAGGTGATTTTCAACCGCAGGTCGAAAATTGGGGGCCCACCTGAGCTGCCCATTAACGTCCAAAGCCCGGCCTGGCTGATGCAATTTTCAAGTGGGCCTGTGGATAGGAAAATATCCTGCCCATCCTTTTCCAGTGTGCTTAAACATGTAAATTGGGGTCCTACATCAGTTGGAAGCATGTACAGTGCAGACTCTGCCCTATTGTACCAAGCACGAAGCAGCCCACTCAATGGCCCTTCAAGCGAATGCTGGAAGATTCTCTTTTTAAATGGCTGAGGACATTTTTAATTTTAATTTTTGTGGGGCCAGAAAGAGCTACATTTGGAAGTTTTGCTCGTAAAAATGATTCTGCTTTCCTTGTGGGATTGTTGGATAGAAGGCCCAACTAATGACCTGTGGCTCAAGTAACCAGCAAGCTCACCATAGCCTGCTTTTTCAGTGAAGCCAACCTGTCCAGTAATTCCGGAATCAATATATCAATTGTTGCTGTATTGGTTTTACTTTCAGTTGGGAGAATAAAGAGATTTTTGGAGAAAGAGAAAGAGAGAGAGATACAGTGGCCAACCTGGAATGCCCCCCCATCCTCCCCAAGGAAATTTATGTTGCGGTTCATATTCAATCACGGCAGCTCTGATGCTGGCATGTCCACGGAAGCCACAATCCCTGGGGCCATAAAATTCGGTGGTGTGGTCCCTTCAAGGTGACTTTGCCTCACACTCTGTTGACGCTCACACTTACACCACATACTGTGTCAAATCTGCCCTGCTACACTTGCAGAATGAGAGAGAAATTACTCATGAGTTTCGTGCTTGTCTGCAAACTCTGCACAAATGCTACTCAAAGCATGAAGATTGCCCATTTTGAACGTGTTCAGCTGGCATAACACAGGCTGGTTGATGAAGAAAATAAAACTATTACCGACACAGCAAAGTGAAATACGATGCGGAAGCAATGAAGAGTTTGATTCCCAGAACCACTTCATCTCAATGTGCAGTTACAGTAAACAGAAGTGATGTACTCCCAAAAGTACTCTGGGGATGTTGCATGAAGAACTGACTTCTGCTCGACAAGTGGGAAGTGCTACAAAATTGACTACTAAATTAAGCTTTCGAAATTCATCTGTATATCTTGTGCCATCACACAAGAGTTGAAGCTGCCTGGCTCTTCAAGTAAAATGTTCACGACACACTATTAAGACGTATACATATATTGCCTCTAATATATACCCTCCAGTCCTGGGGCGTTTATTCTTGCTGGGGTACAATTCCACGGTTGACTGCTGCCTTCCACTACCTTGCACAAGCAGCCATTCCCAATGTGTAAGCCGAGGAAATGTGTGTTTGCAGGCTGTGAGTGGAGGGGGTGGCCAAACCATGTCAGCCGTAGCTCAGTTGGCGGCACTCTCACTTCTGAGTCAGAAGGTTGTAGGTTCAAGTCCCATTCCAGAGACTTGAGCACAAAAATCTAGGCTGGCACTCCTTGTGTCGTACTGAGGAAGTACAGCACTGCTGGAGGTGCCGTTTTTCAGATGACATATTAAGTTGAGGTCCCAACTACATTCTCAGGTGGACATAAAAGATCCCATGGCACCATTGCGAAGAAGAGCTGAAGAGTTATCTGTGGCCAATATTTATCCCTCAGTCAACATCACAAATAAATTATCTGGTCGTTAGCATATTGCTGTTTGTGGGAGCTTGCTGCGTGCAAATTGGCTGCCACATTTCACACCTTACAACAGTAACTACACTTCAGAAGTATTTTATTGGCTGTAAAGTGTTTTGAGACGTCCAAAGGCCATGGAAGGTGCGATATAAATGCAAGTCTATTTTTCAAAGTATGCATTTTCCAGCTGGACTCAATAGATAGCAATTAGAACCAGGAACATGGTTGATTGTTTTTCCACTCTGTTGCCCAAGGATGCTGAGGTCACACTTTGCTTCTCTGGTTGCTCCGGCTGATATCATCTGACTCTGCACGTACCTGATTTCAAAAGGGAAAGTCTTCCTTGACTAACCTCATTGAATTTTTTGAAGAGGAGCAGAAAGAGTAGACAAGTAGACAATGGTAATGCAATAGATGTAACTTATCTCGATTTTCGAAAGGCTTTCAATAAAGTACCCCATAATAGACTGATCCAACAACAACTTATATTTATAAAGCACCTTTAACATAGTGAAACGTCCCAAGGCGTTTCATAGGAGTATTATGAAACAAAAAATTTGACACGGAGCCACCTAAGGAGAAATTGGGGCAGGTGACCAAAAGCTTGGTCAAAGAGGCATATTTTAAGGAGGGTCTTGAAGGAAGAAAGTGAGGTCGAGAGCTTGGGGCCTTGGCAACAGAAGGCACAGCCACCAATGGTCGGGCGATTATAATCAGAGATGCTCAAGAGGGCAGAATTAGAGGAGCAGAGACATCTCCTGCGAGGGAAGGCAGGGTGCTTGTGGGGTTGGAGGAGATTACAGTGATAGGGAGGGGCGAGGCCATGGAGGGATTTGAAAACAAGTATAAGAATTTTGAAATTGAGGCATTGCTTAACCGGAAGCCAATGTAGGCCAACGAGCATAGGCATTAGGGGTGAGCGGGACTTGGTGCGAGTTCGGACACGGGCAGCCGAATTTTGGATCACCTCTAGTTTACACAGGGTAGAATGTAGGAGGCCAGCCAGGAGTGTGATGGAATAGTCAAGACTAGCTGTAACAATGGCATGGATAAACAAGGTCAGAGAATATGGAGTCGGGACAAGTAGCAAAATGGATAGCTAGCTGGCTTGAAGACAGAAAGCAGAGAGTAGGAGTTAAAGGTAGCTAATCACATTGGCAGAAGGTGGAGAGTGGTCCACCAGGATCAGTGCTGGGAACATTGTTGTTCCCAATTTATATTAACGATTTCGACTTTGGAATCAAAAACACAATTTCTAAATTTGTGGATGACAACAAATTGGGGAGAGGGGATAGATAATACTGAGGAGGACTGCAATAAATTGCAGGAGGGCATTAATAAACTTGCAGAATGGGGATATAATTGGCAAATGAAGTTCAACACAGATAAATGTAAGCTATTACATTTTGGTCGGGAGAATAGGGAGGTCACTTATTACTTGGGGGCGGGGGCGGGAGAGTCTTGGTGGAGTATAGGAACAAAGGAATCTCTGAGTACAAATCCACACATCACTAAAAGTTGGTATACAGGTTAGCAAGGCCGTAAAGAAGCAAACCAAGCACTTGGGTTTATTTCTAGAGGTATAGAATTGACAAGTAGGGAAGTTATGCTAATCCTGTATCCAACCTTGGTTAGACCACACTTATTAGAGTTCTGCGTACAGTTCTGGTCGCCATATTATAAAAAGGATAAAGCGGCACTGAAGAGGGTGCAGAGAAGATTTACAAGGATGATGCCAGAAATGCGAGGGTATACATATCAGGAAAGGATGAACAAGCTGTCTCTTTTTTTTGGAAAAAAAAGGTTGAGGTGTGACCTATTAGAGATCTTTAAAATTATTAACTGTTTTGATAGAGTGGATACAGAGTGAAAGTTTCCACTTGTGGGGAAGAGCATAACTAGAGGCCATCAATATAAGATAGTTACCAAGAAATCCAATAGAGAATTCAAAAGAAACTTCTTTACCCAGAGAGTGGTGAGAATGTGGAACTCGCTATCATAGGTCGTGGTTGATGCGCATAATATAGAGGCATTTAAGGGAAGGCTCGACAAGCATATGAGGGAGAAGGGAATAGAGGATTATGCTGATAGATTTAGATGAGGAAAGAGGCTTGAGTGGAGCTTAAATGCCGGCATGGACTGGTTGGGCCGAATGGCCTGTTTCTGTGCCGGATATCCTATGTACCGAGGATTGCACTTCCTATTCTGTGTGGTTCAGTTCCACACTGGTTGGAACATTTACCAATTGAGCCGTCTTTTTATTTGAAAAGGCTGCAGCTGGGGGGGGGGCATTGGTAGAAGGGATAGTTTATCCCCCCCCCCTCCCCCCCCCACACACACAAGACACCTGCTGGGAGCATTAGCAGAGTCAAGTTAACCTCCTTCCCAGTCATCCTTGCCTCATGGTTGATCCTAATGCTTTGGTCTCCGTGTACAGGCGTCAAAATCTGTAGGTTTTTTAATTCTCTTTACTTTTTGGTGTAATTCAAAGATGAGATCAAGCAAGGTTAAAACTTTACTAACAATTGGTTTTATTGACATTAAAACGCAACAATTTTACAAATATAACTGCGTCAGTACTACATCTTAAAACTCATTCGTCAAATTCTTCTCACTTGGGCAACTGAGGGTGTTCGTTCTCCGTTAACATCCTGCATGGTGTTCACCTAGCCTGTCTCTGGCCTGTCGCCAGTCTGTCTCTTCGAACTTACTAAAAGTGGTTGCTTTTATACCCTTCCTGCTGGTGCAAAAATAAGCTGCGGTCGTTTTCCATTCTCCCTCTTCCCCGTGGTTCAAAAAAGCTGCTGCTGCAAAATCCGTTCACAGTTTTTCTCAAGGCAGCTGTCTTATCCTGAATCTCACCCGTTCTCTCCGCCAAAGTACATCGTCTCAATTAGCCTTCACCAGCCTGAAGCAATAATAATACCTTTCAAACTTGGTCAAGCTTCCCAGCATGCAGTCGTGAACTGTCAAGATGAACAATTCTGTGTTTCATCCTTTGTTGTGACTTTTAACCAAATTTAGCAAGCAATTAATCCAGGGTTTCTAGCCCATCGTTTTAGTTTTCTTTAAAACTGGTATTAAAAATCTGTATAGAAATAGTCGAATTTCCTTCACTATTATGATATGAATTTATTGAATTACACTCCTGTTGTTGCTATTATAGCCAGTTCTAAGTAGCATTGTAATGCTGAGCTGTGAAGAATAGCAAAGTGATAAATCATGCTGCTCTCCTTGACAATTCACTTGAGAATTTGAACTCCGATCACCTCCGTTGGTCTTGCATACTTGACTTTCATTTTGCTGTTGGTGAAACCTGCATGCAAAGCAAAAACGGGTTCACTGCAATGGTAAGTGGGTACAATTGTTTGGATGCAAAGTTTACACTTTTATACTTGTTGCCAACAGACCTGGCCGATGTAGCTGTTGGAAATGTAAGTCTTAATGTTGTTTTTGAGCTGCATTCTCTCTGGTCTCAGCATTTTTCATGCTTTTAGGTACCGATGAGGAACGCTGGAGTGTGCGATTTTCTTTTAATCTGCTGCAATGAGAATTAAAGGGGAAATATATTCATGAAATATTAACTTGCAAATCTTTTATTTTCGTAAGTGGAGGAAAGAGCTCAGAACGGCCAATGATTGTGCTCGTCATGATGTCATGTGTGAACAAGGATTTTTTTCGACGATTGACATGAATTTATATACACTCCTTTATAGGGTATGAATTTTATTCCATTAATTTCAGATGATTTCAGTGGAATCAAATTCATGGGGTTCGATAAAATGTAAGATCCCAGAGGGACTCTGATTCTGAAAGATTCAAAGTTGAACTGTATTGGTGATGGTGATTAAACTTTATGCACTGCAAGAAAGACTTAATGCATTACAGTATTCGAGCAGCAGTTTAGTAATTGAGTATTATCCCGTATGTCTGGGTAGAAGTCGCGATTGTGAGTAGGCTGCACCGTGTTTCTCGTCTCTCGGGTGTCCCCGGATTATTTCTGAAATCTTCTGCACTTTGTGGCTGTCGAAAGCCCCTTCTTATACCCTTACTCTCATTCAAAACCATGACATCTTACTCAACCAATAAGGAATATGCCACATACACAGCACCTCTACTTGCTCAGGTTCTGGTCTTACGATCTCCTTACATCACCTGTTTTTGACCATGAAGACTCGTATCTGGGGTAGTTATGCAATACAAAAGAACATGTCTCCAAACTGGAGAGATACTGCGCCTGTTATGGTCCCGTGAAAAACCTATGTTTTTAGCTGACCGCCAGATACCGTAATATTACAGCATGGATGCAACTACAACTGACCTTGGTTCCCACAGCTAGCTCCATTCATCCTTACTGTTGGCTAATATCCAACTTTCATTAATTCGCTCAACAGCTTCCCTATTCGACAATAGCTTTCTCACCCCAGGCTGGCTGGGTTATGGCCTCCTCGTAGACTTTAATGAAAAGAGAAAGGATTACATGTTAACATTGTATACAGTTGATGATTACATACTAATTATTGCACATATTTATCAATCCATTCCTGATGATTATAAGGCACTGATGATAAAGACAGCAAAACTACTCCATGATAATCTTACAAAAGTGTGGCAATCTGCCCTGCCAGAACATTGATTGGTCGGTGGCCAAAATTTGTACCAAAGAGAGACAGATGGCATGACTAGATGGGCCGAATGGCCTAATTCTGTGCCATAATGAATCTATGACTCTCAGTCTCTTTAAAAATGTTGGCAATTGTCAATGAATGAAGGGTCTGCCTTGAAATACTTTTAACAGAAAACTAAAATCTTAAATGTTTTCTTTAAAAATTTTCAAGATCCTATCTTCATTACAGTCGTGAGAAGCTAAACTCTACCTGATCGATCCAGTTATAAATAACAGCCCGCCACATTTATTCATTCCTTTGTACACTGCATGTATATGTGATATCTGTATGCCTCATTTTTTCCCTATCAGTCTGAAATTTCAAGTCTGATTTTTCTAGTTGGTTCATTGTTCATAATTGGTGTCTATGGTGTAATTTCTTTGTTACCTATAGACTTGTTTATTCCAGTGTTCTCCTGGTTGGCCTCATCTTCCATCCTCCATAAACTTGAGCTCATCCAAAACTCAGCTACATAATCCTAAATCACACCAAGTCCCGTTCACTCATCACCCCAGTCCTCGATTGGCTCCCGGTCCGGCAAGGCAACGCCTTGCTTTTAAAATGCTCATCCTTGCTTTCAAATCCCTCCATGGCTTCACCCTTCCCTATTTCTGTAACCTCCTCCAGACTTATGACTTTCCGAGATCACTGCACTCCTCACATTCTGGCCTCTTGCAGATCTAATTTTCACCGCTTCAGCATTGGGGGCCCTGACTTCAGCTGCCATGGCCCGAATCCATGAAATTCGCTCCCTAAAATGCTTCGCGCCTCTCCCTCCTCATTTAAGACACTCCTTCAAAACCTACCTCTTTGACCAAGCTTTTGGTCACCTGCCCTAATATCTCCTCATGTGGTTCGTTATCAAATTGTGTTAGTGCTCCTGTGAGGCGCTTTGGGATGTTTTACTATTTTAAAGGTGATATATAAATGCAAGTTTTTATTGTTAATCGATTTTGTGCCCGGATCAATTAAATTATGCTGACAAAAATTGAGAATTTCAGCGAGTGTTGTCCCAATCTATTATTGTAAGTTTAGAGGATCAGCAGAACTCCAAGAAATAGCTCAAGTGGATGAAAATGACCATTTCGGCCAATCCTCCAGAGGTTCCACCCATCTTCCATGAAGGTTTTGGTAGGACATTGGAAGAATCACTCGGAAATTCTCTCCCCCTGTGCATTATGGTTGTCATGCCCAGCCCATTCATAATGTTAAATGGATACAGAACAACAATGGCCCGGAATGTGCGGTAGTCATACTGGTGAGACAATCAGCGCTCACCATTATTACTGGGTAAAACTGACCCCAACCTCTGATATCTGCACATGCACACTTAAACGCGGAAATCCGGAAGTTGCTGTTGGAGATACCCTGCTCCTTCACAGAGTACGCTATTGCAGTCTTCACTGATGGAATCAACATAGAAATCGCTGATTTGTCGTGAACTTAAACTAAATACACACTGTTCTCGCTGTAAAGACCAATGGAAAAAGTTATTGTTCAATCAGGAGTAACTGAGTATTTTTACTGTGTACTAAGTCATATTTACTGCTGAAAAACCTCTCTGGCCCTGACAAAATAATTTTCCAAGTGTGGAGTGTCATTCCCTCAGCAGAAAATGAAAATGTAGCAAATTTTTAAAAATTAAATTTTTTCAAACTTTGGATCTTGCTATTTATTTTTCTCACTTAATCCCATGTGTTTGTCCCAATCTTTGTATAGAAAGCTAAATAATGATTTAAATGTGATTCATCTTCCTTGCTTTTTAATTCCCGCTTTTATTGTTTGTGAGAATTATTCAATCTGATTGGTTGATCACCCTGCCTGCTGCTTGCCCTGTTCCTGGACACCACAGATCCCCTGTATAAGGTGTCAAATTCAAACTGACATCAGAGAAAAGGAAGTCTGTGCTCCAGAGCCTACTAATACATTGTGGGCAGCTTTTTTTCGAGTTCAATCGCGATCGCCGTCCCTTTGCCACTGACCGCAAAATTCGAGCCGTTATTTTACATTTCAGTCCTATTTATAAATTGGTGTCACTCTCCCACCTGAATAACACCCACTGACACAGTTTGACCCCATGATTTGGCTCCGACATTCACACTCTGTTCCTGGCCTGGTATGTCCTTGTACTACTCTTGCTTCTCTGTTCCCATGTTGATGCTTGTAGGTAGGTGAACCCGCACCTTGGCTCTTGTACTCTAATTCCAGAATCCGACTTAAACCCGTCTGTGTGGGATAAAATGGTCAAGGCTCACAACTCAGTATTTTAACTATTTATTACACTACGGATACCTGCACTGTTCCCTTTTACGTCAAACAGTAATTCTCTAACTTCAAACACCACTCACTCTGCTGATCATTCAGAGAAGCATGTGCTTCCATATGTGCGGTTCATAAATTACGCCCGAAGTTCCCTTGCAAGTTGCTGAGGTTTGTCCCTAAACACACCCTTTTATAATACAAAGATCCTACCCATGACAATGAATAATGCAATCATCCCTTTGATGGTACCATCTTAATAATATCTGCATCTGCAAATCTATCGAGTGCGTGATTTGGTTACGTCCCCATCCTGGGTCAGTGAATCATCATCATCACAAGCAGTCCCTCGAATTCTTGCTTCCATTCTAAAACTGAGTTCTCAGGTGGCTATACAGTCCAATGTGGGAATTACAGTCTCTGTCACAGGTGGGGCAGACGGTGGTGGAAGGAAAGGGTGAGTGGGGAGTCTGGTTTGCTACATGCTCCTTCTGCTGTCTGCGCTTGATTTCATGCGTGCTCTTGGTGATGAGACTCGGGGTGCTTAGCGCCCTCCCGGATGCTCTTCCTGCACTTTGGGTGGTCTTGGGCCAGCGATTCCCAGGTGCCAGTAGGGATGTAGCACTTTATCAAGGAGGCTTGGAGTGTGTCCTTGAAACGTTTCCTTTGCCCAACTGATGCTCGCTTGCCGTGTAAGAGTTCAGAGTAGAACGCTTGCTTAGGGAGTCTCGTGTCGGGCATGCAGACGAAGTCTCCTGCCCAGTGGAGCTAGTCAAGCATGGTCAGTGCTTCGAAGCTGGGGATGTTGGCTTGAGCGAGAACACTGATGCGTCTATTCTCCCAGTGTGTTTGTAGGATCTTGCGGAGACAGCGTTGTGAGATGTCTGCTGTATATAGTCCATGTCTCTGAGCCATACAGAGGCCGAACTCCAAGCCATCGTCAGCACCTTCTCCAAGGCATATGAAAGCATGGGCTTTACACCAATCATCCACAAGACAAAGGTCCTCCAACCTAACCCCACCACACAGCACTGCTCCCCAGACATCAAAATCCACGGCGTGGCCTTGGACAACATGGACCATATTCCATACCTTGAGAGCCTACTATCAGCTCCGTATTTACTGAAGTGTATGAAAGCATAGGCCTTACGCTAAACATCAGTAAGACAAAGGTCCTCACTGCATAGCACTGCCCCATAGTCATCAAGATCCACGGCGCGGCCCTGAACAACCTGGACCACTTCCCATATCTCAGCAGCCTCTAATCAACAAGAGCAGGCATTGACGACGAGATCCAACATCGCCTCCAGTGCGCCAGTGCAGCCTTCGGCCGCCTGAGGAAAAGACTTTGAAGACCAGACCCTCAAAACTGCCAACATGCTCATGCTCTACAGGGCTGTGGTAATACCTGCCCTCCTGTAACATGCTCAGAAACATGGACCATGTACAGTAGACACCTCAAGTCGCTGGAGAAATACCACCAAGGATGTCTCCACATGATCCTACAAATCCCCTGGGAGGACAGATGCACCAATGTTGGCATCCCCGACCAGGCCAACATCCCCAGCATTGAAGCACTGACCACACTTGATCAGCTCCACTGGGCAGGCCACGTAGTTTGCATGCCAGACATGAGACTCCCAAAGCAAGCACTCTACTCGGAACTCCTTCACGGCAAACAAGCCAAAGGTGGGCAGCAGAACCGTTACAAGGAAATCCTCAAAGCCTCCCTGATAAAGTGCAACATCCCCACCGACACCTGGGAGCCCTTGGCCAAAGACCGCCCTAAGCGGAGGGAGGGCGCTGAGCACCTCTAGTCTTGTCGCCGAGATCAAGCACAGGCAGCAGAAAGAGCATGCAGCAAACCAATCCCACCCACCCCTTCCCCCAATGACTATCTGTCCCACCTGTGATAGAGACTGTGGTTCTCGTATTGGGCTGTACAGCCACCTAAGAACTTATGTTAAGAGTGGAAACAAGTCTTCCTTGATTCCAAGTGACAGGTTATGATGATGATGACTATCAGCAAGGGAAGACATCGATGATGAGATCCAACACTGTGTCTAGTGTGCCAGCAATGCCTCCGGTCACCTGAGGAAGAGAGTGTTTGAAGACCAGGACCTCACATCTGGCATCATAAGAACATAAGAAATTGGCGCAGGCCATACGGCCCCTCGAGCCTGCTCCGCCATTTAATACGATCATGGCTGATCCGATCATGGACTCGGGTCCACTTCCCTGCCCACTCCCCAAAACCCCTTATTCCCTCATCTGTTAAGAACCTGTCGATCTCTGCCTTAAATTTATTCAATGTCCCAGCTTCCACAACTTTCTGAGGCAGCAAATTCCACATATTTACAATCCTCAGAGAAGAAAGTCCTCCTCATCTCAGTTTTAAATGGGCGGCCACTTATTCTAAGATTATGCCCCTTAGTTCTAGTCTCCCCCATCAGCGGAATCATCCTCTCTGCATCCATCTTGTCAAGCCCCCTCATAATCTTGTGCGTTTCTATAAGATCACCCCTCATTCTTCTGAATTCCAATGAGCAGAGGCCCAAACTACTCAACCTTTCCTCATAAGTCAACCCCCTCATCTCCGGACTAAACCTAGTGAACCTTCTCTGAACTGCCTCCAAAGCAAGTATATCCTTTTGTAAATGTGGAAACTTTGATCAATATAGCTTCAAAACAGTGACTGCAACAGAAACAATGCCGCAGAAAAATCAATGCTGAGGCACTCAAAGTCTCAGTTAAGGAAGCCCTATACAGCCAGCACCTCACTGCCAACCTGGCGACCCTCGAAGACCCCGAGACGCAGAATGCCCACAGTGCCTGGTCTGCCCTCAAGGCCTCCATAATCAGCGCCTGCGAAAAGACATTCGGTCATTCAACCAGGAAACTCCAAGACTGGTTTGATGAGTCAGTGAATAGTTCATTATCATTTAAGAAGATGTCCTCATCCTGTTTGATGTTCAACCATTATCACACACGTTTTGTTGGGGAGTTTCAGGTCTATCAACATATGAAAGATTGGCGAATGGGTTTTTCACTCCATCAACAATGTCGACATCATTTCCAAAGGGTGAAGAGACCACTCCAGATGTGGTGGGGCCATGGTCGTTACCTGTTGTGTCGATTTGTAAGTCTTGTTAACAGCCTGACCACAGGAGTTCAATGTGCAGGACAATCAGTTACGTTTAAACAAACACATGTCATTGTGTGGTCTGATCACTTCAGCTCTTTCCTTGGTTAGCATATTCAGAAAGTCAATCAATCGTGTCTGTGTCTCTCTCTGAAAAATCTCCTCCAGCATTCCGTTCAGCTGATGGCTTGTTTTGAAAAGTTCATTGAAAAGTTCCATAGATTCCTCGAGGCATGCTGTGATACATGCTGTGGTCAATTTGGTTGATTCCAGAGATGAGATGGTTGAATTATGAAGGTAGGTTGGGCCTGTGCTCATTGGAGTTCAGAATGAATAGAGGTGATTTTATTGAAACATGTACGATAATGAGTGGCCTTGACAAGCTGGATGCAGAAAGAATATTTCTACTTATGGGGGAAACTAAAACTAGGGGACATAGTCTTAGAATAAGGGGCTGCCCATTTAAAACTGAGATGAGGAGGAATTTCTTCCCTCCAAGTTGTAAATCTGTGGGATTTCTTAACCAGAGAACTGTGGAGGCTGGGTCATTGAATATATTTAAGGCAGAGATAGACAGATTGTTGAGCGATATAGGAATAAAGGGTTATGGGGAGCGGGCAGGGAAGTGGAGCTGAGTCTAATATCAGATCAGATCTTATTAAATGGTGGAGCAGGTTCGAGGGGCCAAATGGCCTCTCCTGCTCCTATTTCTTACGTTCTTCTGTCTCATCCAAAAGAAGGCACCTCTTACAGTGCAGTACTCCCTCAGCACTGCACTGGAGTAGCAGCCTAGATTTAGGACTAGACTTTCCACTTCACATCGCCCATCTAAGGCCCATCTATCGCCCAAAACAGACCTCTGTCGCCCATTTTGAACAAAAAGTGGAAACTAGGCCCAAAACATCGCCAGAAAAATAGACCCCCAAGTTTCCACTTTGATCGCTGAGATGATCGCCCAAATGATCGCCCACACAAGGCCCATCCCAAGTTTCGACACCTAGCATGCATTTTGCTGGGCCGAAGCAAGGCCCAAAAAAGTGCTCAAAAATAGTTGCTTTTTCAGGGCCTTCGAGAGGGAATTGGGCACTACAGACGCTATTTTTAGCTTCGGAGGAAGGGTGGAGAATTGTTCTGAGTTATTTAGAGAGTAAAATTGAAGCAAATTGTACTCAGAAATTTGGGACAGGGAATATAAATAGGTATTAGCAACTTATTTATGCTAAATAGATCTCATATATTGGAATTATTTAGTAAATAGCTTTTACATAGTGAAGTTATTTAATGATATTGTTGGTGCCTATCAAACTGACGCTACACACTGCTGCATTCGACAGGTGACTGAAGCCCTTTACACTCGCAGGATGGAAAGCTTCCCAATGACCCTTCCCGAAGACCATAGCCAGTGGCAGTTACATGGCCGCTAAGCTTTTGCGTCAGCAGCACATTAATGAACGCTTCGCATGAACTATTATTGTTGATATTCAAATGTTCAATTATTGTTACGTTTAAACAAAAGTTTCATTTCCGTGGGGAAACAGAATAAACAAACAAATATGCATGAAAAATGTACATTGTAAAACTTATGTAAGTAAGAGAGAAGGTACAAAAGTTGTAGAAATGTTTTTTTTATTAAGAAACAAATTTTTTTAAAGAACTAATGAACAACGTCCTCCCTCCAACCCCCCACCCCCTGCACCAACCCACCCTTCCCTCAAAATTCCCAAAACGTTAGAAGAAGAAGAAATTGAACATTTTAATGAACAAGTGGCCATTTAAGTAATGATACATACACAAGTGACCATTTCAGTCATGACAACAAGTGACCATTTCAGTCATGACAACAAGTGACTATTTTAGTCAGGATAACAAGTGACCATTTTAGTCAGGATAACAAGTGACCATTTTAGTAACGTTAACAAGTGACCATTTCAGAAAGAATGGGAAGTCAACAGCTAAGTAATGATAACAAGTGAACATTTAGCTATTGCATACAAATGGACAATTTAGTAACAATAACAAGAGAATAATAAAGTGATAACAAGTGAACATTTTAAAACAAGTGAACTTTTGAGAAGCCTCCCCCCTCCCTAACTGCGGCCACGTTTCCCTCTAGATCCTGTCCCACCCCGTGTTCGCACCCCACCCGCCCGTTTTGGTCTCCGCAGACCGACACCAAGACGTCGTGCAGAGTGGGACGGCAAGACTTCCTGCCGTGGTGGAGGTAACGGAGTGGAAGCAGAAGCCTCAGGCTCTACTTCCGAGTCAAGAGGAACTGTGTCCTCCGTACTCGCTTGTGTGCTTGGGGTCTCGCTGCGAGCGGACATGACACCTTGGGGTGCAGCGCCGTGTCCAGCCAGCAACGCGTGTCATAAGGCATTTGTTGCGGCTGTCTGCTCCATGATCGCTTCCAACATCTCCAGAGCAGTCTGTGACTGCTGGAGAAGCGCGAGCAGAACTCATTCCAGGTTGTGGAGAACTGGCTCCAAATGTTTGAGAAACCTGCGAACCTCTGGATAAGGTCGCGACTGTCTCCCTGCACAGGGAAAGTAAGCTCTCCGTCTGGTCCTCCTTGGCAGGCGAGTGCATATCACGCTGACCGGACCGTCGTGGGGTCGGCGTGTGCAATGTCACGTGCCTTAGCGTCACCACCTGCACACCGCTTGGTCCCGGTGCCTCATCTGTCTCAAAAGAGATAGCCGCATGTTGTTCACCCCCCCACAAAAAAAATCTCCTGTTCTTCTTCCTCCTCCTCCTGCTCTCGCAGAGCTGTAGCAGGAGTCTGCATTGGCTCCTCCTCTGGCTCTTCCTCCTGGGAGTGTCCCGATTGGTCAGTGGACGTGTCCGGTGACTCCATCAGTACTTGTTGACCTTTGAAAGACAAATGGAAGTTATAAACAACATTTAACAATGCAAATCAATTCATCTCAATTAAGAACCCAAAACATTACCATTAGCCCATATGCACAAGTGGTCACCAGGCCTAACATGACCTCATTTGAAGATCAATAGTACATCTCAATAGTATAACTCAATTATATATCAAATTAAAATATCATTGCATAGGATTACCCGCGTAACAAATATTCACTATTGATTCACACATTGCACAATACACAGTTCTCATTACTCACGTGACTCAAGGGTGGGTTGTGACTGAACGGCTTTCTGGCCCCACCAAGGCCACTGCAAGCTCCTTATAGACGTTGAGCGACTACAGCATGGTACAGCCCCCGCCCGTCCTGCGTTGCTCCCGCTGGTTGATGGAAATCTTCTTCTGTAACAGATAAGGTAACATTGCACGGCATAAGCAGATGGATTTGGCAATAAACATTTAGGACTGACAGATTTATAAGTTCAATTTCAAGTTTGCAACTGTAACATTCAAATTAATGTTGCGGTGCATAAATGTAATCAAAATTTAATCCTAATTTAGTTACTTAGTCATGCTTAAAGATTATGATATAACATTGCAGATTCTAATTAGATTTTCCATACAACATGAAATAATAAATATGGATGATTTCAAATTTAAATTTCAACTTACTCTTGCAGCCGCCAGTCGACTGTACCATCTTTTCCGGCACTGGTCCGGTTTCCTGGCTTCATTGATGCCAACGTAACCACGTCGGCAATCTCTGCCCAAATCTTCCGATATGCATGGGGCGGAGGTTTCTCATGCCCACCCTGTGTCAGATCCTCCCACCTCGCGCTTACATTATTCACTAGGGCCTCATTTGCCTCCTCGCTGAAGGGTTTGGCCCTTCTCTTTCCTGCAGCTCCCTCCATTCTTTAAATGTATCTGTTTTTTCAGTAGCTCAAGATACCCTGCCTCCTTTCCTCTTTCTTTCTCTCTCTCTCTCTCTCTCTCTCTCCCAGACCCACACAGAGCTTCTGAGCATGTGTGAAGACCCTTGACCTCTCAAAACGCGGGAAGGAGCATCAACCTGAAAAAAAAATCAACCTGCACATGCGCAGTAATGCGTTGCTAGGGAAGCTTTTTTTTTTCTCCTTCACTTCCGTTTTCTTTGGGCAATCGTGAGATCGCTGAGAAATCACATGACCCATTTTGCATCACTGTGCTAAGGACGAGTGGAAAATCTCAACAAAAAAAAATGGGCCTTGAGCTGGCGATCAGCATGGGTGATACGTCCCGCATCGCTGGAACAAGGCCCATTTTTTTTCGGCCTTAGCCACCAAGTGGAAAGTCTAGCCCATTGTGTTCAAGTCTCTGGAGTGTGACTTGAACCCACATCCTTCTGACTCTGAGGCGAAGGTGCTCCCACGGAGTGATGGTTAACACCTGTAATTGCTGCAGCAGAAACAATGGAGTCGTCAATGGAGGATCCTCCAGTCCAGGAGGAGGAACTGGGAAAATCTATACCTTGACAGAAAGGAGAGATCTGAGCATGAGAGTAATTCAAACACCTTCGCTCTTCCACTTGCAGGTGTTGCGTCAATCTGGAGCTCAATTTGGTCTCGGACCAAAACTCCTTTTGATTTCTACAGGGCATTGGTGAGACCGCACCTCGCGTGCTATGTACAGTTCTGGTCTCCTTATCGAAGGAAAACGTACTTGCCTTGAAGGGTGTGCAACAAAGGTTCACTAGACTTGTTCCTGGGAATGAGGGGATTGCCCTATGAGGAGAAATTGAGTAAACTAGGCTTATATTCCCTAGAGTTTAGAAGAATGAAAGGTGATCTCATTGAAACATTATAAAATTCTTCAGGGGCTTGACAGGGTTAATGCTGAGAAAATGTTTCCCCTGGCTGGGGAATCTAGAACACGGGATCACAGTCTCAAAATACAAGTTTGGACATTTAGGACTGAGATGAGGAGAAATTTCTTCACTCAGAGTTGTGAATCTTTGGAATTCTCTACCCCAGAGAGCTGTGGATGCTCATTCCTTCATTATATTCAAGACCGAGGTCGATTAAATCTTTGGGAACTAAAGCATATGGGGATATTGTGGGAAAGTGCAGTTGAGATGGAAGATCAGATATAAACTTGATGAATGGCGGAGCAGGCTTGAAGGGCCTACTCCAGCTCCTATTTCTTATGTTCGTATGACTGTATTGATCAGTTGGCATGTCTGTGCTGACACTGATTCCAATAGAAAAAAAAGCAGGCTTCAGGAAGCAGGAACTGGCTGTCGGAGAGTAAAGAAATGGCAGCAACACCAAGGATTAATTCCACTTTAGAAGACAATAGGGATGGAGCGGGGTAAAACGAGAAAGAGGGAGAACTGAATCATGAGAAAGTTAGGGATAGAGAAGATTATTCAGGAGGACAGAATAAAAACAGGAGAGAAGTACTAAGAAAATTGAAGAGCTGTGAGAGGAAGACATTATAAATATTGAAGGAGAAATTCAATTTATATTGAGAAACAGGTGAATAAGAAAAGAAAGGAAGAAACAAGAGTCTGATGAACAAATGGCAGACCTTCTTTACTGTTGGGACAGGAGAAGCTGCCTTATGCAAACTTGAGCTCATCCAAAGCTCGGCTACCGATGTCCTAACTCTCACCAAGTCCCGTTCAGCCATCAACCCTGTGCACACTGACCTAAACTGGCTGCTAGTTAAGCAACACCTCGATTTCAAAATTCTCATCCTTGTTTTCAAATCTCTCCATGGCCTTGTCCCTCCTTATCTCTGTAATCTCAAACCCCACAACTTGAGATATCCTCGCTCCTCTTATTCTGCATTCTTGGACAGCCCTTGCTCAACCTTTGGTGACCGTGCCTTCTGTTGCCTCGGCCCTCAGCCCCTCCACCTCTCTTTTCTCCTTTAAGACACTTCTTAAAACCTACCTCTTTGACCAAGCTTTTGGCCATTTGCCCTAATTTCTCCTTATGTGGCTCGGTGTCACATTTTTTGTCTTGTAATACTCCTGTGAAGTGCCATGGGACATTTTACTATGTTAAAAGTGCTACATTAATACAAGTTGTTGTTGTAGATACATGTAAAAAATGAGACGCTGACTTGGCAAGAAGGAAGACCCTTGAGAGGGGCGAGAGAGAGCGACCCTCTTGAAGAAACTAAAAAAGAAGGCAGTGGAAGCTGATTGGAAGGGTTGGATTTGGATTTTTGAAATTGATAAGGGTGAGGCAGTAAGTGAGGGAGAACCTCTGCTGCTGCAAAAAAAAAATTCTGACTCTATTGGGAGCACAACAGACAATTGTTATAAATCGGCATTTCTTCGAACAGCTGTGAATAATGTGAGTGTATGAAAATCTTCATTCAAGTGCAACACTTGCCATGATACGGACTATTTGTTCTTCTCCAGTGAGATGCAACAGCAAGCCTTCCAACTCCCGTTCATTGTCAGGTTGACTGCCTCCGCATTTTGAGTAATTACTTAAAAAATTTTATTCCATGCCTGCACTTAGACATATAATATACCGATAAACACAACAAAGGAAGGCTTTTTGGCAACCCTCAGCTTCTTGTGGCCTAAAACAGTCCCTGCATCGCGAGGAAATGTAGCTTCATCTCAATGCTTTGCCTCTTGTCTGAGTCTTGGCCTCGATACTAATAGTTCTTGAGATTGGCTAGGTTTCTGCCAGTGAAAGAATTCACTCTGAATACAGTGCTCTTGAAGATCAATTTTGACATTAAAAAAATTGTCAAAGCAAAGCTGAATGTGAAATGACAGAATGTTTTCCTGACCTTGAAGAGATTGAGGCACTGTGATCTCAAGTAAAAGTGCTCAATGGGAAGAAATTATTTGTGAATCTTTATTCTGAGCTTTCTTTATCTCCACCTGAAATGCAACGGCCAGAACTGATGTAATGTAATGGTGCAGATAAACATCTCGAGTAATTAAGCACATTCTCAGACAATAGGCTCATTCCACCTTCTCACTAATTCAGTAAGTAAAGTTTGTCGTCATTGATCATATCTGATTGGAGCAATCTCAGACACTGTGTTCAATGTGAATGCTTCGGGCTGATTTTAACCACCGCCCAGCTGGAATGTTGTAGTCAGGTCGGGTTGTGGGGGATGGGGGAGGGTGTTCATGATATGTCGGTGGTGGGGAATGAGACTCTAATCGGGGACAAAATAACTTTGCACTTTGAAAAATATGGCTTAACAACTAACAGCCAGTCAATATTTTGAATGCAAATCATGCTTGACTAACTTGATTGAGTTCTTTGAAGAAACGAGAGAGTTGATGAGGGCAATAAGGTTGATGATGTTTGCATTGATTTTGAAAAGGCGTTTCATAAAGTTGCACATAATATATTTGTTAGCAAAAATTTAAGGCTCTGCGATTACTGGGGCAGTGGCTGTATGGATAAGAAATTGGCTGAGGTATAGAAAGCAGAGTAGTGGTGAATGGTTGTTTTTCAGACTGGAGGGGTGTGCAATGGTGTTCCCCAGGGGTCGGTATTGAGATCACTGCTTGCTTTGATATAAATTAGTGGCCTGGAGTTGGGTAAACAGGGCATCATTTCAAAGTTTGCAGATGATCCGAAACTCAGAAATGTAGTAAACAGTGAGAAGAGTAACTGACATTGGGAGGGCGTAGACAGAAAGGTGAAATAGGCAGACAAAGACAAATGAAATTTAACATAAAATGTGAAGTGATTCAATGTGGTAGGCTGATCATTCACCTCAGTACCTCTTTCCTGCTTTCTCTCCATATCCCTTGATCCCTTTAGCCATAAGGGCCATATCTAAGTCCCTCTTGAATATATCCAGCGAACTGGATTCCACAACTTTCTGTGGTAGCGAATTCCACAGGTTCACCACTCTTTGGGTGAAAAGGTTTCTCCTCATCTTGGTCCTATATGGCTTACCCCTTATCCTTCAACTGTGACCCCTGGTTCTGGACTTCCTCAACATCGGGAACATTTTTCCTGCATCTAACCTGTCCAGTCCCGTCAGAATTGTATATGTTTCCATGAGATCCCCTCTCATTTATTCTAAATTCCAGTGAGTATAAGCCTAGCCGATCCAGTCTTTATAAACGAAGGCATAAAATACAAAAGCAAGGCAGTTATACTTAGCCTTTAAAACACAGGTTAAGCCTCAGCTGGAGTATTATGTTTAATTCTGGGCACCACACTTTAGAAAGAAGGCCTTAGAGAGAGTGCAGAGGAGATTGACTAGAATGGTGCCAGGAATGAGGGACTTCAGTTACGTGTAGAGACTGGAGTTATTCTCGTTAGAGCAGAGATGGTTAAGAGAAGATTTAATAGAGGTGTTCAAAATCATGAAGAGTTTTGACAGTAAATAAGGAGAAACTGTTTCCAGTGGCAGGAGGGTTGGCAACCAGAGGACACAGATTTAAAATAATTGGCAAAAGAAGCAGAAGCGATATGAGGAAAAAACATTTTATGCAGTGAGTTTTTATGATCTGGAATGCATTTCCTGAAAGGATAGATGCAATAGTAACTATCGAAAGGGAATTGGATAAATACTTGAAGGAGAAAAACATTTCAGGGCTGTGGGGAAAGAGCACAGGAGTGGAGCTAATTGGATAGCTCTTTCAAAGGGCTGGCACAGGCATGAAGTACTGAATGGCCTCCTTCTGTGCTGTAGAAACACCTTTACCCAAAGAATGTGGAATGTGCTACCACAAGGAGAAGTTGAGGCGAATAGCAAATACATTTAAAGTTAAGTTATATGAGCATGAGGGAGAAAGGAATAGAAGGATAAGCTGAAAGGATTAGCTAAAATAGGGGTGGGAAGAGGCTCATGTGGAGTATAAATCGTGGCCTAGACCAGTTGGGCCAAACAGCCTGTTTCTGTGCTGTAAATTCTGAGAGATTTTGTTACCTTTTTAATTATTTGTTTAGCTGGCTCTCCAAGTCATTCCATGGCAGCTTTTAATACTGGACATTAATTCTGACTGGAAGTGCCTCCTGGTACTAAATTCAGTGACAGAAAATTTACGACCAATAAAAATTCTTTCCAAATAAGTCTACCGTAACGCCAGGGAAAGGAAGGAAGTTATAAATACAAAGCTGGAGAGCAAAAAATACACATTCAGAACAGAGTCAGGAGGGAGCTCAGGTTAGTAATTTCTGAATGCAGGTTTAACAACAGTGTGAAGCTTCAGAAAGCAAAATATAATGCCGTATAAAGCATGCAATTTTTGGTTCCTTTTGATGTGAAAATCTTGATGATCCTTTTGACTGTAAGCTGCTAGGGATTTGATGTAGATGCGCCATTTTATTCATTGCCCTATTACATGTCAGTTGCCAATGTGACATAACACAGAACTCTGCTGCTGGCTGCATATTGCTTTCTGGTCTTTGTATGCTGTCCAACAACTTCAGCAAAGTCCGAGGGAAGTTTAATCTTTTAATGTCTGCAACAAGCCAACCTTGCAGTCAATTATTGGCTAACACTAAAAAGTTTGAAAAGGAAGTTAAGAAATGTATTGTTTTACTGCAGGCTGTGTGAATGTAACGTACTGTCAGTTTGATGACTTTACTCCATAATTATCCTCCATTGATTTTTTTTTAAATTCGTAGCCAATCGTTCCAATTCTTTGTCAAATCACAAACGCCAGAGGTCACCTTGCACACATCAAGGATCACTCTGCGCCAATGCTCTTAGCCAAAAGGCCGAGAGCCACTGCACCGTTCCTGGAAGTACTGCAATACCAGGTTCGTGCCATGGAGGTGGATGGGTCAGGCCCCCCACACACCTCCGTGGAGGTGGATGGGTCAAGCCACCCCACCCACCTCCTATTTATTCTCCATTGATGCTGCACAAAATACAGCACCGTGACACACACACACTTGTGTGTAACCAGGCTATAAATTGAGCAAACTGTACTAGTCTAGTACACCTCCAAATGGACATGGTTACTAATACACAGTCATGTTAATCTTGGTTGGCTTTGGAGGGAGCAGCGTGCGGCGGCCCAGCCCTTAATCAGCACGGTCCCGGCCTGCAAGACCATCAGCAGGCCGGGACCATTGGAGGGAGCAATTTGCGGCGGCATACCACTGCAGGGAGCAGCGCGTGCTGGCTGCGAAGCCAGGTCGCTGATTGCAGTGCGGGCAGGCCCAGCAGGAGGGGCGAAGGAGCGGCAAGAGTTTGTAGATGGAAGTGACCGGGGCCCAGGAGAGGCGTGAGTTTGAGGCTCAGAAGAGGTGAGGGCGCAGGGGCAGCAGGGGCCATCCCACACTGTAATATGTGTGCGCACTCGGTCCGTGCAGCAGAGTTGGTCTCCAGTCGTCTTGTGTGATCCTTGTCACTGGACCACAACCTAGCTGTGTCAAGCCTGTGTGGTGGCTGGTGTGCAACGGCCACCACACATTAAAAAAACCCACGCACAGGCATCTTCCATCCTTCAAGATGTAGTTTGGGATCTGGAACGTTGAAACACCTGTGAACTCATCCCTTTTTGGCATGGAAGCAAGTCATCGTCGTTTCGCGGGGCTGCCGATGATGATGAATTGGGTATAATCAACAGTGAAACAGAAAAATATAGTAACGTTTTAGTGTCCACTGCTTCTATACTGTCTTTCAGATGAGATGTTGAACCGAGGCCCCATCTGCCCTCTCAAGTGGACGTAAAAGATCACATGGCTCTCTTTCGAAGAAGAGCAGGGGAGTTATCCCCAGTGTCCTGGCCAATATTTAACCCTCAATCAACGTAATAAAAACAGATTATCTGATCATTACTGTTATGTATGGAGAAAGAGTCAGACTGAACACTGTGAGCTCAAAGTAAAGTGTGAACTTAGTCTTTTATTGCAGGTCTCCAGAGTGCCTCTCCAACCTGTGAGGCCTCCTTAAATACCTGTGCTCCCAAGGGATTATGGGATCCCTTAGAACTCCAGGGGATGAGCCCTCTGGTGGCTGTACAGAGTAAATACAAGTTTACATATATAACAATAACCACATTGCTGTTTGTGGGAGCTTGCTGTGCGCAAATCTGCTGCCGCGTCTCCCACATTACAACAGTGACTACACTTAATTGGCTGTAAATCGGTTTGAGATGCCCGGTGGTCGTGAAAGGCGTTAGATAAATGCAAGTCTTTCTTTCTTTTATGACTGAGGCTCCATCTAAACGAGTTTCTCAAAGTCCTGACAATTGGCTGAGGTTTCCACTGCAGTTCCGGTGGAATTATGATGGTGGAGCAGGAGCAGGTTTGATGAAATTCCTGATTGGAATTTTCCACTCCAAGTGCCCGAAATTGGTGGACATACTGCTCGCGGACCGCCGACATAATACCCAAAATCGCGTAATTGATCAAAAAATACCAACATACTGCCCACATACCGCCCGGCGGGAAATTTGTCAGCGACACACCACCGAGTGGTATGCATACCATCCGCCCCTGCACACCACTGACATACCGCCCAAAATTGCTAAATTGATGACATATCACTGACATAACGCCAACCCTGCAGACCGCCCCGGAAAAGGTGATTTTAAGTCGATCTTCAGTCAGCGATATGCACCTTCACCTATGAAAACATTTTATTTGTCACCAGCCCCCCCCCCCCCCCAGTCTCGCCCATCCCCCAGTCTGTTCCCCGCCCTCCCTCCCCACCCACGTAGTGATCTCACCGCAAATAGCGATTTCACCCCAGGAGGCAATCTCCCCCCAAGAAGCGACCCCCCCCCCCCCACCACCTCCCACTTACCTGCACAGCGCTCTCAGGCCGGCAGTCTCTGTGGATTCTGGTCGGTGCCTCTCGGGGGGTGGAGCTTTGCAGCAGCATGTGCATGTGCACAACTTGAGAGCCGAAGATTCCCGAGTGAAAAGGATTCCCCACCGGCTGCACTCCGCTCCACCCACTGCACTCCACTCGGCATACCGCCAGGAAAAATCTGATCAAATTCACGCCCACTACACCCCAATTTTAATTGCTCCACTGCTATGCCTTCAGCTGCCGAAGCCCTAAGCCTTGGAATTCCCTCTCTCTCAAAGCTCTCTGTCTCGTTACTTCTCTCTCCTCTAAGTTGCTCTTTAAAACATATCTCTCATCAAACTTTTGCTTGCATGTCCTAATATCTCATTATGTGGCTTGGTGTCAAATTTTGTCTGATAACGCTCCTGTGAAGCGCCTCGCATTGTTTTTACTGTGGTAAAGGTGCCATAGAAATGTAAGTTGTTGTTGTGAAGGAATGACAAGATGGTCTCTGTTGAAATGTGTCTGCCAGCAATTTGGTTCACCTCCAAGCATTTCACAACCACTTGGAGCTGTAAGATCAAACATGACTTAAAAATGATGTTGGAGGGATTGCAGCTTTAAATAATAATTTTTTTAAATCCCAATTGCTAAAATAAATATTGCATATTTTTTGTTAGAATATTAGGAAATCACTCATTTTGCAGTCACTCTGACATGGACATTTTCTTGTTAGGATCAATTAAGCAAACATTAACTTGAAGCCATTTGCTGATCTTTTTTAAAAACATGCACGACATTCTCCGCGCCGTTATATGATCATTCAGGTCCATATATGATCAACGTTAAAGCACTTCATTTTTGATTCGTGTTGACAAAATAAGGATGCTCTCTGGAGATTTGAAGCTGCAGCCATTGCAGGGAAAGCTGTCGCAGTTGTTGCTCTGAGTTTATTCAGCTATCCAAGCTGCAATATTAAATGCTTTCTGTTCTATCATCTTAAATACGGTATACATGAGGAATTGATCAATGATAATCCCATGATATAATCTATCCTGTGGAGTGCATGTCCTATGGCATGTGGTAAGTCCTGGATGCTTCGCACAGCCTGGACAACCATGCGTGCAGGAGGTGTCTCCAGCTTCAACTACTCAAGCTCTGTGTTTTGGAGCGTGAGCAGCGGCTGGAGTCACTACGGTGTATCCGCGAGGCTGAGAGCTACGTGGATAGCACGCTTCAGGAGGTGGTCATCCCGCAGCTTAAAAGCAAGCAGGCAGAGGGGAAGTGGGTGAATACCAGATGGAGGAAGAACATTAGGCAGGTAGTGCAGGAGTCTCCCCCACCCCCGACTCCCCCGAGTCCATCTCGCTTTCCAACCGATATTCTCTTTTGTGCACCGGTGAAGGAGATGGTGCATCTGGGGAGTGCAGCCAGAGCCAAGTCCAAGGCACCACAGGTGGCTCAGCTGCACAGGGGGGAGGAACAAAGAATAAAAGAGCTAAAGTGGTCGGGGATTCAATAGTTAGGGGAATAGAGAGGCGTTTCTGTGGCCGCAGACATAACTCTAGGATGGTATGATGCCTCCTTGGTGCCAGGGTCAAGGATGTCACAGAGCGGACGTAGGGCATTCTGGGGGGAGAGGGTGAACAGAGACAGGTCTTGGCCCATATTGGGACAAATTACTTGGGTCAAAAGTCCTGCAGGCAGAATTTAGGGAGCTATGAGAAAAATTAAAGGGTTGGACCTCAAAGGTAGTAATCTCCGGGTTATAACCGTTGCTACGTGCTAATGAGTACTAGAACAGGAGGATAGAGAGGATGGAGAGTTTGTGCAGCAGGGAGGGCTTTAAATTCCTGAGGCTTTGGGGGACATAGGAACTATACAAATCAGACAGGTTGCACCTCAACAGCGCCAGGACCAATATCCTCGCAGAAAGTTTTGCTTGTGCTATTGGGGAAAATTTAAGCTAGCTTGGCAGGGGGATGTGGGAACCTGAGACCTAATTCAATAGGGAAGGAAGTAAAGCTGAAATTGCAAGGCAAGAATTTAGAAAGTGAATTTGTAAGACAGAGGAAACAAAGGTTAGTAAGTAGTAATCAAGGACGTATTCCTGTGATAAATGTTATATACTTCAATGCAAGGAGTATAGTGAATAAGGTGAATGAGCTGAGAGCACAGGTAGACACTTGGGAGTATGACATTATAGCCATTACAGAGACATGGCTGAAAGAGGGGCAGGTTTGGCAGATCAATATTCCTGGTGACAGGATTTTTAGACAGGACAGAGAGAGGGGGTAAAAAGGCTGGGGGGCGGGGCGGGGCGGGGGTGGTGGGCTCGCGGTATTGATTAAAGAAACTATTACAGCTGTGAGGAGGGATATGTTAGAGGGATCATCAAATGAGGCCATATGGGTCGAACTGAAAAATAAAAAAGGGGCGATCATCCTGCTGGACGTGTATTATAGACCCCCCCGCCCCCCCCCCCCCCCCCACAAACAGTGGGAGGGAGATGGAAGAGCAAACATTTCTGTGAATCCAAAAACCATAGGGCAGTAATAGGGGATTTCAACTATCCTAATATTGATTGGGACAAATATAGTGTGAAGGGTGTAGAGGGTACAAAATTCCTAAAATGCATTCACTTTTTTAGTCAGTAGGTAACATGCCCAACACGAGAGGGGGTGGTTCTGGATTTAGTTTTGGGGAATGAAGCTGGGCAGGTGGTAGGGGTATCAATGGGAGTGCACTTGGGTGCCAGTGACCATAATTCTGTTAGATTCAAGGTAGTCATGGATAAGGACAAGGATAGACCAGGAATAAAAGTACCAAATTGGGTAAAAGCTAACTTTGCTAAATTGAGAAGTGATTTGGCCACAGTAGACTGGAACCAGCGACTTAAAAGTAAATCAGTGTCGGAACAGTGGGAGGCAAACAAGGAGGAGATCCGGAGGGCTCAGGCCAAACGTGTGCCCTTAAAGAAAAAGGGTGAGAATAACAATTCTAGAGTCCCCTGGATGTATAGGGACTTACAGGGGAGGATAAAGAAAAAAAGTGAAGCTTATTTCATATATCGATGGCTAAATACTTTAGAATCTCTGGAGGCATATAGAAAGTTCAGAGGTGAAATTAAAAAGGATATTAGGAATGCTAAGAGAGAGCATGAAAAATTCTTGGCAAGTAAAATCAAGGAAAACCCAAAGATGTTCTATAAATATATTAAGAGGATAACCAAAGAAAGGGTAGGGCCTATTAGAGACCATGAGGGCAATCTGTGTGTGGAGGCTGAAGATGTAGGCATGGTTCTTAATGAATACTTTGCTCTGTTTTCACAAAGGAAAGGGGCGATGCAGACACTGATATTGAGGATATTGTGAAATTCTGGATGAAATAGACATAGTGAGAGAGGAGGTATTAGGGGGTTTGGCAGCCTTGAAAGTAGATAAGTCCCCAGGCCCGGATGAAATGCATCCCAGGCTGTTGAGTGGAGCAAGAGAGGAAATAGCAGAGGCCTTGACCATCATTTTCCAGTCCTCTTTGGAATCAGCCATGGTGCTGGAGGACTGCTAATAATGTACCCTTGTTTAAGAAGGGAGAACGTGATAGGCCGAGTAATTACTGGCCTGTCAGCCTAACCTCAGTGGTGGGAAATTTATTGGAAGAAAAACTGAAGGACAGGATAAATCTACATTTAGAAAGGCAAGGATTAATCCGGGACAGTCAGCACGGATTTGTTAAGGGAAGATCGTGTTTGACTAACTTGATTGAATTTTTAAAGGTGGTAACCAGGAGGGCTGATGAGGGTAGTGCATACGACATATTGTAAATGGACTTTAGCAAAGCTTTTGATGAGGTCCTGTAAGTGGTTTTTCCCCTGGTGGTTTCGAATCACCCCTCTTACGACAGTTCTAGACACCGGAATTATAGTCGTGAACAGTAATATATAGTCATAGACATAGAAACATAGAAAATAGGTGCAGGAGTAGGCCATTCGGCCCTTCGAGCCGGCACCACCATTCAATAAGATCATGGCTGATCATTCAACTCAGTACCCCTTTCCTGCTTTCTCTCCATACCCCTTGATCCCTTTAGCAGTAAGGGCCAATTCTAACTCCCTCTTGAATATATCCAATGAACTGGCATCTACAACTCTCTGCGATAGGGAATTCCACAGGTTAACAATTCTCTGAGTGAAGAAGTTTCTCCTCATCTCAGTCCTAAATAGCTTACCCCTTATCCTTAGATTATGTCCCCTGGTTCTGGACTTCCCCAACATCGGGAACATTCTTCCTGCATCTAACCTGTCCAGTCCCGTCAGAATTTTATATGTTTCTATGAGATCCCCTCTCATCCTTCTAAATTCCAGTGAATACAGGCCCAGTCGATCCAGTCTCTCCTCATATGTCAGTCCTGCCATCCCAGGAATCAGTCTGGTGAACCTTCGTTGCACTCCCTCAATAGCAAGAACATCCTTCCTCAGATTAGGAGACCAAAACTGAACACAATATTCCAGGTGAGGTCTCACTAAGGCCCTGTACAACTGCAGTCAGACCTCCCTGCTCCTATATTCAAATCCCCTAGCTATGAAGGCCAACATACGATTTGCCTTCTTCACCGCTTGCTGTACCTGCATGCCAACTTTCAATGACTGATGTACCATGACACCCAGGTCTCGTTGCACCTCCCCTTTTCCTAATCTGCCGCCATTCAGATAATATTCTGCCTTCATGTTTTTGCCACCAAATCGAATAACCTCACATTTATCCACATTATACTGAATCTGCAATGCTTTTGCCCACTCACCTAATCTGTCCAAGTCACCCTACAGCCTCTGAGCGTCCTCCTCACAGCTCACACCGCCACCCAGTTTAGTGTCATCTGCAAACTTAGAGATATTACACTCAATTCCTTCATCTAAATCATTAATGTATATTGTAAATATCTGGGGTCCCAGCACTGAGCCCTGCGGCACCTCATTCTGAAAAGGACCCGTTTATCCCGATTCTCTGCTTCCTGTCTGCCAACCAGTTCTCTATTCACGTCAGTACATTACCCCCAATACCATGTGCTTTAATTTTGCACAACAATCTCTTGTGTGGGACCTTGTCAAAAGCCTTTTGAAAATCAAATACACCACATCCACTGGTTCTCCCTTGTCCACTCTACTAGTTACTTCCTCAAAAAATTCTAGAATATTTGTCAAGCATGATTTCCCTTTCATAAATCCATGCTGACTTGGACCGATCCTGTCACTGCCTGCCCAATGTGCTGCTATTTCATATTTAATAATTGAATCCAACATTTTTCCCCCTACTGATGTCAGGCTAACCGGTCTATAATTACCCATTTTCTCTCTCCCTCCTTTCTTAAAAAGTGGTGTTACATTAGCTACCCTCCAGTCCATAGGAACGATAGACTGTTGGAAAATGATCACCAATGCATCCATTATTTCTAGGGCTACTTCCTTAAGTACTCTGGGATGCAAACTATCAGGCCCCGGGGATGTATCGGCCTTCAATCCCATCAATTTCCCTAACACAATTTCCCGCCTAATAAGGATTTCCTTCAATTCCTCCTTCTCACTAGATGCTCGGTCCCCTAGGATTTCCGGAAGGTTATTCGTGTCTTCCTTCGTGAAGACAGAACCAAATTATTTGTTTAATTGGTTTGCCATTTCTTTGTTCCCCATTATAAATTCACCTGAATCTGACTGCAAGGGACCTACGTTTGTCTCCACTAATCTTTTCGGTTTCCACCGTCACAATGTTTTTATTCAAGTTAAAGCACACACCTGCACCTCGTAAAAACACACCCTGGTAGTGTAATTCAAACAAACACAGTACAGTACACGCCCTGGCCCATCTAAACAGGCCCCTAATGCACAGTACCCACATCTGAAACACCCCTGCTTGGATTCAAAATTGCATCACTGAAATCGGTACAGCACAATGTGCATACACTTATGATCCTTGCAAAAACCTCCCCACTAAAACCCTCAGACTTAGTTGGGACACGACACTCTTTCACACTATGCATTGGTCTTAAAGATGTGTGGGCTGGGATAAATGCTCACCAATTACCCCTCTAGCTTACTCGCTGCTTCTCCCGATGAGGCGTATCTTCTGGGTCGTCAAGTCCAGTCTCAAGATCAGCTTCCCAGTCGAAGTAGCAAGGCTCGCTGGTGTTTCTTCTCTCCATCCCAGATAGGGTGGTCAGTCCTTCTGCGTTGAATGAAACAAGCAGGCATAGAAGAGGGGAGAGAGAGAGAGATGGCTGCAACTGCCGGCTCTTATACTTGCAAAAATGCTTCTTCTCGCGCCAAAAGTCTTACTGTCCTTCCTTTGAGGCATACCAAAAGAAAAATCAAGTCTCTGGCCTGTTCCTTTGTCAACTGGGCTCTACCTCTATGTGTGGCTCTGATGAGTCTGTGCTCGAATAGCTTTCCTATGTCTTTCGATGGCCTGAAACCCCGGCCACTTTACTTCCCATTCCATGACAAAAAGTGTCCATCAACCATGATGTTCCTGCTTTCAACCATTTACCCATTCCTGCCCAGCTGATGTGTATTGCAGTGGGACATGTTTGGACCTGCCCCACATCAGTGCTGCTTGCTCTCTGCAGTAACAGAAAATGTGTCCAAGCAATGTCCACAAAGTTTACGCCGATGTTTTCGTCGAATTCTTTGAGTCCCACATGGCAGATTGGTTATGAAGGTGAAAGCCCATGTCCAGGGCAAAGTGGCAAGTTGGATCCAAAATTGGCTTAGAGGTAGGAAGCAAAGGGGAAGGATTGATGGATGTTTTTATGACTGGAAGGATGTTTCCAGTGGGGTTCCGCAGGGCTCAATAGTTAGTCCTTGCTTTTTGTGGTATACATTAATGATTTAGATTTGAATACAGGGGGTATGATTAAAAAGTTTGCAGATGACACTAAAATTGGCTGTATGGTTAATAATGAAGAGGAAAATCATGAACTGCAGGAGGATATCAATCTTCTGGTCAGGTGGGCAGAACAGTGGCAAATGGAACTTAATTTGGAGAAGTGTGAGATAATGCACTTGGAGAGGGCTAATAAGGAAAGGATATACACATTAAATAGTAGGCCACTTAGAAGTGAAGATGAACAAAGGAACCTTGGCATGCTTGTCCACAGATCCCTGAAAGTAGCAGGCCAGGTGGATAAGGTGGTTAAGAAGGCATACGGAATGCTTGCCTTTATTGGCCGAGGCATAGATTGTAAGAGCAGGGAGCTTATGCTTAAATCGTATAATACTCTGGTTGGGTCACAGCTGGACTAATGCATGCAGTTCTGGTCACTATTATAGGAAGGACATGATTGCACTGGAGAGGGTGCAGAGGAGATTTACGAGGATGCTACCTGGAATGGAGAACCTTGGCTATGAGGACAGATTGAATAGGCTGGGTTTGTTCCCCTTGGAGCAGAGGAGGCTGACGGGAGACCTCATTGAGGTGTATAACATTTTGAGGGACCTGGATATAGTGGATAGCAAGAGCCTATTTCTCTTGGTGGAGGGGTCAATTACGAGGGGCCATAGGTTCAAGGTGGTTCGTGGAAGGTTTAGAGGGGATTTGTGGGGAAGCTTCTTCATGCAGAGGTTTATGGGGGTCTGGAACTCGCTGCCTGAAAGGGTGGTGGAGGCAGAAACCCTCACCATATTTAAAAGGTGCTTGGATGTGCACTTGAAGTGTTGTAACCTGCAGGGTTACGGAGCTAGAGCTGGTAAGTGGGATTAGACTGGATAACCTCTTGTTGATTGGTGCAGACACGATGGTACGTACTTCAGGGAATCTAATACGGCCAGAGTGATCTCCTGGACTAGTTTCGATCCCCTGGATGGGTTGGAGTGGAATTTTTCCAGATATTTTTTTCCCCAATTGTCAAGGTTTTTATCTTTTTTTTTGCCTCTCCCAGGAGATCGCATGGCTCCGGATGGGGTGGAGTGTAAAATATTGCGATACATGGGGTAGCGCAGTTGTGTGGGGCACACTGGTTGGGTCGGATGCTCTTTACCTGTCCACCATTGTTCATTATTCATAGGTTTATATGTAACCTTCAGGGCTGCTGTCCAAGGGCCGTGTGGCTGTTTGTCGGCCGGCGCGGACATGATGGGCCTAAATGGCCTCCTTCTGCGCTGTAAATTTCTATGTTTCTATAAGCAACAAAGCACCTGGTGAGCTATGCTGAGGTTGCTGATGGTTTGCTTCATACAACAACAACTTGCATTTATATCTTCTTCGGCAGTCCCTCGGAGTCGAGGATGACTTGTATCCTCACTAATGAGTTCTCAGGTGAGTGATGAGACCAATTCAGGACCTACAGCTCCCGGCAAATAGACTCTAGATGTTCTGCGCCTTCTTGGATGCTTCGCCTCCAGTTTGAGCGGTCTTGGGCCAGGGTTTCACAGGTGTCGGTGCCGGGATGTTGAACTTTTTCCAGGAGCCTTTGAAGGTGTTCTTGAAGCGTTTCCTCTGCCCACCTGGGGCTTGCTTGCCGTATCGGAGCTCTAAGCAGAGTATTTGTTTTGGGAGCCCAGTATCGGGCATGCGGGCGATGTGGCCCGTCCATCGGAGCTGATCAAGTGTGGTCAATGCCTCGATGCTAGGGATGTTGGCATGAGCGAGGTGCATATATATAGCACCTTTACTACATTAAAACATCCCTCAGCACTTCACAGCAGCGTTATCAAACAAGATTACACTGAGCCACACAATCATACGCCATGATTATATTTAGGCTGGAAGAAGGATGTTGAGGTTGAATACTTTCTTACATTTTTAATTGGTTTGATCACGTTATTTTAACACAATCACAATGATAGTCAACAGAACCTGGTAATTAGCTCACATCGATGTGAATACTATGTCAATTTTCCAAGTACAAAGTACTGCTGTGCTATAGCACCTCATGGACCAGTGCTGTGGTATTGAGAAGATTTTCAACTGTGTTTATAAGCATAAATGAGGATGGCTGAAACCGGGAAATGATTGCCCAGATTTTGCTGAATAAATAGCTGAATGGCGCAGGCTGTTAATAAAAAAAATCGTCCAGCAACTTGTGGTGAGCAAGAGAGAGCCTGTTGAATTGGGAATCGCCACAAGGGCTGATTTGCGCCACTCCACAGTTAGCCTCGCGAAAACCGCATCTGTAAGTCATTTTTACCGGCATGATTAATTGTTAATGGCTGCCAATCAACCTCTTTGGCCCAGAAAGTGAACCATTAAAAGTCTGGCATCTCATTCCTTCAGGTTGGGAATTGTTGGAGATTTTAAAAGTGTCAAATTTAAAATGTGTTTTACATTATTTTTCTTCTTTTTCCTTTCAGTCTCTTTTTTTTCTCACAATCCAATCTCTCTTCCCCTCGCTTTATCTGATTTGACATTAAATTCACATACGCTAATTCATCCTCCTTCTCAGTCTATTTCTCAATCCTTAGATGCTTCACCAAGGTCCCAGAACCTCTGCTGCTCGCTGCATCGTTATCAGCTCACACTTCCAGCGACAGGCAACTCTCGATTATCCGTACACGGATCTAATAGAGAACTCGCTGCAACGGCACTGTGATTCTGTCTTGTGTGCAGCTGCACATGACCATTAAACCCACCCTACACACAGTCCTGCGCTGACACGCAGCATTATCACTACACACAGAGGAAGGGCTTTATTTTATAATAAAGTTTAATGCTTTCTCGACCTTAAAGGAATCCTTGTTGAGCAACATTTGTACTTATTGAGCTTGTGCGCTAAGCATGGATCCAACCAGTAATGAAATATGATTAGGGATGGCACGCAGTTCGGGAGTCAAGCCTATGCACACGGGTCCCTTCCTAATCCCGATTTATATATTTATAAAACTTCCAATCAAACTCTTCAATCAAATTAACTCGGACCTGGACAGTCTGTCCACTCATACTGTGACCCATCCTCACATATCACTGAGGGTGCCGCCCGGCCTCGGGGGTCAGTAAAGCCGAGTCTCATTCGACCTCCAGTGATTGAAGCCTTCAGACTGGGCATTTTAAGAAAAAGTAGACACAGTATAACATGGGTCTCTTCACTTTATATTAAAATGAATAGGTGGACAATCCCATCCTGGAGTGCACAGAAACAGAAAAGCATCAAAGTATAAATTTGGGACCCACATATTCTCGGCAAGTACGTGCACTCGCCCGAGCGGCAAAATCGTTTACCCGAAATAGCCCGATCCCCGAGGGCCTCGGAAAATCGAGAGTTGCCTGTACTTCGGTAACATTTTGATGAAGCCTAAATCGGCACAAAAAAGTCTTAACTAACAGGACTTGCCATGCGATGCCCTGCTCCAGCAGAATCTGGGCCATTATTTAATGCTGTTCCACTGTTGAGGAAGTGTAGGGAATGTAAAACTAATGTGCAAGTTTGAGAGACACAGAGAATGAGAGAAGAAAAATTATCTGTGGTGCTTCAAAATGATCATTAATTTCAAAAACTATGAAGTCAAGGACCTGTGGAGTAAATTGTAATGTTCCAGTACTCCCATTGCCACAAGGAGGAGCTGTGTATACTGAGAGCCTCTTGTGGAGTAAAATCTAGCACTTGCAAATTTACAATGAAAGTTGAATCCTTCAGAAAGGCTGAAGATTTTAACATTTTAATACTTTGGATTAGACTGCCTGGAAACATTTCTACCTGCATATGATACAGGGGTAATATTTACATAATGGTACTGATAATGCATGTTGAGCACTGTTCAGACACTGCTTGCGACAAATGGGATTTACCTTGTTGGAAGGCAAGCCTCGATATCGGGATGTTTTTGGGGATATTCTGAGGTTTTCTGGAAATTGTTCCTTTGCACCAGCGGAACAATGTCTTTCTGGTGCTGCAATTTTTTTTTTAAAGCTGGAGCAAGGCCAGGAACAGGCAGGGAAGTGGACCTGAGGCCATGATTGCATTAAGTGGTGGAGCAGGCTCGAGGGGCAAAATGGCCTCCTCCTGCTCCTATTTCTTATGTTCTTATGTTCTTATGAACTGCCAGTGCCTGAGCCACCGGACACTCTTAAAGGTGTAACTCCTTGCCTTTGTGTCTGACTTTGTTCCTTGTTTGGTGTTCTGCCAGTTCATTTGAAAGTCTTGGAAACATCCAAAGGCCTTGGCTCGCCAAACGACTCTTTGAGCGGCACAATTCCCCTAACTTGTATCGCTAATCATTAGTGTAATGCAGGCCGATACAAACACTTGAAAGTACTGAAATCTTCCTATCTGGGAGGCTGCCCTGCTAAATGTCGAGATTGCATTGTCCTGATCTGCCATCTTTTTTTTTCAAAATATACTTTATTCATATAAAAATTTGCACAATACATTGGAAGGCAGTTCAGTACATATGGATGCGGTCAGCAATTCCATACAATGCATTTGGATGCTAACGGCAGTTCCATTCAATAGATTTGCTTGCTTTACATTTCGAAGTACATTTCAGTCCTGATCTGCCACCTATTTACAAATAGTTGTGACTGCATTTTGCTGCGAACAAAAACAAAATGGATATGACCTTCACTGAAGGGAATACCATGTCTCTACACTAGGGTGACCATATTTTCTAAACCGAATCCGGGGACACACACAATGGGAGTACAGCAAGGGAGAGAATGCAGGTTGCCCAGCGCAGCAAGGCAAACATTTTGGGGCAGCCTCTATTTTAAACAGCTGCTCATGCACACGACAAATGCCAAACAAATGTGCCTATAATTACCGCAGATGTGATGTCACACTATTGAAGCACACTCATACACCGTTTATAAATAATACAATGACATTGTTCAGTCCATTGACCTGAAAGGTTTGATATGCATATATTCCAAAGATATGGCTCGAGTCTACGAGTCTCATGAACCGGAGACTCTTCCGGGAGACAATGTTTGCCCGTGACACAGTACCTCACCCGAGGACTGTGTACGGAAAGCAGGGACGCATGTTCACCTATTCTACACTGGGAATTGTTGGACTTTTTTTAGATCAATCGCTGGAATGTGCTTTCTAAACAAGTCTTTTCTGCGACAACAGGCAGTGCATATCTAGCATATAGATGCACTTTTAAGCCTCTGTGCAGGAAAACCAGTCCTTTCTTGACCTTTGCGCTCCCAGTGAAGCAGTATCCTCTGTGCAAACTTCACTTCACAAATGCCCTGTGCTATAAACGTACCAGAAGCACAATTCCAGTTACACAAGGATCGATAAATTGGTGCAGTATTAGTTAGCTGCCACCAGATGTCTTTGTAACACTTTGAGAGTCTCCTAAGTGCTAATGTCGATGTCTAGCATGATACAGTCTCCAGGAATGTTTTGAGGGGGTCAGAGGAACTCATGAACTGCAAGATCAAAGCACAAGCAATTTATAAACATCGTTCCAGCCCTTCAAGCACACTCTAAAAAATGTTTTATAGAGCAACATTACCGTTAAGGCACACATTAATTGCCTTGAGCATCCTTGATCAAATCATGAGTTGAACAAAAATTGTATTGTATCACGTGATTGGCACATTCTGTGATATCAGGATTTATTTCATTGCATGTCACAGAAGAATGGCCTGGAAATTCCGGCCTCCCCGAGTCCGCACGTAGTTTCTACAGACCCGGGAAGGCATCGGAAAAGCTGGTTTTCAGCGCATAATGTGCATGCATTGAAAACCGGCTTTTCCGATTTGTCAAGCTGGAGCTTGACAGATGATCCGCATCTCGGGAGCGAGGACATTTGCTTGGGCAAGATTGTAGGATTTACCCATATCTTGCCCAGCAAATGTCCTCAGAATTCTTGCGCCTGAAAAAGCAAGCGCATAGCGCATAATATAATTAAATTAAAATAAATAAACGCATTTTATTGTTAAAAACTCTGCCCACTAAGGTAAGTTTATTTTTAACTCAAATTACAAAACGTTAAAAAAATTGGAAAAAATACTGTTTTTTTTCTAAGGCATTTATTAACTTTAATTTCAATTAATTTTAATTGAGGTCTGTTTTTTATTTTTTATTAGTGTGTTTGTTTTTTTTCCCATTAATAGAAATGAGAACTCATAGATATGGAATTCTCATTGCTATTAATGGGAAAGCTGTGGAATACAGTACCTGATTGGCTGAGCAGTCATACGTGACTGCATCTTCTGCATGGGAACCCTCCGGACGGGAGCGCACTTCGCAGCGCGGAAAGAGAAGGCCTCCCAACGGAATCGCAGGCGACTCCTGGACCACCAGGTAAGTTCGTACAAATGTTTCAGGTCGGAGGCAATTACCCGCGGGAAGCCTCCGACCGTAATTTCAGCCCCATTGTTCTAGCTTGTGTGCCTGCTGACATTTAAATGTAGTAATATAAGAACTGAATTTAATTTCACACAGGTTGAATTGAGCATTAATGGTTTATTTGCACTGAATTAGCTCTGACTTTTTTTTAAACTCCAAATATCCTGCAACACATCAAGTGGCAGTATGGTATTTTGAACCAACTTGCTCCAGATTGTCCTCTTATTAATGACCATTATTTTTTTCTGCAATCTTAATTTCTTCAAGATTATTAGGAAAAAGCAGGAGATTCTTCTGGGTATTATCTATTGCCTCATGATGTGCACATCAACTGCCTTCCCGCTGAACATCAATTGCCATGTGATCTTATAGTTACCTAGGTAACCCCTCATAGAGTAAACCGTTATGCTTTAATCTTTTTAACGCAAAAAAACATCCCTGGTAAAAGTTGATGTGTGGTTTTGATCAGATACACTGCCAGTATGTCGGTCTTGCACACTTGCAAGTTCACGAGCTGATGCGTCACGTTCAGGGCTTTATTTTCCAGAGCAGCGCGGACTCCAATCATGCATTTCTGCTTCATCTGTGCTTCAGATGATCTCGCTGATGAACTGCAATCCTCACCCAGTGATCTTGAGAATTAGAATACAGGTTAACACCTGATTTTTGTATTGGGTTTGTGCCCATAATAGTGCAAATTTGGTGTGCAATTCTGAGTATTGACCTATTGCAGATTCATCGAATGATACAGCACAGAAGGAGGCTATTCGGCTCATCACGCCCGTACCAGATCTTTAAAAGAGCAATCCAATTAGTCCCACTCCCCTGCTCTTTCCCGTAGCCGTGCATTTTGTTTTCCTTTTCAAGTATTAATCCAATTTCCTTTTGAAAGTTAGTATTGAATCTGGTTCTTTCCAGCTTTCAGGCAGTGTATTTCAGATCATCACAACTTGCTGCATATAAACAAAAACTCATCTCGCTCTTTTGTCAATTACCGTAAAAAATTTGTCTCACTTTTCAGAACGTTGTGGGTTCATGTCCCACATCAGGAGCACAAAAATCTAGTCTGACACTCTAGTGTAGTACCGAGGGAGTGCTGCACTGTTGGAGGTGCCGTCTTTCAGATGAGACGTTAAACCGAGGCCTCATCTGCTTTCTCAGGTGGACGTAAAAGATCCCATGGCACTATTTTGAGGAAGAGCAGGGGAGTTATCTCCACGGTCCTGGCCAATATTTATTCCTCAATCAACATCAATAAAACAGATTATCTGGTCATTATCATATTGTTGTTTGTGGGAGCTTGTTTGTGCGCAAATTGGCTGCCTCGTTTCCTACATTACAACAGTGACTACACTCCAAAAGTTCTTCATTGGCTGTAAAGCATTTTGGGACATCATCATCATAGACAGTCCCTTGGAATCGAGGAAGTCTTGCTTCCACTCTTAGCATGAGTTCTTAGGTGGCTGTATAAACCAATACGAGAACCATAGTCTGTTTCACAGGTGGGACAAACAGTCGTCGAGGGAAGGGGTAGATGGGACTGGTTTGCTGCACGCTCTTTCCGCTGCCTGCACTGGATTTCTGCATGCTCTCGGCGACGAGACTCGAGATGCTCAGCGCCCTCCCGGATGCACTTACTCCACTTTGGGCGGTCTTTGGCCAGGGACTCCCAGGTGTCAATGGGGATGTTGCACTTTATCAGGGAGGCTTTGAGGGTGTTCTTGTATGTTTCTGCTGCCCTCCTTTGGTTTGTTTGCCGTGAAGGAGTTCCGAGTAGAGCGCTTGCTTTGGGAGTCTCATGGCATGCAAACTGTGTGGCCTGCCCAGCAGAGCCGATCAAGTGTGGTCAGTGCTTCATTGCTGGAGATGTTGACCTTGTCGAGGACGCTAACGTTGAAGCATCTGTCCTCCCAGGGGATTTGTAGGATCTTGCAGAGACATCGTTGGTGGTATTTCTCCAGCAACTTGAGGGTCCATGTTTCTGAGCCATACAGGAGGGCGGGTATTACGACAGCCCTGTAGACCATGAGCTTAATGGCAGTTTTGAAGGCCTGGTCTTCAAACACTATTTTCCTCAGGCAGCCAAAGGCTGCACTGGTGCACTGGAGGCGATGTTGGATCTCGTCGTCAATGCCTGCTCTTGTTGATAGGACGCTCTTGAGATAAGGGAAGTGGTTCACGTTGTCCAGGGCCGCGCCGTGGATCTTGATGACTGTGGGGTAGTGCTGTGAGGCGAGGACAGGCTGGTGGAGGACCTTTGTCTTACTGATGTTTAGCATAAGGCCCATGCTTTCGCTCGCCTCAGTAAATACGTCGACTATGTCCTCAAGTTCAGCCTCTGTATGTACGCAGATGCAGGCGTCGTCCGTGTACTGTAGCTCGACGACAGAGTTTGGGATGGTCTTGGACCTGGCCTGGAGATGGCAAAGGTTGAATGGGTTCCCACTGGTTCTGTAGTTTAGTTCCACTCCAGCGGGGAGCTTGTCGACTGTGAGGTGGAGCATGGCAGCGAGGAAGATTGAGAAGAGAGTTGGGGTGATGCTTGACCCCGATCCGAACATGGATTGGGTCTGTGATGGATTCGTTAGTAAGGATCACGGCCTGCATGTCTTCGTGGAGCAGGCGGAGGATGGTGACGAACTTTTGGGGCCATCTAAAATGGAGGAGGACGCTCCATAGACCCTCGTGGGACATACTGAGGTCGTGAAAGGCACTATATAAATGCAAGTCCTTCAGTCCTTCTGACTTTTAAAAAAATCTCTTTTTCCCCTTTCCCCAGATATAATGTCATGTTGTCTCCAGTTGACACAATGCCCCAGAATCAAAGCAACGCCACGATGTGTCTTACGACGTCCTATAGCTGGGTATATGAAACCGACCTTTCAAGCCAATAGCGACTGCACAGATGCACAGGCAATGCATAAAGCAGCACAAATACATGTGCATGTGTAACCCATCTATCACCTGTGCTTGAGTTTTGGAAGGACATTGAAGCCTGTCAGTAGTATAATCAGTCTTGTGTGACTGAGGGAAGATTGATGAAATAAACTTTACTAACACTGGTTAGTTTAGTACAAACAAGCATAACTGGGTTCTAATGGGCAGCTTAAATACATTTATCCGTGTTCGTTCTGCAGGTATAACATCAGGACAAGCAATTAAGTGATGTAAATCAGACATTGGGATTTCCAGAAAAAATTGAATTAAAATAAATCATCATATTATTTGTCTGGATCGTAAGAAATATCTATATCCCGAAACCTCTGTGTGCCTTCTTTTAATTAGTGGAATTATTGTAATGCAAATGAGACACCGATGGGAGAAGGAGATGGTACCTTAACTGATATCCTAAATCTAATATCTCAAAGAGAGATTAAAATAATGACAAGGTTCAGTCATGCATTATATCGAATGTGACATTTAATTAGATCCCGGATTTGGAGCACCCACATAATATTTTACCCTTGGGGTTTTAAGAATGATTTTTGGTGACTTGTCAATGAGAATCTTTGTGCTGATAGTGCATTCTTAACTCTTACCTAAACTGGTTACAAATAGTAAGGTTATAAAGAAATATGACTCATGGAAGATGATTAAATAGTGTCACGATGCGCTGAAGTTGTCTAGATATGAGAAATAGGATTACAACATAATAGCTCAGTAATTATAAGTTAATCAAATGACTCATTTGGCAAAACGTGTCATGTTCCTGATGATTTCACAGTGCTTGACCTAGATGAATATGGTTATAGGAACCATACAAAATCGGGTCATTAAAAGAGGCTCGAAACACTTCACAGCAGAATGACAGGTTAGTATTAGAAGCAATATTTATATTCCATTTGCTCTCGCAATGTGGGTGACGCTGGCAAGGTTGCGTTTATTTTCCATCCCGAGTTTCTGAGAGCTTGTGGCAGTGGGGCCTATTCCATGAACTACTGGAGTCCTTGTAATGGTGGTGCTCCCAGAAGTGGTCCTTTTGTTGGCATTTTCTTTTTTATTACCTCTGCTTTTCTTCCCTCATCTCCTGAAGATGTGATCGTGCTTAGCTGGGGTTCCACAGGCACTACCTGATTGCCAGTTCGTTCTTCACGTGTGAGCTTCGACATCGGGAAGCTATTCAACCGAGGGTGGTATTGCAATCAACTTCAATTCTGCCCTCGTCTGACATCAAGAAGATAGGCTTTCTAGCAAGAACTTGAACTCTAGTGCATTTATTTTTTCCTTCCCTTCCCTAAGCCAGGAAATTTGAAGGCAATTGTCCTGCTCCAACTGCTGACCTGGAGATGATTATTTAACTCAGGATAGAAATCAAACCCGAGATCCTCCTAACCTGTACGGGTCCGTTTCCTATCGGGCATGGACATTTCTCGGTTGAACCATCATTGCAGCTATTTTCTCCTAATTTTGAATTTAATTTTGCCCCTTATATTGACATCCCAGCACATCTTGCGTCGTGACTCTGCCAAGAGAACAGGAGGCAACCTTTGGCCAGTTGGTAAGAGGAGGTATTTCAGGGTGGGAACTCATCTTCCAAATGTTCCCCCTATTTGGCCATTTATTAGAGGTTGCATCCTATTAGAATTGTACAGCAAAGAAGGAGGCCATTCTGCCCATCGTGCCTGCTTTTTGAACGAACTATCCAATGAGTCCCATTCCCTTGCCTCTTCCCCGTTGTCATGCAAATTTTTAACTTTTCAAGTATATATCCGATTCACTTTTGAAAGTTACCATTGAATCTGTCCACAAGACTTGTTGTGAGAACCAAGAAACATAATTTATTTTTTCAATATATCAAAATTATTTTCTTCTGCTTTTTCCCATAGGGAAAATTGGCTCAACTCAACAAAACTACTACGATTAAAAAAATAGCAAATATCTATTGAATCCCAGAGTGAGTGAATGGTGTGAGCTGCAGTGCAGAGGGGATTTGTTTTAACAACTTAAAACATTAAGGTCAAGTTTTCTTCGTGTTCTGCTAAATGGGGACAATTGCATTTCTTTTTACATTAATTTGTGACCGACAGGAATGCATGATTTTGAAACAGGCCATTCCTGAGAATGCCATGTTGTTAGGGGAAATTAAATAAATGAAGCACACAATCATGGTGTACTGCAATAATGAGCCTTTAAGGCCTCTCGAGCAGCTAATAAGCCATTTGACAAATACAAATGTTGAAAAATGTGCAACAAAGCTTCACTAGATTGATTCCTGGGATGAAAGGGTTGTCCTATGAGGTGAGATTGAGTAGAATGGGCCTGTACTCTTTGGAGTTTAGAAGAATGAGAGGTGATCTCACTGAAACATACAAGATTCTGAAGGGGATTGACAGGGTCGATGCTGAGAGGTTGTTTCCCCTAGCTGGAGAGTCTAGAACTAGAGGGGAATAGTCTCAGGATAAGGGATAGGTCAGTTAAGACTGAGATGAGGAAGAATTTCTTCACTCAGAGGGTTGTGACTCTTTGGAATTCTCTACCCCCAAAGGGCTGTGGATGCTGAGTCATCGAGTATATTTGAAGCTGAGAGAGAGAGATTTTTGGACTCATGGGGAATCAAGGAATATGGGGATCAGGCGGGAAATAGAATTGAGGTCGAAGATCAGCCATGATCTTATTGAATGGCGTATCAGGCTCAAGGGACCGAATGGCGTACTCCTACTCTCTAATTCTTATGATCCTACGTTCTTGTGTTCTAGAATGCTTATTCATCCAGCTGTGGAGTGTGCAGTTTGGGAGAAAAGTGGCTTCATATGAAGTTTGAAAAATCAACATTACTGACTAGACTGCTAGTGACCTGTGTTATGGAGAAATAGTAGCAGATATTTGGTGGGATTCTACACTGCCCCCCTCCTTACACACATTTCGAACAAAGGTAGTAACATCGAAAAATGTCACGTAGAGGGAGGACTTTGTGCAAACAAAAATTTGGAGTATCTGAGTGAAAGTGGCAGTGACTTAAAGAAGGCCACACAAGTAAGGCATGCACATTCCTGTTAAGTAGCAATGATACAACATATACAGACACAAAGGAATATAGTGTTCAGATTGATTTCCTAAATGGTGCAGTGATGCGAGAAATATTAGCAGGGATGTGGCAAGTGAAGTATTGGAAAAGAAAATAACAGTTAGACATATTACGTTAACTCTCCTGTGAGGGTAAATCACAAGAATTGCAGGAAGCAAATCATCTTACCTCATTCCCCCCTGTATTTTAAAGGGAAAACTGATACATACCAGGAGGGAGCAGCATGAAACTCGTAACAAAACCTGAGGAAATCACCCCACATGAGATTCCACGTACTATTCGCTTCCTTCATTGCTGTAGTGATACTTTGAAATCTTCCCTTTCAAAGTTTAGTTCTGACCTAGAGTAAAATACTCTACATATGCTTTTGATTAATGACCTTAACATTAACCCATTAGAACTTTCTGTCAACATTACGCTGCTTTCCATTCAAAATAAAATTAGCCAAGACAAGAAAATCAGGCTTACTGCTCTGATCCCAAATCTGAGTTTGTTCTTTTGTGGAGGAAAATTAAGAGATAATATCTTCCATTTCCGTTCTGCTCAAAACTAACAAAAACCTTAAGTCATTCCTTCTACAAACGTATGATATGGTGCCACATAAAAGGTTACTGCACAAGATAAAAGTTCATGGGGTCGGGGGTAATATATTAGCATGGATAGTGGATTGGCTAATGAACAGAAAACAAAGAGTTGGGATAAACGGGTCATTTTCTGGTCGGCAAACAGTAACTAGTGGGGTGCTGCAGGGATTGGTGCTGTGGCCTCAACTATTTACAATCTATATTAATGATTTGGATGAAGGGACCGAGTGTAATGTAGCCAAGTTTACTGATGATACAAAAGAGGGTGGGAAAACAAATTGTGAGGAGGACATACAAAATCTGCAGTGTTATAGACAGGCTAAGTGAGTGGGCAAAATTTTGGCAGATGGAGTATAATGGAGTAGAGTGTAGGAAAATGTGAGGTTATTCACTTTGGCAGAAAAAATAGAAAAGCAGATTATAATTTAAATGGAGAAAAATTGCAAAGTGCTTCAGTACAGAGAGACCTGAGGGGTCCTTGTGCATGAAACACAAAAAGTTAGCATGCAGGTACAGCAAGTGATCAGGAAGGCAAATGGAATGATGGCCTTTATTGCAAGGGGGACAGAGTATAATCGCAGCGAAGTCCTGCTACAACTGTACAGAGTATTGGTGAAGCCACATTTGGAGTACTGCGTGTAGTTTTGGTCTCTGTTTTTAAGAAAGGATATATTTGCATTGGAGGCTGTTCAGAGAAGGTTCACTCGGTTGATTCCGGAGATGAGGGGGTTGACTTATGAAAATAGGTTGAGTAGTTTGGATTTATACTCATTGGAGTTCAGAAGAATGAGAGGTGATCTTATTGAAACATATAAGATAATGAGAGAGCTGAACAAGTTGGATGCAGAGAGAATATTTCCACTCATGGGGAAACTAAAACTAGAGGGCATAGTCTCAGAATAAGGGGCCGCCCATTTAAATCTGAGTTGAGGAGGAATTTCTTCTCTCAGAGGCTTGTAAATCTATGGAATTTTGTGCCCCAGGGAGCTGTGGAGACTGGGTCATTGAATATATTTAAGGTGGAGATGGACAGATTTTTGAGCGATAAGGGAGCCAAGGGTTATGGGGAGCGGGCAGGGAAGTGGCGCTGAGTCCATGATCAGATCAGCCATGATCTTATTGAATGGCGGGGCAGGCCCGAGGGGACGTATGGCCTACTCCTGCTCCTATTTCTTCTGTTCTTGTGTAAAATCAACATATATTTCAAATAATGCCGACGCTACAACAAGGGCCCTTTTATATAAAATAAAAAATGTTTAAATTAAAAAAAAATTCTGTGGCTTTTCCGGCGGTCTCCTGAAATAATTTTAGCAGGTGTCTGGCAAGAACTAGACTGTTGTTTGAATACTTTGGGCCCTAGCCTCCTATCCAAGATAACTTTGTGTGGCGAGAGCATCTGCCCGCCCCTTCTAAGGTCATTGATATAAGTGGGCGCAGGGAACATCAGAATTCCCATGTCTTTGGAACCATGTTAGTTCAGGTACCCCGGTCGGATCCAAAGTGGGCCCTAGGGTTTCCAGTGGGTAGGCCACAACCCCTAGTTAGGGGAGGTATACTAGTCGACTGATCGGCAATTGTGGGGCTGAATGCGGCATCCAGGCTAGGATTGAGACCTGTATTCTGGAGGATCTGGCATTGAACTTTCTTTTTAACTTTTAAAGCTAGGGATAGGGCACCATCAGGCCCCAGCAGCCCCATCCCTTTTTCTGCAGGAAACTTCTGGCCTCTTTGGGTAGGGAAGATACCCTAGACACACCCCTAGCTTACTGGACACATTGAAATCACAGGTTTCCACCGACCTCATGATCTTCGGCAGTATCAGGAATGGATGGGTCCAGCATGGGTGCACCATGGAATGCTTAGGTCAACATGTGTTGTGCCACAGATTATCGGGGCCAATGTTTCTCGCGAGTTTCTAGTTCTGTTGCTTTTCTTCCCTCTGTCTCATCAGAACCAGTAAGTCCCTCCAGCAGATTACTGCAAAACAAATCACATTGTTCATTCATGTCAGAATCCATCACTCCATCTACATTTTATTCTCTGGTGTTTTCATCCATTTAGCCCAGCTCTCTTTTCTTTAGTTTATCCTGATTTTAGAAGAAAACCTTGGAATTCCCCCAATGCATTTTTGATGCAACTTGTCTACATCCCCCGCCCCTCCCATCACAAAATCCTGTGGTGGCTGTCAGACAGCAGAGACCGTGGCAGTAGCTGGAATAATTGGTACTGTCTGTGCATATATTTCCAGATGTACCATCCACAAATGATTACAGAGAATAAGATACCGACTACGTTCCTAAAAAACCAAAATTTTTAATTTGCATTGAACTTGAGCACTGTCACAAAATAATTATTAATCAGAAAAGGGGAGATAAAGTGCTGATAAATATATAGGGATAAAATTTCTGCTTTGGGTGCAATCAACGATTCCGGAGCAAATTGCGCCTGTTTGGAAAAGTGTTTTTTTTCCCCTCCACATTTCCGGTCAAACTCATTTCCCTATTGCCGGACGCAAAATCTGCCTTGAACCAGCGCAATTATCATCATCATAGGCAATCCCTCGGAATCGAGGAAGACTTGCTTCCACTCTAAAAATGAGATCTTAGGTGGCTGAACAGTCCAATACAAGAACCACAGTCCCTGTCACAGGTGGGACAGATAGTCGGTGAGGGAAAAGGTAGGTGGGACTGGTTTGCCGGATGCTCTTTCCGCTGCCTGCGCCTGTTTTCTGCATGCACTCAGCGATGAGACTCAAGATGCTCAATGCCCTCCTGGATGCACCTCCTCCACATAGCCAGGGGCTCTCAGGTGTCAGTGGGGATATTGCACTTTATCAGGGAGGCTTTGAAGATGTCCTTGTAACGTTTCCTCTGCCCACCTTTGGCTCGTTTGCCGTGAAGGAATTCCAAGTTGAGCGCTTGCTTTGGGAGTCTCGTGTCTGGCATGCAAACAATGTAGCCTGCCCAGTGGAGCTGATCAAGTGTGGTCAGTGCTTCAATGCTGAGGGATGTTGGCCTCGTCAAGAACGCTAACGTTGGTGCGTCTGTCCTCCCAGGGGATTTGTAGGATCTTGCGGAGACATCGTTGGTGGTATTTCTCCAGCGACTTGAGGTGTCTACTGTACATGGTCCATGTCTCTGAGCCGTAGAGGAGGGTGGGTATTACTGCAGCTCTGTAGACCATGAGCTTAGTGGCAGAATTGAGGGCGTGGTCTTCAAACCCGCACTTCCTCAGGTGGCCAAAGGCTGCACTGGCGCACTGGAGGCAGTATTAATCTCGTCGTCAATGTTGATAAGAAGCTCCCGAGGTATGGGAAATGATCCACATTGTCCAGGGCCGCGCTGTGGATCTTGATGACTGGGGGGGGCAATGCTGTGCGGCGAGGACAGGCTGGTGGAGGACCTTTGTCTTACGGATGTTTCGCGTAAGGCCCATGCTTTCGTACGCTTCAGTAAATACGTTGACTATGTCCTGGAGTTCAGACTCTGTATATGCGCAGACGTAGGCATCGTCCACGTACTGTAGCTCGACGACAGAGGTTGGGGGTGGTCTTGGACCTGGCCTGGAGACGGCGAAGGTTGAACAGGTTCCCACTGGTGCAGTAGTTTAGTTCAACTCCAGCGGGGAAATTGTTGACTTGTGAGGTGGAGCATGGCAGCGAGGAAGATTGAGAAGAGGGTTGTGGCAATGATGCAGCCCTGCTTGACCCCGGTCCGGACGTAGATTGGGTCTGTAATGGCTCCGTTGGTAAAGATCACGGCCTGCATGTCGTCGTGGACCAAGCGGAGAATGGTGATGAACTTTTGGGGCCATCTGAAATGGAGGAGGACGCTCCATAGACCCTCGCAGTTGACAGTGTCAAAGGCCTTTGTAAGGTCGAAGAAGGCCATGTATAAGGGCTGGCACTGTTCTCTGTATTTTTCCTGCAGCTGTCGCGCTGCAAAAATCATGTGCGCTGTGCCCCGAAGGGGATGAAATCCACACTGTGACTCCGGGAGGAGCTCGTTGGTCACAGAGAGAAAACGGTTGAGGAGGACTCTAGCGACGACTTTCCCAGTGGCTGATAACAGGGAGATTCCTCTGTAGTTGCCACAGTCCGACATGTCCCCTTTTCTAAAGATGGTCACGATCACTGTATCTCTGAGATCTCCTGGCATGCTCTTCTCCCTCCAGATGAGAGAGATGAGGTCACGTATTCAGTGCCTCAGCAGGAATTCCATCTGCTCCCGTAGCCTTGTGGTTCTTAAGCTGTCTTATGGCTTTTTCTACCTCGTGCAGTGCTGGGATTTAAATGAGGTGGTGGCGGGTAGCATACTGCGGGATGGAGTCGAGAACACTCAAGTCAAAGGCAGAGACTCAATTGAGGAGATCGTCAAAGTGCTCTTTCCAGCGGGCCCTGACTGCCTCGGTGTCCTTGATGAGTGTTTCCCTGTTCTTGTCCAACAGTGGGGTGCGGCCTTGGGTGTTTGGACCATAGGTGACCTTGACTGCAATGAAGAATCCTTGCACATCATGGCTGTCGGCCAGCTGCTGTATCTCCTGTGCTTTCTCCATCCACCACCTGTTCTTTAGGTCCCGGGTTTTTTGTTGGACCTTAGCCTTCAGCTGTCTGTAATGCTGCCATGCTGCTCCAGAGTTGGGTTGCTGTTTAAGGCTCAGAAATGCCCTGCGCTTGCAATCTATTAGCTCTTGGAAGCAGCGTTTTAAAAGCAATTAAAAAAACAAAATTTGCATTTTGCTTTAAAAAAAATTCTTCTTATATTTCGAAGTGATAATATGGTGAAGTTTGATCAAAACAGCTGAAAATCGGTTTAGCCCAAAAAATAAGCATTTTTAATCGCTCCATCAATCCACCACTTCAGAGTAACCTGATTTTAAATTATTGACATTTACTTTTAAAAAAAATATGCAAAACTATATTCTAGTTATATTGGGGTGCATTAGTCTGTTAGTAAATTAAAACAAAAATCACATTGAAAAGATTTTAAAACGTATCTTTTAGTGTCCTTATGCCCAAAAGTTCCAGCTTAATTATTAAAACCTCTCTGAAGGCCTGCAAATGAGCGAAATTAGGGGAGGAGGGGAGGGGGGAGGGAGGGAAGGAGAGAAGAGGGGGGAGGGAGAGAAGGAGAGAGAGGGGGGGGGGAGGGAAGGAGAGAGGAGGGAGGGAGGGAGGGAAGGAGAGGGGGGAGAGAGGAGGGAGGGAGGGAGGGAACGGGGGGGGGGGAGAGTCGCTGAGATCCGGGGGGGGGGAGAGTCGCGGTGGGGGGGGTGCGGGGAAGAGTCGCGGAGGTCGGTGGGGGGGGCGGGGGGGAAAGAGAGAGTCACGGCGGGGGGGGGGAGCGGAGGTCGGGTCGCCGGGGGTGGGGGGGGGAAGAGCGGGGGTCGGGTCGGGTGCGGTCGGGTGGGAGGAGCCTTAACCACGCAGCCCCAGTGAGGCCATTCGGCCAGGGCTAGGGGCTGCGTGCTTTGGGCCCCTCCCACAGCTTTGGGCGCCTGCAGATGCGCGCCCACTGTAGCGCGCATGTGCAGAGGTCCCGGCACTGTTTTCAGCGCAGGGACCTGGCTCCGCCCCCTACAGCTCATGCTGCGCCGCGCCCAGCTCCAGAGGACCTGCAGGGAGCCGGAGAATAGATAAGTTTTTTTTAGGCGCACTTCCTGGCATGAAAAATGGGCGTCCAGGTCCGGGCTGCGCAGTTTTAGACGCAGCCCTAAATTTGGGCCCATAGAGTGGAGCCGGAGAAATCCCAAAGAAATTTCCTTAGCTTGCGTTAGTCCGGATTCGTTTTATACTCACGAAGCTATGAAAATTTCATCCCAGATTTTGACTGACTCAAGGACCGGAGGATAGACATGTCAATTTATCAGTCAGTCACGCTGCCTATCCTCAATCACTTGTACAGCTTCATTAGTTTCATCTGATGTTACCATATTGTTTCTGTTATGTCTTTAATACTTTCATGAATGACTCCATGAGGTCTAGTATTGTACTTGAGCTGTTGTGACCTTAGTAGTGAGGCACAATCATGGTGGGTAGCCTTTTATTCTGGGCCCTGCACACCTATGCAGATAATCACCAATAAATCCAATAAAGTATTCAATAGAAACTTCTTTACCCAGAGAGTGGTTAGAATGTGGAACTCCCTACCACATGGAATAGTTAAGATGAATAGCGTAGATGTCTTTAAGGTGCAGCAAGATAATTACATGAGGGAGAAAGGAATAGATTGATATGCAGATAGGGTTAAATGAAGTAGAGAGGATAAAGGCTTGTGTGGAGCATAAACACGAGTACAGACCAGTTGGACCGATTGGCCTCTTTCTGTGCTGTAAATTTGATGTAATTCAATGTAACAGGTTCTTTTGACAATATACAGAATGAGGATCAGGGCAGTGCTGGAGAATAACGTGCAGTTTTAATCATCCTAGCTCAAAATATTATATAGATGTATTAGAAATAGATCAAAGAGTAAAACCTTAGGTTTGATTCCAAACCTTCGGTACTGAGATGTAAAAAAAAGAAGCTCAAGTCCCTAAATTTGTTTTGGTGAAAGAAACACTTGAGAGAAATGATATAGGTCCTGAACAGAATGCAATGGAGAGGGGACTGAATGGGGCAGGCAACAGAATTTGGCACTGCTGTGGAGCTGGTGGGAACACTCTTACAGTTCTGAGGGAGCGCTGCACTGTTGGAGGTGCCGTCTTTCGGATGAGATGTTAAACCGAGGCCCCGTCTGCTCTCAGGTGGACGTAAAATATCCCATGGCACTATTCTGAAGAAGAGCAGGGGCGTTATCCCTGGTGTCCTGGCCAATATTTATCCCTCAATCAGCATAACAAAAACAGATTATCTGGTCATTATCACATTGCTGTTTGTGGGAGCTTGCTTGTGCGCAAGTTGGCTGGTGCGTTTCCTGCATTACAACAATGACTACACTCCAAAAGTACTTCATTGGCTGTAAAGCGCTTTGAGACATCCAGTGGTCATGAAAGGGGCTATATACATCCAAATCTTTCTTTCTTTCCTGGGTCCACATCTCGTTAAGAATTTCTTCTTTTAAACCTTTTTTGATGGCAGCCTCCTAAATGCTGTTTAGGTCGCATTTAGACTTGTTTATCCTGAATGCAGCCAGCTGCCTGCATTCAGGGCAGCTCAATTTCAGGAAGGGGACCTGAAACAGGTGGTAGGCCTTCTTTGTATATGAGAAGGTACCAACGCCTGTTTCAAGCATGGGCGCTATACTTCAGCCTTTACCAATATGGTGGGCAATGCACTTCTGGCATGGAATGTGTGCGCACACATCGGCTGCCATATTGGATAATTAGGCTAATTTCTAGGCCGTAAAGTTTATGATAAAAGAAACATACATGATATTTCGGCCGTCAAGGAGTTGGGGAGGCTACTTGTAAACTTCTGTTAGATTAACATGAATTCACTATAGTTTGAATCAAAGTAGAATTTACACTAGCGTTTGTGTTAAGTCAAAGACTTATAACTAAAAGCACACTCGTTTGGGGTATATTTCCTAATTTAGTGTTTCTCACAAGAGTTTTACATGATGGGAATAAATGAAGGTAATCATGCCAAACTCATGGCTTACATAATTTTGAGTCCATTACTTCTACTGGACACAAAATGGACTGGTCATGTACTGCATGCCTACATTTTCAATATGTACTTCTGTTACTTGAAACACACTGCTGGAGCACTAAAGTTTTCCTATTGTGTATGTGTCACTCAACCGAGGTTTCAAAATCAGTTCTCTGGTTTTGTAGCTTTAATTGGCTCCTCCATAGAGTCCAAGAGTTTCAACACAACACGTTCAGTACAAGTGTTGTGGGAAATCTCCACGGATGCGAGTCTGCTAGCAAACACGGAATATCACAACAATTTGGATCAATAAAAGTAATCAGGAATAGTTTCAGTTGTTGGCATAGTCTTAACATTATTGTAAAACATCTTGGGAATGAATTCCAAAAAGTAAAATAATCCATTCTAATCTATGTCGACATGCGAGAAAACTAAGTGCTATCATTTGCAAAAACATGGTGAAAGTATTTGTGGGATATATGCTAGTCTGAACAGCTCATGTACAGACTTTGAGTCTGCACCGCCATTCAATATGATCATGGCTGATCCTCTATTTCAACTCCATATTCCCGCTTTATCCCTATACCCCTTGATGCCTTTTGTTTTTAGAAATCTATCTATCTCCCTCTCAAATATATTCAGTGGGTTGGCCTTCACAGCCTTCTGTGGTAAAGAATTCCACAGGTTCACCACCCTCTGAGTAAAAACATTTTTCATCTCGGTCCTAAAATTCCTACCCCGTATCCTGAGATTGTGACCCCTTGTTCTAGACTTCCCAACCAGGGGAAACATCCTCCCTGCATCCAGTCTATTGTATATGTTTCAGTGAGATCCCCTCTCATTCTTCTAAACTCTAATGAATACAGGTCTAGTCGACCCAATCTCTTCTCACACGACAGTCCTGCCATCCCAGGAATCAGTTTGTTGAACCTTCGCTGCACTCCCTCTATAGCAAGTGTTTCCTTTCTTAAGTAAGGAGACCAAAACTGCACACAATACTACAGGTGTGGTCTCACCTTTACAACTGAAGTAAGACATCCTTGCTGCTGTACTCAAATCCTCTTGCAATGAAGGCCAACATACCATTCTGCCTTCCTAACTGCTTGCTGCACCTACATGATTGCTTTCAATGACTGGTGTACAAGGACACCTAGGTCCCTCTGTACATCGACACTTCCCAAGCCATCACCATTTAAATAAAACTTTTTCCGACCAAAGTGGATAACTTCACATTTATCCACATTATACTGCATCTGCCATGTGTTTGCCCACTCACTCAACCTATCTAAATCACCTTGCAGTGTCTTTGCATCATCCTCACAACCCCACCTAGTTTTGTGTCATCAGCAAACTTGGAAATATTACATTTGGTTCCCTCATCCAAATCATTTATATATATTGTGAATAGCTGGGGCTCAAGCACTGATCCCTGTGGTACCCCACTAGTCACTGCCTGCCACCCCAAAAAAGACCCGTTTATTCCTACTCTCTGTTTCCTGTCAATTTTCAATCCATGCCAATACATTATCCCCAATCCTATGTGCTTTAATTTTGTACACCAACCTCTTATGTGGGACTTTATCAAAGGCCTTCTGAAAATCCAAATACACTACATCCACTAGTTCTCCCTTACCTATTCTATCAGTTACATCCTCAGTAGGTTTGTCATAAATCCATGTTGACTTTGTTTAATCCCATTGATATTATTTAAGTGTGCCGTTATCACGTCCTTTATAATGGACTCCAGCATTTTCCCGACTACTGACGTCAGGCTAACCGGTCTGTAGTTCCCCATTTTCTCTCTCCCTCCTTTTTTAAATAGTGGGGTTACATTTGCCACCCTCCAATCTGCAGGAACTGTTCCATAATCTATAGAATTTTGGAAGATGACAACCAATGCATCCACTATTTCCATGACTACCTCTTTTAGTGCTCTTTGGGAGCTCTGAAAGTGCCAGGTACTTTGGAACTCTTTCCTGTAAAATTAAAACAGACATCCAAATTATATGCCCAGACTGTGACGTCCGGAAGGTAAAAATTGACCGACTTAGAATGCAATTAGAAGTTATCAGCTTCAGTTCCAGGGACCCAAACATTCATTCCAGGTGAAAAAGCGATTTACTTGTACTTCTTGACATTTAGTTAACTGCATTCGATGCTCATGATGCGGTCTCCTCTACACTGGGGAGACCAAATGCCGATTGGGTGACCGCTTTGTGGAACTCCTCCGTTCAGTCCATAAGTTTGACCCTGAGGTTCCGGTCACCTGACACTTCAATTCTCCGCTCCACTCCTACTCTGACCTCTTCGTCCTCAGCCTCTTACAATGTTCCAATGAAGCTCAATGTAAGCTCGAGGAACGGCACCTCTTCTTTCAGTTATGCACTTTACAGCTTTCTGGACTCAACATCGAGTTCAACAATTTCAGACCATAACCTCTGCCCTTATTTTTTCACATGGCAACTGTTGATGATTCTGCCATTTACACCTCTTCCAGACTAATCTTTTGTTTCTTTTCTTGTCCCACTACTGTCTCCCTTTGCTTTGTACTATCATCCCTTTCTTGCCTTCCACCCCTTCACAGACCTCCCTTTTTATTCTTTCCTCCCCTCTCCCCGCTTTGCACTTGCTTAAAATCTGCTACACCTCTAACTTTTTCCAGTTCTGACGAAAGCTCATCGATCTGAAATGTTAACTCTGCAGAGGCTGCCTGACCTGCTGAGTATTTCCAGCAGTTTTTGTTTTTATTTCAGATTTCCAGCATCCGCAGTATTTTGCTTTTGTAGAAGTTACCAGCATTCTCTTTCATCTGATCTGGTAGAAAAAAGCCCCACATTAGGCAACTATCCAGCACTGCAAGACCACCCTGCCCCTTGAAAATTCAGCTGGACCCGACGAAGGTCACCAATTTTTCCCATCACCCTGCCTCCCTCTCAGCATGCGTAGAACTGTATCATACACCTTAATGTGCCGAGCAATTCTCCTTGTGTATTTTTTTCTCTGAAGAAGAGTGCTGACTCGTGGACTAGAGGACTGGCCTAACCTTCCTCCCTCTGGTTTTTGGTTGTTGATTTAGGAACTTCTGTGCTTCTGTGTAAAATCCTGCTCCGCGTTTATCGTCACTGGGTTTCTGTTTTTTTTTGAAGCATCAATAGAAATAATGCCTCCTCTCCATATTTTTTTCCCATTTTTTTCTCTTCTAACTATCTCAACACTGCTTACTTTTCTCTGTACTGTGGCCTGGAGTTTCCGTTGGGTTGCGCTGTTTTTTTCGGCGCGATTTGGCCGAAATCAGCGTAACCGGCGCAAAAGATCGCGGGATTTTAAGCACAATCTGCGTTATGACAACTCTGGTTTCCACAATCTTTTGCACTAGTTTTTTTTTAAATGGTGCTGGAAGCCAGCCCCGCCCACAAAACTGCCTCCCCGCCCATTCCCTACGCCTAATTTGTAACCTGCGCCTGATTTTCTAAAGCGTAGACAAGGTTTTTTTGAACGTACAAAAATCTTCACTTACTCCATTCTAAGTTAGTTTGGAGTAAGTTTTCACTGCCTAAACTTTGAAAACAGGCGTAAGTGGCCGGACACGCCCCCTTTTGAAAAAAAATTCTGTTCCAAAGTGAAACTGTTCGAACTGACTAGAACTGGAGCAAACCAAATGCCGAGAATTCAAATTTCTAAGATACTCCATTCTAAACCAGTTGCTCCAAAAAAACAGGAGCAACTCAGGCCGAAACTTGGCCCCTATAACTTTGTGACGGAAGCCCTGTTTGCCCGCATCAAATGTGTTTCCCTTGGGTTGCCAACTCTGCTTGGACATGTTCCTGGAGATTGCATCTTATGTCCTCCTGCCTCCAACAGCCTCACAAGGTCAAACAGCCGTTTGTCCTCCCCCATTTCCAATATTGTTTTATAGCTAATCTTATTGAATGGCGGAGCAGGCTCGAGGCGCCAAGTGGCCTCCTCTTGCTCCTATTTCTTATGTTCTTATGGTTCTAATAAACAGAAATGTTCAAAGAAAATGAAAAAGATCAACTTTTTTTTTAATGCCCACAAAGATTTTTCTCCTGGGTTGCGTGCAGCAGTTTCCAAGAGATTAAACTTCAATTCCTGGAGACTACAGGACAATCCTGGAGGATTGACAACCCTAGCAGAAGCCCCAAAGGAAATTCCTGGCAAAGATGATTTTTCTTCAATTTGGATGCAATAATGGTAGAATATTCCTCAAGGGGTTAAAGTGCATAAATTTCCCTTTTCATTGAAATGAATGGGAAGCAGAGGGCAATCATTCTTGTCTGGCCATTTCAGCAGAAGTACAATCTGCTCTGATGATGAGGTTTTTTGAAGGTATTAAAGAAGATCTGCTCCACATCGTTGATTCATGTCGCACAACACTAGATCATCCGCAGACCAGCTCCAGTCACACACAACTGCTTCAAATTCATAAACTCAGTGGCCATCCCCAGGAGGAACCATCTTGTCCTGTTGACGTGTGAAGCAGTCTTCGCAATGTACAGTCACATCATAGACGCCTTTAAACAAGAAATATCTGGCTCCGCAATGTTGCGCCACCTCCCCAGAGACATTTATCAAAAGGTCACAAATGCCGAGTATCTGTTCAAATAGGAAAAAAAAAATATCAAAGGTTATTTGACTTCAGATTTAAAGTTACTTGCAATTATTTCTAACGAAGAACAGTCAGTTCCTGTCTTTTCAAAGCATACTTGCCATCAGTAATGAGCGAGGGGACTTCTGACAGTCTTCCTTTCTTCGTCGTCTTTCAAAAGTTTTCTCCTGAGTTTAGAAAACTCAGCTGAAATCCTACAGTGCAAGTGAGTGCTTTTTTTTATGAAAAGAAAGATAACTGAGAATGGATGTGGACTATGCCTTTCTTATTAGATGGGGAGTGTAATTGATTTCCCTGATTCTGAATTAAACAAAGAGCCAGTGCTGTGGGATTAAAATAAGTTAGTCAGGAGGGAATTTGGTTTGGCATTAATGACCACCGTTGCTATGAACAAAGGAGCCTGCACTTCCATGAAAGGGCAATGGCAGGTAGCAGAAGCTGAATACTGAGCATGATTAAATTCAGGGGCTCATTGCGTAGGACACCATGAGCACAGACTCCTGTCCCATCGCTCCATTATGCAACATGTTGCAGGATTCCTGAGATTAGCTTGCCCTCTAATTAGTCATTGGTTGGGATTTTGGGATCATTTTAACTTTTATCAGGGGCAAAAAACAAGTCAGCAGCCCATTTTACACCCCACCCGATTATCGTTCCGATGAGAAAGATAAGTGTCAGCTGTGGCTCAGTTGATAGCACACTCTTCTCTGAGTCAGAAGGTTGTGGGTTCAAGTCCCACTCCAGGGGCTTGAGCACACAAATCTAGGCTGACACTCCAGTGCATTGCTGAGGGAGTGCTGCACTGTTGGAGGTGCTGTCTTTCAGATGAGATGTTAAACCAAGGCCCTGTCTGCTCTCTCAGGTGGATGTAAAAGATCCTATGGCACTATTTAGAAGAAGGGCAGGGGAGTTATCATCTCTCAATCAACGTAACAAAAACATATCTGGTCATTATCACATTGCTGTTTGTGGGAGCTTGCAGTGTGCAAATTGGCTGCTGCGTTTCCCTCATTACAATAGTGACTACATTCCAAAAAAGTACTTAATTCTCTAAAGTGGTTTGAGACATCCGGTGATCGTGAAAGGCGCTATATAAGTGTAAGACTTTCTTTATGGGAGGAAAAAAAACACGTCAGGCCAGGTGTAAAACGATCTGGCAATTCGCGTTGTTTTTCGCCCAGCAATGGAAGTTAAAATTACACCTATGGCCCTCAGCAAAGAGCGACTGAGGAAGAAGGATTTATGAATGAAAATAAAAACTGCACAACAAAACTGACAACGTTGGAAATACACAGCAGGTGCCCTTAAAGAGAAAAGACAGGTCATCACTGTGGCCAGAGAGGCTCAATAATAACACCGATTTTAGGCCGCTTGCCTACTGCTGGCGTGCATTTTAGATGTTGAATGGGGTCACAAACCACAGAGATTTTGTTTGTACAATTTTCTATTTGCGCAACGCTATTCTAAATTATAAATCCAATAGGGAATTCAGGTCAGACTTGTTCACTCAGAGTGGTTAGAATATGAAACTCGCGACCACATGGAGTACTTAAGGTGAATATCATGGATGCATTTAAAGGGAAAAAGAAAAGACTTGCATTTATTTAGCGCCTTTCATGATTTCAGCATGTCCCAAAGCATTTTACAGCCAACCAAGTAATTTTGAAGTGCAGTCATTGTTAAATTGTAGGAAACGTGGCAATTGGTTTACGAACAGCAAGCTCCCACAAACAGCAATATGATAATGACCAGATAATCTGTTTTTATTGATGTTGATTGAGGAATAAATATTGGCCAGGACACCAGGGATAACTTCGCTGCTCTTTGAAATAAAGCAGTAAGATTTTTTTTACTGTGGCCTCCGTTTGACATCTCATCTGAAACATGACTCCTCCAACACTGCAGCACTCCCTCAGCACTGCACTGGAGTGAGTGTCAGCCACATTTTTGTGATCAAGTCTCTGGAGTGGGTCGTGAACCTTCTGACTCAGGTGAGAGTGCTACCCACTGAACCACTGCTGACACTAAGCTCGGGAAGCACATTGATTGAGAAAGGAATAGAGGTTATGTTACATAGAAATAAACATAGAAATCTACAGCGCAGAAGGAGGCAATTCGGCCCATCATGTCTACGCCGGCCGACAAGAGCCGCAAGGCCCTCGGTCAGCAGCCCTGAAGGTTACATATAAATCTTTGAATAATGAACAAAAGCTGAAAGGTAAAGAGCATCCAGCCCAACCAGTCCACCCCACACAACTGCGATACCCCTTACACTGAAACATTCTAGACTCCACCCCAACCAGAACCATGTGATCTCCTGGGAGAGGCAAAAACCAGATTAAAAATCCAGGCCAATAGGGGAAAAAAATCTGGGAAAATTTCTCCGACCCATCCAGGCGATCGAAACTGGACCAGGAGATCACTCTGGCAGTATTCGATTCTCTGCAGTACTTACCATCGTATATGTGCCAGCCAATAAGAGGTTATCCAGTTTAATCCCAATTACCAGCTCTAGGTCCGTAACCCTACAGGTTATGGCACTTTAAGTGCCCATCCAAACACCTTTTAAGTGTGATGAGGGTTTCTGCATCCACCACCCTTCCAGGCAGTGAGTTCAAGACCCCACAATCCTCTGCGTGACGAAGCCCTCCCTCAAATCCCCTCTGAACCTTCCACCAACCACCTTAAAACTATGCCCCCTCGTAATAGACCCCTCCACCAATCGAAATAGGCCTTGCTATCCATGATATCCAAGCCCCTCAAAATTTTGTACACCTCAATGAGGTCTCCTCTCAACCTCCTCTGTTCCAATGAGAACAAACCCAGCCTATCCAATTTGTCTTCCTAACTAAGATTCTCCATTCCAGGCAGCATCCTAATAAATCTCCTCTGCACCCTCTCCAGTGCAATCACGTCCTTCCGAGAATACAGCAACCAGAACTGCACGTAGTACTCCACCTGTGGTCTAACCAGTGTATTACACAATTTAAGCATAACCTCCCTGCTCTTGTATTCCATGCCTCGGCCAATAAAGGCAAGCATTCTGTATGGCTTCTGAACCACCTTATCCACCTGGTCTGCTACTTTCAGGGATCCGTTGTCAAGCACTCCAAGGCCCCTTTGGTCATCTACATTATTAAGTGGCCTACCGCTTAATGTGTATACCTTTTCCTTATTAGCCCTCCCAAAGTGCATTACCTCACACTTCTCCGAATTAAATTCCATTTGCCACTGTTCTGCCCACCTGACCCGTAGATGGATATCCTCCTGCAGTCCATGATTTTCCTCTTCATTATCAACCACACAGCCAATTTTAGTGTCATCTGTAAACTTCTGAATCAAACTCCCTATATTCAATACTAAATCATTGATATATACCACAAAAAGCAAGGGGCCCAGTACTGAGCCCTGCGGAACTCCACTGGTAACATCCTTCCAGTCTCAAAAACATCCATCAACAATTTGCTTCCTACCTCTAAGCCAATTTTGGATCCAGCTAACCACTTTGCCCTGGGTCCCATGGGCTTTAACCTTTGTAACCAGTCTACCAAAAGTCAATATTCACTACATCGTAAGCACGACCTTCATCGACCCTCTTGGTTACCTCCTCAAAAAATTTAATCAGGTTAGTCAAACACAATCTTCCTTTAACAAATCCGTGCTATGTTGATAGGGTTAGATGAAGAGGTGTGGGAAGAGGTTTGTGTGGAGCACAAATACCGGCACAGACCAGTTGGGCCGAAAGCCCTGTTTCTGTGCTATAGTCTCAATGCAATATGTAATTCCGATAAGGTAAGTGGCCACCTAGAATTATATACATCTGTCGCAGTCTTATTTGTTTAAGGAAATTGTGACTATCAGCAGTGAGTCAAAGAGTAAATGGATGGAGCACCAATTTAACAGGGAAGAGGAATTGAGAGTGATAAACACTCAGAAAAGAGTGAAAGGCATTGATCATTTGAATTCCCATCATGGTCTACACACCCATTGAACTGCTCTGCAGTGGAATAGTATGTGCCCTATCATTCTGTTCACTATTAATGGGTGATCCACACTGCTGAATGGAGCAATCCTCTCAGCCTCTGACTTCATTCTGATTCCCAGCATTTATTCTAAATTGGTGGCCGATCTCTACGTGTGACCAAAGCCCTGATGCCAAAAGAAATTTGTGATGTGAAATGCTTCACAGTCATTGTGTAAATTTTTCAATTGGAGTTTAAATCTTTCTCCACTTTATTTGCATGTTAACACTACTGTGCCCCTGACAGCAGAAGATGGTATGAAAACCAAATGGATTCCTCCTCTGATAGGCTCAAGGGTCTACATTCTTATTTGATAAAGCAATAACAAATTATATTGAGAGCACATCACTATTAATACACTGCCTCCACAGTGGAGTTATTGCCAATACATTTTTGTACATGGAACAGTGGGATTCCCACTCTGTTTATCTATATCATTATTTTATTGTAAAACACGTAAATGCACCACAGTGACTTTTCCCGGTGGTGCCTTATTACATTTCATCAACACGGAATAGAAACAAAATGTTCTGCACAAATTGCAAGCATACTCATGCTGGTAGAATTCCACAGATACCGACTTGAAGGTTCTCCAGTAGTTTAGCCCCAGTTGTTATTCTTCGTGTTTGAGCAAGTACAGTTAGAATGGGAAGACTATTTAGGCAGGGGTCACAGGTAGTGATCCGGAACAAATTTCCCCTTTCCCTTTCCAAGAAAATTGTAATGCTCCCTGTTACTGCTGCAGCTGAGATTGGCTCACTTTGCATAGGACATGGATCAAATCTAGGAATTTCCTTCTCTGTACGACTCAGTACCTTGTAGGCATCATATCTTTCAGCCATCAAAGGACTCCGTAGAGATGCGTTTTGATGGACTACATTAAGTTCATTGGATCACAAGATGAGGAGGACCATTCAGCCCATCTTAATTTATCCATCCAGCGTGATCCTAATGCTCCTCCATTGCAGTATATCCTTATTTCTCACATTATTCCAGGATTTTTGCTTCCGCGACTGTCTGAAAGGTTATTCCACATGTTAAACATAGAAACATAGAAAATAGGTGCAGGAGTAGGCCATTCGGCCCTTCGAGCCTGCACCACCATTCAATAAGATCATGGCTGATCATTCCCTCAGTACCCCTTTCCCGCTTTCTCTCCATACCCCTTGATCCCTTTAGCCGTAAGGGCCATATCTAACTCTCTCTTGAATATATTCAATGAACTGGCATCAACAACTCTCTGCGGTAGGGAATTCCACAGGCTAACAACTCTTTGAGTGAAGAAGTTTCTCCTCATCTCAGTCCTAAATGGCCGACCCCTTATCCTAAGACTGTGTCCTCTGGTTCTGGACTTCCCCATCATCAGGAACATTCTTCCCGCATCTAACCTGTCCAGTCCCATCAGAATCTTGTCAGTTTCTAAGAGATCCCCTCTCATCCTTCTAAACTCCAATGTATAAAGGCCCAGTTGATCCAGTCTCTCCTCATATGTCAGTCCCGCCATCCCGGGAATCAGTCTGGTGAACCTTCGCTGCACTCCCTCAATAGCAAGAACGTCCTTCCTCAGATTTGGAGACCAAAATTGAACACAATATTCCAGGTGAGGCCTCACCAAGGCCCTGTGCAACTGCAGTAAGACCTCCCTGCTCCTATACTCAAATCCCGTAACTATGAAGGCCAACATACCATTTGCCTGCTTCACTGCCTATTGTACCTGCATGCCAATTTCAATGACTGATGAACCGTGACACCCAGGTCTCGTTGCACCTTCTCCTTTCCTAATCTGCCGCCATTCAGATAATATTCTGCCTTGTGTTTTTGCACCCAAAGTGGATAATCTCACATTTATCCACATTATACTGCATCTGCCATGTATTTGCCCACTCACCTAACCTGTACAAGTCACCCTGCAGCTTTTTAGCATCCTCCTCACAGCTCACACCACCACCCAGTTTAGTGTCATCTGCAAACTTGGAGATATTACACTCAATTCCTTCAACTAAATCATTAATGTATATTGTAAAGAGCTGGAGTCCCAGCACTGCGCCCTGCAGTACTCCACTAGTCACTGCCTGCCATTCTGAAAAGGACCCGTTTATCCCGACTCTCTGCTTCGTGTCTGCCAACCAGTTCTCTAGCCACGTCAGTACATTACCCCCAATGATTTTGCACACAAATCTCTTGTTTGGGACCTTGTCAAAAGCCTTTTGAAAGTCCAAATACACTACATCCACTGGTTCTCCCTTGTCCACTCTGCTAGATACCTCCTCAAAAAATCCCAGAAGATTTGTCAAGCATGATTTCCCTTTCATAAATCCATGCTGACTTGGACCGAACCTGTCACTGCTTTCTAAATGCGCTGCTATTTTATCTTTAATAATTGATTCCAGCATTTTCCCCACTACTAATGTCAGGCTAACCAGTCTATAATTACCCATTTTCTCTCTCCCTCCTTTTTTAAACAGTGGTGTGACATTAGCTACCCTCCAGTCCATAGGAACTGATCCAGAGTTGATAGACTGTTGGAAAATGATCACCAATGCATCCACTGTTTCTATGGCCACTTCCTTAAGTACTCTGGGATGCAGACTACCAGGCCCCGGGGATTTATCGGCCTTCAATCCCATCAATTTCCCTAACATAATTTCCCGCTTTATAAGGATATCCTTCAGTTCCTCCTTCTCACTAGACCCTCGGTCCCCTAGTATTTCCGGAAGGTTATTTTGATCACTATTTGTATAAAAAAGAATTTCCTGAAATGATGCGTAAAATTACTTTTTACAAGTTTGAACCTGTCCTTGTTTTACTCCCACCCACCAGTTCATTTAAAGAAATATTCCAGGTTAAGTTTTTCTCTCCATTTAATAATGGTATATGCCTCTATAAGATCACCTCTCCTACGTCTCTTTTCCAGGCTGAAAAGCCCATGTTTCTCCAGTCTTTTCTCATAACTCAGACACTGGACATTAGAGATCAGCCTCAATGCTCTTCTCTGCACTGCCTCCAGTACTTCAATATCTCTCATATTTCTTGGTGACCAGAACTGGGCACAGTATTCAAGGTGTGTCTGACCAGAGCACTACCCAATTTGATTATTACTTCCTTATACTTGCATTTTATTAATTGAACTATGTAGTTCAACATCCTATTAATTTGCCAATGGCTGCTCTGCATTGGTTGGACATATTTAATATTAAATTTAGTAAGACTCCTTCAATTTCATCCATATCTATTTTAACACCATTTATGGAGTACATGTATGGTCTATTTTTCCTTCCTATGTGTCGCATTCTATAACTGATCAATTTTCATCTGCCATTGTTCTGCCCACTTGCATATTTTGCCCAACTCATTTTGTCATTTCTGAACTACCTCCTTTGATTTCACTGTCTCTCCTAGTTGTGGTAAATCTAACCACTTTACATTGAATTTTTGAATGCAGGTCATTGATGTAAATTAGAAATTGTAGTGGTCCCAGCAGTGAATCCTGAGGTACCCCACTCTGTATTTCACCGCACTCTGACACAAGTAGTCATTGTTTCCTGTCCTTTAGCCAGCTACTTCTCCATTCCTCCCTGCAATGTTGTGTTTAATCTGCAGCCTTTCAGGTAATAGTTTGCCAAAAGCCTTATGTACTCAAGATACATCACATCATTGGGCTTACCACAGTCCACTTGCGTTGCCACTTCTTCAAAGAAGTTGCGACAGGTTAGTTAGACAGGAACTTCCTCTACTGTTAACAAGGTTATTGTTAAGTTTGGAATTAAAGTAAGACTAATGGAGTTGCTTTTGTCTGTTTTGGCAGCCTTGTTGAATGTGGGTTTGGGCACATGATCCTGTTTCCAATCTACTGGTACCTCCCCAGTGTCCATTGACTCCTTCATAATGATTGTCAATGCCTCACAAATCTCTTCCCAAGTGTCTCTGCACTCTGGGATGAATACTATCTGTCCCTTGAGATTAATTGTTTTGAGCTCATTTAGCCCATCTGAAACTTCCATCTCATTTATGGTAAATTCGTTGCAGGTATGTTGCTCAGGTCCTCCATTGTGAGTACTTGAAGGAAGTAGTAATTCTGAATATCTACTGTTTTGTGCTCATCCTCTGTCTTCAGTCCCTTTGCATATTTTACAGTTGTCATCTCTTCTCACTGCTCTTTTGCCATTGTGCTACTGAGAGAATATTTTACTGTCATGTTTAAGCTTAGCTGCCATACCTTTTCTGCAGGTCTCCCTTTGCTCGTCAGATCACCCTATGTGTTTCTGCATTTTCTTCTGTTTATTCCAGAGTTCCTTCTACCTTCTCCCTGTATGCTTTGTAGAGACGATTCTTCCTATTTATCTCCCTTCTACACAAGAACATAAGAAATAAGAGCAGGTGTATGCCATTTGTCCCCTCGAGCCTGCTCCTCCATTCAATAAGATTATGACTGATCTGATCTTGGCCTCAACTCCACTTCCCTGGCCACTCCCCTTCTAATTTGTTTGATAACCTATGTGGGGTCACCTTTGCTTAGTGTGAGCTTGTTGTTTTTGAGATTGTATGCATCCTCGTTCCTCAGCATTATAAGATAAGAGGACCAATTTCTCGTCATTTTAATAATACTTCTTAAAGCATTCAGGAAGACATGGGGAAGGTGCATAGATTTCAATGGTTTCTTTTCTCCATTTTAAAGATTTCTACTTCATAGATCTCCACCTGCCAATGTCACTCTTGAGCTGACTCTCCAAAGATTCAGAAGAGCTATCTCGAGTTGATTGGCCTCTGATTTTTCCCCTCATTAACCTGCAGGAAAGAGATTGGTCTCTGCTTGGCAATTCCTCCTATGGGGATTGCCTAGATAAAGGACACAATGGGCATGCAATCCCGGCCTCGCTGGGTCCGTATAGAATGCGTCCGGACCCTGCGAGGCCTCGCAAAAGCCGGATTAAGCCGCGCAATGCGCATTCACCGAAAACCGGCTTTTCCGATCTGTCAAGATTTCGCTTGACAGATCCTCTGCACCCGCGGGAGAAGGGCATCCGCACAGGCGAGATTGGGCTATTTGTCCATCTCTTGCCCAGCGAGTGTCCTTGAAACTTTTATGCCTGGTAAAAGCAGGCACATGGCCTACTTTTACCAGCGTAAGAGTTTTAAAACACACAAAAATGTAATTTAAACACATATTTAGAGTAAAACCTCTGCCCATTAAGGTAAGTTTATTTTAAACCCTTTTAAAACACATTAAAAAAAATCCAAAAAGCATATTTTTTTCTAAAACATTTAATTAATTTTAATTTAAATTCATTTTAAATATGTGAGGTGTTTTTTTAATTTATTATGTTGTGTTTGGGTGTTTTAGGGGGTTATTCTCATTAATAGTAGTGAGAACTTGTAAAATCGGAGTTCCCATTATTACAAATGAGAATACTGCAGAGTGATTGGTTGTCCAGGCCCATGTGGCTCCAACTTCTTTGTCCGTACCTCGAAGACGGGGGCGCGCTGCGATGCGTGGGAAAAGAAGGCCTCCGACCGGAAACAAAGGCACCTCCGGGACCACCAAGTACTTTCACAAAAACATTTTGGGTCAGAGGCATTCGTCCAGAGGACGCCTCCGACCGGAATTTCATGGCCATTGCTTGGAGCGCTATCAATGCAGATACATGGTGTTTTAATACATGTGAAAAGGCTGATTAGAGGAACAAACCAGTCTAGCAATGATCTTTGTTGATCCAGAGCTGGGAGCACTGACTTCTGTGTGAGTTAACATATTTCCCAAGAAAAGTCATGCATTAAATATATCCTTGCTGTGAACTTTACACAAACCTTCAACTGGCAATTGGTTCAATTTCTTGGTAGCATATTGTTCAGAGTCAGATGTTACAGAATATCTACCTGACCTTGACTTGCAAAGCCCAGCAGAACCAGCCATTTGAGGATAAACAATACAAAAACCATTGCAAAATATACTCTCTTCACAGCACCAGACAGCAAGATTTTCTCTTTTTAACCCACTATTTGTAACTCGGGTGCAAAGACTGCACCAACACTCCTGCTGTGAATATTGAACAATAAAACAACTAACTCCTCTCCACTCGAAGTCTTTTGGACTGAGACTATGCTTGGAGAATGGTCTGCTGGAAAGAATTTGCAAGCAATGCAACAAATTATTTATAACTTAAGGGAACAGCTGCATTCCAACAGCTGGAAGGGGTACTGGAAAAAACAATTGCTGTAATTTTAGGGGCTGAAAAATTATTAGTGTGTTGGAATCATTTGAACATTGAATGAACCTTTCAGTTCCCGTCATTTGCTATCTTTCTTGCAACTGGTCCAATCATTTCTCATGACTGATGTTTTCTAGTGAACTCAGCAATGCACAAAACCAAAGACTATTATTCAATTCGTACTGTTTGTGGATTTAACAAGAGCAAATATTGGCCTTGTAATTACATTGTGGGAGAATCACATCGGAATGTTTATCCATTAATCTGAGATTCCTTTGTCTGCTAATTTAGCGGATCTGCTAAACCATTTATTTTAAGTGGGTTAATGCCTGTGCGAAATTATTAGAGAGAGAAATTAAGCGTTTGTATGTGATTATCCTACAGCACAATTTCAAGCCATGGTTTCATTACTATGCTATGGTCTCAATAGTCCAATAACGTTGCTTCCTTACTGCAAAACAACAGGCTTATAATAATTGCCTGCAAATCAGGTGATGATGTTTTGTAGAGATGATAGTACAACCACATCATTTCAGACCTACTATACTTATTTCTTTTCGCTCCAAAGAAAGAATGAACTTAAATTGATGTTTCTGTTTGTCACAGGCTCCGAATGTCCCAATGCAGTATACTTCAACTATACTTAGAAGTACTTAAGAGAAAAAGAAAGACTTGGATTTGTATAGCGCCTTTCACGACCGCCGGATGTCTCAAAGCAGTTTACAGCCAATGAAGTACTTTTGGAGTGTAGTCACTATTGTAATGTGCGAAGCGTGGCAGCCAATTTGCACACAGTAAACTTCCACAAACACCAATATGATAATGACCAGATGAACTGTTTTTGTTATGTTGATTCAGAGATAAATATTGACCAGGACACCAGAGATAACTCCCATGCTCTTTTCGAAATAGTGCCATGTAATCTTTTATGTCCACCTGAGAGCGCAGACGGGGCCTTGGGTTAATGACTTATCTAAAAGACGGCATCTGTGACAGTGTAGCACTCCATCAGTACTGCACTGGAGTGTCAGCCTAGATTTTTGTGCTCAAGTCCCTCAACCTCAAGATGTCCCAAATTACTTTTGAAGTGTCGTCACTGTTGTAATGTAGGAAACGAGGCAGCTAATTTTCAAACAGCAAGGTCTCACAAACAGCCAAGAGATAATGAGTAGTCAATCTGGGGCCGAAATTGCCCCTTCCCTTCAGGCCTATGACCACCGGAAATTGGCGGCCATGCTGCGGAATACAGTGGCCTCCGATTATTTTTGTCGAATGGCTGTCATTTTGAAAATTCCGCTCCTGTGGTATCCTGGTGGTGACCCACTGTCCCTGCTACCGCTCAGCTGTTGCTGATCCGTCCTAAGTGCATCATCAGAGCATGCACCGCCAGTGTGCCCCCACCCCCCCCCCCCCCCCCGCCGAACGTGAAATTCCGCACAGAAAATCTTGCTCCTGCCGCTCAGTGCCACCGACAGTTTTTTCTGTCAGTGCACTGTGCTTGGAGTGCTTATAAAATGGTGGTGCAGCTGCCATTAAAGGGGAGGTCCGACTGCCGCGACCGCCATCTTATTTTTTTTTTGTTAGCCGCCTGCCATGTCGGGCCGACAGTTATGCTCCCGGGTCCGGCCGGGCCACTAACAGGCGGCCTGGCACCCCGTCTTGGATTGTAGGCCGCTGGTCCGGCCAACACTCTCCCTGTTGGCCCAATGTTCGTAACTTAAAGAATCGCAGAGGCTCCCCCCTTTTAAGTGAAGGGGAGCGACGTGGTGATGCATCAGCATCATGACATCATCAAAGTGACAGGAGCGGACACTCCATCCGCCCCAATTTACACCCCTCGAATTACCGCTCTTCCGTTTGCCGCACTTCTGCCCACATTATGGCCGACTTCCGGACCGCTCGGGAAAAAAAAAAAGCCAAAGAGCGGAATTTCGCGCAAAGGGCCACCACATATACCGCTGCGGTAAAAACAGTCAAAGCACGCTAGTTGCGCTGCATTTTCGGCGGGTGGCAATTTCGGTCCTTCTGTGTTTTAGCGATGTTGGTTGAATGATAAATGTTGGTCAGGACACTGGTGAGAAATCCTCTACTCTTCCAATATTGCCACGGGAAATTTTTACGTCCACCTGAGGGAGCAAACACGGCCTCAGTTTAACATCTCATCCGAAAGACGGCCCTTCGACAGTGCAGTGCTCCCTCAGTACTGGCACTGAAGTGTCAGCCTAGATATCAATGAATACATAGATAGTTCAACTGATCAGTCAGCTTTTTAAATAAAAAAGCACACGATTCCCCGGATTCAGCCACATGCAGCATTGGCTGAATTAAGTGGTCCCTGATTAATGGGTCCGAGGTTATTTTATTCATAAAATGTTGTTCTTCATCCCATCTGGTAAAGTGCTCACTACATTTATTCTATTATTGTCCTCATTAGGGCTGACTATGTCCTTTTATTATTTGTCTATATATCTAAAAAGCAGAAAAAAAGGCCAGTTTTTCTGGCTGGTTGGGATCACTTTTTTCTCTCATTGCACTTTATAGATGCGTTTTAAATAAACATGATCCCATTGGAGTTGATTTATAAAACTTGGTTTGGAGAATCCTAATGAGATCTCCTCACATAAATAGCAGGTAAGAATGAAGAATTACTGCCTATGTGAGAATTACCCCCAACATGTCTGAAGATGGCTCATTGTGATGAATAGATTAGCAGAAAGTGCATAGCTTTGCATTATTTTGTTATAATGTTGCTGAATCTGATTTCGGCTTTTCTTCCAAGGTCAGTAAATCTTACACTTGCATCTTTGACATGGAACTACCATTATCAGCATTGTGTACATGCTGGCCCTCAGAATCTAGGGCAGGAATATAGTGGAACGATCAATCTTGGAAGCAGGAAAACAGATGTCTAAATTGGGGATAATCTTAGAAATGACAGGATGGGTGATCATCATTGTGCAATTTCTGTTAAAAGTCTGGTGTGGTCAGTCACAACACGTGTTCAGGCGCACACACACACACAAAAAAAAAAGAGTGCGCACGGTTCTGTCTCCCTGTCAAGTACCCTATCGAGTAATAACAGTGATGACAATGATAGCAGGCGGCTCCAGACTGCTACTATGTCACGGTAGTGACATTTCATTTCTGGGCCCTTATCTTGTTCAAGCCTGTTTTCTTGAAGTAGGGGCCATCACATGGTGTAATCAGAGAGCCTAGAGCATGTGTACAGTGACAGACGGGTATCCAAGTTGCAGCCCGCCTTAGTGTTTTTAAGTGACTATGCACTGTGCAGCTAGATTGTGTTGCAGTACTTTTACACGTGAAGCCCTTTGAAGATGTGTGTGTGCCAGGACTTTTGATTGTAATGTATAGGTATAGTCTGTTGTCTGGGTACACATGAAAAATGTTAGGTTGAATGTAGGGCTTGGTATGAACCAACAATAAATGGGCAACAGTTGTCCATGGATTACATTACCTATGTCCACATGCATTTTGGCATTCTTTGTTTTTTTTTCACCACCTTTATAAAGACTTTGTCAATTTCTGACTCTATATATTGACGGCCTCCAGTTTTGCTCTTCCCCAAAAGTGGAAACACTCTGTGTCTACTCAAACAAAACTTTTTATACTTTGAGACCTCGATTAGGTCACCTCTCAGCCTTCATTTTTCAAAAGAAAAGAGACCCAGCCTGCTCAGACTCTCCTGATAAGTATCACCTCCCAGTTCTGATATCATCCTTGTAAATCATTTGCACCCTCTCCAATCTCGATATCCTTTTTCTAATATGGCAGCTAGAACTATCTATACACCGTACTCCACGTGTGGTCTAAATAAGTTTCGATACAAGTTTATCATAACTTCTCTCTTTTTCAATTCTATCCCTCTAGAAATAAACCTTGCTTTTTTATGGCCTTATTAATCGCCACTACCTTTTGTGATTTGTGTATTTATACTCCTAGATCCCTTTGCTCCTCTACCCAATTTAGATTCTTATTTTCCAAGTAATATGTGACCTCCTTATTTTTCTGACCAAAATGTAATACCAGGCACTTGTCTATGTTGAAATTCATTTATCAAGTATATGCCCGTTCTGCAAATCTATTAATGTCTTGTAATTTGTTGCAGCCATCCACCGTATTGTCTATCCCCTCAATTTGGTGTCAACTGCAAATTTAGAAATTGTGTTTTTGATTCCAAAGTCTAAATCGTTAATATAAATTGTGAACAGCAGTGGTTCCAGCACTGATCCAGTACCCACATTCTGCCTCTCTGAATAACTGCCCTTTATCCCTACTTTCTGCTTTCTGTCTCGCAGCCAGCTTGCTATCCATTCTGCTACACATCCCCTGCCTATATGCAGAAAATTGCCTTGCAGTGGTCGCAAAACCGTTTAAAATACTGCCGTGCTGACGTGTTATTTCCTGCCTTGCCCTCTGGCGAGCTCCCAGCCAGGGTTCACCTGCATAAATTAGTTTCATCATCTGCAGGAAGCCACATTTTCATCCTGCTGCTTTAATACCAGGACTGGAAAAATCAACCTACTGATTCTAAGGCTCGTTGCCACTACAACCAATTTCACGGACTTGGAGTTGTTCATTCACTTTTAATGTAGGAGGAATCATTAATCTCTGCCTACTCGGTAATTTAGAAATAGGAAAAGTCCAGACAAAAAAAAATAAATCACCAAATGATTAATGACAAAAGCAAATGTGTGAACAATATTCAATATAATGTTTAATACCGCTCTTCAAAATGCAGGGACAGAGCAGTTTGAAAAGGAACATTTCTCGATGAATCACATAATATGTAGCTTGAGTATTTTCAATATTTTGAATCCAATATAAAAATCTCATTGGCTTCCACCAGTCAAGTATTACAGGAGTGCTCAGTAGCATTGTTTGTTTGAGACTCACAGGTCTGCAGGGTCTCGCCGGGGTCTGTTGAGGTTAAGGAGACGAGTTTCTGGTGATTCTCAATCATTGCTGGTGACGCTTGCTGCAGTTTCACTTTTCTGTCAGTCTGAGAAAATATCCTGACCTTCACAGTAATTTTTTTATGAAACCCCTAAATCTTAAATGTACAGTTATAATGTCAACTTGTTCTTTGAATATCGTATTTTATATAAAGCACGTAAGGAGAGATTTTTGTTCTAATATCCCAAACCTTTTTGTGAAGTGAGGTTGAGGATGCAGGTAGTCCTATAACAACGGAAATACTTTCTTGGAACTTGATTCATCATCCTATTGATGACATAAAAACAAAGATGTGAGACACTTTAATGAATTATATCTACTTTACATTTTCTGTCAGTCTCCTACCTGGTCAATGCTTGAAAACCGACTTTACATTTCAAAGTCTTACATCAACCACATATCGCACTGATGAAAAATATTACCGCAAAACTTCAAAATGCACAATAAGCCTTTAATCATACTGCGGACATTTATGCTTTAATACAAATATTACTGAGCTCCTTCTAAAATTCATTTAACAATCTACAAAGTAAAACTGCGACAAAAGTGTGGCAAGTCAATTTCTTGCAGCATATTCTCTTTATCTTTGAACAAAAGGGTCGTCAAAAAATGAAAGAGCTGTTGATGTGTGGTTGATGCTTTTGATCACTTTTAAAGATGTGGTGTCACCTCCACTGGGGAGTCTTGGGCCAGTCTCCGTTCCTTCTGAAACCGCACCGTCGCTCTGGAACATCAGCTGCTGTGGCAAGTTCAACAACAACGAACATGTACATTACCCCTTCGGTTGGAGAATGTCTCGGGGGTCCTCAACAATGAGGAGAAAGAGGACACTTGAACAGGAGCAAGCGAAATGGAGATAGGTTTTGAAGGAAGTTAGAGATGAGAGAAATGACGTACTTCAGGAAAAAAGTTCCAGAAAGTAAGAATGTAATGACAGAAGAATCTGGTAGAGCAGAGGAAATGAGGAACATGCGATTGAGCTGGACAGTGTGGAGGAGACTACTCAGATAGAGAGGAGCATGGCCACAGGGGAACTTGAAAATGAGGATCACGACCTTAAAATCAACAGGCTGGGAGACAGGGAGTTGGTAGAGTTTAGCAATGATGGGACTGACATGATTTGGTGCATGAGAGGACTCGCTTTGTAGAGTTTGGAGTTTGTGAAGGAGGAAGGCCAGTGAGGATGGTATTTGAGCATTTGATCCTCGACACGATGAAAGTATATGTTTAGCAGTAGATGGAGATGTTCTGCGCCAACAGCCATTAACCTTTCAATGCTTTTTTAAATTAAAATGAAGTTACTGATGCAACTGTATGGATACCACAATATTCGTACCTTTTGTCCAAGTACAAATCTTTCACAAAACAATACTTGTAACATAAAAAGTTGGTGTTTAAATTATTTTCTTTCTGTTGATATTTTATTTTAATTGCGAAATGCACTGAGAATTTAACAGGCCCTACTCCCCAGAGCCCTCCGTATGTCATCATTATACAGCTGTGCTTATTTTATTTCTCCAGAAACTCTCCAGAGGCCCTCTGTTGAAAAAGAAACGCGTTTTCCCTCGCTACTTAAGGTGAAGCTAATAAGAGAAAAACAAACTTCTATCCAAACTTTTTGACAAGTAACGTCAAATATTAATAGATCTACCAGTCACGGAAATTATGTTAGGAATCCTTAGAGTATTGTGTTGAGATCAAGACTTGTGTTGAAATCATGAAGACATTGCAACATCTCTAACTTATTTTTCCAAGGACCTTAAATCGAGAGAACTCCTTGCCTCCCTTAGGCTTCTGTTCTGCCTACAATCTATATAATGAGTCATCTTCATTGGTGTTTTGACATTGCCTTGCCATTAATTCCTGGCTTACCTCATCTCATCTCCTAACCTTCTCAACCTTGGTATTGTTCTGCACTGTGGACTTTATCTCGTTTCTTCATTAAAAGCCAGCTTCTCACTTTGCTCGTAATGTCACCCGAGAATCAGGAGGTTGAGGGTTTCAGCTCTCGGACCTGAGCACATAATCTCGGCTGGCACTTCGGTGCAGTACTGCACTGTCGGAGATGCCACCTTTTGGAGTAGGAGATGGGGAAACTCACGCCCCGCCTGTCTGCTCAGATGGACGTAAAAGGTCCAGAAAAAGAGTACTTGGTTCTCCCGATGTCCTGGCCAACATTTATCCCTTAACCAACACCACCAAATCAAATTAGCTGCTTATGCAATTTGTGGGATCTTGTTGTGCTCACCTTGGCTAAACTACTTGCTGTCTTAACAGAGATTACACTTCAAAGAAACTAACTCATTGGCTGTGAAGAGATTTGGGTTAAGCTGTGACTATGAAAGGCACAATAGCCATGTCAATTCATTCTTTTAAATGCTCAGGCAGTGAAATATAAGAACATAAGAAATAGGAGCAGGAGTAGGCCATACAGCCCCTCTAGCCTGCTCCGCCATTCAATACGATCATGGCTGATCTGATCATGGACTCAGCTTTACTTCACCGCCCGCTCCCCATAACCCTTTATCCCCTTATCGTTTAAGAAACTGTCTATTTCTGTCTTAAATTTATTCAATGTCCCAGCTTCCACAGCTCTCTGAGGCAGCGAATTCCACAGATTTACAACCCTCTGAGAGAAGAAATTTCTCCTCATCTCTGTTTTAAATGGGCGGCCCCTTATTCTAAGATTATGTCCTCTCGTTCTATTCTCCCCTATCAGTGGAAACATCCTCTCTGCATCCACCTTGTCAAGCCCCCTCATAATCTTATACGTTTCGATAAGATCACCTCTCATTCTTCTGAATTCCAATGAGTAGAGGCCCAACCTATTCAATCTTTCCTCATAAGTCAACCTACTCATCCCCGGAATCAACCTAGTGAACTTTCTCTGAACTGCCTCCAAAGCAACTATATCCTTTCGTAAATATGGAATCCAAAACTGCACGCAGTATTCCAGGTGTGGCCTCACCAATACCTTATATAGCTGTAGCAAGACTTCCCTGCTTTTATCCTCCATTCCCTTTGCAATAAAGGTCAAGATTCCATTGGCCTTCCTGATCACTTGCTGTACCTGCATATTATCCTTTTGTGTTTCATGCATAAGTACCCCCAGGTCCCGCTGCACTGCGACACTTTGCAATCTTTCTCCATTTAAATAATAACTTGCTCTTTGATTTTTTTCTGCCAAAGTGCATGACCTCACATTTTTCAACATTATACTCCATCTGCCAAAATGTTGCCCACTCACTTAGCCTGTCTATGTCCTTTTGCAGATTTTTCGTGTCCTCCTCACACATTGCTTTTCCTCCCATCTTTGTATCATCAGCAAACTTGGCTACGTTACACTCTGTCCCTCCTTCCATGTCGTTAATATAGATTGTAAATAGTTGGGGCCCCAGCATGGATACCTGCGGCACCCCACGAGTTACTGGTTGCCAACCAGAGAATGAACCATTTATCCCAACTCTCTGTTCTCTGTTAGTTAGTCAATCCTCTATCCATGCAAATATATTACACCCAACCCCGTGAACTTTTATCTTGTGCAGTAACCTTTTATGTGGCACCTTGTCAAATGCCTTCTGGAAGTCCAAATACACCACACCCACTGGTTCCCCTTTATCCACCCTGTTCGTTACATCCTTAAAGAACTCCAGCAAATTTGTCAAACATGACTTCCCCTTCATAAATCCATGCTGACTCTGCCTGACCAAATTTTGCTTTTCCAAATGTCCTGCTACTGCTTCTTTAATAATGGACTCCAACATTTTCCCAACCACAGATGTTAGGCTAACTGGTCTATAGTTTCCTGCTTTTTGTCTGCCTCCTTTTTAAAATAGGGGCGTTACATTTGCATTTTTCCAATCTGCTGGGACCTCCCCAGAATCCAGGGAATTTTGGTAAATTACAACCAATGCATCCACTATCCCTGCTGCTACTTCTCTTAAGACCCTAGGATGCAAGCCATCAGGTCCAGGGGATTTATCTGCCTTTAGTCCCATTATCTTACTGAGTACCACCTGCTTAGTGATTGTGATTGTGTTAAGTTCCTCCCCCCATATAGCCCCTAGACTATCCACTGTCAGAATATTGTTAATGTCCTCTACTGTAAAGACTGATACAAAATATTTGTTCAGAGTTTCTGCCATCTCCATATTCCCCATTACTAATTCCCCGATCTCGTCCTCTAAGGGACCAATATTTACTTTAGCCATTCTTTTCCTTTTTATATACCTATAGAAACTCTTGCTATCTGTTTTCATATTTTGCGCTAGTTTACTTTCATAGTCTGGCTTCCCTATCTTAATTATTTTTTTCGGCGTTCTTATTTATAAATTTAAAGTTAAAATTTAAAAGAAAGAAAAACTTGCATTTTCTCGCACCTTTCACAACCACTTTACAGCCAATTAAGTACTTTTGGAGTGGAATCACTGTTGTAATTTAGGTAAACCCAATGAATTTGAGACATGTCTTAACTATGGAACTAATACTTTCATAGTTTGTATGTATTTGGCAGGATTCTGTACTAAGTATGATGTACTTAGAAAATCTAACTTATTTGCGAAAATGCAGTTTTAGATTTATAATTATAAGGTTAAGCGTTACTTAAAGAGCTTAGAATATAGTACATAGATGACCTGGGCTCCATGACATACTGTGGATGAAAAATTAATGGATTATATTATACTATTTATATTACTGCAATATCAAGTGCAGATCAGTATCCTGAATCAAATCCAATTCTGAAATAATCAGGGTTTGTATTGTAAACCAGATTTGGGATTAGCCTTGTATTTAATTGTCTTCCTCCCTATATTGTCAATGCTTCTTCCACCTCCCACACTATCTCCTTGCTTTTTTGTTGCATTTCCCTAAATGATAGGAAGCAAGCATCGTTCCTCTCCTGCAAGGAGTCTCCATCTTCTCCATCTCCACTCTTGACATGAAAATATGGCCATTCTTGTATCTGCGAGGGGCTGTGAGGGATTTCCATGGGAGTTGTTCCAATCATCTTTGAATCATCGACGCTTATAGCACAGAAGGAGGCCATTGGTTGTATTGTGCCCATACCAGACCTTTTAAAAAGCTGTCCAATTAGTCCCACCCCCCTGCTCTTTCCCCATAGCCCTGAAGTTTTCTCCCCTTCAAGTATTTATCTAATTCCCCGTGCTTCTTTGAAATAGTGCCATGAGAACTTTAATGTCTGCCTGAGAGAGCCGATGGGGCTTCGGTTTAACATCTTATCCAAAAGACGACACTGCCGTCAGTGCAGCTTCCCTCAGCACTGCACTGCAGTGTCAGCCCAGATTTTGTGCTGAAGCCTCTGGAGTGACTTGAACCCACAACCTTCTGACTCAGAGGCAAGAGTGCTACCTACTGAGCCACAGTTCAAAAACCCCATCGCAAATAATAAAACACATTGTTAACGAACACAAACTTCAATCGCATTCATTTACCTTTAATTTTAAAAAGTTTTATTTTAAATTTGCTCTGTCATTTTTACTTCTTTCTAACTTTTCACCGCTCCTGACTCCTCCACCACCTTCACTTCCCAGCACACAGGTGAGCTGCTCCCAGCTTCAGCCTACGTGCTGCTGTTGAGCTGGCTGCTTGGCAGGTGTTGAAGAGCGGCCCAAGTTCAGCTCCCTCCTCGTCTTTTGGGAAAATCCTTGGGATCCCTTCAGTGCTTCCTGAAAGGCCTGTCTTAGTTTGAGACTTTGTCACGTGGAAATCTGACCCCCTCGCGTTTTACCACTCCATAGTAAACTCCAAACGATACAAAACTCCAAAATACAGCATCTTGAATCACCCTTTGTCAATTCACTCTCATTCCTTTCATCAAATGTATCCTTTTTCCTTCAGCCAGTGATACCAACATTGTGAAGCTGACCTCAGCAATTCCAAAATCAAGGACGAACGCAGGAATCGATACAGTTGTAAAGGTAAAACGCAGCAGTGAATCCTAATTGATCTTTCTCTTTGGGCATCAACTGACAAAAGAAGATTTTGATGTTATGAGTATGAAAAAAATGCCAAGTATTGACTGCCATCTGAGGCTTGCGCCACCGCTACCCACCCACACTGAGCTGCTTCCTGTGCTGTGTGTTGCAGTGAATGTATTGACTGCTGAATATATAATGTGCATGTTGAATAGAAAAGCAAAGCGGAAGAATGTGCTCGCAAGATAAATTCAGGCAAGGGAAGCTATTTAGCTCTTAGCTCAGATACCCAGGAAAAGTTAAACTGTCTCAATTAATTTAACTGGATCCTGACTGAATCTAAGGTTTTTGTCACCATAACCTCATCCAGAAGACAATTCCAAGTGTTCTTTTCTTTGCAAACATTAGTTCCAGAGTGCTGACCTAAATTATGCTTTTATCAGGGTTAGACTATGCCTTCATGTTCGAATGTGTCCAGTGTTACCTCTTCTACACTATTTTAACCTGTTACTGAACCCCATAAATTCACTCGCCTCCTGTGAAGGGTTCTTTCCTCACAACCCAGTTCTCTGATGCTAGCGCTCAGCCTTGTGACTCTTCTCTGCCCCATCGCCCTGACTTGAATATTCCCTTTATGTTTTTGTAACTGTAATATTGCTCCACCTAGTGGACTCCTGTGGTAATGCAACTGTTACTGTAAATACAATACAAGTCACATGATGTATTGGAGCTATCTAATAAAATCTGTGTTTTAGTAATGTTGTAAAGAATATATTACAGTAACCAAAACTGGGCGCAGTCCTCAAGGTGAGGCCTGATTAGAGCATTGAATAATTTTAGCCATCACGTCCTCTGACTCTACTGAATTAGAAAATGCAGTTAATCATTCTGTTTGTTCCAATTATTGCTGCATAGTAACTTCACCTTTAAGTGCTGAGGTGGAAAAAAAGCTTGTCCGACAGTATCAAAGTAAAAGTTGCATGATTCGGATTTGGATTAAAAATTCTAAAATGTTGAAGCGTCACATTTGAACCAATTTGTTCTTTCCTACAAACCCGCGCTCCTCAAACACAATGATATCTATAATCTGTATTTTTTTCTCAAATTTGTTTAAAAACTCCAGAATAATTTCCTTTTATTATAATCTATTTTCAACCTCGTGACAATATCGTTCCCTACCATAATAGCCAAATAGAATACTTAAAGAATGTCCATGCTGCTGTGATAGAACTGTCAGTTTAAACTTTCAACAGTACCACTATTGCAGCGCTCCTCCAAATTACCAGTGTTTGCTCGGCTTAATTGGTAGCCCTCTTACCTCTCAGCCAGAAGGTTGTAGTTTGCAGTGCAATTCCAGTAGTTGAGCTCATAATCTACGGGAGGCCAATCAATCATGGAATGTGTTGTTAAAGTCTGCTGACTTATTAAATGGAGGATATATCTGCCTGTGCCTGTGGGTGTTACAGACCTCACGGCACTATTTGGAAAAGAGCCAGGAGCTCCTTCATTGGCTCTGGTCCTTTTTAATGGACAGCTTGGAGTCGGACTTCTCCTATTCCTGATTATAATTGGGCCACATGTGTAGTACAAGAGGCAGTCTGCAGCTAGTGTTCGAGCCTCGCAGGCAAAGGCACTGTGGCCTATTCGCCCGCTTTTATCAATCATAAGGATTTGAAGGACATTCGCTGGGCAGGATTTGGGCAAATAGCCCAACTCTCCGCCCGCGGAGACCCTTTCGTTTCGGAGGTGTGTTCTTGACAGATTGCAAGTTCCGGGTTTAGGCGCATGCGCGGAACCTTGCGGGGACCCCATGGGCACGTGCCATGTGCTTAAAAAAAAATGTTGTGCTGGCATAACCAAAGAGTAAGCCGCATATTTATATCAACAATAACGTTCAATTTATGAAGCCAGCAAACACAGCCTCATTCTTGGCTATAAAGGAGGTGAGAAGTTTGGACTTGGGCCAGGATCCCCCTCAAGGCCAGGGGGCCACAGCAGCAAGCTAAAGTGGAGCTCACAAGACAGGTTTTAAACTTGTTTGTAATCACACAGCACAACTATAAAAACAAATCTCAGAATGGTGACCGGAGAAGGGCCTTTAAAATTATGAAGGGGTTCAACAGGGTAGACATCTTTCCACGTGCGGAGAGTCCAAAACCAGTTGCCAAAAATATAAGATAGTCATGAATAAATCCAATAGGGAGCTCAGGAGCAACTTCTTTACTCAGAGTGGTGAGAATGTGAAACTTGCTGCCACATGGAGTAGTTGAGGCAAATGGCACAGGTGCATTTCAGGGGAAGCGCGACAGATACGTGAGGGAGAAAGGAAGAGAAGGATATGCTGATAATCTGGGATGAATAAGGTCGGAGGAGGCTTGTGTGGAGCTTAAACACTGGCAAAGACCTGTTAGGCTGAACGGCCTGCTTCTGTGCTGTAAATTGTATGCGGTTCTATGTAGCTTTAGGCTTTAGGGCCTCCTGGTTACCACTCTTCTGGAGTACAGCAGCTCGGATGAGACACCCACAGCTGCACTCAAATTTTCTCAACCTTTTGCCTGACACTAGACCCTGCTGGAGGACAAGTCTGTGCTGGGGTACCCCCAAACCATATTAATGGCCCAGAGCAGGAATTACTGGTGCTCTTGGCCTGGACAGTAGTTAAGGTAAAAACATTCAGGATTTTGTAACTAGTTTACTAGGGACAGAGTGGAGCCAGGATAATGGTTCCCTTGATTCCTAGCTGGGGTATGGTTCAATGATGGCCACTTTCCAATACCTCACTTAATTGGTATTGTTCATATGTGTCAATTAACATGAGTGTTAAGTTACTTAGCCACAAGAGGGCTCCTGAGCCAAGCTCACTTGATGGCCACCCCTGCTGCACTTCTGGGCAGTGATTTGAAGTGGAAATGCTGGACAATTTCCACTTCTTTGATCCAGAGGCATAGCTCGTTGGATACGTATCTATGAAAGACTCGGACATTGAATGTGGACACGCGTATGAAGGATTTTTTTTTCGACAAAACTAGATACAAAATCCTGACTGCTTTTACCTCAACCACATCTGCCAATGCTTTGGATTCCATGTTGAAGTACAGTTTATTTCAGGTAATTAAGAAAACCAATTTGCGAATGTGTCTTGGATTGAGGATTGGAACATAGTTCATAGAACATTCCATTTCAAAATGTGTGTGCTATGTACCATTTTTCCCAGTGAAAATGGACATAAGTAGAGGCTAAATGGCACATAACAATTATTGTAATGAGTCTTCCAACATGCTGTTGTGATTTTAATGATTTGAGGGCTCACCAATTTAAAGAATTATCGAATCAGCTGTGGTCTGTGTTCAATAACATAACAAATTTAATCACTGCTCCAATACAGAAATAACAAGTTTTGAAATGGAGCTGTGCTTCAAGTTATAGAATTGATCTTGTATGTTTTACTTAAGCACATTCATGTGTCTTAAGATGATATTTCACTCCACTGAAGTTATTGAATGCCTGGAAGTGAGTTATAAGGGCGAAAAACAGTGAAGAGGAAGGCCAGATAAATAGTGAAGAGGAAGACCATCCAGCTCCACTTAGCTCATCCATTTAAAATGGCCCGCAGTCCCCTCTATCATTGTATCAAAACGGTTTCTTAAATGGTTCCAGAGTTTTTGCCTCCACTACCCTTGCCAGTAGTCCATTCTATGCATTGATCAATCTTTATGTTGGGAAGAATGTTCTTATTTCAAAAGGTTCATCTGACATTAGAAACCACTTTAGAGAAGCCTTAACTTGCTGTCATTTGAACTATATATCTGATAATCTATCTTCCTTCAAATCTGATTTCCTCGTCATTGTAGAAATCCATTTCTTGTAATCCACTTTCAAGTAGGTTGTGAGCATTATTTTCAAATAATGCCAGTCCACTATGACCTGAAGTCGTAAACATAAACTTGTGAAAAATAAATTTACATCAGCTACCAGAAGGAAGTTCTTCACACAAAGGGTGATAACTGTCAGGTGTGATTTGCAAGGAAAGCTGAAGAGGTGCAAGGTGTTTCAAAACATGGTTAGGTGCTGGCTGAGGAGAGCCTGAATATTGGAGAGCTGGGCCTTGCTTGTCTAATTGCCATCGTTAACTTTTCTCACGCTTTTATGCGATCCTTTTTCCAATATTATTAGACATGACTTAGATCAAAGGGTATTATTAATGCTCTCATCATCATCATCATAGGCAGTCCCTCGTATCGAGGATGACTTTCTACCACCACAAAAAGGGAAGAGTTCACAGGTGTTCAATTATTGATGCTCTGAAGGACTGGAAGTTACATATTTTGATTTGATTTCTAGTATTACTGGGTTTAATTCTGACAGCGGGTTGGAGGGAGATTTGTTCTGTGGTACATAACCTGGTAACATTAGCACTGGACATTAGAAAATCTCATTGCATAAACTTACTACATTTCACTTTGACTTTTATATCATTTAAGCGAGTAGAAGGTAAGGTAAGCGTTTAGACACAGTGCGATTGGGATCACAAACTTGAGTGAGAATGTCAGAATGCATTCAAATGTATCTTGAATGATTATCATGATCATAACATCTGTTTTCTCACTTCTGCAATAATCATCTATCTTGACAATCAGGATAGATTAATGGAAAATGGATTAAAGGCAGCTATTATGAAACCTATTAATAGCAGGAACGTGTCCTCATAGCCACTGGCAGTTCCTTTTCACTTACAAGCAAATCATTAATTAGGAAAATAAACACTGTGTTGGGAATCCTATTTTGGTGTCTTAGGTGCGTCTGCTTTTTCAGTAGTGTGTGTTGAGGATATCATTCTCAGTCACTGTCATGCGGTATACTGCCCTGTGATGTATTGCGTTCTGGCATCCCATGTCATCCCATTGCCCAGCCCATGTGCACCAGCACCAATTACAATAATGAATCATTTCAACATGATGTGAAAGAATGTCTAAGCCAGATGTTAAAAGGACATTCTGCCTGGTAAATGATCTTCAACGAGTTGGCAGTAGGAGAAAGAATAAAGATGTGATCAGTGAGCAAATTGCATCATGCTTGCCTCCATAAATATATCTTTTATTTTTATTTCTTTTGTTCACTAAAAGCAGAGTTTAAAAAGAAGAAAATGTTTCGAACAAGTTTCCACCGCAACAGGTGGACTATGAACTTGGCATGGTAACCAGCCAAGAGACGTTGCATTGACCGAGTTTTGTCCGTGAATCTTTCCTTTCCCAGACCGTCTTCAAATGATCTCTCACACTATTCCATAATGTAAATATACATTCTCGTTAATGTGTCTCCTTAATTTATGCAACCAATTAGAAATAATAGTTCGATCAGAATATGCTCTGGTACGACCTTGCCTCAAAGGGGAGGTGCAAAGAGACCTTGGTGTCATGGTACATCAGTCATTGAAGGTTGGCATGCAGGTATAGCAGGCGGTTAAGAAAGCAAATGGCATGTTGGCCTTCATAGCGAGGGGATTTGAGTACAGGGGCAGGGAGGTGTTGCTACAATTGTACAGGGCCTTGGTGAGGCCACACCTGGAGTATTGTGTACAGTTTTGGTCTCCTAACCTGAGGAAGGATATTCTTGCTATTGAGGGAGTGCAGCGAAGGTTCACCAGACTGATTCCCGGGATGGCGGGACTGACCTATCAAGAAAGACTGGATCAACTGGGCTTGTATTCACTGGAGTTCAGAAGAATGAGAGGGGACCTCATAGAAACTTTTAAAATTCTGACTGGGTTAGACAGGTTAGATGCAGGAAGAATGTTCCCAATGTTGGGGAAGTCCAGAACCAGGGGTCACAGTCTGAGGATAAGGGGGAAGCCATTTAGGACCGAGATGAGGAGGAATTTCTTCACCCAGAGAGTGGTGAACCTGTGGAATTCTCTACCACAGAAAGTTGTTGAGGCCAATTCACTAAATATATTCAAAAAGGAGTTAGATGAAGTCCTTACTACTAGGGGAATCAAGGGGTATGGTGAGAAAGCAGGAATGGGGTACTGAAGTTGCATGTTCAGCCATGAACTCATTGAATGGCGGTGCAGGCTAGAAGGGCTGAATGGCCTACTCCTGCACCTAGTTTCTATTTTTCTATGTTTCTATAACATTGAAGCCCCACCTCAGAGACTTCAGTGCCTAAACTAGACTGCCACTTCAATGCATTGCCAGGAATAACTCCACAAGACTGTATATCTTAAGCTCAAACTGTTATATATGCAGACTATAGATATACTCTCTGTGTAGTCACTGTATAGTTGCATAAGATGGAGACTTGTTACCTGATGTACTATCAATAAGATTTACACTGTGTATATACTATGCTGGCACCACTAGAGGGTGCAACTGGTGGAGACTGGGGTTTCCTGCCCCTGTGGCAGAGGCTGTCCACCAGAGGGCACTGGGGTGGGAGAACTGAAGGTCACCTGCATAGGTGTGCAGGGCTCAGTATTAAAGGCTGCCCACCATACTTGTGCCTCACTCTGGAGATGCGAATATCGGACCAAGGTCACTACACTTTGAGTACAACACATTGCCTCATGGAGTCATTCATAAGTGCATTATAGACATAACACAAACTGTTGTGACCTTGGTCTCTTTATTGTAACTCCAGAGTGAGGAGGCAGCATGGTAGATTGCCTTTTATACCTGCTTGCCCAGGGTGTACAGGTGACCCTTGGGTCTCCCACAGGTGCGCCCCCTGGTGGCAAGTCTTAAACATTGATAATGTTTACATACATAACAGCTTCTTTCCGACACAATGTTAAACAAAGGCCCCGCCTGCCCTCTCGGGTGAACGTGTGCAATCTCATAGCACTCTTTAAAGAAGAACAGAAGTGTTTTGCCAATATTCTGGCCAACACTTATCCCTTAACCGACACCACTAACACAGATGATCTGGTCATCTGTCTGCTGTTTGTAGGGGGTTGCTGTGTGTAAATTGGCTGCTTTGTTTGCCTACACTACAACAGTGACTATACTTCAAAGATATTTCATTGACTGTAAAGCATTTTGAGATGTCCTGAGGACATGAAAGGTGCTATATAGATGCAAGCTCTTCATTTTCTTTCATTCTGCACTGCCCCAATTTGATCAATATATGATGAGATTGTGCTATATTTCAAGATATTGGGCTCAATTTTGGCCGAGCCTGTTTTTCAGCGCACTTACCGGACTTGCGCCGCTTATATACGTTCGGAGATGTGCCAGAAAACACTGTTGCAACTTTGGCCGCTGTCTGGCCTCTTCACTGTAGTCGCGCAGCATGGCCAGTCGTCTCGGGGGGGTGAAGCCTGCGTTCTGCGCTGAAAAATGTGCCAGGACGACTACGCATGTGCAGTGGAGATTAGTGATGTCTGCGCATGCACAGTAGCGCTGCAAGTTGGCAAACAGCCATTAAAGAGTTGCTTGTGTCTTCGTGACCAAATTTCTGAGGTAAAATATCTTGCTTTCTTGTTATTCATCAAGTCACTCTGGGGTTACTTCTTACAAGTCATTCATCCAACAGAAGATACGAGACTTTCTGTTTTCATTAATTTCTCAGAGCACGAATAATTCAGAATTCTGGTCAATATGCACTTTTCATAAACTACACCTTGCAAAATGAGAAGTGTCTGAAATACAGTGATTGTGAGATAAAGGCCCCGATATTTATCAGGAGGCGGGGAGGGAACTCATATGTTCGCGTTCGGATATCGCTCTGTAATGGAAATGAAAAGCCACTTCTACTTTTACTGAATCAAAGTTCCCTGTTAATTTATTCAACTGTGTTTACTGCTGTTACCTAGAATTGCAGTCTCTCCCTCTCTGTGGCCCCCAATGCTTGCCAGCTCCCTCCCTCCCTCTTCTCCACTTCCCACCCCACCCCCCCCAGCCTCTCAATTGATTTGCTTGCAGCCTCTCCGTTGAATCACAATGCTGAGCAGTTCACTCGCTCCTGCCCTAGCCCAGGTCCAGTGGCATCCCGGTGCGTTGTCCTGCCCCTAGCCCAGGCCGAGTGGCCTCCCGCACAGGCCTGTTGCCTTCCCGGGCCGAGTGCAGAAAGTTGAATTGCAGTTTGAAGATGAAGGTAGGGCTTTCATTTTTTATTTTTTATAGAATTGTTAGTAGTTTTTGTTTGCAAACATTGCTAAGGGTAAGGCTTGGTTGGTTTAGGTGCAGGTCCTCTCCGCTTCCCGTCCCTATCCCAGGCCGAATGGCCTCCGATGTACCTACCTGTGCCGATTTCTTTATCTCTCTGCAAGGGTTTTCTCAAGTGGCCACATACGCTGGCCTAAGTAGAAATGGAGTAACTATTAGCTGGCCAAAGTTGTCTAAATGGGTAGAACTGGTGTAGGTGGCTGGTAACGCCCCCTTTTGAGGAAAAAAAACTAACCTAAAAAAAACGTAACTAACTGAGTTACGCTGGTGCAAATTGATTGGGGAAACTGGGGATTTTTATGCTACGCCAGAAAAAGCAGCCTACTCCAAAAAAACGGAGCCACTCCTGGCCAAATTGAGCCCTTAAAAACTACAAATTAAAATTACAACCAAAGGCGACACAAGAAAATCATTTTACACAGCAAGTCGTTAAGATCTGGAATGCACTGCTTGAAGCAAATTCATCATTATCTTTCCAAAGGGAAAAAAATTGCAGTGCTACGGGGAAAGGGCAGGGGAGTGGGATTAGCTGAGAGTCAGCACGGGCTCGACGGGCCGAATGGCCTTCTTCCATGCTGTAACCATTCTATGATTCTATAAGTTGGATTAAATCTATGCATATTTTTAAGGATTTCAGAACAATTGGATTACTGCTGCATACATTGACATACTGTCTCAAGAGTGGTGGAATATAGATGATACCCACAATTCACCTCAGCATTACCAATTTTGCCCAAGTCAATGATGCCAGTCGCAAACATGATGATCCTCGCTGTTGGAGAGACTCTCGTAGGGAGGCAGGAAATGAAAAAGCAAAGGGTGAGTGCACTTCACTGGTGGGGACGTGCTGGTGCTTAGGTGAAGAGGATGCCTGTCAGCTGGTCAAAATAGGGAGACTTCTGTACTGTATTTTATGTGAAAAGTTATCGATGGATGGGATGCGTATGCGTATGTTTCAAAATCGGCTTTAACTCGTATCCTTAAGGGAATCCTGTTGCTCCAGAGGCAGTGCTGATCAATACATATAACTGTTGAGAGCCAACATTGATATTCAATGGCAGATGGCCCAGGACGGGCTCAATTTCTGAATTTACCTTCGTTCAGAAATTAGTTCAGTTAAAAAACCAACTTGAAGGGTGGCTGAAGTTGCTGAAATCGAGTTTGGCTATGTGTGGACTGATAGATTGTAGATTAGGGAAATTCAGTTTCCCTTATTGCTGAGCCATTTCAAAGGAAATATGTGCAGAAAGTGGATCAGCATACAAGGTGCATGAGCTGATTGAAAACAATTATGATGTCAATCACTGCAGGTTACTCAGGCAGGATATCCCCTCAAGATTCATCAGTTTCCCAGCATAACATAAGAATATTCGAAACTGGAGTAGGCTATTCAGCCTCTCGGGCCTACTCCGCCATTCAATTAGATCATGGCTGATCTGCACCTCAACGTCATTTTCTCGCCTTTTCTCCATATCTCTTGCGACACTTAACTTACAAAAATCTATCGATCAAAGCTACAATTGCTCCAGCTTCCACAGCCTTTTGGAGGAGAGAGTATCAAATTTCTACTACTCTTTGTGTGAAGCATTGTTTCCTCATTTCGCATCAGCACGGCCCAGCTCTAATTTTCAGATTATGTCCCCTTGTTCTTGATTGCTCCACCAGAGGAAATAGTTTCTCCATATCTAGCCTATAAAATCCATTTAATATTTTAAACAAAAACAAAAGATGCTGGAAACATTGAAACATAGAAAATAGGTGCAGGAGTAGGCCATTTGGCCCTTCGAGCCTGCACCACCATTCAATAAGATCATGGCTGATCTGCACCTCAACGCCATTTTCTCGCCTGAATACTCAGCAGGTCAGTCAGCATCTGTGGAGAGAGAAACATAGCTAATGTTTCAGGTCAATGACCTTTCACCAGAAACAATTTAAATACCTTGATTTGGTCATCCCTCAATCTCCGATACTCAAGGGAATACAAGCCAAGTTAATGCAACTTGTCCTCATAATTTAACCCTCTAAAACTCAAAAGAGAATGCAGGAGAAACCTACTCATCAACAGTAACCTGTTCACCGATGCTTAGCCCAGGTTCTGCCAGAACCACTCCATTCCAGACCTTATCAAAGCCTTGATCGAGACATAGATGCAAGAACTGAATGCCAAAAGAGAGGCAAGAGTGTCAATCCTCAACATCAAGGCAGCATTCATTACAGCACCAAAGAACCTGAGCTAAACTGAAGTCAGTGGGGGTCAAACTGTGCAGTTATCATCATCATAGGCAGTCCCTCGAAATCGAGGAAGACTGGCTTCCACTCTCAAAGTGGGTTCTCAGGTGACTGAACAGTCCAATATGGGAATTACAGTCTCTGTCACAGGTGGGACAGACAGTCGTTGAAGGAAAGGGTGGGTGGAGAGTCTGGTTTGCTGCACGCTCCTTCCGCTGTCTGCGCTTGCATTCTGCATTCTCTCGATGACGAGACTCAAGGTACTCAATTCCCTCCCGGATGCTCTTCCTCCACTTTGGGTGGTCTTTGGCCAGGGACTCCCAGGTGTCAGTGGGGATGTTGCACTTTATCAAGGAGGCTTTGAGGGTGTCCTTGAAACATTTTCTCTGCCCACCTGGGGCTTGCTTGCCGTGTCGGAGTTCCAAGTAAAGTGCTTGCTTTGGGGGTCTTGTGTCGGGCATGCGGACAATGTGGGCCACCCAACGGAGCTGGTCGAGTGTGGTCAGTGCTTCGATGCTGGGGATGTTGGCCTGATCAAGAACAGTTATACAATCATACCGGACCCAAATGGAATTCATTGTCATTTCTTGAGACCAGCCATCACAGGCCCAGGATACTGCAGGGGTTCCTCGGGGAAGCTCAACAATTTTCAGTTGCTTCATCAATGTGACCTTCCCTCCATCATAAGGTCAGGAGTTGGGATGTTCATTGACGATTTCAGTGTTCAGCTCCATTCACAACTCCTCCAATAATGAAACAGCCCATGCCAGCCGATTAACAGGACTTGTACAATGTCAAGTCTTGGGCAGGCAAGTGGTCAGTGGCATTCGTGCCACATAACTGCCAGGTAATGACCATCTCGAGCAAGAAGGAGCCCAGTGTTATAATTTGTGTCAACGGACATGGGTGATGGAAGGCAAAATGGTCTGTTTTCTTCATGGTTGCTGATTGAAGTGTGTGCGTGCATAAAGGGGTTATGGACCTAAGGCTGGAAAGTGGGATTAGGCTGGATAGCCTCTTGTGGCCAGCATGGAAACGATGGGCCGAAATGCCCTCCTTCCATGCTGTAAACCTCTACGAGTCTATGTATGTGCGAACATATAGAATCGGGTTCGAAGACTCTCTGCCTGGCTAGAAACACAGAAACATAGAAACATAGAAATTAGGTGCAGGAGTAGGCCATTCGGCCCCTCGAGCCTGCACCGCCATTCAATAAGATCATGGCTGAACATTCAACCTCAGTATTCCTTTCCAGCTTTCTCCCAATACCCCTTGATCCCTTTGGCTATAAGGGCCATATCTAACTCCCTTTTGAATATATCTAACGAACTGGCCTCAACAGCTTTCTGCGGTAGAGAATTCCACAGGTTAACCACTCTCTGAGTGAAGAAGTTTCTCCCCATCTCGGTCCTAAATGGCTTAACCCCTTATTCTTAGACTGTGACCCCTGGTTCTGGAACTCCCCAGCAACAGGAACATTCTTCCTGCCTCTAACCTGTCCAATCCCGTCAGAATTTTATATGTTTCCATGAGATCCCCTCTCTTCTAAACTCCAGTGGATACAAGCCCAGTTGATCCAGTCTCTCCTCGTATGTCAGTCCTGCCATCCCGGGAATCAGTCTGGTGAACCTTCGTTGCACTCTCTCAATAGCAAGAACGTTCTTCCTCAGATTAGGAGACCAAAACTGAACACAATATTCCAGGTGTGGCCTCACCAAGGCTCTGTACAACTGCAGTAAGACCTCCCTGCTCCTATACTTAGATCCTCTAGCTATGAAGGCCAACATGCCATTTGCCTTCTTCACTGCCTGCTGTACCTGTATGCCAACTTTCAATAACTGATGTACCTTGACATTCAGGTCCCGTTGTACCTCCCCTTTTCCTAATCTGTCACCATTCAGATAATATTCTGTCTTCCTGTTTTTGCCACCAAAGTGGACAACCTCACATTTATCCACATTATACTGCATCTTCCATGCATTTGCCCACTCACCTAACCTGTCCAAGTCACCCTGCAGCCTCTTAGCATCCTCCTCACAGCTCACACCGCCACCCAGCTTCGTGCCATCTGCAAACTTGGAGATATTACATTTAATTCTTTCATCTAAATCATTGATGTATATTGTAAATAGCTGGGGTCCCAGCACTGAACCCTGCGGCACCCCACTGGTCACTGCCTGCCATTCTGAAAAGGACCCGTTTATTCTGACTCTCTGCTTCCTGTCTGCCAACCAGTTCCCTATCCACGTCAATACATTACCCCCAATACCATGTGCTTTCATTTTGCACACTAATCTCTTGTGTGGGCTCGTGGTCAAAAGGCTACCAGCACATAGGGGTCAAGTTTCGGCCTGAGTAGCTTCTATTTTTTTGGAGCAACTAGTTTAGAATGGAGTATCTTAGAAATTGCAATTCTCGGCCTTTAGTTTGCTCCAGTTCTAGTGAGTTTGAACAGTTTCATTTGAGAACAGATTTTTTTTTCAAAAGGGGGCGTGTCCGGCCACTTACGCCTGTTTTGCAAGTTTAGGCAGCGAAAACTTACTCCAAACTAACTTAGAACGGAGTAAGAGTAGATTCTTGTACGCTCAGAAAAACTCTGCCAACATTTGGAAATCAGTCATATGGACCAAAAGAGAGGGGGGGAGGGAGAGGGGTTTACGAACATTAAACACTTCAGTTTTACAAATAAAGAGCCATCATCAAAAATAAATGATAAATAAATCAATAAATCAACTAATAAATCAATCAAAATAAATTAAAAAATTAAAAATAAAAATTAAAAATCCCTCAATAAATAACAAATTATTTATACTCACCTACTGCAGCACCAGGGAGAAGGGGGGGAGGGGGGGAAGAGAAGAAAATGGGGAGGGGGGAGGAGAAGAGAAAAAGATGGCGGGGGGGGGCAGGGAGAAGAGAGGAAGATGGGGAGTGGGGGAGAAGATGACGAAGAAGAATCCGGGCCCCGCCGATGACTTCGGGTGGGGCCCGCAAACAGCCGATGCCAGGCTGCCGACGCCGCCCACCCTTCAGGCGGGGCCCGCCTCCGGCGAGAGGCCAGGCGGGTGGGCCCCGCTGACGACAATGACGACGCCGGCTGCCAGGAGTTCTTCGGGCAGGGCCCGCCCCCCCGCTGCCGAGGTAAGATGCGCAGGCCACTTGACCGGGGATAGGGGCGACGTCCCTTTCGCCTGGGATAGCGTCGTCGCCCTGGAGACAGGACGCCGGCAGCCACTGCGTACGCGCCCAGCTGCCGGCACTGTTTTTGGCGCAGGGCTGTAGCTCCGCCCCCAGCAGCTCCTGCTGCGCAGTGCCCAGGTGGAAATGGGCCTGCAGCTATCGGAGAATCGCGAGGTAAGTATTCGGCGCAATTTTTCTTCTATAAATTAGGCGGGCCTCTCCGATGTGCGCCGTTCTAGCGGCCGGCCGGAACTTGACCCCATAATGTGTAAGTACCAATGTGAAGAATGCCCACTTGGGCCAGGTATTGTTGCAGGACCAATGTCAGTGGAACAGAGAAGGTTAAGGGAGATCTATCGATATATTCAGAATTTTGAGGGGTTTGGATAGAGCAACTCGGGAGAAACTTTCCTCTGTCATCTGGAACCCACTACCTGAAAGAGTGGTGGAAGCAGATTCTTTCGGAAATTTCGAAAGGCAATTGGAGATGTACTTGAAGAGGACTAATTTGCAAGGTGCTGGGGAAAAAGCTTGGAGCATGGGACTAAATTGGACAGCTCTTTCAAAGAGCCGGCACAGGGATGATGATTGGTGAAATGGCCTCCTGCTGTGCTGTGCGATTCTGTGATTTGATGAAATGTACCCTTAAGAAGATGGAAAAGAGAAAAAGCTGGCAGAGTAAAAGCAAGCGAGGGGCTGAAGACATTTCTGCAATAAAAATGACAAGATTTATTGTGGCTCAGATCTCATGGACTAATTTGCGCAGTGTATCATTACTGTTGTAACGTGACAGTTTGCGAGTTCCAAAATTGACACATTCCTGCACTGAAAATGCAGCAAATACCGAATTGCAGTTGTACAAGTGAATGCCATACACTGCATGGATCATTTCAGAACACTATATTAACTGGCCTTGAAATAAAATTAACATGATTTAAAATGCGCTCAGTTTCACAGAATCATAGAATAGTACAGCCCAGAAGGAGGCCCAGTGGCCTGTCGAGTTTGCGCTGGCGGTTTCGATCAGCAATCCAGTTAGTCTCACTTCCCCGCTCTTTCCCCATATCCTTGCAATTTTTTTCTCCTTCAAGTATTTATCTAATTCCCTTTTGAAAGCTACTATTGAATCTGTTTCCACCACCCCATCAGGCAGTGCATTCCAGATTATCATATAATTCGCTGCATGAAAATGTTTTCCCTCATGCCCTCTCTGGTTCTTTTGCCAATCAGCTTAAAATTCCTTTCCAATAAGTAACTGCAAACATCAGAAGTCAAGCACCATTTGCACCCATTTGCCCTCCACTGTTCTACTACTTGGTCTGGTTTTCGACTTTGTTAACAGTGGCACTGCCTCTCCTGGGGAGGGTGGAGGCTATGGGGGACAAATTTGAAGCTTTAATATTTGCAGCAACATGTTCATGTACGGAGTGGAATAATCCACAGCAACTAGCTGCAGTCTCGATGGGGATCATGGGCTTTTCCTTCATTTGTATTTCCCATTTGTATTCTCGGTGGCAACATTACAAAGATAAGTGGTTTGTATACTGAATGTAGGACAATCTGGTCATAAGTTATCACAACGCAATCACTCAACATCACAGCTTCTCTCAAGCATTACAGTGCTCAACTTTACACCATGTACGGCAAGCAAATAAGAGGTCCCTTACAATAATCTTGTAGTGTCTGCTGTTGTCTGCATTTCCACGCCTTGGTCAATCTTCCTTCCAACCTTCTAGTTATTTTTCAAGCAGTTATACAGTTTCTAGAGTGATCCTGCTGATTAGGTTAATGTTAGTAAGTAATGGGCCTGAAATTCGGGTCGGAGGCTTCTTTCGGACGAACGCCTCCGACCCGAGAATTTTTACCAAATTACCTGGTGGTCCTGCGATTCCGGTGGGGAGGTCTTCTCTTCCCGCGCTTCGAAGCGCGCTCCCGTCCACGAGGTTCCAACGCAGAAGGTGCAGTCAAGTATGACTGCACAACCAATCAGGTAAAGTATTCTCATTAATTGCCATGAGAACTCTGTATCTACGAGTTCTCATTGCTATTAATGAGGAAAAAAAACAAACACACTAAACACAACATAAAAAATAAAAGACACACCTCACATAATTAAAATTACTTTAAATTGAAGTTAATAAATGTGTTAGAAAAAAATATATTTCTGATTTTTTAAAAAGTTTTGTAATTCGGGTTTAAAATAAACTTACCTTAGTGAGCAGGGTTTTTAACATTAAAATGTGTTTTTAAATTTTATTTTTATGTTTTTTATATGTTTTAAAACTCTTACGCTGGTAAAAGTAGGCTATGCGCTTGCTTTTACCAGGCGCAATAGTTTTAAGGATATTCGCGAGGCCAAGAGATGGGCAAATAACCCAATCTTGCTCATGCCGAATGTCCTGGCTGCCGAGATGCTTTGGATCTGTCAAAAAGCGGCTTTTGCGATGCTTTCCCGGGTCCGTACACACTCCGTATGGATCCGGGGAGGCCGGGATTTCAGGCCCATTATGTACAGAAAGAACTTGCAGTTATATAACGCATTTTACAACCTCGGGGCATCCAAAGTGCTTCACAGCAAATGGCATACAGCACTGCGCAACAGATGTGCAAGAATTCAGGCACGGATGTCAGTGCACCCAAATTGCAGCTCGCTAAAATTTCAGCGGGGATATTTCAGTGGATGAAGAAACATGCAGGACGAGCATTCGATGCTTGAAATCCCGCTATATGTTCCCATTTCACGAACCTCTGTACCTCGAATGCTAAATCATAATATTTATTTCTCAAAGTTAAGCTGAGTACAAAGAAAGAAAAGAAAGACTTGCATTTATATCGCACATTTCACTACCACCAACATCTCAAAGCACTTTACAGCCAAAGAAGTCGTTTTGGAGTGTAGTCACTGCTGTAATGTGGGAAATGTGGCAGCCATCTTGTGCACAGCAAACTCCCACAAACAGCAATTCAATCATGACTGGATAATCTTTTCTTGTTTTGTTGATGAAGGGATAAATATTGGCCAGGACACTGGGGATAACTCCCTTGCTCTTCTTTGAAATAGTGCCATGGGATCTTTTACATTCACCTGAGAGAGCAGACAGGGCCTCGGTTTAACGTCTCATCCGAAAGCCGGCACCTCTGACATTGCAGCACTCCCTCAGCGCAGCACTGGAGTATCAGCATAGATTTATTTGCTCAAGTTTGTGGAGTGGGACTTGAACCCACAACCTTCTGACTCAGAAGCAAGTGTGCTACTCACTGAGCCACAACTAATACTGTATAACCCAAATCCCATATTTAGATTTTTTATTTCGGTCTCAGTAGCAGTAAGTTAAAGTGAGGTAAATGTATTTGCTCCTCCTATGCAATATCAGAGAAACATAGGAAAGTATAGGACAGGAAAGGACTCTGCAATCCATCTGGAGCAAAAAGAATTTCCTTTATTGCCCTCTCTTTCAAATATCTATTGGATTCTCTGTTACAATGTTCACATTAACTGTTTAAAATTTTTCTCTAGAATGTGCAAAATAATAACACTGGACACTGTTCATCATATTTATTGCAAGAGTCAGCTGTCTCCCTCTAATATGTAATATTATGTTTGGTCTGCAGAAACCTGCATTGGATGCTACTGGTCTTGTAATATAACTAATATCTGAATAATTTGCAGAATGCTTCACCTGCAAATTAAACTTCTGGGTGACCTTTAAAAATATATTAACTTGAAGCCTCTGCTTTGGTGCCGTCATACATTTCAAAACCCATTTTTATTTTGATTAAGCTTTTAGTCACCTCTCCCAACTATCTCACCGTATCGAGGCATTTTCTTGTTTGTGCTGGTTATCTATTTGTTGTTCCCCTCCTCCCCGCCCGCCACCCTGCACGCGAACCATGGAGAGCACATTGAGACAATTTCTACGCTAAAAGTACGACATAACTGCAAATGACATCGTTATAATTTCAGACAGGAGAAGGCCTTTGGTTTGCAGCCACTGTGCACCTTCCTTGAAGAGGCACAGGCAACATAAGAACATAAGAAGTAGGAGCAGGAGTAGACCATTTGGCCCTTCGAGCCTGCTCCGTCATTCAATAAGATCATGGCTGATCGAAGTCTGGCCTCAACTCCACTTCCCCGCCTGCTCCCCGTAACCCTTGACTCTCTTATCATTCAAAAATCTGTCTATCTCCATCTTAAATATATTCAAAGACCCAACCTCCACAGCTTTCTGGGGTAGAGAATTTCAAAGATTCATGACCCTCTGAGAAGAAATTTTTCCTCATTTTGTTTTAAATATGCAACTTCTTATTCTGAAACTATGCCCCCTAGTTCTAGATTCCCCCATGAGGGGAAACATCCTCTCTGCATCTACCCTGTCAAGCCCCCTCAGAATCATATATGTTCCAATAAGATCACCTCTTGTTCTTCTAAACTCCAAGGAGTACAGGCTCAACCTTTCTTCATATGACAACCCCTTCATCTCCAGAATCAATCTTGTGAACCTTCTCTGGACAGCCTCCAATGCAAGTAAATCCTTCCTTAAATAATGAGACCAAAACTGTATGCTGTAGGCCAGGTGTGGTCTTGCCAAAGCCCTGTACAGTTGGAGCAGGACTTCCCTACTTTTATACTCCATCCCCTTTGCAATAAAGGCCAGCATTCCATTTGCCTTCCTGATTACTTGCTGCCGGAATCGGAGTCAGAAAGGCAGAATGCGGGGTGGGGGGCGGGGAGGAGGGGAAGAACAAATAGATAACCAGCACAAACAATAAAATGCCTAGACATGGTGAGATAGTTGGGAGAGGTGACTAAAAGCTTAATCAAAATAAAAATGGGTTTTCAAATGTATGACGGCACCAAAGCAGAGGCTTCAAGTTAATATATGTTGCCTCCCTGGTGCAAGGGTCAAGGATGTCTCGGAGCGGGTGCAGGACTTCTGAAAAGGGAGGGTGAACAGCCAGTTGTCGTGGTGCATATAGGTACCAACGATATTGGTAAAAAACGGGATGAGGTCTTACGAGACGAATTTAGGGAACTAGGAGTTAAATTAAAAAGTAGGACCTCAAAAGTAGTAATCTCAGGATTGCTACCTGTGCCAGGTGCTAGTCAGACTAGGAATTGCAGGATAGCTCAGATGAATACGTGGCTTGAGCAGTGGTGCAGCAGGGAGGGATTCAAATTCCTGGGGCATTGGAACCGGTTCTGGGGGAGGTGGGACCAGTACAAACCGGATGGTCTGCACCTGGGCAGGACCGGAACCAATGTCCTAGGGGGAGTGTTTGCAAGTGCTGTTGGGGAGGAGTTAAACTAACATGGCAGAGGGATGGGAACCAATGCAGGGAGACAGAGGGAAATAAAATGGAGCCAGAAGCAAAAGATAGAAAGGAGAATAGTAAAAGTGGAGAGCAGGGAAACCCAAGGCAAAAAACAAAAAGGGCCACATTACAGCAAAATTCTAAAGGGGCAAAGTGTGTTAAACAGAAAAGCCTGAAGGCTCTGTGCCTCAATACGAGGAGTATTCGGAATAGGGTGGACAAATTAACTGCGCAGATAGCAGTTAACGGGTATGATGTAATTGGCATCACAGAGACATGGCTCCAGGGTGACCAAGGCTGGGAACTCAACATCCAGGGGTATTCAACATTTAGGAAGGATAGACAGAAAGGAAAAGGAGGTGGAGTGGCATTGCTGATTAAAGAGGAAATTAATGCCATAGTAAGGTGGGACATTAGTCTGGATGATGTGAAATCGGTATGGGTGGAGCTGCGGAATTCCAAAGGGCAGAAAACGCTAGTGGGAGTTGTGTACAGACCACCAAACAGTAGTAGTGAGATTGGGGACAGCATCAAACAAGAAATAAGGGATGTGTGTAATAAAGGTACAGCAGTTATCATGGGCGAATTTAATCTACATATTGATTGGGCTAACCAAACTGGTAGCAATGCGGTGGATGAGGATTTCCTGGAGTGTATTAGGAATGGTTTTCTCGACCAATATGTCGAGGAACCAACTGGAGAGCTGGTCATCCTAGACTTGGTGGTGTGTAATGAGAAGAGTCTAATTAGCAATCTTGTTGTGCAAGGTTGGTATGCAGATACAGCAGGCGGTTTAGAAAGCAAATGGCATGCTGGCCTTCATAGCGAGGGGACTGAAGGCCGATAAATCCCCGGGGCCTGATATTCTGCATTCCAGAGGACTTAAGGAAGACTTAAGAAATAGTGGCTGCATTGGTGATCATTTTCCAACAGTCTATCGACTCTGGATCAGTTCCTATGGACTGGAGGGTAGTTAATGTAACACCACTTTTTAAAAAGTGAGGGAGAGAGAAAGCGGGTAATTATAGACCGGTTAGCCTGACATCAGTGGTGGGGAAAATGTTGGAATCAATTATTAAGAATGAAATAGCAGCGCATTTGGAAAGCAGTGACAGGATCAGTCCAAGTCAGCATGGATTTATGAAGGGGAAATCATGCTTGACAAATCTTCTGGAATTTTTTGAGAATGTACCTAATAGAGTGGACAAGGGTAAACCAGTGGATGTGGTGTACTTGGACTTTCAAAAGGCTTTTGACAAGGTCCCACACAAGAGATTGGTGTGCAAATTCAAAGCACATGGTATTGGGGTTAATATACTGATGTGGATAGAGAACTGATTGGCAGACAGGAAGCAGAGAGTCGGGATAAATGGGTAATTTTCAGAATGGCAGGCAGTGACTAGTGAAGTGCCGCAGGGCTCAGTGCTGGGACCCCAGCTCTTTACAATATACTTCAATGATTTGGTTGAAGGAATTGAGGATAATATCCCCAAGTTTGCAGATGACATTAAACTGGGTGGCGGTGTGAGCTGTGAGGAGTATACTAAGAGGCTGCAGGGTGATTAGACAGGTTAGCTGAGTGGACAAATGCATGGCAGATGCAGTAAAATGTGGATAAATGTGAGGTTATCCACTTTGGGGGCAAAAATGCAAAGACAGAATATTATCTGAATGGTGGCAGATTAGGAAAAGGGGAAGTGCAACGAGACCTGGGTGTCATGGTTTATCAGTCATTGAAAGTTGGCATACAGGTGCAGCAGGCAGTAAACAAGGCAAATGGTATATTGGCCTTCATAGCTGGGGGATTTGAGTATAGGAGCAGGGAGGTCTTACTGCAGTTGTACAGGACCTTGGTGAGGCCTCACCTGGAATATTGTGTTCAGTTTTGGTCTCCTAATCTGAGGAAGGACGTTCTTGCTATTGAGGGAGTGCAGCGAAGGTTCACCAGACTGATTCCCGGGATGGACTGACATATGAGGAGAGACTGGATAAACTGGGTCTTTATACATTGGAGTTTAGAAGAATGAGAGGGGATCTCATAGAAATATACAAAATTCTGACGGGACGGGACAGGTTAGATGCGGGTCGATTGTTCCCATGTTGGAGAAGTCCAGATCCAGCGGATACAGCCTTAGGATAAGGGGTAGGCCATTTAGGACTGAGATGAGGAGAAACTTCTTCACTCAGAGAGTTGTTAACCTGTGGAATTCCTTGCTGCAGAGAGTTGTTGATACCAGTTCATTGGATATATTCAAGAGGGAGTTAGATATGGCCCTTATGGCTAAAGGGATCAAGGGGTATGGAGAGAAAGCAGGAAAGGGGTTCTGAGGGAATGATCAGCCATGATCTTATCGAATAGTGGTGCAGGCTTGAAGGGCCGAATGGCCTACTCCGACACCTATTTTCTATGTTTCTATGTTACCTGCATACTAACTTTCTGTGTTTTTTGCACAAGGACCCCCAGATCCCTCTGTAGTACAGCATTTTGTAATCGCTCCCCATTTAAATAATAATTTGCTTTTTTATTTTTCCTATCAAAGTGGAGAACCTCACATTTTCCCACATTATATACCATCTGCCAAATTTTTGCCCACTCACTTAACCTATCTACATCCCTTTGCAGATTCTTTGCATCATCCTCATAACTTGCTTTCCCACCTATCTTTGTATCACCAAACTTGGCTACATTACACATGGCCCCTTCATCCAATTCATTAATATAGATTGTAAATAGTTGAGGACCCAGCACCGATCCCTGCGGCACCCCTCTAGTTACATTTTTCCAACCGGAAAATGACCCATTTATTCCGACTCTCTGTTTTCTGTTAGTTATCTAATCCACTATCCACGCTAATATATTACCCCCAAAAACCCCGTGAGTTTTTATCTTGTGCAGTAACCCTTTGTGTGGCTACCTTTAATTGATGCCTCATTTCCCATCTAAACAAGTGTGCCATCAATAAGCAATGCTGGTAACGCTGGCCTGATGCCTGACCCGTGATAATGAGGTCACTGCACCCAGGTGAACAAGTGTCTTGCGATATGCATTCAACCCCTACTTGCCCGTTTTCAGGTGCGATCGAATTTCGAGGCCCATATTTTGTGTTGATGTAAAGATGTTTTTTAAATGGTGATTAGAAAGTTGCAGATTTTTTTAAAAAGTAACTACTGGCAGCTTTAGGATTCTGGAGACAAATAGAAGGGTTAGAAACAAACTGATAGTGAAGAGGGCATGTGGAATTCCGGGAAGGACAGCAAATTGGATTCAAAACTGATTAGAGGGAAAGAAATGGAGTGTAGATTTAAAGGCAGTTTGTTCATGATTGGAATTGAGTAGATGTGTCTAACAGAGAGATTTAGAGGTTGAGGTTCACAAGTCATTAAAATCAGTACCTCAAGTTGATGAAGCAATTAAAAAATAACTCATGGAAGACTGGGTTTTACGATAAGTGCTATTGAATACAAATGTCGAGATGTAATGGATAAGTCCCTACAAAACCTTATTAAGACCACATTTAGAGTGAGTACAGTTTTGAGGCATCACACTGTAAGAAGGATCTTGAGATAATAGAGAGGATATAATGCAGATCCAGTAGAATGCTGCCTGGTATGAGGAAATACAAATATGAAGACTTGGAAGAACTGGGACTGGTTTCATTGAAATAGGAGTTATGGGGGGATATGATACAGTTGGGATAGGGTAGATAGAAATAAAAGAGGTGAAATTGGTTTTCGGTAGTGGTGCAAATTGGGCTGGCTTTACACCATGCCCAATTTTCTTTCCATTGACTTGGGCTGCAGATTCACGATCATCTGTTCCCTGCGCCCTTTGAGGACCAAATTCACCCCCAGACTGTTTCTAATGGCTGAGGGGTCTAGAATGAGGGGGCATAGAATTAAAAATAAAATTCAGAACAGAGCGGCGGAGAAGGATTTTTACACAAACGGTATTGAGGCTGTGGAATGCAGTTAAAAAAAGTTATTTGGCTGTGAAACACTTTTGGATGTCCTGAAAGGCATGTTTGACAAATTTGCTGGAGTTCTTTGAGGATGTAACGAACAAGGTGGATAAAGGGGAACCAGTGGATGTGGTATATTTGGACTTCCAGAAGGCATTTGACAAGGTGCCACATAAAAGGTTACTGCACAAGAAAGAAGTTCACGGGGTTGGGGGTAATATATTAGCATGGATAGAGGATTGGCTAACTAACAGACAACAGAGAGTTGGAATAAATGGTTCATTCTCTGGTTGGCAACCAATAACTAGTGGGTGCTGCAGGGATCAGTGCTATGACCTCAACTATTTTCAATCTATATTAACGACTTGGAAGAAGGGACTGAGTGTAACGTAGCCAAGTTTGCTGACGATACAAAGATGGAAGGAAAAGCAATGTGTAAGGAGGACACAAAAAAATCTGTAAAAGGACATAGACAGGCTAAGTGAGTGGGCAAAATTTTGGCAGATGTAGTATAATGTTGGAAAGTGTGAGGTCATGCACTTTGGCAGAAAAAAAATCAAAGAGCAAGTTATTATTTAACTGGAGAAAGATTGCAAAGTGCCGCAGTACAGCGGGACTTGGGGGTACTTGTGCATGAAACACAAAAGGATTGTATGCAGGTACAGCAAGTGATCAGGAAGGCCAATGGTATCTTGGCCTTTATTGCAAAGGGGATGGAGTATAAAAGCAGGGAAGTCTTACTACAGCTATATGAGATATTGGTGAGGCCACACCCGGAACACTGCGTGCAGTTTTGGTTTCCATATTTACAAAAGGATATACTTGCTTTGGAGGCAGTTCAGAGAAGGTTCACTAGGTTGATTCTGGGGATGAGGGGGTTGACTTACGAGGAAAGGTTGAATAGGTTGGGCCTCTACTCATTGGAATTCAGAAGAATGAGAGGTGATCTTATCGAAACATATAAGATTATGAGGGGGTTTGACAAGGTGGATGCAGAGAGGATGTTTACACTGATGGGGGAGAATAGAAATTATCTTAGAATAAGGGGCCGCCCATTTAAAACAAAGATGAGGAGAAATTTCTTCTCTGAGGGTTGTAAATCTGTGGAATTCGCTGCCTCAGAGAGTTGTGGAAGCTGGACATTGAATAAATTTAGGACAGAAATAGGCAGTTTCTTAAACAATAAGGGGTAAGGGGTTATGGGGAGCGGGCGGGGAAGTGGAGCTGAGTCCATGATTGGATCAGCCATGATATTGAATGGCGGAGCAGGCTCGAGGGGCCGTATAGCCTACTCCTGTTCCTATTTCTTATGTTCTTATCTGCACACAAGTTTTTTCTTTCTGCAGTGGCGCTATTCGAAGAAGAGCCGGGAAGTTCTCCTGGTGTCCAGGCCAACAGTTATCTCTCAGCCAATGTTCCCAAAACAGAGTAACTAGCTATTTATCTCACTTCTATTTGTGGAATCTTGCTGTGTGTACATTTGCTGTCCCCTTTGCCTACAACAAAACAGTGACCACACTGCAAAAGTAGCTTGTTGGCTGTCAAATGCTTTGGAAAGTATTGAGAACTTTAGAGGCATTGTACAAATGCAAGTTCTTCTTCTTTCTAAATTATGATCCTCGCTCAAATAATGTCACTTTTGTTAAATGAAGAAAAATAAAGAAATCGAAAGTTATTTTATAATCTTATTTTACTCTTCACTTCTTCTGGGACCATCTTGTACAATAATGCACAGACAACCATTGCAGAGATTTTCGCGTTCATTCTCAGGGCTTGACAATTACTTGGAAGCACTGGCCACTGAGTGACATTAGCACTGAGAAAATCACTAACTGACGGTGACATTTTATTGCAAGGGGATGCTGTGCTCCCAGAGGGCAGTACCTTTCCACTTTGCATCGCGTACCATATTTGAGTGAGCTTTCCGTGGAGCATGCAGTAAAGTTGCGGCCCATTTAACATTCCAGCAGGTGGCACCCAATTCCTCATGTTGTGACATTTCTGGAGTCCAATGACAATGGTCGAGTAAGAAGAAGTGAACTGCTCCATACTGGTAGAACGTAGTTTGTTGAGGTGCCAATTAGTCAGCATACCGAAGAGAATATTTTGATTGTAATTGTACCACTCAGACAACAACATTTACACCTTTGAATTATTCGATTGACAAAGTCTGCACATTGAACGCATTTAATGCATTCCACAGATTATATGTTACAAGCAGGAAGATGATTATTTTAGATATAACTCACCACCTTTAGTGTTTTAACGTGCAACTGTATTATTGACAATTTTGAGATGAAAGATTGATTGTAATCAGTGAAAAAAAAATTCAAAAGACCCATAAAAGGGCCAGTGTCATGAGGGACTTTTCAAGCAGATTCAATTCCTGAAGCAGCCAGGCACATCGTACTCTGGAAACTATATTTCCATTTCCGATCTTACAGTGTGTGCTTCAGTAATTTTATTTTTATTTTTCACTTTTGTCAATTTTGCAGGTCTGTTTACCATCGTGAACTTCAAAAGGGAATTGGATATACACTTGAAAAGGAGAAAATTGCAGGGCTATGGGGAAAAAGCAGGAGAGTGGGTCTAATAGCTCTTACCTCGAAAGGATAGTTCTTTCCAAGAGCTGGCTCAGACACAATAGCCTCCTTCTGTGTTGAGTGATTCTAAGATTCTATGTGTTAAACTTACGTAAAAATCGCCCTTCCAACTCCGAAGTCTCCGAGCAGCATGAATGCTCCTGAAGGATGTCGGTAGCTCAGCGCCCTGCGACCCTATGGCTATTGTTACATCCTCCAGCTGCCTTGGCAACATTCAGACTTAGATTAATTGAGATTTTCTCCATCTCAATGTTAGGGAAACCAAAGTTGCCTTATCTGACTCTAGCCAGCACCTACATACTTCTGACTTTTCATCCACCAAACTCACTGGCTGCTGCCTTCGGCTAATTCCAATCATACACAACCTTGGCATCCTACATCATCCTGAGCTGAACTTTCTTCCTCACATCGTGCATGCCGATCATCGGTGTGTTCGTGGTCCAGTCTCAGGTCAGCATTCTCTGTTACAAATCAGCACAGCCCCACCTCCCGATGCACCCCATCCCCCATTCCACTCTTAGCCATGTCAGTGGCAAATACACCGTATATGTTCAACTTCAGTACACAGAGGCTGAAACCTGGGCCAGAATCGCTAACTGTGCATAAGGAGGTAGAGTGGATCCAAGGGAGAAGGTGGGGGGAGAATGCTAGAGGAGGGCAGGGCAGGAAATGAATGCAAGAGGAGGTCAGAGGGCAGAATATATGGGAAAGTGATGGGCAAAGGGTGGGGGCTTAATGTATAGCAAGGGTATGGGACAGAATGTGTTGTCATAGGGTGCATAATGCATGGCAGGTGGGAAATGAATTGGAAAGAGCAAGTGGGGGCATTGAAAGAGGAAGGGATAGATGGTATTGAAGAGGAGAATGAATGGGAAAACAATGTCAATGAAGTGGAAAGTAAATAGATGAAGGAGGGGGGGGGAAACAGATTTTTTTTTTAATTATTTGCTCTTGGGATATGGGTGTCGCTGGCAAGGCCAGCATTTATTGCCCATCCCTTGCGATTCCTGTGGTAAATGTACTCCCACAATGTTGTTAGGTAGGGAGTTCCAGGATTTTGACCCAGAGCCAATGAAGGAATGGTGATATATTTCCAAGTCAGGATGGTGTGTAACTTGGAGGTGATGGTGTTCCCATGCGCTTATTGCCCCTGTCCTTCCAGGTGATGGAGGTCACGGATTTGGGAGGCTCTGTCGACGAAACCTCGGCGAGTTGCCGCAGTGCTTCTTGTTGATGATGAGGAAGGTCAGAGGAAAAGAGGCAATAGCTTTTGGGCAAAAGTCTGAGACAGCAGCATGCACACTACTGAAGGATTTAGGTAGATGCTGCCACTTACTCAACACCCTGTAGGCTCCTGGACTCTGGAGAAGCTCAGAACAGTGTTTTGGAGGGTGAAGAGAGAAGAAGCTGGGAGTGGCACATTGGGGTGGGAATGCCAATGATTGGTAGCAAGCACTCTAGGGAGGAGAGAAAAGTACAAGATTAAATGGGGAAGAGAGGAATCTTAGCTAAATTGAGGGAGAGAAGAGTGCCATGTTGAATTGAGGAGGGAGAGGGTATGAGACTGCCAGTATGAACTTGGAGGGAATGTAAAGAGAGTGCCTTAGTGCAAGGGTGGGGAGTTGGATAGAAATATGGAAATTTACAGCGCAGAAGGAGGCTACTTCGACCCATCATGTCCGCACCGGCTGACAAAGAGCCACATGGCCCTCGGTCAGCAGCCCTGAAGGTTACATGTAAACCAATGAACAATGGCAGAAAGGTAAAGAGCACCCAGCCCAACCGGTCCACCCCACATAACTGTGATACCCCTTAAACTGAAACATTCTACTTTCCGCCCCAACCGGAGCCGGATGGGACCCTGTTTCTCTGAACTGGGTCTGGAGAGGGTAGAGTGCTTTGTGAACTGGGGCAATGGGGAGGTTGGATGTGGGACAGAGGCTGTTGAGTGGATTTCAGTCTGATTCATTCCCCTTTACGTTTTAGCAGGTGAGTGTTTTCTACCTTCTCATAGCCCAAAAAACAGGAATATTTGACAGACACTTCATGTATGTATTATTAGAATCTATTATTAAGGATGTGGTAACAGAGCACTTAGAAAATAATAATAGGATTGGGAAGAGTTCACATGGATTTATGAAAGGGAAATCATGTTTGACAAATCTGTTAAGAGTTTTTTGAGGTTGTAACTAGCAGAATAGATAATGGGGAACCAGTGAATGTGGTGTATTTAGATCTTCAGAAGGTATTCGATAAGGTGCCACACAAGAGGTTATTGAACAAAATTAGGGCTCTTGGGATTGGGGGTAATATAGTAGCATGGATTGACCATTGGTTAATGGATAGAAAACAGAGAGTAGGAATAAACGGGTCATTTTTGGGTTGGCAGACTATAACTAGTGGGGTAACGCAAGGATCAGAGCTTGGGCCCCAGCTATTCACAATCTATATCAATGATTTGGAGATTTGCTGATGATACAAAGCTAGGTGGGAATGTAAATTGTGAAGAGAATGCAAAGAGACTTCAAGGGGCTATAGAGAGGCTAAGTGAGTGGGCAAATTTTGGAGAAATGTGAAGTTATCCACTTTGGTAGGAAAAATACAAAGTCAGAGTTTTTTTAAGTGGTGAGAGAATGGGAAATGTTGGTGTTTGTACACAAATCATTGACAGTTAACACACAGGCACAGCAAACAATTAAGAAAGCAAATGCTATGTTGGCCTTTATTATAAGAGGATTTGAGTATAAGAGTAAAGACATCTTACTGCAATTAAATAGGGCTCTGATGAGACCGCACCTGGAGTATTGTATACAGTTTTGGTTTTCTTATCGAAGGAAGGATACATTTGCCATTGAGGGAGTGCAACTAAGGTTCACCAGACTGATTCCTCGGATGGGGGATTGTCTTATGAGGAGAGATTGAGTCGACTCGGCCTATATTCTCTAGAGTTTAGAAGAATGAGAGGTGATCTCATTGAAACACACACAATTCTTACAGAGCTTGACAGGGTAGATGCAGTGAGGATGTTTCCTCTCGCTGAGTGGCCTAGAACCAGGGGTCATAGTCTCAGAATAAGGGATCAGCCATTTAGGACTGAGATAAGGAGAAACTTCTTCACTGAGAGTGGTGAATGTTTGGAATTCTCTAGCTTAGAGTATATTCAAGACAGAGATCGATGGATTTTTGGATATTAAGAAAATTGAGGGATATGGGGATAGTGCAGGAAAGTGGAGTTGAGGTCAAAAATCAGCCATGATCTCATTGAATGGCGGAACAGGCTCGAGGAGCCGAATGGCCTACTCCTGCTCTTAATTATTATTTTCTTTTGTATGTCAAATCAGTCATTGTAACAAATGAGACCACTTTAAACAAATGAACAGATATTACTTTGCAAATTCAATTTGATGCTCAACATAATTGAAATAAGTAAGTTGCATTTCATTCAATGTACTTATCCTGTACATGTCAACTTGGTGTCAGGAGTTTCTTTTGTCTGAAAATGATTTCACTTATGGGAGATATTATAATGAACATAAGCTTTGAGACAGGCAGACAGATCGAAAGAATAATGCAACATGCCTGAAAGGCCTCTGGTTTTCATGGAATAACTGACAAAATTGTGGATTATGATTCTTACAAATTGTTACACAATCCTGTTTTATATAGTTATTTTCAGTGTCAAGCGAAAATGGTTATGATCACAATTTCCCGTCTGCTTTTCAACCTTCAAGTTGTTAACTTGTACGTCCTTAGGTACCCTTAGGCAAATCTAGCAGTCCATCCTTTATTGTTAAATATACTGATTAAGGAAACAGTCCTTAGTACATTCTGAGTACTCCTTCCCATTTAGACCAGTCTAATCTTAGGATAGTTAAAGAGCCCTATTATTCTAACTCTGTTAACTACGATGTGAATTGCTCACAAGTCAGATGTCTAGGTTTTTTCCCCGCCATGATTCAGTGGACAAAAGCATATTCCTGACAGAGGATGAGGAGGAAATGGGTCAGCAACAACAAAGAAAGGGTTGTCAATCAGTCAGAAAAAGAGTCACCGAATATGAACTTGTCACTTGAACAGCACCATGCAAAACAATTGCTGGATTAGGCTTCACCTGGTCAAAAGGGTGGTGAGAGTTTTTATTGAGCCTACAACCAGTGAAACTTTTCCAGGCAAGGCTGAGTAAAGATAAGAAAGCATTCTATGTTGCAATGAGTTTCTGAATCCAAGTCATTGATGTAAAATAGAAATTGTAGTGGTATCAGTTACCCTGGAGCACTTCCCTCCCACAATGCTGATACAACTAATACCCATATGTTCTACCTTTCAGCTAATCTCTAATCTACTCCCAAGATTTACCCTGATTCCCCACCTCATTGAGCCTTTGTCAAATGTTTCTTTGGATATCTAGGTAGATCACAACATGGAGCTTTCCACAGTCTGCTTAGGATGTCACCTCCTCAAAAATGTCAAGGAGATATGTCAGGAAAGTTCCATGTAGACTGGAGGTTGTTCTTGGGGCATGTCTTGATCCTGCTTCCACACGTATCTCAGAATACTGCACAAAATGTAATTATTCAAAGGCACAACACGTCCCGGGGTGGCGATGATGACAAAAAACACTGGAGCTTCATTCTTGTGGTTTATGATGTGATGTGACATTCCCTTGTAACACAGTTCAGCTGATGTGTTCTCTTACATTTAAAGACCACATGTTGACTTGCAAGACTGTAGTTTTTGAACTATGTTGTGAACTCATCATCATCATCTGCTCAGCTGTGATCACAATTAGGTTGCGTGAGTCCTCCGAACAAACCTGAATAATTGATAACAGCATCATGATGTTTCAAAAACAGAAGGAAACATAAGGGAAAGCTCATTTGGTCCAGTTAAAATTCACACACTCCCATTATAGTTTTCATCTGCATTTTGAATGTCTCCAGTAAGAAACAAGTTGCCAAGCCAGCTTATCTGGAGAATTTACTATTTTGTTACCTGATTCACTTTGCTGTACATTGAAAGGATAAAGATATCTAACCTGCAAGTCTTGTTCTGTTTGTGAGTAGATTAAGTGTTGCTATGTGCTTTTCTGAAGGACATGCTCAACTCAACCTGAAGGTATCAAAGGTTTAATAGATAACAATTGGCTGGTGCACCTGTCCCGGACTGATTGTGGGCATTTGTTCTGAAATATTTTGTTGAGAAACTCATTGCATTTACTGACTTCTGAAGGTGACTTTTTCAATCCTATAATTGTTTAATGACTGGTGCGATATACATAAGCATTTGCAGTTATAGTTGCTAATTCTCCCTTTCCTACTTTTTCCCCCTCCATTTAGTAGTTCCTTCTGGGCAATGTACCTGAGCAAGAGGGTGGTTGGTCTTTTCTTCGTCAGCCAGCAGAAAATGTTTAAGAGCAGCTTAGATTTCTATGGATCTTTCTCTCTCTCTCGTGAGGAAGTATTTGACCTCCAATGAAAGCAGGATCAGGAGCTTCAGTGAGCTGCCGAATTAAATCCATGTGGCACCATTCACTAACAACGGAGCCGGTGTCTGCAGCCCTCTATTCTTAAGCACAATAGATGCTCTCGAGTGTATTTCCCCAACAACACACACACTTGAATGAATACTTAATTGCGTTTACTAAAGAGCGACACGATGGCCTCAGTGGAAGTAACCCTCTTTAGCCTTATGTGAATAGTTTAACTCTTTTAGAGTCTACCTGCAAAAACATAAAACATTAAATCGTGCCACCCAACCTGGGTGACACACCAGACATTTACAAGGCCCTTTTTTTTCCTTTTTTTGTTTTTTTTGAGTTTTTTTTTTGTTTTTGTTTTTTTGGGCACGAAAATCACAATTTTCCAGTGCCCCCTAAAAAAGGGAAGGGGACACTAAAAGCACCGGTAATTAAAACAAAATAAACTTTAAAACGTAAAATCAAATTAAAATTTGGTTGCCGGGCGTGATGATGCACTCCAGTCCCTCCGGTGCCCACCTCTCGCGGAAGGCCGCGAGCATACCGGTGGACACCGCGTGCTCCATCTCCAAGGACACCCTGGACCGGATGTAAGAGCGGAAGAGAGGCAGGCAGTCAGGTTGGACGACCCCCTCGACCGCCCGCTGCCTGGACCGGCTGATGGCACCCTTGGCCGTGCCCAGGAGCAGTCCTACGAGGAGGCCTTCGGACCTACCCGCTCCCCTCCGCACAGGGTGCCCAAAGATCAGGAGAGTGGGACTGAAGTGCAGCCAGAATTTCAGGAGCAGCCCCTTCAAATAATAAAACAGGGGCTGCAACCTTGTGCATTCCATAAAAACATGGAACACGGACTCTTCCAGACCGCAGAAATTGCAGGCAGCCTGGGAGTCCGTGAACCGGCTTAAAAATTTGTTGCACGGCACTGCTCCGTGCACCACCCTCCAGGCCAAGTCCCCAATGAATAGTGGGAGGACCCCTGCGTAGAGTGCCCTCCATCGGGGACCCCCGCCTCCTCCGGACGGCAAGATGGTACGCCATGGCGTGTCCGGACGGCCGGTGAGGATGGCAAAGTTGAGGGTGTGCAGGAGCAGCCCGTACAGGAAACCCCTCCGCGCGGAACTGAAAGGCATGGAGGGGATTTCCCCGAAGCGGCTCAAGTTGTGAGGCGCCGGCCCCCGAGGGAGGTTCCGGGGTTTGGCGCCGATGAGGAATTCCGTCCGGACGGGGGTCAGTTCGGACGGGATCTCCCCACGTGCTTGAGCCTCCTCGATGCACCTAACGGAGTCAGGGCCCAGAGCTGTTTTTAGCGACTCGATGGCATCGGCCGCGTGGCGGACGTTGGCAGAATTTAGGCGCCGCGCCAGCGTGTCTGGCGCCATCCAGCCCGCTCCTCCGCCATCGAGCTATGTGAATAGTTTATCTGGAATCTGGGTCAGCAGCTGCAGGTCTTGTGCCTGGCCAATCAGAGGTGAGCTGTTAGTAAGCGAACCTTTGATTGGGTGTCTGTATTTTTCTTTCATTTTCTTGTTTAACTGAAAGATATTGATCTTAACATTGACATGGGTTGTGATGTAGTATGTTGGATACACACTACATGAATTTCAATTTCTAAGACTCGAAATTGCTTCAAGGCGCTTCAGAGACATGCAATGCTAAAGGCAAGATTGATTCAGGTATGTATGAGTAGAACATGTTATTTCTAGTAAATAATGCCATGCAGCAGGGTTATACAGTACCGGGCCACGGGGGAAATTTTGATTTCATCCTGCTGCATCATCATTTTCAAAAAATATTTATTTTCATTCCCCCAGTCATTCTAAATCCTGTCCCTCCCCGGTTGTTCCTTAACCCCGCCCACTTTTCTAGCTGTGGCCCATTATAATCCTGAGAAACCTCTCCCGCCCCACCTTCCCTGCTGTGGACCACGACATAGCTCGAGTTAAGTCCCCAGTCCAAATTTGTTTTCAAAAATGTGGGTGAGAACATAGGGCTAGACTTTAGGCTCTTCTGTTTTCGGGGCGAAAACGCAGGCAGGACGGGAAAGTTACCGGTCGGAAATAGGTTGCAGTTTAATAAGGAATTGTCACCATCTGGGCTCTGCGCCAGGGGGCTCAGCGCGAAGGGAGGCATTGTATAACTTTCGAGGCGCAAAAATGGGAAACTCGCGAACTAAAGTGCTGGGCCGTGTGTGCTCTCAGAGAGGCCTTGGGGCGGTGGTCGGGGGGGGGGGGGAGGAGAAATATACCCAAAACATTGCTCGTGATACCACAATGCAAATCGTGAAAAAAATATTTAAAGAACAAACATCCGCACTTAACTTTAAAGCAATTTACCATCCTCACTGCCGCTGACATGGCTGGATCGTTCTGCTTTCTCAGGAGGTCATTGCAAGGTCGGATTTCAGACCTCGAACAGGCCGGGTTCGAGTCAAACCTCAAATGACGTCGCAACGAGAGGCGTTGCACACCCAGTGCAACTCTTCCAGCGCCGCTGCAAAACCCGACCCGAGGATCGTGACCGGGCGCAGGAGAACTCGCTGCCTGATTTCACGCTGCTCCGGGGCGAAAACCGGACCGCGAAGGACCGGAAAACCCAGCCCATTATCTGCAGATTTTAATCCTGGAGAAAAAAAGATGCTGAATCAGAATGTAAAAATATGTCAGACTACATGCAGGAAAGCTTGCAAACATCTTTTACATTATTTATGCTACACCTACAGAAAATAAAAGTTGTCATTCACGAAAATGGAAAACAGAAATAATACACTTTATCCACGCAATTAAAAATTTATCAATACAAAACCAAAGTATATTATCTTGCCTTTGAAGTTCTTGAATTATGTAATCCCATTCGTAGCTCTTTCAGAAGTTGTTTACATTTTATTACATTAATCTATTTAATGATACTCTAGCTCATTAGGTTGCAGCATGCATACCATGTTCATATGCAAGGTATTTAAAGATATATTTCTTTGTCTAGTCATTCAACATCCCAGTCAGAGCTTAAAAAAATCTGTGAAGATGGGAGGAAAAGCAATGTGTGAGAAGGACACAAACAATCTGTAAAAGGACATAGACAGGCTATGTGAGTGGGCAAAAATTTGGCAGATGGAGTATAATTTTGGAAAGTGTGATGTCATGCACTTTGGCAGAAAAAATAAAAGAGCAAGTTATTATTTAAATGGAGAAAGATTGCAAAGTGCCGCAGTACAGCAGGACCTGGGGTACTTGTGCATGAAACACAAAAGGATAGTATGCAGGTACAGCAAGTGCTCAGGAAGGCCAATGGTATCTTAGCCTTTATTGCAAAGGGGATGCAGTATAAAAGCAGGGAAGTCTTGCTACAGCTATACAGGGTATTGGTGAGGCCAAACATGGAATACTGTGTGCAGTTTTGTTTTCCATATTTACGAAAGGATATACTTGCTTTGGAGGCAGTTCAGAGAACGTTCACTCGGTTGATTTCGGAGATGAGGGGGTTGACTTATGAGGAACGGTTGAGTAGGTTGGGCCTCTGCTCATTGGAATTGAGAAGAATGAGAGGTGATCTTATCGAAACATATAAGATTATGAAGGGGCTTGAGAAGATGAATGCAGACAGAATGTTTCCACTGATGGGGAAGACTAGAACTAGAGGGCATAATCTTCGAATAATGGGCCGCCCATTTAGAACTGAGATGAGGAGAAATTTCTTCTCTCAGAGGGTTGTAAATCTGTGGAATTTGCTGTTTCAGAGAGCTATGGAAGCTGGGACATTGAATAAATTTAAGACAGAAAGAGACAGTTTCTTAAACGTTAAGGGGATAAGGGGTTATGGGGAGCAGGCGGGGAAGTGGAACTGAATTCATGATCAGATCAGCCATGATCTTATTGAATGGTGGAGCAGGCGAGAGGGGCCATATGGCCTACACCTGCTCCTATTTCTTATGTTCTTATATTCTTATTATCTACTACATTCCCATTTCCCAGGCGCAAAGTAGAATTCTTGTATTCCTAGAGCTTAAAAGAATTAGAGCTGATCTAATTGAAACATAACATTCTTGAGGGGCTTGACAGGGTTAATGCTGACAAAATGTTTCATTGGCTGGAGAATCTAGAACGCGGGGTCACAGTCTCAGAATAAGAGGTCGACTATTTAGGACAGAGAAGAGGAGAAATTTCTTCACTCAGAGGGTGGTGAATCTTTGGAATTTTCTATGCCAGAGGGCTGTGAAAGCTAAGACATTGAGTATATTCAAAACTGAGGTTGATACATTTTTGGGAATTAAGGGATATGGAGATAGTGCAGGAAGGCAGAGTTGAAGCAGAAGATCAGGCATGATCTTGTTGAATGTTGGAGCAGGCTCAAATGGCCAAGTGGCCTTCTCCAGCTCCTATTTTTTACGTTCTTATCTTATGTTCTTCTGTACAAAGGGACAGAAACCCATGATGCTGGGTCTCCAGCCCTATAAATCCAGGAATTTCCTGCTGATATCGTGAGTAATGGACACAAAGCTATGGAAGTGAGCTGGGAAAAGCCTGAGGAGGCATTCCACCTCATTGTCTAAAGAGATCATCGGCTGGGCTCCCATTTCGAGGAGTGCTTAAAGTTGGTAGCCCTTTCAACCTGAGACCTTTGGAGTAGAGGATTTTGGAGGAGCAGGAGCAGGCAGAAAGAGGTTGATCCTTGATGGATCCTTGGGGCTGGCGCCCTTCTGGTTTCCTTTTTCTGTCCAGCTGCCAGAAGGCATCGAGGCCAACAGCTGCCGTTGGGTTTTTATCTCCGAGGAGTGAACTGCACCCGGGGAATGTCAAGCCATGTAATGACCTAAATACAGAAATCTAGGAGCGGAAGAAAGAAAGACTTGCATTTATATAGCGCCTTTCAGTTATATGTTAGATATAGTCCTTACTACTAGGGGGATCAAGGGGTATGGCGAGAAAGCAGGAATGGAGTACTGAAGTTGCATGTTCAGTCATGAACTCATTGAATGGCGGTGCAGGCTCGAAGGGCCGAATGGCCTACTCCTGCACCTATTTTCTATGTTTTCTATGTTTTCACGACCATCGGACGTTTCAAAGTGCTTTACAGCCAATGAAGTACTTTTTTGTAAGGTAGGAACCGCAACAGCCAACTTGCGCACAGCAAGCTCCCACAAACAGCAATGTGATAATGACCAGATAGTCTGTTTTTGTTCTGTTGATTGAGGGATAAATATTGGCCAGGACACCGGGTATCACTCCCCTGCTCCATTTCGAAATAGTGGCCGTGGGATCTTTTTCGTTCCTCTGAGAGAGCAGGCGGGGCCTCGGTTTAACATCTCATTTGAAAGGCAGCACCTCCGACAGTGCAGCACTCCCTCAGCACTGCACCGGAGTGTCAGCCTAGATTTATGTGCTCGGCCTACTGACTCAGAGGCGAGTGTGCTACCAATGTGCCAAAGCTGACAGACTAGGTAACTTCAACAACTGTGTGAAACAATAGCTTACTATATTTTCTTTGCATTTCTCAGACCTTGGTTTGATTCCAGCCAAGACTTATAACAGGCAAGGGTCCTAAATTTAAATTTATTTGGGCTATCTCTACTAAGTTTGTAATGGAGCTGAGTTTGAACTGCAAAACCGCCCATAATTTTGGTGGTCTGTTTCAGCGCGCTCAACTTCAGCCATAAGCATGTTGTGTGAAATTAAAATGTCATACTGGTGCAATAGGGTTTGCACTTGAGAAGTGGGGTAACAAAATATTGTTCGCTAGAGGGAGCTTTAGTGTACACTGTATTGTATCTGGTCTATGAATGCTAGCGACTGAAACAATGCACAAATGGAAAAATAATGTGACCTCCAACAATGTCACTGCTTACATTGGTCATCACATTAATGCTATCTGTCCAGAAAGATGACCAGACCTCGGGCAGAGAATGACAAAAGTGTTTGATAGTATTCACTGTGCCACCATGCAGCCCGTGCCACTTTTCACCTGTGTGAAGGCAGGGGGTCATGTAATCAGCTGCATGGTTTCATTTGGACGTCAAAGTCATCCATGTTGAAAGGAAAAAGTGCTTATTTTCAGGAAATACCTGTCGTGTCAGAACATCTTGATGTACTCAGATGGACATTCTCAATGAACAGTCAGCCCTGCAAGCTATTTCCTAATTCAAGTGCCTGGAAAGTGACAACTGAAGCAGATTGAACATGTCGTGACAAGATGTTATGAAATATGTGTGTGTGTATATATATATATATATATATATTTACGTGTGTGTGTGTGATACATAAATAAATTTAAGTCCGTTTTCAAGTTTACAGAAAACACTTTTGAGTTGAAGAATCTTCTGATTGCATGTATTTCAATACACATGCAGTTTAATACTTCAAAATGATGGAGAAAGCGGGTATGCCATGAAACTGTTTTCTGATGGTGCTCCTCTGTCAGGAGAAGCGATATGGAGCTCTGCCACTCTGGGTTTATCAGCGATTACCTGGCTTATGCAATTAGACGTGACATCTTGGTAGACGCTCACGGTAATATCTCCAGGTTCTGCACAAAGTGAGAGGCTTACAAGGTGAGAGCAGCTGTTCCTGTCACACTACCAACAGCATGGGGCTCCCAGCAGAATCCATTTTAAAATTAGCCCTCAACTCCCTGGCAGAGGTCAGAATCTATTTGCTTGTACAACAAAAATCACCGGAAATACTGGTTGTTTGCCAGGCCAAGAACACTGAGGCAACCTCTATTTGATCTGCATCATTAAAAAAATACACCTGTTATAAATGTTGTGGTGTAGATTTATTTTTGCAGTATACAAGTTGTGACGTAGATATTTTGTCTCCAGGCGTCTTTTTATATTAACAAGGAAAAGGCAGAGGCTGCATTTCCAAATTGGAACAGTTTATTTACCAGAGTCTTTCCTGCACAGAGGCAGTACAGGTTGAACCTCACTTATCCGGAACCGTCTGGACCTGGGCTGTGTCAGATAAGGGATTTTTCCGGACGAGGGGTGGTCATGTTAAATTGGATGGTACAGGAACTGAGCAAGGGGATATCATGGCTAGCTGGCTTGGCGCTGAGAGTGCGGCAGAGAGATCAGGGGGGCAGGGGTGAGGGGGTGGGGGGGCGGTGGCAGTGGATCACGGGGACAGGCCAGCGATTGCGGGAGTCGACAGTGAGGAAGGACTACAATTTGTTCATGTCTGAGTTCTGCACATGCGCCACCCGTTGGCCGGGAATGGTTCTGGATGAGGGGTGGTTCTGGATAAGGGAGTTCTGGATAAGGGAGGTTCAACCTGTATCACAGTTTTTACAATGACTCGTGCTATATACATATGCGTTTGCATTTTTAAAAAAATCATTCTTGAATGTGAATGTAATGAAAACAATAAATGCTGGAAGTACTCAGCAGGTCAGGCAGCATCTGTGGAGAGAGAAACAGAGTTAACGTTTCAGGTCGATGGCCTTTCATTAGAAGGCTAAGTGGATATTTAATAGAGGATTTTAAAACTGTCAAGAGTTTTGATACCTTGCATAAATAAAGACTATTTATTCTGGTTTGAGAGTTCAGAACAACGGGGCATAACCTTAAAATTTGAACAAGGGGTGATGTCAAGAAGCACTTCTTCACACAAAGGGGAAAGAAAATCTGGAACTCTTTCACCCCTCCCCCAAAATGCTGATGAGGCTCGGTTAATTGAAAATTAAAAACATTTCCCATGATTTTCTGCATTTCCCACAAGTAGTGCAATTTTTTGCCAAGTATTTAATTTTTGCATACAGATCTTGGAGGCAGGGAAAATGCTGGTTTCTCAACAGATCGGAGTGACAAGTCACTTGCCGCGACCAATCATTTGCCGTAGCTATGGTCCCATCATGGCCTATGCATTCCTCTGTGTTGCCCTGTGGCCATCCTCAAACAGTTGTCCTTTTGGACGGTGGCATGCTGTGAGTTTTCCTTTGCTTTGATAGCACCTCATGGGGATAACTTTAACTATTGGTGATTGTGTCGCCCATTCTACACCACGCTGAAGTGAAGAAAAAAAATGTTGGGCAGGTAGCATGATGAGCGGACGATCCGATATTGTCCGTTATACATTGTCGCTAAAAGTTAAAATTATCCCCAGGATTTGACTGAATAGGGAGGATGACAACTTTTGAAACCCATATCTTTCCAAATTAAAATTCCTCGTGGTTTTCTGTTTTTCTCAAGGGAGGGTCGGAAGTTAATGTTTCCTCCCACAAACATATTTTTTTCCATTTTTCATACATCTGATGGCCTCCACGTTTCCTTTATTGAGCTACCCTGGAGAAATTTTAGATACTGCTGGAAAAAGTCTGACAGAATTGATGACAGTCATAACCTGATTTGTATTTTTTTTTAATTGATCACAATAAATTGACTTCTTTCTTATATTCTTATATTTTGATCTGCTTCCACTCCTGGCTATGATTTTCTTTTTAAATGTGAATAGTTTGACCTCGGGTTGTGCAGTCACACACACTGTAAGAATTTCCTTGCCACACAATGATGGTGGATTGCCTGACAACTTCACAGGCAAGACAAGTAAAATCCATTAGTGCTGGATGCATGGCTGATACATATAGCTTTACATATAGGTAACAAAGCATAGAAACCGAACACCTTGTAATGCTTGCAAGATGCGTAGGTCAAACTGTCTGACACTTGGAGAGCTTAATTGCTTGCCTGTTTCTCTCATCAGTTCCTTTGTTTTACAGGGAAAGGTTTTTGGCCTCTTGTACATTGTATCACTATGTCCTTGTAGATCGAAGTGTTTACCTTACTCCCTTAATCCTTTTGCTGAGAACTGGTGATGTTTGAAGTAACTTGCTGGTGAAAGATCAGAATGGAAATAGATTCGGCAGGCTAGAAGCCATGTGCCTGTTTTCACGACAGATTGATTCATGTGTTGAAGACCTTGCTTCAATTTATAATCATAAGTTTTATTTATATAGCGCCTTTAACATAGTAAAACGTCCCTCGGAGCTTCACAATGGTGTTACAGACAAACAGATAAATTTGACACTAAGCCACGGAAGAAATTAAGATCAAATTAAGAAATTAAGATCAAAAGCTTGTTTAAAAAGGTAGGTTTTAACGAGTGTCTTAAAGGAGGAAAGAGAGGTAGAGAGGCATAGAGGTTTAGGGAGAGAGTTCCAGAGCTTAGGGCCCACGCAGCTGAAGGCACGTCCACTGATGCTTGAGCAGTTATAATGAGGGATGTTCAAGAGGCCAAATTTGGGGAGCGCAGACATCTCGTGGGATTGTGAGGCTGAAAAAGATTACAAAGATAGGGAGGGGCAAGGCCATGGAGTGATTTGTAAACAAGGATGAGAATTTTGAAATCGAGATTTTGTAACAGATTAGAATTACATTATCCCATTTAAAGCAGAGATGCCACCATTTGTTGGGGGGGGGGGGAGGAGGGCCGCGGGAAATAACATTTAATACCCTAGAAATTCGGCCGCTCAGTGTCCGTTTTTCGAGTCCTGACCGGTCTTCTAAGCTTTCAATATGGAGGGCAGGAAGCACATGTTGGTAAAGGCTAAAAAAAAATCATGATCCAATGCCTGAAACAGGCATTGGAACCATTACATATGTAAATGAGGAGTTTGGTGCCTGTTTGAGGCCCCTACAACAAGACTGGCTTGTCCTGAGGCGGCTCGCGTTAGCGCCGACTGTGCTCAGGAAAATCAGGCCTACAGGCGTGGCATTGCATGTTAGGCCGCAAATAAGAAGGTAAGGTTTTCAAATATACTTATGTGGAGCCAGGAGGAGTAGGAGAGCTCCTCCAAAGCCCCATTTAAAGAACCCCTGCCACTGCTGATCCAGCTCATGCTTTTTTTTTCCCTCACTCCGGCTACTGATTTTCCTGTAATGGGAGGAAACCCGAACTAAATTGTAGGGCTTATCAGTATTAGGAGTTTCTGAGGAATCAGGAGTTCCTCTATCTCTATAGCCATTGTAATTGTATGTAAAACTCGCTTATGTATGTAAAGCATGCTTATACACTTGCTTGAATGGGTTTTAAGAAGGGAAAGCAGCAAAGCTTGCTATGTTGCAAAGTCTGATGGTTAATGAACCATCATAAATAACCAACAATGCATTCAACCCTTGCACAGACTGATAGAAGCTGGAAACTACACATTCAGTATAGTACAACACTTGCCAAGGACAATAGAGAGTAAGTTGTTTGGGAACGTAGACAGCATCTGTATCTCATGAGGAACTAGGATTATGTCTGAAGTCCTGTTGGGAACAGGATAAGAAAGCAGGTGTTTTGGGAACAAGATATCAAACCCTGGGAAGCAAAGTTACTTCACACATCATGAGAAACTGAGGCAAAGTGACATCATTGAATAACACATTCCAGAAGGGGGACATGTGATGGGAGATGGACAGGTTGGGAAGAACCACTCTGAGCTAGTCTGATAAGAGTCGACAAATCAATGTAACTTCGCTGATAGCAGTCGACCAATCGATGGTTTTGTGGGACGGTTGCACCTCTCAGAATATGTATAACTGCCATTACAAACTTTTGTTCTGGGAAGTGTTCATCGGAACATTTCCCGAGCATGTTTGAATAAAACCGGTTAACCGAAGTTTTGTCTGCGTGATTCCGTGATCGCTATACAATACGGGCAGGTGTCGATTCCTTATATCAGGGAATCCACCTTGAGGAAGAGAAGTCTTTTTACCCCAATACTTTCCTGACCTGGCTACAATCACCACCCATCGCCTCGCTTTGATCTCCCGCTTCTTCATTTACCTGAGGGCTGCTGTTTGCCTCACAGAGGGCCCAATCTTCAACTATGCTTCGCTGGTCGATCTGCATCTTTCTTCAGCTGAGCTATTTCATGGAGGTGAGACCCGAGGCCCAATATCAGCGGTGCCTTGGACCTCAGCATTCAGATGCCATGCCCAAATTTCTAGGTCAACATCTTTTTGCTTGCTTCTTTTTTTACAAAATTTTTTGAGGGTGTTGTCTCATAGTTTTGTTTGAGCAGCGCATTTTGATGCCTTCATTCAATGAGCATGTCTTGAAGGAGTTCCAGATCCTTGCATTGCGAGGGAGCTGAATTAATATCACTGGAACTGGATTCATCACCCAGAGCACTGGAGCTCCAGCCAATAACTCTGCTTCCTCATGCATCTTGACATCCTGAGAACGGGCTTGGAGGAGTTACTGAGCCCTGGCGTATGAGGGAGTTTACTTGGCCTGAAACTGAAGCACTCTGAGTTAATGACCAGATCCACTGATGTTAATTTAGCATTCTCATGCAGTTGGGCTCCACGCCAATTCCCTGATGGCTTCAGAACATCGGTAAATAAAACATTTCCCCTCCCCAAGATCAGCAGGAAAAAAAAAATGGTGAATTTAACATTTATTAGAAATCTGTCATTTATAAAAGATACTGCATGCGGCACTTCAAAGGGACACCATTCCTGTTGAAAAGTTGTTCTGCACACTCAATGAAAGGCATTCACAAAATGTCAGTACAACTTGGATCCATGACCTGTTTATTAAATTTATCGTGCCTTGCTTGTTTAAAGCTGCAGGTACGCCTGTCAATTATTTTTGCCACAGAAGAAGCAGAGGCTCGAAAAGGCAAGTTCCTGCTCTTCCCACCCTTCTCACAAGCGAAACTCTGCCGAACCTTTGTTCGTGACTTGCCCAATTGCAAGCGGGCAACCTTCAGTCCGTCTGATCTTCGCCTGCCAGCAGCCTGCCCGCTGCTTTTTTACGTCCCTTTCGAGCGGACAGTACGTCGGCGGGATGTTCGTGAAGTTCAGCTAGTCAATATCGGCAAGGACATCCACAGATACCAAAGCGAGTGGCCCAGGCAACTGGTTGGCTTCCCACTCGGGAGTTAAAATTCTCCCTGTAATTGTAAAATCGTATACAGCACAGAAGGATGTTATTTGGTTTATCGTGCATGCGTCGTCTCTTTGAAAGAGCTACACAATTAGTCCCACTCTCTCCTCTTTCCCCATGGCCGTGCAAATTTCTCCTTTGCAAGCCGACATCCAATTCCCTTTTGAAACTACCTATTGAATCTGCTTCCACCATCCTTTCAGGCAGTGTATTTCACATCTTGACCTGAAGTTCTAAACTTCTGAGAAACGTGGTTTCAGGCTACATCTACCTGATGGTCCTTGTGGAAAACTACAGTATGCTTCAATAATAGTGTATTGCAAAATAATTTCAACCGTTTCTACAATATGTTGTAATATATTTCAGCTAATGTTGCATAAAAGAGAGCAAAGACATTCAATGTACAATATGCAGCAGGGAGCCATTTTGTGTGCCAGTTAGCACTTGATCTTTAATGCAGAGTATTGACTGTTCCATTTTACAGTGTCTGATAGTTTTGTGCGAAGAGCTAGGGATGAGAAACCAGCTAAATTTCAAACCCTGTGGTAGTTCTGATTAATTTTCAGAGTCTGCAAATTGGGCAGACCTAATACTCTTAAAGTTCCTTTATAAACAAGAGTAATTATTTACATATGTTTGACGTTATGTAACTGTGTGTGGGCAAAAGACACCATTCTGCAGATGAAGTATGTTGAAAGACCGCTGTTAATAGTTGTGTGGAGGCTCCCGATTATTGTCCGAATTTGCATAATGTGACCAGTGGTTCAATGGAGAAATTCGGTATGAAATCTGTTGATAGATGTACATCCAAACTGATCCTGGTAGTCTATTAGAAGAGGCATCCTGCCAGATAGTTGGAATGCTGAAAAAGTGGCGATCTAATTTCTGACCCATTCGTACTGAGAGAAAGTTAGCTCTGTGGTTACTATTATTTGATACAATTGCTGCAATTTTAATCGGTCCACCATTGATCCGAACCTTTCTTTTCTCATTACGTTAAAGGCGCTATATAAATGCTCGTTGTTGTTTTAGTGGGTAGGTGCTGGCCTAGTAATGGGTATCCATCTAGGAATTGGTTAGCAGAATCTATGTGAACACACATGGATACCTAATATGAGCAATATCATCTACTCTAAGGAATATAGGTACAAATCATTCATGTTCTTTATATGCACTTTGTTTTGAATCTTGCTGGCTTAGCGCTTGTTACCAATTAAAATTGATCTGACATGTTGTTGGATTATTTTTTTGACCCACTTGCTTCTTTAACATTGTTTAAGGGTAAATAAGAGACACACTGAACCCATTCTCCTCCAAGTAGAAGTGATGGAAGGTTTTTTAACGTCATCCATCCTAATCAATGTCAGTGCTGGATGACATCATAAAGGAACGTCTCATTATGTAATTCTGGGCATTTCTGCAGTGCTCCTTTTCTTGCCTGATCATGTGCTTTTGGTGGACCCACCTGAGGATCTGTTGCACTTTACTTGCCGTCTTTACCGATGGACTAAGCGTTAGTGTATGATGTGGGTGGGCCCCACCCGGTGCAGGATTACGCATCTGCATGACTGAAGAGGGAAATATATACAAGTCTCATAGTGAACAAGATGAGCACAGTCCTTTTGGATGTGTACTGAGAAGGGGAAAATAGTGCTTTGGTCGTTCTCATCTTTCTTCAAAGACAACAATGTCACAATGCAGGGTCAGCTCACGGCCTATAAACTCTGTATCCAAATCAATCCCCTTCATGGTTTAGAATGTAACAGAAATGTTTCCTCCTGCCAATGTAAAAGATGCAAGACCAAGCTATTAAGTGAATATCTGGTAAAAAAAAGCATAAAGGATTGCAAGGAAGGATAGCACTGTACTGCACTGGCCTATCACTGAACACCCTGGGTGCACATTCCTTTGACAAAGACCCTCACTATGAGGACCGGGATCAGTTAGTCTGGGAAGTAAGCCTGGTACATGGCATTAAACTTTTATTGTTAGGACATGGATCTAGCATGTTAAAAGCTGTCCTTTGTAGGCCCTGCTATCATACAGGGCCTACAAAGGACCCTTGTAGGCCGATGTTCATCATTTAGGTGTTGAGCAAACTTTGACTCGTGGGACAACAAATACTGGAAAATGTGACAAGGAAAAGGTAGATGCGAGCCAGGGTTCAGTGTGATTATATTGCAGAGAGACAAGCAGATACTACTGAAGCTGTACTCCTCCAGTTGGTAGAATTGCCATTTGATGAGGTTATGGTATGCTATGGTCAATTGAGAAAACTAAGGCTTGGGGAATACCCAAGTGTGCACAGGAGTACTACTGGAGCTTGTCCAGCAGAAACACACACAGCTTTCCAGCACACAAGATTAATAAACTTCCTGCTACTTGTCCCACAAGAATCACCTTACCAGTGGGGCAGTGGCAATGCTTTCACATGTTTTATGATGACTTGTGGTGCTCAATGTCTCTCCTGGTAACTGCAGCCCACCTAACAAGAACATAAGAACATAAGAAATAGGAGCAGGAGTAGGCCATTTGGATTCTCGAGCCTGCTCCACCATTTAATAAGATCATGGCTGATCTAGTCTTGGCCTCAACTCCACTTTCCTGCCTGTCCCCCATAACCCTTGACTCCCTTAAAGGTTCAACCCCATACATGTTTGTTGTCTAAGGATCAATTCATGAATATTATCCTTTTGAGGGAAGACAATGAGATCATTTCCTTGAGATCCTAGAATCATAGAAATTTACAGCACAGAAGGAGGCCATTTCGACCCATCGTGTCCATGCCGGCCAACAAGAGGCAGTCCAGCCGAATCCCATTTTCCAGCTCTAGGTCCGTAGCCTTGCAGGTTACAGCACTTCAAGTGCACATCCAAGTACTTTTTAAATGTGGTGAGGGTTTCTGCCTCTACCACCCTTTCAGGCAGTGAGTTCCAGATCCCACAACCCTCTGCGTTAAAAGATTTCCCCTCAAATCCCCTCTAACCTTCTACCAATTGCTTTAAATTTATGCCCCCTGGTTGTTGACCTCTGTGCTAAGGGAAATAGGCCCTTTCTATCCACTATATCCAGGTCTCTCGTAATTTTATACACCTCCATGAGGTCTCCCCTCAGCCTCTTCTGTTCCAAGGAGAACAAGCCCAGCCTATCCAATCTGTCCTCATAGCTAAGATTCTCCAGTCCCGGCAGCATCCTCGTGAATCTCCTCTGTACCCTCTCCAGTGCAACCACGTCCTTCCTGCAATGCGGTGACCAAATCGGGGTGACTTCAAGATAAAATGAATGATAATGGAAATTTGGATCTGATTCAAACTTAATAAACTTATATGTAAACCAGAGAGTTGAACGGTATTCCAGCATGATGAATGAACAGCCAACTTGGCTTATCAATAGCATAACTTGCTTTGGAGACAGTTCAGAGAAGGTTCACAAGGTTGATTCTGGAGATTAGGGGGTTGTCTTATGAGGAAAGGTTGAGTAGGTTGGGCCTCTACTCATTGGAATTCAGAAGAATGAGAGGTGATCTTATGGAAATGTATAAGATTATGAGGGGGCTTGACAAGGTGGATGCAGAAAGGATGTTTCCACTGATAGGGGAGACTAGAACTAGAGGGCAAGTTCTTAGAATTATGGGGCCGCCCATTTAAAACTGTGATGAGGAGAAATTTCTTCTCTGAGGGTTGTGGATCTGTGGAACTCACTGCCTCAGAGAGCTGTGGAAGCTGGGACATTGAATAAATTTAAGACTGAAATAGGCAGTTTCTTAAACGATAAAGGAATAAGGGGTTATGGGGAGCGGGCAGGGAGGTGGACCTGAATACATGATCGGATCAGCCATGATCGTATTTAATGGCGGAGCAGGCTCTAGGGGCCGTATGGCCTACTTCTGCTCCTATTTCTTATGTTCTTATGTCCTTATATTATAAGGAGGACTAGGACTGTCAGTGGGAGCTGGAATTCTTGTCGCTTAGCTCCAGGTAGCTCTGCAAGTCAGTGCCCTATCTGGTATAGTGTGCCTGGTGGGCAAGCAACAACCACCTCCTAAGTCTTATGTGCTGGAAAACTGTATGTGTTTCTGCAAGATCTATTAGTACTCCTGTGCACAATTAGGTGTCCCTAAGCCTTGTTTTTCTCAACTTACGGGGATTCCTGTGGGGAGAGAGTGTGCACTGGGCGTCAAGCAAACAAAAGCTTTTTCTATCAGCTTGACTCAGTTGGTAACACTCGCAACTCTTACTCTGAAGATTGTGGGTTTAAGCCGCTCAATGGACTAGAGCACATAATCGAGACTTACACTGCAGTGCGGTACTAGGAGAGTACAGCAGGGGTGAGGGACTTCAGTAATGTGGGAGACTGGAGAGCTAGGATTATTCTCCTTTCAGCAAAGACGGTAAAGTGGAGATTGGCACACTCATAATAAAGGATGAAAATGAGTACTGTGTAAAATGAGCAAGTGTGACCTGAGCTCCTTTAATAGGACTCCAGAGTGCAGATACCTCATGGGTGACCTGCTTATATACAGTGCTCCCAAGGGATACTGGGATCCCTTGGGACTTCAACAGGTGGGCCCTCTGGTGGCCAGGTGTGATACAGGTTACAAGGGGTTAAATACATAACAGATCTAATAGAGGTGTTCAAAATGATGAGGGGTTTTGATAGAGTAAATAAGGAGAAACTGTTTCCACTGGTAGGAGGGTGAGTAACCACAGGACACAGTTTTAAGATAATTGGCAAAAGAACCAGAGGAGAGATGAGGAGACTTTTTTTTTGTGCAACAAGTTAAGTTGTGATGATCTGCAATGCACTGCCTGAAAGGGTGGTGGAAGCAACTTCAATAGTAACCGTCAAAAGGGAATTGGATAAGTACTTGAAAGGGTGGTGGAAGAAGATTGTTTATAACAACAGTGGTAGCACTTCAAAGTAATCCATAGATTATAAAGTGCATTAAAACATCCTGAGGACAGGATAAGGCTCTATATAAATGTAAATTCTTTCTATCTACAGATTTTTCAGTAGCTTGATTTGAGTGCCCTTAAGCACAGACATCGGTTTCCAAGAACGGCAGCTGACCAAAAGAATGGTTAACATTGTTTAAAATGTGTTGCAGTGATCGTTTATGACAAGATTGGAAAACAATCTTGTTGGCACTGTGAACTGTTACCAAATGCTAAGCATGCCTTCTGTGGCTTGTGAAGTGGAGTCCTGAGCTACATTATAAAGACATAATTCCCAACAAATATTACTGCCACAGCCATCACATTCAAATGCTACAGACAAGGAAAGAATAGCCGAGGAGTTGTATGTTGATCCAAGGAACTGCGCACTGACTGCTGAAATCCTTCGTTGTACATCACAGACCGCCTACACATTGATTGGAAGCTCCTGTGGTTGATGCATACCATCGAATTGGCCGTGGAGGTCCTTATCTCCACATGAATGCAATCACCATCCAAGTCGGCGCTGGTATAGAACAGTTGTCTTTGTGGAAATGGATGAGGCTGTAAACTCACTGAAACAGCTCATCAGTTACATCTTGAATGCAGATGGGCATCATATTCTGGCTAATGGTTGCTAAATCTCCACCAGGAGATGGGAGTGAACCAGTGGTGAGAAAACCACAGCAGCTGTGACTTTAGTTATTGTCATCTCGAATGCCGCTGAGTTATCTGCAACCATCTGACTCCGTTTAGCAAGTGGCCTCCCTGGAGAGCGTGCATCTGCTTAGACGATGCTCCTCCAGTTGGTTTCACGTGTGTCATTCTGGGCCTGTAGATCTTCTTATGCCTACATGTCCACACCTTCCATTGTTGTTTTATTATTCATTCATGGGATGTGGGCATCGCTGACAAGGCTGGCGTTCATTGCCCATCCCTAATCACCCTTGCGAAGGTGATGATGAGCCGCCGCCTTGAACCGCTGCAGTCCGTGCGGTGAAGATACTCCCACAGTGCTGTTAGGGAGAGAATTCCAGGATTTTGAACCAGCGACGGATTCTGATCCTCAGCTACAAGGATGATGGCCGATGCAGTCGGAACAAAAAATTTTCCTGCCTGTTTTGCTGATGATTTTGTTCTGAGCTCAACTTAGAATGGGCTGATGCACAGATTTTTAAATTATCAGCAACACCAATATGCCCCACTTTAGTTGGACTTCCCCCCCACCGCCCCCCACCCCCCATCGTACACAGTTGGGTTAATTCATGTTGTGCGCTAAGTTTGAAAACTCATTTCTGACATCAGCTTACATTGCATACTGGCAGACTGTCTGAGATGGAAAACCAATTTGTTGCTGTTTCTGTGCTTTGCAAGATTGTCACTTTGGGTTCCAGTATGTCTTTTTCACTTTGCCGCTTTGCTGACTTGGCAATTATGTATCAAAATGGCATAATCATTTTCATAAAATGTATTTGGGAAATCATTTGCTTTCCAAGCACACTAAGCTGTCCATGTACAAGTACCATTGCATGATCTGCCTGTTATGTCTCTGGCTCCTGTCCATGCCCATAGAGGCGATGATTCCTCCTTTAAAGGTGATCAACTGAATGGTGTGTTTTCAGAAATGCTACTGGGTAACAGTGACCGGAGCCCTAATCCAATCTCGGAACTCGTCCACGGCAAATGAGCCAAAGGTGGGCAGAGAAAATGTTACAAATCCTCAAAGCCTCCCTAATAAAGTGCGACATCCCCACTGACACCTGGGAGTCCCTGGCCAAAGTCTGCCCTAAGTGGAGGAAGTGCATCCGGGAGAGCGCTGAGCACCTCGAGTATCGTCGCCAAGAGCATGCAGAAATCAAACGCAGGCAGCGGAAGGAGCATGCGGCAAACCAGGCTCCCCGCCTACCCTACCCTTCAACCACTGTCTGTCCCACCTGTGACAGAGACTGTGTTTCTCGTATTGGACTGTACAGCCACCTAAGAACTCATGCTAAGAGTGGAAGCAAATCCCATTCAAATCTATCCCTCATTTACAATAAAAGTCCAAGTGCATTCAATGAAAGATAGAATTATCATTTTGCATACTTTAGCTTTTGTCCATGCTCCTCGGTAGTCAAAACCTGGTGCACCAGCTGAGAGGACTAGTCAGTGGGTTTTGGCTTCAAAAATACTTGAATACCAGTCTCTCAAATCAAAACAAGCATCAAAAAGCTAAAAAAAAAGTGAACAGCCATCCCTATTGCTGTGGTGTTTGCTGCCATATTGCCAAGTGATCGAATATCATTAAACTAGGAAATGAACAACAGGATCTTTCCTCGTTTGTCCGAATTTTTGAAGTTCAGGATTGTAAAGTGAAGATGATAAACTATTTAATCAAAATGTCAAAACAAAATCGTTGATGAGAAAAACAAACTGTGAATGTTTGTGTATGTGCTTGTGCGAATGTGTTTTGATATACCGATTTAAATAATTGAAGATAAATAATCCTGTCATGGATACTTTCATGCTTCTAGTAAGCATTCTTCGATTATCATGAGTAGTGTGATCTAGAATACAAAACTCAGCGCAATTTCTTGATCACAACTTATTCAAGAAATTGAAAATATTGCACATTGATGGTAAATATAAGGAACATAGTTGAAGCTGAGGTCATGAGATTCTATGACTCAGTGGTATAGAACTGTCATTGCCTGTGCATGAGGCATCAACAGTTCCCTTGAGGTCTTCCACTGTCTCATGTGAAAGGGCCATTACAATGAACAATGACTTAACTTGGATCAAGTGACTGCAGGCAGAAAGAGGTGAAGCACAGGGTATGGACTTTTACCTAAAAGTATGGCAGTTTCATGGTTTAAATTATCTTGGGTACGGGACAGTAAAGTATTCCCAACTATTCAGATGCGCCTTCACGAGCTGACCAACAGTGATTCAGCCTGGGTTTGCAAGAGGAGATGGGTACACTGCACCGAGAAAGATATCCTTCGTGATTTATTTAGTTATGATAGTGACAGACCATCAGTATGTGATTCCTGGTGCATTTATACTACCATGAAAAATTAAATGCTGCATTGCCAAATGCTCAGTAGATATTAAATAGTGCTGTAGCTTTATTAAAATGAATCACAGATAGAAAGCTTCTGCTTGCTAATATATTTCACATTGATTTATAGAAATATTGCTGTCATTTTTAATTTAAAGATTTTCTTAGCAAAGAGACAAATGTATTCTTCCAAATGAATGAGTCCTATGTCCTGCTGAGCAAAGGTTCATTTGAATCTACACCTGATTCAGACTCATTATCAAATAACAAATTTAATTACCTGCATTACTTTATACCTTGGAATAAATTTGGAGAAATTACATATGCATAATTGAACTTCAAAAGCATGTGAGATTTACTTGCTATTAATAAACTGAGGTGAATTGTCCTTTGTGAGTTAATGGAGATTATAGATTGGAATTCCTCAGAGGACTTGTGCAGTATTTGTATACTGAGCTCAAATATCACAGGATTATCATTCTCTTCAATTAATTCCAAGATGAGCTAGAATTAAAGAATGATCTTTGGTGGTACGCATTTTGTTCAAGTTGCTGCATTACCAACGTCATTAAAATCTACAAGTCAATTTTACAAAAGAAAAAATACATGTCCATTTTAATCACTGAAAGGAGTGTCAAATGGCTGTGGCACCACGCTGGGGTTTTTTTTTCAGGCCAACCTGCTACTTGGATCAGCTGAGAACAGCCCAGTCTGGTTAAAAGCCCTTCCCATTCCCAAATACGTCCCGTTATGTCTGTTAGACTCGAGGGGTATGAATTCACCTTGGGCATAGTGTTAAACAGGCTGCCTGCTTTGTGTTACAGCCAAGGCAAATTTGTACACCACTGTTTATAGGGTAAGTGTCACCAGCAGTTCTTTGTTTTTATTTAAAAAAACACGAAAATCCATTGTACACAATTTTTGTTCAGAACAAATATTCAATAAAATAAAAGCTAAAAATGAGTAAAAGCATACAAAACAATTAAAACTCATTTTTTTCCAGCTTAGTTAAAAATGGGATGTTGAAGTGCAATGGGCATGAGTTAAAATTAGAAAATTGGAAGTCATGATAAAAATCAGGAGAACTTATCCACTCCCAGACTGTAGAACAAGTTATCAAGCACAGGCATTGAACCAGACTATGCCTAAGATACATTTCTGGAGAGAGAAATAAGAGAGCAGATCGATGAAATTAGTCTGTGACAAAGAAGCTTGTTGAGCCAATGAGCCTTTTCCTGTCCCCCTTTAGCCTTGAAGAGTTTTTAGGCTAGTCATTCAGGTCAAATAATTTGTATGTCACTTTGCCAGATTCATAAACAGGGTTTGAAATGGTGTGATGGGTGAGGTGATGAGTTCTGTGCCCCAGATTCTCTAAACTACGGTGCTTCAACCTTAAACTGCATGCTATCCAGAATGTTACAGCCTGCGTACTTGCCTACACGAACACCTACGTTTCCATCTCTCCTGTCCTGGCCAAGTTCTACAGGCTTCCCATGCCCCAAAGAATTGATTTTAAGATCCTTGCCCTCACCTTCACATCCCCTCATCGTCTTGCACTACCCCACTTCCGTGCTCTCTTCCAGCCCTACGTTTTAACACACTCTCTGCTCTTCCTACTTCTCATTCCCCAATCCTTCCATTCCACTGTCGGCAACTTCAGCCACGACACACCCATCCTCTGGAATCACCTTCCTCAGCAGTTACCTTGCTCCCTGCCTTAAAAAGTCTTGAAAGGTCCTTTCCTTTTGGTATGTTCTTTCAACCTTCAGCTCAGTGTTCACTTGTTCGCCATTGTTCTGTAAGATAAGCTGACATGTCTCACTGTTCGACAGGGTATATAGAAATATAAATTATTGTAATTAAATTTGCTCATTTTACATAGAAACGCATGAGTTCTGCAACTCCTCAGTGTAAGGCGAGTGTATATGTAGACGCTCTTTGTCATTCCTCTGAATCGTTTATCCATTTATTTCAATTTCTGTTAATCACTTTTGCTTCCAATTAGAATACAATTTTCCATTCATACAAAGACCACACATACACTCACACACACACCCACATACACACACACATGCACAACTTTGGTTATGTTGCCTCTTTTGCACTAAGTGCTGTCTTCAGTGCTGTTATTCTGCACCTCCCTTTCAGAATGAAATCACAAAGCAAACACAGCTCCTAAAGAGGACGATGTCTCTATAAATAAGCTTTGTACAATATTTCATTGTCCTATATTGAGGTGCATTTTTTTAATAGGTTACAGTATCTTCTTTCTGAAAGTCTTTTTTCAATTTTACACCAGTTTCGGGAATTAATAATCAATCGACCAGTCAGATGACTGCAATAAATTTTAAATGACTATGCCAGAGAGAATGATGAGAATGGAATACTTACTGAAGGCATAATTCTTCGTTTGCTAAAGGATTCCAAATGAACGTATGAAAGCTCCAATGAATGGCTTCTGGTAAGTTTGATAGAGAATAGCAGATTATTTGAATTGATTTGTATATTTGATGTATTGGACTGTACGGGAAATGGGCTTGGCCTGTCAGCCTTACATTTAACATGGCTTTATTATTATTCTCCTTTTCATTTTGAGTTAAGCAATAGTTTACAGCCAACATCTCATTGAAACAGAAGATCATTTATTGGCATGCAGAGGAAATTTATTATGCATTTATTGAGCACCTTCTGAATACTGTCAAAAACCTTTCACAGTGATTTACACGCAATCACTTGACAAACACGGGAATGCTAAGTAGATAGCAATCAAAAATGCAGGATTTTACAGAGATAAAGTGCATTTGATGTATCTGTCAGAAGGAAGACATACCAATGTGGACAATCGACATGCCTGAAGGTTTCTGCAGACGCAGTTGATGGGACAGGAATTGATGTCTGACATTTTGGATTAGAAATTCAATGTGCAAATGGATAAACATTTTAAATCGGTATTCATTTATAGTTTGCACTCTTTATATCTGTCCTGAGCCTCTTTAAACATGGTTTCCTGTTATCATCATCATCGTCATAGGTAGTCACTCGAAATCGAGGAAGACTTGCTTCCACATGCAAAAAGTGAGTTATCAGGTGGCTGTACAGTCCAATGTGGGAATTACAGTCTCTAACAGGTGGGACAGACAGTGGATGAAGGAAAGGGTGGGTGGGGAGTCTGGTTTGCCGCACGCTCCTTCTGCTGTCTGTGCTTGGTTTCTGCATGCTCTCGGCGACGAGACTCGTGGTGCTCAGCGCCCTCCCAGATGGTCTTCCTCCACTTTGGGCAGTCTTGTCCAAATATTCTATCATGTTATGCAGAATTATTGCAGCATTTTATTCACTTTTTGTCTAAATCAGCAAAATATGAGTGTAAGTGGCACCATAGCATTTAAGTGACAAAGTCACACATACATTGCACTGAATTAAATCAGCGAATTATAAGAATGGTTAGTGTCTTCAAAAAAAATGGCTGAATTTATTTTTGTGACTGAGTGACAAATGATATTCGTTGTACCTATTGTGAGCTTAAGGGTTAACAAATTGCGAAAATGAATTGGGCAACACTTTAAAAACAAACATGTAAATATCTCTCTATATCTGTGACTGAAGAGCATCAACCTATATGCTGTAAGGAACACATTGATTCTTGTGCCACTTGGTGGATATTACTTCAAAATAAGTCAGGTTTTTAACAAAGTTAAATGAGATGAAAAGCAAATGTAAAACAGACATAAAGAAGAACTTCTTTACTCATGGGTTGACAGAGTTTTGAATAATCTGTCAAGCAAGGTCCTAGATGGAAAATGGATGCTAGGGTGGGATGGTTCAGGGGAGATTATCCTGGGGCTATGCACAGGTAATGACTACTGAAACATGAGGCTGGTCCGAGGACATATATGTATAGGAACCTGCGCTATTATGAAACTCTCCACTTTAAGCCCTTAGAAAAACTAATGTTAATGGGACAAATAGCTTTTTCTTGTCCTTGATGTTTCTAACTTGTCATCTGTGTAATATGACTGTTCAGAGTTTAATTGTGAGGACTGCAGGCATGGAGGAACATTGTAACATTTTACACAACTGCCTTCATGGACAAATTTTGTGTGGGATGTCTGCAGTCTACTGTAAGAATTCGGCGCAAACATACGTTTGGATTTAAGTTTTTGGATACTGCTTGTTACTGCAGAAGAGCAGACAGCTGAGGTGGGACAGGTCCAAACATGTCCCACAGGAATACACATCAGCTGGGCAGGGATGGCAGGAACATCATGGTTGATGGGCGCCTTTTGTCATGTAATGGAGACCCATCAGTGAGACATTAAGTAAAGTGGCCGGTGTTGAGGCCATCGAAAGACAAAGGAAACGATGTGGCCACACACACTTTTCGGAGCAAGATCCACAAGAAGAGGCCCAATAACAGAAAGACAGGCTGGACATGTGTCTTGCTTTTCAGTTGGACTGCCTCAGGTGAACAGACAGTTGAACTTTTGGGTGAGCAGAAGCATCTTGCAGGTATAAGAGACGGCAGTTTGCAGCCATTTCTCTGTCTCTCGCTCTCCCCTCTTCTACGCGTGCTTGCTTCGTTCAATGCACAAGGACTGAGCACTCTGTCTGGGACAGAGAGAAGAAACACCATCTACGAGCAAAGAGAGCTTCACTATTTCTACTGGGAAGCTGACCTTGAGACTGGACTTGAATACCACAGTTTGGTACGGACCCAGAAGACACGCCTCATCGGGAGAAGCAGTGAGTAAGCCAGAGGGGTAATTGTGACCATTTATCTCAGCCCACACATCTTTAAGACCACTGCATATTGTGAAAGGGTGTCATGTGTCCTAACCAAGCGTTAGAGGTCAGTGGGGAGGTTTTCTGCAAGGATCATAAGCGTACACACAATTCTGTTGGACAGATCCGATGGTACTTTTGAATCCGAGCAGGGGTGTTTTAGATGTGGGTACTTTGCGTTAGGGGCCTGTTTAGATGGGCCAAGATTGTGTGTTGTACTGTGTTTGTTTGTTTTACACTACCAGAGTGTGTTTTACTGGGTGCAGGTGTGTGCTTTAACTTGAATAAAAGCATTGTGATGGTTGAGACCGAAAGATCTGGCTATAACTGTTTATTACTGTTCACGACTATAATTCCGGTGTCTAGAACTGTTGTAAGAGGGGTGATTCGAAACCACCAAGGGAAAAACCACTAACACTGCCAAAAGTCTGTGGTCGGACTCCTTCATAGGCACCGAGGGCACGCTCCCGAAATGGGCATTAGGCCTTATCATATGCAAATCAGGGGCCTAACGCTTGATTCAGGCCTCCATTGTGGAATTCAGTTGTGACTGACCACAGCGTGAGCCGTGTTTTCTGCGGTCAGGTTCCTCAGATGCTTCCCAGCCAAACCAACAAAGGAGACTACTAGAGGCTGCCACCCAAAAGGTATGTTTTACCTTATTGTGGAAATGCTCCTCCTGGCTCTGCATTAGATCGATGGGCCACTGCCGGCCACCACTTGTCTCCCTTATGATTGCTTAATCCCACCCATGACTCTGTTGTTCTCACTCTGTGACGGGTAACCACAGCTTTCCGATAATAAACAAATCAGGCTGGTGGGCCGATTTGCCATGGCCCTGCCGTTGGGCCCCATTGGGTGTGTGCAGCACCAGGGTTGTGCCACAATTCGGCATGCTCCAATCTCTAGGCCTTGTATTTTCTACAGCTCTGTAACATTAAATGACCATGGAGGTGGTCACTAAAACTTGCGGAGAAATGCATTTGGAGCACCTGCTGCGATGAGTACTGTTCCTGTGTTTTCCACTATGCTGAAATCACATGCCGCTTATTAAGCCCAATTAAGTTCTTGTTGCAGACTTCCAGTTTAGTTGTTTTCTACAGGATGCTAACCAGAGTGCTGGATGCTAACCAGAGTGCTACATGCTGCACGACTGACCAGGATTGTAACTGTCATTTTCTGACTGGACACTGCCAGTGGGGAGTCTCGACTGACGGGAGCACATATCGAATATTTGGGCCCACAAGGCGCATGACTTTCCAAGGATTTAAATTGATGGTCAAAACAATCATGTTCAGTATAGACCATGAATTTCCAACAAGTCAGAAATTTACCCTTAATTATTCTTAAGATAACACATCATCGTAGGAAGCTAAAGACAGAGAAGGAGCACAGGCTGTATTAAAGAATAACTATCTGTTGTGCCAAACTACCATCAGTATAACCCTAAGACAAGCTGCCTAGAAAGTTTGCAAAAGCTGATGATACACAGCTTCAAAAAATAACTGATGGGAAAAGAAAACAGTCCTCAATAGAGACCAAAGCCATTTTTGTAAGGTAAATAAAGAAGTTAAATTCCTTTTTTTGACATGGAATTTCAGGATTTGACTCATGTTTTCAGGGTCAAAGCAAAATACTGTGGATGCTGGAATCTGAAATAAAAGTCAGGTCAGTTGTGACGAAAGGTCATCGACGTGAAACATTAGCTCTGTTTCTCTCTCCACAGATGCTGCCTGACCTGCTGAGATTTACAGCATTTTCTTTTTTTATATCTTTAATTCCGCTTGTTGTTCAGTGGCAGTGTACTTTAGAGTTTTCCCCATAATCTACTCCTGCATGGGTGGGGTTGCCTGCACCTTCATCAACACGCTCAGGTTTGCATTGTGACTATTTATTTCCCATTTTAACTCCAATATATTTTGCATCAATTTCTGCTGGACATCTTCCCTTCATCCATCTTGCAGCACTTAGACTCTCGAGTACGTGCTTTTTTTATTCGACCTTGAGATTTTGCTGATACTGGCCAGGTTCCAGTTATTATCCGTCCTTCGTTGCTCTGAGAAGGTGTTGGGCCTTCTCCTTTATCTGCTGTAGTCCATGTAATCATGATGATTATGTTCCCACAATGGTGTGAGGTCGGGAATTTCAGGATCTTGACCCAGTGAAGATGAAGGTGTTGACTCAACGATTGAGTCTCTCAATTTCAGGTACCTGATAATTAAACTCACAACAGCAACAAATTGTCTTTAATGACTTTATTAAAAGCACCGCAACATAGAAGTATAGCGGCTTCAGCAAATTATCTTCTCGAGCCTGTCCTAACAAGCTCTGGCTTAACTGGAGCCTTTTATACATGACTTGTTTATCACATTAGATCATTATTCAATACTGACCACAGAATATATGTGCCTTGCATATAACCCCATGGCTACTTGTTATCAGACACAGGTACCCATTTCCTTGTTCCAGTTTTCTATACAAATACTATCTCCTGATATATCCCACTCCTATACAATTGAACAAGCATGAGTAAAAATAAAGAAATACATTGTAACAGACATGTTAGGTTGTTACATTCTTTTCAGGTACCCAAGTACACATTACTCAACCTGCAATATTGACATTCTGACTCTCAAACTACAAAACATCGTACTAGTCGAGATATCAATGATTTTCCATCTGAAGCAAAAAATACTCCACACAACAGCAGAATACTGGCTAACTCAGCAAAATCCCACACCTTGCACATTGGCTAACTCCGAAGAATCTCATCAGCAGCAAAGGAATGGCGATACATCTTCAGGTCAAGATGGTGTGTGACTTGGATGGGGTCTTGGAAGTGATTGTGTTCCCATAACATTGCTGCTTTTTCCCTGCTCAGTGGTAGAATCGTTTAGCATCGTGCAGGCAGTACGTTCTGCAGCTAATTTCAGCCGGCGATGGGGGGAGTGGATATGGAGTCCAGTGACAGGGGCACTGATGACAGCCAAAGGTAAAATGCCGTTGGAATTTTAGCACCTTCATGTTAGCCGATAACTCTGGTGATCCCAGGGCTAAGCCATTTAGGACCGAGATGAGGAAAAACTTCTTCCCTCAGAGAATTGTGAACCTGTGGAATTCTCTATCACAGAAAGTTGTTGAGGCCAGTCCATTAGATATATTCAAAAGCGAGTTAGATGTGGACCTTATGGCTAAAGGGATCAAGGGGTATGGAGAGAAAGCAGGAATGGGGTAGTGAAGTTGCATGATCAGCCATGATCATATTGAATGGTGGTGCAGGCTCGAAGGGCCGAATGGCCTACTCCTGCACCTATTTTCTATGTTTCTATGTTGCACCTCCCTTTGCAGAACAAGGTTTACGCTCATGCCTCTGATCGAGGAAATGTGCAACTGTATTAGAATCCGAGAAGAACAATATTTGCCTTTGTGTCCAAGAGGATAAATTCCTGATTGATACCATATTGATGTAAGGATGCAGAACTCGAAAATATTGAAGCTATGAGTGGCATTCCTTTTTGAGATGGCTATTTCAAACAACAGCAAGTACCATCTTAAAACTGAGCACCCGCCAGCAATTCCTCGTGCTTTGATCAATTCTGGCCTCTTGCCTGCTGAGTCAGTGTGAGGCCCACAGCCACAATACTTCCCGAGACCAGATGGCGGATGGTCTCCCACTGAAGGCACTATCAGAACACCCACCAAAGTCAGCATTTCCCATCCCATAAGTTCTTAATTTAACCTTTTCAACATCTCGCAGATTTTATGCATTTCGACATTTAATTTTTTTTTGGCTGTAAGTGCTGAAAAACTGTTACATCTGGTAATTGTGGGCTGGCACAAGAAAAAAAAATGACCATAAAGGGTGATGACTGTTGCAACAAAGTGGTTTAGTCTTTGCGGCAGCAACTTTGTAGGTAGATGGTGACAAAACTTTAGCCAGCGGACTGATGTGCTGCAGGGTCAATGTCTGTCAGTATTACACTATCTGTGCCAGTGAAGCACTCCATTCTTGTGCTACTTGTAGGCACCACCAAGGGACTTGCCAGCAGTAATGCTTTACCAAATGATTTTTGGTTACCCACATCAATGTGTTCAGCTTGGCAGGAAGTAGAGCTGGGAGTCTGTATTCTGAATTCTGTGCAGTTCAAAGAATTATCAATTATACTCGCGTAGCTATTCAGGCACACGAGGTACATCAAACAAAAGGGCTTACATCCTAGGGTCTCAAAAGAAGTGGCTGCAGAGATAGTGGATGCAATGGTTGTAATCTACCAAAATTCCCTGGATTCTGGGAAGGTCCCAGCGGATTGGAAAATCACAAATTTAAAGGAGACAGACAGAAAGCAGGAAACTATAGACCAGTTAGCCTAACATCTGTCGTTGGCACAATACTGGAGTCCATTATTAAGGAAGCAGTAGCAGGACATTTGGAAAAGCATAATTCAATCAAGCAGAGTCAACATGGTTTTATGAAAGGGAAATCATGTTTGACAAATTTGCTGGAGTTCTTTGAGCATGTAATGAGCAGGCTGGATAAGGGGGAACCAGTGGATGTGGTGTATTTGGATTTCCAGAAGACATTTGATAAGGTGCCACATAAAAGTTTACTGCACAAGATAAAATTTCACGGGGTTGTGGGTAATATATTAGTGTGCATAGAGGATTGGCTAACGAACAGAAAACAGAGAGTGGGGATAAATGGGTCATTTTCCGATTGGCAAACGGTAACTTGTGGTGTACCGCAGGGATCGGTGCTGGGGCCTCAACTATTTACAATCTATATTAATGACTTGGATGAAGGGACCAAGTGTAATGTAGCCAAGTTTGCTGATGATACAAAGATGGGTGGGAAAGCAAATTGTGAGGAGGACACAAGAAATCTGTAAAGGGATATCGACAAGTGAGTGGGCAAAAATTTGGCAGATGGATTATAATGTGGGAAAATGTGAGGTTATCCACTTTGGCAGAAATAATAGAAAAGCACATTATAATTTAAATAGAGAAAATTTGCAAAGTGCTGCAGTACAGAGAGACCTGGGGGTCCTTGTGCATGAAACACAAAAAGTTAGCATGCAGGTTCAGCAAGTAATTAGGAAGGCAAATGGCATGTTGGCCTTTATTGCAAAGAGGATGAAGTCTAAAAGCAGAGAACTCCTGCTACAGGGTATTGGTGAGGCCACACCTAGAGTACTGCATGTAGTTTTGGTCTCCGTATTTAAGGAAGGATATATTTGCATTGGAGTCTGTTCAGAGAAGTTTCACTTGGTTGATTCCGGAAATGAGGGTGTTGACTTATAAAGATAAGTTGAGTAGGTTGGGCCTATACTCATTGGAGTTCAGAAGAATGATCTTATCGAAACATAAGATAATGAGGGGGCTCGACAAGGTGACTGCAGAGAGGATATTTTCACTCATAGAGGAAACAAAAACTAGGGGGCATAGGCCCCTATTTTCCACTTGCTGGATTTTTTGTGCCCGCATGTGTTTGCAGATGACACTAAGCTGGATGACAGTGTGAGCTGTGAGGAGGATGCTAAAAGGCTGCAGGGGGACTTGGACAGGTTAGGTGAGTGGGCAAACCCGCGGCAGATGCAATATAATGTGGATAAATGTGAGGTTATCCATTTTGGTGGCAAAAACACGAAAGCAGAATATTATCTGAATGGCGGCAGATTAGGAAAAGGGAAGGTGCAACGATACATCAGTCATTGAAAGTTGGCGTACAGGTACAGCAGGCTGTGAAGAAGGCAAATGGTATGTTGGCCTTCATAGCTAATAGATTTGAGTATAGGAGCAGGGAGGTCTTACTGCAGTTGTACAGGGCCTTGGGCACCTGGAATATTGTGTTCAGTTTTGGTCTTCTAATCTGAGGAAGGATGTTCTTGCTATTGAGGGAGTGCAGCGAAAGTTCACCAGACTGATTCCCGGGATGGTAGAACTGACAAATGAGGAGAGACTGGATCGACTGGGCCTGTAGTCACTGGAGTTTCGAAGGATGAGAGGGGACTCATAGAAACATATAAAATTCTGACGGGACTGGACAGGTTAGATGCAGGAAGAATGTTATCGATGTTGGGGAAGTCCAGAACCAGGGGACATAGTCTAAGGATAAGGTATAAGCCATCTAGAACTGAGATGAGGAGAAAATTCTTCATTCAGAGAGTTGTTAACCTGTGAAATCACCTACCGCAGAGAGTTGTTGATGCCAGTTGATTGGATATATTCAAGAGGGAATTAGATATGGCCCTTACGGCTAAAGGGATCAAGGGGTATGGCGAGAAAGCAGGAAAGGGGTACTGAGGTGAATGATCAGCCATGATCTTATTGAATGGTGGTGCAGGCTCGAAAGGCCGAATGGCCTGCTCCTGCACCTATTTTTTATGTTTCTATGTTAATGTACGATTTTTTGTTTACATTTGCGGCAAAAAAATATTGGGACTTTCGCCAAATAAATATTTGAATTTGACGCAGCTCTATCCGAAGTTAGTCTGCGGAGGTGGGGGAGCTTCAAGTCTGCGCTAAAAACTCTGGGCATGCGCAAAAAGCTGAAGTTACCAGGGCAACCAGAGATTCTGAAGCAAGCTGAACTCCACTCTTCTGAAAGGACTGCTACCCCACCATCGCTGAAAGGGCACAAAGTACCTCTCCCCCAGCTGGACCCGCTGCCACCGCTCTCCCCTGGCTGGACCCGCGGTTACCGATCCCTCCGCCCTCCCCCCCCCAGGCTGGACCCGCTGCAATCCTATGTCAGATTTACAATTTAAGTCATGAACGAGTGCATGAATCACATATTACTTACTCTCACAACCCCGCAATGCTCATTGAACTTTTTCCTACATTGTTGATGGTCAATCTTGCTATTATCAACTGAGGAGATCTCCTCATCCACGCTGGTCCACAATCGCCTTCGCACAGCTGGGAGGGGGTTACCAGCACCGCTCCTATTAAATTCCCCCCATCTGGTTTGCGCAGCTGCAATGAGGGCCGAGTCTGCTTCACAGCTAAACTTTTGAGCTCTCTGCCTGCTGGAGACCTATTCCATCATGGCTGCTTGGTCTGTGAAAAATACCTGATTCAGCCCTGGATGTACAGCGCATGTGAGGGCAACTGACCAGAATCGCAGGAATAAGAAAAAATTGGCAATTTTATTTTTCTGAATCGCGCATGCGCAGAAGGTCCTTTTTTTTAACGTAAGTTTCGGCTCCAGCGCACAAATTCCATCGTGCAAGGCTGGATTTAGCGCTATCACTGTCACTGGTCACCGTTTGCCGACATCCAGTGATAACGCTAACCCGGCATTAAATGAAATATAACTTCTCGCTTATCACCCGAAAACGGACTAAATCACTAATACCCGAATTTCTAGCCTTCGTGCCAATAAACAGCCTAGGCTGCTCTAGAGGACGTCTCTTATATTCTGCAAAGAAGATGGCTAACATGATGATAGAGTGCTTCATGTTCTACCACATTACCATTGAGAAAGTTATCAGCATGCCCATGGCTACTGACCCACTACTGTGCTACATGCAGCTCCCCTGCAGGGTTTATTTGGAGCCAATATGATGCTGCATTTCATAGAATCATAGATGTTTACATCACGGAAGGAAGCAATTTTGGCTCATCGTTTCCCCGCTGGCCAACAAGAGGTTATCCAGCCTAATCCCACTTTCCAGCTCTAGGTCTGTAACCCTGCAGGTTGTGGCACTTCAAGTGCACATCCAAGTAGTTTTAAAATGTGCTGAAGGTTTCTGCCTCTTCCACCCTTTCAGGCAGCGCGTTCCAGACCCTCACAACCCTCTGCATGAAGAAATTTCCCCTCAAATCCCCTCTAAACCTTCTACCAATTACTTTAAATTTATGCCCCCTGGTTGTTGACCAATCTGCTCAGGGAAATAGGCCCTTTCTATCCACTATATCTAGGTCCCTTATAATTTTATACACCTCAATGAGGTCTCCTCTCAGCCTCCTCTGTTCCAAGGAAAACCAACCCAGCCTATCCAATCTGTCCTCATAGCTAAGATTCTCCACTCCTGGCAACATCCTCGTAAAACTCCTCTGTACCCTCTCCAGTGCAATCACGTCCTTCTTGTAATGTGGTGACTAGAACTGCATGCGGTACTCCAGCTGTGGCCTAACCAGTACTTTATACAGTTCAAGCATAACCCACCTGCTCTTATATTCTATGCCTCGGCTAATAAAGGCAAGCATTCTGTATGCCTTCTTAACCACTTATCCACCTGGCAGCTACCTTCGAGGATCAGTGGACATGTACTCCCAGGTTCCTTTGTTCCTCGACACTTTTCAATGCCCTACCATTTAATGTGTAATCCCTTTCCTTAATAGTGCTCCCCAGATGCATTACCTCACACTTTTCTGGATTAAATTCCATTTGCCACTGTTTTGTCCACCTGACCAGTTGATTGATATCTTCCCACAATCTGCAGCTTTCTTCTTCATCATCAACCACACAGCCTATTTTTGTATCATCTGCAAACTTCTTGATCATACCCCTTATATTCAAGTCTAGATCATTGATGTATACCACAAAAAACAAGGGACCCCACTGGAAACATCCTTCCAGTCACAAAAGCACGCATCAACCATTGCACTTTGCTTCCTGCCATTGAGCCAATTTTGGATCCAACTTGCCACTTTTCCCTGGATCCCATTGGCTTTTACTTTCGTGACCAGTCTGCCATGTGGGACCTTATCAAAAGCGTTGCTAAAATCCATATACACTACATCATATGCACTGCCCTCATCGATCCTCCTGGTTACCGCCTCAAAAAATTCAATGAAGTTAGTCAGACACGACCTTCCCTTAACAAATCTGTGCTGACTGTCCCTGATTAACCCATGTCTTTCTAAATGTAGATTTAGCAATCCTCCAGTCCTCTGGCACCAAACCTGAAACCAGAAAGGATGGAAAATGATGGTCAAAGTCTCTGCTATTTCCTCTTTTGCTTCGTTTAACAGCCTGGGATACATTGCATCCGGGCTTCGGGACTTATCCACTTTCAAAGCTGCTAAACCCCTTAATACCTCCTCTCTCACTGTTTATTTCATCTAATATTTCACACTCCTCCTTGATAGCAGTGTCTGTATCGCCCCTCTCTTTTGTGAAAACAGATGCAAAGTATTCATTAAGAACTATACCCACATCCTCCGCTTCTACACATATATTACTCTCATGGTCTCTAATAGGCCCTACCCTTTCTTTAGTTATCCTCTTGCTCTTAATATATTTATTAAACATTTTTGGGTTTTCCTTGATTTTCCTTGCCAAGAATTTTCATGCTCTCTCTTTGCTTTCCTAATATCCCTTTTTGATCTCGCCCTGGACTTCCTATACTCCGAGAGATTCTGCAATATTTAGCCCTTAGTATCTGTCACAAACATTCCTTTTTTTCTTTATCCTACCCTGTATGTCCTGAGATATCCAGGGAGCTCTAGATTTGTTCATCTCACCATTTTTCTTTAAGGGTACATGCTTAATGAAGCTTTAACAACAATAGACATATTCAATTGATCAAATTAAAAACCCTTTGTTTCCTTGCAAGGTATAGCACTTATTTTAAACAGTCTACTCCTATTAATGCAAAATCTCATTTTCCTTGAAAATAATATAATTATCCATTAATTTGAATTAAGCAACTTCAAGTTAAGTGGAGTTGATTAGTCATACAACTTAGATCCATCTGTGGCCACCAGTATGGATATTAATAGTTTTAGGTGTTATCAGATTAATATTAACAGCAGGTGAATGTGTTTTGTGTATTTGCCTGTTCATCTTTGCTCTTCCTGAGTGATGTACATGTCCCCATTCCTATGGTGCCCGATATAGAATTAAATACATTTTACAGCACAGAAACAGGCCACATGGCCCAACTAGTCTGTGCCAGTGTTTATGCTCCACATGAGCCTTTTCCCACTTTACTTCATCTCACCCTATCAGAAAATCCTTCTAATCCTTCCCCCCTCATGTTCATATCTAGCTTCCCCTAAAGTGCATCTGTGCTATTCACCTCAACTACTCCCTGTGGTACAAGTTCCATAATCAAACCACTCTACCCTGAATTTCTCATTGGAACTATTGGTGACTATCTCCTAGTTTCTGATTCCCCACAAGTTGGAACATCTTCTCTATGCCTATCAAGACCCTTCGTAATTGTAAAGATCTCTCTTCTGTCATCCCTCAGCCTTCTCTTTTCTGGAGAAAAGACCTCTCAGTTCTGCTGTCATTTTTGTAAATCTTTTTTGTAATTTTTCCAGTGCCTCTCAATCATTGTTTTTCTAATATGGAAACAAATGCTGTGCACAGTATTCTTAGTGTGGTCTAAACAAGGTTCTATATAAGATTAACATAACTTCTACTTTTCAATTCTATTCCTCTAGAAATGAATCCCAGAGCTTTGTCTGCGTCTTTTATGTCCTTGTAAACTTGCATTGTTACTTTTAATGATTTCTATGTCTGTGTGCTCTTCTCCCTGAACACACATAGTTGGATGATGACTATAAAGTGCCCTTGCCCACCCCAAGGGCTACTGAGATCTGAGACCTTGCAGCAAAGTGCTCTCCGTGGAGTCAGATGCCGTTGCAGGATTACCACATGCTGCGGTGTCCTCTGCTCAAATGAAGGTGTACGGAGGTCTGCTTCTGTTGATGTGTCAAGACTCGGGGTTGTAGGAAGACTGGTTCCCCCATTTGGTGCCTCCTAGCCCCTTAGCAGGTCCCTCTGGTTTCACCCCATGTAAATCGTGTTTGACGTCACTAGCTATCTGCGGGGAGATGCTGCACATTGACATTGAAGATGACAAATGCTAGGCCTCCCATGCTGCCACTTCTTCCTCATTTGTGCTCCCTTCACCTGCAAAGGAAACAGATGGCACACCATGAGTAATTAAGCATGTACTAATATTTCAATATTGACGTGGCAGCACATGCTGCAACCATTTATCCATTTGTCTGTAGTCAGAGCCAGTCAGCAGCAAAGTACTGTTAGCATTGTCTGCCACAGGAATAGACACCAGGCTGTGTTTGGGCACCTCCATCTGTGGGCCATCCGTAACTAACAGTTTTCGGACTGATGAGTTCAACTACATGTGACTTCCATAACTGCAGAGCCTTCTCCCGATATTCTCCCCACCAGTGGCAGCTTGTCCTTTAGCCGCACAGTTTGACTTACTGCAGCCACATTGATAGCCAGAAAAATGTATCAAATGAAGAAACTGTGCTGCTAAAGGATTATTAAAGTGTCAGCTGTGGCTCAGAGTGGGTAGCACTCTTGCCTCTGAGTCAAAAGATTGTGGATTCAAGTCCCACTCCAGAGACTTGAGCACAAAAATCTAGGCTGACACTCCAGTGGAGTGCTGAGGGAGTGCTGCACTGTCGGAGGTGTCGTTTTTTTGGATAAGATGTTAGATCGAAGCCCTGTCTGCTCTCACAGGACGTAAAAGATCCTATTGCATTATTTCACAGAAGAGCAGGGGAGTTATCCCCATTGCCCTGGCCAATAGTTTACCTCAATTAACATCACTAAAACAGATAATCTGGTCATCATCACATTGCTGTTTGTGGGAGCTTGCTGTGCACAAATTGACTGCTGCGTGAGCTACATTGACAACACTTCAAAAAGTACTTCTTCAGCTGCAAAATGCTTTGGGACATCCGGTGGATGTGAAAGGCGCAATAGAAACGCAAGTCTTTTTCGTTTTGCATGTGTAAGACTTTACTGTGCAGAGATGAGCATTCGGTCATTCTTTTAATGCCACTTAAAGATGTGCCATTTATCCTTTTATCATGCTACAGGTGTACATTGTGCATTAAACAAATTATTTATTGAGTGCTGTGGAAATAAGGGATGTCTGTCAAAGTGAATATTGACATAAAAGTTGCACTAATGGGCTCAGTCTGTTTGTCCACTGAGGGATTTTCTTTTTTTGACAGTCTGCATCTTCTTACGAAAATAAATCACATGGCAGAAAGCTTGCATATGAAGACACATTTGGTGGCTGTAGTATTGTTTGTATTAAGAACACAACAAAAGACATAGGGGCAGGAGTCGGCCATTCGGCGCTTTGATCCTGCTCCACCTTTCAATAGGATCATGGCTGATGTTCAGCCTCAACTCCATCTTCCTGCACTATCCCCATATCCTTTGGCTGCCTCAGTATCCAATCCTTTGATTCCCTTGTATGTACATGTGCATTGCAAGTATATAGTCATTGCATGTATGCCTTCATTGCAAGTAGAAACATAGAAACATAGAAATTAGGTGCAGGAGTAGGCCATTCGGCCCTTCGAGCCTGCACCGCCATTCAATAAGGTCATGGCTGATCATTCAACCTCAGTACCCCTTTCCTGCTTTCTCTCCATACCACTTGATCCCTTTGGCCATAAAGGCCATATCTAACTCCCTTTTGAATATATCTAATGAACTGGCCTCAACAACTTTCACAGAGAATTTCACAGGTTAACCACTCTCTGAGTGAAGAAGTTTCCCCTCATCTTGGGCCGAAATGGCTTACCCCTTATTCTAAGATTGTGACCCCTGGTTCTGGAACTCCCCAGCAACGGGAACATTCTTCCTGTTTCTAACCTGTCCAATCCCATCAGAATTTTATATGTTTCTATGAGATCCCCTCTCATTCTTCTAAACTCCAGTGTATACAAGCCCAGTTGATCCAGTCTCTCCTCATATGTCAGTCCTGCCATCCCGGGAATCAATCTGGTGAACCTTCGCTGTACTCGCTCAATGGCAACAACGTCCTTCCTCAGATTAGGGGACCAAAACTGAACACAATATTCCAGGTGTGGCCTCACCAAGGCTCTGTACAACTGCAGTAAGACCTCCCTACTCCTCTACTCAAATCCTCCAGCTATGAAGGCCAACATGCAATTTGCCGCCTTCACTGCCTGCTATACCTGCATGCCAACTTCAATGACTGATGTACCATGACACCCAGGTCTCGTTGCATCTCCACTTTTCCTAATCTGTCACCATTCAGAAAATATTCTGTCTTTCTGTTTTTGCCACCAAAGTGGATAACCTCACATTTATCCACATTATACTGCATCTGCCATGCATTTGCCTACTCACCTAACCTGTTCAAGTCACCCTGCAGTCTCTGAGCATCCTCCTCACAGCTCACACTGCCACCCAACGTAGTGTTATCTGCAAACTTGGAGATATTACACTCAATTCCTTCATCTAAATCATTGATGTATATTGTAAATAGCTGGGGTCCCAGCACTGAACCCTGCGGCACCCCATTGGTCATTGCCTGCCATTCTGAAAAGGACCCGTTTATTCCGACTCTCCGCTTCCTGTCTGCCAACCAGTTCACTATCCACATCAATACATTACCCCAATACCATGTGCTTTAATTTTGCACACTAATCTCTTGTGTGGGACTATATCAAAAGCCTTTTGAAATTCCAAATACACCACATCCACTGGTTCTCCCTTGTCCACTCTACTCGTTACATCCTCAAAAAATTCTAGAAGATTTGTCAAGCATAATTTCCCTTTCATAAATCCATGCTGACTTGGACCGATCCTGTCACTGCTTTCCAAATGCGCTGCTATTTCATCTTTAATAATTGATTCCAACATTTTCCCCACCACCGATGTCAGGCTAATTCCCCGTTTTCTCTCTCCTTTTTTAAAAAGTGGTGTTACATTAGCTACCCTCCAGTTCATAGGAACTGATCCAAAGTTAATAGAATGTTGCAAAATGATCACCAATGCATCCACTATTTCTCGGGCCACTTCCTTAAGTATTCTCGGATGCAGCCTATCAGGCCCTGGGGATTTATCAGCCTTCAATCCCATCAATTTCCCGAACACAATTTCCTGACTAATAAGGATTTCCTTCAGTTCCTCCTTTTCGCTGCACCCTCAAACCCCTAGTATTTCCAGAAGGTTATTTGTGTCTTCCTTAGTGAAGACAGATCCAAAGTATTTGTTCAATTGATCTGCCATTTCTTTGTTCCCCATTATGATTCTGTACTCTACGTTGTGCCTATGCATTCATTGTGCTCATGCATTCACTGCATCTTGGGATTCATTGCTTATATACTTTCATTGGCTGCCACAATTCCTACATTACAACAGTGATTATACACAAAAGTACTTAATTAGCTGTCAAGCACTTTGAGACGTCCTGAGGTTGTGAAAGGTGCTATATAAATGTAAGGTTTTTTTTTTCTTTCATTGAATTAGTTGATCCATATTTGGAAAATGTGCTGATGGAAAAGGTTACTTACTGCAGAAGAATATTGACATCTATGGCTTTCTGCACATATCAATATTGCATTCTATATACTTAATATTGTGTTGATTTCACACCATAAAAACAGGTAAAGCGTGGTCCAATTTTGCTTCCATTATATTTGCAGTAAAAGCTCAAGGCTTTTAGATTGTGATGTTGGGAAATAAATCATTGAAATGTCTCAGCTGCAGTCACAAGTGATGTTTTGGGGCCAGGTCCGTGCCAGAGCTGGTTACTATGGCCGTGGACAGTTCTCTTCTGCCGAGACTGGTCATATATTTGATGCTAACCGTAATTGCGGTGCACAGCTTGAAATGGTAGATTTTTGAAGAATAGATATGTATAGCACAGAAGGATATCACCAGTCCACTTAAGGAAGGATATACTGGCTATGGACCTTACTTAAGGAAGGATATACTGGCTTTGGAGGGGGTACAGAGACGATTCACTAGGCTTCTTCCGGAAATGAGGGGGTTACCTTATGATGATAGATTGAGTAGACTGGGTCTTTACTCGTTGGAGTTCAAAAGGATGAGGGATGATCTTATAGAAACATTTAAAATAATGAAAGGGATAGACAAGATAGAGGCAGAGAGGTTGTTTCCACTGGTAGGGGAGACTAGAACTAGGGGGCACAGCCTCAAAATACCGTGGAGCCAATTTAAAACCGAGTTGAGAAGGAATTTCTTCTCCCAGAGGGTTGTGAATCTGTGGAATTCTCTGCCCAAGGAAGCAGTTGAGGCTAGCTCATTGAATGTATTCAAATCACAGATAGATAGATTTTTAACCAATAAGGGAATTAAGGGTTACGGGGAGCGGGCGGGTAAGTGGAGCTGAGTCCACGGCCAGATCAGCCATGATCTTGTTGAATGGCGGAGCAGGCTCGAGGGGCTAGATGGCCTACTCCTGTTCCTAATTCTTATGTTCTTATGTAGTCCACCATGTCTATGCCAGCTCTTTGCCAAAGCAATACAAAACTAATTATACCTCTTTAATGTGTCTTCCTCTGCTTCAAATATTTATACAGTTTTACCTTAAAAGGTGCAATGGTTGCTGCCTCAACCACTCTCTGCGGCAAAGTATTCCATGCTTCAACAACACGCTGCGTAGAGAAATTCCCCTCACCTTTGTCCTGACTCTGCTAATTGGTTTAAATTGATGATCCCTTGCCATTGACTCCCCACTAGGAGAAAATAGTATTTCTCTATTCTCTCCGTCGAATCCCTTCATGATTTTGAAAATCTCCTCTTGGCCTTCTCTGTTCCAAAGGAGCATAAGAAATAGGAGCAGGAGTAGGTCGTTTGGCCCTTCGAGCATGCTCCGCCATTCAACAAGATCATGGCTGATCTTCTACTTCAACTCCACCTTCCCGCACTATCCCCATATCCCTTAATTCCCTTCGTTCCCAAAAATTTATCGACCTCTGTCTTGAATATAAAGTGGAAATAGTCCCAGTATCTCACGTCTCTCCTGTAGTCTCTAACTGTAATTTCCCACCATCATCCTGGTAAATCCTTTTGCAAGTCATTGGGCAAAATCGCAAGAACAGATTTCATGCAAGAAAATAAAAATAAAAGATCTAAGAAAGTAAAATTGAATCGATCATGTAAGTAAGTTGGATCTAATATGACAAGCCATGCAGCGTGGGAATATTTCTCCATATTACTATTTACTTCCAATGCTTTGACTTCCCTCTGGGGTTGTGAAGCGTAGCCACATTCCCTTAGAATATGTAGGTTGTTATTTCTTATATATATATATTTTTTTTTAGTTTGCTTTAGTTGTCTAACCCACTTTGCAGCAATCCTGACCAGAGTATGTAGCAACTGGTGTATTAACTGATTCTGACATCTCCAACAAACCTGGAGTCTGATCTGCCTGTCGAGGAACATGTACTTGTACTGGAAACCATGCTTTATAATCATTCTGCATGATGAATCATTATGGGTAGCTTTTCAAGAGGAACAGGAACAGCATCAGGAATTGGTATTAGTGCTTGACCATGTATGCAATAACATAGGGTAAACATTTCAAGCACAAATTAGAGGAGGGATGCACTTAAAGTATGCATAAAATGAGACTCTGGGTAATTCGTAATCCTTCGCTTCAGGAAATGTGGGCCAGTAATCAGGCTACAACACTGTGATCTCAAATCTCTGAATTGCACATCCTGTGTATACCAGCTCCCTGATTGGAATTTTATAATGGCCAAGAGTTTCCACTTTGGGCACAATCATCTATCCGAGCGCAAATTGCGTACAAAATTGTAGCTGTTTTGAAAAGTTTTTTTTTTCTCTCTCGGGTTTCTGCTCAAACTTATTTGCACACTACCAAAAGCAAAATCTGCCATGAACCATTGCAATAGAACTGCATTTTAAAACATAATTGTTTTTAAACTTTTGCTTCAAAAAATATTTCTTATATTTAGGAGTGGTAACTTGGTGCAGTTTGATTAATACAGCTGAAAATGGGATTATCACACAAAATAAGCAGGTTTAATCAGAATTTCAACTCTCCACTTGTGAGTAATCCCAATTTAAATGACTGAATGTAGTTTCTTTGTAAATTTTTAAAAAAAAATCTGAAGCTTTTAAAATGCCTAATGTGTCCTTGTGCCCAAAAGGACCAACTTAATTTTTGGAGCCTCCTTGAAGGTCTGTAAATGGACGCAATGAGTGGAAACTCCCAATGGTGATGAATTCGATCAGGGGCATGGCCAGTTTTGTGGGCAGGGCCTGCTTCAAGCGTGATGTTTATGAAACTAGCGCAAAAGATAGCAGAAACTCGATTTGCGTTGGACGCAATTGACGCTTAAAATTCCGTAATCTTTTATGCCGATTTCGACGAATTATGCTGAAAGAAACTAGTGCAATTGAGCTTAAATGCTACCCCATTATGTATTTTATTTTAAAATGAATGATTTTTGAATCTTTTGGATAAATAAAATCTCAAAATAACTAATTTAATATTCCTACACTCTTTCAGATGGTGAAGTTTTCCTTTGCTAGTCTATGTGATAAGTAATCTTTCTCTCACCTCTCCCCTCTACCTCTCTCTCACACAATCTTTCATATCTTTCTCATTTTAATGCTACAGATATTTAATACTCCTCTGATATTTCCTTTCTGATATCTCCTACACCCGAATTATGTTGTCCTACTTGCTGTTCCTCACCACTGCATCCTTTTCTATTGAAATCAAGGCCTATCATTTTGTTTCCTATTTTAAACTCATTCCTTTTCAAATCTCTTTGGGGTCGAAATTGCCCCACGCCCCGATTGGGGGCTGATAACCTTCCGGGCCGGGACTCTTATCGCCTGGCCCGGAAGTCCTGCCCCCGATGCGGAATTGGGCATGTGTTTGATGGGCTGCATGATGGCAGCCAGGTTGTCGGGCCGACGCGAGAGTTGGCCGTTAAAATAAAATGGCGGCCTGGGGCGCTAAAGGCCTCCCCTTTAAGGGGCCCCGGTGGCAGATGTCCACCAGCTTTGCGCCCACGGGTCAGCACGGGATGGTAAGGGGTCGGTGCGCATGACAATGATTTCATTGCTGGGCGTGCGCCAGCCCAGGGCACGGTACTACCAGTGCAGCACCCCTCCCAAACCTCCGGGGCAATTTCCCGGGAGGCGCAATGACACCCCTTGCCCGGGTAGAAACTTCATTGCACCCTGTTAGCACTCCCCCCACCGGAGACACTAACGGGGCTATAAAAAGGGGCAATTTAGGCCCCTTTATTTTCCTCAGTATTGAAGTCTTCCTACTATTTACTGGATTTTATTATCTAGGCTGACAACACTTGGCCCTTCATCTCTGCCCCTCAATTAAAATAAGAGTACAGACGCTGACTCAATCTTGTTAAAGCTGTTTATCACTCCCTGTAAATGATGATCATGATGAGTTAGTGGAAGCTGTTGCATGTTTAATGAGGTTTTTTTTATGATGATGAGGTGCAATGAGTCGTTTATAAGACGTGACCCAGCATCAGGACCAGATGCCATACTTTTATCTTATGTCAAACCATAGGGAAGTGCCAAAACAAGTGGAGCAGTACACCATCAAGGTTGAAAAGAGTGGAAGAAAAGGTAATGATTCGACGATGCCAAGATTGGACTTTAACAATTTGAACATTTTAGTAAGAGACTAAGGGAGAGACTTTTACAGTTTTGAGCTCCAGGTTTGAGCAGGGTAATTCCTGATTTCAATGTACTGAGGAAGAAGTGCATTTAGGATGGTGTATTTGCAGCTTAAGAGGACTGAGAGAAGGAAGTTCATGGAGCTCTGCCAATAGTAGAATTGCTGAAATGGAGTGAGACAATAATGGTTGCAATGGAAAGAAGCTAGCGGCCAAGAGGTAGTCATCAACCAGAGGTCAAGCTTTTTGTGTGGAGTGGAGTGAAGTGTTAAAAGGGCTTCTGTAGCTATGACAGCAGTTGTCAAGCTTTTGATGGACTTGGACTTAATAGAGTGTAAGTGTTGTGGGAGAAAGTGAATTTTGTCACAAGAGGAAACTGAGCTTTGCAGTGGCAACTGGTGGGGATATGGGGTTACAGTTGAGGTCAGAGGGGTAAGTGAGACCATGTTGATAATTACAGGAGGACTAGTGGTAATGTTGTCAAAGTCAAGAGATGGTAGCTGTTGATTAGATTTGTAAGAAATGTGTAAAGAAACTGGAGTGAAATTCAACTTTGGCGGGGGTTCAAAATGGATGGTAACTGATTGGCTGTCCATTCTACACTCCGCCTGATTTTACTTTACATTGACTTCGGAAATTGCATGGGGTGTATAACGAGCAACTGATCAGCTACCGCCTGGTTTGTGCCCCTGTCGAAATTGAATTTCACCCCCACTGTATCTTTGAAGACCTGGAAAAAGCAGAAGTTTCATCGAAGGGTACAGGAGAGATAACGATGTAGCAAATCAACCACTCCACTATTGCACTATGAAAATTGTCAGTGTACTTTTATTAAAATATTTTAAATATTTTAATTAAAACTAAGGAAAATTAAAAAATTGCAGCGACTGCAGAATAAATTACACCAGTGTTTTGCCGATATAGAGATAGGAACATCCATCCTGGTAGCTGCATGATACAATGATACTGGAGTTGTTGACTAATTGTCAGAAGCACTCACTCAAGTAGCCCACAACAGATCTGGACACGAGGTGAGGAAAACCCCATAGGTCAAAGTGACCTGTACTTCCTACTCATGCTACACTTACCATATTGAATTACTCATATGGTATCTCAAAATATTATTTTCTGAAATAAATCTATCCAATTTGCATTTGATCTCCATTTTAGAAACGTTGATGCATATTGTATATGTTACCGGACAAATCCATTTCTTTGATATGAGGCAGTCAAAATGTTTAAACATCATGTGAAATTTTGACAGTTCTCTTGAAAAGGAACCACCCTTAATAACTCAACCTGTCTTTAAAAAAAAATTCTTATTACGAGGAGCATGGGATCATGGAATTATCCTTGGTATTCATAATTGGTCATTATAGTATTCATAAGACCGAATGTGTAGATACTGACAATGGAAATATATACTGCTGGAGGACTATTGGCCTAAAAATCTATTCAAACAAGATTACTTTTATCAACCAATGGTGCTCCTGATTAAAAGCCTTATTGTTGAGCTTCCCTTTAATTTAATACCACTTAAATTATGCAGGGCAGAAAGTGACATCGGTTTCCAAGAACAGTTTTATTAATTACACAAGCTGCAGACTCTTCGCCATCTTCTGTTTCACATTTTCAAGACTGCTTTTGTCCTCGTGAAGGGATTTTGGGTATCCAATTAAGGTAATAACGTGCCGCATCATGGTTATTGACAACTGTATAAAGCAATTACAAGCCTTTCATGTATGAGATGTCAATAAAATGACATGACGGCCCCACAATATGTTGTCAGAGTTGTCTGCTTGTAAAGCTCATCCTGTGATCTGTGGTGCAATGTACAGTGAGCACTTCTATAAAGGTGGCATATCCAAGTGTAAAGTATGCGGAACTGCTGAATTACTGACCTGTCAACATGCCTGTCTTTCTGGAGCATCTGCATAACTCATTCCCCCACAATGGTTAAAAATAAGACAAGCAATTCCGAGCAAGTATGAAAGTTAGTTGATTTCTAATTATTGAGCTATAGAAAGCTGCAAATACTGGATAGGTTGGCAGTGCATTGCTGTATGAATACACGTGGCTTCTGGAGATAGGACCAAGGACTCTGCATGCATTAAAATCTGATCTTTCAGGGTAGGCACCTAATGAAGATAAGGTATGAAAATAATGGGGAACGAAGGGGAAATTACAGCATTTGTCAGCTTGAATGGCTCCATGCATCTCCTCTTGGCTGGTTACTAAGTGTCAGTGTCGTTCAGGTTAAGGAATGTTACATTTTACAGGCACAACCTAACAAAAGAGGGAGACTGACATTGGGGTGAAAGCAGTTCTGCAATCTATTCTAAAATCATGAGCTATTCAGCTCCGTGTCTCTGTTGGTATATTCTTCACAGAAGCCACCAAGCCTTATCCCGCTCTTCTGCTCACTCCCGATATCTTTTAATATTCTGACGAAAGGTCATCGACCTGAAAAGTTAACTCTGCTAGTCTCTCCACAGATGCTGCCTGACCTGCTGAGTATTTCCAACATTTTCTGTTTTTATTTCTTTTCATATTGTTTGTTTTTGAGAGCAATCCAATTATTTTTAAAACAATTGATGGATTAGGCTTCAATCATGGTTTGTGGCAGTGAATTCCACATTCTAGCCTCCCTCTGTATAAAAACAATGGCCCAAATCTTCTTGGCTACTTGCAGCACCTTAACAGCGTCTGTACATCATAGAGTCCTTTGAATGGTGCAAAAGAAAGAGGAAGTTATAGAGTAAGGACTTAAGCCATGGCTTATGCCACTCCGTACTTTTCTGTGACTTTTGCGCCACTCCGCCATTACCCTTGCTGAAAATAGTGAGGGGTTAATTATCACGGACACGCACCCACCCCCGAAAATCAATGGCAGTTGCAAAGTTCCTGGATTAATGCCAGTTTTCATGTCGTTGCCACTTCGACTCAAAAATAATGGAGCTAATGGCCTGGCAGCAGACTGATTTATTGCTTCCAGATCAGTTCCCTTAAATATATTTCCAATACTTGCAGAAAATTTATAATGAGCTTCAGCAACAGCCATTGGACTGAAAGCATTGCATCAATAGCTAGAAAACAGTATTTAGTGAGTACAACAGGTACCATTGCCGATTTATGATTGACCGCATGTGTCCAGAGCTGTCCCAGCCCACGCTCCTGGTTCCAGTATGCAGTGTGGACTGGAGTGGTGAGAGACTGCCCACACCCCACCTGCTCTGTTTAAAGGTACCGGGGTTCCCAGGGAGGAGCAGAGGCAGTAGTTGAAACAAGTTCAGAGAAGGACAAAAAGGCTTCCAAACTCCTACAAGCAAATGAAAAACCAAGCTTTCAAAAGGATTAATGGTTTAGAAAGGAACAGCTTCCTAAGTGGCCAGTGAGCTAGTTACAATCTCCCTACGTAGTGCATCAGATTCACTCTGGTCCTCTTCTCCTTGCTGGAAGCAACATTCAAAGCCGGGTGCCACATCCCACACATTATACCCATTCACTTCAGGTGTCAACCGTGGCTCAGTGTTAACATTTTCACCTGAGTCAGAAGGTTGTGGGTTCAAGCCCCACTCCAGAGACTTGAGTACATAAACCAGGCTGATGCTCCAAGGCAAAACTGAAGGTGTGCTGCACTGTCTGAGTTGCCGTCTTTTGGATGAGATGTTAAAAGGAGGCCCTGTCTGCACTCTCAGGTGGACAGAAGAACATAAGAATTAGGGGCCCTCGAACTTGCTCCACCATTCAATAAGATCATGGTTAATCTTCGACCTTAACTCCATTTTCTTGCCCTATCCCTTGGCAATATTTCAAAGCAGAACAGGGGAGTTCTCCACGATGTCCTAACCAATATTTATTCCTCAACCAACATCATTAAAACAGATTATTTGGTTATTATCACATTTCAGTTTGTGGGATCGTGCTGTGCTGCATTACAACAGTGACTATGCTTCAAAGGTATTTAGTTGGCTGTAAAGCGTCTGATTTCCTGAGATCATAAAAAGCATCATATAGATGCAAGTCTTACACATAATCCACTTGTCATCATTACATTGGCAATAGGTCTGATTCTCTGCTATGCCTGCTGCAGCATAATCTAAATAGAATTGCAGGAAGAAATGGAGTAAATAATCAACCGTGAGATTGGCGTGTTAAACAGTAACATTTACGTTGTCCGCCATTGATCTCACCGATTCAGGAAAATCTGGGCAATTTTTTCTAACCGACTGTGTTTATCTTGAATTTATGCACTCTCTGTTTTGCCTCTTAGTGGAAACAATCTATCACTGTCTACCTTATCATTGTAATATAATTTGAAGGGCTTTATCAGGTCACTCCTTAATCTTGTAAACCCCAATGAAAAAGCATTACCTTTTCTATTCTCTCCAGAACTATAATTTCTCATTCTTGGCAACATTCTAATGAATTTATGTTATATCTCTTGCATTGTTTTTATATCCTTCCAATAATGGCATGCCGAAAAATGTACATAATACTTCAACTGGAACCTAACTATGTGCATTCAGTATTGCCTCCTTACTTTTATTTCTGTAGCTTTAGATAAAAAAAACAATTGGCCAAATGGCCTCTTTCTGTGCTGTGGCATTCTGTGATTTTATAACCAAATATTTTGTTTGTCTGTTTATAGCTTTATTTATTTGTGTTGCCACTTTTGATGACCTGTGTATTTGCTGAACAGGGTCCTTCTGTTCCTCGACTCCATTTGAAATCGTACCACATAAGATGTATTTCCTTCCTCTATTTTCACTTCCAAAATATACTGCTCCACATTTTTTTACACTAAACAGCATTTGCCAATGATCTGCCTATCTTGCGAACCTACCTATGTCCTCCTGCAGCTGTTCACAGTCCTTGTTACAATTTGTCATACTCTCCAGTTGGTATCATCAGCAAATGACCCTCAATTCATCGATGCAGACCAATCTCTCCATCCTTCCAATCCAAGAAACAATATCATGTTTCCCTTTGTTTACCCTTTGCTTTCTGCCCTACAACTGTCTCTAAAATACACATAGCCACCTTCCTTTAATTCTATCTGTCTTTTATGCGGTACGTTATCAAATTTTTTTTGGAAAATCCATACAAACCACATCCCTATTCATCCATGGAACTCCAGCCTTGAATGCACTCCCTCTTTTTACTAGGATACACTTCATTTGTACCTTTTCCATCTCCTGTTTCAATGCTTTCTATTTTATTTACCAGTGTTTCCATTTAATGTTGTCAAGGTCCTTTTTTATCTCACAACAATTAACTTTTTTTACAGTCAAATGTTCTTGTCCTTGATTCTTCTTTTCTCTTGTCTATTCTTTTACTGAAGCATATGTACAACATCTTAAATAATACAGATACCAATAGATTCTGGACCAGAAGGTTGTGGGTTCCCACTGCAGCTGGAGGGTGTGAGCTCACTTGAGGTACATTCTTGGAAGCATCATCTTTTGGAATAAAGTAGTAACTGAATTGTATCTTTGTTTATTTGGATGGATGATAAAGATTCCAAAACACTGATTTGAAAAAAGTAGAGGAAAATCTGGTGTTCTGAGCAGTCTATGCCCATGAGAATAAATGTTTCATTCTCGGCTTGGCAATCAGTAACCAGTGGGGTGCCGCAGGGATCAGTGCTGGGACCCCAACTATTTATAATTTATATTAACAACTTGGAGGAAGGGACTGAATGTAACATAGCCAACTTTACTGACAATACAAAGATGGGAGGAAAAGCAATGTATGAGGAGCAAACAAAAAATCTGCAAAAGGACATAGACAGGCAAAGTGAGTGAGCAAAAATTTGGCAGATGGAATATAATGTTGGAAAGTGTGAGGCCATGCACTTTGGCAGAAAAAAATCAATGAGCAAGTTATTATTTAAATGGAGAAAGATTGTAAAGTGCCGCAGTACAGCGGGACCCGGGGGTACTTGTGCATGAAACACAAAAGGATAGTATGCAGGTACAGCAAGTGATCAGGAAGGCCAATGGTATCTTGGCCTTTATTGCAAAGGGGATGGAGTATATAAGCAGGGAAGTCTTGCTGCAGTTGTACAGGGTATTGGTGAGGCCACACCTGGAATACTGCATGCAGTTTTGGTTTCCATATTTATGAAAGGATATACTTGCTTTGGAGGCAGTTCGGAGAAGGTTCACAAGGTTGATTCCGGAGATGAGGGGTTGACTTATGAAAATAGGTTGAGTAGGTTGGGCCTCGACTCATTGAAATTTAGAAGAATGAGAGATGATCTTATCGAAACGTAGAAGATTATGAGGGGGCTTGATGGAGTGGATGCAGAGAGAATATTTCCACTGATAGGGGAGACTAGAACTAGAGGGCATAATCTTAGAATAAGGGGCCACCCATTTAAAACTGAGATGAGGAGAAATTTTTTCTCTCAGAGGGTTATAAATCTGTGGAATTCGCTGCCTCAGAGAACTGTGGAGCTGGGACATTGAATAAATTTAAAACCGAAAGACAGTTTCTTAAATGATAAGGAAATAAGGGGTTATGGTGAGCAGGCAGGGAAGTGGAGATGAATCCATGATCGGATCAGCCGTGATCATATTAAATGGTGGAGCAGGCTCGAAGGGCCATATGGCCGACTCCTGTTCCTATTTCTTGTGTTCTTATGTAAACTCAACACTAATGTCTAATTACTCTCCTTCCCTCTTTATGACCAATTACCTGTACCTTATGTAACTGAGAAGTGACATTTGACTGGTGTTGCCCTCAATTGTAAGTTCAGTCAGTGATGACCTTTCCACCTAAATAACATTTAAAAAATTTAGGTTATTGGCACTTAAAGCAAAATGGTACAGGATGGGAACTGTCATTCACACATGTACTCTGGACTGTGTATTTCTCGCTTTCAATTTTCCTTGATGACAGTGGCGCTGGGTTTCAGTCATAGATGTTGCCAGCCCTCTCAACATCTTATCCAATTCGCCATTCTTCACTTGGGAGTCGATACAGTCTTGGAGACTATTCATCCATAGTACACATAACTGTTGAGCCTGATTTTGTTCTCATCTTGCACCCTCAATTTCCAGAAAGCGTCATTGTGCAACAGTCAGAAAGAAGAACTAGGTGTCATGTTTGTAACTAGAAACATAGAAACATAGAAAATAGGTGCAGGAGCAGGCCATACAGCCCTTCTAGCCTGCACCGCCATTCAATGAGCTCATGGCTGAACATGAAACTTCAGTACCCCCTTCCTGCTTTCTCGCCATAACCCTTGATCCCCCGAGTAGTAAGGACTTCATCTAACTCCCTTTTGAATATATTTAGTGAATTGGCCTCAACTACTTTCTGTGGTAGAGAATTCCACAGGTTCACCACTCTCTGGGTGAAGAAGTTTCTCCTCATCTCGGTCCTAAATGGCTTACCCCTTATCCTCAGACTGTGACCCCTGGTTCTGGACTTCCCCAACATTGGGAACATTCTTCCTGCATCTAACCTGTCTAAACCCGTCAGAATTTTAAACGTTTCTATGAGGTCCCCTCTCATTCTTCTGAACTCCAGTGAATACAAGCCCAGTTGATCCAGTCTTTCTTGATAGGTCAGTCCCGCCATCCCGGGAATCAGTCTGGTGAATCTTCGCTGCACTCCCTCAATAGCAAGAATGTCCTTCCTCAAGTTAGGAGACCAAAATTGTACACAATACTCCAGGTGTGGCCTCACCAAGGCCCTGTACAACTGTAGCAACACCTCCCTGCCCCTGTATTCAAATCCTCTCGCTATGAAGGCCAACATGCCATTTGCTTTCTTAACCGCCTGCTGTACCTGCATGTTAACCTTCAATGACTGATGTACCATGACACCCAGGTCTCGTTGCACCTTCCCTTTTCCTAATCTGTCACCATTCAGATAATAGTCTGTCTCTCTGTTTTTACCACCAAAGTGGATAACCTCACATTTATCCACATTATACTTCATCTGCCATGCATTTGCCTACTCACCTAACCTATCCAAGTCGCTCTGCAGCCTCATAGCATCCTCCTCGCAGCTCACACTGCCACCCAACTTAGTGTCATCCGCAAATTTGGAGATACTACATTTAATCCCCTCGTCTAAATCATTAATGTACAATGTAAACAGCTGGGGCCCCAGCACAGAACCTTGTGGTACCCCACGAGTCACTGCCTGCCATTCTGAAAAGTACCCATTTACTCCTACTCTTTGCTTCCTGTCTGACAACCAGTTCTCAATCCACGTCAGCACACTACCCCCAATCCCATGTGCTTTAACTTTGCACATTAATCTCTTGTGTGGGACCTTGTCGAAAGCCTTCTGAAAGTCCAAATATACCACATCAACTGGTTCTCCTTTGTCCACTTTACTGGAAACATCCTCAAAAAATTCCAGAAGATTTGTCAAGCATGATTTCCCTTTCACAAATCCATGCTGACTTGGATCTATCATGTCACCATTTTCCAGATGCACTGCTATGACATCCTTAATAATTGATTCCATCATTTTACCCACTACTGAGGTCAGGCTGACCGGTCTATAATTCCCTGTTTTCTCTCTCCCTCCTTTTTTAAAAAGTGGGGTTACATTGTCTACCCTCCACTCCATCGGAACTGATCCAGAGTCAATGGAATGTTGGAAAATGACTGTCAATGCATCCGTTATTTCCAAGGCCACCTCCTTAAGTACTCTGGGATGCAGTCCATCAGGCCCTGGGGATTTATCGGCCTTCAATCCCATCAATTTCCCCAACACAATTTCCCGACTAATAAAGATTTCCCTCAGTTCCCCCTCCTTACTAGACCCTCTGACCCCTTTTATATCCGGAAGGTTGTTTGTATCCTCCTTAGTGAATACCGAACCAAAGTACTTGTTCAATTGGTCTGCCATTTCTTTGTTCCCCGTTATGACTTCCCCTGATTCTGACTGCAGGGGACCTACATTTGTCTCTACTAACCTTTTTCTCTTTACATACCTATAGAAACTTTTGCAATCCGCCTTAATGTTCCCTGCAAGCTTCTTCTCGTACTCCATTTTCCCTGCCCTAATCAAACCCTTTGTCCTCCTCTGCTGAGTTCTAAATTTCTCCCAGTCTCCAGATTCGCTGCTATTTCTGGCCAATTTGTATGCCACTTCCTTGGCTTTAATACTATCCCTGATTTCCCTAGATAGCCACGGTTGAGCCACCTTCCCTTTTTTATTTTTACGCCAGACAGGAATGTACAATTGTTGTAATTCATCCATGCGGTCTCTAAATGTCTGCCATTGCCCATCCACAGTCAACCCCCTAAGTATCATTCGCCAATCTATCCTAGCCAATTCATGCCTCATACCTTCAAAGTTACCCTTCTTTAAGTTCTGGACCATGGTCTCTGAATTTACTGTTTCATTCTCCATCCTAATGCAGAATTCCACCATATTATGGTCACTCTTCCCCAAGGGGCCTCGCACAATGAGATTGCTAATTAATCCTCTCTCATTACACAACACCCAGTCTAAGATGGCCTCCCCCCTAGTTGGTTCCTCAACATATTGGTCTAGAAAACCATCCCTTATGCACTCCAGGAAATCCTCCTCCACCGTATTGCTTCCAGTTTGGCTAGCCCAATCTATGTGCATATTAAAGTCACCCATTATAACTGCTACACCTTTATTGCATGCACCCCTAATTTCATGTTTGATGCCCTCCCCAACATCCCTATTACTGTTTGGAGGTCTGTACACAACTCCTACTAATGTTTTTTGCCCTTTGGTGTTCTGCAGCTCTACCCATATAGATTCCACATCATCCAAGCTAATGTCTTTCCTAACTATTGCATTAATCTCCTCTTTAACCAACAATGCTACCCCACCTCCTTTTCCTTTTATTCTATCCTTCCTGAATGTTGAATACCCCTGAATGTTGAGTTCCCAGCCCTGATCATCCTGGAGCCACGTCTCCGTAATCCCAATCACATCATATTTGTTAACATCTATTTGCACAATTAATTCATCCACCTTATTGCATTAAGACACAAAGCCTTCTGGCTTGTTTTTTTAACACCCTTTGTCCTTTTAGAATTTTGCTGTACAATGGCCCTTTTTGTTCTTTGCCTTGGGTTTCTCTGCCCTCCACTTTTCCTCATCTCCTTTCTGTCTTTTGCTTTTGCCTCCTTTTTGTTTCCCTCTGTCTCCCTGCATTGGTTCCCATCCCCCTGCCATATTAGTTTAAATCCTCCCCAACAGCACTAGCAAACACTCCCCCTAGGACATTGGTTCCGGTCCTGCCCAGGTGCAGACCGTCCGGTTTGTACTGGTCCCACCTCCCCCAGAACCGGTCCCAATGCCCCAGGAATTTGAATCCCTCCCTGCTGCACCACTGCTCAAGCCACGTATTCATCTGCGCTATCCTGCGATTCCTACTCTGACTATCACGTGGCACTGGTAGCAATCCCGAGATTACTACTTTTGAGGTCCTACTTTTTAATTTAGCTCCTAGCTCCTTAAATTCGTTTCGTAGGACCTCATCCCTTTTTTTACCTATGTCGTTGGTACCAATGTGCACCACGACAACTGGCTGTTCTCCCTCCCATTTCAGAATGTCTTGCACCCGCTCCGAGACATCCTTGACCCTTGCACCAGGGAGGCAACATACCATCCTGGAGTCTCGGTCGCGGCCGCAGAAACGCCTATCTATTCCCCTCACCATTGAATCCCCTATCACTATTGCTGTCCCACTCTTTTTCTTGCCCTCCTGGGCAGCAGAGCCAGCCACGGTGTCATGAACTTGGCTGCTGCTGCCCTCCCCTGATGAGTCATTCCCCTCAACAGTACTCAAAACGGTGTATCTGTTTTGCAGGGGGATGACCGCAGGGGACCCCTGCACTACCTTCCTTGCACTACTCTTTCTGCTGGTCTTCCATTCCCTATCTGGCTGTGGACCCTTTCCCTGCGGTAAGACCAACTCACTACACGTGATACTCACGTCATTCTCAGCATCGTGGATGCTCCAGAGTGAATCCATCCTCAGCTCCAATTCCGTAACGCGGACCGTCAGGAGCTTGAGGTGGACACACTTCCCGCACACGTAGTCTTCAGGGACACCGGAAGCGTCCCTGAGTTCCCACATGGTACAGGAGGAGCATAACACCCGACCGAGCTCTCCTGCCATGACTGAACCCTCAGATACACTTAAATTGGCAACAACAATGTTAAAAGTTACTGACTAATATAAGAAGAAAAAGAAAAACTACTTACCAATCACCAGCCAATCACTTACCCCCTAGGCTGTACATCACCTTTGTTTCTTTGCCTTCTCCCTGTAGCTGCACCGGCACGCCTCTCGCCGACCCCGGACTCGCGCTGCTTCGAGCTCCCGCCTCCTCGACTGACTGCTCGAACTGCTCGACTCCCGCTGGCCTTTATAGGCCTCTCGCCGACCCCGGACTCGCGCTGCTCCGAGCTCCCGCCTCCTCGACTGACTGTAACACCACTGTATTACTGTATACACTCAACTTAGATGCACACCTTGACCACAGAGGGTGAACTTGTGGGAGACACTCCTTACCTGATCACACAGGTATATAAAGGGAGGTCCCACGCAGGGTCATCACTTCTGGAGTCCTTTAATAAAGAGTAAGGTCACAGAGTGGCCTTGTCCCTGGAATGTGCCTCGTGTGGTTTCATGCCATAGAGTAAGGACTTTACATTGGGGACGAGAAACGGGAATTCACGACCCACGAGAATGGCCACCGGTAGCACAGAGGAACGGTACTGTGTTGGGGAAGACTGGGACGATTTTGTCGAGAGGCTTCAGCAGAGATTCATTACTAAAGACAGGCTGGGGGATGCAGTGGCCGACAAGCGACGGACTCATCTCCTGACCAGCTGCGGGCCAAAGACTTATGCGCTTATGAAGGACTTACTGGCACCCGAAAAGCCGTCGGACAAAACCTTTGAAGAGCTGAGCAAATTAATTGGGGAGCATCTCAAACCGGCGAGCACCATACACATGGCTCAACACAGATTCTATACCCACCGACGTCGTGAAGGACAGAGCATACCGGACTTTGTAGCGGACCTCCGGCGTTTGGCCAGCCTCTGTAAGTTCACAGACGCCTACAGGGGGGAAGATGCTGAGGGACTTCTTTATCAAGGGTATCGGTCATGCGGGAATTTTTCGCAAGTTAATTGAGACCAAGGACTTGACCTTGGAAGCGGCAGTGTTGTTAGCTCAAACTTTCATGGCGGGGGAGGAAGAGACGAAAATGATTTATGCGCGCAATTCTGCCTCTACCGCGGCGATGGATCAGAGAGTCAACATCATTAATGCTACACAGAGCCCCACAGGCAGGCAGGGGCAGTCCGACATTTACCAGGCAGCAATAGACCTCAGAGTAGAACTTCAACAGGGACAATGTCAGGCTGAACGGACGTTCATGCCATCACAGTGGACAATGCGGCCTGGGATGGGGCCATTGACATCCACTAATAGGGGACTTAAAAGCAGTCAAAGGGACAGTCAGCGCGGGATGCCTAGCCATAGTCCCTTTGTCTCCAACAATGGAAACTTTAACTCATGCTGGAGGTGTGGGGGAAAACTCTCAGCCAGATCGTGCAGATTCCAACAGTTTGTCTGTAGAAATTGCAAGTTCAGTGGCCATTTAGCTCGAATGTGCAGAAAACCTGCAACCATATGAGGCAGATGGACCAGAAGAGGTTTCTGTGAGGCAGGATGACTTTTGGGGCAAATTGATGGATGTCCGAGGTTCAGCGGGTCCATGTGGCGAATATTCACAGTTCATGCACCAAAACGTCACCAATGATGATGAGGGTTTTATTAAACAGTATCCCAGTACGCATGAAGCTGGACACTGGGGCCAGCCAGTCACTCATGGGCGTTCAGCAATTTGAGAAGCTATGGCCACTCAAAGCCAGTAGACCCAAATTAGAACGTATTGAGACACAATTATGGACTTACACCAAAGAAATCATTCCGGTGCTAGGCAGTGCAATGATGGCTGTCACACACAATGGGTTAGTGAACCGGCTGCCACTCTGGATTGTCCCGGGCAATGGTCCCGCACTATTGGGGAGAAGCTGGTTAGCCGAGATGAACTGGAAATGGGGGGATGTTCACGCAATGTCCCCGGTGGAGCGAAGTTCGTGCTCACAAGTCCTACGACGATTCGAGTCACTATTCCAACCGGGTGTCAGGACTTTCAAAGGCACTAAAGTAGTGATACACATCACCCCGGACGCCAGACCAGTGCACCACAAAGCCAGAGCGGTGCCGTATGTGAAGCGGGAAAAAAATCGAGAGCGAATTGGACCGGCTGTTGCGAGAGGGCATCATCTCGCCTGTTGAACTCAGCGACTGGGCGAGCCCCATCGTTCCTGTTCTCAAAGCGGATGGCTCTGTCAGGATCTGTGGCGACTACAAGGCCATCATCAATAGGTGTCCCAACAAGATCAATACCCACTCCCGAGAGCGGAGGACCTCTTCGCCACTCTGGCAGGCGGCAAGCTGTTCACCAAGTTGGACCTCACTTCAGCTGATATGACCCAGGAACTGGCCGATGAATCTACTGACCACCATCACCACGCACAAAGGGACTGTTCGTTTATAATAGGTGCCCATTTGGCATTCGATCAGCGGCCGCGATTTTTCAACATAACATGAAAAGCCTGCTTAAATCCATTCCTGGAACGATCGTATTCCAGGACGACTTCCTCATCATGGGTCGAGACACTGAGGAACACTTCCACAACAAGGAGGAGGTGCTACGCTGACTGGACCGGGTAGGCCCGCGACTCAAGAAGTCTAAATGTGTGTTCCTAGCTCCTGAGGTTGAGTTTCTGGGCAGGAGGGTTGCTGCAGATGGGATTCGGCCCACCGAATCCAAAACAGAGGCGATTCGACGAGCACCCAGGCCCTGCAACACATCAGAGTTGCGTTCATTCCTAGGACTGTTAAGTATTTCGGGAACTTTCTGCCGAACTTGAGCACGTTGTTGGAGCCGCTACACGTGCTCCTGCGTAAGGGTTGTGATTGGTTTTGGGGGGACCGTCAGGAACGGGCTTTTGATCGGGCGCGAAACCTACTTTGTTCAAACAAGTTGTTGACCCTGTACGACCCCTGTAAACGTTCAGTTCTGACATGTGATGCATCGTCCTGTGGGGTTGGGTGCGTATTGCAGCAGGATAATGCTGAGGGTCAGCTACCACCTGTGGCTTATGCCTCCAGGTTGCGCTCTCAAGCAGAACGGGGATATGGGATGGTCGAGAAGGAAGCGCTTGCATGTGTCTATGGTGTAAAAAGAAATGCATCAGTACCTCTTCGGTAGGAAGTTTGAATTAGAGACAGACCACAAGCCACTCACATCCCTGTTGTCAGACTGCAAGGCTGTCGATGCTAACGCATCAGCTCGCATACAGCGGTGGGCTCTCACGCTAGCTGCTAATGACTACTCCATCCGGCACCGGCCCAGCACTGAAAACTGTGCTGATGCGCTCAACAGGCTCCCACTGGCCACCACCGAGGGGGCAGCTGAGCAAAGCGCTGAGATGGTCATGGCTGTCGATGCCTTTGACAGTGCAGGCTCCCCATCACAGCACGCCAGATCAAAATCTGGACAAACAGAGATCCCCTCCTATCCTTGATTAAGAAATGTGACCTGACTGGGGATTGGGCGCCCGCACACGGAGGAGGTCAGACCGTTCCACTGGCGGATGGATGAGCTTTCCTTCCAAGCCGACTGTCTACTATGGGGCAGCCGGGAAGTCATGCCCCAGAAGGGCAGGGAGGCATTCATCAGGAAACTCCACAGCGAGCACCCAGGCATTGTGATGATGAAGGCCATTGCCCGGTCACACATTTGCTGGCCTTGAATTGATTCAGACCTGGAACACTGTGTTCGCAGGTGCACAACCTGTGCCCAGCTGGGTAATACCCCCAGGGAGGCCCCGCTCAGCCCGTGGCCCTGGCCCACCAAGCCATGGTCACACATTTACATTAACGACGCGGACCCGTTCATGGGGAAGATGTTCCTCATTGTAGTAGATGCCTACTCGAAATGGATTGAGTGCATCATCCTGAATTCATGCACGTCATCTACCACCGTGGAAAGCCGATGTGCGATCTTTGCAACCCATGGCTTGCCGGACATCCTGGTTAGTGATAATGGCCCGTGTTTCACGAGCTATGAATTCTGGGAGTTTATGTCGGGCAATGGCATCAACCACGTCAGGACTGCGCCATTCAGCCGGCCTCCAATGGTCAGGCAGAACAGGCAGTCCAAATCATTAAGCAAAGTGTGCTCAGGATTCAAGGATCCTCCCTACAATGCCGCCTATCGCGCCTCCTGCTGGCCTATAGATCCCGCCCGCACTCGCACACGGGGGTCCTGCCCGCAGAGCTACTCATGAAACGGACACTCAAAACTCGGTTGTCCCTCATCCACCCAGTCCTGACCGACATAGTTGAGGGCAAGCGCAAGTCACAAAACGAGTACCATGACCGTAATTCAAGGGGGAGATGTATAGAAATAAATAATCATGTATTCGTCCTCAATCAAGCCATGGGGCCCAAATGGCTTGAGGATACTGTAATTGACAAAGAAGAGAATAGGGTCATCTGGTTTTTGCCTCTCCCAGGAGATCACATGGCTCCAGTTGGGGTGGAGTATAGAATGTCCTAGTAAAAGGGGTGTCACAGTTGTGGTGAGGCAGACTGGTTGGACTGGGTGCCCTTTGCCTTTCCTTCATTGTTCATTGTTCATAGGTTTATATATAACCTTTAGGGCTGCTGACCAAGGGCCGTGTGGCTCTTTGTCAGCTGGCGCGGACACAATGGACCAAAATGGCCTCCTTCTGCGCTGTAAATTTCTATGTTTCTCTGTTTCTATTTCCTCTCCTAAGGGAAACTAAAACTAGTGGGCATAGTCTCAGAATAAGGAGCTGTCCATTTAAAACTGAGATGAGGAGAAATTTCTACTCTCAGAGGGTTGTAATCCTCTGGAATTATCTGCCCCAGAGAGCTGTGGAGGCTGAGTCATTGAATATATTTAAGGCGGAGATTGACAGATTTTTGAGCGATAAGGGAGTAAAGGATTATGGGATGCGGGCAGCGAAGTGGAATTTAGGCCAAGATCAAATCAGCCATGATCTTATTGAATGGCGGAGCAGGCTCGAGGGGCCAAATGGCCTACTCCTGCTCTTATTTCTTATGTTCTTATAAGGAGATATTGCGACAGGTGACCAAAAGCTTGGTCAAAGAGGAAGGTTTTAAATGAGGAGAGCGAGGTTGAGTGGTTTTGGGAGCGAATTCCTGAACTTTGAAACAAAAAATATCATAGTGGTTGATGGAATAAAGTGTGAGTTGTTTTTTAAATCCTTTGATACTCGTGTGTAATAGGCAATCCAGATTGGAAGGTTTGTTGTGTTTTTGCTGAACCTTTATGAGGATGTTCTTGGTGCAACTGTGGCCTGTGCAAGCATGACCAGCTTACCACGGGATGACAATTTTTCATTCAGATGGAACATCATCATCATAGGCAGTCCCTCGAATCGAGGATGACTTGTTTCCATTTCAAAAAGGTGTTTCAATGTTGGACCTAAAATTCCAGGTCCGAACTAAATCTTGAAGGATGTAAGATGTCTGTGCTTGGATTTTTTTAATGTGTGATGATCTTTGCACACCAGCCACCACACGGGCTTGACAGAGCTAGGTCTTGGTCCAGTAGGAAGGATTAACCAAGACGACTGGAGACCAGCTCTGCTGCACGGACCTAGTGTGCACACATATCACAGTGTGGGCTGGCCCATGTTGCCCCTGGGCCCGCGCCTCTTCTGGGCCCTGAACTCACGCCTCTCCTGGGCCCTGATCACGTCCCTCTACAATCTCTTGCCGCTCCTTCGCCCCGACCTCGCCGCTCCTTCGTCCTGACCTCGCCGCTCTTGCTGTACCTGCCCACGCTCCAATCACCGACCTAGACCTTGATGACGTCACACTTCACTGCCGTTGCTCTCCTGCTCCAGCATGTACTGCTCCCTGGAGGGGTCCTTCCGCTCCCCGGCCTGCGTCTTGGACACTTGCAGTTCCTCAACAGCCAAACACGCACCGCGCATGCGCCAAACCCAGCCAGGACCGCGCCTGCGCACTGAGCTCCTGTAGTCTGGGTGCGGCACATTCTCCTCCGCGGGGAATGCTGGGTAAAATTACCACCATTGAAAGGCCATTTTATTTACGCTGGCGTTCTTGGGGATTTCCAGAGGTGTATGCTGGATACAATTACCAGCCCTTGTTGTTGATTCACACGGTCCCGGATCCGTTCAGATGGAACAAAACACAGCTCACACTCTGAAATTATCGACTTCTTGTACAAAATAGCTGAATAGGCAGGTATCGCAATAGCCTTCATAGAATTTTCCAAAAGTTTACCATTCTTCCTCAACTGGAGCAAGGGCAGATTGACTGAACAGGGAATGATTGTCGGAACTGAGATCTGCTTTGATGGTGTCCCCTTGGTTTTCCAGAGATAAACCAGAATTGTTTATGGACTGCGTGCAAGGTATACTTGTATTTTAACAATAGGTGATCACTGTTGAATAGCCCAGCTGCTTGACAGCAATTGAGATTTGACATCAGATTGCTGAGGACCACATCATCAAAAATTCATCTTCAATTTAAACTTGAGAAATATCTTTTTTTAACTATAATGCTCCACTCTTGATGCCCCATGTCAGCGCAAGCACTACGATATCAGATTGAGGAAAATAGGAACAAGAGTAAACCATTCAGCCCCTCAAACCTATTAGATCATTGCTTATCTGTACCTCAACAGCATTCACCTGCCTTTGCTCCATATCCCTTGATACCCTTATCTAACAAACATTTATCAATCTCAATCTTGAAAATTTTAATTGATCCAACTAACTGGAGTAATGAGTTCCAAAGTTCCACTTCCATTTGCGTGGAAAAAGTGCTCCTGGTTTCACTACTAAAAATGATCGAGCTCGTATTTTAAGATTATGCACCCTTGTTTAGAATGTTGTCACCAGAGGAAATAATAAGAACATAAGAATTAGGAACAGGAGTAGGCCATCTAGCCCCTCGAGCCTGCTCCGCCATTCAATAAGATCATGGCTGATCTGTAGCTACCATATTAAATGTCTCTGTAGCTACCATATTGAATTCCTTTAACATTTAATTACCTCAGTTATATCTTCCCTCAATTTTCTAAACCCAAAGGAATACAAAGCTAGTTTATGCAATTTGTCCTTCTAATTTCACCTCAGTTTTATTCTGGCCATGATTGTATTAAATGGTGGAGCAGGCTCAAGGGGCCGTGTGGCCTACTCCTGCTCCTTGCTCCTATTTATTATGTTCTTCAGGGATATAGATAGAGAGAAAGAAAGAGAGATCAGGGAAGCATGCAGCAGAAATAATGTTGTTATAATGGAAGATTTTAATATTCACAGACTGGGAAAAGCAGAACAAGTAGTAAAGGCAACAAATTTCTAGAATATATTCAAGACAGTTTTCTGGAACAAAGTGGTAGAAATAATGGTGAGGGTAACAGCGCTCACTGTGACTAACATGTAAGCCGGACAGCAACAACCTGCGACTGCATTTGCGTAAATCAGGAAGTTGCTCTGAGATGCCCTGCTCTTCCAAAAGCTGTGCGACAATGGTATCTCACCGAGAAACTCGCCATTGAAATACATGAAATGGCGTAAAATTGCTGTACTTACCTGATCTATACACAACTAGCTCGCCAGAAGAAGTTAGGGCTTGTCCAATCCAGCTGCTCTGCAGAGGGCATTGCGCTTTTTCGATAGTTGGTTGAACGGAACCTCCAGTGCAAAAGCCCATAAAAGGTACTTGGGCAAGTGCAAGTGTAACGATTGGCTGGTACTAAATAAGGAACAAGCAAGACTAGCTTTAAGTAATGAGTTTTAAAAAACAGAATTAGTTAGCTGACGGTAAGGGAACATAAGGTGAAATTTGAAGGGATGAGAAATAAACTGAACTCTTAATTGGTAAACCTACAGACAAACAGAATTCATAGAAATATAGAAAATAGATGCAGGAGTAGGCCATTTGGCCTTCGAGCCTGCACCACCATTCAATAAGATCATGGCTGATCATCAGAAGTATGTGTTGCAATGCAAAACCAATGCATACCCCTAAAAAGGCAAAAGTTCCACTTGTGCAGATAAGCAACCAATATCAATAAGTGAGGTAAGAGACAGTATTGAGTTAAAAGAAAAGGCTAAAACAAATGCAAAGAAATGTGTGCATTCAGGAGATAGGAAAATATAAAAGCAACAAAGGGCTGCAAAGTAAGGAATAGAAGGTGCAAAAATGAAATTGGTGAAAAAAAAGGATATCGAAGCTAAAAGGTCTCATGCAAGGCTCAGATAGCACTCTCGCCTCTGAGTCAGAAGATTGTGGATTCAAGTCCCATTCCAGAGATTTGAGCACTAAATCCATGCTGACACTCTAGTGCAGAACTGAGAGAGTGCTACACTGTCACAGGTGCCATCTTTAAGACAAAATTTTAAACCAAGATCCCGTCTGCTCTCTCAGGTGGACAAAAAAGATCCCATGGCACTAATTCGAAGAAGAGCAGGAGAATTCTCCTGGTGTTCTGGGCAATGTACGTCACTAAAAACAGATTATCTGGTCACTATCACGTTGCTGTTTGTGGGAGTTTGCTGTGCGCAAATGAACTGTCGTGTTTCCTATATTAGAACAATGCCTACACTTCAAAAGTACTTAATTGGCTGTGATGCACTTTGAGACGTCTTGAGGTCACGAAAGGCGCGAAATAAATGCAAGTCTTTTTTACAAATATATTAAAATAAAGAGACTGGTAAAGGAGAATCTGGGCCCATTATTTTAGAAGGTTGACGGGTAATTTAATTGAAGTATTAAAAATCATAAAATGAATTGCTAGTGTAGTTACAGAGTAACTTTTCCTCTGGTAGGGTAATGCAGAACAAGGGGGGCACAATTTTAAAATTAGAGCTAGGCCATTCAAGAGTGTAAATATGGAACACTCTTTCCCCAAAGGCTGTAGATGCTAGGCATTTGAAATTTTCAAGACAGATTAATAGAGTGTTGTGAGACACGTGTGTCAAGGGATATGGTTGAAAGGTGGGTAAATGGAGTTGAGGCACAGACCAGCCATGATCTAATTAAATGGTGGAAACGATGGGAATAATACAGAGATGCTATCCAAAAAAAAAAAAATCCATGGACTGAGCAGTAGAATCATTTAAGAATACATTTATTTTTTGGACAAGAACTTTTCATGGAAATGCACTTGGCTGTAGACAGAATTGTGGATTTTTGCCATTGCAACATGTTTTAAGCTTTTGTTTAAGAAAAACTGCAGCTGGTCAATATTTTGACAACATAATGTGAATGATTCTACAAAGAATATGGTTTATGTATACTTTTACATTGGGGGCAAAGAATTGAATTCTGACAGGTTGGCTTCATGTCTTTTGCTTTCCCTGAAGATGTCAGAACACAGAGGCAATTTTAAGAGTTTGTTTTTTTTCCTGCACGGGCCATTTAATACCAACATGTTGGGATGTCATTACTTTATGATTAGTAACTGAAATGATATTGGCACATGTACGTAATCATTGCATCATCCTTTTTTATCCGAGCCCTGATTGATTCTGTTCTCGGGTGTATGCTGGGAAAAAGTGTGCGTCTACTTCATCCTGTTTAGGTAAAAGAAACTATTACACAGGCTTAAGATTTTGCTCAGCCATTATAATAATATCATGGAACAGTGAAAATGTACAAGAGTTCATCTGTGTCTCAGGAAACAAAACCAGATTGTGACACGTGTCTTCTAAAGTCAGATACTATCCGAATGAGAATTTTCTACCTTTTTTTTTTATGTGAACTTGGAATATACGGGCTTAATTTGGTTCTGAGTGTGCCATGGGTGGCGAAATCAAAGGTAACTTTTTCAAATGGATAACCTGCTCATTGATCGGAGACCATTCTGCAAAATATACGCAGAGTTTCACAAACTCGTGTATTAAGACATTTGCAACTTCAAAGATTACCTCTTTTTAAAAGTGGATGAGAAGACATGAAAGTAAACAAACTGAGAAAAAAAAACAGGCTCGAGGGGCTGAATGCCCTACTCCTGTTGATAGTCTTCCTAATGATGTGTGTAATGTATTTACTTCATGGGTCTTTGCTTAAGAATTCATAGCAATACATTGCTATTAAGAACTAGTTGGTTTATTAACAAAGGTTTAACAATCACAACTCACATTTCGAGCTCATCCACTAGGCTCACAACTGCATACCTCAACGCGAATGACCAAGACCCAACTGACTGGGGTTTTATTGAGGCTCGTGAATATCACATGACTGGCTAAGCCACTCACAATGCAGCAGCTCTACAAACCTGTGAGCATACTCACAGGCGCATACATTACAATTTGAATTTTGCAGGCAGGCTCCATTAAAATACTTACGAATTGTTGTGCGAAACAGAGAGAAGTTCATAGATTACTGAGGTTATAACTATACGAGAATCCATGTTTTTTTTTGCAATTGATTATTTTGAATTTGCGCTGGCTCAGAATTGTGACACAACACATTAACAAACATTTTCAATGATCCAATATTGGTATTGTTTTGAATTTGAGCTTCCTCTGGATGTGAAGTCATTTATTTTGGGAAAAAGGACAGTGAATGCAAGTATATTCTCAGCAGTAAGATTGTTAAGAGTGCAGGAACAGAGAGATGGGATGAAGGTTGCTCTACATAGATCTATCGGGCCCAAGTTTCGAGCCGCGCCTAAAACGGCGCAGTCCCGACCTGGATGCCCGTTTTTCACGCCACAAAGTGCGCCAAAAAAAACCCTCCAGATTCTCCAGCTCCCTGCAGGTCGTTTGCAGCTCGGCGCAGCGCAGCAAGAGCAGTAGGGGGCGGAGCCAGGTCCCTGCGCTGAAAACAGTGCCGGGACCTCTGCACATGCGCGCTACAGTGGGCGCGCATGTGCAGTAGCTCCAGGCGCCCAAAACTGTGTGGGAGGGGCCGAAGCACGCAGCCCTTAGCCCTGGCCAAATGGCCTCACTGGGGAATTCCCTGCTGCAGAGAGTTGTTGATGCCAGTTCATTGGATGTATTCAAGAGGGAGTTAGATATGGCCCTTACGGCTAACATAGAAAACATAGAAAATAGGTGCAGGAGTAAGCCATTCAATGAGTTCATGAGTTCAAGGGGTATGGAGAGAAAGTAGGAAAGGGGCACTGAGGGAATGATCAGCCATGATCTTATTGAATGGCGGTGCAGGCTTGAAGGACCGAATGGCCTACTCCTGCATCTATTTTCTATCAGGACCACTACAGTGAGTCCCAGGAGGCGCTGTACTGACTTCTACTCAATTAGGAACTGTGCATTTCCTTGAATTTCTGATCGCATGCTTGACTCATTCGGTTGATGTTAGGCACTTGCAGAGCTAAACAGAATTCTTCCCTCTTCAGCATCGAGTATCCTCATTTGGGAAGTTGTAGCCTTTTCAGGCTAATTCTGAGTGTTTTGCCTGTCAGAATAATTTGTCCAGCACATTGAAGGGAACATCTGGTATCGGAACAGAATACAGGCCAGAATGTTTACTCATTAGCAGGGCGATTCCACCAGCAGAACATCGCAGAACAAAATTAAGTACCCAGGTATCCTTAAAACGTAGGGTTGGGTTTTCGGCTTTTCCGTTTACGGGGCGAAAACGGAGGTGGGGCTGGAAATTTACCGCCCGATTAACGTTTGCTCTGGGTGCAGCAACTTTTGTCATTTGGCCCTTGCGCAAAGGGCGGCGTTGTACAACTTTCGCGGCGCAAAAATGGTCACCTTGCCAACTAAACTATGGGGCTGGGAGTGCTTTGAGAGAGGCCTTGGGAGGGGGAAAAAAATTCACAAAATCATTGCCATCACCTTACAACACAAAGCGCAACAAAAAAAATAAAAGAATAAAAACTGGAACTTACCTTTTTTGCAGTTTATTCAACTCACCATCGCCGGCAGGGCAGGACTGCTGTGTTTTCCCTGGCGGTCATCACGGGGCGCATTTCGGGCCATACGGGTTGGGTGAGAGTCGAAATTTCTGCTGGTGTCGCAAGGAGAGCCCTTGCACACCTGGCTAAGCTCTCCCCAGTGGTGCTTCTTAGCACCGCCACAAAACCCGACCGGGGAATGGCTCCCGGACGTAAAAGAGCTCACCGCTCCATTTTTCACCATGGAAGGTCAAAACCTGGCAAAAACTGTGTTGCAAACGACCCAAAAATCCAACCCGAAATGTCTTGTTGATCTCTAAGTATTCAAATCATATAGGAGAGCATCTGAAGTGTAATGTACCCCTGATGGTTGGGGAGCAACCTATGCTCTCGAATATTGTTTTCCATCTTTTCCTAATTTATTTCATAGATATTACTATTCTGTAACACAAAATGTAATACAAGCCTGAGATGTCAGGGAGTGAATTTGGGAGCTCTGGAATGTATTTATTTCCCTGTTGTATCATGTCAGGTTTTCAGAGTATGTTTATAGAACTACATATTGGAAGGCTTTGAGTCTTGGATACCAGCTCTGAGGTATTTCTTCTTTCGGTAATTTCATAAAATTCTGCTGGCAATCTTTCCAAGTGCGGTGCTTTGCCAGTTTGTGTGTTCTATATAGCTCAGGAGGTGGAAATTGTTTTTTCCCTCACCTGTAGACTAATAGATGGGGTTGAGTTTCCGCCAGTTATATAAGCGCAATCCGAGCGGACTCGATCGAACCAGCGCACTAGATCGGAGAATTTTAAATGCAAATAATTTGCGCCCAAAACCACTTGCACTCGTATTTTCTGCTGGTTCAATATTCAATATGCCCGGATCAGGCCCCACCCACAAAACTGGCCACACCCCCCAGGTCGACATTGTGAGATTGCACGATTGCCCTGGTTCGGGAAGGCGCTTCAAAAAGTGCTCGTTTTCTTTGGTGCACAGACACTTGCAGACATATTTTAAAAGATTGTTCATGTCAAAAAATATTTAATTTATGAAGGAACTGACTAGTGTACACCAATAAAACTATGAAATAGTTCAATACAGTCTTTTAAAAGTCACTTTCAGTGATTTTAAATCAGGTTACTCACAGGTCGGGGACTGGACTCTCATCAAAAATAATTATTTTGGTGATAAAACAATTTTCAGCTGCAAGTTACCAGTCTTACCATGGTTACCATCAAGGAATACTTTTTAATGGAAAGAAGAAAAAGAATCAACTACATTCTATTACGGTGCCAGGTTGTGCTGGTTTTATGTTTGTGATTATGGAAAACAATTTTAAAGTGTAACTATCCAGCATAAATTCAAATGCATTTTGGTCGCAATTTCCCGATTGTGCCCAAAGTGGAACCTCGACCGCATCGAGTTTTATGGGGTAGAGTTCCCACTTTTGGCACAATCGGTGATCCGGGCGCAAATTGTGTCCTAAATTGCACCCATTTTGAAAAAGTGTTTCCACTCGCTCATTTGCATATCGCCAAAGGAAAATTGCTCTGAACTAGTGCAATTGGGCAGCGTTTTAAAACGGAATTAAAAAAATGTTGCTTTAAAAAATTTCCTTTGTATATTTAAGAGTGGTAACTTGATGAAATTTGATTAGAACAGCTAACAATGGGTTTATCACAAAAAAAAAATTTTTAATCATCATGTCAATCCACCAACTCTGAGTAACCCGATTTTAAGTAACTGAAATTCACTTTTTTAAATAAAATATATGAAACAATTTTCTAGTTATATTGGCTAATAATGCCCTCTTTAGCATCCCTGATTATAATTGCTCAACCATTGGTGGCCATGCCTTCTATTGCCTGCACCCTAAGCTCTGAAATTCCCTGCCTAAACCTTTCCGCCTCTCCAACTCTCTTTCCTCCTGCACGACGCTCCTTAAAACATACCTCTTTGACGAAGCTCTTGGTCACTTGTCCTAATTTCTCCTCATGTGGCTCAGTGTCAAATTTCTTGTCTCATAATACTCCTGTGACGTGCCTTGGGATATCTCACCACATTAAAGGGGCTATATAAATATAAGTTGTTGTACATGAGTTAATTTCTCAGTAAATTAAAATTAAAATTCCATTCAAAAGCTTTTAACATGTATCTTTTAGTGTCCTAATGTCCAAAAGAAAAACAGCATAATTTTGGGAACCTCCCTGAAGGCCCGCAAATGAGCGAAATTAGCGGAAACTCCCAATGGTGAGTAATTCCAGCGCGATGTTTTTAAAACTGGTGTGAAAGTGTGCTGAAACTCGATTTGCGCTGAATGCAAATTGCGCTCAAAATTCTGCGATCCTTTGCACCGGTTATGCCGATTTCGGCCGAATTGCGGCAAAAGGAACAGGGCAATCGAGTGTGAACTCCAGACCTTACGGTACAGAAAGAGTCCATTCTAGTCCATCACATCTGTGCCTCTTCTTTAAGCTATCTATTTAATTCCAGTCCCCTGCCCTTTCATATTACTCCAATAATATTTTCTGAATGAAATATTATTGCACTTTCCTTTGAAAAGCTATTCTGGGTACTTTTTCCACCACTGTTTTTGGTAAAGCTGATCTGGTGCAGCAAAAGGTTAGATGGGTCTTGTCATATATCTCCTAAGGTTAGTTCTGATGGGGTTGGAATCATATTTGACAGAATATAATGAATTTGTGATTTCTTGTCGTCCATTGGTAATTATGCAAACATCACGGAGAAACATTGATAATATAGTGCTACCTTGCTCATAATGAGCCACTTTTGTGAGAGAGGTGAGTCTTTCTGTATCTGCTGGGCAAAGGGCGTCAAGCTTTCCGGCTTGCGTGAGTACCACATTGATTTGTTGGGAATGAGCATTTTTGTGTTGTTTGTGAACGGTGCTTATTCTGTTTTCCAGATGACTTTGAGGTGCCAGTGTGTCTTTTTTGCAATGCAAATGCAAGTGTGTTTTTTCTGAATGGGATAGGAGAGACCTCTGGGATTTTTTTGTTTGTTTGTTATCTGGGAAGATGGTTAATTTAGATAGGGGTCAAATTTGGGGTCTTCCAGAAGATATTTATGAAATTACCAACAGCAGGATCAGTTAACCTGGCATGTCGGGTTGCCCAGAAGTATGTGGAAATAATTTTGAGGGCACAGGTCAACAGACTGCAAGGCAGTCCCACAGAATAAGAGTTCTTACAACATGTCTCGGTACAATTCACAAACTCAATATTGCCGCCTTTGACTCCCAAACATTAAGGCAAAGTTGTCACACAAAATTTGGAAAATATTAATTGGCAAAGCACACAAGGGCAATGAATCACAACCTCAACCTGACAAAATGACATTGCAAGATTTATGTGACTCTGCAACGCTGACATTGAAAATTATCTTCCAGGTTCAAAACACATTTCTTGACATAAATGCCCTTGTGTTAATGCAAAACTCTTGAAAGTTAACATCTGGTATTGTATTTATATCTACCATGTCTCAAAGGTCAAATACTTAAATTTGAAATGTATGCAAATGCAGTAACCATCTTTTAAAAATTTGTTTATGGGATGTGGGTGTCGCTGGCAAGGCCAGCATTTATTGCCCATCCCTAATTGTCCTTGAGAAGGTGCTGGTGAGCTGCTTTCTTGAACCACTACAGTCCGTGTAGTGAAGGTACTCGCACAGTGCTGTTTGGGAGGGAGGTCCAGGATTTTGACCCAGTGACAATGAAGGAACGGCCATGTATTTCCAAGTCAGGACTGTGTGTAACTTGGAAGGGAACTTGCAGTCGGTGGTGTTCCCATGCACCTGCTGCCCTTGTCCTTCTAGATGGTAGAGGTTTCGGGTTTTGGAGTTGCTGCCGAAGAAGCCTTGCACTGCAGCAACTCGCCAGTGGTGAAGGGAGTGAATGTTGAAGGTGGTGGATGGGGTGCCAATCAAGCGGGCTGCTTTATCCTGGATGGGGTCGAGCTTCTTGAGTGTTGCCTGGATGAGTGCAGCTCCAACAAGTGGGGAGTATTTCATCACACTCCTGACTTGTGCCTTGTAGATGGTGGAAAGGCTTTGGGGAGTCAGGAGGTGAGACACTCCTGCAGAATACCCAGCCTCTGACCTGCTCTTATTGCCACAGTATTTATGTGGTTGGTCCAGTTAAGTTTCTTGTCAATGGTGACCCCCAGGATGTTAATGGTCGGGGATTAGGGGATGGCAATGCCATTGAAAGCCAAGAGGCGGTGGTTAGACTCTCTCGCATGTTGGACATGGTCATTGCCTGGCACTTATGTGGCATGAATATTACTTGCCACTTATCAGCCCAATCCTGAATGTCATTCTGGTCTTACTGCATGAACAGCAAGATCCCACAATCAGCACTCAGAAGAGTGACGAGGTTTTTTTTTGTGGTATTGCTTGATAAAGAATTGTTCCGGTATCAGGAGAAATCCTCATTCTCTTCATTTTTCCAGTGATTGAAATTAGTTATCAAAAAATTGAGCATGCCGTCAATCAGGCATGTGTTCCACTGAGCAATTCTCTGCTATAAAGTAACAAGTAGAGTAACCCAAAATTTGCCTTTCAGCCTCTGTCACAAGTAGCCTATAAGTAAATTTAGAAAAAAACCTGTAGTGTGATATACTGGTAGGCTTAGTTCTACATTATTTTCTATGTTTCTATAGGGATCAAGGGGTATGGAGAGAAAGCAGGAAAGGAGTACTAAGGTGAATGATCAGCCATGATCTTATTGAATGGTGGTGCAGGGCTCGAAAGGCCGAATGGCCTGCTCCTGCATCTATTTTTTATGTTTCTATGTTTCTATGTTAACGTATGATTTTTTGTTTACATTTGCGCCAGAATGATAAGGTGTAAGCCATTTAGGACTGAGATGAGGAGAAACTTCTTCACTCAGAGAGTTGTTAACCTGTGGAATTCCCTACCGCCGAGAGGTGTTGATGCCAGTTCATTGGATATATTCAAGAGGGAGTTAGGTATGGCCCTTATGGCTAAAGAGATCAAGGTAGGGAGAGAAAGCAGGAAAGGGATACTGAGCTGAATGATCAGCCATGATCTTGTTGAATGGTGGTGCAGGCTCGAAGGGCTGAATGCCCTACTCCTGCACCTATTTTCTATGTTTCTATGTTTAAGAAGAATGATCAGATAAGCTTCAGACTCAACTATTGCAATGCTCTCCAACCGGCCTCTGCGTTCCACCCTCCGTAAACATAGTAAAACATCTATGCTTCATAGGTGCGTTATCAAATAAAATTGAACACGTAGCCACATGAAGAGGTATTTGGACAGAGTACGGTGTGCAGTTCTGGCCACCACATTACAGGAAAGATGTGATTGCACAAGAGAGAGGGTACAGAGGAGACTAATGAGAATAGTGCCTGGACTGGAGAATTTTAGCTATGAGAAAAGATTGGATAAGCTGGGTTGTTTTCTTTAAAACAGAGGAGGCTGAGGGGAGACCTAATTGAGGTGTGTAAAATTATAAGGGGCCTAGATAGAGTGGATATGAAAGACCTATTTCCTTAGCAGAGGGGTCAATAAACAGGGGGCATAGATTTAAAGTAAGTGGTCAGAGGTTTAGAGGGGATTTGAGGAGAAATGTTTTCACCCAGAGGGTGGTTGGGAGTTGGAGCTCACTGCCTGGAAGGGTGGTAGAGGCAGAAACCCTCATTGCATTTAAAAAGTACTTGGATATGCACTTGAACCTCCAGGGCTACGGACCAAGAGCTGGAAAGTGGGATTAGGCTGAATAGCTGATTGTCGGTCGGCACCGACACAATGGGCCGAATGGTCTCCTTCTGTGCTGTAAATTTCTATGATTCTATGAGTTGAGCAAAAGCTTAGTCAAAGAGGTAGATTTTAATGAGTGTCTTAAAGGAGGAGAGAGGTTGAGAGGAACAGGGAGGGAATTCCAGAATTTAGCGCCGAGGCAGCTGAAGGCATGGCCGTCGATGGTGGGGTGATGGAAATTGAGGATGTACAAGAGGCCAGAATTGGAAGAGTGCAGAGATCGGAGGGTTTTCGGGCTGGAGAAGGTGACCATGATAGGAAGGTACGGGCTTTGAGTGATTGAAACACATGAATGAAAATTTTAAATTCTATCTGTTGCTGGACGAGAGCCAATGAAGGTCAGCGAGCACAGCGGTGATGAGTGATGGGATTCATGGGCAGCATGGCAGCATTCCACTCCAGAGAGCAGTGCGAGCTGGTGCAGGAGGGTGACAGCAGTGAAGTGGGTGACTGGATTGGACGTCCCCATAATCCAGGTCGCTGATTTGAGCACGGGCAGGTACAGTTAGAGCGGCAAGGTCGGTGTGCAGGAGAGGCATGAGTTCAGGGCCCAGCAGAGGTGAGAACCCTGGAGCAGCACGGGCCAGCCCACACTGCGATATGTGTGCGCACTAGGACCATGCAGCAGAGCTGGTCTCCAGTCCTTGCCACTGGACCAAAACCAAGCTCTGTCAAGCCCGTGTGGTGGCTGGTGTGCAACGGCCACCACATGTCAAAAAAATCCATGCACAGGCATCTTCCACCCTTCAACATGTAGTTCGGGACCTGGAATATCAGGTCCCTCATTGAAACGCCTGTGAACTCATCCCTTTTTGGTGTGGAAGCAAGTCATCCTCGATTCAAGGGATTACCTAAGAAGATGGGTGAACGGGACTTGGTGCACGTTAGTATACTGGCAGCCGAGTCATGGATGAGCTGAATTTTAGACATTAATATAATAAATGCACTTTTGAATTAGTTAATCTCTAAAACTGCTGACTTCACTTATTGAAATTTGTTGATGGGTCCTCACACCATCCAAATCCAAAGCCATTATAGAAGGTTTTCAAGCTGGTGACAGTGTTCGTGCCTTAAAATAGTGAGAAACCTGGGGACAAAGAACTCCTCTTGACATTCAAAATTAATATTCGTAGCTGAATTTGTCAACTCTCTAATTAAATCCCAACTGAGAATAAGAAACATCTTTATTTCCTGAAGCTATGATCAACAGAAGATTACGTAGTTCATCCAGAGTGATTGACACCAACTCCTACACTCTGTCTTAACCTGCTTCGAACAAACTTAGTTTCTCTAACTATTCGGCTTCAGGGAGGGAAATGTGACAGTGCAATTGAGCAGGATAACATGAGTGTGAAGAGAAAGAGCAGCCGAAGAACCCTTAAAGGTTAGCAAGAATGGGACATAATTAACAAGGGATTAGGACAGCATGCACAGACCTTCGAGAGTTTGCCTTTGTGTCAACCAGAAAGGGTGACAGAAAGCAGATTACAGCTTGTGGTTCAACGAACAGGTCTTCGGAGAACCTCCCAATTAAAGAAATAAAAACAGCTTTAAAAGAATGTCAAAGACTGTCATTTGAATACCTTGGCAACAAAATGCCATCGAGGGGATTGTAAATGAGATGACAGCGGTATACAAACTGAGTAAATCTAATCTATTTTACTGCTGCTGTTACTGAAATGTGGTTTAATTCTTCATGGAACATAAATAAAATAATTAAAACTGCGATTAAGTTATTCAGTGGCTCAGCCCTGTCGAATGCAGAAACTAAAAGCGAATGATTAAGAGCAGTGCCATGGTCTCTTTCATGCTGTCCGCTTGTTATTCACTGAAGCCTGTATTTATTGGTGAGGTCCAACCGTCTTGAGGTAACACATTTACAAGCAAAAGCGTACGAGATATTCCTTATGAATTCCTTTTTTTTAAACTCTTTTTGAAAGGGCAGTTGACAGGAAGCACCGATTGAAAGCTTTTACACTCCATCCTAATCAAATGTTTTGTGTATATATATATATGGGTGTGTATATGTACTTACACACATATATATATTCATATGTATAGAAAAATATATAAATATTTAAATGAAAGCTCTTTCTTACAAAGAGTAAAGTCAAAAGTGCTTTAACGAAACTTGCCAACATATAACAGTGATATGAACAGCAAGTCAGCCATATTGAGAAGTGTTCAAGTATTTTACGTACTATTGATTGAGTGCAACAATCTCTTGGCCATCAGTGTATTTGTGACAAAAAATCAAACTGAATTCTTTGCTTTCCTCAAGTTGAGATTTATTGAAGAAAGAATGAAACTTGATAGCTTTTCCACTGTTGGGAACCGTAACATTAATTTCCATTATTAGCACTTTTTTTCTGAGAAAGTAATGTCCCAGATAATGGTACAAAAATCCAATTGTGACTTCCATACCCAATTCAGCAGATATGTTGTTCAGATTTCTTGTATGTATGGTCAAGGTGTTAGATCTGGGGAATGGCCTATTTTCCACTTTATCTGTGGCTACATAATAACGTTGTTCATGACAAATCTGGTACCAAACTCACACTGGAACTAGTACATTTTCAGTACCAAATTCACATAGAATCATAGAATGGTTACAGCATGGAAGAAGGCCATTCATGCCGTTGAACCAATAAATACATAAATCCTCTGAATTTGATGTCTCTTACTTTACTTTAACTAAAATAAGGAGGAGTGAAAATGAGAGATGAATGCATGTGATAGTACTGCAAAACATAATTTGAAGGCCTTCATCTAATTTAAATGCCTTAATCTCACAAAGTTGAATGTTGCCACCCCGACACTGCTAGCTGCTGGTTTCATATCGAGACATAGGAACAGGAGTAGGCCACCCAGCCTCTCGAGCAATGTTCCCTCTAAGCTTCACTTTTTTCTGCACGGCCTGTTTCTCTTAATGCGCAGTCCCCTTAAATTTCTGTGCATGCTCAGTATTTACACTGTAAAAGCTGGTGAGCGGCCTTCGCAGGACCTTTCAGAATACTGCCGACCTCACGCACCTTAGCAAGGTCAATGCCCTCAAGCCTGTTCCACTATTCAGTGAGATCTTGGCTGGCTTGTATCTTAACTCCATCTACCTGCCTTGGTTCTTTAACCCTTAATACCTTTGCCCAACAAAAATCTATTACTCTCAGTTTTGACATTTTCAATTGACCTAACCTCAATAGCTTTTTGGGGGAAGAGAGTTCCAGATTTCCACGACCCTTTGTGTGACGTGCTTCCTGATGACAACCCTGAACAGCCTAGCTCTAATTTTAAGTTTATACCCCCGTGTTTTGAACTCCACTACCAGAGGAAATAATTATTGGCTCCAAAGCAGGACAAGCAGCCTACACAATGCCAAGAAACTGATGCAAGTCAGAATATCAAGATTACAGTGTGCATAAAAGTAAATTGTCGCACATACTTGCCATTCTTGTTTTATACAAAACACATTTTGCATGCACAGGTATGCCAAGTTAAAAATGAGTATAAAAATGTGTTGTTCGTGTTACTACCACAAAGTTGCAGCAGTATTCCATAGGGCATGAGCACATAAGAAAATAAGAACATTAAAAAAAGGAGCAGGAGTAGGCCATATGGCCCCTCGAGCCTGCTCCACCATTTAATACGATCATGGATAATCCGATCATGGACTCGTTCCACTACTCTGCCTGCTCCCTATCACCCCTTAATCCCTTATCGTTTAAGAAACTGTCTATCTCTGTCTTAAATGTATTCAATGTCCCAGCTTCCACAACTCTCTGAGGCAGAGAATTCCACAGATTTACAACCCTCTGAGATAAGAAATTCCTCTTCATCTCAGTTTTAAATGGGTGGCCCCTAAGATTATTCTAAGATTATGCCCCCTAGTTCTAATCTCCCCTATCAGTGGAAACATCCTCCCTGCATCCACCTTGTCAAGCCCCCTCATAATCTTATACGTTTCGATAAGATCACCTCTTATTCTTCTGAATTCCAATGAGTGGAGGCCCAACCTACTCAGCCTTTCCTCATAAGTCAACCCCCTCATCTCCAGAATCAACCAAATGAACCTTCTCTGAGCTGCCTCCAAAGCAAATATATCCTTTTGTAAATATGGAAACCAAAACTGCATGCAGTATTCCAGGTGTGGCCTCATCAATACCCTGCATAGCTGTTGCAAGACTTCCCTGTTTTTATATTGCATCCCCTTTGCAATAAAAGCCAAGATTCAATTTGTAGCACTTTGTAATTTTTCTCCATTTAAATAATAACTTGCTCTTTTATTTTTTCTGCCAAAGCGCATGACCTTATACTCCATTTGCCAAATTTTTGCCCACTCACTTAACCTGTCTTTGTCCTTTTGCAGATTTTTTGTGTCCTCCTCGCACATTGCTTTTCCTCCCATCTTTGTATCGTCAGCAAACTTGGCTACATTACACCCTGTCCTTTCTTCCAAGTCATTAATATAGATTGTAAATAGTTGGGGTCCCAGCACTGATCCCTGAGGCAACCCACTCGTTACTGATCGCCAACCCAAGTATAAGGGGGGAAAAAGTACACTTGAGTAAGAAGGTTCAAGGGAATTAGGAGGTTCTGAGGAATTGGGAGTTCTTCTGTCTTACGGTATGGATTGTAATATTGACCGGTTATGTATGTAAAGCACGCTTATACACTCACTTACATTGGGCTCGTAAGAAGGGAATAGTGAAGCCTGATGGGTAATGAACCATCCGTGGTGTAAACTTTGGTATAGATTTACATAAACAAATCCACCAAGGGCAACAGTCTGGAACATAGACTGTAAACAATATGTGACTCATGAAAAACTGTTCTAGTTCGGGACTCTCAGGAACAGATAAGGAAGCCAATATTTTGGAACAAGAGTTAATTCACACGTCATAGGGACTAGAGAAAAGTTTACATCACTGAACAGCATGATTGACATGTGATGAGAGATGGACAGTTGGGAACAAACCACTCCGAGCTAGTCTGATAAGAGTCAACAAATCAATGTAACTTCGCTGATAGCAGTAGACCAATCGATGATTTTGTAGGAGGGTAGCACCCCTCAAAAAATTGTACAATTGTAATTGAAATCTCTTGTACTTTGAAGGTTCCACGTTTGAACTTTCCCTTGCATTTGCTCGAAATAAACTAGTTGTTCCGAAGGTTTCATTTGACTGATTCCATGGTCGTTATACGGACGGGGGTGTCGATTCCTTATATCAGGGAATCCACCTTTAGGCGAGAAGTCTTCATTTAACGCCTACACCAAGAATGAACCATTTGTCCTCACTCTCTGTTTTCTGTTAGTTAGCCAATTTTCTATCCATGCTAGTAGATTACCCCCAACCCCGTGAACTTTTATCTTGTGCAGTAACCTTTTATGTGGCACCTTGTCAAATGCCTTCTGGAAGTCCAAATACACCACATCGACTGGTTTCCCTTTATCCACTCTGTTCGTTATATCCTCAAAGAATTCCAGCAAATTTGTCAAACATGACTTCCCTTTCATAAATCCATGCTGACTCTGCCTGACCGAATTTTGCTTATCCAAATGTCCTGCTACTGCTTTAATAATGGACTCCAAAATTTTCCCAACCACAGATGTTAGGCTAACTGGTCTATAGTTTCCAGCTTTTTATTTGCCTCCTATTTTTAAATAGGGGCGTTACATTTGCAGTTTTCCAATCTGCTGGGACCTCCCCAGAATCCAGGGAATTTTGGTAAATTACAAACAAAGCATCCACTACCCTACTGCTACTTCTCTTAAGACAAAAGGATGCAAGCAATCAGGTCCAGGGGATTTATTCGCCTTTAGTCCCATTATCTTACTGAGTACCACCTCCTTAGTGATTGTGATTGTGTTAAGTTCCTCCCCCACTATAGCCCCTGGACTATCCACTGTCGGAATATTGTTAGTATCCTCTACAGTAAAGACTGATTCAAAATATTTGTTCAGAGGTTTTGCCATCTCCATGTATCCCATTACTAATTCCCCGTTCTCGTCCTCTGAGGGACCAACATTTATTTACAGGTAAAAAACGGGATGAGGTCCGACAAGACGAATTTAGGGAGCTAGGAACTAAATTAAAAAGTAGTACCTCAAAAGTAGTAATCTCACGATTGCTACCAGTGCCACGTGCTAGTCAGAGTAGAAATCGCAGGATAGCTCAGATTAATATGTGGCTTGAGGAGTGGTGCAAAAGGGAGGGATTCAAATTCCTGGGATATTGGAACCGGTTCTGGGGGAGGTGGGACCAGTACAAACCAGACGGTCTGCACCTGGGCAGGACCGGAACCAATTTCCTTGGAGAGTGTTTGCTAGTGCTGTTGGGAAGGAGTTAAACTAACATGGCAGGGGGATGGGAACCTATGCAGGGAGAGAGAGGGAAATAAAATGGAGGCAGAAGCAAAAGATAGAAAGGAGAATAGTAAAAGTGGAGGGCAGAGAAACCCAAGTCAAAAAACAAAAAGGGCCACATTACAGAAAAATTCTAAAGGAGCAAAGTTTGTTAAAAAGACAAGCCTGAAGGCTCTGTGCCTCAATGCGAGGAGTATTCGGAATAAGGTGGACAAATTAACTGCGCAGATAGCAGTTAACGGATATGATGTAATTGGTATCACGGAGACATGGCTCCAGGGTGACCAAGGCTGGGAGCTCAACATCCAGGGGTATTCAACATTTAGGAAGGATAGGCAGAGAGAAAAAGGAGGCGTTGCTGGTTAAAGAAGAAATTAATGCAATAGTAAGGAGGGACATTAGCCTGGATGATGTGGAATCAGTATGGGTGGAGCTGCGAAATTCCAAAGGACAGAAAACGCTAGTGGGAGTTGTGTACAGACCATCAAACAGTAGTAGTGTGGTTGGGGACAGCATCAAACAAGAAATAAGGGATGTGTGCAGTAAAGGTACAGCAATTATCATGGGCGACTTTAATCTACATATTGATTGGGCTAACCAAACTGGCAGCAATAGAAACATAGAAAATAGGTGCAGGAGTAGGCCATTCGGCCCTTCTAGTCTGCACCGCCATTCAATGAGTTCATGGCTGAACATTCAACTTCAGTACCCCATTCCTGCTTTCTCACCATACCCCTTGATCCCCCTAGTAGTAAGGACCTCATCTAACTCCTTTTTGAATATATTTAGTGAATTGGCCTCAACAACTTTCTGTGGTAGAGAATTCCACAGGTTCACCACTCTCTGGTGGAAGAAGTTCCTCTGCATCTCGGTCCTAAATGGCTTACCCCTTATCCTTAGACTGTGACCTCTGGTTCTGGACTTCCCCAACATTGGGAACATTCTTCCTGCATCTAACCTGTCTAACCCCGTCAGAATTTTAAATGTTTCTATGAGGTCCCCTCTCATTCTTCTGAACTCCAGTGAATACAAGCCCAGTTGATCCAGTCTTTCTTGATAGGTCAGTCCCGCCATCCCGGGAATCAGTCTGGTGAACCTTCGCTGTACTCCCTCAATAGCAAGAATGTCCTTCCTCAAGTTAGGAGACCAAAACTGTACACAATACTCCAGGTGTGGCCTCACCAAGGCCCTGTACAACTGTAGCAACACCTCCCTGCCCCTGTACTCAAATCCCCTTGCTATGAAGGCCAACATGCCATTTGCTTTCTTAACCGCCTGCTGCACCTGCATGCCAACCTTCAATGACTGATGTACCATGACACCCAGGTCTCTTTGCACCTCCCCTTTTCCTAATCTGTCACCATTCAGATAATAGTCTGTCTCTCTGTTTTTACCACCAAAGTGGATAACCTCACATTTATCTACATTATACTTCATCTGCCATGCATTTTCCCACTCACCTAACCTATTCAAGTCGCTCTGCAGCCTCACAGCATCCTCCTCGCAGCTCACACTGCCACCCAACTTAGTGTCATCCGCAAATTTGGAGATACTACATTTAATCCCCTCATCTAAATCATTAATGTACAGTGTAAACAGCTGGGACCCCAGCACAGAACCTTGCGGTACCCCACTAGTCACTGCCTGCCATTCTGAAAAGTACCCATTTACTCCTACTCTTTGCTTCCTGTCTGACAACCAGTTCTCAATCCATGTCAGCACACTACCCCCAATCCCATGTGCTCTAACTTTGCACATCAATCTCTTGTGTGGGACCTTGTCGAACGCCTTCTGAAAGTCCAAATATACCACATCAATGCGGTGGAGGAGGATTTCCTGGAGTGTATTAGGGATGGTTTTCTAGATCAATATGTCGAGGAACCAACTGGAGAGCTGGCCATCCTAGACTGGGTGATGTGTAATGAGGAGGGACTAATTAGCAATCTTGTTGTGCGAGGCCCCTTGGGGAAGAGTGACCATAATATGGTAGAATTCTTTATTAAGATGGAGAGTGACACAGTTAATTCGGAATCTAGGGTCCTGAACTTAAGGAAAGGTAACTTTGATGGTATGAGGCGTGAATTGGCTAGAATAGACTGGCAAAGGAGACTTAAAGGGCTGATGGTGGATAAGCAATGGCAAACATTTAAAGATCACATGGATGAACTTCAGCAATTGTACATCCCTGTCTGGAGTAAAAATAAAACAGGGAAGGTGGCTCAACCGTGGCTAACAAGGGAAATTAAGGATAGTGTTAAAACCAAGGAAGAGGTATATAATTTGGCTAGAAAAAGCAATAAACCTGAGGACTGGGAGAAATTTAGAATTCAACAGAGGAAGACTAAGGGTTTAATTAAGAGGGGGAAAATAGAGTTCGACAGGAAGCTTGCAGGGAACATAAAAACTGACTGCAAAAGCTTCTATAAATATGTGAAGAAAAAAAGATTAGTGAAGACAAACGTAACTCCCTTGCAGTCGGATTCAGGTGAATTTATAATGGGGAACAAAGAAATGGCAGATCAATTGAACAAATATTTCGGTTCTGTCTTCATGAAGGAAGACACAAATAACCTTCCAAATGTACTAGAGGACAATGGGTCTAGTGAGAAGGAGGAACTGAAGGATATCCTTATTAGGCAGGAAATTGTGTGAGGGAAATTGATGGGATTGAGGACCGATAAATCCCCGGGGCCTGATAGTCTGCATCCCAGAGTAATTAAGGAAGTGGCCCGAGAAATAGTGGATGCATTGCTGATCATTTTCCAACAGTCTATCAACTCTGGATCAGTTCCTATGGACTGGAGGGTAGCTAATGCAGCACCACTTTTTAAAAAAGGAGAGAGAGAGAAAACGGGTAATTATTGATCGATTAGCCTGACATCAATCATTAAGGATGAAATAGCAGTGCATTTGGAAAGTAGTGACAGTATCGGACTAAGTCAGCATGGATTTATGAAAGGGAATTCAAGCTTGACGAATTTTCTGGAATTTTTTGAGGATGTAACTAGCAGAGTGGACAAGGGAGAACCAGTGGATGTGGTGTATTTGGACTTTCAAAAGGCTTTTGACAAGGTCCGCACAAGAGATTGTTGTGCAAAATCAAAGCGCATGGTATTGGGGTAATGTACTGACGTGGATAGAGAACTGGTTGGCAGACAGGAAGCAGAGAGTCAGGATAAACAGGTCCTTTTCAGAATGGCAGGCAGTGACTAGTGGAGTGCAGCAGTGTTGGTACTCCAGCTCTTTACAATATACATCAATGATTTAGATGAAGGAATTGAGTGTAATATCTCCAAGTTTGCAGATGACACTAAGCTGGGTGGCAGTGTGAGCTGTGAGGAGGATGCTAAGAGGCTGCAGGGGGACTTGGACAGGTTAGGTAAGTGGGCAAATACATGGCAGATGCAGTATAATGTGGATAATGTGAGGTTATCCATTTTGGGGGCAAAAACACGAAGGCAGAATATTATCTGAATGGCGGCAGATTTGGAAAAGGGGAGGTGCAACGAGACCTGGGTGTCATGGTTCATCAGTCACTGAAAGTGGGCATGCAGGTACAGCAGGCGGTGAAGAAGGCAAATGGTATGTTGGCCTTCATAGCTAGGGGATTTGAGTATAGGAGCAGGGAGGTTTTATTGCAGTTGTACAGGACCCTAGTGAGGCCTCACCTGGAATATTTTGTTCAGTCTTGGTCTCCTAATCTGAGGAAGGACATTCTTGCTCTTGAGGGAGTGCAGCGAATGTTCACCAGACTGATTCCCGGGATGGCTGGACTGTCATGTGAGAAGAGACTGGATCAACTGGGCCTTTATTCACTGGAGTTTAGAAGGATGAGAGGGGATCTCATAGAATCATATAAGATTCTGACTGGACTGGACAGGTTAGATGCAGGAAGAATGTTCCCGATGTTGGGGAAGTCCAGAACCAGGGGACATAATCTTAGGATAAGGGGTAAGCCATTTAGGACTGAGATGAGGAGAAACTTCTTCACTCAGAGAGTTGTTAACCTGTGGAATTCCCTGCCGCAGAGAGTTGTTGATGCCAGTTCATTGGATATATTCAAGAGGGAGTTAGATATGGCCCTTATGGCTAAGGGGATCAAGGGGTATGGAGAGAAAGCAGGAAAAGGTACTGAGGGAATGATCAGCCATGATCTTATTGAATGACGGTGCAGGCTCGAAGGTCCGAATGGCCTACTCCTGCAACTATTTTCTCTGTTTAGCCACTCTTTTCCTTTTTTTATACCTAATAGAAACTCTTGCTATCTGTTTTTATATTTTGTGCTAGTTTACTTTCATAGTCTATCTTCCCTTTCTTATTCATTTTTTTAGTTATTATTTGCTGTCTTTTAAAAGCTTCGCAATTTTCTGTCCTCCCACTAGTTTTGGACACTTTGTATGCCCTTATTTGTAATTGGATACTGTCCTTTATTTCTTTAGTTAGCTATGGATGCTGATCTTTTCTTTCACACCATTTTCTCCTCACTGGAATATATTTTTCTTGAGAGTTGTGAAATATCTCCTTCAATGTACACCACTGTTCATCAACCGTCCCACACTTTAATCTATTTTCCCAGTCTACTTTCGCCAACTCTGCCCTCATACCTTCATTGTCTCCTTTATTTAAGCTTAGTATGCTGGTTTGAGATTCAACGTTCTCACCCTCCATCTGAATTTTAAATTCAACCTTAATGATCACTCATTCCAAGGGGATCCTTTACTAGGAGATTGTTTATTAATCCTGTCTCATTACACAGGACCAGATCTCAGATAGCCTGCCCCCGGTTGGTTCCGTTACATACTGCTCAAGGAACCCATCCCTTATGTATGCTATGAACTCTTCCTCAAGGCTACCTGGACCAATTTGATTTGACAAATCAATATGGAGGTTAAAATCATCCATGGTTATTGCTGTTCCCTTTTTACAAGCCCCCACTATTTCTGGTTTATACTCCGACCAACAGAGTTGCGACTGTTAGGGGGCCAATCGACTACGCACACCAGTAACTTTTTCCCCTTACTATTCCTTATCTCCACCCAAACTGTTTCAACATCGTGATCATTTGAGCCAATATCGTTTCTAACTATTGCAGTGATTCCATCCTTTATCAATAGAGCTATCCCACCTCCTTTTCCTGTTTTTCTGTCCTTCTGGATTGTCTAATACCCCTGAATATTTAATTCCCACTCTTGGTCACCTTGCAACCACTCTCTATAATGGTTATCAGATCATACCCATTTGCATCTATTTGTGCCGTGAACTCATCTATTTTGTTGTGATTTGGACAGCCAGAAAGGCTGTTTTGAGAGAAATGTTTTTTTAAAACTTTCCTTATGGGGCCAGGAGGAGCAGAAATGTTCTGAAACTCGCTTCCCCAGTATGGTTGGATCTTAGAACCTCTCTTCCCATATTTCCATCCGTTCCCATATGCTCGGACTGCCTCTTAGTGAGAACAGATCAGTGCTTCCTGATCCCAGAACCATCGCAATTCCATAGGTTAAATAATGAACATCGATTAATGTTTCCCCTTCCCCCAGGAACACCTCCCCCAGGAAAACTAAAGCTCTCCTGCCTGCACCATCTCTCAAGCCACATGTTCATCTGCTCTATCCTCCTATTTCTGTACTCATTAGCTCAATGCATCAGGAGTAATCCAGAGATTACTATCTTTAAGGTCTTGCTTTTTAATCACAATGGCGGTGAAGGCAAAAAAGTTTTGGACCTGAAGTTTGGGCCATTTACAGTGCAACATGTGGCCTCATGGTTAGCAGAATAATCCCCTTTAAATTTGTTTTGTTTATCCTTTTTTCCTACTTGTTTCCTCTCTCCTTCAAACTCACTTTTGTTATTTTTGCTTTCTAATTCCAGCTTTATTCCCTTCCCTACTGAATCTATTCTCAGGTTCCCATCCCCCTGCCAAGCTAGTTAAAATATCCCCAGCAGCACTAACAACTGCCCCCCTCCCCCGCAAGGATATTGGTCCCAGCTCTGTTGAGGTGCAACCCGTCTGGCTTGTACAGGTCCCACCTCCCCCAGGAAAACTAAAGCTCTCCTGTCTGCACCATCTCTCAAGCCACATGTTCATCTGCTCTATCCTCCTATTTCTGTACTCATTGGCTCAATGCATCGGGAGTAATCCAGAGATTACTATCTTTAAAGTCTTGCTTTTTAATCACAATGGCGGTAAAGGCAAAAACATTTTGGACCTGACGTTTGGACAATTGCTCAAATTCCTGATTTGCCCTCCTTTGCATGCAGCTTTGCACCCAGGAGCACGAAAGATAAAAATTACCCCAAGGTTTTTGGGAATTCTTCAACCGGTATATTGTTTTATATGCAATCTGGGCAGCAGTGCACAATGAGATCCCATAAACAGCAAAAGGATAGGGTGTGATTTTAACCTCCTGAGCTAGCTGCAACTAGACAAGTGGGCAAATAAAATTGTCACGGTTACTCATTGGCCCTCCGCAATTTTGACTCTGGCTTATGTTCTGGCTAAGTTGTCACCCAAAGCTGGTGGGGTCCTCTTTGACTTGCAGACCAGAGTCTGATAACATGATCAGCCCTGACTGCTATTTTAACACTGTTCTGAGTGTGGATGCCTTTGGTTTCGCTAGCAGGTAAAGCCAAGAGCATTGGAACCAGAAAGGCTGTTTTGAGAGAAATGTTTTTTAAAACTTTCCTTATGGGGCCAGGAGGAGCAGAAATGTTCTGAAACTCGCTTCCCCAGTATGGTTGGATCTTAGAACCTCTCTTCCCATATTTCCATCTGTTCCCATATGCTCGGACTGCCTCTTAGTGAGAACAGATCAGTATTCCCAGTGCTTCCTGATCCCAGAACCATCGCAATTCCATAGGTTAAATAATGAACGTCGATTAATTTTAAAACTTCTTCTGCTTTTGCCTGGCTTAACTATTCTCTGGCCTCACCTATGATTGCCATCGTCTGACAAGTTAGACTGCCTGTGCTTGATTCCTTGAGAAGAGGGAAGTCTTTTTATTTTATATCTTGAATTTCACTTGGAGAAATCCTGTTTTTGGGGACCACACCTCGCTGTCCGTTTGAAAAGGGTTAACTGGCTCACGTGAGCTTTTTCCAATGTGTCAATGAAGCTTGATAAGCGTATGTCAAGAATTAGGATGGTTGCGTTTCATTGAATGGAAATTGGTTATGGGCCATTCTTGGGCTCAGCACTAAACAGCATGCTGATTGCACGCAGCCAAACTAGAAGGCCTGAGGCCCGATTTCATTATGCACCTCTGGTACCTCCACAGGCAGCTCACACGTTTGAAGACATAGATGAGAATTTTGAAATCGAGGCGTTGTTTGAGCGGGAGCCAACGTCGGTCAGCGAGCACAGACGTGGTGGGTGAGTGGCACTTGGTGCGAGTTAGGACAAGGGCAGCCGAGTTTTGGGTGACCTCAAGTTTGTGCAGGGTAGAACGTGAGAGGCCAGCCAGAAGTGCGTTGGAGTAGTCAATCTAGAGGTAACAAAATCACAGCGTATGGAAGTGGAATCTCCATAGCAGCATAGGAATCCCCCTCTTTGGTTGGCCTGGCCCACATGATCCCAAGGTTGTTTGCGAACCGCGTGGGTTCCTGGGATCGAAGAGTCTTTATGCAGACCTATGCAAGAGCTCGGAGACACTAGATAAGTTTGTATGTTTTTTTTGGTTCAGTGGCATATGCTGGCAGCAAGCCTCCGACCGCGATTATGATCTAAATGCACTGCCTGAAAGGGTGGTGGAAGCAGATTCAGTAATAACTTTCAAAATGGAATTGGATAAATATTTGAAGCAGAGAAAATTGCAGGGGTTTGGGGAAAGAGCAGGGAAGTGGGCCTAATTGGATAGCTTATTCAAAGAGCCGGTACAGGAATGGCCTCCTTCTGTGCTGCATCAATTGAATATATCTGAACTTTGCAGAGAAGATCCTATAATTCAGTTGTCAAACTAAATGCATTCTTCAAATCTAGACATGGCCACATGAAGCGTTCTGACACATTGCACTGAGCTGTTCTCTGGCTGAGTATTTTGTATGTCAAAGATGAAAAAAAGATATGGTTGCAACTCTCAGAGGAATTATTAGCAAGCACAGATTTAGAGTGCAAATTTTAAAGAGTTGCTAATGTAATCTGGCGGTATCTGGTGCAGTGGGACCAGATCATACGTTTAGAGCTGCATGACGTGATGCTTAATGAACATCAATCAAATGTCTTTATTTCTTTTAGCTCACTTACCACTTGCCATCCACTTTAATAGGGCTATAGGTAACCTGGCACATTACTGATTGTTTAGTCTAACAGGATTATCACTGGTCGCATTTGGGTTCCAAGGAGGCGTCTATTATGATATTTAGTTTCTATTTACATGTTGTTTCATCAATCAATACTCAGGTATAATGGAATAAAGGAATATTGCTTTTCTGAATAAGCCCATTTTATGCAAAGTGCAGCTTTAAAGGTCAAACAGCAAGGTTGAAACTTTCACTCAACTCTGAATGAGAGGACCAATAAATCACAACTTCAAATTGTTCTTTTCAAAACAATTGATTTCAAAGCTATTATTTGCCTGACTGAAAGTTATTACTAAAATGCCTGATCTGTTTGAAGCAGGAGGTTCAGCCAGCAGCCTATAATAAAGGATATGATTAATATCCTTTATTGTTGATTGCTTTCAATATCTATTTTTCCTCTGGTAACATTAGGAGCAGTTACTGCTCCCAAAATTGCAAGGAAGCTGAGCAAGCGCATGCAAAATGGGTAAAATTGTGTATTCTAATTACTGTGTCACAACTAATATCAGTTCAGTTCTCTCACGCTGCCAGGAGCGAGAGTACTCCAGTTCTCATCCCCGCAGTGATGCCATCAGCGCTCAGTTGACAACAATAATCAGAAGAGCAGCAGAGATTATTTTGAAAAGAACGATGTTTATTCTAACTAGAACTCGTTAGAAAAGTCAGATGTTAAAAAATTGGTTTAAGTAGCAAGACAACATCAGTATAACTGCTCAGCAATTTTGTGTGTGTGTGTGTGTGTGTGTGTGTGTCGGTCGTACAACAATATTGGGCTCAATTTTCCCCAGTGATTTGCACCGTTTTTTTTGAGCAGGCTGCTGTTTTTGGCCTAAATTGAAAAACCACTGTCTCCCCAATCAATTTGCACCAGTGTAATTCAGTTAGTTATGATTTTTTTAGGTCAGTTTTTTTTTCAGCCAAAGGAGGCATAACCAGCCACCTACATCAATTCTGACCATTTAGGGAAGTTTGGCCAGCTGAGAGTTACTCCAGTTCTGCTTCGGCCAGTGTATGTGGTATCTGCAGAATAACCTTCCAGAGAGTTGAAGAGAGAGAGAGAGAGAGATTCTGCTCTGTGTTTTTCAATTCTTTTAATGTGTTAGGAGCTGGCTGGATGCTTCACTTTGCAGCCTCAGCTCACATTGTGTCCCTGGTTACCATGGTAGCCTGATCTTTTTAGCGCAGATCAAGGCTCCACCCCAACACTAAGGGCCCAAGTTTCCACATGATTTGCGCCTGATTTTTAGGAGCAACTGGTGGAGAACGGACTATCTTAGAAATCGCAATTCTCCACATTTTTTTTTCTACAGTTCTAGGCAGGTGGAACAGTTCCACTTTGGAACAGAATTTTTTCTTCAAAAGGGGGCGTGTCCGGCCACTGGCGCCTGATTTCAAAGTTTCCACAGTGAAAACGTACTCCAAACTAACTTAGAATGGAGCAAGTGAAGATTTTTGAAGAACTAAAAAAACCTGTTCTGCACATTAAAAAATCAGGCGCAGGTTACAAATTAGGCGTCCAGAACGAGGTGGGGGGGGGGGGGGGGGGAAGGGAAGTCATTAAATTCTATAATAAATCCTTATTTATACTTCTACAAATATTATACAAATAAATCCAATCTGAATAAACATTTATAAGCAAAGAAAAGATTAAATAAACCGTCTTCCTACCTGTGTGAAAGTGCTTCAGGCATCGTTCGTTCCAGCGGGGGGGGAGCCGTTCCGTTCGTTCACGTGGGGGGGGGGGGGGGGGGGAGCCGTTCCGTTCGTTCACGTGGGGGGGGGGGGAGCCGTTCCGTTCATTCCCGCGGAGGGGGGAGGGGGGAGCCGTTCCGTTCGTTCCCGACGGCGGGCGGGGGTGGGGAGGGAAACGGCTGCCTCAACTTTCTGAGGCTTCCTGCACCTTCTCACTGCTGCAAGAAGCCTCAGTGCTGATCATGGAAGGGCAATGTGCTTTTATTAAAAAATGTTCAAAAATTAAACAGCTACAAAGAACTACAAAAATGGCCGAGTGCCAATGTTTCCTTCACACTGCGCGTACGCGAACGCTCCAACGCGCACGCGCAGCGTTGCCGGCAGGAAAAAAACTAATTTAAATGGTACACGCCCCCTCCCACTTACAAAATCGGCGCGAGTGTAGGCTCCGCCCCCCTGGGTGCCGCGCCAGGCAGACAAGGAGCTGCAGGGCGCTCGAGAATAGCGCGTTTTTTTTTAGGCGCCGTTTTAGGCGCGAAAAACGGGCGCCCAGCTTGGAGGGGCGCCCGTTTTTTAACGTGTGGAAACTTGGGCCCTAAAGGTCGGGTTATGCCACGCTAAAATAAAAAAATCCAACGGGGAAACTTAGAATATTTTTTTAGTGTACTTCGGCCTCAAAAAATCGGGCATAAATCTTCAAGTACGCTAAAAAAAATGCTTTGGGGAAAATTGAGCCCAATAAGATGCAGCAGAACAAAATTGGGCCTTGATCATTGCTGGAGCACTGGCATTCTTGTTCCATTGCGAAATCCTTCAAGAAGTAGTTTGTGGAAATCACATAGTAAAAAGTCAGAGAAATTGTATGGCGGGTAGAGGGGGACACAAATTGAATGTTTCCCGCAGCCTAAGGTACAGGACTCCAAAATATTCAATAGTCACCACGAGCGAACACAAGATATAAAAATATAAATTATCGTTTGTGCATACACGCTCTGTATGGTTGGGTATTTCAATGTTGTGACATTTCTCCACTCTGCACCCAATGTTCATCTTCGAAGCGGCAAGTTTCGGGTGCAAAGCAGAGCTTCCCATACTTTTCCTTGCCATTGTGCTTCGACTCAGACTACAGAAAACCAGCGCTTTCCGCACTCACGTATCTGTACCATTTTCCACAGTCTTTCTTTAAAACCTTTCTGAAATCGGTACCAATATCTGCTGAATTATAGGGTGAGCTTGTGTCCCCCGGGGACTGATTTGAACAAATTCATTCCACTTAAGATCCTTTACAACTATCATCTGTTTAGACTAGAAAATAACTGTGTCTCAGAGGTAAAAGAAATATCTTAATGCACTGTGCCAGCTTGTCCCTTAATTGTGAATATTAATGAGACCTCATGGACTAATCTAACATTTATTACCTGCTCTTGTTCTCAGCAAAAATGTCTTTCAGTATGGCTGTGATGAAATCTTTAGCTTCCGTGCACATGAAAGGTACAATTTGTTTCAGTGAACCTCATGCAATGTTTTGGCGAGCACAGTAATGCATTGTGCCATAAAGTACGAGCACGCATCTTGCCGTCGGTGAATTCCTCATTGCAGACAACCCATCTGAGGAAAGCAGTGTTGGAGGTGAGAGGAATCAACCCATATGGCTCCCATGCGCTTCCTAATGGAAGAAAAACTTTCATTTATAGAGCACCTTTCACAATGCCAGGACATCAAAAGCGCTTTGCAACCAAACAACAGCTTGTATTTATAAAGCACCTTTAACAAATTAAGACGTCCCAAGACACTTCACAGGAGCATTATCAAACAAAATTTGACACGGAGCCAAGTAAGGAGATATTAGAACAGATCAAAGAAGTAGGTTTTAAGGAGCATCTTAAAGGAGGAAAGAGAGGTTTAGAGAGGAAATTCCAGATCTTCAGACCTTGACGGTTGTGAAACAATTAGGGAACATGGCAGCCAATTTGCACACAGCAAAGTCCCACAAACAGCAATGGTTGAGGGTTAAATGTTGGTTAGGACACCGGGGAGACCTCCCCTACTCTTCTTCCAATAGTGCCATGGGATCTTTTACATCCACCTGAGAGGACAGACAGGGCTTCAGTTTAGTATCTCATCCAAAAGACAGTCTCAAGCGCCAGTCTAGAGACCGTGCTGGAGTGGGATTTGAACTAAGAACCTGCTGACTCAGGTGAGAGTGCGACCACTGTGCCACGGTTGACACTTTAGAATCGGATGGCAGATTAGAGTGCAGTGATGGTAGTATGTCGGCATCCTCAGTTGGAAATGATGGCCCCAAGTTTCCACACACGGCAAAACAGGCGCCCCTCCGAGCTGGGCGCCCGTTTTTCGCGCCGAAAACGGCGCCTGAAAAAAAAACACGCTATTCTCGAGCGCTTTGCAGCTCGATGTCTGCTTGGCGCGGCGCCCAGGGGGCAGAGCCTACCACTCACGCCGATTTTGTAAGTAAGAGGGGGCGGGTACAATTTAAATGAGTTTTTTTTGTGCCGACAACCGTGCGCGTTGGAGCATTCGCACACGCGCAGTCTGAAGGAAACATTGGCACTCGGCCATTTTAAAAAGTGCTGCAGAAAAAGTGAAAATTTGTTTATTGAACCCTTGCAAAGGCTTGTATTTTAATTTTCTTGATATTTCTGAGGGTGAGGGTGAGGGAGTGCATTCTGTAATTAAAGATAGGCTGTGATAAACGGGACACATGCACTTATTTGAGACTATTCAAATTCTTTGTAGCTGTTCAATTTTTAAATTTTTTTAATAAAACCACATTGCCCTTCCATGATCAGCACTGAGGCTTCTTGCAGCTTTCTCCCCCTGCCGTCCGTCGGGCCCGACTGCAAACGGCTGCCTCAAGTAATGAGGCTTCCTGCAGCCTTCTCCCTGCCTCCCCCCCCCCTGCCGTCGGGAACGGCTGCCTCAAGCAATGAGGCTTCCTGCAGCCTTCTCCCTGCCTCCCCCACCCCCCCGTGCCGTCGGGAACGGCTGCCTGCCTGCCCCTCCCGTCGTCGAGACCGATGCCACACCGCTGACTGAAATGCCTGCCTGAAGCACTTTCACACAGATAGGAAGATGGTTTATTTAATCTTTTCTTTGCTTATAAATTTTTATTCAGGTTGGATTTATTTGTATAATATTTGTATAAGTATAACTAAGGATTTATTGTAGAATTTAATGACTTCCTTTCCCCCCCCCTCCCCCCCCACCTCGTTCCCGACGCCTAATTTGTAACCTGCGCCTGATTTTTTTTATGTGTAGACAAGGTTTTTTCAAGCCTACAAAAATCTTCACTTGCTCCATCCTAAGTTAGTTTGGAGTACGTTTTCACTGTGGAAACTTTCAAATCAGGCGTCAGTGGCCGGACACGCCCCCTTTTGAAAAAAAAATTCAGTTCCAAAGTGAAACTGTTCTACCTGACTAGGACTGCAGAAAACTAAATGTGGAGAATTCCGCTTTCTAAGATACTCCGTTCTACACCAGTTGCTCCTAAAAATCAGGAGCAAATCATGTGGAAACTTGGGGCTGATATATGGTCTGGGGTATTTGTAAAGGGGGGTGGGTAGAAAAATTACTGCACCAAATTGAGAATTATAGTTTCCTAAGGCCCTTTTGTAATGAATATGCAATGATACTGGAACAAAATTTACTCAAGCAACAAACTGCAACAGCTCATCACTTACCTTCACTGTAGGTTTTAAACCAGTGGGAAAAATTTAGATTTCTTTGGAAGCCATAAATGTTCTAATGTATGAGAGTATCCCAAAATGAAACTGTTATGTTAATATTGAGGTACTCATTACTGTTCTGTCAAATTATCATCGATACAAAAAATTATATTTTTATATGAAATTACAGTAACTTATATACAGTAATTTGTATCTTTGATCATTTTTGCTTATCACCAGAATAAGATTAATAAGGATTTGTTGAGTTTTTCTCAAAAGATAAACAGTTCCTTTGGGTGATGTCTAAAACGGAATAACACAACAATAATAATTCAAAAGGTTCATGATTGCTCCTAGTAAAATCAATATGTTGACAACATTAGAAATATTTTGAGATTCTTGAGTTAAAAACCCACTGTACAATATTAATATGCTAATGTTATTGCATGTTATTGTAGTGTTAGCTGTGGCTTAGTGGGTAGCACTCACGCCTCTGAGGCAGAAGGCTGTGGGTTCAAGTCCCTATCAGGGAACTTGAGCAAAAAAATATCTCCAGTGCAGTGCCAAGGGGGTACTGAACTGTTAGACATGCCATCTTTTGGATGAGATGTTAAACCGAGGCCCTGTCTGCTCTCTCAAGTGGGTGGAAAAGATCCCACGGTACTATTTTGAAAGAATAAGGGAATTATGGTGTCCTGGTCAATATTTATCCCTCAATCAACATCACAAAAACAGATTATCTGGTCATTATTACATTGCTGTTTGTGGGAGCTTGCTTGTGTGCAAATTGGTTGCCGTATTTTCCACATTACAACAATGACTACACTTTACTGTGTACAGTTTTGGTCTCCATATTTAAGGAAGGATATACTTGCATTGGAGGCTGTTCAGAGAAAGTTGATTCCGGAGATGAAGGGGTTGACTTCTGAAGATAGGTTGAATAGTTTGGGCCTATACTCATTGGAGTTCAGAAGAATGAGAGCTGATCTTATTGAAACATCTTAGATAATGAGGGGGCTCGACAAGGTGGATGCAGAGAGGAAATTTCCACTCATAGGGGAAACTAAAACTAGGGGATATAGTCTCAGAATAAGGGGCCGCCCATTTAAAACTGAGATGAGGAGGAATTTCTTCACTCGGAGCATTGTAAATCTATGAAATTCTCTGCCCCAGAGAGCTGTGGAGGCTGGGTCATTGAATATATTTAAGGTGGAGTTCGACAGATTTTTGAGCGATAAGCGGCTAAGGGGTTGTGGGGAAGTGGAACTGAGTCCATGATCAGATCAGCCATGATCATATTAAATGGCGGAGCAGGCTCGAGGGGTCGAATGGCCTTCTTCTGCTCCTATTTCTTATGTTCATGTGTTCAAAAAATACTTAATTGGCTGAAAAGCACTTTGAGACTTCCGGTGGTCGTGAAGGACGCTACATAAATCCAAGTATTTCTTTATTTCATTCTTAGCAATATCCTTTGCTATTCTAACAGGTGTTAAGCTGTTAATTTTAAATAGGTTCACCGCATTGTTAAAACAGTGGGCAGAGGAATTTCAAACAGAAGCATTAATGTTTTCAGACACAAGTATCTTACGGTTGGATTTCAAGCCGAAAGTATTGAATTCTTGCCTCTGCCTTCATAGCAGTACGAATATGTGCCATTTGCCGCATTGCTATCAGCCTATTAAAAATTCCCGTGTTCATAAGGTGCACCCAATTTTCTATTTGACTTGCTACCTCTACACTGTTGCCATTTGCGTGGATCATTTGATCACACACAAAAGGGATGCCTAAGCATCGCTGTGTACAGTTGATTGTGGACAATTACCTGTGCAGAAACTGTAATAACATGCACTCTCCCACAGGAACATCAAGTTGAAATGAGGCAAGGTCATTCACCCACACAGCTCATCTGTTGAGGTCCCTTTTACTGAACTGTGCTCACACTTTTTCCATTACTAAAGCATAATCCTCTGCTCCCTCTCTGCTCCAAGAACCGACTGCAAATATGAAGAAGTTACTCATGAAATGATCACTTTCATTGAAAACTGTTGGGTTAACTTTTCTTTCTCCATTTATTTTTGAAGGCACTTATTGACATAGATTGTATTTAAGTCTGTCACATTGAGAAATATTCCATGATGTTAGCCAAAATGTATCTTTCCCAGTGACAGTTCCCATTTTCATTTGGGGGAAAAAAATACCTCCATAGCCACATTACCAGTTGACTCCATTACTTAAAGCACTTGAAACATGTTTTCCTTTAGAGTGTCTTAGTGGATAGCATTCTCACCTTTGAGTCAGAGATCGTGGGTTCAAGTCCCACTCCAGAGACTTTGAGCACAAAAAAATCTAGGCTGACACTCCTGTGCAGTACTGAACGAGTGCTGCATGGTCAGAGGTGTCATTTTTCAGATGAGACATTAAACCATCTGCTCTCAGATGCACATAAAAGATCCCATGACACTATTTCGAAGAAGAGAAGGGGAATTCTCCCTGGTGTCCAGGCCGATATTTATCCCCCAATCAACATCACTAAAACAGATTATCTTGTCATTATCACATTGCCATTCCAAAATCACTTCATTGGCTGTAAAGCGCTTTGGGACGTCCTGAAGTTGTGAAAGGCGCTATAGAAATTCAAGTCTTTTAAGAGAGTAGATAAGTTTGCGTGATACAGAACAAGAAATTCTGTTTGTTGTTCTTTATCTGAATCCAATTCCACCCTCAGCAATTTAAATTTATATTGTGCTTTGAACATTGTAAACAATCCAAGGCACTTTAGGTAGGAGGGTGGGTTGGAGACGAGGGGGCAGGGGGGTGGGGGAATCCAAAGAGAATAAAAGGAATAAAGAACTAAATGTCGAGGCATGGAGGGAGAATCAGGAGTCCGAAAGCTTTGTTAAAAAAGTTAAGATCTGAGGAGGGTTTTTAAAGGTGGAAAAGCAGAAGGATTTGGGATGAATTTCCAGAAAGTGACTTGGAGTTTGAAGGCTTTTCCACCAATTGTGGGGTGAAGAGAGTGGAAGGGAATGTATTAGGTCAGTCTGTTTGCACCTTCCTTCCTTGTCCCATTGAGAAAATCGGCAAAAAAAAATGGATTTATTCAAACAACAGACATTTTTGAAGGATTACGTGCGCATATGGGCAGGAAGATTTGTAAAAGCACCCACAGCAAACAGAAGTTTGTGCCTCTGTTATTGGTGCTGCAACTATTTAGCCCAGTTTACGATGCGAGATAACGTGCACCTGGACACAATGAATATGCTGAACTTCTTTCATTTGTGCTTTCTGTCCAATTTACCAACAAAGTTTGTGGACAAAAAAGCATCTTGTGAGAAATCTAAAGAACCTTGTCCCCCGCCCCCCCCCCGCCAATAGCCAGAGTTGATGAGAAGTAAACCAGAAGGTATAAAGATACAAAAAGAGTTAGACAGAAAATAAAATCCAATCTCCCGCTGGTCTGTGTAAATCTCAGTGTCTGCTCAGCCCTTGTATCACCATGAATGAGATTTTCATTGTCCAGATAAAGTGATGATTTACAGTGATGAAAAACAAAAGCAATACACTCGAGTGAGTGATCGCTGTGCGACCTTTTGTGCCTCGGTGTCCATTTTATTTTGTACATGGCCAGCCGATTCCTGAAGACATTTCAATTGAAGCTGCTTAATGTTTAATACATAGAGATACTCAATGAATATGGCATTGAATAAAGAATCAAGGCATTGAATAAGGAATTCATCCCATGTGAACCAAATAGCAAATGATTTACATTGATTCCCCCTTTATATGAGGGATACATTCCATGCTGCACCACTGCATGCTTGTACCACGAGTGTTCCATTAAACATTATTCAAAACCAAAGGCCTGTTCATTATTTTTTGGCATTAATTTTAACATGGAATTTTGAGGCGTGTTCGTTCTTCTTGTGAATTTGTACGAAGCAAATTTTACTTACCTCTCAAAATGTTTTGTTGCCGCATTGGAAATTCCCTGTGTAGGGATTGAATGTAAAAGTGACAGGCTGCATCACTAAAATACTACTTCAATAATTTACCACAAAACTCTTTTAAATTTCTAGCTGCTAGACTCCATGGGAGTGCAAATATTATTTTTGAATATTAATAAATGTTTGCATCAGTGCCTTACCAGTAAGCACAATTAACAGAGGCACAATCCTCCTTCAAATTGTTTGTTGTCAGCCTTCTCTCACTGGAAAGCATGGCCTTACTACATGGTGTGCCCACCATGTCTAAACCCAAAACAAAGTCGGAATATATTCCAACATGTCCCCGACACCATATCAGTGTTTTATCTCACTGGCTTGTTAGAATTCTGTGTCTAACATAAAAAAAACAGGAATACATTCTGACGATGAATCAGTTTGGAAGCTAAAAATTCAAACTAGCTTGCATTATTAAAATCTGCAATTTTTTTTGCACCTGTAATAAAAGTAGTACAACTCTCGAGTTGAATAAATTATGAAGAAGTACGGAATGATATGTATTTCTGCAGTTGGGCTTTGTTTACTTTTGTCCTCCAGCCATCTCTTGGAAGTACTGAGGTATTGCTCCATGTTGTATGTTCTGATACTCTGACCCTGATATTGCAGGGCTAAGCCTCAGAATGGTTCCGGGTTTCCGCATGTGCTGCGTGTGCGCGAAAACCCTGAACTTGCGATCTGTCAAGTTTAGTATTGACAGATCCTTCACATCCGCTGCAAAAACACTTTTGCTGTCACAGTGTACTGCCCAGCAAATGCCCACGAAACCCTTACACCTGGTAAAGGCAGGTGTAAGGCCTTCTTTTATCAGCGTAGGGGTTAAAATGACACTGTTTAAGAGATTAAAACACACGCATACATTTAAAATTAGTTTAGGTAAATTTTGTCCCGTCTTAAAATGTTTACATTTATTTTTTTTTTTATTTAATTTTTATTTTAGGTGCTTCATTAAAGGGTCTTTTCATTAGTTTGAACATGCGAACGTTTATTTTTTATTTAAGTGGTGTGAATTCTTATTCATTTGTGGATTTCTAATATGCTTGTGGAGATTCTGTACGTAAATTGAATCCCGAAAAGTATTATAGGAATTACCCCTTTTAGATTGATTTCACGTGATCCCAGGGACGCTTGCAAATCGCGTGCGCCCCTGGGACCTGTGGGCTTTTACACAGGCGTACGCCTGCAGGCCCAGGACCCGAAGAGTCTGAAGATACGGAGACACCAGGTACGCTCATAGTTTTTTCCAGTTTGGAGGCGTATTCTTCTGGTACACCTCCTATTTGTCTGTGATATACTTATGAATGACTCCACATGGCAATGTGTTGTACTCAAACTGTCGTGACTTTGGTCCTTTATTCCAAACTCCAGAGTGAGGCAAAAGCATGGTATGCAGCCATTTATACTGGGCCCTGCCACCAGGGCAGGAAACCCCTGGTCTCCACCAGTTGCACCCTCTCGTGGTGCCAGCATGTATATACACAGTGTAAACCTTATAGATGGTAAACAAGTCTCCATCTTATGCAACCACACAGTGACTACACAGTGAGTCCATCCATAGTCTGCATATACAACACCTCTGACTGCAAATTTAGGGAGTAAAGTACAAAGTAAATGGGAAAATTCAAGGCCGGTGTTTTTTCCCCACCTATCAAAGAGGTCAGGAGCAAATGGTGAGCATTCCGCGCAACTTCTGGCACAAAGCCCAGTGATACAATGGAATATTGTTAATTCGTCGGCACACTACTCCCATTCATTGCATGGTTTATGTTGGAAGATTTAGTTCACGGAGCACACAGATTTATCTGAGGAAACTTCAATGTCTGAAGCATGAATAGAGAAAGTTGTTCGATGGCCAATTTGGTGGAACGTGACAGCTTGCAAATTTCCCCATTTACCTTGCACTTGACTCCCCAAATACTGCAATTTGTTATACAAAGTGCCAGAAGCAGCTGGTTTCCTGGGGAGACCTGAGTGATAACAAATCACTTGCTGCAGAAAATCATTTGCCCTGTCCATTGACATGACTTGAGAAGTATTTTTCATAATTTTTAGTCATTTGGTATCGTACAATAGAGCAGTATAAAGTAACTGGAGAAACAGGGGTGATGTGTTAAAAACCTAGACAACTATCATTTGTGGCTGTGGTGTTATGAGTTACACATTTGTAATACTGATGAAAAAACATGCATATTATTTCACCAAAGATGAATTATCCTTTACAGCTTTCTTTGAAGGATTTAATTCCATGTATTTTATGTGCCAACAATATTGATTTTCACATCAAAATTCAATGATTTTGCTCAAATAGCAAGCTAAAATACTTTAGATAACTATTGGTTTTCACTATATGAATGGTGCAATACATCCATCATGCCTAAATAGGCACCCTTTTTTTTTAAATGTGTGGATTTCAAAAGGCAAACTCCATCATTTTCAATCGGTCGTGAAATGGACAGCCATTTCCATAAGTTGGCTAATTCTGCTACAAACTGAAATCTCTGTCTTCCTTCTGTGCGCTGTTAGGCTTAGCGTGGTCTCGGAGTTAACCCTTGATCATGGAGGATTGCTCCCTGGAGAGTGTGCCCACCACCTTATCCTGTCACCTCAGAACACAACCAAACGATCACCCCGCCAGACCACAACATACAGACTGAACCTGCAATACAGATAACATTGCACACAAAACCAATAACATAAGCAGGCAGACTGGCTACATGGAAAACCAAGACAATTCCTGCATGCTCCCACGAATAGTTCCAATGCACTGTGTTTTTAGTGCCCGCACTGCCCACTCCCTTTTTCCAAGATAATCCCTTGCCCTTTTATGGGAGCCAGTCCGCACCTACAAGCAGGATTCTTGTGTAGAATTTCTTCTTCACTGCAATTGAGAAATTGGCATACTTCAGTCATAGTAAAGAGGGCAAGAGACTGGACAGCTGTTATGTCAGGTCTCTGTCCCCATGGGAAGCCTTGCCATTTCTTGGGGCTGCCCCCTGTGATGTAACTGGTGCAGTGCCTATAATAGGCTCAGCATATATGTTTTAACAAGGCAGGTAGAGCGATTCCCGACCGTCCGCATGAATTTCCATTTTTTTCTAATGAAGGGACATCCAGAGTAGGAGAGCCGGAAGTGGAAAGTCGCATTCATGCCACACAAATGCCAGGCAATGACCATCTCCAACAAGCGAGAGTCTAACCACCTCCCCTTGATATTCAACAGTATTACCATCATTAAATAACCCACCATCAACACCCTGGGGGTCACGATTGAACAGAAAATTAACCGGACCAGCCACATAAATACTGTGGCAACAAGAGCAGGTCAGAAGCTGGGTAGTCTGCACCGAGTGTCTCACCTCCTGACGCCCATCTACAAGACACCATCTACAAGACACATATCAGGAGTGTGATGGAATACTTTCCACTTGCCTGGATGATTGCAGCTCCAACAACACTCAAGAAGCCTGACACCATCCAGGACAAAGCAGTCCGCTTTATTGGCACCCCATCCACCATGTTAAGCATTCACTTCCTCCACCACCAGCACACCATGGCTGTAGTGTGTAATTTCTATAAGATGCATTGTAGCAACTCACCAAGGCTTCTTCGGCAACACCTCCCAAAACTGTGACCTCTACCACCTAGAAGGACAAAGGCAGCAGGCGCATTCGAGCACCATCACTTACAAGTTCCCCTCCAAGTTACACACCAAACTGACTTGGAAATATAACACCCTTCCTTCATCACCGCTGGGTCAAAATCCTGGAACTCACTCCAGAATAGCACAATAGGAGTTCATTCACGACAAGGACTATAGCAGTTCAAGGCAGCGGCTCACCACCACCTTATTAAGGGAAATTAGGGATGGGCAATAAATGCTGGCCTTGCCAGCGACGCCCACATCCCGGAACAAATTTTTTAAAATATCTCTGGTGCACCTTTCCCAGGACACCTGAGAAGTGAAGGTTCTGTGGCTGTCCCAGGAGCAAGCTGAAGATGTATTGGAAAGAAAACTATCAGGCAAGGATTACATTTTCTTTTAAACCTCGCCCCTCCCTTATCCCGGATGGTTTGAAACACTCCACTCCCAGCAGAAACCAGATGGCCCCAACCACTGTGGCCAAGAGCATGGCTACAGGTGTACATTAATTCATTCAAAATGTTGAGACACAAAGCCCAACCAGATGAGTCCTGAGCCATGCAAGTGACTTGGGGCAGGAAAATCGAGGTGTTTCCTCTTCGCAGACGTAGCGCACCCTAGAGGAAAATCTACCCTGTTATTCACTAAAATACTCAAACTTATACTACATATGAACTAAGTTGACTGTTTTCAAACATGCCTGAGTTCTTAACCCATCTCTCAGTTAAACTTTAAAATGACACGATAATCTCAGCTGGGACATATTTAAAGTGCTTCCATTTATGGAACTTTACCTTGCCTCTGCATCATATGCAAGTGGCATGATGAATAGAACACTGAAGGTCATGAGAGAGTCTCTGGTTTATGAGGATGTTCTTTTCCTTTGAGTTCAAGCACACTCCATGAAGCTAGTATCACCCATCAGCTCTCATTGGATTAGGGATCAAAGCGACAATGATAATTTCCCCATGACAATGATACAAATGCTAAATCTTTGCTTTTTGGGTCAGGCTACGTATCAGAAAACCTTTTTTGTGAAGTATCGTACTATTTTCTATGGATTCGCACTAGGCAGCAACACTCCCATTAAACTAGTAGCAAATTAATCAATATAAATGCACTTGTTACCAATATTACACAGTGTGATTTCAAACCTATCAATTTACATGAGGCCAAATAGAGGTGAAGAGAAAGAAAGATGGGAAGACTGTCACGAAGTGTTGGAACAAGCTCTATTCTGTTGTTTGTACTCTCTCACCATCTCTTCCCTATAAAATTTAATGAAGCAGAAAATGAATTCCCTCGAAAAATTGCAATAAAACTCATATAATACTGCCATCAGGGTTGCATTTCCTGATGTTCAAGACATTTGACATTCCAAGCAAACTGGTGCATGCCAGGTGCAGAAATTGATCCTCACCTCTGGGATTATTGCACTTAAAAGATAAACAGGCAAATTAATTTAAATTTCAACATTTAAGACTGAAACTGTACTGCAGGAAGGACAACATTATCTTTATGTGTCATTCACTCTCTCTGCCCCCTTATGTCCTTATATATATTATAAATATTATATATTCCCACCTGTGCAGACTGAGTTGAAGTGGCCTTTGTAAAGTCGAGGAGACAGATATTTTCAGTAACGGCCAGGTGGAAACGCATTGAGATCCTTGTGGAATGTGCCTGATGTTCGCTGTTGATTATCCCTTCGTCGGGCTTTTCTCAGGCAGATCAAAGGCAACATAGGTGGAGCTCCACAAAGACATCTCCATGTGGCAGCAATGGAAGAATTCCCCTTTATCTCCAGTTGGGTGAAATGCTTATTTCTGGGCTTCACAAAGAACCCGCTCAGCATATTTATTGTACTAACGCTACTGAACAGAATTAGCAGCACCTGACATTGATGGTATGGACCCTTGCATTCTGCTCCATATAATTTGTTGCAGTTTTTAGGGTCACTTCAAAGTGAAGGATTTCAGGACACTTTTCCACTTTTAGTATTCAAAGTCCAGTGTGACCAGCATAAATCATCATCCTAGGCAGTCCCTCGAAACGAGGATGACTTGCTTCCACGCCAAAAAGGATGAGTTCACAGGTGTTTCAATGATATTCCAGGTCCCGAACTACATCTTGAAGGGTGGAAGATGCCTGTGCGTGTTTTTTTTTAAACGTGTGGTGGCCGTTGCACCCCAGCCACCACACGGGTTTGACAGAGCTAGGTCTTGGTCCAGTGGCAAGGATTAACCAAGACGACTGGAGACCTGCTCTGCTGCATGGACCTAGTGCGCACACATATTGCAGTGCGGGCAGGCCCGTGCTGCCCCTGGCCACTTGCTTCTTCTGGGCACTGGGCTGGGGTACATTACTGGTGGGTATAGGTGTGTCACTGTATAATACTGGGGTACATTACTGGTGTGTACAGGTGTGTCACTGTATAACACTGAGGTATAGTACTGGTGGGTATAGGTCTGTCACTGTATAACACTGGGGTTCAGTACTGGTGGGTACAGGTCTGTCACTGTATAACACTGGGGTACAGTACTGGTGTGTACAGGTCTGTCACTGTATAATACTGGGGTACAGTACTGGTGGGTACAGGTATGTCACTGTATAACACTGGGGTACAGTACTGGTGGGTATAGGTCTGTCACTGTATAACACTGGGGTACAGTACTGGTGGGTACAGGTCTGTCACTGTATAACACTGGGGTACAGTACTGGTGGGTTACTGTACCCCAGTGTTATACAGTGACACACCTTTACCCACCAGTACCAGCATAAATACAAAATATAAGTACTTCTGATTTTACCCCTACTTTCACTGCAGCCAACTTATTTCTATTTTTCACATCAACCTCTGGGAGTGACCTTTGAGTAAGTGTGCCAAATTGTCAGCAAAACTGTCCTGTAGACTCCTGTCCACTTGCCATATCTTAGTGTTTTGGATTCATTTTTACTTGGTACTCTTGCAGCGGGCAAAGGAAAGAGCCTGTCATCCATTCAGTCTGGGCTGCTTTCACCCAGAGCTCATTGGTATCTTCGAACACACCACCCTCCCCTACTCCCATTTCTGTTCTACATTTTAATTGTTTTATCTGAATACATCACAGGAAAGTTAATTAGCCACGTTGTGTTGCATGTACACTGCTACTCACGGCCGAGGATAATGATTCTATTCACCCAGCTAAAGGTAGCAAATTGCAATCAGAATTACTGAAATAGTTCTGTTATTAATGCAAAAAATACAAAGATAATGTTCAACTAATATGTTAAAGTTGCCATCTTTCAGCAAGGCAGGCTCAGTATGAACTGACTCTTGGATGTCTTGTTTCATAAAAAGTGTCTGTTGAAGAAGGAAATTGCATTTATATATTGCCTTCCATGACCTCACAATGGGGCCAAGTTTCCACTAATCCTTAGAACGGCGCACCTCCGTGAGGTCCGCCGAATTTTTAGAACAGAAACGGCGCCTATTATTTACCTTCATATTCCCCACGCAGTCCGATCGATCCAGGCCCTTGACGCAGTGCAGTCGAACGCGTGGGGAACGGAGCCAAGTCCTGGCGCTGAAAACAGTGCCGGGACCTCTGCACAAGCACGCTAGAGTGTGCGCGCATGTGCAGTAGCTTCTCGCCCCCAGATTCTGTGTGTGTGTGTGCAGGCTGTGTGGGATAGGCCCGAAGCACACCACCCCTAGCCCTGGCCGAATGGGCTTCCCGCCGTGACCTGTGAGGGAACAGTGGACTGTGAAGGAAAAAAAAATTATGGAATTTAGCCTCAGTGGGAGTTCAACCTAATAGTGAGTTCAGCACCTAGGTATAGTTGGGCAGGACTTTTTTTTCGATAATTAATACTTGTATGAAGTGAGTAAGTGGAGTTGGATTCTTGCAAGAGTTTTGTACTAATGGAAGTTCAGGCTCAAAGGGCAGGCTCGTCTGTTTAACGTTGCCCCCCCTCCTGCTCTCCTGCCCCTCCTCTCCCCCCTCCTCTCTCTTCCCCCCCTCCTCTCTCTCTCCTCCCCTCCTCCTCCCCCTTCCTCCTCCTCCTCCCCCTCCCTCTCCCCCTCTCTCCCCCCTCCTCTCTCCCCCCTCCCCCCTCCTCTCTCCCCCCTCCTCTCTTCTCCTCCTCCCCTTCCTCCTCCACTCCACCCCACCTCCCTCCCCCTCCCCCACCTCCTCTCTCCCCCCTCCTCTCTTCCCTCCCCTCCTCTCCTCCCCTCCTCTCCTCCCTCCCCCCTCCTCTCCTCCCCCTCCTCTAACTCCTCCTTTCCTCCCCCTCCTCCCCTACCCCACCTCCTCTCCCTCCCCTCTCCCCATCTCCCTTGTCCCTCATCGGCGGCCCACTGCCTTCCCTTCACATAAAGGTAGGGCTTCTATTTTTTATTTGTTATTGATTGATTATTACTTTTTTGTTTAGTGCTTTGTAAGTCTTGGTGCTTTAAATATGCTGTGTTGTTTAGTGCTTAGTGCTTTAAATGTACTTATACTTCTTTAATGTTGTTGTGAAGGAGTTTGGTGCTTTGGAAAATCCTCCAACTTTCCTTCCCCACCCCCCATCTCTGGCTACCTGCGCCTGATTTCTAAAGTGTCCGCAAGGTTTTGCAGAGCGGACACATACGCTGGCCTAAGTTAGTTTGGAGTAACTTTTCGCTGTCTAAATTTGCTTAAATGGCCAAAACAGGCATAAGTGGCTGGTAAGGTCCCCTTTTGAAAAAAAAACTGAACTAAAAAGAAACTGAACTAACTCACTGAAACTGGAGCAAACTAAATGTGGAGAATTGTGATTTTTAAGATACTCCAAAAAAAAAACTAGTTGCTCCAAAAAAATAGGAGCAACTCCTGTGTAAACTTGGGCCCACAGTACCAAAACACTTTGCAGCCAATGAAGTACTCTTGAAGTCACTGTTGCAATCTAAGAGAAAAAATAGCAACCAATTTGTGCGCATCAAGGTCCCACAAAGACCAAATAGATTAATGACCAGATAATTTGTGGTTTAGTTATGTCGGTTGAGGAATAAATATTGACTAGGACACCTCCCCTGCTCTAATTCGAATAATACTATGGGATGTTTTACATCCACCTGCAGATGGAAAGATGCAGACAGAGCTTTGGTTTAATATTTCTCATCTGACAGACAGCATCTCTAGCAGTGCAGTACTCCCTCAGTAACACACTAAAGTGCCATCTTAGATTATGTGCTTAACCCCACAACCTTCTGACTCTTGAGGTGAGCGAGCAGCCACTGAGTCAAAACAGACACCTGTTCTGGTTCTTTCCGTTTCTACTCAGAAAGATATCAAAAGCATTTTGAACATAAATCCTTTTATCCTCAAAAATTTCTGATCAATTAATCTTTTTTGCTGTCTGCACTTCAGTTGTTTTCTGCTATTCTAAAACTTACCAAGGTTGATGGACAATCTACCAACTTAATAATTCATTAGGAAGTAAACACTGTTGTGTTCCAATATTCAGAAACCATACATTGCGTTTCTCTGCTGGGTTACCTTCTTGATTCCATTTCTGTAAACTGACATCCTTGTCCATTAATTCCTGCCACCTTTTATGAGAAGTAAACATTACTTTTGAAACGTACAAAATTCTCAGTGCTTGGCAGGGAGGATGTTTCCCCTGGTTGGGGAATCTAGAACCAGGGGTCACAGTCTCAGAATAAAAGGTCGCCCATTTAGGACTGAGATAAGGAGAAATGTCTTCACTCCGAGGGTGGTGAATCTTTGGAATTCTCTACCCCAGAGGGCTGTGGAGGCTCAGTGGATTGAGAATGTTCAAGACAGAGATCGATCGATTTTTTGATATTGCGGGAATCAAGGGATATGCGGATTGGGCAGCAAAGTGGAGTTGATGTAGAAGATCAGTAATGATCTAATTGAATGGCGGAGCAGGCTCGAGGGGCCGAATGGCCTATTCCTGCTCCTATTTCTTGTGTTGTTAGATTCGCAAAGGCTAAAAAGAACATGCCAGTAAAATACATCCTAACATTAATGCTAAAACTGACAAAAGGGATTAATTGCTAATGATCTGAGCAAGAGAGGCATGGATAGGTCAGAAATTCCCAATAGATCCTTTGAGCTGTCTCTTAAATAGAAAGATGGGATGAAAAGCAGCATTGGTAAAGTGGCTTTTTGAAGTGTCACCTTTCAGAATATGTAAAATGATATGCTGCAAAGTGTAATGTGGGGCCAGAAGCAGAGATTAGTAAAGCGATCATTTTAAGAGCTTCCAGTGGTATGCTTATTTCCCATGTAGATCACTTCACAAAATAACACAAACACTTGACTAAAAGGAATATGTGCTTTTTAAGCATGAAAAGCAATAAGAGAGCACTGAATACCTCTGAACTTATCTGGTAAGGCTGATAAGTGGATTATTAAAGAGCTTTGCACTATTCTGTAGTCATTGAACTGAGGTTCGGAGGTCTGCATGCTCCTATTTTTAAACAGAATTTTTTTAATTATCAGGAGTCAAGTCTGAGAGCCACTTACAACCTGCATTTTGCAATACACTGAAGAGTTTAAAGTATACTGTCATCAGAGATTGCTGATGCTATCTTCACCAACCTCCTTCCTTATCTGCTCACCCCACCCACCACTGCTTTCTTGCCAGTGGATCAACAATCACAGCCCTTCTGCACATTTTCTCCTCAATGTTCATTCACTCGTAAACAAGACCCTTTCTATCCATAACATTTGATATTTTGGCTCCTGGGTGATGACACGTGCCCTTTACTGAAGCCTCCATGCCAGTCTATACTTTCGACCACATAGCAGTGTGTCCTTTCTCACCGAATCACACCTAGGTCGCTGACGTTACTCTTTTGGTCACTTCCCCTCCTTTGGGCAGCACCCTCCCTTGTTCCACCCCTGTTACCCTCTTTTAAAACTCTCCTTTTCTACCACCCCCACAAGCCCAATGCAGGTTTCTCCTCCAAATATCCTTCCCCCTTTCCTCGCCCAGCCTCTGTACTGTGCAACTTCTCATCCTTCCATCTCATCTTCTCTTCCTCTCCTTTTCATTTCACTGCTGTCCTATCCTCCCGAAACCTCCCCCCATATAAACTCTCCTATCCATTTCACAGCAACCCCCTGACCTTGCCATATCAAGTGGTTTTTCCACTCTCATGCAATCTATCACAGACAAGGACATCTCCGACCATTTTCTTGTATTCTTCACCACCTATATCTCACTACCTCTTTCGAAAAGGAGACCAAAAAAATTCCCCAAGTCACTTACAAAATGCCACAATGCCGAGACTTATTTTCTCCATTCGTCACAATTCTTATTCAATCTGCTCAAACATTCCCTCACCTCCAACTTGGACACCCTTGTCCACTTACTCTCTCTTTCTCTAGGAATGGCCACCACCTACTCTCTCTAAAGTCCAACGGGTACAGACATGAATGTATCTGGCACATAATTGTTTCAGCCATTCAGTACGAGGACCAGTTGGACCACATGAAGTGCTATCAGGCCTCACTTACTTCTGCCCAAACTGTCCACGACTGCCTGGAGAGCATTGATGACCCCCAGCTTCCTTTTACCACCAGTAACCATCTTCCATCTTAAGCCCTTCCCCTTCCACCCTTGCCCTCATTAGGAAATGTGAGGAGCTCTTGGACTTTTTTGTCACTAGGATTGAAACCAACCACTCGGCTACCTCTGCTGATTCTCCCCTTGCCCTTGCCTTCCAAGCCAAACCTCCCCCTAGGCTTTCTATTCAGCCGTTCAGCCGTTGTGCTTCTCCATCACCACAGATTCTTTTTCCTTCCCCAGATTAGGAAAGGAATTACACGTGAAATGTTGAGATTGTTAACAAGAGCAATCTAACCAGAGGAGAAACTTCTTCACTCAGAGAATTGTGAACCTGTAGAATTCTCTACCACAGAAAGTTGTTGAGGCCAGTTCGTTAGATATATTCAAAAGGGAGTTAGATGTGGCCCTTACTGCTAAAGGAATCAAGGGGTATGGAGAGAAAGCAGGAATGGGGTACTGAAGTTGCATGATCAGCCATGATCATATAGAATGGTGGTGCAGGCTCGAAGGGCCGAATGGCCTACTCCTGCACCTACTTTCTATGAAACACAAGGAGAACCTATTTTACGCAGCGAGTGTTTAGATTCTGGAAGGGTGGTGGAGGCAGACTCAATCGTGGCTTTCAAAAGAGAGTTGGACAAGTACCTGAAGGAAAAACATTTGCAAGGCTATGGGGAAAGGGCGGGGGAGTGGGACTAGCTGAAGTGCTCTTGCAGAGAGCTGGCATGGGGTCGACGGGCCTCCTTCTGTGCTGCAGCTCTGCTCCAGTGCAATTCTGGCAATAAAGTCCAATAGAGAAGACAACTTCAACCATTGATTTTTAAGATGGTGCCTAATGAGTACCCCTGAAATAGCTCTGACTTCAACATCTAAATCAATATTTTTTGAAATCAACTACCAATTAGACACATATCTTAACAGATAATATTTTGGAGGTTATTTTGAAGAAAGGATGAAAACAGGTGCTAACTGGGTGCTGTGCTAATAAGACATGCCTGCTTGAAAGTCTGGTTTCTGCATGCAATTTTGGCCCTAATTGCTGATTACCATAATGTGAACTTGCCTGGAGATGCTAAAACAGACACCTGCAGATTTAGCACTCAAGTGCTGATTAGACGCAATGTTCATGGAGCAGTATATGTGAGCTTCACACACCCACTTCCACTGAAGCTGTGGAGTGTGCTGGCTGACACACAGTGGCATGTTTCAGGATGACTCGGGGACCGAGGGAGAGGGCACACAGGTTCTCGGAAGCAGCGCTGGAAGTCCTGGTGGAGGAGGTCCAGAGAAGGAGGTATGTCCTGTACCCACAGGGGGGGAATGAGTCTACTTCGTCCTCCTGTCTCTCTCTCTATGTTCAGCCATGAACTCATTGAATGGCGGTGCAGGCTCGAAGGGCCAAATGGCCTACTCCTGCACCTATTTTCTATGTTTCTATGTTTCTCCTGCAGCAGTTTGGGCTGCTCTGCCTGGCCTCATGTCCTCCTCCCATTCCACTTGGAGGGACCCCTAGCAATATGCCCGTGACCAAGCTCTCGCTTTCTCCTGATGACTCATGTAAATTGTCCAATAAGGTAGAGTGGCACAGCAATTACTCTTTTTTGGAAAAGTCCTCAGAGAATTTCCGGAATAAGTGTTGACCAAGTGTCCCAGAAAGTCTCCATATGTGCTTCAAAAGGGGCCTTTAAACCTCCAGCAACAAGTGAACAGTAAAAGGTGATATGCCTTTAAGTATCGTCTGCATGCCCGACACAAGACTCCCAAAGCAAGCGCTCTACTCGGAACTCCTACACGGCAAGCGAGCCCCAGGTGGGCAGAGGAAATGTTTCAAGGACACCCTCAAAGCCTCCTTGATTAAGTGTGACATCCCGACCAGCACCTGGGAATCCCTGGCCCACGACCTTCCTCAATGGAGGAAGAGCATCCGGGAGGGCGCTGAGCACCTCAAGTCTCGTTGTTGAGAGCATGCAGAAACCAAACGCAGACAGCGGAAGGAGCGTGTGGAAAACCAGACTCCCCACCCACTCTTTTCTCCAACGACTGTCTGTCCCACCTGTGACAGAGACTGTAATTCCCGTATTGGACTTGTACAGTCACCTGAGAACTCACTTTTAGAGTGGAAGCAAGTCTTCCTCGATTTGGAAGGACTGCCTATGATGAAATCCTATACAACGACTTGTTTAGTCCCACTCAGCTCGTCACTGTTGGGAGAGGGCATTTGGTCAAGTGATATATGGGAAAAGGACGGAGGAGTGGGGCTAGCTGAAGTGCTCTTGCAGATAGCTGGCACGGGCCGAATGGCCTCCTTCTGTGCTCTAACCATTCTATGATTCTATGCACGAAAATGCCGTGCAGCCGCCTTAATGAGTGTTAGCAGGCAATTTAAATGGCAATCTGACCCTGAACGATCCTCCGGGCAGCCGTTCTAGTGCTAGTTTTAATTCCTTTACTAAGAAAAGGTGTCTTACACAAAACGTGGGCTCCTAAATCAGCAAGCTGCCGGGAAAAATAAAAAGAAGTAGTCTTAAAAACATCGAATCAAAATTAGCTGGAGCATCATTTCTGAGTGAAGCTGGTTTGTATTTCCTAAGGGCCCGAACCTGGTCAATGTGAAGGCCTGCTCAAGTGCCACCCAAAGGACTGTGAGAGACCTGACAGTACTTTGGAAGGGAGATTCCTCCAAAAGATCTACAAAGACTGCCCGGCGGTAAAGAAACGACTTACACCGTGAATCTGGGCAACAGCAGGCGGGATCTCCCAATCTCGGCGGCAAATGCAATCCTGGGGGGAGCGGGGGGCAACAGCTAAAAATAAAAATTTGCACAGAAAAAAAAACACTGGAAAACATTCAGGGCACCCCATCCAGATGAATCGCTGCAACAAAAAAAAAATAAAAGAAGTTTACTAACCTTTTTTTGCAGGTCTTCAAACTTACCGTTGGGGTGAGACCTGCCTCCACGCAGCGGTCCTTCTCCCTGCTGCCACCGAATCCCGCCTGGAGGAATCTGCCAGCTTGGCGGGCGGGAGGTCACTTACGCACCTTGCGCGTTAGCAGCCGTCAGCGGGCGGTTCTCAGCGGTCCTCCCCTCCCGCCGGCAGGAGGCCGAGTGGAAACTGGCACCAAGGGGAGACCGCCCAAAAAACTCGGCGGCAGCCGGCGGTCAGGCCACCAAGTTCGGGCCCTAAATCTTTGCCCAAACACTTCATTTTGTCACATGACAATTGCAGTAAAATCTCATGTTGAACAGATACTCTGCCAAAGCACTGAACTACTCCATTTCTGAGTTAGAGCCTGCTTAGTGGGTCAGCTAGTTTTAATTTCCCACCAGCTGATTTTTCTCTGAAAGCTCTATAACCCAGAGTGCATTAACAGGCAAAAACATAAATATTCTGAGCAATTTTTCTCCCCTTGTTTTGGTATGGAAACAGAAACAACTAGAGGTTTTTTATAATCTTTTCTCTTGGTTTCTGTATAACTTCAATGCTCACCTCTGCTGTGATATACAATTAAACAACAATGGAAAATATGTCCCGTAGAGTGGAATCAATTTTCCCTTCATAGATTTCCAGTGTGATCACCACAAGAATAATGTTATGTTAACCAAGCACATACACATGCATATATTTATATCTAATTGTGTGTGTGTGTGTGTGTGTGTGTGTGTGTGTGTGTGTGTGTGTGTGAGAGAGAGACATTTATATTGCAGTCATTGTTAACATTTTATGTCTTTACTTGACACTGTGACCTGACTTGGAGACGACTTCTTGGGCTAGATTTTCAGTTTTCGGCAAAAACGGTAGTTTTACGCTTCCATTTTTAAGCCTAACTTTCAGCCTTTACTTCTGCACATCAGTAAAGGAGGCATTGCACGACAGGACCGGGAGCACTGCAAGAGAGGCCTTGGGAGAGTGTGGGGGGGTGGGGAGGGGGAATATAAATTCCAAAAAATATTCACAAAACCCTTCGCCACTAAATCATTGAAAAAAAAATTTTAAAATTAAAATTTTAACTTACTTATTTTTACAGGTTTTCATACTTACTGCTGCTGGCAGGGCTGCACCGACAGGTTTGACCTGTCGGTATTCTGGGCGCGACGTACGGGTCGGGAGAGTACCGAAAGTGCAATGCAAGCACAATCTGCAGCATTGCACGCCGGCGCACCTCTCCCCGGTGGTACTTGGAAGTGCCGCCGCAAACAGGTACCGTTGGATCCCGCCGACCGGGTTTTCGCCGCGGAGGGTCAAATTGCGGCGAAAACCCGGTTGCAAACCTGGTGAAAATCCGGCCCTAGCTAATGTCATTCGAAAGAGAAAATCTCATTTTTCATCTATATTTAATGGCTTCTATCGAACACCTTACAGCATGCCTAATCTCTCTCAGCTTCCTAAGCAGACGGAGAGTGAAAATCTTATTGCAGGCAATACATCAAGATGGACATAGAAACGTTCATTTTAATCAGTCTATGGGTATATTTGTATTAAAGCAGGTACAAATTGGAACCATTGAAATACTGAACTTTCTGCTATCTTGTCAGTACTGTTGGTTGGGAGGTTGACAATTGCAATGCACTCTTGCGGTTCCTCACAAATCAAGAAAGCATCATCAAAACCTTTGAATATGCTTTGGTATTCTGACAGTGCCAGCCAATATTCTACAAGTCGTATCTTTTTATGTAGAACTCAGACACAGTAAAATTCCATCACGAGAGAAGAAATTCCAATCCTGTTCACTTCCGATGTTGTTGAATGGACAGGCACTCCTGTCAGAGAGAAAGAGAGTTTGTGAGAGTGTGTAGATTTTCCATTGTTCAGACCATAAAGGGTAGTGAAATGTGTCACACAACTCAATGGAAAAGGTGCTTTCAATCAGCAGAGTGCCTAATCTCTGTCAGCCTACTGACTGATGCGCTAATGCCCGATTTAGTATATAAAACACCAATTAACTCAGTAAAATTCTCCTTTGATATTTATGTTCCTACTGGCAAATAAAATTAGGATAGTTTGCAGAGCTGGCAGGCAAAAAAAAGGCCGATCGCGTCTGTAGGGTGAACTTTCTCCCCTGCCCCCCTGCCCCTGCTTAACATAGCCAATGCACGAGAACTGGTTGATGAAATCAACAGTTCAGAAATGATTGTAAATTTGCAAGTGATCTGGCTATAGGAGTGGAGTGCACTATCATTTGGAGTTGGACAGCTTGTTTTGACACTTTTGGGTTTCATGGCTGATCACGCAATCAGCACTGAGCTATTTTTGAGTGTTGGGCAGAGATTTGAAGTGGACCTTCTTATTCAAGGGTTTGTCTCATTGAAATTTGTAATCAGAATGACAACACTTCACTTTTCAAAGGAAAAGTTGTGTTTTGTTTTTAACCAATCCGATCGCTTGAGTAGGAATCACATCCCAAGACTAATACTGTCGACAAAGGTGCATGTGGCAAATCTTGAAAACTTAAGGGGCCAGATTTGACTGCGTCTGGGCATCTCGCGACATGCTCGGTTGGTTAGACTTTCTCCTGCACCTTTCAGCTCAAATGTGTTTTTGCCCTGGAAGTTGCTGATAGTGCGAGGACAACCGGGCATCTGGGACCTTGGCGAATAATGGAACCAACAGTGTATCTCCTTAATCAATGGTCGAAAAGGATTGAGAAATAAACCAAATAACAACTGAGAAGGTGGGTGAATTCGAACGAGTGCATTCGAGTCAAATCGGGTAAGGATTGAGACTCCACACTTTTAATTCTTCACTTTTTGGACCAGAGTGGTTGATTGGCAGTCATTAACAATTATCACGATGTCACAAAGGTACTTGCGCAATTAATTACTTGTCTTCAAATTCTGCGGCGAGTTTAATGGTCAATTAATGTGCAAATGCATAAACTGCATGAAACTCATAGGGAGTTTAAGGGCAAGATGCCATTTTTGCAAAGTTAACAGCAGAGTGACGCAAATCGGCCAGCAACTTGTGCCGATTCGCAATTCACAGTGTATTTTTTCCTCACCGGATAATTTGCTCATTAATGATGGTGTGCATCATTCACACACCGTTATTTATTCAGCAAATTCCAACTCTTTGTTCCTTAGATAGAGTTTTGTCTTTATCGTCCAGGTGCAGAAATGAAAATCTGGCAGGGAGATTTGTCTGGCCCTCACAGATTTTCCTTCCATTAATTTGATGTCAGTTAGCTTCTGTTACCAGCCTGTAAGTGTCCCCAAAAGATTTTGCTTTCTGTGCTCTGCCCAGACACTGCCTAACGCCCAAGCAGTAACAACAAAAAACTAACGCCGTAAGAGCAAAGTGTGTGACAAATGAAATTTTTTTGCCAAGGTGACCGACTTAAATTCTGATCGTTCCACAGAAATAGCTTTGTTTGTGCGCCAAAGCAGAGTTAATCGTTTGACCGGCTGCACTTTGATGCAGAAAAAAAATCCTCTTTTTTTTGTTTAGTCCATTAGTGTCATAAATATAATGAAAAGAGGGCAGTAAATGGATATTCTTCATTTGCAGTTGTACCCAGGCAAATTAGTTATTAGCAAGTAATAGAACAAAACATCTTTCATAGATAATTGGAATTTTTACAGCAGGGCATTATCTGGTTCATTTTTGAGCATGATGCAAGTAGGGAGCCGTGTTTCCTATTGCACAGACGGGTTATTAAGTTGGAGAAGGCAGTGAGCATCACTTACAGACTGAATAGTGTTTGTGGAGCACTGGCTTCAGACCCCTAGTGATATTTTTAAAGAAAGGAAAATAGGCTGACATTGGAATTGAAAAAGAAAAAAAGACTCACATTGTCATAGCGCCTTTCACGACCTCAGGAAGTCCCAAAGCACTTTACAGCCAACAAAGTACTTTTGAAGTGTAGCCACTGTTGGAATTGCACCTTATCACATCGCTCAGAAACTTCTGAAAGCCTTTCACACTAAGTGGATTTCTGACTTTACTGGGTGCGGAGAGGAAAATCTGCAGGAAGGTTTAACCGCCCCGACTGACTGGCCAGATTCTCCTTCCCTTCATAAGGTTATAAGGATGTACGGCACAGAAACAGGCCATTCGGCCCAACCAGTCCATGCCGGTGTTTATGCTCCACTCGAGCCTCTCCCGTCTTTCCTCATCTAAATCTATCAGTGTAACCCTCTAATCTCTTCTCCCTCATATGCTTGTCTAGCCTCTTTTTAAATGAATCTATACTATTCGCTTCAATGTGGTAGCGAGTTCCACACTCTCACCACTCTTTGGATAAAGAAGTTTCTTCTGAATTCCCTATTGGATTTCTTGGTGACTATCTTATATTGATGGCCTCTAGTTATGCTCTTCCCCACAAGTGGGAATATTCTCTCTCTCTCTCCACTCTATCAAAACCTTGTTCAAAATATTCCTTTGATGTTGGGTTCTGTGCAGTCCGTGTTGCAGCGCTCTCAATTTTTATTTCTCTTGAAGTCGATTTGCTGTCACCTGTTTTACACTATCGTACAAAGCCAAAATGAGTTACTTTGAAGTGAAGTTGCTGTTATTACTGAAAGCAAACACAGCAGCCAATTTGGCTCCACAAACAGTATTTGGATTAATGACCTCAGCTGCTTGTGGTGGTGTTAGTTGAGGGTAGAATGTTGGCCAAAACACCAGGGGAAATCCAGGGGCTGGATTTGCGTCTTTTGAGATTTTGAGGCAGTAATGGCGGCGGGGCGATCCGAATACCGCCTAGAAAATATTTGCGCCCTCATCTACAAAATTTTGCAAAAGATGAGGTTCCATGATCGGGGGTGCAAAATCAGGTGTCATACAAAGACGTTTTTGCGCCCAACCGAAAATTGCAACGTTAAAAAAATGTTGTTGATTTAAGGAACTTCATTGCTGCTCAGTGGCCTGCAACATAGCGTTGTATATTGTATGGTTTTATTTTGGTGGGCGGCGTTTTTGTTACTTTATTGCAGTAAAATTTCTGATTCATCCTTTGCCATTGGTGTCTTCTGCATCATTCCAATGTTCACCGGAGATGTGCCTTTATGGAGCCACATAGCGGGTCCAGTATTAGCTCCATCCCTCAGTTTCCTCCATTTAGGAGAACCGGTCCCTTATGATCTGACAACGTGTGACTCTTGATTCGACAGCATCTCCATGCTGCCTCCCCCGTGGATGAGGTGGTTTTCCAATGGGGGCCTCGCCAGGCTCCTCTTCATCATCATCCTCAAATATGAGGTGTCCATGCAATCTGGGAATGCCTGGCCCCTCTTGATGGCCAAGTTATGCAACATGCAGCACACCACAATGAATTCAGGTACTGTTGAGGGGAGTATAGAAGGCTGCCTCCAGAGTGGTCCAGGCATCGGTCTGCCTGTAGGAGATGGCATATCTCTGTCAGCACTTCCTTTCTGAAGCACAGCCTTCTCTCACACAGATCTTCAGAGAGCTGGAGGTATGAGCGTTGGTGCCTGAAAATCCGTGGGGGGTAAGCCCTCCTCCCCAGACGTCTTCAGCCTCTCCTCAACCGTGGGCCGACAAGCTTCTTCTAGCTTGACACCACCTGGCAATAGCATAGTGCATGATACACTGGCGAACTTGTAATGCCACCATTAAATGTTCTTACTCAGCTTGTAAGGGCGCTGTAACGGCAGATAAAAGTGTCTTTTGCAAGTCGGAGTTTCAGGCAGCGTGATGTGCCCAACCGTTGCAATCAATATGACCTGCAATGTTGATCCTCATCTCTCCATTTAAATACGCTGCCAACATTGCCTGCTGCACCCTGGGACCGCCTGTTTTTCAGACGTTTCTTGGGGCGGGCGGTAAATAACGCATTATGGCCGAAATTTGCATCTGGAGCATCAGCACAGCAATGCATGAGGAATGACGTCATGATCGCACTAAAACTCGAGGGCGGGGTGTTAAGTTTTTACGCCGCCGCAAACCATTAGCCAAACATGCCGGTCGGGCAGTAAGAGCTTTTGCCGAGAAAAGCCATTTACTGCCCTTCCGGGAAGCTAACTGAGGTGCAAGTGATAAAAAATCTAGCAGTCTTTCAATAGTGCCATGGGTTCTTTGATGCCTGCTTGAACAGGCAGAGAGCACTTTGGTTTAATGTCTCATCCAAAAGACGTCGGATAGAATGATAGCAAAGAGACGCTCCAATAGTCAGCTCTTCACTATCCTTGCAGATTGAAAGATGATATAGTGAACCACTTGACCCCTTTTTAAGACTTTGGAAAGGTGGCTTCACTTTACAGTGATATGCAGCTTCAGCTTTTCGTGAGTTTAGTGCCAACTGCGAAATAATCGGAAGCATTATACAACACATGTAACATTGGCATGTTGCAAAAGATCATGCCACATCAATATTGATTATAAAGTACAACTGTGATTATACTTTTCTGGAAGCTATAATAGAATCAAAGGTCTCAATTTTCCTCAAAATTGTTGTTTGGCGTACTTGAAGAGTTACGATGTTTTTTTTGGGCCCAAGTACGCCAAAAAAAAACTTCCAAGTTTCCCCATTTGATTTCTTCATTTTGGCACCGCCTAGCCTGTCATTTAGTTTTCAGGGTGGAGCCTTGATCCACGCCAAAAAGATCGGGTTGTCACAGTAACCAGGAACACAATGCAGGCTGAGGCTGGAAAGTGAAACATACAGCCAGCTCGCAACCTGCGCAAGCACATTAAAATACATCACAGCAACTTACTTCCATTAATTATTAAAGTCCCCCCCACCTCTCCCGATGCCGATCCCCTCACCTTTCCCAGGACGAATGGCCTCCCGGTCCCCGCAGCTAGCTATACCCAAAACACTTCCCCCCCGCCCCCGCACCCCCTCCACCGCCTCTCTCCCACTCTCTCTTATCTCTCCTGCTGCTGATGTCTGGGCATCTGCTGCACTGATTTACTTACCTGCGCCGATTTCCTTAACTCACCAGAAGGTTTTTCTGCAGAGGCTATATACGCCGGCCTAAGAAGAACTGGAGTAACTCTGAGCTGGCCAAACTTGCCTAACTGGCCAGAATTGGCGCGGGTGGCAGGTTACACCCCCTCGGACTGACAAGGAAAACTAACCTAAAACAATCATAACTAACTGAGTTACGCTGGTGCAAATTGATTGGGGAAACTTGTATTTTTTAAACTTAGGCCAAAAAAAGCGGCCTGCCCCAAAAAAGGGCACAAATCACTTGGTGAAAATTGAGCCCTGTACAGTGCTGAATTGATCACATCAGTAATAGGGGCTCATAACAAACCTCTAATTCTAATGAAATAAATGTTTCGAAGTCAGTTATTTCCAAGAAAGAAAACTAAACTTTGCAAAAGGAACCACGAAGGCTATGGAAGGCAACAAAGTTTTAAGAGTATACACAAAATGTACTTATGTGGGAAATTATACAGGTAGCCTTGTTCAAAAGCTTAATTGATGCAATTTGAAGGCATCCTTCAAAGTTCTACTCAGCTCATGCAATTGAATTTCTATTCATTATTTTGTCATTATGTTATTGACACCTCAGCAAGGTGTGAAAACATCGGGACATAATTATAGCTTCCATTCAAACAAGGTGGACAAGGTGAAGATTTATAAACCATTAAAACAAATCATGATAATTGACACTGTGGCATTGCACGATTAAAGAACACTTAGCAAGCTATTTTTCTCCATTGCCAATAATAACATGACGGCGTCGTTTGCATTGTGAAGACGTCATTCTTGTAAAAAAAGGCATTACATCACCTAAATGTCTGCAGATCTAGCTCCTGAAAAGGCAATAAACCCCACTTTAAAAAAGGTTATGTTATGCTAAAAATATTAATGTGGTCTGGTATTTTGAATGTTATAAGTGCATATCAGAATGAACCTTTCAAACTGTCAAAAGTATAGGATTTTAATCCTGGGGAACAGAAAGCTTTCCATTTTGGGCACGCTCTCCAAGGTCAGGTGTAAAATGGTTGGATGCCGAGTTAACCGCCTCCATTCTGCCTTAACAGTGCAACTCGCACCCCGCCGCCCCCACCACCACCCTCAGAAAAGAACCCTCCACTCCATCAATGTGTTATTTGTCCATTTCCCACATCAGCCAACCTTTGACCCCGCTCTCGATTTAATACCAAACCAGTGCTGATCTCAGATCAGTTTTTTGCTGTGAGCTCCTGCTTGCTGTGAATTGAGTTCAGACTGCTGAAAGTCATTTTACATTGAACCCATACTGCCAGCAGAGACCGTCACCCCACTGGTATGAGCAGAATTCAAGTCCAGATTCTGGAGGTGAAGATCAATGTCCAACCATATTGTATGATTCAAATCCCTCTCCTCCGTGCCCCCAAGCAGTTATTAATTAGTTTTCTTTTTGTTGGTTGGATCTTGGCTGGAGTATGGAATCCTCCTCTTTCAATTTATAGATGAAACATAGAAACATAGAAACGTAGAAAATAGGTGCAGGAGTAGGCCATTCGGCCCTTCTAGCCTGCACCGCCATTCAATGAGTTCATGGCTGAACATTCAACTTCAGTACCCCATTCCTGCTTTCTCGCCATACCCCTTGATCCCCCTAGTAGTAAGGACCTCATCTAACTCCTTTTTGAATATATTTATTGAATTTCCTCAACAACTTTCTGTGGTAGAGAATTCCACAGGTTCACCACTCTCTGGGTGAAGAAGTTCCTCCGCATCTCGGTCCTAAATGGCTTACCCCTTATCCTTAGACTGTGACCTCTGGTTCTGGACTTCCCCAACATTGGGAACGTTCTTCCTGCATCTAACCTGTCTAACCCCGTCAGAATTTTAAATGTTTCTATGAGGTCCCCTCTCATTCTTCTGAACTCCAGTGAATACAAGCCCAGTTGATCCAGTCTTTCTTGATAGGTCAGTCCCGCCATCCCGGGAATCAGTCTGGTGAACCTTCGCTGCACTCCCTCAATAGCAAGAATGTCCTTCCTCAGGTTAGGAGACCAAAACTGTACACAATACTCCAGGTGTGGCCTCACCAATGCCCTGTACAACTGTAGCGACAGGAACTGTATGAGCTGAACGGGGCATTCTCTTGAACTGATTAAATGGTCTCCAGATGTTGTGGTCTGAGACCTCAGAATCTGCCAGTGATGTTTGTTGAAATTTCAATCAGCATTATGTACAATGAGTTGCTTGAATGAAGATCTTTGAAAAGAAGTCTTCCACAGGGGATATCAATTTAATTATAATAACCTGTTAGTTCATTAGGGATTTTGTTTGTTTTCTGTTAACATTTGCAATACTCTGACGGTGTAGTTGTAACCACAAGTTGTTTTTTGTCCTTTGCACCAGCATATATCCTTTCGAAATGACTTTAAAAGAAACACATGGGCTCAAATGGCAGATTTCTCTTGAGATTTCCACTTATTTAAGCACAAAGCTTAGTCTATAGATTGGATTTTGTGAATACTTGATGGCTGACCACAAATGAAAGACAAATTAGTGATTTAATATGGCCATAAATCAGTGGATGAAAGTAGCTTGGATAGCTGGAACTGAACCATTATAAAGCCAGGCTTTGCAAACCCAGGCAATCTGGTGCTGTAGACTGTACAGTTCCTTCACGTTTGTTTGCACAGGAAATTAGGAACAGCAGTAGGCCACTCAGGCCCTCAAGCCTCTTTGGCCATTCAATTAAATCCTGGTTGATCTATATCTTAACTCCATCTATCAACCTTGGTTCCATAACCCTTAACACCCTTACTGGCGTCCATGTTGGTGTCTTTTACTGGGGGCACAGAGAGCAGTACCACCAGGGGTCGCAATTTGGATCTTTGGCTGTGAAAGATTAAAACCAGAGCTTTTCTAAATGGTTCACTTTTGTGGTTTAATTGAGTAAAACTAAGCAAAGAAACCCAAAAGTCAACTGTGGATTTGAATTTAACCCAAATGGAATTCAACTTCCACAAGCTGGAGCCGAGGGCCAAGTGGCCATTTCTTGTTCTTATGAAAATTCGAAGCTGAATAGCTCAAGTTCAAATGTTAACGCTGTTACAGTAATATAGGACTATGGTAAAATAGTGCCATGTTACTGGACTAGTAATCCAGAGCCTAGACTAATGAGTCATGAGTTCAGATCCCACAATAGCATCTAGGGAATTTCAATTCAATTAAATATATCTGGAATTTAAAAAACTAGTGTCAGTGATGGTGAGCATGTAACTATCAGATTGTTGTAAAAACCCATCAGCTTCACTAATGTCCTTTCGGGAAGGAAATCTGCCGTCCTTACCCAGTCTGACCTATATGTGACCCCAGACCCACAGCAATGTGGTTGACTCTGAAATGGTCTGAAAAGCCACTCAGTTGTATTCCAGAAGGTAGCTTACCACCACTTTCTCAAGGGCAATTAGGGATGGGCAATAAATGATGGCCAAGCCGGTGACGTCGACATCCCATGAAATGTAAATATATTCAATTTACCCACCTTCCACAGTTCTCTGAGGCAGCGAATTCCACAGATTCACAACCTTCTGAGAGAAGAAATTTCTCCTCATCTCAGTTCTAAATGGGAAGCCCCTTATTCTAAGATCATGCCCTCTAGTTCCAGTCTCCTCCATCAGTGGAAACATCCTCTCTGCATCCACCTTGTCAAGCCCCCTCATAATCTTATATGTTTCGATAAGATCACCTCTCATTCTTCTGAATTCCACTGAGTAGAGGCCAAACGTGCTCAACTTTTCCTCATAAGTCAATCCCTTCATCCCCGGGATCAACCTAGTGAACCTTCTCTGAACTGCCTCCAAAGCAAGTATATCTTTTCGTAAATCTGGAAAACAAAACTGCACGCAGTATTCCAGATGTGGCCTCACCAATACCCTGTACAGCTGTAACAAGACTTCCCTGCTTTTATACTCCATCCCCTTGGCAATAAAGACCAAGATTCCATTGGCCTTCCTGATCACTTGCTGTACTTGTTTCATGCACAAGTACCCCCAGGTCCCGCTGTACTGCAGCACTTTGCAATCTTTCTCCATTTAAATAATAACTTGCTGTTTGATTTGTTCTGCCGAAGTGCATGACCTCACAATTTCCAACATTGTACTCCATATGTCAAATTTTTGCCCACTCACTTAGCCTGTCTATGTCCTCCTGCAGCCTCTTTAAGTCCTCCTCATACATTGCCCTTCCTCCTATCTTTGTATCAACAGCAAACTTAGCTATGTTACACTCATTCCCATCTTCCAAGTCGTTAATATAGATTGTAAATATTTGGTGTCCCAGCACTGATCCCTGCGGCATCTCGTTACTGATTGCCAACCAGAAAATGAACCATGTAAAATGCCTTCTGGAAGTCCAAATGCACCACATCCACTGATTCCCCTTTATCCACCCTGTTCGTTACATCCTCAAAGAATTCCAGCAAATTTGTCAAACATGACTTTCCCTTCATAAATCCAGCCTGAATTTGCCTGACCAAATTATGCTTTTCGAAATATCCTGTTACTGCTTCTTTAATAATGGACTCCAACATTTTCCCAACCATAGATGTTAGGCTAACTGGTCTATAGTTTCCTGCTTTTTGTCTGCCTCCTTTTTTAAATAGGGGCGTTTCATTTGTAGTTTTCCAATTTGCTGGGACCTCCCCAGAATCCAGGGAATTTTGGTAAATTACAACCAATGCATCCACAATCCCTGCCGTTACTTCTCTTAAGACCCTAGTCCTGCTGCACCTTGTTCTCTTTCGTCTGTATCCTGCCTTTGATCTCAAACCAGAAAACATAGAAACATAGAAACATAGAAAATAGGTGCAGGAGTAGGCCATTCAGCCCTTCGAGCCTGCACCGCTATTCAATGAGTTCATGGCTGAACATTCAACTTCAGTACCCCATTCCTGCTTTCTCGCCATACCCCTTGATCCCCCAAGTAGTAAGGACTACATCTAACTCCTTTTTGAATATATTTAGTGAATTGGCCTCAACAACTTTCTGTGGTAGAGAATTCCACAGGTTCACCACTCTCTGGGTGAAGAAGTTTCTTCTCATCTCGGTCTTAAATGGTTTACCTCTTATCCTTAGATTGTGACCAATGCTTCTGGACTTCCCCAACATTTGGAACATTCTTCCTGCATCTAACCTGTCTAAACCCGTCAGAATTTTAAACGTTTCTATGAGATCCCCTCTCATTCTTCTGAACTCCAGTGAATACAAGCCCAGTTGATCCAATCTTTCTTGATATGTCAGTCCCGCCAGCCCGGGAATCAGTCTGGTGAACCTTCGCTGCACTCCCTCAATAGCAAGAATGTCCTTCCTCAAGTTAGGAGACCAATACTCCAGGTGTGGCCTCACCAAAACCCTGTCCAACTGTAGTAACACCTCCCTGCCCCTGTACTCAAATCCCCTCGCTATGAAGGCCAACATGCCATTTGCTTTCTTAACCACCTGCTGTACCTGCATGCCACCCTTCAATGACTGATGTACCATGACACCCAGGTCTCGTTGCACCTCCCCTTTTCCTAATCTGTCACCATTCAGATAATAGCCTGTCTCTCTGCTCGCATCGGAGTGTTACCTCCTTTATGACGTAGCAAATATTTTACACATTGTCTTAAAGATGCATAAACAAAGTTGAAGTGTTAACTTGAAAACAAAAGATAATGGTTGTCATGGTGCAGAATGCTATAGCATCTCAGCAGGTACCAAAACATTAGCATTCCTAAGCATCTAATACCAGTCTGAGGAGACATTTTGTCTCCAGTTCAAAACAATGATTTAAACACAGCATTCCTCTTTTCAGTTTTATAAATATTGAACCCCTAATTTCTAACAAGATCCAGCAGGACTAGCTCTGGGCAGAGTTAAAGGAGAATGGCACCACTACTGGAAAAGAATTTTGGTGCTTTCTTTTACCATTGTATTTTAAGACAGTAGTTGTGGCATCCCATTTTAGGGTTCAGCGCCCGGAAACAGGCAGTAATTTGAACGAAAATCCAGCCCGTCATAGTTGAGCGCCCGCAGGAAGATGTTGACAGATGTGCTGAGCAGCAGATATTTTCGATATCTTTGGATGCATGTTTATTTAAGCTGCGACATGCTACCTATCGCCTATCGTGGTGATATTTTTCAAGAGTTGGATTTAAAGAACACATCGCTGTGCACTCATTGACTGCCAAGTTTGGTATTGAAAAATAGTCTTGAATAATTCTGCTAGAATTATGGACATCATTATTTTGATGCTAGCTAACCTCACATTTACAATATATAATTTGTGGATTCATTTGATAGTCTGGGATGAAATATGGTAGCCTTGGGAGTTGTACATCCTATTATATTCTGCATTGATCTCTCTTTCTTGCGGAACTAGCTTAAGAAGTCCTCTCTTCAAACGCAGAGTCTCCAGCTGGACCAGTGATCGGTCATAAAATACTAAGTAGCGAAAAAGTGTTCATGAGGTTTTCATAAGATGGCCCTTCCTCCAGAGGCCAGTCACTTCTGGATGTAGACCAAGGTTAGAAATTAATCAATCTAATTAATTAGTAATGCAAGTAGAGAAGGGAGAGGATAAATTGACTGGATCTTCCAGCTTGGATTTGCTCTGGCCTTTGTTTTCCAGTGAAGAATTTTTTTCTTTTTGTGGGGAAAAGGGAAGGTGTGGAAATAAAGTGGGACAGCTTTTGTAACTGGAAAGAAAATAAAACCCCACAGATGTGTTGGGGTAAAAAGAAGACTTCACTTCCTCAAGGTGGACTCCCTGATATAAGGAATCGACACCCGCCCGTCCGTATAGCGACCACGGAATCACTCAGACGAAAACTTTGGTTCAACCGGTTTTATTCGAGCATGCTAGGGAAGGATCCGATGAATACTTTCCAGAACAACAGTTGGTAATGACGGTTATATATGTTCTGACGTGTGCGACCATCCTACAATACCACCAATTGGTCGACTGCTATTAGCGAAGTTACATTGATTTGTTGACTCTTCTCAGACAGCTCTGAGTGGTTCTTCCCCACCTGTCCATCTCCCATCACATGTCCCCCTCCTGGAATGTGTTGTTCAATGGTGTCAACTTTGCCTCAGTTTCTCATGATTAATTTTGTTTTCTAGGGTGGTGCCTCCTTATTCCTCTCCCAAGAACTCTAGTCAAAACTACCAGTCAATACCATCCTGTTCCCATGCTGCTATAATCCATGTTCCCAAACATTTGTGTCTTTGTTCTGTACTGAATATGTACGCTTCCATGAGTCTGTACTAAGGTTAATCCAACGGATGGTTCATTAACCATCAGGCATTGCTGCTTCCCTCTTCTTAACCCAATGTAAGTGAGTGTATAAGCGTGCTTTACATACATAAGCGAGTTTTACATATAATCGGTTCATCACAAGTCCGACTGGAATCCTGATTCCTCAGAACCTCCGAATACTGATAAGTAATCTGGACCATTTTATGTGTCAGATCAATTCACGACCTTCAGTATCCACTTTCATGACCATCGGTCTGTCTCCACTCTAGTGACCGTTTTTTTTATCCCCTTCCAGATGCTACTATAATAAAATCGTATTAAAAGAACTTGCTTTTATTTTGCGCCTTTTGCGATATCACGATGTCCCAAAGCACTTTACAGCCAATGAAGTACTTTTGATGTATAGTCAGTTATAATGCAGGAAACACGGCAGCCAATTGTTCACAGCAAGCTCCCACAATCAAGTAAATGAGGATAAAAAGCATGGGTGCAGAGATCCCATGAGCCATCTTCTAAACATACCTCTGCTGAGGATTTTGATTGTGGTTTTCCAATTAAAAGCAAACGCTTCCGATTCAGCCAGTTAGAGTTTCACAATTTACTCTTCCTTCAGTGGTTTCACCCATCAATGGATGAAGAAACCTACTGTTGATGTACCCCCTTGACTGCAAGTGCTTCTACAGACTGAACACAGCAGGTGACATTGGTGACATTGTGGCATTTCACAACATGGGGCACAAAAAAAGCATGCGTGTTCAGACACAAAAAGCTACAACAATGTTTGTCCCTCTGCAACAACACATGCTACAACACCAAACAGAAACTGAGGATGGGTTTCTGTTTTACCTTAATACAAATGCCGCGTATCTCCCAGAATCTCCCTCTGCTTACCAATCGTTTTTGACTTTTTCTCGGTGCTTGTCTTCATGATGTTTCTCTCATAACTTTTCTCTCATTTTTCTGCTTTTCTCCTTCGTCCACTTTACCCCTCTTGCATCTACATGTAAAATCTGTCTCTTTTCCTTCCTTAATCAATCTTTACTTTCAGTGTACACAATGGAGCACATAAATATTGGTTAAAATGTTGACAGTAAGATTTTGCTAATGTATTAAACTAACTGCAACAGTATGGTGCCACTCCAGCAATATGGCCTCTCCACACTGCATGCTGCTTCGGTGCACTCAGGAGAGTAGTCTGGACCAGGATTTACTGCACCCTGATAAAAGAGTCAAACCATCTTTAGGAGAATTGAATCTTTATCTTACATTGGATCTAGTACAGGTGAATAGGAAATACATACTGTAATGTATGCACCTGTGAGTATGCTCACAGGTTTGTAGAACTGTTGGGGAAACAAATTTTAATTTGATTTTATGTCTAAAAGTTAATTTGTTTAATTTGCCGGCTTGAGTGCCCCCCTCCCCTTTTAGCTAGGGGACACTTGTATAATTTGTGTTTTGGTGCCCTCAAAAAAAAAACCCAAAAAACAAAGGAGCACCTGAAAAGTATTTGGAGTGTGCCCCCCCCCATCCCCGCCTTTAATCAGGGGTCACTTGACTAAAGTATTACAACAATAATAGTTGCAGAGCTGTTGAGTTGGGGGTGGCTTAGCCAGTCACAAGACTCAATAAAACCCCAACCCAGCCAGTTGGGTTCAGGTGGTTGTGAGCCTGGTGGATGAACTGGTAATGTGTAATGTGATTGTTAAACTTTTGCGATTAAGCCAACTAGTGTTTGTTCTGAATTCTTAAGCAAAGAACCAATGAAGCAAATACATTACACATAGAGAGGCCAATTACCACAACATTCAAAATTGAAGAGAGATAAATGAAGACTCAATCATGCTAACTGGATAGCAACATTTTGACCTGATTGTGGTATTTTGGGGATTTGTAGGAACAGAACCAGTCATGTTTCGTTCATATCAATGTCAGACTTCTCACACTGTCAGACATGGGATTGATTTCTCAGAGAATATTTTGATGTTTTGTGGATTTGCTTGACTACATGGTGTGATCATAAAGCAATAAAAACAGTTAACCAAGATAAAACTCAGATTAGACAGAAGTGCCAGGGTCAAGACCCTACATGCTTCAAGTCAAAGCATGCATTAGTGTTACTTTTTTTTTGACTGCTCCTGTGTACTTCCATTGTAATACAATGAAGTTGCATTGCTTTTGTAAATCAACTCCAATATGGAACTGATATTTGAACACATTGTTAGGGTTCAAACACATTTTGATAGAAATGAACACCCATTAAGTGTCCAGTCTTTCACCTGTGAGTAACCTGATTTAAAATCACTGAAAATGACTTTTAAAAAAATGCTATACAGAACCATTTACTTTAAAAACATAGCTAATAGTACCTGTGTGCCTAAGAAAATGAACGCAATTTGAAGAGCCTTCCTGAACCAGCGCAATCGCTGTAATCTCGAAATTAGTTGGCGAGGCCGACTTCGACGAATTGAATCTTGAACCACCATAAAAGATCGTGGAAAACACGCCTGTCAGTGGTTTTGGGCACAAATCATTGACGTTTGAAATTCCCCGATCTGAAGCGCTGGTTCGGCTGATTCCGCCCAGATCGCGCAGAAATAACCAGCCGAAACTCAACCCCAAGATGTTTATTTATACATTGTTGCAAAGGAGGTGTGGAAGTGAGAGAGAGGTTCAGATTTTGGGTGAAAGAATTGGGAACGCAGCTTGTAAGAGTTCCGTCAGAAAGAGTGAAGCAATTGTTTGTGAGAGGATCGTACTGATGCAATATTCTCGAGCGTGCTTGCGCCAAGACTGTGGAGTGCTGGGGCCTGAGCATGTAGTTAATGGCTAAGCTGACAGAATGATGCTTTGATAAGCATACCAACTCACAACCTAGGTTTTTCAGAGAGGTGAGACTTGGAGTTTAAAAAGTTTAATCGTGTTTTGTGAAATATATCATTTCAGGTATTATATTACAAATCTTATTTTCAACTTTTAACCTGCATGATAGGCTGGGCATAGAAAAAACACAGCTAACATTTTCAATTATATATTTGAGTTTCAGTTTCTCCTTCTTTAACTGGGATATTTAGAGTTCTAATTTGTTGCTCTTTCAGAATTAAATATTTCAGTCAATCAGATAATGTGGTAAGAAACAAACTTGAATTGAAATTGAAATTGAGCTGAATGCCTTTTCAAGTACGTAATTACTTGGATCACAATAGTTGATTTCAGTCTATTTAAATCCACAAAAGTTGATTTCAGTCTATTTAAATCAACGATTTGATAACTAAAACATTGAACTTCGAGAAAATCAATAGGGATAAATTGAATTTGAATTATACAATGTACAGAAGAAATTAAAATGACAATAGATCCAATAGAAAACTTAGGTTTTCTCAACTAAGGAGTCAAAGCATTAAAGACACATACAGTATTATGCTGTCAAAATGTCAGAACAGTAAGTGACATGGTTTGGAGATGTTATGGCTGGAGAGAAGTGTCAGAGATTGCTTTTAATGTCAATATGTGACATTAGTTACTGATACAAAAGAACTCTTAATGGGCCCAAGTTTCCACATGAATTGCGCCTGATTTTTAGGAGCAACTGGTGGAGAACGGACTATCTTAGAAATCGCAATTCTCCGCATTTTTTTTTCTACAGTTCTAGTCAGGTAGAACAGTTCTACTTTGGAACAGAATTTTTTCTTCAAAAGGGGCGTGTCCGGCCACTGACGCCTGATTTCAAAGTTTCCACAGTGAAAACGTACTCCAAACTAAAGTAGAATGGAGCCAGTGAAGATTTCTGTAGAACTGAAAAAACCTGTTCTACACATTAAAAAATCAGGCGCAGGTTACAAATTAGGCGTCCAGAACGAAGTGGGGGGGGGGGGGGGAAGGGAACTCATTAAATTCTACAATAAATCCTTATTTATATTCTACAAATATTATACAAATAAATCCAACCTGAATAAACATTTATAAGCCAAGAAAAGATTAAATAAACCATCTTCCTACCTGTGTGAAAGTGCTTCAGCCAGGAAGAATTCTGCAGCCATTCGTGCTGCTGAGCGGGGGGGGGGGGCGGGTGGTAAGAAAGCCGTTCGTGCCGCTGAGCGGGAGGAGGAGGAGGAGGAGGAGGAGGGGGTGGGGGGAAGAAAGCCATTCGTGCCGCTGAGCGGGAGTGAGTGAGAGAGAGAGAGAGAGGGGGAGGGAGAGAGACGGGGAGGGAGAGAGACGGGGAGGTCGGATTGGATCCAGTCCGGGAGCGGGAGTCGGGTCCAGTGGGGGAGGGGTGGGAGCGCGGGTCGGGTTGGGTCCAGTCGGGGGGGGCGGGGAGCGGGAACAGGAGCGCGGGTCGGGTCAGTCGCGGGGGGAGCGGGTCTCGGGACGGGGGGGGTGGGGAGCGGGTGTCGGGTCTGGTTGGCGGGGGGGGGGGGCGGGTGTCGGGTCTGGTCCGGAGGCGGGGGTGGAGCGGGTGTCGGGTCTGGTCCGGAGGCAGGGGGGAGCGGGTGTCGGGTCTGGTCGGGGGCGGGGGGGGTGGCGGGGGAGCAGGAGCTGGCCGTGGGAGGAGCCTTATTCACGCAGCCCCAGTGAGGCCATTCAGCCAGGGCTAGGGGCTGCGTGCTTCGGGCCCCTCCCACACAGTTCGGCGCCTGGAGCTACTGTACTTGCGTGCCCACTGTAGCGCGCATGTGCAGAGGTCCCGGCACTGTTTTCAGCGCAGGGACCTGGCTCCGCCCCCCCCCACAGCTCATGCTGGCTGCGCTGAGGGCCAGAGGACCTACAGGAGAATACCGAGGATTTTTTTAGGCGCGAAAAACGGGCGCCCAGCTCGGAGGGGCGCCCGTTTTTTTTCTTGTGGAAACTTGGGCCCAATATTTCAGAAATGTGTTCATGACATTGTCAGATTAAAGTGTAACCAGTTGTCATAGTCCCAAAGTAGACAGGACAGTACTAGTATTTTGTTGGCTTGGTGTAATGTAGAAAATGTTAGTAACAGCTCTCTGATAGTTTTAATGAATATTAATGAAGCTGTCCAGAAAAGATAGGAAGAATTGTGACTCGCAGCAGGGACCAGGTGAATGAATGGCCTGTGACAAGAAAAAATGTAACCACTAAGTTAGCTCGTTCAGTAATTGAAAACTGACGCCCATTGAGTTTTGCTTCCTAAAAGTTGCTTTGACTGTGTTAGTGAAATAATAGAGTAGATTTTCAACTTGACGCACAAGTGTAATACTAGCACTGGGGATCGACTGTCCAGAGTAGAAGCTGATGATTTTCAATTCGATTGAAATCAATGGGAATGAAAATCAGGTAGTTTCTGTCATGGGCAGCCGGACACTAAGTAGAAAGTCTACTTTAATGTATCCTTTGTATTTATTGTGTCAAATTCATTGCTGGCAAAGGGAGGCAGAAGGATTATATTGAATATTTATTAATTTCTATGTCTGTACATCTACATGCATATATAAATACATGTTATAATAAAATCACTTTAACTAATAAAAATAAGACAATTGTATGAGATTGATGTTTTCAATGCATTCACCATTTAAGACATGTCAAAGCAGCAACTCAACTGTTTAAAATAATAGCAGCAGTAATCACAATGATAATGTATTAGTGAGTCTACATATTCAGGTGTGTGTCAGCCTGGGCTCAGTTGATAGCCTTCTTACCTCTGAGTTAGAAAGTTGTGTATTCAAGTCCCACACTGGAGACTTGGGGCTAGACTTTCCCCAGAGTCCCTCAATGCCCGATTGCTGCCCAGAAAAACCGCTAAAGTTTTGCAAGTAACGCTGGCGAAAATTTCCATTATTAAGTTAAAAATAATCGCCCGGCGAGAAAATGGATCTTGCACCATTATTCTCGCGGAGGTTAAAGGGGAAACTAAGTGAAACAGGCAGTTCTTAACATTTTTTAAAAATTTATGTTCGAGGCTACAGTTGAGCCTAGGGAGGGGGGGGGGGGGGAAATTTTTCAAACATTTTCACAAAAAAAAAAGTTCAAAAACATTCCCAAGACACTTTTACAGCTAACCGCTGTTTTACAATTTGAAAAAAAAAGAACCTTTAACTTGCCTTTCTTTGTAGAGTACTCACCTACCACCCTGCTTAAGCAGCTTTCACCGGGTGGTTTCCTCGGCAATTTGGACGGGCTTCCGTTGGGGACAAACTTACACCCTGGCCATTTTCTCGGCAGTGCACGTCGGCGGTGTTTTGAGATTTGGGCGGTACCATTCAAAAACTAAGGGGGAAGCTTTTGCCGGCCGGTTTCTCTATCAATATCAGCTGTACCGCCGAGAAACCCACCGAAAATTAAGGTGATAGTTTAGCCCGAGAACACAAATTCTAGGCTGACATTTCAGTGTCGTACTGTGGATGTGCTGCACTGTCAGAGGTGCCATCTTTTGGATGAGACTTTAAACCAAGGCCCCTTCAGCCCTCTTGGCAAGGCGTAAAAGATCCCAGGGGGACTGTTTCAAAAAAAGAGCAGAGGTGTCCTTCCTGGTGTAGGATTTAGTCCTATCGATGCACAAAAATAACTCCGATGGGTAATGGGGGTCAGAAGATTAATGTTCAAGTGGACGTTTGTTCCCATGAACTGCACTGTAGTTCAGATTGTTGTAAAGTGAGATGTCTCACTACCATGGCCAGCTAATCCCATCCATGATGCCATGAGAATACAACTTCACAGTCTCCCTAAACAGATGCTTAGCACACAATTTATGTTCCCTGGCCGTCTGTTAAAATCATTTTGATAATGTAAAATTTGGTAACATGTCATCAACTGAGAAGCGGGTGAAAGTGTATAGAGATATCTCTTTTTTTCCCACTGTTTAGGGATTATAGGTAATTCAGTCGATTATACTTCTTTAATCACCCATACATAAAAGACAGGTGCACAGGAGCATGTTGGTATCAGCACTGTAAATGGAAAACGTGAATGGAAGAAATATTTTGCTAAGTCACAATTTATGCCCAGATTTTGCTGCATGAAGTCAGATGAAAACCCATGATGGGCAGGTAAGGTTTAGATGAGTCAAAAGCAAAATACTGCAGATGCTGGAAATCTGAACTATAAACAGAAAATGCTGGAAATACTCATCAGGTCAGGCAATATCAATGGAGAGAGAAACATAGTTAACGTTTCAGGTCAATGTTCACCTGCTGAAGTTTCGGTGAATGTTGACTGCAAATCTAATTTTCTTGTAGGTTGTAGAAGAAAACTGGCTGGGGAAAAGGCAAATCATCAAGCTAAAAATGTATGCTTGTACTTCTTACTGTTGCAATTCGATGTAATTCTCAGTGTTACAATTGCTTTTTATTGTAAAAAAAGATGTTGAAGGAGCACGACCTTCATCAAAACATGCTTGGCACTTTTCCCCCATTTTTTTTTATTATAATGGTACGACATAAAGTTGTAAATCTGGTCAAAACACTGCCTTCATCTGGCATTCATCACCATCATAGGCAGTCCTTTGAAATTGAGGAAGACTTGCTTCCACTCTTAAAGTGAGTTCTCAGGTGACTGTGCAGTCCAATACGGGAATTACAGTCTCTGTCACAGATGGGACAGACAGTCGTTGGAGGAAAGGGTGGGTGGGGAGTCTGGTTTTCCACACGCTTGTTCCGCTGCCTACACTTGCTTTCGGAATGCTCTCAGCGACGAGACTCGAGGTGCTCAGCGCCCTCCCGGATGCTCTTCCTCCACTTAGGGCAGTCTTTGGCCAGGGACTCCCAGGATATTGCATTTTATCAAGGAGGCTTTGAGGGTGTCTTTGAAACGTTTCCTCTGCCCATCTTCCGAGTAGAGCGTTGCTTTGGGAGTATTGTGTCAGGCATGCGAACAATGTGGCCCGCTCAGCGGAGCTGGTTGAATGTGGTCAATGCTTCGATGTTGGGTGGTAACAGCCTCAAACACCGGCTGTGTGACCAGCTCCATTTTAAAAGGGGCCTAACTATTTACGATACTAGGCCCCTTTTAATATGCAAATTGAGGTGCTATGATATAAATAGGCGCCAAAAAGTTCCACGCACGATGGAACCGAAGAGGCCCGGCAAAGGTAAATGTGAGTTATTTCTGTGAGCCTTTGGGGAAGCAGGAAGAAATATAATCTGGACTACTACCGCCCTGGGACCTCCACCCTCGGCAATCACGACACCCCGCCGCACCACAACTTACTTCGGTGGCCACCCTGGCCTGACTTTGAGGCCTCAATCCAGCGAGCTGTACCGGGTAATCTATTCCTCACCCTGCAGCCCGCCTGAGGCCGGGGTCTCATAATCGTGGGGACCACTTCACCGCTGGAATGTTGAAATCAGTCGCCCACACATCAAAATAGACTCCGTTTCCTTAAAATACGACTATTTGATGTCAGTCCCAAAATGCATCTATTTTGGTGGTTCTTTCCAAATATTAACAAACGGTGAACAATTTGTCGTCGCGATAATGTCCTGGACTTCCCTCTATTGGTGGCTTTGTGGCAGAGCAGGAAAACCATCTGCTAACATAAACCCACTGCAATGTCCTTCCAGGGCCCATTTTTAACATGCAAGTCGGGTTTGGAATGTTAATATTCCTGATAGGAGCAAGAGAAATCTAGCTCTGGTGCAGGTTTCTCATGGCACAAGAATAGAGATATTTCTACTCAGAAATTCATGTCCCCAGTGCAAAGCAGTATTTTAAGCAGAGCTGAGTGAACTAACAGAATATGTCCTGACCAGATCGCCAAAGGCATTATATACAGACAAAGTAAATCCAACCTTCAGCAACAGCACACAAAATGGCTCCTCAATGTGATAGTCATCACAAGGATAGCTTCCTGTGCTTCCTCTCACCATTTATATTCTCAGGCAAAATAATTCAGCTGCAGATTTTCTGCCATGGATTTGAGGTGATATACTCTAAGATGCCACGTTACTCTGTTCATCAACCAAAATGGGCAGTAGTTTGGGCTAAAATCCAGGTCAAAGTCTCTTCAACTAACGCAATTTGAAAGCTCAGTTTCACCCTTCTACAAGGCTGCATAGAAAATAACCAAAAGTATTAATTTAGACCATCTCTCAATTTTGGATAGTTATACCTTGTGTTATAGTATTTAGAAATAGAACCATAGAAAATAGGTGCAGGAGTAGGCCATTCGGCCCTTCGAGCATGCACCGCCATTCAGTGAGTTCATGGCTGAACATGCAACTTCAGTACCCCATTCCTGCTTTCTCGCCATACCCCTTGATCCCCCTAGTAGTAAGGACTACATCTAACTCCTTTTTGAATATATTTAGTGAATTGGCCTCAACAACTTTCTGTGATAGAGAATTCCACAGGTTCACCACTCTCTGGGTGAAGAAGTTTCTCCTCATCTCAGTCCTAAATGGCTTACCCCTTATTCTTAGAATGTGACCCCTGGTTCTAGACTTCCCCAACATTGGGAACATTCTTCCTGCATCTAACCTGTCTAAACCTGTCAGAATTTTAAACGTTTCTATGAGATCCCCTCTCATTCTTCTGAACTCCAGTGAATACAAGCCCAGTTGATCCAGTCTTTCTTGATATGTCAGTCCCGCCATCCCGGGAATCAGTCTGGTGAACCTTCGCTGCACTCCCTCAATAGCAAGAATGTCCTTCCTCAAGTTAGGAAACCAAAACTGTACACAATACTCCAGGTGTGGCCTCACCAAGGCCCTGTACAACTGTAGTACCACCTCCCTGCCCCTGTACTCAAATCCCCTCGCTATGAAGGCCAACATGCCATTTACTTTCTTAACTGCCTGCTGTACCTGCATGCCACCCTTCAATGACTGATGTACCATGACATCCAGGTCTCGTTGCATCTCCCCTTTTCCTAATCTGTCACCATTTAGATAATAGTCTGTCTCTCTTTTTATACATAAAAATAAAGACTTATATTCATATAGCGCCTTTCATGATCACCGGATGTCTCAAAGTGCTTTACAGCCAATGAAGTACTTTTGGAGCGTAGTCACTGTTGTAATGTGGGAAGTGTGGCTGTCAATTTGTGCACAACAGCAATGTGATAATGACCAGATAATCTCTGTTTGTTATGTTGATTGAGGGATAAATACTGGCTAGGACACTGGGCATAACTCCCCTTCTCTTCTTCGAAATAGTGCCATGGGATGTTTTATGTCCAGCTGAGAGAATAGACGAGACCTCGGTTAGCATCTCATCTGAAAGACTGCGCCTCCAACAATGCAGCACTCCCTCAGCACTGCATTGGAGTGTCAGCCTAGATTTGTGCTCAAGTAATAAGGGACTTGAACCCACAACCTTCTGACTCAGAGGCAAGTGTGCTTCCCACTGAACCACAGCTGAAGCTGCTATGTACAGGAGATAGCTGTTGTTGCTGAGCGTACCCTTAGCAACAGATAGAATTTTGTTTTGTAGGGTTATTAAGTGATACAGAACTAAGGCATTCAAATGGAGTTAAGATGCAGATCAGCCATGATCTAATTGAATTGCAAAAAGGCCCGAAGGGGTGAATGGCCTACTCCTGTTTCAATATTCCGATAAATCTTTTTGAAATCATCTTCCTTCATCATTTTGGTGACCAAAGTGTGATTTATCCCATCAAAATTTTGCTTCTTCATAAGATACATTGTTTTCAAGTGATTATAAAAGCAAACCATGATTAAAAAAAAAACACTTGATGTACATTATCATGATAATTTTAATGACTCAGCATTGCTGATGGGACCCCCATTCACCATCTATTGTGGTTAGAAGATTGTGAGAAGTGTGCATCCAAATATCCAATATCTTTTGTCGGTAGCGAGACTCCCTGAGAACATGGACTCGTAAAACTACTTCCTTTTATACTGTCGGAGCTTATTAACGATGAGAGTTCAGAACAAATAGGATAGGTTAAGTTGCAGCAGTACAAATTTAGTGTATGCTGTTCCTTTATTTATTTCCCTGAAAGATTGAGATATATCCATGATATCCTGCTGTAATTCTGCTGTTAGGTCTGTTGGTATTGATGGAGACTGCCTCCACAGGCCTGGCCTTGGAATCTTGCCAATTAGATGCATACTGTATCTGTGCAGCGTAGTTAAGTGAATGTCATACTGGCTCCTTCAAAAGTGACATTTGTTGTGAAATTATTATTGAATAAAAGACTAATAAATAAGAATGGCAATATATTTTTTTCATATAATTTGATTCGATGTACTGAATGCTCTTTTTGATATACTGGAGTTTTTCATTCCACACTCCCACCCTTCTCCTCTGGATAGCTTGCTCCATTATGTCTCTCTCCTGTATTTTCCCAGGTTCTTTGCTGCTTTCACACACATGCTTTGAATAGAAGGATAGAATAATCTAAGCTGTAGATTTCTGAATGGCCACTGGCAGTGCCTTGTTATTGATATACAGGAAGGATACTTTGCTTGGGACTGGCATTTACTGCCATTCCCTAAAATTGAACTAGCAGTTCTGGCCCCAGGGAGCTTGTAAAACCTATTCAATAACGATTGGTGAGTTTTATTAACAGTGAATTGGACTTTTGAACATCTGATTGAAAGTCCAGTACTTTGCCACTTCCACTGAATTGCGATTTGCTAATTTTAGCATATGATATCATTTTCTGATCTAAAAATTTGCAGGGCTATAGGGAAAGTGCAGGGGAGTGTGACTAATTGGATAGCTCTATCAAAGAACAGACACAATGGGCCAAATGGCCGCCTCCTGTGTTGTATCATGCTATGCTTCTAAGATCTGTTTTCCATTTTGTCAGATGGATTTTTTTGGCTGTAGAGTACAAATTGCTTGCAATAGACGGTAGCTTATTAGTTCTGATATTTAACTAGAAAGTCAGAAGTTGTTAGTTAAAATCTCGCCATAATAAATTGTGAAATTTCCATTTTGCATTCCTTTCCTACCGAGGTTGTAATAACAAGCACACATCCTTGGACTATCTGTGGACCTACTGGCAGTTCTCCCAACACCTTCCTCCAGATCATTAATAAAGATGAAGAGCAATGAGTCTATCGCAATCCCTACGGGACCCCACTAATAACCGGTCTCCATGCAAGACCATTACCATTAATAACAACCAAGTGGCTTTGAGAAAGCAACTATTTTCTTATTCACCCCAGAATATGCCCTCTAATTCCACAGGACTCCATATTATAAATTATATCTTGTCAAAAGCCTTTTGAAAATTCAAATGCACAGTGCCGAAAGAAAGTTAGAGTGGATGGGAACATCGGAACAGGAGTAGGCGATTCAGCCCCTCGAGCCTGTTCCGAAATTCGATTAGATCATGTATTTTAACTGCATCTGCCCGCCTTGGTTCCGTAACCCTTAATACTCTTGCTTAACAAAAATCTCATCAGCCTCAATTTTGAAATTTTCAATTGGCTGAACCCTCAACAGCTTTTTGGGGTAGAGAATTCCAGATTTTCACTACCGTTTGTGTGAAGAAGTGTTTCCTGACATTGCCCCTGAATGGCCGAGCTCTGAATTTAAGATATGCCTTGCTCTCGATAGATTTGAATGTTATAAAGCTGAAAGGTTTTAGAGACAGCAGATGCTTTTAGTGGGGTGGAAAGAGATATTTTTAGCCACAGTAGAATATGCCCTCCAATTCCACATATGACATGATGAATTAGTCTGTTGTGTGGTATAGAATCACAGAATGATACAGCAGAGAGGAAGGCCATTCAGGCAATCATGCCTGCGCCGGCTTTTTGAAAGAGCTATCGATTTAGTCTCACTCCCCTGCTCTTTCCCCATAGTCCTGCAATTTTTTTCATTTTCATGTGTTTATCCAATTTCCTTTTGAATGTTATTATTGAATCTGCTTCCACCTCCTTTTGAGGTAGTGCATTCCTGATCATCCTAACTCGCTGCATAAAAAAATATTCTCCTCATCTCCTCGTCTGGTTCTTTGGTCAAAGGCTTTTTGAAAATCCAAATATACTACGTCAAAAGTAAGTTCGGGTCGATTGAACTGAGTGATAAAAAGTTGGAAAGTGTTCGAGGCAGCATGTGAATTTCGTCGGATAGAGAGTGAGATTGAATGCAGGAAACTCACGGGCTCGCCAAATGAGCAGAAACGCAGACAACTGCTTCGGATTGGAAAGTTGAATAGAAAGTCTATGAGAAAGAGTCAGAAAGGGATAAATGTCAGTAAGAAATAACAAACGTGAGACATCACATGTGGTGCTGGAGTGTTGTTTAAATAAGAAAGCAGCAAATGTGGCTGGCATAGTTTCTGCTGTCACAAAGGTTGCAGTAGTTTGCGAATATTTACCTTGTACTTGCATATTATTCATGGTGTCGGAGTAGAGAAGAAAAACAAGAGGATAAAGGGGCTGTCATTGCCGTAACGTAAAGTTTTGGATCAAAAGAGTTGAAGCACAATTCTCTGCGATCATTTTCCCGACCTTGTCAAAACTGTTGTGAGCTGCATCAGCCCATTTAAGCTGCTTTTGTTTCCACACATAAGAGGTAGCAAAGGTTCAATAGCAATCATGTACTGTCGCACAAACTTAATGTTCCATGCAGTAAGTCCAAGGAAAAAGCAGTGGTTGTTGATGATATCTGCAGGGAGCGATGCATCAACAGCTGCAATGATACAAACTCGATCGGGTCGAAATCCTTCTGTTGAAACCAGATAACCAAGGGAAGTGTCATGTATGTAACCACAATGTAACACCACTGTATTACTGTATACACAAAACCTAGATGCACACCTTGACCACAAGGGGTGAACTTGTGGGGGACACTCCTTACCTGATCTCCCAGGTATATAAAGGGAGGTCCCACACAGGGTCATCACAGGTGGAGTGCTGTGAATAAAGAGTTGAGGTCACAGAGTGACTTTGTCCCCAGAATGTGCCTCGTGTGGTTTCATGCTGTCGAGTAAGGACTTTACATTGGCGATGAGAAACGAGAACTCATGACCCACGACAATGGCCACTGGTAGTGCAGAGGAACGGTACTGTGTTGGGGAAGACTGGGACGATTTTGTCGAGAGGCTTAAGCAAAGCTTCGTTATGAAAGAATGGCTGGGGGATGCAGCGGCCGACAAGCGAAGGGCTCATCTTTTAACCAGCTGCGGACCAAAGATTTAGGCACTCATGAAGGACTTACTAGCACCCGAAAAGCCGTTGGACAAAACCTTTGAAGAACTTAGCAAACTGATTGAAAAGCACCTCAAACCGGTGAGTAGCATACATATGGCCCGACACAGATTCTACACCCACCGACATCGTGAAGAACAGAGCATACCAGATTTCGTAGCGGACCTCCGGTGTTTGGCCAGCCTCTGTAAGTTCACAGACGCCTGCAGGGGGGAGATGCTAAGGGACTTCTTTATCGAGGGCATCGGTCATGCGGGAATTTTCCGCAAATTAATTGAGACCAAGGATTTGACCTTGGAAGCGGCGGTGTTGTTAGCTCAAACTTTCATGGCGGGGGAGGAAGAGACGAAAATAATATATGCGCGCAATTCTGCCTCGAACATGGCAATGGATCAGGGAGTCAATATCATCAATGCGACTCAGAGCCCCGCAGACTGGCAGGGGCAGTCTGACATTCCCCAGGCAGCAATAGACCCCAGAGTAGGATTCCAACAGAGACAATGGCAGGCTGAACGGACATTCACGCCATCACAGCGGACAATGCGGCCAGGGATGGGGCCATTAACACCCACTAATAAAGTACTTAAGAACAGTCAAAGGAACTGTCAGTGCGGAATGCCTGGCCATAGTCCCTTTGTCCCCAACAATGGAAACTTTAACTCATGCTGGAGGTGTGGAGGAAAACACTCAGCCAGATCTTGCAGATTTCAACAGTTTCTCTGCAGAAACTGCAATCTCAGTGGCCATTTAGCTCGAATGTGCAGGAAGCCTGCAACCAGACTAATATATGAAGCGGAGGGACCAGAAGAGGGTCCTTTGAGGCAGGATGACTTTTGGGGCAAATCGATGGACGCCGAGATTCAGCGGGTCCATGCGGGGAACAGTTCATACACCAAAATGCCACCAATGATGATGAGCGTTTTATTAAATGGCATCCCAGTACACATGGAGCTGGACACTGGGGCCAGCCAGTCACTCATGGGCGTTCAGCAATTTGAGAAGCTATGGCCACTTAAAGCCAGTAGACCCAAATTAGCACGTATTGAGACACAATTACGGACTTACATTAAAGAAATCATTCCAGTGCAAGGCAGTGCAATGTTGGCTGTCACACACAACGGGTTATTGAATCGGCTGCTGCTCTGGATTGTCCTGGGTAATGGTCCCGTACTGTTGGGGAGGAGCTGGTTAGCCGAGATGAACTGGACATGGGGGGATGTTCACGCAATGTCATCTGTGGAGCGAAGCTCGTGCTCACAAGTCCTACAACAATTCGATTCACGATTCCAATCTGGCGTCGGGACTTTCAAAGGCACTAAAGTAGTGATACACATCACCCCGGACGCCAGGCCAGTGCACTACAAAGCCAGAGTGGTGCCGTATGTGATGCGGGAAAAATTCGAGAGCGAATTGGACCGGCTGTTGAGAGAGGGCATCATCTCGCCTGTTGAACTCAGCGACTGGGCGAGCCCCATCATTCCCGTCCTAAAAGCGGATGGCTCTGTCAGAATCTGTGGCCACTACAAGGCCACTATCAATCGGGTGTCCCTAAAAGATCAGTACCCGCTCCCGAGAGCGGAGGACCTTTTCGCCATGCTGGGAGGCGGCAAGCTATTCACCAAGTTGGGCCTCACCTCAGCCTATATGACCCAAGAACTGGTCGACGAATCAAAACTACTGACCACCATCACCACGCACAAGGGACTGTTCATTTATAACAGGTGCCGTTTGACATTCAATCAGCGGCTGCGATTTTTCAACGAAACATGGAAAGCCTGCTTAAATCCATTCCTGGAACGATTGTTTTCCAGGACGACATCCTTATCACGGGTCGAGACACGGGGGAACACCTCCACAACCTGGAGGAGGTGCTACGCCGACTGGACTGGGTAGGCCTGCGACTCAAGAAGTCTAAACGTGTGTTCTTAGCCCCTGAGGTTGAGTTTCTGGGCAGGAGGGTTACTGCAGATGGGATTCGGCCCACCAAATCCAAAACAGAGGCGATTCGACAATCACCTAAGCCCTGCAACACATCGGAGTTGCGTTCATTCCTGGGACTGTTGAACTATTTCGGGAACTTTTTGCCGAACTTGAGCACGTTGTTGGAGCCGCTACATGTGCTACTGCGTAAGGGTTGTGATTGGTTTTGGGGGGACTGTCAGGAACGGGATTTTGACCGGACGCGAAACCTACTTTGTTCAAACAAGTTGTTGACTCTGTACGACCCCTGTAAAAAAATTTGTTCTGACATGTGATGCATCGTCCTATGGGGTTGGGTGTGTGTTACAGCAGGGCAATGCTGAGGGTCAATTACAACCTGTGGCTTATGCCTCTAGGTCGCTCTCTCAACGGGGATATGGGATGGTCGAGAAAGAAGCGCTCGCATGTGTCTATGGTGTAAAAAAAATGCATCAGTACCTCTTTGGTAGGAAGTTTGAATTAGAGACGGACCACAAGCCATTAACATCCCTGTTGTCAGACAGCAAGGCTGTCAATACCAATGCATCAGCCCACATACAGCAATGGGCTCTCACGCTGACTGCTTATGACTACTCCATCCGGCACCGGCCTGGCACTGAAAACTGCGCTGACGCGCTCAGCAGGCTTCCACTGGCCACCACTGAGGGTGCAGCGGAGCAAAGCGCTGAGATGGTCATGGCTGTCGATGCCTTTGACAGCACAGGCTCCCCCATCACAGCCCGCCAGATCAAAATCTGGACGAACAGAAATCCCCTCTTATCCCTGATTCAGAAATGTGTCCTGACTGGTGATTGGGCGCCCGCACACGGAGCATGCCCTGAGGAGTTCAGACCGTTCCACAGACAGATGGATGAGCTCTCCGTCCAAGCCGACTGCCTACCAGAAGGGTAGGGAGGCATTCATCAGGGAACTCCACAGCGAGCACCCAGGCATTGTGCTGATGAAGGCCATTGTCCGGTCACACGTTTGTTGGTCTGGAATTGATTCAGACCTGGAACAGTGTTCGCAGGTGCACGACATGTGCCCATCTGGGTAATGCTCCTAGGGAGCCCCGCTCAGCCCGTGGCCCTGGCCCACCATGCCATGGTCACACATTCATGTTGACTACGTGTGCCCGTTCATGGGAAAGATGTTCCTTATTGTGGTAGATGCGTACTCGAAATGGATTGAGTGCATCATTCTGAATTCATGCATGTCACCCACCACCATGGAAAGCCTACATGCGATCTTTGCAACCCATGGCTTGGTTAGTGGTTAGTGTTAATGGCCCATGCTTCACAAGCTACGAATTCCGGGAATTTATGTCGGGCAGTGGCATCAACCACATCAGGACTGCGCCGTTCAAGCCGGCCTCCAATGGCCAGACGGAACGTGCGGTCCAAATCATTAAGCAAGGTATGCTTAGGATTCAAGGACCCTCCCTACAATGCCGCCTATCGCGCCTCCTACTGGCCTATAGATCCCGACCGCACTCGCTCACGGGAGTCCTGCCCGCAGAGCGAATTATGAAACGGACAATCAAAACCCGGTTGTCCCTCATTCACCCAGTCCTAACCGACATAGTTGAGGGCAAACGCAAGTCACAAAACGAGTACCATGACTGTAATTCGAGGGGGAGATGTATCGAAATAAATGATCCTGTATTCGTCCTCAATCACGCCATACGGCCCAAGTGGCTTGAGGGTACTGTAATTGACAAAGAGGGGAATAAGCTCCTCGTGGTAAAACTCAACAATGGTCAGATATGCCGTAAGCATCTGGACCAAGTAAAAAAAAGGTTCAGCATCGACACGGAGGAACCTGAAGAAGACCATGAGATGGAGCTCACACCACCGCTAGTGAATGAGCAACAAGAGCAATCAGAAGAATGCACAGTCCCTGCGGTCAGCCCAGACAGGCCGGAATCACCACAGCTGACAGACACTCATGTCAGTGTCTAACAACCAGAGCCCCAACTGCGGCGCTCCACGAGGGAGCGTAGACCACCTGAAAGACTAAACCTATGATCCTAACAAGACTTTGGGGGGGTGGGGGGAAGGTGATGTCATGTATGTAACTACAATGTAACACCAGTGTATTACTGTATACACACAACCTAGATGCACATCTTGACCACAAGGGGTGAACTTGTGGCAGACACTCCTTACCTGATCTTCCAGGAATATAAAGGGAGGTCCCATGCAGGGTCATCACTGGTGGAGTGCTGTGAATAAAGAGTTGAGGTCACAGAATAACCTTGTCCCCAGAATGTGCCTCGTGTGGTTTCATGCTGTCGAGTAAGGACTTTACATGAAGCATAGCTAACTCTTGTCTGAAGTGGCATTTGCCAATAGTAAACTTGGGTTCGGTATCATTAATACAGAGCAGTGTAGCACTCAAACTTCCTTCATGTTCAGCTTGCATGCACGCCAAGAGTCAAGCAGTTCTTTCGGACCACCAAATGAGCCCTGGCCTTTGATCAACGCACTGGCCTTGAAGCTCGGCTTTCAAGACAGGGCTTGATTCTCCAGGCAAGTGCAGTCCCACCCAGCTGGACGATAGAGGAGAGTCGTTGGAGGAGGATGGTATGTCAACTGTGTCAAATGTTGCAGAAGGTCTGGAAGGACGAGAGGAAATAGGCATATCCTCTGCCTTGTGAATAATTCCCTCCCTATTCACTGCCTCAACTTGAATGCATCAATTGATGTCCTGGGCCTACTTTTTTTTTAATTCACTCATAGGATTTGGGTGCCACTGGCAAGGCCAGCATTTTTTGTCCATCCAGAATTGCCCTTCAGAAGATGGTGGTGAGCTGCCGCCTTGAACTGCGGAGGGCAGTTACGAGTCAACCCCATGAGGGGTGATCTAATCGAGGTCTTGAAAATTAGGAAAGGTTTTGATAGATTGGATACAAAGAAAACGTTTCCACTTGTGGGCAACAGCATAACTCGAGGTCATCAATATAAGATAGTCATCAAGAAACCAAAAGGGAATTCAGAAGAAACTTCTCTACCTAAAGAGTGGTGAGAATGTGGAACTCACTACCACAGGGAGTGGTTGAAGCGGATAGTATAGATGCACTTAAGGGGAGGCTAGACAAGCATAAGAGGGAGAGGGGAATAAAGGGTTATGCTGATAGATTTAGAGGAGGAAAGACGGGAGGAGGCTCGAGTGGAGCATAAACGCCGGCATGGATTGGTTGGGCCGAATTACCTGTTTCTGTGCCATATATCTTATGTAATCCTAGGTAAACATTGCTGTTGATCTAGAGTCCCATATAGGCCAAACCGGGTAAGGACAGGTGATTTCCTTCCCTAAAGGACATCAGCGAACCAGATGGGTTTTTGTGATAATACGGTAGTTTAATGGTCACCATTACTGATACTAGCTTTTTTAAAAATTACAAATTTATTTAATTGACTGAAATGAAATTCTCCAGCTGTCGTATGAGAATTGAATTTGTGTCTCTGGATCATTAGTCCAGGCCATGGGATTACTAGTCCAGTGACATAGCCACTATGCTACCGTAACCCGTAAATTGAAAGCTCCTCATCAAAGCTGTCCTACCCGGCTACACATTCCAACTTCTCTTCTTTGGCCCAAACAAGTTGCTCACATTATGCCACCTCCTCTCTTCCCCTTTGTATAATTCCCACCTCCACTTCCTCAAGTCAGAGGGTGACAGATTCAAACAGTCTGGCACATGACCTGAGGTCATTCACCAGCAGATCTGACTTGACCATCTCAAGCAATACTACATTTTCAAATTCTCCATCTACTTCAAATGCAGCTATTACAGGCTTCATCTGACATTTTTACCCTGCTGTCTCCTTCTTTACTTCCAACATCAAGTACCTCTCAGTTTTTTTTGAGTTTCTGTGTTTTCCTCCCTCATTGCCGTGACCCCTGCCCCCTCACTCCTGTTTCAACCCCATATCATTCTGTAGATTCTTTCCCATCTACTCCCTTCAGTCCTCACCACCCTCATCTCCCTTCCTGCTCCCTTAAACCCTTCCTCACCCACCCAACCAGCTCCTAACCATTTAATGAGCTCCATTTCTAATATGCAGAGAAAACTAAGGCTAGGGCATGGAGCAGAGTTGAAGCAATATTTTATGTATTGAGAGCAGTTAGATAGCACTTCTTCTTATGAAGTGGCACCAACCCAGCAGTTACACGCCTGTCAGAAAGTACGGACTCTCATCCTCGGATGTGCCAGGAACATTATTTACAGAGGCTGAGCTTTGCAAACTAAGTCATCAATGAGTAATGCCACAAGCTACAACCTGACCTACAGCGAACCTTTGATACAAGTAATACACAGTCGCTGGTTGTAAAGGTCACAGTAACACTGATCTTTTATGCCACAGGGGCATTCCAGGCTGCCACTGGAGAAATCAGCTGTGCACATGTGCACAAAGCAAGTCACAGATGCATGGTTTGCCAGACCGAGCAATTTTATTCACTTCCATAAGGACAACCAGTGGCAATGTGGCAGGGCATTGCAATATTACAGAGTGCTAAGACACCTCAATTTTCAAAGAGCCAGAGATGCTCCCATGATCAATGCAAGGACCAAGCTCAACAGTAAAAGATTCCACTTGTTTGTGACCAGAACTACTATATCATGCGAGTGAATGCTCACGTCCCTGGCAACTGCCACAGTGCATTTATTTTAACACAATCCAGTGTGCCAGCACTCTTCCACCCTGAAAAGGCAGCTTCAGGGTGGCTTTTGGGAGATCAAGGCTAACCAGCACAGTCATAGCTGCTAATACCAGAGGTAGAAATGAGTGCCCCGTTGGTATGTTGAAGGCACAATTTAGGTGCCAGAATCAATGGATATGCTCTGCAATATGGTCCACTAGGGTCATGCGTGTGTGCTACTAGCTACACAACTCTGTCTTTCAAAGAGGCCTCATGAGCAGCAAGGGAATCTTCGAATGGTTACAGCACAGAAGGAGGCCATTCGGCCCATTGAGTCCATGTTGGCTCTCTGTGAGAGCACTTCAGCGAGTCCCACTCCCCCGCCCATTCCCCGTAGTCCTGCAAAGTTTTTTCCTTCAGGTACTTATCCAATTCCTTTTTGAAAGCCATGGTTGAATCTGCCTTCACCATACTTTCTGGCAGTACAATCCAGATCCTAACCTTTCGCTGATTAAAAAGGTTTTCCCTCATGTCACCTTTAGGTCTTCTGACAATCATCTTAAATCTGTGTCCTCTGGTTCTCGACCCTTCCACCAATGGAAACAGTTTCCCTCTATCTTCAGTGGATGTGGATGATGACCCTTTCCTGCTGCAAGTGACATTCGTGCCACACTTAAACTGAAGACATTCTCTTGACCACCATATTTGGCCAGTGTAACACTCCTGACTACATCTGGACTACATCCAGATATCAGCATGGCACCAATAACAGGTGTAATGACATATACATGTAATAAGCAATTATCTTCCACATGAGACTTTTTGTCAGATGAATGCATGTAGAGATGTGCCATCATTATTTTGTTGTCCATCCTTACTGTGTGTGTCTGTCTGGTGCTGCTCACCACATTGTTTCCACTTGATGCCATTGGGTGAAGTAGAAACCCTTTAACCGCAATTTAATTCCTCTGCTAAGTGCTACCTGAATGACAGAAGTGCATGAAATGGTAGGCTGCTGTATGTTAAAACTAGCCTCTTGGGACGGAGGTGGTCTTCACCTCAAAACTGCTAAATCCTGGATGGGCTTGCATCAGGCAGCAGCTCCATCACTATTGATGGCTTCACTCTTCAGGGTGTACCGCACTTCCTCTTCCTAAAGTGTTCGCGGTCTCGGGTTCAGGAGACTGCCTTCTGCAATCAATTTAGCTCTGCTATAATGGCCGACCTCATTCTAGAAAAATAAAGCCAAAAGAGGCACCTTCAATTAAGTAACAACAACTTGTATTTCTGTAGTGCCTTTATCGTAGTGAAACGTCCCAAGGCGCTTCACAGGAGTACTATATGATTTAAAAAATTGACACCGAGCAGCATCAGGAGAAATTAGGGCAGTTCAAAGAAGTAGGTATTAAAGAAAGAAAGAGAGGTGGAGAGGCGGAGAGGTTTAGACAGGAAATTCTAGAGCTTGGGACCGAGGAAACAGAAGGCGCGACCACCAAAGGTTGAGCGATTATAATCAGGGATGCTCAAGAGGGCAGAATTAGAGGAGCGCAAACATCTTGGGAGTGGGGGTGGGAGGTGGTGGGTAGTTGCGGGGCTGGAGGAGATTACAGAGATAGGGAGAGGCGAGGCCATGGAGGGATTTTTAAACAAGGATGAGAATTTTGAAATTGAGGCGTTGCTTAACCGGGAGCCAATGTAGGTCAGAGAGCACGGGGTGATGGGTGAGCGGGACTTGGTGGAAGTTAGGACATGGGCAGCCGAGTTTTGGACACCCTCTAGTTTACCTAGTTTACCTAACCATGACATGCAGTAACATGCAGATATCAGCATGGCACCAATAACAGGTGTAATGATATATGCATGTAATAAGCAATTATCTTCCACATGAGACTTTTTGTAGGATGAATGCATGTGGAGATGTGTGTGACTTATAGGCAAAAAAGGCTACTAGCTCCTGGGGATTAATGGTAAATAATTCAAGCACATTTGCACAATATAAGTGACAGATATCCTCAGTACTTTGCATTCTTGGTGTAATGTATGCACCTGTGAGTATAATGATCCTCTGATGACTCTGGAAATAAAATAGTTGTCGAGCTGTTGAGTTGGGAGTGGCTTAGCCAGTCATGTGATGCTCACAAGAGTCACTAAAACCCCAGCCAGTTGGGTTCAGGGGATCCACAATGAGGCAGGTGGTTGTGAGCCTGGTGGATGAACTGGTAGTGTGTAGTGTGATTGTTAAACCTTTGCTAATAAACCAACTAGTTCTTAATAGCAATGTGTTGCTATGAATTCCTAAGCAAATACATTACACTTGGAAAGTGATAACAGCTTATCTCTCTTGCCTTTCCTGATAAAATCATTAAACATCTTGCAGCACTGTTTCGGCTTGCATCAAGTGGTGGAACTGGGGGTCCTCCTTTTGCCAGATCCAAAGAGGTCCTTCCCTGTTGAACCTTACCCCCTAAAGCAGCACACCAAGTTTGGAATGCACAATGCAGAGGGCTCTGTACTCTACAGCAGTCCTCTCTGACATTTTTAGATGAAGTAATTGCTTTGTGCCGCCTAAATAAACTTGGGTTTTGTGGCCTCATTAAGCTGCTTAAGGCATTTATACCCTGCAGCAGCACACACTTTCCCATCCTCAAACAAGTGCGCTCCAGGTGTTTCCAATGTCTGGAGCTCAAACTATGTACATTACTCTGACCCCAGAAGTTATGGGCAGGGTCAACGCTGATGACATTGGGTGGGCGGAAAGCCTGCACCATTATACACCCTGTGGAGAATTCAGCCTAAAAGGTCCTTCCAAGACTCTGGATACCGGAATTGACAATGTCTAAGTGTAATCAGATACATCTGTTTTATACATCAGAGCTGTAGAAATACAGCCTAAGACAGATAACTTTGCCATGAATATGGATCAACTTTGAATTTAGGCATTCTAAAAGTAAAATCTTTAAACTGACTGAGGTAAACATCCTCAGGCAGAATGGAGACAGAACCATTGTCTAACAGTAAATGTATGGAGCCGTTTCCCTTTGGGAAATGCCAAAGTTATGACACTGCTTACTCGTTTTCTTTCAATGGATTTACAATTGTGAAGCTCAGTTTGTAAGTAAGTTCAGGTACAATCATTTTATTGTCTGGATGTGAAGATGTCTAACAGACTTTAATAAAGTGCCCTTATTTGGGATTCTTAGGTCATATTTAACAGTTGGCCAGATGGTGGAACCACTGACAGACATCTCCTCTCTTTGGAATTAGGGTAATCATTACTTGTTGTTAATGGCATTAATATCTCCCTTTACCAAATGTTGTAACCTCATTAATTGGGATTTTGGCCCATCTCATGATCGTTAATATCTTTTTAAGGGTCAGGCATACTTCACATACAGGAGAAGCACATGTTTTTGCCACTAATTGGGCTCCATCTGTCAACCGGCAAATTCAGTGACATTACTGGGTCCCTCAAGGCTACTCCATGGTTATCTGTAGTCTCACTAACACATTACCTGAAAAATTACCATTCAGCTGTCACATTGACTTTTGGAGCAAAAAGGTTGTGATGAGATGCAATATAAGTGCACGTCCTCTCTTTATTAATGGGTCAGATTTTACCACCGAAATAACAATGAAGCTAACAGTACTCACCGTCAGCAAAGTATAAATCAGACAGCAACTTCCGCCAACCGCATGAGAAGTTAAACGTGGAAATCCAGAAGTTGCTGGCCGAGATGTCCTGCTCCTCCAAAAGCTGGAGTACCTCGCCGAGAGACTCAGCATTGAAAAACACGGAGTGATGTGAAGTTCCGGTACTTACTTGATGATGTATACCCATTAAACTTGCCTGAAAAAGTTAGGGCTTGTCCATTCCGGTGTAGGTTAATTTTTAGTGGTGTGCTAAGTCTTATCCAAATGTTCACTGTGGCACTGAAAATTAACTTTTACAAGTGTGGAATCCCATTCCTTCAGATTTTAATTGGAGATGTTTAACTTTTTCTTTCTGACTCCTTTATCTCTTTCTCTCTTAATACCATCTTTCTTTCCCTCTGTTTATTTTGCTTTCTGTACCTGATTTGGCATTGAATTCACTATTTTAACTGACACTTCTTGGTTCAGATTTATTAACGATTCTTCAGTTTGATTGGTTGAAGAGCCACACTGTTGCTTGTCCTGTTCCTACAGATTCCAGATCCCCTGTAGAGGGCGCTGCACTTTTTGGCTCCCTAATTACTATAAGTTCTAGTGCAAAATCCCATAGAAAGTCGGTGGACATGCGTAAGCGTAACGAACATAATGGCCAGCATAATGTCCTTATGTTCGCCATGGAGAGCAAAATCTGGCACAGTGTTGCGAACATTGGTGAATGGAATGAATGATATCCCATTGTCGATCTGCACCACCTTATGTAGTAAGATTGGGTCCAGTTAACAAAAAAGTTGGTTCCATAGTTCAATCTGTACCAGAAAATAGGCCATTCTACCTCGAGCACAAAGCTGTTGCAAATCTGAGCTCTTGGATTGACCTGATAGCCACTCCACTGTGGCTATTGTGCCACATTCTTAGTGGGGTCAGTCTGGAGGAGTTCATCCTGCAACAACAATAACAACAACTTGTATTTATATAGCGCATTAAACCTAGTAAAAATGTCCTTGGTGCTTCAGAGGAGTGTTACAAGACAAAAAAATAAATTTGACACCAAGCCACAGAAGAAGAAATTACAGCAGATGAACAAAAGCTTGGTCAAAGAGGAAGGTTTTAAGCAGCATCGTAAAGGAGGAAAAAGAGGTTGAGAGGAGGCGAGGTTTAGGGAGGGACTTCCAGATCGGAGTCAGATTGAATTTTCCGAGGGCTTTCAAGATTGTATTTTGACAGCAGGTTTTATGTGCCAAGTTAACCACAAATGTAAGTTCTTATTTTATTGTGTAATAAAATTGGTTTACTTTCCAGTTATTCAAGAAGTGTGATTGACAGCAGTGTTCCGCGCCCATTTTTCCTCTGGTCCCTTTTGCCCTTGGTGTGGGTAAAGCAACTTCAGGTTCAAAAAGATAATACATTTTTTATTCATTCACGGGATGAGGGCGTCACCAGAATTTATTGCCCATCCCTACTTGCCCTTGAGAAGGTGGTGGTGAGCCACCTTCTTAATACGCTGCAGTCCATGTGGTGAAGGTACTCCCACAGTGCTGTTAGGGAGTGAGTTCCAGGATTTTGACCGAGCGACGATGAAGGAACGGCGATGTATTTCCAAGTCAGGATGGTGTGTAACTTGGAGGGGAATTTGGAGGTGGTGGTGTTCCCATGCACCTGCTGCTCTTGTCCTTCCAGGTGGTAGGGGTCGCAGGTTTGGGAGGTGCTGCTGAAGAAGCCAAGGTGAATTGCTGCAGTGCATGTTGTAGATGGTACATACCACAGCTACGGTGTGCTGGTGGTGGAGGGAGTGAATGTTTAAGGTAGTGGTTGGGGTGCCAATCAAGTAGGCTGCTTCATCCTGGATGGTGTCGAACTTCTTGAGTGTTGGAGCTGCATTCATCCAGTTAAGTGGAGTGTATTCCATCGCACTCCTTACTTTTGCCTTGTAGATGGTGGAAAGGCTTTGGGGAGGCAGGAGGTGAGACACTCGCTGCAGAATACCCAGCCGCTGACCCGCTCTTATTGCCACAGTATTTATATGGCTGGTCCAGTTAAGTTTCTGATCAGCGGTGACCCCCAGGATGATGGTGGTGGAGGATTCAGCATTGGTAATGCTGTTGAATGTCAAGAGGCTGTGGTTAGACTCTGTTGGAGATGGTCATTGCCTGGCACTTGTATGGTGCGAATGTTGCCACATATCAGCCCAAGCCTCAATGTCATCCAGGTCTTGCTGCATGAGGGCTTGGACTGCTTCATTTTCTGAGGAGTTGGGAAATTGCTTGGAAACTGCCTGCACAGAATGAATCCAACACTTGCATCCTGCGCTTCCAGTTTCTGCCACATACTGTAATTCTCTTGCTCCTTTTACGTACACTGTGATGCAGACTATCAGGCCCTGGGGATTTATCGGTCTTCAGCCCCTCCAATTTCCCTAACACCATTTCCTGACGAATAAGGATTTCCCTCAGTTCCCCCTTCTCGCCTGACCCTCGGTCCCCTAGTATATTCGGGAGGTTATTCGTGTCTTCCTTAGTGAAGACAGAACCAAAGTATTTGTTCAGTTGGTCTGCCATTTCCTTGTTCCCCATTATGAATTCCCCTGATTCTGACTGCAAGGGACATAGTCTTCACCAATCTTTTTCTCTTCACATATAGATAGAAGCTTTTGCAGTCAGTTTTTATGTTCCCTGCAAGATTACTCTCATACTCATGAGGGAAATCTTTATTAGTCAGGAAATGATGTTAGGGAAATTGAACGAACTGAAGGCTGATAAATCCCCAGGGCCTGAGAGTCTGCATCCCAGCGTAGTTAAGGAAGTGGCCCTGAAATAGTGGATGCATTGGTGGTCATTTTCCAATATTCTATAGAATCTGGTTCAGTTCCTGTGGATTGGAGGGTAGCTAATGTAACACCACTTTTTAAAAAAGGAAGGAGTGAAAACAAGGAATTATAGACTGGTTAGCCTGACATCGATAGCGGGGAAAATGTTGGAATCAATCATTAAAGATGTAATAACAGCGCATTTGGAAAGCAGTGACAGGATCATTTCAAGTCAGCATGGATTTATGAAAAGGAACTCATGCTTGACAAATCTTCTAGAATTTTTTGAGGGAGAACCAGTGAATGTGGTGTATTTGGACTTTCAAAAGGCTTTTGACAAGGTCCCACACAAGAGATTAGTGTGCAAAATTAAAGCACATATTATTGGGGGTAATGTATTGACGTGGATAGAGAACTGGTTGGCAGACAGGAAGCAAAGAGTGGGAATAAACGGGTCCTTTTCAGAATGGCAGGCAATGACTAGTGGGGTGCCGCAGGGTTCAGTGCTGGGACCCCAGCTATTTACAATATACATTCATGGTTTAGTCAAAGGAATTGAATGTAATATCTCCAAGTTTGCAGATAACACTAAGCTAGGTGGCAGTGCGAGCTGCGAGGAGGATGCTAGGAGGCTGCAGGGGGACTTGGACAGGTTAGGTGAATGGGCAAATGCATGGCAGATGCAGTATAATGTGGATAAGTGTGAGGTTATCCACTTTTGTTGCAAAAACAGGAAGGCAGATTATTATCTGATTGGTGACAGATTAGTAAAAGGTGAGGTGCAACGAGACCTGGGTGTCATGGTACATCAGTCATTGAAGGTAGGCATGCAGTTACAGCAGGCAGTAAAGAAAGCAAATGGTATGCTGGCCTTCATAGCGAGGGGATTTGAGTATAGGAGCAGGGAGGTCTTACTGCAGTTGTATAGTGCCTTGGTGAGACCACACCTCGAGTATTGTGTGCAGTTTTGGTCTCCTAACTTGAGGATGGACATTCTTGCTACAGAGGGAGTGCAACGAAGGTTCACCAGACTGATTCCCGGGATGGCAGGACTGATATATGAAGAAAGACTGGATTGACTAGGCTTATATTCACTGGAATTTAGAAGAATGAGAGGAGATCTCATAGAAACATAGAAAATTCTGACGGGATTGGACAGGTTAGATGCAGGAAGAATGTTCCCAATGTTGGGGATGTCGAGAACCAGGCGTCATAGTCCAAGGATAAGGAGTAAGCCATTTAAGACCGAGATAGGAAAAACTTCCTCACTCAGATAATTGTGCACCTGTGGAATTCTCTACCACAGAAAGTTGTTGAGGTCAGTTCGTTAGATATAGTCAAGAGAGAGATAGATATGGCCCTTATGGCTAAAGGGATCAAGGGGTATGGAGAGAAAGCAGGAAAGGGACACTGAGGTGAATGATCAGCCATGATCATATTGAATGGTGGTGCAGGCTCGAAGGGCCGAATGGTCTACTCCTGCAACTACTTTCTATTTTTCTTTTCTTAGTTATGGAAAGTGGCTTCTGTTGTGTCATTTAATTTTTAGACCGATAAAAAGTATTGTTAAAAATATATTTACAACATTGGTGCTGGTGTGTGAACGTTGTTTAACCTATTTCAAATGAGTTTAAAAAAACTAGAATTATTCTTTAAAATTACACATTGCTTCATGAAATTAAAATGCACCACCTATTGCATATTAAAAAGAATAATGAGGCCGTATAGCTTTACAGCTAATAGCAAATTAATATTTATGCAAGAAAAATCTATGTGCCACTGTCAGTGTAATAAAATTGCAGAGGCTTAAACCTCACTTCGTTTTTGACTTCGATAGCACATATTCAGCTCCTTGCTTAAAAGTAGCTGGGGGTGGGTGACACGAGTTCAGTTCATCACATATTCAAAAGCCAATTGCCTCTATTCAGTTAAACTAGTATGTTACATGGGCTGTGCATATTGTGATAAATACTTAGTTTTGGATTGCTGCCAGTGGTATTATCTATAAACAGTGATAAATGTTCAGGACAATCCTGTATGTACAGAGGTCAGACAGATCGAATACAAACTAAAACTAGGTGACTGGGCAGATAAAAATGAGCAGCCTACTTGCCCGTTGAGATCCCGTCCATTTCCGATATAAACTTGCAGATGGATGAGGCCACCTCAAGCAAGCATTTTATGCAAATTGGGCCCTATTATGTCAGTGGGACCACGATCCTATTTTAACCAGGGTCTGAGCCGGGAAGCTGTCGCAACTTCCTTGCTAAGCCAGTACGCTAGTGCAGCCTTCGGCCGCCTGAGGAAAAGAGTGTTTGAAGATCAGGCCCTCAAAGCTGCCACCAAGCTCATGCCTCAGAGACATGGACCATGTACAGCAGACACCTCAAGTCACTGGAGAAATATCACCAACGATGTCTCCGCAAGATCCTACAAATCCCCTGGGAGGACCGGCGCATCAACATCAGTGTCCTCATTCAGGCCAACATCCCCAGCATTGAAGCACTGACCACACTCGATCTGCTCCACTGGGCAGACCACATAATTCGCATGCCAGACACGAGACTCCCAAAGCAATTGCTCTATGCAGAGTTCCTTCACGGCAAACGAGCCAAAGGTGGCAGAGGAAACATTACAAGGACACCCTCAAAGCCTCCCTGATAAAGTACGACATTCCCACTGACACCTGGGTACTCTTGGCCCAAGACCACCCTAAGTGGAGGAAGTGCATCCGGGAGGGTGCTGAGCTCCTCGAGTCTCAATGCCGAGAGCATACAGAAATCAAGCACAGGTAGTGGAAAGAGCATGCAGCAAACCTGTCCCACCCTCTCTTACCCTCAACAACTATCTGTCCCACCTGTGGCAGAGTCTGTGGTTCTCGTATTGAACTGTTCAGCCACCAAAGAACTCACTTCAGGAGTGGAAGCAAGTCTTCCTTGATTCCAAGGGACTGCCTATGATGATGATGATGATGATGATGAGCTAGGCCAAAACAGGTCTGCAGCCGATCTGTAGGTACAAGAGGTCTTTCAAGTCACTCTCAAGCTTTCCACTGCGGGGTCCGTTCATGCAGGTCCTCCGGGCCTCACAAGGAAAAACATGGCCTCCACTACCCTCGAATCTCTGCCTTCTCCCCCTCCCGAAACCCTGTCTATGGAAGCAGTCGGCCAAGGGCCACCCGATCTTTACTTGCTGGCCATGCCCTTTTCATGTTCGTTTTAAGTGGGAAGCGGTCTGGCGGCATTTAATAAAGTCAATAGAAAGACGTGCAATAGAAAATGACAAAAGAACCGGGTGGGGGGGGTGAACAGTTGGTTAGTGGAGGAGATGGAGAGAATTCATTTTATGCAGCGACTTGTTGTGGTCAAGAATGCACTGCCTCGAAGAGTGATGGAAGCAGATTCAATAGTCACTTTCAAAAGGGAAATGTTCATATACTTGAAAAGGTAAAATATGCAGGGCCATGGGGAAAGAGCAGGGACTAATTGGATAGCTCGTTCATAGAGCACAGGCAAGATGGACCGATTGATCTCCTTCTGTGCTGTAAGATTCTATGAATCTATGCAAAATGTACGAGAGCAATTTTAACCTCACCTGTGAGGCGCGAAACTGATGGGTTCAGATCAGTGGCTCGTTTTACATTTTGCCCGATTTTACTTGTAACTTCAACGGCAGGTGAAATTGTGTGGGGTGTTAAAACAGGCGGCTGAACCAACCCAGTCAATTTTCCTCTGGGTGGGTTAGATTAGAATGACCTCCCCCCGCCCCCCGTATTCTTTGAAAGACCTGAAATAAAAAGGAACATTCCTTTTACACCGCACATTATCAGGTCATTGAAATGTCTCAAGGTTCTGCACACAGTGAATTACTCTTTGTCTGGAGTGTTGTGATGGGGAACTTGGCACTCATTCAGTGTCAGCACATTCTGCAAATGTCACTGAGACGAATTACCAGTTAATCTGAATTTTTTTTAGTGGTATTGCTTGGGAGGAAGAAATATATTGGGCTGGAACACCGGAAAATATCTATTCATTTTTGAATAGTATCATGTGATCTTCATCACCTACTTGAGATGGACATGAAGTAGTCTTTCGGATGAGATGTCTGCCCTCTCAGTTGGACGCAAGAGATCCTCAGTGTCCTGGCCAATATTTATACCTCAATCAACATCACTAAAACTGAATATCAGGTCATTATAACATTGCTGTTTGCGAGAGCTTGCTGTGCACAAATTAGCTGCCGCATTTCCGACAGTGCAGCAGTGACTACAGTTCAAAATATTGAAGTGGCTGTAATGCACTTTGGGGCATCCTGAGGTCCTGAAAGGCGTTATACAAATGCAAGTCTTTCAAATCTTTTATCAGTTTAACAGTATCAGTTTTAGCTCAATGGTTGAAATCTTGTCCTTGAGTCGGTCGGTTACAGGTTCCACCACAACTTGAGTGCTTAACAAGGCTGACACTCAAGGGGCATAAAAATTACCCATCATAGTTCCTCACATTACAACTGTTATTTATGTGAACCTCATCTGTGTGTAAGACTTGCCACTAGAGGGCACACCTGTGGGAGACCTATGGGTCACCTGTGTACCCTGGTGCAAGCAGGTATAAAAGGCAGGCCACCATGTTGCTGCCTCACTTTGGAGTCATATTAAAGAGACCGAGGTCATAATGGTTTGAGCTTATAACACAGTCTCGTGGAGTTATTCTGAACTTAACAACAGTGACTACAATTCAAAAGTACTTCATTAACTTTGAAGCACTTTTAGATGCCCTGAGGTTGTAAAATGAGCTATATAATTGCAAGTTTGTTCCTTAATCCAAAGACCAACCTGTAACAGTTAGCACTGCCTTAGTACTGTACTGAGTGCCAGCCAAGATCACCAGTGTTGCTTGTTTTCCTGACCCACCAAAACCATTTTTTTAAATGTATTCATTCATGGGATGTGGGCATTGCTGGTAAGGCCAGCATTTATTGCCCATCCCTAACTGCCCTTGAGAAGGTGGTGGTGAGCCACCATTTCAGAGGGCAGTTAAGAGTCAATCACATTGCTGAGTCTGGAGTCACATATACACCAGACCGGGTGAGGATTGCAGATTTCCCTTCTGAAAGGACATCAGTGAACTAGATGGGGTTTTACGACAATCCGGTAGTTTCATGGTCACCATTACTGCCATGGTGGGATTTGAGCTCATGCCTCTGGACCATTAGTCCGGGCCTCTGGATTGCTAGTCCAGTAACATAACCACCATGCTACCGTACCTGACAAAAGCCATATTTGCTCATTTTGGCCATTATTCTTCATTAGTGTTGTAAGTATCGGCTCCCCAAGGATTTATTGGACATTATCTGGACATTGCGTTTTAATCCTCAAGGATTTGTTGGACATATTTTTCTCACTGCAGAAAAAAGCTGGAAGCTGTTTGTCGAAGGGGCCCAGGTACTTCTCCATGTTGAACTTGGAATGATGGGCAGGTGTGGTCTGGGAAGACAATGGCCAAGATAAGGCAATCATTGCAGGTGATGGGCAAATGGAAGGTCCATTGTTAAGCAATGTGAACTCGTCAAAGGTAGATCAGATGAACTGATCAGTGATTGAGCCATTACCTGGATGAGATATCAGAACAATAGAAAGCCATTAAGTCCAGACCAGTGGGAAGCGAAAACCCATCATTGGCAAAACAGGAAGCCTCGAAAGAAAGGAAAAAACTTTATTGGGCTAGAAGAAGAAGACACACAAACAGGAAGCTTTGGAACAAGAACAAACTTTATTCTGCCTGAAAAGGCAAACAAACTGGGGATTTTAAAGAGGCTGCGTGGCCACAGCTCGCTCTCTGTTGCTCTCACTGCTTCGCCTCGACAAGAACCGAACCCTCCATGTGGGACGGAAAGAGGAAGCCAGAAGAGACACATTTTCATTGGGAGAAACAGCGAGTCAGCCAACAAATTGGTGAGCATCATCTCTGCACACACAATTTGAAGATCACAGCCATGGTGTGAGGGGGTATCATGTGTTCTCGCAACCAAATCTTGAGGGTTTTCAAGGGAGGTTTTAGACATGGATACTTCGCGATAGGGGCCTGTTTAGATGGGCCAGACTGTGTGTTGGTCTGTATTTGTTTGTTTTACACCCCAGGGTGTGTGTTTTAATTTTAATAAAAGCATTGCCGGTTGAGACCATGGTATTCGTTCCTGACTCATTCATCTGTTCAGTACAGTAATCACTCCCAGCTCTAAAACTATTGTAAAGTGGGGTGCATCAAAACCACTGAAGGGAAACCTCTTAGTGTTAGCAAATCTGATTTTGATGTATATTAATACAGTTGCAGCGTCCAAAATCCGGAGTTCCAGAATCTGGACTGATTGGTGGCAAAGTCGTCTGGAATCCGTAAAATGTTACAGAATTTGGACCCGCCAACCCTGCCGACCTCGAGGTCCCGCTGCTGCATGACCTCAGGCCTCGCCTCACCGCCCCTCGTCTCACTGCCGCTGCCTTTACCTCACCACTGCTGCCCTTACGCTGGGGACTCCTCGCCGGCCTGCCTGAACACTTCCTTGGCAACGGGCCCCGTTGCCAATTCCTTGGTAGTGGGGCCTGTCCGAACAATTCCTTGGCAACGGGGCCCGTCCGAACAATTCCTTGGCAACGGGGCCCGTCCGAACAATTCCTTGGCAACGGGGCCCGTCCGAACAATTCCTTGGCAACGGGGCCCGTCCGAACAATTCCTTGGCGGCGGGGCCCGTCCGAACACTTCCTTGGTGGCGGGCCCTGCCCAAACAGCTCCTCCTTGCTGGGGCCCCGCCCAAACAGCTCCTCCTCGGCGCCCCCCCCCCCCAACACCTCCTTGGTGGCGGGTCCCACCCGAACAACTCCTCCTCGGCGCCCCATCCGAACAGCTCGTCCTCGCTGTGGCCCCGCCCAAACAGCTTCGGGGCCCCGCCCAAAATCCTCCTTGCTTGGGCCCCACCCAAACAGCTCCTCCTCGGCACCCCAACCGAACACTCCTCCTCGGCGGGGCCCCGCCCGAACAGCTCCTCCTCGGTGCCCCGCCCGAACACCTCCTTGGTGGTGGGCCCCGCCCGAACAGCTCCTCTTCGGTGCCCCACCCGAACAGCTCCTCCTCGGTGCCCCGCCCGAACAGCTCCTCGGCGGGGACCCGCCCGAACAGCTCCTCTTCGGCGCCGCGCCCGAACAGCTCCTCTTCGGCGCCCCGCCCGAACAGCTTCCCCTGGGTGCCCCGCCCGAACAGCTCCTCCTCGGTGGGGCCCCACCCGAACAGCTCCTCTTCGGTGCCCCACCCGAACAGCTCCTCCTCGGTGCCCCGCCCGAACAGCTTCCCCTCGGCGGGGACCCGCCCGAACAGCTCCTCTTCGGCGCCGCGCCCGAACAGCTTCCCCTCGGCGGGGCCCCGCCCAACCAGCTTCCCCTCGGCGGGGCCCCGCCCGAACAGCTCCTCCTCGGTGCCCCGCTCGAACAGCTCCTCCTCGGTGCCCCGCCCAAACAGCTTCCCCTCGGTGGGGCCCCGCCCGAACAGCTTCCCCTCGGCGGTGCCCCGCCCGAACAGCTTCCCCTCGGCGGGGTCCCGCCCGAACAGCTCCTCCTCGGTGCCCCGCCCAAACAGCTTCCCCTCGGCGGTGCCCCGCCCGAACAGCTTCCCCTCGGCGGGGTCCCGCTCGAACAGCTCCTCCTCGGTGCCCCGCCCAAACAGCTTCCCCTCGGTGGGGCCCCGCCCGAACAGCTCCTCCTCGGTGCCCCGCCCGAACAGCTCCTCCTCGGCGCCCCGCCCGAACAGCTTACGCTCGGCGGGGCCCTGCCCAAACAACTCCTCCTCGGTGGGGCCCTGCCCGAGCAGCTCCCCCTCGGCGCCCCGCCCGAACAGCTTCCCCTCGGTGGGGCTCCACCCGAACAGCTTCCCCTCGGCGGGGACCCGCCCGAATAGCTCCTCGGCGGGGCCCCACCCGAACAGCTCCTTGGTGGCTGGGCCCTGCCCGACGACCTCATCGACGGAGCCGGCAGCCGAAACAGCTCCTCTGCGAGCCCCTACCCCCCCTTTTTGACATTCCGAAATCTGGAAACACCCGCACCTCGTCTTTCCGGATTCGTGACATCAGAAAGATGATCCAATGTCCGGAAAAACACGGAATCCGGAACGGCTTCGGTCCCGAGGGTTCCAGATTCTGGACGCTGCACCTGTAAAGCTATAGGGAAAAAGATAACAAGTCCACCAGCTGCTTTGAAACATTTGGTGGCCTGCTAACTCATGCTGACCTGCTGACTGCCAATCAGTAGGTTCTGGGTATGAGTGCCTGGCCTGGCTGCCATTTGAGCTCAAATTTGCCGACTTCCATCATCTATCAATCAGATTAGAAAAAGTGAAGTATTTATTCTTGGGTAGGCAGAGAGAAAGACGTTGAATTATTCAGCTTTCCCTACAAAATGTCACTTTCTGTCAGCCAACTATTGAGCAGCATGGATGGTAGTTGTCGGAAAATATTGCAACCCAGATTTGTCCCATTATCCTCGCTGGAGAAGGTGATTGAGTGGCCTGTATGGTGGAATAAATGAAGTGAAAAATGTGTATTTAGAGACTGCACTTATTAATGTTGGCGTCATCTGTTCAGGCAATTTTTGAAATAAATAACCTTGTAATCATCGTCAGGATAGTAGTGCTGTTTTAAGGCTCAGAAATATGTACAAGGATTGCCAGTGATACTTTTTGTTGAGCTAATTAAACACATATGGTTGCAAAGTTTTGATACAATATTGCCCATTTTCCTCAGGTAGTCAGTTATTTGCTATCTTTTACAGCAATTAGTTTGACTAGAGCTATGTAGATAATTACTGGGTTGACAGTGATTCATCGGATTACTTTTTGAAGTAAGGATTCACATTCTTCAGATTATTTTCCGGCACCTGGAATACAGTTTTCTTTTTTCCTTTTGATACCAAGTTCTAAACGACCTGCACATGTCGGTCTCTATCCTAAGATGATGCTTGAGTGCTTGCACCATTACTAGTAATCTGGCTGGTTTCTGACTGTGTCTACATTGGGACATGGCTGGGTTGACCCACACTAATTCTTTAAACATAAGTTAGTTCTCAAACACATCCGCATAGGTAGCATACGGCAGTGTGGTTAAGTTACTGGATTAGCAATCCAGAGGCCTGGACGAATGATCTGGAGATATGAGTTCAAATCCCTTTTTAAATTGAGTCAATAAATTCGTCTGGAATATGAAGCAACTAGTGACTATGGGCTCAAAATTGGCCCACCTCTTTTTTCGGCGCACACACCAGAGATGCGCCGCTTTTCTGCGTGGAAAAGTGCTCTGAAAAAATCGGTTCCCACTTTGGACACTGCCTGACTTCTGCCGGGCCAGTCGGGTCAGAGGTGGAGCCAGCGTCCTGCGCTGAAAACAGTGCCGGGACGTCTGCACATGCGCGTTGGAGTGTGCGCACATGCGCAGTAGCTCCTTGCCCCCAGCCTCTCAGTGTGTTGCTGCAGCGTGGGACCCGATCATCATCATCATCATACTGACTACTGGTGCGTCCCACCCCTATTCCAGGCCTACCGCACAGGCCGCCTGCTGCCTTTCCGGGCTGAAGATGAAGATAGAATCGGACTTACTTCTATTTTTTATTTGGATATTTTGAAAAAATTATGTAAATATGTTTTGTCTCTTGTGAATAGTGGTGACTATTTGTCAAGCCTATTTACCTGGTGCTATTGTGAAAGAAGAACATAAGTCACGGAGGAACACTCAGAGAATATCTTATTTATTGAAGTAGACTTTATTTAGATAATATGGGCTGAATTTTGGCCCAGTGTAATCATTGCAAACAAATAGTTGTTTAAATTAGTTATGAGATTAGGGCAATTTAATTCAACTATCTTTTACTTCTTTTATTTTTGTAGTTTAAGCTTCCATGAATGCTTCTGTTGTATCGTAAATTTACTTTGTGAAGTTTGTCATATGATGTCCTGTATAGCTGTTTGATCCTATTCACATTCTTTAGTCAAGTCATTAAGTTCTGCTGGCCTCCAATGTAACTATCTGCGCTGACTTCTTAACTCTCTGCTGATTTCTTAACTCTCCGCAAGGGTTTTCACAAGCGGCCACACCTGGCCACATACGCTGGCCTAAGTTAGTTTGGAGTAACTTATTAGCTGGCCAAAGTGGCCTAAATGGCCAAAACAGACGTAAGTGGCGGGTAACGCCCCCTTTTGAAAAAAAAAACTAAACTAAAAAAAATCCTAACTAACTCACTTACACTCGCAAATTGAATGTGCAAAAAATGGATTTTTAAGATACTCCAGAAAAATCATGTTGCTCCAAAAAAAACGGAGCAACTCCTGGCCAATTTTGAGCCCTATGAAACTATTGGATTGTCGCAAAAACCCATGGTTCACTAATGTTCTTTAGGGTAGGAAATCTGTCATCCTTACCCGGTCTGGCCTAGACATGACTCCAGACCTACAGCAATGTGGTTGACTCTTAACTGCCCTCTGAACTGGCCTAGCAAACCAGTTATTTCAAGAAGGTGGCTCACCACCACCTTCTCGAGGGCAATTAGGGATGAGCAATAAATGCTGGTCTTGCCAGCGACGCCCACATCCCGTGACTAAATAAAAAAAATAATACCTAATTCTATGAGAATGAAGTTCTGATGTCTCTGGAAATTTGAAGTTCCGATGGTGATGTAATTATGTCGATGATTGACAACACCCTGACTTATTAATGGAGTTTAAAGGTCTGGATTTATCGTTGGAGGCTGAGATTCTACCCACTTAGCTGCAGATAACACTGTAAGCCATTTATCCTAATGGTTAGTGTGGTTCTAGCTGGACAAGCAGCAGAAAGCTTATCAGTGCTCTGTACTGGTAAACTGTGCAGATTTTGCAGTAACCCTGTGTATACTTGGAGGGATCCCTATGCCTTGGCTCTGCCTACCTGTGTTTAAGCTCTCTGGATTTAGGCAAAGGAGGTGGGTCCTTATGGGAAGAGAGTGTATATTCTGGTTTGGGCAAACAGAACATTCTACAGGTGAAGGTTGTTTGGAGATTCTGGGTGTCTGAGCATTTTAGATACTCAACTGACCAGCAAAGAAAAACTTTCCATTGTAGCATTTAACTATATTACAGTTTTGTATGACATTCCAATGAAGTATTGTTGAAGTGTAGTCACTGTGATAATGTAGGGAAATGCTGCAGCCAAATTATGTGCAGCAAGTTCCCCAAACAGCAATTCATTATGTTTTTTTAGTTCTGTTGGTTGAGGGAGAAATGTTGGCCAGGACACGGGGAGAACTCCCCTGCTCCTCTTCAAAGTAGTGTCATGGGATCTTTAACATCGACCTGAGAGGGCCTTGGTTTAACGTCTCATCTGACCGTGCAGCAATCCCTCAGTGTTGCACTGAAGTGTCAGTCTCGATTATATGCTCAAATCTTTAGAATGGGTCTTGGATTCCCTTCTGACTCAGAAGCACGAGTCCTACCATACGGCCAAGGCTGACACCTTGACTACCGAGTCACTAATTGGCAATTTATTGTGACATTTCTCCTGCTGTTTTGAATCATGCTTTTATCCTGTATTGGGGACCTTGGCCATTCTCCTAGATTTTTGAGCAACTTTGTGGGTGCGGAGGGGGAGTAGTATTTAATTTGAGAGTGGAAGGAATCCAGGAGGCCTTGGATGTAATACAGTGAACCTCTGAATTACAGAGGGTAAGGGCTCAGTTCACACTACGACTCTCCACACTATAGGCTTCTGAAGCCAATTGGCCACATGATGGAGGAGTTGATGAGATGTGCCAAAGGAAATGAAAGTGGGTTGGGGAAATTATTTCAAATTGCAAGGAAATAAATTACAAAATTTCAACATCATTAAACCAAACTTGTCATCTGACATTTAACACTTTATTATAGATCTGAATAATGAGTAACTGCTCACTGATTTTCAGAAAGTTTCAAACAATAATACAGACGAGGGGGTGAGGGTGTGTTAAAAAAGTGTCTTTTGAAAAGCTAAAGTTTTTCATTTAGATTTTGCTAATCGTTGTCATAATGTTTGTATTGAATTCTAAAAGATTTATGGGCTCATCATGAAGGGAGAGTTGAAAGCTGTATTTTTATTCCCAACCAATAATGAAACAATGTAACTACATTGGGGTTGTTTAATTCGGACTGCAAGGTTGAAGAATAGTCTTAAGAACAAGGAAACAGCATAAATGAGCTTTATTAATGACTAGAATCATGAACTGCAACCATAAAATTTATCCCAGATGGATTTCAGAATCATAGCCCAGCTCCCATTACATTTTCATTACATCTCAATGATGGGTTAAAAGGTGAATTCTTATTTCAATTGAAAAACATAGGAAGCTTTGTGTCTTCTTTATGTAGTTACACTGGGATCATTCAGTAAATTACTAATGACGAATTTTTAATGACGATGATCACACACTGACTGGGTCACAGAACATTAGTTAATAAGAACATAACCTTTAGCAACAGGAAAAAGACTTTTTGTGCAAAATAGCCAAAACCTTTTCAATGACCGCAATTAATTATTCATCATATCATTTGAGTCTCGCACCTGAAATTTGAGTATTTACCAAACTCCTGTCAGAGTAGATATGATTGTCTAAGGTTTTTAAGCTAAGTTGTACTTTATTAAGATGAAACTTTATTATTATATTGAGATTATGATTCTGTGAAAGGAGAATTTGCATTAAACCAGATCTATCATGACAATCATTATAACTGGAGCATCAGTGCAAAGTGATTTTGATTTTACCGACACACCAGTTGCAAGCATCCTGACTCTGACCTGAGCGAGGCTTCATGGAGTAAGACGCCTTACTCCAATTCATTTAATTGTCAGTTCAGGTATTTACACTCCCAAGTTTATCATCAGTGCAAAGCTATTTCGAATTCACTAATTTTGTGGAGTATGACCGGTTTTTCTCTCTTTTTGCAAATGCTGTAACTTCTACAATTTGGTGATACAATAGAGCAAGCAAGACTTAACAGTGTATTGGATATGGATAGGAAATAAAGTGTGAGTATTACATGGTAGCCTTTGGCATGTCTGAGGGGTAATCTGCAATTTGTATCAACTAATATTAATTGTAAAGAAAGACTTGGATTTATATAACACCTTTCACGACCACCGGATGTCTCAAAGTGTTTTACAGCCAATGAAATAGTCACTGTTGTAATGTGGGAAACGTGGCAGCCAACTTGCGCACAGCAAACTTCCACAAACATCAATGTGATAATGACTAGATAAACTGTTTTTGTTATGTTGACTGAGGGATAAATATTGGCCAGGACACCAGAGATAACTCCCCTGCTCTTCTTCGAAATAGTGCCATGGGATGTTTTATCCATCTGGAAGTGGGACCTGAACCCACAACCCTCTGACTCAGAGGTGAATGTGCTACCCACTGAGCCACAGCTGACACTGTAGTCTTTATAAAAGAGCCAACTGACCAGTAAGTAAATGGGAATGACCAGAAGAGGGTTTGAGGGAACTGGTATTGCATTAGTCAATTGAGAACCAGTATTTACAGTCTGCAAATTACTAACCAGGCCTGTTTTATGTCAAGTTCCAAGTACATATAAAGCAAGTGGAGCAAAGCCAGATCATTTTGAATCAAACCTGCTTATTGCTCTGAAGGCACAGTTTGAGGGTTTCAGCAGTGCTGCCGTCAAACAAATTCCTCAGTGCTTTACCAGTGAGACAGATAAAGGTTTTGCATCGCGACTCGTCTCATCTGGTTGTCATTGCAATGAGAAGTCTGTATGCAGTATCAGTATTGTTTCTTAGGGTTTCATTGACAATGAGAACATATAAGAATGCTTGAGAACTCCCTTAACTTACTAATCAGTGTTGGAGTGGTGACATAAAAATAACTGGCACCGAGTTGTCAGAATAGACTCCATTTACTGTAATGAGCACTGCACTTCTCATATGGTGCAGGCTATTGACATATCTGATAAAAAATAGTACTACTACTGAAAGAATTCATGTCTGCATTTTCACTCCAGCCTTACTTGACTTTTGAAACAAATTAGGCAATGGGTAAATGTAGTTTTGTGTTGTGATTGCAATTGAATCTGTTGCTACATGACTCTGCTGATTTAGGATTGAATAGCACATCAGAAACCGCCTGGAATGCACAATTAGTGTTTTGTTGCTTTTTAGTATGAAAGATTTCTGAAACATAGCACACATTTGAACACGAGCAATATGTTTGGGATAAGCTTGAGTGTGGATCATTTTTTTTCCCCCTGATAATTCTCCATGGGGAACAGGTTACGATAACCATAAGACCAGCAGCGAGCCCTTGGCTTAGTGTAGGATTTCTGCTTCTGAGTTGGGTTCAAAGCCCGCTCCAGATAATCACGTTGAGTGCAGACCGGAGCTTCAGCTCTGAGTCCTGGGTTGACATCCAGCAGGGATGCTCGTGTGCGGTGGGAATGGGAGCCCATAAACCCTTCCGCTCTATGGGACTAACTATGATCAACTGGTATAAAGATGATAACACCCATGGAAGGAGCATTTACGTCACTGCATGTCAGACTGTTGATCAACCTGCGAATCCTTCCACTACTTCACACCAATGTTTCCCGTAATATTTTTTTGGTCGCACAATCCCATTAACGGGCTGTGTGGCCCATTCAAAAGTCCGTGTGTGCGCAGTTTTTTCAATTTAAAATCATATCATACAGGTGGTCCCTCGAGTGAGGATGATTTGCTTCCACGTGAGTTCACAAGTGTTTCAATGAAGGACCGGATGTTCCAGTCCTGAACTCCAGTTGAGGGGTGGAAGATGTTGGTGCGTGGATTTTTTTTAACGTGTGTTGACCATTGCACATCAGCCACCACACAGGATTGACAGAGCTGGGCCTTTATCCAGTGGCGAGGGTTAACCAGGACGACTGGAGATCTGCTCTGCTTCATGGATCTAGTGCTCACACAAGATCGCACTGTGGGCTGGCCCGTGCTGCCCCTGGGCCCTCGATACCGACCTATATCATTCCTTATGAAGCCGGCTCACTGGCTGTGTGGCTGCACAGCTTGAATGGAACATTGCTTCACACTCTTTGCAATGGAAAGGTATGCAAACAACAACAATTACAAGTCAACAGGTCTGCTTCCTCTAGCTGGCCCTTGCACTGTGGACTCTTGTGAGTTGGTGTTCAATTAAAAAGCAAGAATTAAGTTTTTCTTCCCGCTCCAAAAGCTATTACTGAGGATAGTTCCACAGACAGTGGCGTCTCTCCAGTAACTTGCCTAAATAGCCATTACTCATATCTGCATCTTGACAATAATTGTCGGCAGAATATCGGGTGCCTTATCAATTATCCATACGAGTGCACTGCAATAAAGTTAAAAAGAGTGAAACAGATTGCATTGATATAGCACCTTTTCATGTCCTCAGGACATGCCAAAGTACTTCAAAGACAATGACATGTTTTTGAAGTGTATTTCCTATGTAACCAAGTGTGGCAGCCAATTTACACACAGCAAGGGCCCACTAACTGCAATCAGATCAAGACTTAGGAATATCGGAACAGGAGTAAGCCATTCAGCCCCTCCAGCCTGATCCGCTATTGAATGAGGTTGATCTGCGACTTAACTCCATATACCCTCCTTTGACCCATATCCCTTAACACCTTTGGTTAACAGAAAGCTATCAATGTCTGATTTAAAATTAACAATTGATATTGCATCAATTGCTGTTTGCGGAAGAGTTCCAAACTTCTACCACCCTTTCTGTGTAGAAGTGTTTCCTAATTTCACTCCTGAAAAGTCTGGCCATAATTTTTAGACCATGCCTCCTCGTTCTAGAATCCCCAACAAGTGGAAACCGTTTCTCTCTGCCTAACCTAACTGTTCCCCTTAATATCTTAAAAACTTCAATCAGATCACTTGTTAACCATCTAAATTCTAGTAATACAACCGTAATTTGTGTAATCTCTCCTCGTAACTTACCCCTTGACGTCCAGGTATCATTCTGGACCAGTTGATTTGTTTTGGTGGTGTTGGTTGAGGGGTGAATGTTGGCCATACATTAAGCGATCTCCCTGCTCTTCTTTGGAAATGTATTTTGGGGGTGACAAAAAAAACAGTGGGAACTTTGGCTGAATTTCTCTTCCTTAATCCGAGGCATTATGGCCACATTTCTATCCTTGGCTTTATAAAGAGAGGCATAGAGTACATCAGCAAAAAAGTTATGCTAAATCTTCATAGATCACAGGCTAGGTACCAGCTGGATTATTGTGTACAATTCTAGGCACCATACTTTAGAAAAGATGTCAAACCCTCAGAGAGGATGCAGAAGCGATATACTAGAATGGTACCAGGGATGTTCTTCAGTTACATGGGGAGACTAGTGAAGCTGGGGTTGTTCCACTTACAGCGGAGAAGGTTAAGGGGAGATTTAATCGAGGAGTTCAAAAGCATGAAAGGTTTTGAAAGAGTACGTAAGGAGAAACTGTTTACAGTGGCAGAAGGGTCGTAACGAGAGGGAACAGTTTAAGGTAATTGGCAAAAGAACCAGAGGTGAGATAGAATCAAAGAAATTTACAGCACGGAAGTTGGCCATTTCGGCCCATTGTGTCCGCGCCGGTCGACCAAGAGCTATCCAGCCTAATCCCACTTTCCAGCTCTTGGTCCGTAGCCCTGTAATTTACAGCACTTTAAGTGCACATCCAAGTATTTTTAAAATCTGCCTCTACCACCCTTTCAGGCAGTGAGTTCCAGACCCCCATTACCCTCTGGTTGAAGAAATTTCCCCTCATATCTCCTCTAAACCTCCCCCCAATTACTTTAAATCTATGTCCACTGGCTGTTGACCCCTCTGCCAAGGAAAATAGGTCCTTTCTATCCCCACTCTATCCAGGCACCTCATAATTTTATACACCTCAATCAGCCTCAGCCTCAGCCTCCTCTGTTCCAAAGAAAACAGACCTAGCCTATCCAATCTTTCCTCATAGCCAAAGTTCTCCAGGCCAGACAACATTCTTGTAAATCTCCCTCTGCACCCTTTCCAGTGCAATCACATCTTTCCTGTAATGTGGTGACCAGAACTGCACACAGTACTCCAGCTGCGGCCTAACCACTATTTTATACAGTTCAAGCATAACCTCCTTGCTCTTGTATTCCATGCCTCGATAATAAAGGCAAGTATTTCATATGCCTTCTTAACTACCTTATCTGCCTGGCCTGCTACCTTCAGGAATCTGTGGACCTGCACTCCAAGATTCCTTTGTTCATCTTTTCAGTGTCACACCATTTAATGTGTGTTCCCTTACCGTGTTAGACCTCCCCAAATGCATTACCTCACATTTATCCGGATTGAATTCTATTTGCCATTGTTCCGCCCACCTGACCAGTACATTGATATCTTCCTGAAATCCGCAGCTTTCTTCTTCATTTTGAACCACACAGCCTATTTTAGTGTCATCTGCAAACTTCTTAATCATACCCCCAACATTCAAGTCCAAGTCATTGATATATACCACAAAAAGCAAGGGACCCAGCACTGAGCTCAGTGGAACCCCACTGGATACAGCCTCCCAGTCAACCATGACCCTTTGCTTCCTGCCTCTGAGCCAGTTTTGGATCCAACTTGCCACTTTGCCCTGGATCCCATGGAGAATTGTTTTCACGCAGCGAGTTGTTTGATCTGGAATGCACTGTCTGAAAGGGTGGTGGAAGCAGATTCAATAATAACTTTCAAAAGGGGGGAAAAAATTGTGCAGGGCAATGGGGAAAGGGCTATGGGGAATGGGTCTGATTGGATAGCTCTTTCAAAGAGCTGCCACAGACAAGATGGGCCAAATGATCTCATTCTGTGCTGTATCATTCTATAATACTACGATTCATTTGCTGCCCGGGCTGAGGTCAGCAAAGTCCAGCATCACCTTGATCTGTACAGCTCAGAAATGGTGACATTTACCCATGAGCCATCGGAATGAGGATCAATGGTATTTAGAAAACCGCACATATTCCCCCCACAACACACACATACATACACTAGCTCGAATGCAATGAATGAAGTACCATTTAAAAAAATTGAAATGATCTGGCAACACTTTTCCTTGATAGTTGTTTAAGATCATTATGAGCAATCTGCAAAAGCATAATTTTATGGATGCTGGTTCCCTGGGAAGAATATTGGCCTAGAAATCCCGGTCAAGCTCTTCCTGCGGGCAATCGACTGAAAAAGTTAAAAAGATGTGCACCTACTTGTTCCTGCTGCACCCGCTTGAACTTCTGATCATGAGGCCTTCACTCCCGATGCATCGGAGCGCGTGCACGTTGGGACGTCTGTATGCTGGAGCTGAAGTCACATGGCTTTGGGTAGCCAATCAAGGGACAGTATTTTCTCATTCATAATAATGGGAACTCCGTAAGTTGGAGTTACCATTATTATGAATGAGAAACCCCCCCAAACACACACACTAATAAAAAATCGAAAAATACACTACATATTTAAGATTCATTTAAATTAAAGTTCTTATTAAAAATATATATTTTCCCGACTTATTTTAAAGTTTTTTTATTTATGCCTTAAAATAAACTTACCGTAGTGGGGAGAGGTTTTAAACAATAAAATATGTTTTAATATGTGTTTATTTAACTTAATTTTAATGTTTATGTATGTTTTCAAACACTTGCGCCTGTAAAAGGAGGCTATATGCCTGCTTTTTCAGGCGCAAGATTTTTGAGGACATTTGCTGGACAAGATGTGCGTAAATATCGCAAATCTTGCCCTGGCAAATGTCCTCGCTCCCGATATGCGCAAAATCTGTCAAACCAGAAACTTGACAGATCGGAAAAGCCGGTTTTCAGCGTGTGTGCATTGCGCGCTGAAAACGGGCTTTTCCGATGCCTTCCCGGGTCAGTAGAAACTTCGTACAGACCCGGGACATCGGAATTTCAGGCCCATTAACAATCATTACAGCAACTGAATAACACCGAATGAGCCAACCTGACAGTAATTATGGTACGATCTGACTTTCTGACTAATCAATCTCCATTTAATTTAATGACTGATCACCAGATTAGCAACATCTGCAACTATTATCATCGAGGCTATTACACTCCAACAGTCAAATATTCGCACCCCCACCAGAAAATCTTCCTTATATTGAATAGCTTTTTTTCCCCCTTTAATAAAAACACTCTCTCGGTGACAGCAAAGACTGAATGTGAAATTCGTCACGATAATATTTTGCTTGCCTTGATGAATGCAGACACTTGCAGCTGTGACATTTAATGTTTTGACGACAAATATTTCTCCAAACACACAATCGAGGGCTGCGATTAATTCATTACAATGCGTCTTTGTGTTGAGGGATTTGACTGCCCGTGTAGTGACACCGTTGCTGATGCCTGGAACCATGCTCCCTGTCCTTGCTATTCTGGTCACTTTTTATTTTGGGAATTTTCAAGTGATTTCCTGATAGAGTTGAATGCTGTAATTCTGTTCACAAGATCAGCTAGATCAGTTGTCTCTGAGGTTCAGAGCAATCCCTCCTTGCAGCTGCAGCACTTGCTGAGCTCTCTGTAAGCACTTTTGTCAAATTCGTTGGGACATAAATTGCTCTGAGACTGTGTGGCACACCATGCATTCGAACACGATTCACAAGAGTTGCCCTTCAACCTCTGCCATTTTGGTTCAAATGCAGGCCACAGTAAAAATTCAAATGTCGCTCCTCTGTCATGGCTGCAGGATGTCAACCCCTTTTCCTCTTCCGTCAAAAAAAATTTTCAACAACTTCTTGCACGTCGCAGTTTCCCATGGACATACATCTTCGGTGCAAAGTTACTTAAAGCTTGACACTTAATTTAGTAGCATAGTCCCCGAGAGGCTGCCGGATTGACAGTGCATAGGATGAAAAATGTCAAATGGCATGGTGGAAGGCATTAGTACAAGTTAGTTTGAAATCTTCTGAGGATGGAAAGGCGTGGTGAATTGTCATTGCATTGTGAAGAAGCGAAGCATTGCAAATAGCTTGTGGACACCTTAGCTAGGAGTACACTCTGCTGTTCCCTTGGACAAAATGGCAAATCCCCCTCGCTGACAACAACACAGAAATGCTAACTAATTCCCTCCTGAGAATATAACTTGCATGAGCTCTTTAAAATGTTAATTGTAGGTATCTAGACACATTAACAAACTTAAATCTGTATCGGATTATTTCAGCTCATCGTTGCTCTGGACACAGCAGATATTATGGGATATTAGTCTAATTAGCATTTGTCATGCAATTGTAACTTGTGAAAAGGAAAGTTGTCATAGTTTATCATTTATTTATTAAAATATATTTAATGAGAGTAGGCCAATCAATTTGCCCACCTTGTTTATGTTGTGTGAAAATCAGGGATATTTTTATGCAACAATATGATCAGGGACCCCATGCCATGGTTACCATCTTTATGTCTCAAATGTGATCAGCCTCCTCATCTACCAAGTGGTTAACAATCCATCTGAAAGGCCACCAATGGCTGAATCCAGGTAGGTGGATGTAAACAGAATAGGGCAATGTTGGACAAATGAGGGCCAATTCTACAACCATTGAAAATTGGGTGCTGTGATGTCATCGAATCATAGAATGGTTGCAGCACAGAAGGAGGCCATTCAGCCCATCGAGCCCGTGCCGGCTCTCTGCAAGAGCATTTCAGCCAGTCCCACTCCCCCGCCCTTTTCCCGCAGCCTAGCAATTTTTTTCTTCAGGTACTTATCCAATTCCCTTTTGAAAGCCACAATTGAATCTGCCTTCACCATCCTTTCAGGCAGTGCATTCCAGATCCTAGCCACTCGCTGCGTAAAAAAGCTTTTCCTCATGTTGCCTTTGGGTCTTCTGCCAATCACCTTAAATCTGTCTCCCCTGGTTCTCGACTCTTCCGTCAATGGGAACAGTTTCTCTAAGAACATAAGAAATAGAAGCAGGAGTAGGCCATTTGGCCCCTTGAGCCTGCTCCGCCATTTAATAAGATAATGGTTGATCTGATCATGGACTCAGCTCCACTTCCCTGCCCGTCCCCCATAATCCTTTATTCACTAATCGCTCAAAAATCTGTCTATCTACGCCTTAAATATATTCAATGACCCAGCCTCCACAGCTCTCTGGGGCAGAGAATTCCATAGATTTACAACACTCTGAGAGAGGAAATTTCTCCTCAGCTCTGTTTTAAATGGGAGGCCCCTTATTCTGAGACCATGGGCTCAATTTTTCCGGGTCATTTGCGGCGTTTTTTTAGCGCAAATATTTAAATCAAAGTAGGTCCCTTGCAGTCAGATTCAGGTGAATTTATAATGGGGAAAAAAGAAATGGCAGACCAATTGAACAAATACTTTGGTTCTGTCTTCACGAAGGAAGACACAAATAACCTTCCGGAAATACTAGGGGATCGAGGGTCTAGTGAGAAGGAGGAACTGAAGAAAATCCTTATTAGGCAGGAAATTGTGTTGGGGAAATTGATGGGATTGAAGGCCGATAAATCCCCGGATCCTGATAGTCTGCATCCCAGAAGTGGCCCTAGAAATAGTGGATGCATTGCTGATCATTTTCCAACAGTCTATCGACTCTGGATCAGTTCCTATTGACTGGAGGATAGCTAATGTAACACCACTTTTTAAGAAAGGAGGGAGAGAGAAAATGGGTAATTATAGACCGGTTAGCCTTACATCAGTAGTGGGGAAAATGTTGGAATCAATTATTAAAGATGAAATAGCACATTTGGAAAGCAGTGACAGGATCAATCCTATTAAGCATGGATTTATAAAGGGAAAATCATGCTTGACAAATCTTCTAAATATTTTGAGGATGTAACGAGTAGAGTCGACAAGGGAGAACCAATGGATGTGGTGTATTTGGACTTTCAAAAGGCTTTTGACAAGGTCCCACACAAGAGATTGGTGTGCAAAATTAAAGCACATGGTATTGGGGGTAATGTACTGATGTGGATAGAGAACTGCTTGGCAGACAGGAACCAGAGAGTCGGGATAAACGAGTCCTTTTCAGAATGGCAGGCAGTGATTAGTGGGGTGCAACAGGGCTCAGTGATGGGACCCCAGCTGTTTACAATATACATTAATGATTTAGATGAAGGAATTGAGTGTAATATCTCCAAGTTTGCAGATGACACTAAGCTGGATGACAGTGTGAGCTGTGAGGAGGACGCTAAGAGGCTGCAGGGTGACTTAGACAGGTTAGGTGAGTGGGCAAATGTATGGCAGGTGCAGTATAATGTGGATAAATGTGAGGTTATCCACTTTGGTGGCAGAATATTATCTGAATGGCGGCAGATTAGGAAAAGGGGAGGTGCAACGAGACCTGGGTGTCATGTTACATCAGTCATTGAAAGCAGGCATGCAGGTAGAGCACGCGGTGAAGAAGGCAAATGGTATGTTGGCCTTCATAGCTAGGGGATTTGAGTATAGGAGCAGGGAGGTCTTACTGCAGTTGTATAGGGCCTTGGTGAGGCCTCACCTGGAATATTGTGTTCAGTTTTGGTCTCCTAATCTGAGGAAGGACGTTCTTGCTATTGAGGGAGTGCAGCGAAGGTTCACCAGACTGATTCCCGGGATGGCAGGACTGACATATGAGGAGAGACTGGATCGACTGGGGCTATATTCATTGGAGTTTAGAAGCATGAGAGGAGATCTCATAGAAACATAAAATTCTAATGGACTGGACAGGCTAGATGCAGGAAGAATGTTCCCGAGGTTGGGGAAGTCCAGAACCAGGGGACATAGTCTAAGGATAAGGGTAAGCCATTTAGGACTGAGATGAGGAGAAACTTCTTCACTCAGAGAGTTGTTAACCTGTGGAATTCTCTACCGCAGAGAGTTGATGATGCCAGTTCATTGGATATATTCAAGAGGGAGTTATATATGGCCCTTACGGCTAAAGGGATCTAGGGGTATGGAGAGAAAGCAGGAAAGGGGTACTGAGGTGCATGATCAGCCATGATCTTATTGAATGGTGGTGCAGGCTCGAAGGGCCGAATGGCCTACTCCTGCACCTATTTTCTATGTTTCCATGTTTGTATGTTTCCCCCACGAATTGCGCTGGGGTAACTGAGTCAGTTACGATTTTTTTACATTAGGTTTTTTTGACTAAACTTCTGGTGAGTTAACAGAAAGCAGCGCACATTGAGAAATCGGAGCAAAAAGAAGCCATTGTTTTTCATCAAAGTGTTTGGAGGGAGTCAAGAACATATCAAATATCCAGAATAAAGATGATTTTTTTTAACCTTTCAATGGAGTGCACGGAAGTTTGCTGGAATTCTGAAGTTTTCATTTTATTTTAAACACACACGCCGCCACCGAACATCTTCAAACATGGCTGGAGAGTCGCAGCGTCGGCCGGCAGAATCGGCCCCACGCCCGGACACTGGCTCGGGGCTCGGCTGTAAAACAAGCCTGGCAGGGGGGTGGGGGGGTGGGGGGGCGGGGGTTAGGTGGCGATCGGAAGACTGCACTAGGCAGCAAATGAGCCCGGGAGGCGGGGTGGGTGGGGAGGGGAGAAGTCACAAGACTGCAATGAGCCCGGGGTGGGGTGCAGGGGAGGGTGTGGGGGGGGGGAGGGTAGAAGTCACAAGACTGCTGGGACCTGGGTGTGGCCCATACAGACCTTGGGGAGACACAACAAAGAACCTGCCTGCCTGCTTTCCTGCCATTTTGAGCTTCTTGCAAAGGTAAAATTTAACCAGGGGGCAATACTGACAATGCCATACCTTGTGCAAGCCTTTTGCATCATGGTGCTACGGAGGAGACAAATGATTCGACATCATTGCATGAGGAACCTCAGAGCCCAAAGGGTGCTTGGCATGAGGCCTTTCCAAAAGTACAGGGCTGCATTGATTGTACCCACATCGCTTTGCGAGCACTTTTGGAGGACTCTGAGCTGTACAGTAACAGAAAAGGCTTCACTCCATTCATGTACAGCTTGTATGTAATGACATGCATTGCATCACGTCAGTTGATGCAAGATACCCTGGGAGCAGCCATGATGCGTTCATCCTATGCGAGAGTGTTATATCTGCCATGTTTCAGCAGCAGCCAGAAGGGCGCCACCTGGCTCATGACGCCCCGATGCGTAACCCGGACAGAAGCTGACTGGGAATACATGTCGCACGCAGCATCATGGAGTGGACCACTGGCGTCTTGAAACAGCATTTCCGATGCCTGGACCATTCCGGTGGCTACTAACCATACTCCCCTGAGATTGTCGGTCAGTTCACTGTTGTGTGCTGCATGCTGCATAACTTAGCCATCATGAGGCAGCGGCAGCTGTTAGTAGAAGACCCACCTGTGGTGAGAGTGGCTGATGATAATGATGAGGAAGATGCAGATGACGAGGAGGAGGAGGAGGACGAAGACGAGGAAGCCATGCAACTATCTGAAGCCGGGGCACGATGGCGGAGGAGGGTGAGCTGTCGTGTCCCTTTAACGATTGCTTGAGCCTTACACCGGCAACATATCCGTGAACGCTTTGCTGCCTGAAGGCTCAGCGACAACTATTCCACATGGACCATGTTTACTGTTTGGACCTGTTCCGTAATATTGTGTTGTGTTAATGGAACAAATAATGTAAATGATTCTGTGTTCATGTAAAATATATTTTATTCAAAAGTTTATCGAACAGTTCTTTGTACTTAAATTTAATAAAATTATTCTTGTATCAAACTTTAAAGTTTTCAGTTAAGATCACAAACCAACTTTAAATAACTTACTAACTTTTAAACTTGTAAATTTACATAACTTACAAAAAACTTTTAATTTGAGAACAACAGTTACAATAGTAACAATAACATTAACAACAACAGCAGCAGCAAAGAAATGCTGTACCCATCTCTCCTCCACCTTATTCTCAGACCGCCCACTGGGCTTGTTCTTGGTGACTCCACCACCCCTGCCCGCAGGTGGTGGCACAGTGTTTGGTACCAAGCTTATTCTTTCTAAGATCTCGGGTATTGTGCACCCTATTGAGGTGGTGGCGGGGGTGATGGGGGGTGCAGCAGGTGGCCATGTAGAGAACCCAGGTGATAATGTGGAGGGCCAGGCTTGGGGCACTTCAGAGGCTGGTGTGAGGATTGGAGTGGCAGTGGCAGTTGATTCTGTCAATGGGCGCAGGGCCTTGGCATGTTCCTTTATTGCAGCAGCTAAATCCAACATGCCGTCACTCATGCGCCCTGACAGTGTCTCAACGACCTGCAACATTCCCTCCCTCATGTTGAGCAAAACTGTCTCAACTACCTGCAACATTTCCTCCCTCATGTAAACTGATCGTGTTTGCACCATCTCTGACATTTCCCTCCCTGATGTTCACTGATAGCGCATCAGCTACCTGTGATATTCCCTCGCTCATGGTCCTCAACATCGTTCCCAGTTCTCGTGAGATTGCTGTTGCTTCTCCCGACAGTGCCGCTACCTCATCACCCACCCCACCGATGATGTCCAGGAGTGATCGCATAAGGTCAATGCTCTCCACATTCATTGCCATCCTCTGAACCACATCTGTTGGATCCTGCACCTCAGGAGAGCACTATAGAGCTCTCCTTCTCCTTCTGACCCTGGGTGTGCCTCGCTGCATCCCACAGGTACCCGCAGCCTCGGACAGTAGGAAACCATCAAATGTCCCATCAGCACTCAAACCACTAGACACGAAGGGGCTGGCACCTCAATGGGCAGCACCTGCACCTCCTCCAAAGTCAGTAGAACAGCGGGGGCTTCATCCATCTCCATCCCTCCCCCTCACTCCCATGCTCTGGGTCTGGAAAGTGGGATTAGAAGATGTTGTCCTCTTCAGGCTTGTCTTCATCTGAATCTTCTACATTGTCAGGGTTGGCCTCAAGTTCTGAAAATTATAACAGAACAGACAAATGGTTAGCAGCAGAGGAGGGGGCAGGGTGGGAGGCATGAGTAGGCTCACACAGTACACACAGCAGGCTGATTTGAAGGACCACGATGAATGATAGCATATTGCATCAACTGAAGAAAAGCTGACGGAGACATCCCCAGGAACCAAAGCATAATGAGCCCATGCAGTACTTAACATTTAGCAAAGCCACACTGTGGATTTTGCAGGACTTACTCTCTCCCTCGAGCGTAGGTCCAGCTTGTACAGTGGTGGTTGCTTTTCTCCAGGCAGGAACCATCAAAGCAATGACCCTCTCTTCCAAGAGTGTCAGTGGATGCAGATTTGCCAGGCCTCCTCCTGTTCGAGTTCTTTACCTTTTATTATGTGCCACCTTCTTCTGCAAAGATGAAAATATAACTTTTTAGAGAGGATGTCTTTCTGCTGGGTGGGACATATACAGCTGGTCACATTTACATATTCAATTCCATTGAATAAATGAAAATATTATTTACACTAATTAATTGATCAAAGTCCTTTTTACATTGGTCTCCAGATCGCATGGTGGTCACCATTGCACTGTAGTCTTCTGCAGCTTAGTTCTAACCTTTCTTCATTTCTTTGGGTGGAACTTTTACGTGACCTCTGCTGCCATCTGGCCTCAATCACAGTAACTAGTGCCTCCACTTCATCCTGTAAGAAATTCTTGGTCCTTGCGCCGTGATGCCTCTTGTATTGCAGCTCTGGTTGTTTCAATGCTTCAACACAGCACTCAACGTTCTCACATACACAACTGGCTCTTTACAGACCGGGAGCTGTGCTGTGCATGCGCGCCCATTGGGATCACGTCAAAAGGTGCGTCATTGTTTTTTTGGCGCAGACAACAGACTCCACCCGCAGAGGCGACTGGACAGGCTGTGTGGCGCTAAATTTGAAAAACACAGCGGGGAAACTTGAGACAAATATTTCTGGCGCATTTCTGGCCTAGAAAAATGGTGGTAACTCTGGCAATACGCCAAAAACAGGCTTAAGCAAAATTGAGCCCCATGTACCCTAGTTTTAGTTTCTCCAATGAGTGGAAAAATCCTCTCTGCATCCACCTTGTCGAGCCCCCTCATTATCTTATATGTTTCGATAAGATCACTTCGCATGGTTCTCAACAATGTGTATAGGCTCAGCCTATCTTCATAAGTCAACCCTGTCATCTCTGAATCAACCTAGAGAACCTTCTCCGAATAGTCACCAATCTAAGTATATCCTTCCTTTAATACGGAGACTAGTACTGTACGCAGTACTCTAGGTGTGGCTTCACCAATACCCTGTAAAGTTGTAGCAGGACTTCTCTGCTTTTATACTCTATCCCCCTTGCAATAAAGGCCAAAATTCCATTTGCCTTCCTGATTACTTGCTGTACCTGCATACTAACTTTGTGTGTTTCATGCACAAGGGCCCCCAGGTCCTTCTGTACTGCAACACTTTGCAGTTTTTCTCCATTTAAATTCTAATTTGCTTTTCTATTATTTCTGCCAAAGTGGAAAACCTCACTTTTTCCCACATTATACTCCACCTGTCAAAATTTTTTTGCCCACTCACTTATCCCTTGCAGATTTTTTGTGTCCACCTCACAATTTACTTCCCACCCATCTTTGTATCATCAGCAAACTTGGCTACATTATACTTGTCCCTTCGTCTAAGTCATTAACATAGATTGTAAATAGTTGAGGCCCCAGCACCGATCCCTGCGGCACCCCACTAATCATTGTTGGCAATCCGGAAAATGACCCATTTATCCCGACTCACTGTTTTCTGTTCGTTAGTCAATCCTCCATCCATGATAATACATTACCCCCAACCCCGTGAACTTTTATCTTGTGCAGTAACCTTTTATGTGGCACCCCATGGAACCTTATTGAATGCCTTCTGGAAATACAAATAAACCACATCCACTGGTTCCCCCTTATCCACCCTGCTCATTACATCCTCAAAGAATTCCAGCAAGTTTGTCAAACATTATTTCCCTTTCATAAAACCATGCTGACTCTGCTTGATTAAATTATGCTTTTCCAAATGTCCCGCTACTAGTTCATTAATAATGGACTCCAGCATTTTCCTAACCACAGATTCAGGCGAACTGGTCTATAGCTTCCTGCTTTTTGTCTGCCTCCTTTTTTAAATAGGGGCGTTACATTTGTGATTTTCCAATCCGCTGGGATCGCCCCAGAATCCAGGGAATTTTGGTAGATAAAAAACAATGCATTCATTATCTCTGCAGCCACTTCTTTTAAGACCCTAGGATGCAAGCGATCAGCTCCAAGGGACTTGTCTGCATTTATTCCCATTATTTTACTTCATTAATGATAGTAATTGTATTTAGTTCCTCCTTCCCTATAGCCCCTTGATTATCCACTATTGCGCTATTTTTAGTGACTTCAACCGTGAAGACCAATACAAAATATTTGTTCAATGTCTCTGCCATTTCCCTGTTCTCCATTATTAATTCCCCAGTCTCATCCTCTAGGGGACGAGCATTTACTTTAGCCACTCGTTTCCTTTTTATGTATCTGAAGAAACTCTTTACGTACTTGTAGAAATAACTAGATCTGTAACATGCCTGTGATACTCAATTTACACAGCAAGCATAAAGGGGAAGCTTAAGAGGTCCATTATGCTTCAACTTCAGTGTAAATTAGGTGCAAATCTCATAAACTAGCTGGCGTACTTGATTAGTGGCACATCTATACATTTGGAACAGGCACTGAAGAGGCGGCTGCTTTTAACATAAAATAAATTTGTTCACAGCAGTTTGTTGACCACCCCTGGCATCAGTGCATCCAATGCCCAATACCATTCGCCATCCCCACTCCACAATGGGAAAGTGCCAGGTGCGTAACAGGAAAAATGTTTTAATGCAATGGAACTCGCTGGTCCAAAACGGTGCTGGGTCTCTTAAAATACTCTTGACTGAGATCAATAGATTTTTTGGGTAAGGTATCAGGGGTTATGGTAAATGGAGATAAGATGCAGCCATGATCCAATTGAATGACGGAGCAAGCTTGAGAGGTTGAATACTCTCCTCCTGTTCCTATGTTGACCTGAGTCACTGTTGCTTGAGCAGGAGTCCAGGGAGCGACTCCTTGATCCGGAGCTCCCAGTGGGTAACAGCACTTGCAGGGAGTGCATCTTGAGAAATCCCTGCATGCAGCCCATGATTTGGAAAATTATAGTCTTACGCGCTTCACTCCCACTGGGCTGTGCTGGATCGCAGGGTATAGTGTGAAGCATCCCCTGAAGATCCAGAATTGCATGAGCATACATTGACCTGTGGGAAATCTGCTGTACAATTTCTCCAATTAATTCTCGGGTGTCAGAGCAGCTTCATGAAATATCTAACCTTGTTAGTTTTGTCCAGCTGTGTTACAGCACATAATATTACAGAAAAGCATCTAATGGTATAGGATCCTTACTGTCCATTGGGATACTTAGACAGGACCTTGATTTAATATCTCACTTGAACAGTAAGTGTCTTCCCCAACCCACTCAAACACAGCAATATATTCTGTATGACCTTAAAAATCCCTACATGGTCTTAACCTAATAGTGTTCAATGCAGAATGGACAAAGCGACCAATTTATATTAATTCCCCGAGGTGATTGAGTTGCCTAGATCAGTGTTGTTTCTCTCATTCCAAGTTGAATCAGTTCAGGCTAGCTCATTGAATGTATTCAAATCACAGATGGATAGATTTTTAACCAATAAGGGAATTAAGGGTTATGGGGAGCGGACGGGTAAGTGGAGCTGAGTCCACGGCCAGATCAGCCATGATCTTGTTGAATGGCGGAGCAGGCTCGAGGGGCTAGATGGCCTTATGACACTTCTGTGCGCTACCTTGTTATCACTTTGAAGTTGCATTTATGTACTCTGTGATAGCAAGAGAACTGATATATGTGAAACATCTCGTTGAGGCAATTTTAACCCTACCTGACCTGTCAAACTTAAATGCGGCCTATTAGTTAAAATACACCGGGACCTCATTTCTGGAGCAGTGGGTAAGTTACCAACTCACACTGTTAATCATCTGCCGAAAACTAGCCTGGAGTTAAAATTTACATCATGAAGGCATACCAGGAGACAAACCTAAATGCCAATTAATGTTCTGTTGTTTATCAGAATCTGTAAAAACAGTGTTCTTTAAAGGATATATTACCCCCTTGTGGACTGATTCTAGCTTCATTGTTTTTTTAATTATTTCCTCTGTAAAGTTGAGCTGATGCAAAACTCAACTGCTCATATCCTAAATCGCACCAAGCCCCATTCACCGATCACTCCTGTGCTCGCTGATGTGCATTGGCTCCCAGTCCGGCAACACCTCAATTTTAAAATTCTCATCCTTGTTTTCAAATCCCGTCATGGCCTCGGCCCTCCCCATCTCTGCAACTTCTTCCAGCCCTGCAACTCTCTGCGATCTCTGCGCTCTTCGAATTCTAGCTTCTTGCGCAAGCCCGATTTTCATCGCTCCAGCATTGGTGGCCATGCCTTCAGCTGTCTGGACCCTAAACTCTGGAATTCCTCCCTTAAACACTCTGATCCTCTTCGTCTCTCTCCTCTAAGGTGCGCCTTAAAACCTACCTCATTGACACGCTTTGGTCACCTATTCTAATATCTCCTTCTAAAGCTCGGTGTCAAATTTCTTTTTGATAACACTCCAGCGAAGCACCTTGGGATATTTTACTACATTACAGGTGTTCTAGGAAAGCAAGTTGTTGTTTTGTTGTCAGCACCTTGCTGTGTCTTTTGCCTTTGAATGGCAGGGGGGGTGGGAACCAATGCAGGGAGACAGAGGGAAACAAAAGGAGACAAAAGCAAAAGACAGAAAGGAGATGAGGAAAAGTGGAGGACAGAGAAACCCAAGAACAAGAAAAAAAGAACAAAAAGGGCCACTGTACAGCAAAATTCTAAAAGGACAAAGGGTGTTAAAAAAACAAGCCTGAAGGCTTTGTGTCTTAATGCAAGAAGTATCCGTAATAAGGTGGATGAATTAACTGTGCAAATAGATGTTAGCAAATATGATGTGATTGGGATTACGGAGACATGGCTCCAGGATGATCAGGGCTGGGAACTCAACATCCATGGGTATTCAACATTCAGGAAGGATAGAATAAAAGGAAAAGGAGGTGGGGTAGCATTGCTGGTTAAAGAAGAGATTAATGCAATAGTTAGGAAAGACATTAGCTTGGATGATGTGGAATCTATATGGGTAGAGCTGCAGAACACCAAAGGGCAAAAAACGTTAGTGGGAGTTGTGTACAGACCTCTAAACAATAGTAGTGATGTTGGGGAGGGCATCAAACAGGAAATTAGGGGTGCATGCAATAAAGGTACAGCAGTTATAATGGGTGACTTTAATATGCACATAGATTGGGTTAACCAAACTGGAAGCAATACGGTGGAGGAGGATTTCCTAGAGTGCATACGGGATGGTTTTCGAGACCAATATGTCGAGGAACCAACTAGGGGGGAGGCCATCTTAGACTGGGTGTTGTGTAATGAGAGAGGATTAATTAGCAATCTCATTGTGCGAGGCCCCTTGGGGAAGAGTGACCATAATATGGTGGAATTCTGCATTAGGATGGAGAATGAAACAGTTAATTCAGAGACCATGGTCCAGAACCTAAAGAAGGGTAACTTTGAAGGTATGAGGCGTGAATTGGCTAGGATAGATTGGTGAATGATACTTAAGGGGTTGACTGTGGATGGGCAGACATTTAGAGACCGCATAGATGAACTACAACAATTGTACATTCCTGTCTGGTGTAAAAATAAAAAGGGAAGGTGGCTCAACCGTGGCTATCAAGGGAAATCAGGGATAGTATTAAAGCCAAGGAAATGGCATACAAATTGGCCAGAAATAGCAGCGAACCCGGCGACTGGGAGAAATTTAGAACTCAGCAGAGGAGGACAAAGGGTTTGATTAGGGCAGGGAAAATGGAGTACGAGAAGAAGCTTGCAGGGAACATTAAGACGGATTGCAAAAGTTTCTATAGATATGTAAAGAGAGAAAGGTTGGTAAAGACGTAGGTCCCCTGCAGTCAGAATCAGGGGAAGTCATAACGGGGAACAAAGAAATGGCAGACCAATTGAACAAGTACTTTGGTTCGGTATTCACTAAGGAGGACACAAACAACCTTCCGGATATAAAAGGGGTCAGAGGGTCGAGTAAGGAGGAGGAACTGAGGGAAATCTTTATAAGTCGGGAAATTGTGTTGGGGAAATTGATGGGATTGAAGGCCGATAAATCCCCAGGGCCTATGGACTGCATCCCAGAGTACTTAAGGAGGTGGCCTTGGAAATAGCGGATGCATTGACAGTCATTTTCCAACATTCCATTGACTCTGGATCAGTTCCTATGGAGTGGAGGGTAGCCAATGTAACCCCACTTTTTAAAAAAGGAGGGAGAGAGAAAACAGGGAATTATAGACCGGTCAGCCTGACCTCAGTAGTGGGTAAAATGATGGAATCAATTATTAAGGATGTCATAGCAGCGCATTTGGAAAGAGGTGACATGATAGGTCCAAGTCAGCATGGATTTGTGAAAGGGAAATCATGCTTGACAAATCTTTTGGAATTTTTTGAGGATGTTTCCAGTAGAGTGGACAAGGGAGAACCAGTTGATGTGGTATATTTGGACTTTCAGAAGGCTTTCGACAAGGTCCCACACAAGAGATTAATGTGCAAAGTTAAAGCACATGGGATTGGGGGTAGTGTGCTGATGTGGATTGAGAACTGGTTGTCAGACAGGAAGCAAAGAGTAGGAGTAAATAGGTACTTTGCAGAATGGCAGGCAGTGACTCATGGGGTACCGCAAGGTTCTGTGCTGGGGCCCCAGCTGTTTACACTGTACATTAATGATTTAGACGAGGGGATTAAATGTAGTATATCCAAATTTTCGGATGACACTAAATTGGGTGGCAGTGTGAGCTGCGAGGAGGATGCTATGAGGCTGCAGAGTGACTTGGATAGGTTAGGTGAGTGGGCAAATGCATGGCAGATGAAGTATAATGTGGATAAATGTGAGGTTATCCACTTTGGTGGTAAAAACAGAGAGACAGACTATTATCTGAATTGTGACAGATTAGGAAAAGGGGAGGTGCAACGAGACCTGGGTGTCATGGTACATCAGTCATTGAAGGTTGGCATGCAGGTGCAGCAGGCGGTTAAGAAAGCAAATGGCATGTTGGCCTTCATATCGAGAGGATTTGAGTACAGGGGCAGGGAGGTGTTGCTACAGTTGTACAGGGCCTTAGTGAGGCCACACCTGGAGTATTGTGTACAGTTTTGGTCTCCTAACCTGAGGAAGGACATTCTTGCTATTGAGGGAGTGCAGCGAAGGTTCACCAGACTGATTCCCGGGATGGTGGGACTGACCTATCAAGAAAGACTGGATCAACTGGGCTTGTATTCACTGGAGTTCAGAAGAATGAGAGGGGACCTCATAGAAACGTTTAAAATGCTGACGAGTTTAGACAGGTTAGTTGCAGGAAGAATGTTCCCAATGTTGGGGAAGTCCAGAACCAGGGGTCACAGTCTAAGGATAAGGGATAAGCCATTTAGGACCGAGATGAGGAGAAACTTCTTCACCCAGAGAGTGGTGAACCTGTGGAATTCTCTGCCACAGAAAGTTGTTGAGGCCAATTCACTAAATATATTCAAAAGGGAGTTAGATGAAGTCCTTACTACTCGGGGGATCAAGGGGTATGGCGAGAAAGCATGAATGGGGTATTGAAGTTGCATGTTCAGCCATGAACTCATTGAATGGCGGTGCAGGCTAGAAGGGCCGAATGGCCTACTCCTGCACCTATTTTCTATGTTTCTATGTCTATGTTTCTATGAATATTATTTATCCTGTCAATAAATCTGAGAAAGTGTTTTTTATCAGTTTAAACAACAAATGTTAATGTACAGCTCAAACAATATCTTGGCCCTTAAAGAAAAAAAATTGTCATTTCGTGAAATGCATAGGAATATATTTTGCAAGAAAATGTATTTCACTAAATGTTCAATGGTAGAACCAAAGGACAAGGTCTGCACTTGAAATTTAAAATTAATCTGTCGATGCAATATTTCAGTGAGCAAGTGGTCAATCTATGGAACAGAGTCCTGATCGAAACATTGGAAGCAAGTTAGTATTGATTCAGTCAAATGCAAATTCGATTTCTTTCAGAAAATAACACTTTGGGATGCAATATATGAGTAATTTGAGAGATGACAAGTGGTAAGTGCCAGCCATGGCTCAATGGTAGCACTCTTGCTTATGAGTCAGAAGGTTGTGGGTTCAAGTCCCACTCCAGAGACTTGAGCAGAGACCAAATCTCGGCTTGGTCCAATGCAGTACAGAGCGGGAGTTCTGAGCTGTTTTTCGGGTGAGACATTATACCATCTACCCTCTCAGGTGGATGTAAAAGATCCCATGACACTATTTTGAAGAAGAGCAGAGAAGTTTAAAGGTGGGAGAGGCAGAAAGCCTCATAGCATTTAAAAAGTACTTGAATATGCACTTGAAATACTGTAACCTGCAAGGCTGCGGATCAAGAGTTGGAAGGAGGGATTAGGCTGGATAGCTGTTTGTCAGCCAGCACGGATATGATGGGCCAAATGGCCTCCTTCAGTGCTGTAAATTTCTGTGATTCTATGAAGTTATACGCAAGTGATCAGGAAGGCCAATGGAATCTTGGCCTTTATAGCAAAGGGTTGGCATATAAAAGCAAGGAAGCCTTGCTACAGTTATACAGGGTATTGGTGAGGCCACACATGGAATACTGTGTGCAGTTTTGGTTTCCATATTTTAGAAAGGATATACGTGCTTTGGAGGCAGTTCAGAGAAGGTTCACTAGGTTGATTCCAGGGATGAGGGGGTTGACTTATGAGGAAAGGTTGAGCAAGTTGGGCCTCTACTCATTGGAATTCAGAAGAATGAGCGGTGATCTTATCGAAACGCATAAGATTATGAAGGGGCTTGAGAAGGTGATGCAGAGAAGATGTTTCCACTGATAGGGGAGACTAGAATTCGAGGGCATAATCTTAGAACAAGGGGCTGCCCATTTAAAACTGAGATGAGAAGGAATTTTTTCTCTCAGAAGGTTGTAAATCTGTGGAATTCGCTGCCTCATTGAATAAATTTAAGACAGAGATAGACAGTTTCTTAACCAATAAGGGAATAAGGGATTATGGGGAGCGGGCAGGGAAGTGGACCTGAGTCCATGATCGGATCAGCTATGATCGTATTAAATGGCGGAGCAGGCTCGAGGGACCGTATGCCTACTCCTGCTCCTATTTCTTATGTGTCCTAAACCATATTTATCCCTCAATCAACATCACTAAAACTGATTAACAGGTCATTATCACATTGCTGTTTATGGGACCCTGCTGTGCGTCGTGTTTCCTACATTACAACAGTGACTACACTTCAAAAGTACTGAATTTGTTGTAAAGCGCTTTGGGATGTCCTGAGGTCCCAGAACTCTTCATCACTCGGGTTTTCTTTGCGTTATGTTTGGGTCTTTATAAATTAAGTGATAGAGATTGATTGCATCATTAGACAGCAACTCCATTATCATTGGATTATGCAACGACCAGGATGGCAGAAGACAAACTAAATGGGCCTTTTTCGTCTGGCAATTCCTTAAGTACAAAGACTGCTGAGTGAAAGAATTTGTCTTTTAATTTTAAGATGTACCATACAGTACAAAAAGCAAAACTGCAGCCTGTCCTATTGCCCAGATGGCTTGATACAGTTGACCATAGCTCACTCATGGAAATAAAAACTACATTCTGCACAACTCCACAAAGTATCTGTTATTTATGGAACCCGAGACACACTGAATTAATAATGGCTGTGTTATGTATTAATGCTGGGGGGTCACCAGACACCAGAGGGCGCCGCGGCCGGAGGTCATCGGGCTGTACGCATGTGGCATGTGTGCTTGGTCACCTGTATATAAGCTGGGTGTCTTTGTCACCCTGGCACTCTTGGGCTGCAATAAAGATGGATCAGTTGCATCTGAGTGAGTTTCCAGTAACCAGACTCTTGAGTCATTACAGGCTGCTTGATATCTTTCACCTTTTTTTAAGCCGTTCGAGTATGGTTCATTTCTTCCAGACAAACACAGAGTGTTTGCCACCTCGGTTAGTCTGATGGAGAGTATAACACTGAATTCACATCAAACGTAACAACCATTAAGATGCTGCAGCAAGTCTGTGATTATCATGGTGTGAAGGATCTCTGCTCTGCACAATTCACGGAATACATCTCGACACTCCTCTCTTGACTAGTGTAACTTAACACTAACCTGATTTAAATTAAATTGCGGAAATCCATAATGGGTAATTATCATTAATGCTCAATCTCCATTGACTTTAATGCACTTCATTAAGATATTTTAATGAACTCGCTGTGAAAGTTTATCAGCACAATATTTTATGCAAAGAGGAACAAAGGGCCTGATTTTGAACCTTTGTGGGTTTTTTCAGTGCAAATCCTCACATCTTGATATGTGATGGGGAAATTGTTAATTTCTCTTCATGTCTGGTATTTTCAGCTGATATGTGATGGATTCATGAAAATTATAACACACAAAACTGTGGAAATGAATCATGAAACAGATGCAAACGGCTGCTAAACATGCATAACAGATGCTAATATATGCTAATTGGGCCCGTCGCCATTTTGGAAAGCTGAAAGGAAAAATAGAATGCAAATCTACAGTCAAAATATCCGAGAAATGAAAATGTAATTAAAAAGATGCTAAGATTCAATGTCTATATGTGATATTAAGCAAAACAAGGTGACTAAAGGTCACCAATAATGTAACCAGTATAAGGCAATGAAACTGATTACCAACAGCACAAAATGTTTCCCAATAAAAATAATTAGCTGTTGGATGAGTTAAACAAAACAAGATTTGTTCTGTGTATCTAGCACATAAAATACACAGTTGCAGTGCTTGGAACAATTCGTCAAAGTCCGAAAATGAAATCTCTACCCCTCTGCAAGAGGCTCCATATCCCCAGCATTGTCTCTGAGCGAGGAAATCATCAGTCGGGACAGGAATTCTAACACTGCACACTGCCAATCAGGCTGCCACTGCCTATAACAGACGCCAGTCCGAGGAGACTGTGGGACAAGTGAGCAGACCTGCTTAAAAATGACAGGGACAATGTAAATTATATTACCATAGCATCACAGGGAAATATTTCACCACAGATGGGAGAACATTGTGATCTGGGACTATCACATACCTGCAGTTCCATATTTCATTTATACTTCGAACAACTTTAAGACTTTGAAAACCAAAGATTGGTGCAACTTCATTATGTTTAAAAGTCATGCCATGGTGTAGAGGGACAACGGCTTTGCAAAGATTTCTTGCAGCACAGTTTGGAACTGATGCGTTTTCAAGTCTGAAAATGCTTCTTGTGAATTTAAATTGGGTGCATCTGCAGATAACCCGGAAATGCATAATTACAAAGTTTTGAAAATGAGACCAAACGTCTGATAGTATTGGATACACTGTATATTTTTAAAATAAATAAATTCCTGCTTGAGCCATATATTTTTGCAGTGGTAGGAAATCAAAAGTGGTTTGCATTGATGCAAAATGCGTAATACACTTGGACAAAAAAAAACGTTTCTTGCAAATCCCAAACATTGCTCATCTCCACCATGCCTCTGCTGCCAACAGCTTTGTCTACTCCTTCGTCACCTTGAGAATGAATTTTTCAATGTTCTCGTTACAATCCTCTGTGGTTACCTCTGCCTACTGCAAGTCAGTCTGGAATGACGCAGCTCACAGTCTCATCCACACCTAAGGGCCACTTCCTCATCACATCCATCCTTGAGAAGCTCGAGTGGCTCCCCACATTGCAGTGAATTGACTGTTAAGATCCTTACCCTCACATTCAAATCCTGCATACTATTAACTGCCCCTATCTTTACAATCTCCTTCCTTCACTGACGCCCCATTGGTTCAATACTGACTTTTATCTTATTTCCCTTTCCTTTTGCTCCCTCAGGCAAATATCCTTATCCTTCCAAAAACTGTAAACTGCTCCCAAATAATTGGGGGGAGGTATAGAGGAGATATGAGTGGAAATTTCTCTACCCAGAGGGTGTTGGGGGTCTGGAGCTCACTGCCTGAAAGGGTGGTAGAGACAGAAACTCTGATGTGCACTTTAAGTTCTGTAACCTACAGGGCTACGGACCAAGAGCTGGAAAGTGGGCTTAGGCTGGATAGCTTTTGGTTGGCCAGCGCGGACACGATGGGCAGAAATGGCTACCTTCCGTGCTGTAAATTTCTATGATTCTATGTATTGTGTTCCTAAACAGATGAGATTGCACACAGGGAGGTTAAAGTAACAGTGACCTCAGTCTTTACTAAGACACTCCAGAGTGAGGAACAGGCCTTAGGGGCCGGCTTATATACAGTGCTCCCAAGGGATGCTGGGATCCCTTGGGACTTCAGGGATGCACTCCCTGGTGGCGGAACATGGGAGTGCATGCTTTACAGATACACAACATCACTTGCCCCCGCAAAGTCAAAGTGAAAACTATTTACAAGGTGAGGCGGTTGGGAGCCTTACTTTCCCTAGTGGACCGCCTCGGTACAAATGTCTGTTCTGGTGTGTTGGCTGTGCCCTCGCTGGGCTGGCGTGTTGTTGGTCCTGCAGGGCTGCTGGGTGAGCCTGGCCTTGCTGGGCTGTTGGGCATGATGGGTTCAACTTCCTGGTCTGGGGTGGTGTCGTTGATCCATTGGGTGTGTGTTGTGGGCTCGAAAAAGGTGGTGTCTGCTGTGGGTTGTTCAGGGCAGTCTGTGAACCGCAGCCTCATTTGGTCCAGGTGCTTTCTGCAACTTTGTCCATTGTCTAGTTTGACTACAAACAGCCTACTCCCTTCTTTAGCTATCACAATGCCAGGAATCCACTTGGGACCATGTCCATTGTTTGCCAATACAAAGGGTCATTCAGAGCAATTTCCCGTGACACAGTGGCGTGATCATCATTTACATTTTGTTGCTGCCGCCTGCTCTCTCCCTGATCATGCAGGTTGGGGTGAACCAGCGAGATTCTGGTTTTAAGTGTCCTTTTCATGAGTAGTTCAACCAGAGGCACCCCTGTGAGTGAGTGGGGTCTCGTGCGGTAGCTGAGCAGTACTCGGGACAGGCGGGTTTGGAGTGAGACTTCTGTGACTCGTTTAAGGCTCTGTTTGATTGTTTGTACTGCCCATTGGAGGCTGGTTTAAACGGAGCCAAGGTGACATGTTTGATCCCATTGTGGGTCATGAATTCTTTAAATTCGGCACTGGTGAAACATGGCCCGTTGTCACTGACCAGTATGTCAGGCAGGCCATGGGTGGCAAACATGGTCCTCAGGCTTTCAATGGTATCAGCGGCGGTGCTTCCCGACATTATTTCACATTCAATCCATTTTGAAAAAGCATCCACCACCACCAGGAACATTTTACCGAGAAACGGGCCCGCATAGTCTGGAGGGCAAGGACCACAAAATTAGTGGTGCCTCTCTGGGTGCGTTGCTCAACTGAGCACACACGCTGCATTGCCGTACACAGGACTCCAAGTCAGAGTCGATACCGGGCCACCACACGTGGGATCTGGCTTTCGCTTTCATCATTACTATTCCTGGGTGTGTGCTGTGGAGATCCGAGATGAACGTCTCCCTGCCCTTTTTCGGTAGCACTTCGCAGTTACCCCACAACAGGCAGTCTGCCTGAAAGGACAGCTCGTCCTTTTGCCGCTGGAACGGCTTGATTAGCTCTTGCATTTCAACGGGGATGCTGGCCCAGCTCCCATGCAGTACACAGTTTTTTTTACCAGGGACAGCAGACGATCTTGGCTGGTCCAAGTCCTAATCTGGCGGGCCGTGACAGGTGATTTATCATTTTCAAATGCTTCCATGACCATCAACAAGTCTGCGGGCTGCGCCACCATCAACAAGTTTGCAGGCTGCGCTATTTCCACCTCCGTGGTGGGCAATGGTAGCCGACAGAGCATCCGCACAGTTCTCGGTGCCTGGCCTGTGGCGGATGGTATAGTTATACGCTGATAGCGCGAGTGCCCATCTTTGAATGCAGGCTGAGGCATTAGTATTTATCCCCTTGTTTTCAGCGAACAGGGATATGAGGGGCTTGTGATCGGTTTCCAGCTCAAAGTTGAGGCCACACATGTACTGATGCATTTTCTTCACCCCGAACACACACGCTAATGCCTCTTTTTCAATCATCTCGGCCTTAGACAAGCTCCTGGAGGCATAGGTGACAGGTTGCAAATTTCCCGCAACGTTAGCTTGTTGTAATACACACCCGACTCCATACGACGACGCATCACATGTTAGCACAAGTCTTTTACACGGGTTATAAAATACAAGCAGCTTTTTGGAGCATAAAATGTTTCTGGCTTTCTCAAAAGCAATTATTTGTTTTTTTCCCCATACCCAGTTCTCACCTTTACACAATAACACATGTAGGGGCTCTAAGAGGGTGCTTAACCCCGGTAGGAAGTTACCAAAATAGTTGAGGAGTCCCAGGAATGACCGCAGCTCCGTGACGTTCTGTGGCCTGGGCGCGTTCCTGATAGCCTCCGTCTTGGCGTCTGTGGGCCGAATGCCGTCTGCTGCGATCTTTCTCCCCAAAAACTCCACTTCTGTTGCCATGAAGATGCATTTCGACCACTTCAGCCGCAGCCCTACGCGATCCAGTCGCTGGAGGACCTCCTCCAGGTTTTGTAGGTGCTCGACGGTGTCCTGACCCGTGATCAATATGTCGTTCTGAAAAACCACCGTGCGTGGTACCAACTTGAGTAGGCTCTTCATGTTTCTCTGGAAGATCGCTGCAGCCGACCGAATTCCAAACGAGCATCTGTTGTAGATGAACAGTTCCTTTGTGCGTGTTGATGCAGGTGAGGCCCTTCGAAGACTCCTCCAGCTCCTGCATCATGTAGGCCGAAGTCAGGTCGAGCTTAGTGAACATCTTGCCTCCTGCCAGCGTCGCAAATAGGCCGTCTGCCTTAGGTAGCGGGTATTGGTCCTGTAGCCAGAGACGATTAATAGTTACTTTATAATCGCCGCAAATCCTGACCGTGCCATCACTTTTGAGTACTGGAACAATCGGGCTGGCCCACTCCCTGAATTCCACTGGGGAGATGATGCCCTCGCGTTTCAGCCTGTCCAGCTCGATTTCCACTCTCTCCCTCATCATGTGAGGTACCGCTTGCGCCTTGTGGTGAATGGGTCATGCCTCTGGGACCAAGTGGATCCGCACCTTCGCCCCGAAAAGTTTCCAATGCCTGGCTCAAAAAGGGAAGGAAATTTGTTAAGAACCTGGGTACATGAGGCCTCATCGACATGTGATAGCACTCGGATGTCATCCCAGTTCCAGCGGATTTTGCCCAGCCAGCTCCTTCCAAGCAGTGTGGGGCCATCGCCCGGGACAATCCAGAGTGGCAGTTCATGCACCGTGCCCTCGTAGGTGACCTTGACCATGGTGCTGCCCAGGACCTTTGGTGTACGTTCTCAGTTTTGTGTGGATGGGGCTCAGGGCTGGTCTGAGTGCCTTGTTGCACCACAGTCTCTCAAACATCTTTTTATTCATGATGGATTGGCTAGCGCCAGTGTCCAGTTCCATGGCTACGGGTATGCCATTCAATTTTACATTTAGCATTATAGGTGGACATTTCGTCGAAAATGTGTGCACCCCGCGTACTTCAGCATCTGCCCCCTCTCTCTGAGGCTCGAAATTGCTTTGATCCACCATGGACCGATCTTCCTCTGCCACGTGGTGGTTAGCAGGTTTTGCAGAGCGTGCAGCTCATCTGCAAGCTCGTTTGAGATGCCCCATTGTTCCACAGCTCTTGCAAAAACACCCTTTGAAGCGGCATGAATAGGCTGAATGGAAGCCTGCACAACGCCAACAAGGTGTGAATTGCCTTGTATTCATCCTTTGTTGCAGACTCTGAGTCATCTGGGTCACCTGAGGCATGCTGGCAGTTGAAAACTCAGTTCCAGTTAATTTCTGAACATTGCGAGCACTTGTGTGCTGAGAGATTTGTTTGGTGTTATCACTGGTGGACATAAACGCCTGTGCTATCGCAATGGCCTTACAGTCGAAAGTTTTCGTCGGATGGTCTCGTGGCCAATGCCCAGTACAAAAAAGTCTCTGAGCATTTGCTCCAGGTAGCCATCAAACTCACATTGTCCTGCAAGTCGCCTTAGCTCAGCGACGTAGCTCACCACTTCCTGACCTTCAGTTCGCTGGCACGTGTAGAACCGATACCTCGCCATCAGCACGCTCTCCCTCAGGTTAAGATGCTCCCGAACCAGTGTACACAGCTCTTCATATGACTTATCTGTGGGTTTCACCGGAGCCAGAAGATTCTTCATGAGGCTGTAGGTCGGTGCCCCTCAGACCGTGAGGAGGACCGCTCTCCTTTTTGCAGCGCTTCCTTCTCCGTCCAGCTCGTTGGCTACAAAGTACTGGTCTAGTCGTTCGACATAGGCTTCCCAGTCCTCACCCTCCGAGAACTTCTTCAGGATGCCCACAGTTTGTTGCATCTTTGCGTTGGATTCATATACTCGTCGCCAGTTATTGTGTTCCTAACACAGATGAGACTGCACACAGAGAGGTTAAAGTAACAGTGACCTCAGTTTTTATTAATACACTTCAGAGTGAGGAACAGGCCTTCGGGGCCGGCTTATATACAGTGCTCCCAAGGGATGCTGGGATCCCTTGGGACTTCAGTTGATGCACTCCCTGGTGGCGGAACATGGGAGTGCATGCTTTACAGATACACAACACTTTGATTCAGTTCTTTGCCATGATGCCACACTCCTTTCAATTGCCTTCTAAAGACCCTTCTCTTTAACCATATCTTTGCCTGCTCCAAACACATCTCTTACCCTTTCTCCACCCCGCTTGATGTGTAATTGTTCTCCTCCACCCTGTAAAGCTAATCGTTCTTTACATAAGAACTAGGAGCAGGAGTAGACCATATGGCTGCTCGAGCCTGCTCCACCATTCAGTAAAATCATGGCTGATCTTCGACCTCAATTCCACTTTCCCTCCCGATCCCCATATCATTTGCATCCCTTAGTGTCCTAAGATCTAGCGATCTCCGCCTTGAATATACTCAATGATTGAGCACCAGCAGCCCTTCGGGGTAGAGAATTCCAAATATTCATAACCCTTTGACCGAAGAAACTTCTCCTCATCTCCATCTTAGATGGCCGACCCCTTATCCTGAGACTATGCCCCCTCGTTCTCGACTTTCTAACCAGGGAAACCACCTCTCAGCAACTAACCTGTCAAGCTCTCTGAGAATCTTACATGTTTCAATGAGATCACCTCTTACTCTTCTAAACCCTCGAGAGAATAGGCTCAATCTCTCCTCATAGGACAACCCCCTCATCCCTGGAATCAATATAGTGAATCTTATTTGCACCCCATCTAAGGCAAATATACGCTTGGTTAACCTTCAAAAACTGTACACTGTGATATATTCTAATATGTGATATATTCTAATATCGTGATATGACATCACCAACAAACACACTATCATCATCATAGGCAGTCCCTCGGAATCGAGGAAGACTTGCTTCCACTCCTGTAGTGAGTTCTTTTGGTGGCTGAACAGTCCAATACGAGAGCCACAGACTTTGTCACAATCGTCGTTGAGGGAAGGGGTGGGTGGGACAAATAGTCGTTGAGGGAAGGGGTGGGTGGGACTGGGTCGCCCCACGCTCTTTCCGCTGTCTGCGCTTGATTTCTGCATGCTCTCGGCGGTGTGACGCTCAGCGCTCAGCGCCCTCGCAGATGCACTTCTTCCACTTCGGGCGGTCTTGGGCCAGGAACTCCCAGGTGTCAGTGGGGATGTTGCACTTTATCAGGGAGGCTTTGAGGGTGTCCTTGTAGTGTTTCCGCTGCCCACCTTTGGCTTGTTTGCCGTGGAGGAGCTCTGAGTAGAGCACTTGCTTCTCCTCATCTCCATCTTAAATGGCCGACCCCTTATCCTGAGACTATGCCCCCTCGTTCTAGACTTTTTAACCAGGGAAACTGCCTCTCAGCAACTAACCTGTCAAGCTCTCTGAGAATCTTACATGTTTCAATGAGATCACCTCTCACTCTTCTAAACCCTCGAGAGTATTGGCTCAATCTCTCCTCATAGGACAACCTCCTCATCCCTGGAATCATTACAGTGAATCTTCGTTGCACCCCAAATAAGGCCACCAGTCCCTTCTTTAACCTTCCAAAACTGTACACTGTGATATATTCTAATATGTGATATATTCTAATATTGTGATATGATATCACCAACAAACACACAACAAACGCCTCTCTGCCCATCTGGGGCATGACTACGCAGTCTCTGAAAAGAAACTGCCATCATGTGCATTACATCAGTAGTCCACTAGGGGGAAGCTCTATTACATACACAGTATTCCAGGTGTGTTCTCACAAAAGCCCTATAGAATTATAGCAACACTTCCTTACGCTTGTACTCCCACCCCTTTGCAATAAAGGCCAGCATACTATTTGCCTATCTTTATCTGAAGAGCACTATAGTGATGTTGTGCTATTTATGTATTTGAACAGAGATAATCTGCCCTACTTAGAACTAGGTCAACTGTTTTCAAAGCACCCTCCCCGATCAGTCTCGCTCTGGATGTCGAAACACATTGACCACTTACTATCAATGCCACAACATTTTAAGTGCACACAGCAGTATAATTGCATGGAACCAATTCTGTGCAAACGATACATCTGAAACATTCTGGTTTGTTCAGGCCATTGGCAGAACATAATCGAAATTGTGCAACACTGGCCACTTGGGAAATGAGGAGTATTGTAAATACATGTCCAGTGCACTTTGTGTAAGGGTTAATTAAAACAAGAGTGGAAATGCATTGAAGAACTCGCATAACCGAATTGTCAATCTAAAAACCTAAATTGAGTTTTCAAAGGCAAGGCTCAAAACAAATCTTTTCCCTGGTCCTGTATATATTCACTTGCTTTCAGTTTTAATTAAAAAAAGGGAACAAGGTGACAAGAAGCTTTTGTACATATAGATAATTTAATTAGGAAATGGAGCTTTTTCGTATCTAATTAAAAAGCCTGGGATAGATTCTAGCAGAATAATAAAGTATCTCCAAACCTCCTTCACAAGTTGGAAATGGAAAAAAAAACCAGCTAATAGGTTTATTTAATTCAGCGGTTTAACGTAGTATTTGACCTAATTGTTCTGTGCCTTCTGGTAGGTGTAGAAGATTAAAAAATCTTTACAGCACACACTATATACTCAAAGGAAACAAAGAACTAATAGTTTCTTGGGTTGCTTAAGTTATTTTAGTTGAGTAAATTCATTGGAGACAATGTAATAATGAGCAATGCTGAATTTTATTTCAAACAACCAAACTGTGGGCTCCGTGTAATTCAAAATCTACTTCTCAATCTTAACCGCTTTATAAGTTTACTTTTTGCTAATGAAGACCACAGGTTTTTTTTTTCCTCTTCGACTCCTATCTTTTTGCCACTGACTTGACAGTATTATTAGAATTGATCACCCGCAGTCCGCTTAATCAATCACGGAAGAACGTGTGAGCATTTGGACTGCAGCTTCCGACAGTATCAAATTGAGATCAGAGCAAGAGTTGTCAAATTGCACTGAAGTAAGTGCCACAAAGAAAAGAAGAAATAGAAAAGTACACCTCCTATGATTACACATATTGGGGACTGAACGGGGATGGCTCCCTTTTTGAAGGGTCTACCGCTGGGTGCCGGAAACGTCTACCTGAGTGAGAGGGTGGATCCATTCAATACATAAACATATCTTGTGACGTACACAGGCCCCCGATTTTCCATTTTAGGACTCTGCATGCACCGTGCACACTTGCGGTTTCAACTTGTGGTCCACCCGAAGAGGAGCCCTGAAAGCGGGTTCCTATTTATAATTGTGGGACTGGGAGGAGCAGGACTGCTCCTGTGGGCTGTGTGAAAAATAACCTGCACTGCTATCGCACTGGGTACCATCCCCCTTCCCTCGCACCCTCTCTTCCAGTCTCCCCACCCCCCTCCGCCCCTCCCCACACCTTGATATGGACTCTGCTTCCTGCCGACACTGTCGGTCTGTCAGACTGCACGGGGGGAGATCGGCTCCTCAATAACACGATAAGTACTTTCAATCTCCTTAATTTGTTCAGATTAGTGCTTGGGCTGCTATGAGATCACAGGTTTTTCAAAGTTACTAAAGAATACAGTTTATTGCTTCTTAGTTTAAAAGTGAGACCGTTTGGAGAAAAAAGATTCAAAGCATGTTTTGGGGAAAAAAAGTGACTTGCCAAATATCACCCAGGAAATCTAAAATTGCTTGACTTCCGAATACAAGAATGAACCAACCTTTTTATAAATGATGTTGCTTGTATCCTGTGTTTCCTCACACAATCAAATTTGATTTGACTCCAATCCCAACGGTGGTGTTAGACAATTTATCAGGAAGGACCTAATAATAAAAGAGAGGATGAATTTATCCTGAGTGGAAATTAACTGAAGATTTGTGACATTCACAGAAGGATAATGGTTGTCGGACTCTGCAATGGATAGAATGGATTGAATTAACATTGTTGCTACCAGTAAAAGGCTGCTAGGGCTAGAGGGATAATGGTTATTCGTTAAGATGAGAATATAGGTCAATTAGTTTTTCAGTTTTCAACCATTTAAAATTCAGATGGTTCAAATTTGAAACGGCTCATAAATTTGATTCCTCAGCCTTAATGAGGGATTTTTATTCCCCATCAGCCACCATCTCTCAACAGAAAGGGCTCCCATTCACTAAATGTTCAACTTGTTTGTAACCACAGGCAGCATCTCAAGCAGTTCGATGCCCGATTTCCTGACAAGAGTAGTAACGGGTTTCTTACTGTGCCAGTCCTCAAGACCCCGTCTGTTCCACCCAGGCCATTGGGTAGCTGGGGAGATGAGGGTTAGCCCCTCACGAACTGGCTCACGACTCCTATCATGAACCTGGGCGTGCACGCACTGAACGCCACTATAACGAGATCCGTGCAGCAACAAAGGTTCTGATTGAACAATCCATTGCCGTCTTGAAACAATGGTTCTGCTGTCTGGACAGCTGCTTGCTGCAGAAGCGACAATCTGGCCATCCAGAAGGGAAGTTACCTTGGAGCTGCTTAAGGAGGAATACGTGGAGCAGGAAGAGCAAGAAGGAGAAGAGGAGCAGGATGTTGTAAAAGAAGGGCCTGGTGCAGTAGTACAGTGAGCGGAGTTGTAAGGCAGCAAATGAATGAGGAGCTTCTCCTGAGCAAACTCTCCCCTGCCCAGAGCACCTACACTCTACTATTTGACTGAGGCCTGACACCTACTATATCAATGCCCTCAAACAGTGTGTTCCTGTCATATCACTTAATATTATGAAGACCAACAGATGTACCAAAACAAAACAGTTTTGCTCCCATCAAACAAATGGTTACAAGGGCTTCATATCTACAATCACCCTCATGCAAAGTCTGTCTTGTGTGCTCGTTTACCTATTCTGATATGGCTATGAGGTGGTTCCACAGTCGCTACAGCTTGGGAGATGAAACATAGAAACATAGAAAATAGGAGCAGTAGTCGGCCATTTGGCCAGTTGAGCCTGCACCACTATTCAATATGATCATGGCTGATCCTCTATCTCAACACCATATTCCCACTTTTCCCCCCATATCCTTTGATGCCTTTTGTTTCTAGAAATTTATCTATCTCCTTGTTAAATATAATCAGTGACTTGGCCTCCACAGCCTTCTATGGTAGAGAGTTCCACAGGTGAGAGGCTGCTGAACTTCCACGGAGGGCAATAAAAGGCCGACCTCGAGGAGCTCTGCCTGTTGAGGACATGCCTGCTGACTGCTGAATCTCGACCCATTGCACTAAGAAGGTTCATGTGGGCCATGGATATCTTCCTCTTTGCAGTCACGTGATCTGGTGCACAGTCAGAGCGCGACACCCATTTTGCATACAACAACGCACTCAAAACAACTGCTACCCGAAAATATTTGGCGGAGAGCTATAGAATACTGATTTTAATTTATTTCTGAGCGAGGGCTTGATAGTTGAGTAAACTTTATCATTCTTTAGTTTGAAAGCTATCTTAATTAATTGGGGACCCATAAAATTATCAATTTATTCAATGAAAATGCATTGTATTTGATGAATATAAGAACATAAGAAATAGGAGCAGGAGTAGGCCACCTGGCCCCTCGAGCCTGCTCCACCATTTAATAAGATCATGGCTGATCTGATCATGGACTGAGTTTCACTTCCCTGCAAGCTCTCCATAACCCTTTATTCCCTTATTGCTCAAAAATCTGCCCATCTCCACCTTAAATTTATTCAATGACCCAGCCTTTATAGCTCTCTGGGGCAGAGAATTCCACAGATTTACAACCCTCTGAGAGAAGAAATTCCCCCTCATCTCAGTTTTAAGTTGCGGCTCCTTATTCTGAGATGCTGTCCCCTAGTTTTAGTTTCCCCTGTGAGTGGAAATATCCTCTCTGCGTCCACCTTGTCGAGCCCCCTCATTATCTTATTTGTTTCGATAAGATCATCTCTCATTCTTCGGAACTCTAATGTGTATAGGCCCAACCTACTCAACCTATCTTCATAAGTCACCCCCCTCATCTCTGGAATCAACCTCGTGAACCTTCTCTGAACAGCCTCCAATGCAAGTATATCCTTTCTTAAATACGGAGACCAAAACTGGACGCAGTATTCTAGGTGTGGCCTCACCAATACCCTGTACTTGTAGCAGGACTTCTCTGCTTTTATACTCCATCCCCATGTAATGGCAATCATATGTTAAACAGAATTGGATACATGGAATTTGAATTTCTTCATGTTGATAATTTTAGTTTTTAAAAAAGCATCCTTGAGTATACATTTCTTGTTTGTACAATACTCGAACTGGTTTTCTTTACTAAAATGGGCAGGAAGAGGAATTTAATCCCCCCATCTAGTGTGATTACAGAAAATAAGGAAAGCAATCTGGAGATTTAAAAGATTGCCTCTATAGATGGCAGTATTTTGGAGACAGAAGGTTGTAAATATTGTGGGACTGTGAAAAAGGACATTATCTCGCTGAAGGCTCTTATATTCCAATCGTCCTCCTTGTAGTTGTGATGAGTTCCTCAAATGGACCATTAGATGCATGTCTTGCAAAAAGAAAAAAAAATGTGCATCAAACAAAAGGTTTTGATGTTGCACTCCTTTGAAAATATTGTAATGGGTCATTTATTTTTAATAATTTTTGACATTTGAAAATAAATGAGAAATTGTGGAAGAGTACCAAAACACAGCAACCTCTTGTATTGTAAGTGGATTTCTAGAACGATGTGAAGTATGAAGTATTGTCATACAATATTATACTTTTATATGACTTTAGATAGACAGAGTAATTTGAATCAAAGATTGATTTGGGATTAGCTGTATCTTTGAAAGGTAATCTAAAGCCAATCTTCTGAGTTAGTGATATAAAAACAGAAAATGATTGAAATACTCAGCAGGTTAGGCAGCATCTCTGGAGAGAGAAACAGCGTTTACGTTTCAGGTCAATAGTTTTCGTCTCGAAAATCTTCCAATTCTGCTGAAAGGCCATCAGCCTGAAACGTCGTCTCTGTTTCTCTCTGCACAGATGCTGCCTGACCCGCTGAGTATTTCCAGCACTTTCAGATTTTCAGCATCTGCAGCATTTTGCTTCTGATTTTGTGGCCTTTCTGGTTTCACTCGATGCTTGTATTCTGAAATTGTTATGCTCGGCGATCACTTGATGTCTGGAGAAGGTCATTTGCTTGAGTTTTGTAGACGGCACAAATTCATTACTTTCATGCTGATTGATCGGGGACATTTCAGTAAGTCATAGCAATCTTCATTGCCTTACCATTTCAGACAAATCTGTATCTCACAAGATCACAAGAAATAGGAGCAGGGGTAGGCTATTTGACCCATCGAGCCTGCTCTGCCATTTAATAAGATCATGGCTGATCTGATCATGGACTGAGTTTCACTTCCCTGCCCGCTCCCCATAACCCTTTATTCCCTTATTGCTCAAAAATCTGTCCATCTCTGCCTTAAATATATTCAATGACCCAGCCTCCACAGCTCTCTGGGGCAGTGAATTTCACAGATTTACAACTCTGAGAGAAGAAATTCCTCCTCATCTCAGTTTTAAATGGGGGGCCCCTTATTCTGAGACTATGCCCCCTAGTTTTAGTTTCCTCCATGAGTGGAAATATACTCTCTGCATCCATCTTGTCCAGCCCTCTCATTACCTTGCACCTCCACCCATGCCTCTATATCTACATTATCACTTCCTGGTCTCACGAGTCACCTCTCACACTCACTCTCATCCTAATGCACTCACTCTCATCCTCCTTTAAATGTGCCTGCTTAAGCTTCAAAGAAAGAGCAGAAATATAACCGGGTCGCAGTCTTGCAGTCTCTAGTTCCCTGTAAGTAAAGTTGGCTATTAGTTTTAAACCTGAATATTACATAGGACATACAGCACAGAAACAGGCCATTCAGCCCAACCAGTCCATGCCGAGATTTATGCTCCACTCGAACCTCCTCCTGTCTTTCCTCATCTAACTCTATCAGCATAACCTTCTATTCCTTTCTCTCTCATCTGCTTAGCTAGTCTCCCTTTAAATGCATCTATACCTTTCCATTCAACCACTCCCTGTGATATCAAGTTCCCCCTTCTCACCACTCTCTGGATAAGGTATTTCCTTCTGAATTCCCTATTTGATGGTCTGACAGTGTGATATTTATCACATTTTGTAGTGAAAGGAAGGAGATTGTTGGACAGTCATGTCGGGGGAGAAATTGGACTCCTTTGCGCCTCCCGCTCGTGCCTCATTTGGGGGGGAGGGGGTGGCAGGTGATAATGTGGTGCCAACGGCTTTCCGACCGGGCACGGTGATAGTACCCATGCCCGCAGGTTGGCGCTGGTGGTAAACTTTAACGCCTCGATCTCCTGCGCCTTGGAGATCATGACGTCATCAGGTGTGCAGGGTCTCATTACCGCCCCGATCCTAAATTCGTTTCCGTCCCCTGCGGCATCGCCGGGCATCAACAACGGCAGCTGCAGGAGGCATTGTGAGTTCGGCCGACCGCTTGGGGAGCAGTAATTAAAAAGGCATTGGTGATCAGGTAGACCAAAAAAAACATTTTCCCCACTCTGTGCTGCTTTTTGAATTTTTCCAATATCGCAATTGATTAGCCCTGCGCTATGTTAGAGTACTTGGGGCTGATCTTCGTGGATCACAGTTGCTGTCGCCGACCACTCGAATCCTTACCTTGCAACGCCCTCAGCATTGGCCCTTCCCTTAAGGGAGGGAAGGGCCCTGTGATTCAGGCACCGCAGCACGAGGCATTGTGCCACTACCACCCCTCTTGCTTCCCTCCAAGGGAAGTGGTAGCACTTGATTTAGTGCTCCACTTCCCTCCTGGAGCAATAAACCAGAAGTTCGCGTCCGCTGGAATTGGGTAGCGCCTGGCGATACTTTTGCACTCATGCAAAAGTTATTGCCCCAAACGGGACGCTCTGCAATTTCGATTTCCATGCTCTCTAGTGTGTAATTACACAGGACATTTTTGACTGCATTCGTGGTTTTGCGAATGAGAGTGACCAGCTGAGGTTTTACTCTCCCTCTCCATGGGCTCAATTTTACCCAATTATCTGCGCCATTTTGTTGGCCTGCACCGTTTTTTGGGAGTAAATTAAAATCTCCAAGTTCCCCCAAAGTTTCTGCGCGAGCGCAATTAACCTAACTCGGATTTTTTTTAGGCTACGATTTTTTTTTACCTCATTGGGGGCGTAACCTGCCACCCGCGCCAATTCTGTCCAGTTAAGCAAGTTTGGCCAGTTCCAATTTACTCCAATTTTTCTCAGAACGGCGTATGTGACCACTCTGGAAAAACTTTCTGGGCAGTTAACAAAATCGGCGCAGGTATGAGAATCAGCTCAGCAGATGCAGTTCCATGGCCCGGACGGACAGCAGCAGCAGCGAGGGAGAGAGGGGGGAGGAAAGGGGATGGGGACGGGGAGGCCTTTCGGCCAGGTTTAGGAGCGGCAGCATGCACCAGGAGGAGGGAGTCCCTTCGGCCAGGGCTAGCAGCGGCAACCGCCATCGGGACGGGGGGGGGGGAATTTTGGCATAAACACTTTATTAATTTAATGCTGGAATTCTGCTGCAACGTGCAAGGTACTTGTACAGGTTGCTGTGAGCTGGCCAGAATGTGTTGTATGTTTCACTTTCCAGCCTCAGCCTGCAGTGTGTCCCTCGTTACCCTGGCAACCCGATTTTTTTTGCACAGATCTTCGGCTCCACCTCCAAAGCTAAAGGACAGGCTAGGCGGCGCCAAAATGAACAATTCAAACTGGGAAAGTCGGAGGATTTTTTTTTGCGTAACTCTTCAAGTACACCAATAAACGGCTTTGGGGAAAATCGAGCCCCATATTGTATTGTAGAAGTTATAAAATAATATCTTTATATTTTCCAGTCTTCGCTTTGGGGAAAAGAAATTGGCAGCGTTGTTACGACCGCTGTGACCTGGTGCTACGGTGAATACAACGATATGTATTCTACAAATGTGATGATGCTTGGGAAGCACACTTTTGGAATTTTAACAGCAAACTATTGCCTGCGAGCATTAATGTTCACAGTGGAACACAGCACTTCATAACATGGAAACTAAATATAATGCATCACAGCAGTGACATGCTGTGACAATACATGTGTTTTGTCTGAACCAGCATGTGAGCTGCCCATTAAACTTCCGAACCGTTTTCTTTTCTTTCTGTTGTCACAGATTTTATTCCTGATGGGTTTTACCCAATTTGAGAAATGTTTTTAATGACTCTGTGACCTCTTCCTCTACATTGTCTGGCTTGATGCCATTCTGTCATGGTGTAACTCCTTTGCTGTTGGATTCCTTACTGTGGGGAAGTAACCCTGCTTTTCCTCCAGATCGTTTCTTTCTTCCTGTGGCACTGGTGCATGGAGCACAAGTGACTACTTGAATGATTCTGCCTTTGTTCTTGACTGCACCGTGTTAGTTATCCTTTGAAGAAGAGCAGTCGCGCTAACTGTATTGCAGATGTCTTCATTTCTGATTCCGGCTCTTAGATTTTTCAGCAATCAAATGGAAGCATTATCAACCCAGTTGGCTATAACATGATTTGCAACCTTTTTCTTCATCGCATCCTTGTAGGTTGCTCGAGTTTAATATGGTATTATGTAAAATTTCTGTTCACTGGGAAAGATTGGATTCTGCTGGAGCAGGGAGTGTTGTGCAATAATTTCTGAATGCAGCTGTTCTAATATCTATATGAGATAGATATTTCTGATTATATTTCGAGAAATGGGAATGCTGCAGATTAGTGATGTATAGAGGGGGGGGTCTTCAAATAACTGATGAAGTGCACAGTGTACAGGTGCAGCATCCGGGATCCGGAATGTTCCGAAATCCGGACTCTGGACCGATGGGTGGCAGGGTCGTCCGGAATCCGTAAAATATTCCGGAATCTGGACCCACTGACCCTGCTAACCTCGGGGGTCCTGCCGCTGCCCGACCTTGGGCCTTGCCTTGCCGCCGCTGCCCATACCCCGCCACCGCTCGCCTCGCCCTGCTTGCCATTGCTGCCCTTATCTCGGGGCCTCCTCACTGGCCCATCCGAACACCTCCTCTGCGATGGGACCCGTCAGCCTAAACCCTTCCTTGGCAGCCGAACAACTCCTCCATAGCAGGGCCCACCCAGAACAGCTCCTCCACAGCGGGGCCTGCACGAACAGCTCCTCCATGGTTGGGCCCACCCAAACAGCTCCACGATGGTGGGGCCCCGCCAGAACAGCTCCACGGAGGCAGAACCCACCCGAACAGCTCCACCTCAATGGGACTGGTAGCCCGAACAGCTCCTCGGCAGCGACCCCCCCCTGTATGATGTTCCTAAATCCGGAAATACCCGAACCTGGGCTCGTGTCTTTCCGAATTCGTGTCATCAGAAAGACAATCCAAAGTCCGGAAAAACGCAGAGTCCGGAACAGCCTCGGTCCCGATGGTTCGGGATTCTGGATGCTGCACCTATATTAAAAGAGAGAAAATGCTGGAAATACTCAGCAGCTCAGACAGCATCTGTGGAGAGAGAAACAGAATTGACGTTTCGGGTCGATGACCTTTTGTCAGAACTCAGTGAACCATGTTGTTGTATGGTGCTGATAGACATTTATGGCTCAGAAGATGGCCATCATTGAAAAGGTGCCAGCTTTTCACCTAGAGCAATGAAAACTAATCCTAGTGCCCCTTTCTATCCTTATTGCTTTGTAGGTTTGAATCTTCTGTTTTGATTTTGATAATGACAGTATTGGTTTGTAAAGAAGTGTTTTTCTGTTACTTGATCTGTCGACTGACAGGTTGCCTACTGAGGCAGTGGCTGATTTACAAAAATTAGTTCGCAAACGTTTCAACTTGGAAATTACTATTGGTGATATCAATGGGAAAACACATCGGGCTGGATTTTGGTGAGCATTTCTGCCGGGTTTTTCGGTGGTCTTCTTCGTTTTCAGTGAAAAACCACCCGGCGGGAATTTCATCAGAGTTCTGCCGGCGGTTTCGAAATACCGCTGGGGAGCGGACCACCGGTGTGCACTGCCGGAAAAACCAGTACCGCGCAAGTTTGCTCACAGCGGTGACCCATAGGTGAATATGTATCTGTTGGCGGCCTGGCCGAACCAGCGGCCATAATTGTTGGCCCCGACCTGGCAGTCGTCCGAAAAAAAAACATATTGTCGACGGCAGCGCCACCTCCCTTTTAAGAGTGACAGCGCCACCATTTCAGACCGACAGCAAAAGTCGTCGAGGACACAGGGTGGTGGCAGCACTGCTCCAGCGGGGCAATTTTGGTAGGGAAATTTCACGAGGGGGGCCCCACCAGACGGTAAGAGGTCAATGCATGCATGCCGCGGTTGGAAAACAGTGCGGTCAGAGGCTTTATCGGAAGGGGTAATTTCAGCCCCATAATGCGTTCATGTGACAGGGTGTTAACCGTGGCTCAGTGGGTAGCACTCTTGCCTCTGAATCAGAAGTTTGTGGGTTCAAGTCCCACTCCAGAGACTTGAGCACAAAAATCTACAGAGACACTCCAGTGTGGTACTATCAGAGGTGACGTCTTTCGGCTGAGAGGTTAAATCGAGGCCCAGTCTGCTCTCTCGAGTGGATGCATAAGATCTCGTGGCACCATTTCGAAGAAGAGCAGGTGAGTTATCCCTGGTGTCCTGGCCAATATTCATACCTCAATCACCGTTACAGTGCTGTTTTTGGGAGCTTATCCGTGAGTTTCCTAAATTACAAAAGTGATGACACTTCACACAGTACTTCATTGGCTGTAAGGTGCTTTGTGACGTCCTGTGGTCGTGAAAGACACTATATAAACGCAAGTCTTTTTCTTTCATTCCTCTAACACCAATTTAATGCCAGCATTAACTTACTTAAAGCCACAAAAACAGCAGACTGAGGAATGTCATATGAAGACTTTGCTTTTTCATCCATTATCACCATTAATATAGAGAACGTACATCAAAACCTGTCATGCAGCTTTTGAGTGTCATTATTGCCAAAGTGTTTAAATTGTCCTATTTTTGAAGTTCACTCACATTCATAAGGGTTGTCTGATAACTATCATCTCTGTTCCAATCGTATTTGTCTTCTGAAATAACTATCCATTTCACTCTGACTCTGCAACCTCCTTCAGCCGTGTGTCCTCCTCCCACTCCCACAGTAACCTTACTCTGGAATTCAGTCTTTTAAAATACCATGCCTTTCCACTTCTGTTTCTTCTTGTAAAAACAATTCTGATAAACCATCGTTTTGATCACAACCACCAACCAGGACGACTGGCAAGATATGATGTGAGGTCACCATTCCCCTCCCATCCAACGCAAATACCCCACTGGATGTCCACTCAGTATTCAAAGACTAGAAAGTTTTTGTTTCTTACTCACCGGGAGCAGTACATTGTTGTAGGGCAAAAAGAAAGATGGCTAGAAATTCGTCTCAAGCGGTGGAGCCAAATGGACGGTATGGGATCGGGTGGTATAAGAACATAAGAACAGAAGAAATAGGAGCAGGAGTAGGCCATACGGCCCCTCGAGCCTGCTCCATCATTTCATAAGATCATGGCTGATCTGATCATGGACTCAGCTCCACTTCCCTGCTGCAGTCAACGGAACTAATATCAGGTGTTGTGTATAACGGGCTGCCAATCCAATACCGCCCATTTTGGGCCATGAATTTCTCAGCCAAAGTGTGAAGAATATATGTAGGACACAGAGCAAGTTGATGGTTTCTCATCAATGGCACAATTGAACCAAACAGGCAATTTTTTTTTGAAGTGGAAGAATAAAAAAATCATAATATTTCCATTCATTAAAAAAACTGGTGAACAATCGGTAAGCATCGCTGGAAAAAAAACGCAAACTCCTTTCAACGGTTCCCACTGTCACACTGAACCCTCCTAAAAATAATATTTGCAACAAACACAACAATAAATCAAACCGTTTGAGAAAAATCAACTAAACTTACCCACAGCTACCTTAAAAATGCTTCCAACCAATGTCTCCTGCACAGACTGTCCTCTCTCGGGGGCATGGAGTTCCCTTTGGCTTCACTGCTGGAACTTGAATCGCCAAGCCTACTTAAGACCCTTGAGAGAGGGTAGGCCTGTGCAAGGAATTGTTCATCTGGGCCTTGGGTCCCAATAATTTTCAGACCTACGTGCATGGATGACCTCAGTGTTGACCTTCCCACGTGTATTTTAGCTCGCATGTTTATATTTTTAGCTTCACAATATTTCTCTTCTGCTACAAACGCTGAAGAAATACGAAGGACTTTGTTTTGGTGATCCAATGTGTGAGCTTCAACTCAATTTTTCCTATCGGTTCTTCGCCAAGCTTCTCTCAACTTGACATGTGTGTAGTAAGTAGCAGCAGTGCTCCAGAAGCTGAGAGGAACTGTTTCTTGATTAGTAATCCCAGTCGCTGATTAGACACTATCCCTGTAATCTCCTCCAATCCCACAACTCTCCGACATCCCTGGTTTTAATCATTCCTCCATTGGTGGCCGTGCCTTCAGCTGCCAAGGCTCTAAGCTCTGGCATTCCCTCTCGGCCCCTCTTCCTCTCTCCTCCTGTAAGATGCTCCTTAAAACACACCTCATTGGTCAAGCATCTGCCCTAATATCTCTTTATGTGACTCGGTGTCAAATTTAGTTTTGTAATGCTCCTACGAAGTGCCTTGGGACATTTTACTACGTTAAAGACGCTATGTAAGTACAAGTTGTTGTTAACGTTGTTGTCGAGACTTACAGAAGAGAGCGGTGACAGAAGGAAGCACAAAAGGCATTAGACAAAATCCCAGATACAAACATCACAGTAACAGAAGTATGTGGGTCAAAAACAGAGAAGGAAAAGGCCGACAAACAGAAGGACACAAAAAGAACTAGAAAGTGGGTAAATAACAAAGAAACACCTGCAGGAAGAGAGATTGAATTAATTTTTTTCCATGAGATCTGCTAATCTTCTATAAAATATGCAATGTTAATATGTATCTGTCTCACGGCTATGTTGTACAAGCATTGGACTCCCACCTCGGATTTTAACTGGCATTGGCACTTCGGATGTTGGTAAAGGTTAATTTTCCTGACTTTTCCTGACTTTTCAGGGCATCGACACAGTAGAGCAAAGTAACCAAAGAGAAACATTATATTCATTCGACATACTGTGAGGCCAACCAAGCAGTACAGGTGTTAGCTGAGACGCTGAATTTTAAATCCAAGGTTTACAAGTCAAATTGACATTTGTTCTTCCCCACATACAGAGGTGTTTCACTATATTTAGAATATGGGATGTTTGGGAGGGCAGATCCTCATTGTGAGTTCACATATGCTAATCTCTGCTACACTGGGGTTAGAAATAGCATAAAGAAAGATTTGCAGTTACATAGCGCCTTTCACCACCTCAGGACGTTTCAAAGTGGTTTATAGCCAATGAAGTACTTTTGAACTACTGTCGTTGTTGTAACATAGGGAACATGACATCCAATTTGTGCACAGCAAATTCCCACAAACTGCAGTGAAATTTTAGGTGTTGATTAAGGGATAAATATTGGCTCGGACACCAGGAAAATTCCCCTGCTCTTTCTGGGGTCTTTCATGCCCACCTGAGCGGGCAGACAGGGCCTCGGTTTAGGTTTATCGTCTCATCTGAAAGATGGCACCTCCAATAGTGCAGCACTCCCTTAGTACTGCACTGAAGTGTCAGCTTAGATTATGTGTCCATGTTTCTGGAGTGGGACTTGAATCCACAACCTTCTGAGTCAGAGGCAAGAGTTTTACAACTGAGCTATGGCTGACATCAGAGATGTTAGATGGATGATCGATGCCTACACAAGATCGAAATCAGTCCAAATCCAGTGAATTAATCAGAACTGGTCCAATGAAGGCTAACCAGAGTATGAAATGAGGATGATCCCGCAACCTTGTTAGTGACTGTCCCCAGATTTTAAATGTAATGTTCGCCCAAATTGTCTATAACTCTGCTTTTATAGCTCTGTAAAATTGTAACTGTACACTTTTGAGCAAGTACTACATAGACCAATGGATAAGAACTTTTCAAGATTACTTTCGACTGTCACGATGCGTGTGTACATTAAATATGAAAATTCGCATCAGTGACACAACAAAAGGATCAACTTGCAAAATATAGGAAAAACTTAAATGAAAATAGAACAAGGCAAAATTGAACATTGAAAAGCAATCCTGAGCAAAGTCACAGCCACTGTAGTTTTCGATGCAATAACTAAGACTAAAAATATAAAGAGAATTATTATTTATACAGATACCCATCTAAATGAAATAAGCCCTTCTATACTGATGATAACTTAATGCATGTGACCCTTGCATGATTTTTTTGAAGCTTCATCTTCAAAAGGAAGAATCAAGAGCCCCTTCAGTTAAAAGAGATATATAGGTGGCGGAATTTTAAAGGAAAGTATTGTAGCAGCCAAGCAATTGTAAATTCAGTTGCATCAGTTAAGTCTGTGTTAATTATAACGCACAAGCCTCTGTTGAGGTGCTGTCTCACGCTGTGCGTGTGGCTCTTGGATTTTTCCTTTTGAAGGTTAATCTTCAAAGAGAAATTCAAGTCATACTAATAGTGCTTTATAACTGAGATAGCAGCAGAGGAAAGTAAGCAAAGGGGGTGGTTGCGGACTTTGCGGCAACTTTTATTAGACTGTCGTTGGATAACAATTTTAATTACTGACGAGACTGTGGCATTACTTAGCACTGGTGCTAAATTTTCACCTTTTGTGACCGTTCCACAAACTTCATCTGATGTCTTTTCTGCGAGCAACATATTTATTGAACCGTTGTGCTTTGACAGACTCTATGATGAAATATAATACAGCACTGACCTCTCTGTTCAGTACAATAGCTCTGCTTATTCCCTGAGGACTGTTCAAAGATGCTACATAACTAATTAAAAATCTTCAATAGCTTGAAGGACTGTTGGCCACGGTAAGGTGAAGGTTTAATCCCTATTTGCATAATACAGTATACTCAAACAAAGGAAAATTGTTTTCAACAGCTAAACGCACAAACCTTTGTGAAACAGAGAGGATTCAGTGGCCTAGAAATCCAGTGGCGTGTGTCCATTTTACAGGCCTAAAACGGGTACCTAAGGGTCTAATATGGTGGGTGGCAAGGCACGTTCATTCTGCGTCAGACGTGTGCCACCCCCACCATATTGGTTGGTACTGCTCACTTGTCGTCCAGGACACATGCCTAAAACTGGCATTTGGCCCTTTGCCTGTGCAAATCGAGGGCCTCGCACCTGTTTGAAGCCTCTTTACCAAATCCGACTACGAATGATTGTAGTATGCGCTATGCATGCTGTGGTCACTTTCTCCAGGTGCTCAGCAGCCAAGCCTTGATCCTTGAAGGGGCCGCAGGCAGACTGCCAGCTGAAAGGTAAGTTCAAAAGCTCTTACTTGACATACAGTGGAGCCAGGAGTGCTCCACATTGCTCCATATAAAAAAACATGAGCTGTTGCTGGCTGCTTCTCATCGCCCCTTCTGTTTGCCTCCCTCTTTTTCCTGCTGGACTCACCCGAAGCCCTTTGGCCGGCATCCGAACCGGTCAATCTTGCTGCTTCACCGTGACCGGTACTATACTAATAAGGCTGCTGGGCCAGTTTGCCGTGGTCCTCCCGTCGGCCTCATTAGACGGATGCAGCACGCGCTGCCCCAGGAGCACATCCCAATTCGGGCACTGGCACATTTCTAGGCCATTGTGTTTAAACCTCTTGCTCTCGAGCATATAAATCTAGGCTGACACTCTAGTGCAGTACTGAGGGAGTGCTGCACTGTCAGAGGTGCCGTCTTTCAGATGAAACATTAAAGCGAGGCCCCCCTCTGCTCTCTCAGGTGGACATAAAAGATCCCATGGCACTATTTCGAAGAAGAGCAGGGGAGTTATCCCCGGTGTCCTGGCCAATATTTTTCCCTCAATCAACATAACGTAAAAACAGATTATCTGGTCATCATCATATTGCTGTTTGTGGGAGCTTGCTGTGCGCAAATTGGCTTTTGCGTTTCCCACATTACAACAGTGACTACATTCCAAAAATATTTCATTGGCTGTAAAGTGCTTTGTGATGATCGGTGGTCGTGAAAGGTGCTATATAAATCCAAGTGTTTATTTTTTCTTTCTTTTCTCTGTCAAGTCGGCAGAAGAAGTAATGTTTGGTTGCAGCAGAGCATAACAAAAGAGTTTTGCCATGGCTTTATTGATGTGCAAAGTAGACCACACATTCAATTTTGTTTGATTGCAAGAGAAAACATGCTCTTCCGCTTCAGATCGTGTGGTGCAGAATATTTTTTACATTTGCTTCCTAACTCTGCACTTTATACAATATTATTCCAAAATACTCAATGGTGCTTTTAGTATTGAATTCATTAAATGGAGCTGAGGTCATACACTCCTGTGTTTAACATGACAGCGATTAATGGTATTGCTTTTTGTAGAAGGTCTGTACGGATGTAAAAGGGTAACAATTCCAGGTATTTTGCACATTAACAAACAAAGCACATAATTTTAAGAGAATAATCTATTCAATAATGTAGATCGAGGTAAGAAAGAGATTTTTTTTGCCTGGAAACATCCTACTCCCTGTCGTGGATTTTTTTAAATCGTATTTGTCTTTGACTTGTGCTATATTAAATATTTCACAATCTTTTACTATTCATGGTAATAACAGACATTTCGCATTTGGAACTACCGGACCCTGCAACAAAATTGCCAGCACCTCCGTATGAAGTGGTCAGTGTCCTTCTGGACACACTTGCCACTTATCCTGCAATCGATTTTCCCCCACCATTTATTTTCTCAGAAAGCTCTCTCCTCATATCATGAGATTTACATGTTTTCTTCTCTTTTCCTGGGACTTTGTGACATGCGCACACTTTATCTTCTGCATCGGGGAGATGGGGAGAAGCTTTTTCTGCTGGTAGGGGAGTCTGGGCCAAGGGGACATAACCTTAAAATCAGAGCCAGGCTTTTCAGGAGAGAAAGTTAGAAATACTTCTTGTTGGTAGAAGTGTGGAACTCTCCCCCACAAAATGCGGTGGATGCTAGCTCAATTAATAATGTTAAATCTGAGGTTGATAGACCTTTTCTAGCCAAGGTGGGTGGATGGAGTTAGGATACAGACTCGAAGGGCTGAACATAAGAACATAAGAAATGGGAGCAGGAGTAGGCCATTCGGCCCCTCAAGCCTGCTCCGCCATTCAACAAGATGATTCAATTGCCTATTCTGTTGCTATGTTCCTATGTATATTGCCAGTAGCTATATTCTGGTGTTCATCAAGGCGAGTAGGGTATGGGAGTGTGATTTCTGATGCTTTATCACAGTCTCGCTGCAGCTTAAACACAAGTAGAGTTTATACGTTAAATTAAATGAAGGACTGTATGATTTACATCACACGCCTCACTTGAGGTAAAAAGTAAATCGCACATTATTGACATAAGCTTCACACATACAATGCCTATTTTTGTGGCCCTAATTTATTAGGTGTTGGACAGGTATGCCGGAATTCGTTGGACCAGGCCATTAATATGGCCTGATCGCACTCCCAGCACAGTCCTACAAAAAGTAAATTTGCTCACCTAGCTTCCAGCTTTGAAGCCAAGTCCCCACAGACTTCCACCCTCCAATCTGAAGGAGTCATTGGAGCAAGGCCAATAGAGCCCCCTTGACTCAATTAGAGTACCCAATCGATTTGAGAAGAGGACATTGAGGCAGGAGGCTTTGTCAATCTCCTCACTGCCTCACTTACGTGACATGGTTGAACCCTGGTTTGCCCCATACCTGCCTAGGGAAGCTCTGGAAATGTAAGGCAACAGAAGCGGGTGGAGACCCAGTTTACTTCACCCCCTTTATACTCAGCTTTGCATTCAGCCCCAATATTTATAAAACCATTACCATTTTAGAATATCACCACATAACCTTTTATTCTCAGTTCTTTACATTACATATGTATTAAGCTCACTTTGCATAAAATACAAAATTATTTATTGTATGTATTTATTTCTCCACCTTCCCTAAAATCTTTAAGATTTTTTTCTCTCAGTCTTGCATCCCATGGTGGATTTGTAGTTCTCGCTGAAGATGTTACTGGTGGCGCATTGTCCTCGAAAGGGGTTCCCAATCATTGAGCTTCTAGTCTCCAGAACTGAGACCAAGTACTGTGGTCTGGGCCTAACTGACTTTTTAAAAATTCATTCATGAGATGTGGGCGTCACTGGCAAGTCCAGAATATATTGCCCATCTCTAATTGCCCTTGAGAAGGTGGTGGTGAGCTGCAGTCTGTGTGGTGAAGGTACTTCCACAGTGCTATTATGTAGGGATCCAGGATTTTGACCCAGCGATGATGAAAGAACAGCAATATATGTCCAAGTCCAGATGGTGTGTGACTTAGAGGGAGACTTGAAGGTGCTGGTGTTCCCATACGCTTGCTGCCCTTGTTCTTTTTGGTGCTAGAGGTCGTGGGTTTGGGAGGTGACTGACAGACTAATTCTGACCACAATGTTTGAACTCAGTATCTAAATGTCTCAGTACAAACTTTACCTCAGAATTATAGATTCATAGAAATAGAATCATAGAAATTTACAGCACGGAAGGAGGCCATTTCGGCCCATTGTTTCCGTGCCAGCCAACAAGAGGCTATCTAGCTGAATCCCACTTTCCAGCTCTTAGTCCATTGCCCTGTTGGTTCCAGCACTTCAAGTGCACATCCAAGTACTTTTTAAATGTGGTGATGGTTTCTGCCTCAACCACCCTTTCAGGCGGTGAGTTCTAGACTCCCACCACCCTCTGGGTGAAGAAATTTCCCCTCAAATCCCCTCTAAACCTTCGATCAATTACTTGAAATTTATGCCCCTGGTTGTTGACCCCTCTGCTAAGGGAAATAGGCCCTTTATATCCACTATATCTAAGCCCCTCATAATTTTATACACTTTGTGTATGCAATAACTGTTAGACTGAGTATTGTTTAACTCCAAGAGGTATGACCTTGGCTCTGCTTTATTGAGGCCCAAAGTGACTAATATACAAAATGGCTGCCCTTTTATATTGAGCTGCACACACGTGCATGCAGCCCAGTGGCCTCCAACAGTGACGCCATCTCGTGACGAGTGATACCAAAAGTACATACATGACAATACCCCCCCTCTGAGAAATTAACACAGTCTTTTACACATTGAGACAGTTCGGTGTTTTATGCTCCCAGGTTGACTGTCTCAGTTCAACTCCAGCCTTGGGTGAGTGTTCAGAGTCTGTTGTGACTGGTAGCTGGGTGGCTGACCTGGTGGGAGGGGCAATGGCCATGTCAGGGATTGAAAGTCCATTTTCATTGAACATGTAAGTGATTGAAAGTCCCGATTCATTGATGACCACTGAGTCCTCTGATGACTCGGGGTAAGTTGGTTGGTCGTCGAATGTCTCTTCCTTCGACTGTTCCGGTTCATCTCTGTGCCGCAGCTTTGTCTGATCCATATGTTTCCTGCATGTTTGCCCATTTTTGAGTTTGACAATAAATACTCTGTTGCCCTTCTTGGCCATGACAGTACCAGTGATCCACTTGGGACCCTGAACATAATTCAGAGCATATACAGGATCATTTACAGAACTATCGCGTGACACAGCTGCGTGATTGTGATATCCTTGCTGACTTTGTTTTCTATATTCAATAGGCTTATTCAAGTCAGGGTATACAAGAGATAGCTTGGTCTTAAGATCTCTCTTCATCATTTGTTCAGCAGGCGAGACCCCGGTAAGCATGCGTGGTCTTGTCCTGTAACTAAGCAGTATGCATGACAGGCGGGTCTACAGTGACCCTTGGGTTACTCGCTTCATACTCTGCTTTATGATTTGGACAGCACGTTCTGCTCGTCTATTTGATATAGGTTTGATCGGTGCTGACCTTACGTGTTTGATACCATTGACTTTCATGATCTCTTGAAACTCCTGACTGGTGAAGCACGATCTATTGTCGCGAACAACGATGTCAGGCAGACCATGTGTCGCGAACATGACACTGAGATTCTCAATGGTAGCTGTGGATGTGCTGGATGACATGATTATGCACTCTATCCACTTCGAATATGCATCCACCACAACTAAAAACATCTTCCCCAGGAAGGGACCTGCAAAGTCTATGTAGATCTTGAACTATGGTTTGGACAGCCACAACCACAGACTCAGCGGCGATTCCGCTGGTGCTTTGTGAGCTGCATGCAAGTGTTGCACTGATGCACACATGATTCCAGCTCAGAGTCAGTTCCTGGCCACCAGCGGGACCTGGCGATGGTTTTCATCATTACAATGCCGGTATGTGTGCTATTTAGCTCATGTACAAATTTCTCTCTCCCTTTCTTGGGCATAATAACACAATTTCCCAACAGTATACAATCCGACTGAATAAACAGTTCGTCTTTGCACCGAATGTAAGGTTTGGTCTCCTTGCACATTTGCTTGGGTATGGCAGACCAATCACCTTTGAGGATGCAACTCTTCACCACCGATAAAATCGGGTCTTGGCTGGTCCAGGTCTCAACATGTTGAGCCGTGACAGGGGTTCATTCACTCTCAAAAGCATCCATAACTAACACTAGGTCCGCCGGTTGTGGTGGTTCCACCTCCGGTGTGGGCAACGGCACACGGCTCAAAGCACCGGCACAATTCTCGGTGCCAGGTCTTTGGTGAATGACATTATCATAAGCGGTTAATGTCAGCGCCCACCTCTGGATGCGGGATGAAACATTGGTATTGGTGCCTTTGTTTTCAGAGAACAGTGAAACGAACGGCTTGTGATCTGTCTCCAGTTCAAAGCAAAAAACAAATGGGTACTAATGCAGCCCATACACACAGGCTCGTGCTTCTTTCTCTACCATGCTGTCGGCTCGTTCCGCTTTAGACAAACTTTTTGAAGCATACGCGACTGGTTGAAGTTTCCCGACTCATTAGCTTGTGGGGTGGCTTGACCCATCCACCTCCACGGCACGAACCTGGTATTGCAGTACTTCCAGGAACAGTGCAGTGGCTCTAGGCCTTTTGGCTAAGAGCATTGGCACAGAGTGATCCTTGATGTGTGCAAGGTGACCTCTGGCGTTTGTGATTTGACAAAGAATTGGAACGATGGGCTACGAATTAAAAAAAAAAATTAGCTTGTTGGAGTCCGCAACCAATTTCATATGACGAAGCATCATATTAGTATTAGACTAATACTAAACGTTTACATGGGTCATAATGTACCAGCAGCTTGTTAGAGCAAAGCAGATTAGTGGCTTTCTCAAAAGCTCTGTCTTGAGACGCACCTCACACCTAATTGTTGCCTTTTCTTAGCAGCATGTGCAGTGGTCTTAATAAGGTGCTCAATTTAGGTAGGAAGTTACTGAAGTAGTTGAGTGGACCCAGGAACGAACACAGCTCCGTCACATTCTGCGGCTTGGGTGCATTCTTGATGGCCTTGGTTTTCCCTTCCGTGGGCCTGATGCCATCAGCAGAAATTTTCCTCCCCAGGAATTCGACCTCTGGTGCCATGAAGATGCACTTCGAGCGTTTCAGTCTGAGTCCCACTTTGTCCAGACGATGTAGAACCTCTTCCAGGTTATTCAGATGTTCCTCAGTCACGACCTGTGATCAGGATATCATCTTGGAACACGACCGTTCTGGGAATGGACTTCAGTAGACTCTCCATGTTCCTCTGAAATATTGCTGCAGCCGAGTGAATTCCAAAAGGGCACCTGTGATAAATAAACAGACCTTTATGCATGTTAATGCATGTATGTCTCTTCAACGTCTCTACCAGCTCCTGTGTCATGTAGGCCGACGTTAAGTCCAGTTTGGTGAACGACTTCCCCCTGGTTAGCGTTGCAAACAAGTCACCAGCCTTCGGTAACGGGTACTGATCCTGTTTCGAAACCCTGTTGAACGTAGCCTTGTAGTCTCCACAGATTCTGACTGTGCCATCACTTTGCAGCACAGGAACAATGGGGCTGGCCCATTCATTAAATTTAACCGGTGATATGATCCCTTTACTCTGGAGTCTGTCCAGTTCGATTTCGACCATCTCCCTCATCATATACAGAACTGTCCGACCTTTATGATGGACGGGTCTTGCATCTGAGTCCACGTGGATCTGTACCGTGGCTCCCGTGAAGTTGCCGATGCCTGGTTTGAACAGCGAGGGGAACTTGCTCAGCGCTTGGGCACATGTATCTTTCTCCAACGACAAGATACCTTGATGTCGTTCCAATCGCATCTGATTTTTTTAAGCCAGTTCCTGCCGAACGGTGCTGGGCCATTGCCTGGGACAATACACAGCGGTAACTCGTGAACCGCACCGTCACATGACACTTTAATCATGGCACTGCCACTCACTGTTATGAGTTCCCTGGTGTACGTGCGCAACTTGGCATTGACTGGACTCAGCCTGTGCCTCACGGCCTTCGCTTGTCGAATGCCCTCTGGCTCATTATCGATCGACTCGCCCCCGTGTCCAGTTCCATCGATACCGGCACCCCATTAAATTTCACGTTGATCATTATCTTAGTTAGGAACGAGTACAATCCATACACTTCCTCCTTTGGTATCTCGGATTGCGTATCCAGATCCATGCTAGTCTGACCATCATCCTACATGTGGTGTGTCGCAGTACACTTGCTCATCTGCAGACACTTGTGCTGGAGATGCCCCACTCTCAGACAGCTTTTGCTACTATGTTGCTTAAATCGGCACTGCTGGTGCTGGTGATTTCCCCCACAACGCCAACACGGAGAAATCGGATGCATTCCCGCTGGCGAACTTTGGGAAGCCATAGGTTTTGCGTATGCAGTCGGGTAGGCCCTGCCATGTGCCGCTCTGCCGAACGCCGAATCAATCATATTTACAGTACTTACCAAGTTTCGATTTTTCATTGATATCTGCTTTAGACTTCTATCCGTCGTCATGCATGACTGAGCGATCGTGATGGCCCTGTTCAAGTCCAACGTCTCCATCGCCAGTAGTTTACGTAGGATCATCTCGTGGTTGATGCCGATTACAAAGAAGTCCCGCAGCGTGTCTGCCAACACAGCCCTGAACTTACACGGTCCCGCTAGACGTCTCAGGTCGGCAATGAGTTCCGCCGCATTCTGGCCCTCTGAGTGAACGTGCATGTAAAATCTGTATCTCGAGATGATGAGTTAAGGTGGGTTAAGGTGGTCCTGTACCAGTGTACACAATTATTCATAGGTCTTCTTTGTTGGACTCACACGTGAGGAACACCATCCGGTGCCGATCTGTGTTGGCCACGAAGAACTGACTTAAATGGCTCACAAAGTCTGCCCAATCTTCGCCTTCCACAAATCGCTCCATCAATCCAATTGTGCTCAGTATTGCATGCAAAGGTTCTTGTTGCCTCATCGCCAAATGTAGTGTATGCAATAACTGTTCGACTGAGTACTGTTTAACTCCAAGAGGTATGATCTTGGCTCTGCTTTATTAAGGCCCAAAGTGACTAATATACAAAATGGCTGGCCTTTTATACTTGGGCTGCACACACGAGCGTGCAGCCCAATGGCCTCCAACAATGACGCCATCTAGTGGCTAATGATCCCAAAATTACATCCATGACACACCTCAATTAGGTCTCCCCTCATCCTCCTCTGCTCCAATGAAAACAAACCCAGTCTATTTAATCTATCCTCATAGTTAAGATTCTCCACTCCCGGCAACATCCTCGTAAATCTCCTCTGTACCCTCTCCATACAATCGTGCCTTTCCTGTAATGCGGTGCCCAGAACTGCACACTGTACTCCAGCTGTGGCCTAACTAGTGTTTTATACTAGTTAAAAAACTTGTATAAAACACTAGTTTTATAGGTCAAGCATAACCCCCCTGTTTTTGTATTCTATTCCTCTGATAATAAAGGTAAGCATTCCGTATGCCTTCTTAACCACCTTATCTACCTGGCCTGCTACCTTCAGGGATCTGTGGACATGCACTTCAAGGTCCCTTTGTTCCTCCACACTTCTCAGTGTCCTACCATTTAATGTGTATCCCCTTTCCTGGTTATCCCTCCCCAAATGCATTACCTCACACTTCTCGAGATTGAATTCCATTTGCCACTGTTCGACCCACCTGACCAGTTCATTGATATCTTCATTCACTCCACAGCTTTCTTCATTATCAACCACACAGCCGATTTTAGTATCATCTGCAAACCTCTTAATCATACCCCTTATATTGAAGTCTAGATCATTGATGTATACCACAAAAAGCAAGTGACCTAGTACTGAGTCCTGCACAATGCCACTGGAAACAGCCTCCCAGTCACAAAAACACCCATCAATCATTACCCTCTGTTTCCTGCCTTTGAGCCAATTTTGGATCCAACTTTCCACTTTGCCCTGGATCCCATGGGCTTTTATTTTCATTACCAGTCTGCCATGTGAAACCTTATCAAAAGCCTTAATAAAATCCATATACACTACATCAAATGCACTACCTTCATCGACCATCCTTGTTAACTTCTCAAAAAATTATATCAAATTAGTCAGACATGATCTTTCCTTAACAAATCCATGCTGACTGCCCTTGGATTAATCCGTGTCTTTCTAAATGGAGATTTATCCTGTCCTTCGGAATTTTTTCCAATAATTTTCCCACCACCGAGGTTAGGCTTACTGGTCTGTAATTACTCTGTCTATCCCTTTCTCCCTTCTTAAACAAAAGTACCACATTAGCTGTCCTCCAGTCCTCTGGCACCACACCTGAAACCGGAGAGGATTGGAAAATGATGATCAGAGCCTCTGCTATTTCCTCATTTGCTTCGCTGAGAAGCCTGAGATACATTTCATCTGGGCCTGGGAACTTATCCACTTTCAAAGCTGCTAATACCTCCTCTCTCACTGTTTACTTCATCTAATATTTCACACTCCTCCTCCCTGATGGCAGTGTCTGCATCGCCCCTCTCTTTTGTCAAAACGGATGCAAAGTATTCATTAAGAACCATACTCACATCTCCTGCCTTCAAACATAAATTATCATTTACCAGCTTACATAGAGTCATAGAACAGAGGAGGGGGCCATTAGCCCATTTTGCTATGCCGGCTTTTTGAAAGAGCTCTCCAATTAGTAACACTCCTCTGGGAAATAATTCTTCTCATCTCCCCTCTGGCTCTTTTGCCAATTCCTGAAATTCCTGAATTACCGACCCTCCCACTACTGGAAACTATTTATGATCCAACCAAAGCCATCATTACTTCCTGGCTTTTATATTTAATCCCCTTATATATAATATCCGTAATCCCTTTGTGCCTTTTATTGGTCTTTTTTACCTGCAGTCTTGCTTCTAATTGCCTAAATAATTGCAATTTTACAACTCGATGTTCCTCCACTCTGTTTAGAATCTTACTATTTAGAATACACTTCCTTTCATTGTTCATTTCCCCATAATTCTTCTGGAAAAGAATATACTGCTTCATTATTCTCGCCATTGAAATATATTCAATCACCTCTCCACCCACTCCACTCACTGACATCCTCTTGAAATCTCCTTTCTGTCTGCCCATTTGCAACTCCTCCGAATTTGATTTCATAAGCAAACTTTGATACTGTTCCTCTTGTGCCTTTGTCCAATTCATTTCTATAAATGATTGTGAGGTCTTCGCGCAGATCCTGGAGAGAAACCATTAATCACATCCTGCCAATCTGCAAAATACTCATTTGATCTGCTGCCTGCTTTCCTGCACCCTCGTCGCCCCTCCATCCACGCAGCGACATCCCGTCTAATACCATCTGCCTTCATTTTGACAACAAGCATCTTTGGCACCTTCTCAAATGTCAACTGAAAATCGATGTATGTGCCATGCTTTTATCCAAATGCCCCTGCCACTTTTTCAAAAAAAATTGAATTAATTTAGTGAAACACAACCTGCTCTTCACACATCCAGGGTGGCTGTTCGTGATTGATCCGTGCCTTGATTTAATTCTATATTATGGATCCTACCACAACTAAGATAAGTCCAATTGGTTTGTATCCCTTATCCTTTTCTCCTTTCTTGAACAGTAGTATAAACTATTTTATATTCATCATTGTCCATTTGTATAACCTCAAGAATTACAGGTAACCTGTAACACCAATATGTCTTTCCCAGTGCACCTCACTATTCTTGGTTGAGGTTTTTTACTTTTTAAATAAGACTTTTCCTTTTTGATACTTACCACCAGTAGCAGCTCTTCCACATCCTCAGGAGATACTCCTGCATTCCTACTATTCCTTTCCGCCATAAAAACAGAAGCAAAGTACTTGCTAAGTATCTTGGCCATTCCCTTATTGTCAGCTTGACCTCCTTTTAGGCTCTAAAGTGGTCCTACCCACCAGTCTTATTTCATATTCTTGCTTAAAAAAAATGAGCCATTTGATTAGTCAGTTTTGTGGTATTTTCTGATTTGTGAATGGTTATTATTTGGTTATTTTGTGGTGTTGTTGGGTACCTGTCTCGTGATTGGCATTGTTACTTCTGTTTAGTCAATGGGATATTTGAGCCAATCAGCTTAACTTAATAGCTTCTTTGTGTAAATCATAATTTTTTGCTCGATTGCAACAACAACTTGTATTTATAAAGCGCCGTTAACGTAGTAAAACAGCCCAAGGCACTTTCCAGGAGTGTTATAAGACAAAAGTGTGATTGCGAGCCACATAAGGAGATATTAGGGCAGAAGAGGTAGGTTTTAAGGAGCGTCTTAAATAAGAAAGAGAGGTAGAGAGACTGAAAAGTTTAGGGAGGGAGTTCCAGAGCTTAGGGCCTAGGAAACAGAGAGTGATTATAATCAGGGATGCTCAAGAGAGCAGAAACATATAGAAACATAGAAAATAGGTGCAGGAGTAGGCCATTCGGCCCTTCGAGCCTGCACCACCATTCAATAAGATCATGGCTGATCATTCACCTCAGTACCCCTTTCCTGCTTTCTCTCCATACCCCTTGATCCCTTTAGCCGTAAGGGCCATATCTAAAACTCCCTCTTCAATATATCCAACGAATTGGCATCAACAATTCTCTGCAGTTGAGAATTCCACAGGTTAACAACTCTCTGAGTGAAGAAGTCTCTCCTAAACCCCCTTATCCTTAGACTGTGTCCCCTTGTTCTGGACTTCCCCAACATCGGGAACATTCTTCCTGCATCTAACCTGTCCAGTCCCGTCAGAATTTTATATGTTTCTATGAGATCCCCTCTCATCCTTCAAATCCAGTGAATACAGGCCCAGTCGATCCAGTCTCTCCTCATATGTCAGTCCTGCATTCCGGGAATAAGTCTGGTGAACCTTCGCTGCACTCCCTCAATAGCAAGAACGTCCTTCCTCAGATTCGGAGACCAAAACTGAACACAATATTCCAGGTGAGGCCTCACCAAGGCCCTGTACAACTGCAGTAACACCTCCCTGCTCCTATACTCAAAACCCCTAGCTATGAAGCCAACATGCCATTTGCCTTCTTCACCGCCTGCTGTATCTGCATGCCAACTTTTAATGACTGATGTACCATGACACCCAGGTCTCGTTGCACTTCCCCTTTTCCTAATCCTTAAGTGCAATCCAAGTATCTTTTAAATGTGGTGAGGCTTTCTGCCTCCACCACCTTTCAGGCAGTGAGTTCCAGAGCCCCCGGCTCCCCTCCCCCACCCTCTGAGTGAAGAAATTTCCTCTCATATCTCCTCTAAACCTCCCCCCCAATTACTTTAAATCTATGCCCCCTGATTGTTGACCCCTCTGCCAAAGGAAACAGGTCCTTCCTATTCATTCTATCCGGGCTCCTCATAATTTGATACATCTCAATCAGGTCTCCCCCTAGCCTCCTCTGTCCAAAGAAAACAGACCTTGCATCTCCAATCTTTCCTCATAGCCAAAATTCTCCAGTCCAGGCAACATTCTTGTAAATTTCCTCTGCACCCTTTCCAGTGCAATCACATCTGTTTTGTAATGTGGTGATCAGAACTGCACACAGTACTCCAGCTGTGGCCTAACTAATGTTTTATACAGTTCAAGCATAACCTTCTTGCTCTTGTATTCCATGCCTCAACTAATAAAGGCAAGTACTCCATATGCCTTCTTAACCACCTTATCTACCTGGCCTACTACCTTCATGGATCTATGGACCTGCACTCCAAGGTCCCTTTGCTCCACTACACTTTTCGTGGCATACCATTTATTGTGTATTCCCTTGCCTTGTTAGATCTCCCCAAATGCATTGCCTCCCACTTATCCGGATTGAATTCCATTTGCCACTGTTCTGCCCACCTGACCAGTACATTGATATCTTCCTGCAGTCCGCAGCTTTCTTCTTCATTAGCAACCACACAGCCTATTTTAGTGTCATCTGCAAACTTCTTAATCATACCCCCAACATTTAAATCCAAGTCATTGATATATACCACAAAAAGCAAGGGACCCAGCACTGAGCCCTGCGGAACCCCACTGGATACAGCCTTCCAGTCACAAAAACACCTATCAACCATTACCGTTTGCTTCCTGCCTCCGAGCCAATTTTGGATCCAACTTGTCACTTTGCCCTGAATCCCATGGGCATGTCTGCCATGTGGGACCTTATCAAAAGCTTTGCTAAAATCCATTTAGCGCAGACATCTCGGGTGGTGAGGTGGGGGGGTGGAGGTTGTGGGGCTGGAGGAGATTATAGAGATAGGGAGGAGCAAGGCCATGGAGGGATTTGAAAACAAGGATGAAAATGTTGAAATCGAGGCGTTGCTTAACCGGGAGCCAATGTAGGTCAGCGAGCACAGGGATGATGGGTGAACGAGACATGGTGCGAGTTAGGACATGGGCTGCCGAGTTTTGGATGACCTCCGGTTTACGTAGGGTAGAATGTAAGAGGCTAGCTAACAGATATAGGTGAATGTTGAATCAAAATTGTTCAATTCAAAAATTATCTGATAATTCTGTTTTCTGTGCAAAACGTCCCACTTTGCTGTGTTACTTTTCATTGCTTGATTCAAATTATTGGAGCATTTTCATTTTTTATGGAGTCATATCAGGAGTTGATGATGCATTTGAGATGTGATACTTTTCAGTGGTATGATATGACATATGACACGAGATGCAAGATTTTTAATGATACAGATCTGCTATTCCCTAAAACACACAATGAATTAATATATACCCTGCAGATCAAACAGTGAAATACAAGATTATTTTTTAACCAAAGTGGAAGTCCAAAAATATTGCAGGATGCCAGCAGTGTTGAAAAGATTAGTAAAGAAGGAAAGAAAACACTTGCATTTATATAGCGTCTTTCATTAACGCCGGATGTCCCAAAGTGCTTTACAGCCAATGGAGTACTTTTGAAGTGAAGACACTGTTGTAATGTAGGACATGCGGTAGCTAATTTGTGCACAAGGTCCCACAAACAGCAATGAGATAATGAATATCTGGCTTCTTTCTAGTAATATTGGTTGAGGGATAAATGTTGCCCAATTTTTCAAAATAGTAACATGGGAACTTTTCACCCACCTGAGAGGTCAGACGGGGCCTCGGTTTAACATTTCATCTGACGTACAGCAGTTTTCCCTCACTACTGCATTGACGTATCAAGCTAGATTTTGTGCTCAAGTCCCTGTATCTTCAGACTCAGCGATGAGCGGGCTTCACACTGAGCTACAGCTGACACTAAGATCAATTAAATGGTGAGGCTGTTACATTCACATTTTGTAGGAGGGAGAGAAGGCTGAGGGAGGAAGAGTTCTGCAGCTTTGAGATGAACAATACCTCAGAAAAATATTTAACTATCAATTAGGAATAGTGAATATTTGTTAATTTGGAAAGTGAAAAAAAACAGGCTAATTTTGCATTATTGTCTGAATACAATTTAATATGCTTTTGAAAATAAGCTTTTTTGCAATCATGCATGGCCTTTGTTTTCTGAGGTTGTTTGGTGTTGAACAATTTTGCAAACCTTGCTGAAAAACTCCTGTGCCAAAGAGTATAAAGGCAGATGGATGCATTATTAACGACCAAAGTGATTTCAATTGTGAACTTAGCAAAACTTTACTGAATCCTTGAACAAATGTTACTGATACAAAATAGATTTTGGATTATTTTTGTTGTCTTTATTCCCTGAGCGTTAAGCATCGCTGGGAAGAGCGCAGAGAAGTATATCCGGTGGAGGTGATTGCACATCATTAACTTAAATGAACAGATAATCATGCAGATTCCGCAAACTATAAGCAGTGCTCTCCATGCAGTTTGTCTCTCTGTGCTCCACCCAACTAATATTTAATGTCAGGCTGTAAATAGGCCTCATTGTTTTAAAAAAATATTAAATGCACTCTTATCATAGAAATTTACGGCACAGAAGGAGGCTATTCGATCCATCGTGTCCGTGCCGGCGACAGAGCTATCCAGCCTAATCCCACTTTCCAGCTCTTGGTCCGTAGCCTTGTAGGTTATGGCACCTCAAGTGCATGTCCAAGTACTTTTTAAATGTGGTGAGGGTTTCTGCCTCTACCACCCTTTCAGGCAGTGAGTTCCAGATCCCCACCACCCTCTGGGTGAAAAATATTCCCCTCAAATCCCCTCTAAACCTTCGACCAATTACTTTAATTCTATGCCCCTGGTTGTTGACCGCACTGCAAAGGGAAATAGGTCCTTCCTATCCACTCTATCTAGGCCCCTCATAATTTTATACGCTTCAGTAAGATCTCCCCTAAGCCTCGTCTGCTCCAAAGAAAATAACCCCAGCCTATCCAATCTTTCGTCATAGCTAAAATGATCTCATGAGTCAGAATGCTGTGGGATTGAGCTTCGCAGCAGGATTTGATGATTATGATGCAGACTAACAGTCTGGGAATGCTGCATTGCAGGAGGTATCATTCCTTGAATGAAACATTAAACCAAGGCCCTGACCCTATTGCCTACCCACTGCCTATTCCAGTGGTTCAGATGAGCAGCAAATATCCCATAAGACACTATTCGAAGAGAGGGCGTTCTTCTAGTCAACATGCCTCAATCAACTAATACAAACTAAAAAAAAATGAACTGGTCCTTCATTTCATTGCTGTTTGTAGGACATTGCTGATGTTGAATAACAGTTATGTCATTGTGTTCCAAAGCTGATTCATTGTGAAATACTTTGGGAAGCTTTTGACTTGATGAGGTGCTGAATAAATGGAGGTGTTAGTTATTTTTTAAGAACACATATAAAATATTCAAAACAAACACCTGCTCTGACATTGATGTCACATTTGACTGACTTCCTTATCAAAAGTCGGGCAAGCAATTCTTTTCAAATCAGGGTGTCCTTTGCTTTCCCTCACGCACACCTCACAAAGATTCCAAATCAGTAAGAAAGACTTGGATTTATATAGCGCCTTTCACGACCACCAGACGTCTCAAAGCACTTCACAGCCAACGAGGTTCTTTTGGAATGTAGTCACTGTTGTAATGTGTGTAATGGACAGCCAACTTGCGCACAAGCAAGCTCCCAACAAACAGCAATGTGATAATGACCAGATAATCTGTTTTTGTTTTGTTGATTGAGGGATAAATATTGGTTAGAACATCGGGGATAACTCCCCTGCTCTTATTCAAATAATGCCATGGAATCTCGAGGGCGCAGACGGGGCCTCGGTTTAACATTGCAATCAAAAGACGGCACCTCCGACCGTGCAGCGTACCCTCAGCACTGCATTGGAGTGTCAGCCTCGATTTATCTGCTCAAGTCCCCGGAGTGGAACTTGATCCCACAACGTTCTGACTCAGAGAGGCGAGTGTGCTACCCACTGAGCCACAGCTGACACCTGTAGGTGAAGGTGAAGGTGAAGGACTGTTCTTGTCCCAGTAAAGAGCTTTCGAGCAACCCGATACCCGGCAACAGCCTCCTCCGCAAACACCTGTCATGCTACCATCCCTGACCAGTTTGTTCTGCAGCAAGCTGCTGCAGTGGAAATCTTTCTTTTTCTCTTTTTTTTGTTTGTTTTATTGCAAGGAAGCATGACCTATCTCAATTGCAATGCTTGTGCTCAACAATCCAATGATTTTGAAGTGAGTTCCTTCTGTGCACTTGACAATTTTCTGGTGGTGCTGGTTTAAAATATACTTTCTTTTTCTTCTTCGTTTTTATCTCTGGCAATCTAGTTTTATCTCGTGCAGCATTTGTTGTTCAATTGAAAGGCTATGAGCCTAAAATTAAATGGATTCCTTTCCTTCCACACAATTTTTGAAATTACTATTTCAAGAGTTAAATATCTGTAAAGCTCGAGTTACATAAGTTACATGCACATGAAAAAAAATGTTTTACGGGGAGTCCTGTTGTGCCAAAGATTGCAGTCTACTCGTTATATTTTTTTTGAGAACCACAATTTGGGCTTTGATTTGCATTGACTCTGATCTCCTGCTCTCAGTTGGAGCCATTTGCTGTGTGAGTCCTTTTTTTGTTTGCAGCTTTGGTGGAATAGGTTGCCGATACTTTCAATCTTTACAAGGCTCCTCCCCTGTCCTGACCCCACACAGTGCAGATGTTAGCTCCTCAGTTTTGCTGTTACCGACGGACAAAGACACCGCAGCCCCCAGCTCTGCTCGTTTCAGCTTCCGAACCTGCAAACGCGTCAACGCTGGCATACGCGGCTTTACTGTTGTTGCCCCATGCTGGCACTGTCACTCCGCGTATGCTGCAATCTACAAAGGCAGCTACAAAGCTTCTCTCAGTTTGATAGAGTACAGTCTACGCCAGTTAATGGGCACCCTGTTGACGGGCACCTGTTAATGGCAGCGTTTGTTTGAAGGCAAAACTTGCTCAGAAGTTTAATTCCCTGTGCATTCTAACAGAGAAAATAACTTATACGAACAGTTTAAGCAGAGGTTGCTACGTTGTAAGCAGAGTTTTCAAACAGAATGATAACTGCTTGAGTAGATTGAGTATAACTCTGTTACTGTCAATATGGTGAATCTAATTGTATTGTCAGCACTCGACCATTGCATATAATGAGGGTTTGTTCTTAGAAAAAAACTTTTGACAGATTTGAAATCCAATGAAGTGATTCGATCTAAAGCTTTATATCGTGAGACATACATGGGGGTTATTCCCACCCCCAAAAAATAAGTGACTGGAATTGAAAAGTCAACTTGACAGATATGACTGATTCCTAAGTATTGAAGGTCCACCGCTTTAGGTAGTGTTGAGGGGGTTGCCTCATCAGGGGAGAGCTGCAGCAGCCAAGTTCATGACACCGTGGGTGGCTCTGCTGCACAGGAGGGCAGGAAAAAGAGTGGGAGAGCTACAGTGGTAGGGGATTCTATTGTAAGGGGAATAGATAGACATTTCTGCGGCCACATTCAAGACTCCAGGATGGTATGTTGCCTCCCTGGTGCTAGGGTCAGGGTTGTCTCGGAGCGGCTGCAAGAAATTTTGAAGGGGGAGGGTGAACAGCCAGTTGTCATGGTGCATATGGGGACCAACGATATAGGTAAAAATGGGATGAGGTCCTACAAGGGGAATTTAGGGATGTAGGAGCTAAATTAAAAATTAGGACCTCAAAGATAGTAATCTCAGCATTGCTACCAGTGCCACGTGCTAGTCAGAATCGGAATCACAGGATATCTCAGAAGAATACGTGGCTTGAGGAGTGGTGCAGAAGGGAGGGATTCAAATTCCTGAGACATTGCAACCGGTTCTGGGGGAGGTGGGACCAGTACAAACCGAATAGTCTGCTCCTGGGCAGGACCGGAACCAATGTCTTAGGGGGAGTGTTTGCTACTGCTGTTGGGGAGGGGTTAAACTAATATGGCAGGGGGATGGGAACCTATGCAGGGAGACAGAGGGAAGTAGAATGGGGGCAGAAGCAAAAGATAGAAAGAAGAAAAGTAAAAGTGGAGGGCAGAGAAACCCAAGCCAAAAAGCAAAAGAGGCCACATTACAGCAAAATTCTAAAGGGGCAAAATGTGTTAAAAAGACAAGCCTGAAGGCTCTGTGCCTCAATGTGAGGAGTATTCGTAATAAGGTCAAGGAATTAACTGCGCAGATAGCTGTTAACGGATATGATGTAATTGGCATCACGGAGACATGGCTCCAGGGTGGCCAAGACTGAGAACTCAGCATCCAGGGTTATTTCAACATTCAGGAAGGATAGACAGAAAGGAAAAGGAGGTGGGGTGGCATTGCTGGTTAAAGAGGAAATTAACGCAATAGTAAGGAAGGACATAAGCTTGGATGATGTGGAATCGGTATGGGTGGAGCTGCGGAATACCAAAGGGCAGAAAACGCTAGTGGGAGTTGTGTACAGACCACCAAACAGTAGTAGTGAGGTTGTGGACAGCATCAAACAAGAAATTAGGGATGCGTGCAATAAGGTACAGCAGTTTCATGGGCGACTTTAATCTACATGTTGATTGGGCTAACCAAACTGGCAGCAATGTGGTGGAGGAGGATTTCCTGGAGTGTATTAGGGATGGTTTTTGAGACCAATATGTCGAGGAACCAACTCGAGGGCTGGCCATCCTAGACTGGGTGATGTGTAATGAGAAAGGACGAATTAGCAATCTTGTTGTGCGAGGCCCCTTGGGGAAGAGTGACCATAATATGGTCGAATTCTTTATTAAGCTGGAGAGTAACACAGTTAATTCAGAGACTACAGTCCTGAACTTAAGGAAAGGTAACTTCGAAGGTATGAGACGTGAATTGGCTAGAATCGACTGGCGAATGATACTTAAAGGGTTGACGGTGAATAGGCAATGGCAAACAGTTAAAGATCACATGGATGAACTTCAACAATTGTACATCCCTGTCTGGAGTTAAAATAAAACAGGGAAGGTGGCTAACAAGGGAAATTAAGAATAGTGTTAAATCTAAGGAAGAGGCATATAAACTAGCCAGAAAAAACAGCAAACCTGAGGACTGGGAGAATTTTATAATTCAGCAGAGTAGGACAAAGGGTTTAATTCGGAGGGAGAAAATAGAGTGTGAGAGGAAGCTTATTGGGAACATAAAAATTGACTGCAAAAGCTTCTATAGATATGTGAAGAGAAAAGGATTAGTGAAGATAAATGTAGGTCTCTTCCAGTCAGATTTAGGTGAATTTATAATGGGGAACAACTGGCAGACCAGTTGAACAAATACTTTGGTTCTATCTTCAAGAAGGAAGACACAAATAATCTTCTGGAAATACTAGGGGACCGAGGATCTAGTGAGAAGGACAAACTGAAGGAAATCCTTATTAGGCGGGAAATTGTGTTAGGGAAATTGATGGGATTGAAGGCCAATAAATCCACAGGGCCCAATAGTCTGCATCCCAGAGTACTTAAGGAAGTGGCCCTAGAAATAGTGGATGCATTGGTGATCATTTTCCAACAGTCTTATCGACTCTGGATCAGTTCCTATGGACTGCAGAGTAGCTAATGTAATACCACTTTTTAAAAAAGGAGGGAGAGAGAAAGCAGGTAATTATAGACTGGGTAGCCTGACATCAGTAGTGGGGAAAATGTTGGAATCGATTATTAAAGACGAAATAGCAGGGCATTTGGAAAGCAGTGACAGGAGCGATCCAAGTCAGCATGGATTTATGAAAGGGAAATCATGCTTGACAAATATTCTAGAATTTTTTGAGAATGTAACTTGAGGATGAGGACAAGGGAGAACCAGTGGATGTGGTGTATTTGGATTTTCAAAAGGCTTTTGACAAGGTCCCACACAAGAGATTGGTGTGCAAAATTAAAGCACATGGTATTGGGGGTAATGTACTGACGTGGATAGAGAACTGGTTGGCAGACAGGAAGCAGAGAGTTGGGATAAACGGGTCCTTTTCAGAATGGCAGGCAGTGACTAGTGGGGTGCAGCAGAGCTCAGTGCTGGGACCCCAGCTACTTACAATATACATTAATGATTTAAATGAAGGAATTGAGTGTAATATCTCCAAGTTTGCAAATGACACTAAGCTGGGTGGCGGTGTGAGCTGTGAGGAGGACGCTAAGAGGCTGCAGGGTGACTTGGACAGGTCAGGTGAGTGGGCAAATGCATGACAGATGCAGTTTAATGTGGATAAATGTGAGGTTATCCACTTTGGTGGCAAAAACACAAAGGCAGAATATTATCTGTATGGTGGCAGATTAGGAAAAGGGGAGGTACAACGAGACCTGGGTGTCATGGTACATCAGTCATTGAAATTTGGCATGCAGGTACAGCAGGCGGTGAAGAAGGCAAATGGTATGTTGGCCTTCATAGCTAGGGGATTTGAGTATAGGAGCAGGGAGGTCTTGCTGCAGTTGTACAGGGACTTAGTAAGGCCTCACCTGGAACATTGTGTTCAGTTTTGGTCTCCTAATGTGAGGAAGGATGTTCTTGCTATTGAGTGAGTGCAGCGAAGGTTCACCAGACTGATTCCCGGGATGGCAGGACTGACATATGAGGAGAGACTAGATCGACTGGGCCTGTATTCACTGGAGTTTAGAAGGATGAGAGGGGATCTCATCGAAACATATAAAATTCTGAAAGGGACTGGACAGGTTAGATGCAGGAAGAATGTTCCCGATGTTGGCGAAGTCCAGGACCAGTGGCCATAGTCTAAGGATAAGGGGTAAGCCATTTAGGACTGAGATGAGGAGAAACTTTTTCACTCAGAGAGTTGTTAACCTGTGGAATTCCCTACCGCAGAGAGGTATTGATGCCAGTTCATTGGATATATTCAAGTGGGAGTTAGATATGGCCCTTATGGCTAAAGAGATCAAGGTAGGGAGAGAAAGCAGGAAAGGGATTCTGAGCTGAATGATCAGCCATGATCTTATTGAATGTTGATGCAGGCTCGAATGGGCCGAATGGCCTACTCCTGCATCTATTTTCTATGTTTCTATGTTTCTATGTCCTTCTTTAGTAGCAGACTGGAAAAGACCACTGCAATCTATCTAATGTATCTAATGTTTGAGATGGGAATTAAATCTGAGGCATGTTTCAGGAATATTGTTGATAACAACAAGGATGTATTATTAATCCTCATAGTATTTCCGATAACTGCAAACATGCCAGTCTCCAGAATCTGGGCTCTGCTGTGCTTTCTGCTCCATGTTATATTATTAAACGGAGTAACTATTCGCATTCAATCTCCCTTCTGCTCATGCGTCTCCCTACGCATGCGCAGAAGCGAGAGTTCGGACAAATATCACCGACTCCGCCCCTCCCCAGCGCAATTCCCACTAACCCTATTCTGCGCAGGTGTCCTTCTCATTCCCCCACCTTCCAACCCCGACGCCCAATCTGAAACGGCTCCACACGTTGCCTCCACTGCCTCCGATCCATCAGCAGCCCCGAGACTCCAATCAGGCAGCGGGCGGCCAGGACCAGTTCGAGCGGCAGTTTGAGTAAAGAGTGTGGGAAGTGGGGAGAGAGAGAAGCGGGAGAGCGGGTCGGCGGGGAGAACGAGAGGCAGGGCGCCCACGAGCAGTTCGTTTCTCATTCAACGCCAATTTGAGTGAAGAGTCAAGCGGCACCGTTAAGCGCTCCATGAGGAGAGAGCTTGGGCGGCAGTGGGAGGAGAGAGAGCTTGTCGGGGGTGGGCTGTAGGGAGAGAGAGCACGGCACATGGCGGGGGGGGGGGAAGAGAGAGCATCGGCGGGGGAGGAGAGAGAACGTGGCAGGGGGAGAGAGAACGTGCGGGGGGGCGCGTGAAGAGGGAGAGCTTGGGGAGGGGAAAGAGAGAGCATATGGGAGGAGAGCTTGGGAGGGGTGGGGTGAGAGAGAGCTTACGGTGGGGGGTGGGGAGAAAGAGAGCTTGGGGGGGCAGCGAGAGCTGGGGGGTGTGGGGGAAGAGAGAGCTTGCGTGGGAAGAAGCAAAAGAGAGACACAGGTGGAGAGGGGGGGGATCAGAGGGGGGAACTCAGAGAAAACGGAGCATGTTCTTCCAACCCCCTGGCGCGTGCAAGCTCGGTGTATGCGTTACAAGGGACATCATTGAGGTGAATGAAATCCAGTAGTCCCAACATTGTCACTATTCACTTCATACCCAATAAACATGTTCACAATCTGCAGACAATGCCCCATCTAGGGCAGGTGCGGCGGGGGGGGGTGAGGTAAGGGCCTGCGCTTCGGTAAGGGATTTCGGCTGTGGGAGGCAGTACATGTGCTGCGGTAAGGGTCTTCAGTTGGCGGAGGCAGCACTTGCGCTGGGGTAAGAGACATCGGCTGGAATTGGTGGCTTTTGGGAGATCTATCCACTGTGGCTTCTGAAGTCAAAATGGATCGTATTACAAATTTGAAAGTCAGTCAGAACTTGTGTCGGGCAGTTCCAGTTATGCATTCCAGAGGAACTTCAGGGTGTGGCTTATCCTCCAAGGGGACCAATCAGCAGTAGGTCACATGAAAATAGAGAGCCAATTAGAGAAACGGCTGCCTTTCAGTTCGTACAAATAGACGCATCCATTATTAAACTGAGTTGTTTTTTATTAAATCTTGACACAAATGGGCTGCCAAATAGAACACACACTGGGGACTGGTAGTTTGTCGAAAGCAAACCAGAAAATATCTTTTGATTGACTCCACATTTTTATTACTGAGAAATCTCCGTGAGGGGCCAAGGCTACTTTTGCAAGTTTGTAAAGAGTAGAAGAGAAGACGAAATAAATCAGAAGGTTGTGACGAACTTGGGTTGTAAAGGCCTGAAGATTGTAGTGCAGACATGTATTATTTGAAGATTGACTAATAAGAGTGCTTCGATGAGCACAAGAAATGAGAGAGGCAATGAGTTTGATGACCGCGGGTGATGATATGTGATGCTGGCAATCGACCAAGCAGCAAAGAATAGCATAGCTATGTGATGAGATGGAATAGGCAGATGTAATCTCAGGAGATGATAGCAGCAATAAAGAAGTGTACTGGTTACCAACATCGATAAGGCACATTGGTCTCACAAATGTGTGGGACAGGCTAGATGGACCAGAGAGTCTCTACCTGTCGGTCATTGTTCGTATGTTCGTATACAGATCGAGACGATTGCTAGGGGAGCAAATCACTCAGGAAAGCAAGGAGGTCTTTAGGGCCCAAGTTTCGGCTCAAGTTGCTCCTATTATTTTTGAGCAACTAGTTTACTATGGAGTATTTTAGAAATCACAATTCTCGGCATTTAATTTGTTCCAATTCTGGTTAGTTAGAATAGTTTTGTATTAGTACAGTTTTTTCTTCAAAAGGGGGCTTTATCAGCCACTAACGCCTGTTTTGCAAGTTTAGGCAGCGAAAAGTTACTCCAAACTAACTTAGAACGGAGTAAGTGTCGATTTTTGTACGCTCAGAAAAACCTTGCCTACACTTTATAAGTTAGGCGCAGGCAGCAAGAGTTGGGGGGAAGGGAAGTTCGGGGATTTTACAAAGCATTAAACATTTCACTTTTACCAATAAAGAGCCATCATCAATAATAAATGAGAAATAAATCAATAAACTAACCAATACATAAATCAATCAAAAAAATAAAAAATTAAAAAATAAAAAATAAAAAAATAAAAAAATCAATCAATAAATAAAAAATTAAAAGTTTCTACTCACCTACTGCAGCACCAGGAGCCCTCCAACAGCCTGCCGAAGAGTTGGTCACGTGGGCCCCGTCACTGAAGAGGTGCTCGGGCGGGCGGGCCCCATCGCCGGAGTGTCAGGAGCTGCTCAGGCAAGGCCCACTACCGAAGAGGTGCTGGTCGGGCAGGCCCCACTGCTGAAGAGGTGCTCGGGCAGGGCTCACAACCGAAGAGGTGCTGGTCGGGCGGGCCCCACTGCTGAAGAGGTGCAGTTTGGGCGGGGCCCGCCACTGGGGAGGAGTTTGGCCGGGCCCCGCCACCGGGGAGGAGTTTGGGCGGGCACCTCCGTCGAAGAGCTGCTGGTCAGGCGGACCCCACCACCGAGGAGGTGTTCGGGTGGGGCCCGCCACTGAAGAGCTGCTGGTCGGGCGGGCCCTATCGCCGAGGAGGTAAGGGCAGGCTGGCCACTCGGCCCGGGATAGAGTCGCCCGGAGACAGGACGCGCTGGGAGGGCCAGGAACTGCGCACGCGCGCAGCTGCCGGCACTCTTTTTGGCGCAGGGCTGTAGACCCCCCCCCCCGCAGCTTGTGTTGCACTGTGTTGACTGTGAAACAGGCCTGCTGGATTCAGAGAATCGTGAGGTAAGTTCGGGCCTCTTGGAGTGCGCCGTTCTGGGAGGACATCCAAAACTTGGGCCCATAGTTTTGAGATCTTGGGAAATTATGAGTAATAGGGGACAGTGAGGAGGCATTGAGGTTTCCTTGCTGTAAACACTCAACCCTTAATATGTATATCTAATACAGTCGCCATCGTGTTTTTTTGATTTGCATCAACTCTGGTTCTCAGTTTGTGTCATTTGCTGCAGGTACTTATTGTTTCCTAAATTTTGTTTCGCTCAGGGCAGCCTATTTTCTGGAAAGGGTCCTTCAACAGGCATTAGGCCCTTCATTAATATATTCAAGGGGGTTTAACTCCTGTTAGAGGCGGCCGGCCGGGCCACCTAAAAAAATGAATTTAGCAGTGGGACCAACTCATACAGACACAGGCCATCCCACTGCTAAATTATTATGCTTTGTATGTGTTTTATGCCCGAAAAAAAGGTACAACACATACAAATAACTGCCCCCATATAGCACATTCAATTTTATAGATTCAGGGGCTGAAGTTGCCCCGTGTCCAGTCTGGGGGCGGTAACCTTGTGCACCCGCATCAGTTAACGCCCGCGACAGGAGGCCTGCGCCTGGCGTGGAATTACCCTTTGCGCCCTCAAATGAGGCGGGGCACTGTCTCAGGCATTCCACCTTTTTGGAGGGTTGCTCCCAAGGCGTCAGCGTGGCACTGAGGTCAGCACCGCGCTGAACAGGTCAGTGCTACGCGGCTGCTCCACATAGCGCTGACGCGCCACAAGGCCCCTCCCCCTCATTTAAAGGGGAGCGCTGTTGCTGACTCTGCATGGCCCTTTGGTGGCCACCAGAGACATCCCGACGGTGCCAGCGATCCGGCAGGCAAAGATGAGCGCTGGGCTGCATGATGGCGGCCCGGTTGAGACGAGCGCCACCATTGGCACGCCGATGGAAATGTCACCCAACAAAAAACAAAATGGCGGCCCGGGGCACACCCGCTAAGTTCCAAATATACAGTACGATATAACAACTGGATCAATCTGATGCTCAAAGGATTTTTTTCCTTAATGAAGGATGTTTTTGGTAGATTTTGGTCAATGGGCAGTACTTCATGATGTCAAAGGAGGAGCAGGTTTATCCAAAATGACTGCTTTTGTCAGCTCAAATCATAAGCATAAAACGCAGCCGACCGAGGTAGCTGAGACACCGATTCTTCTCATTATTCGTCTCATTATTTTAGAGTATTGCAGAATAAGGTAGAATGCACTTTCTCTTTAAAGCCCATGGGGATTTGCACAAATATTCTTCGAAGGCGATAAATGATATTAAGAACCGATATACATGTGTGTATGTTCTCGTGTAAAGCGTTCCCTTATTTTTGCTGTGGTTTACAAACTTCCTTTTTTGTTCTGTTTTGTTTTGTGATTGGTGTGAAGGGGAGGTAAACAGTGGCACCTTTCCCCATTTCCTTCCAACCCCATTCCTTTTCCTTCACCCAGAACATAATCAGTGGGTAGGTTGCAGAACGAGAATAACAAGATGAAGATTGCTGCCATATCAGTACACTTTCAAGTCTTTTTTTTGCCTTTCCCTGTTCCTCCCGCACCTTGATTTTTGCTAATTTACAATATTGACTGCTTGATCGGACGGTAACACTTAATATTTTGTTCTTGCTCAGAACACTACAGCTGCAACACAGAATAAGGCTCAAGTGCTTTGCTGTAACCCCTAACTTCTGTAATGAGACAAAAACAATATGTACTCAGGATAGCACTAACCATTGTTTATGAATTATTTTGGAACAGTCTGTACTGTCACCACCCAAACACAAAAATGGTGCAGCTGCACAGTAAGCTGTGAATAAAATGGCCAGTTGCAAATATTGAGGATTTTTTTTTGCACAATTATGAAATCACTTCAGAGAATTAAAAGGGAAGAAAGACTTGCATTTACATAGCTCCTTTTACAACCACCAGATGTCTCAAAACCCTTTACAGCCAATGAAGTACTTTTGGAGTGTAGTCACGGTTGTAATGTGGGAAACACGGCAGCCAACTTGCGCACAGCAAACTCCCACAAACAGCAATGTGATAATCACCAGATAATCTGATTTTTTGTTATGTCGATTGAGGGATAAATATTGGCCAGGACACCAGTGATAACTTCCCTGCTCTTCTTCGATATTGTGTCATGAGATTTTTTTTCTGAGAAAGCAGGCAGGGCCTCGGTTTAACATCTCATCCAAAAGACGGCACCTCCGACAGTGCAGCAATCTCTCAGCTCTGCACTATCTCTCAGCTCTGCACTAGAGTGTCAGCCTAGCTTTTTTTTTTAATGTGCTCATGTGCTACCCACTGAGCCATTGGCTGACATTGGTATGCAAAGATAGCTTCATAATGAATGACAAAGTAATGCAGTACTGAGAGCGTTTCTGCAGAAGCCTAGCCATCTGGTGGAAGGGACAGACTCTCTCCCACCTTGACAGATCAAAACTATTTGTTCAACTAGATGTTCATTCATCTCACACAGAAGAAGCAAACTTGTCGCGAAAGCTAGCAGAAGTGGTGCTTAAGAATCTGCATGGTAAGATTGTCTTTGTTCAGTTGTTGCTTCCAATCTTAGTGAGCGGTCTCAATAATGAACAATCCCAATTCCCGAATCACCAAACCGGCTGACCTTGACTTCAACACAATCCCTTGATGTGCACTTCTGCCTGAAGGACTTTGTGAAATAACCTAGCAGAAATTCTTTCAACTCTTTCTTTTTAAGTTTTTAGTGAAAGCAGTGTCCTTTATAGGATCCTATATTGTGGATTCAATCAGCTTTATTGGGTTCACCTACCGTCAAGTGTTGCTGATTGACCCTTCAAGGCAGCTGTAACCTAGTTGACACGTATTCAGTGGCAATCTATTCATTGTTCTCTGCTTCCAAAAACCGAAATGAAAGCTGCACAGCAGAACAATTGTGCTGGTTCAAAATATATTATTTAGCCTTTTCAGCGATAGCATGAAGGATAGTACAACTTTGGAACAATATCTATTGTGACGAGGTTGAAGTTTTCCTAGGGAAGGAAAATTGCACCAAAGTCCAGTTTGTGCACTCAAAGTACAGGGGGCCAAAATTCAGCCCCCGATGAGGCCCATTACTGACGGAAAGCGGCGGACACACGGTGGTGTCGAATAGCCGCCAATTTGTAGTCGAATAGCCGCCGCTCGCGAAATTCTCCCCGGTGGTTTTTCCTGCGGTCGCCACTTACGCCCCGCTACTGCTGAACCCTCATAAGCGCATCATCAAAGCGCGCACTGCCGATCTCCCGCCCCGCAAGCAAAATTCACCTAAAAAAAAACTTCCGGCCACAGCTCGGTGCCCCCAACAGTTTTTTCTGTTGGTGCACTGTGCTTGCAGTGTGTGTAAAATGGCGGTGCGGCCTCCGTTAAAGGGGAGGGCGCACTGTCGCGGCCACCACCTTTTTTTTGTCGGCCGACTGCCAAGTCGGCCCGATAATTATGCCCCCAAGTTCGACCGGGCCACCAGCAAGCAGCCTGGCACCCCCTCTAGGGTGCCAGGCCGCTGGCCTTACCAAAACTCTCCCTGGTGGCCCAGTGGACTGAAATTAAAGAGCTGCAGAGCTCGTAGAGGCTCTCCCCTTTAACTGAAGATGTTGGGGAAATCCAGAACCAGGGGTCACAGTCTAAGGATAAGGGGTAAGCCATTTAGGACCGAGATGAGGAGAAACTTCTTCACCCAGAGAGTGGTGAACCTGTGGAATTTTCTACCACAGAAAGTTGTTGAGGCCAATTCACTAAATATATTCAAAAAGGAGTTAGATGAAGTCCTTACTACTAGGGGGATCAAGGGGTATGGCGAGAAAGCAGGAATGGGGTACTGAAGTTGCATATTCAGCCATGAACTCATTGAATGGTGGTGCAGACTAGAAGGGCCGAATGGCCTACTCCTGCACCTATTTTCTATGTTCCTATATTTCTATGATGCGCCAGCGTGATGACATCACCAGCCCGGCACTGATGACTGACAGGGGCGGAGAGACCGTCCCGCCTCCACTTACACCCCCATTATGACGGACACTCTGCTCCTGTCCTCACATCCACCCCAATTATGGTCAACTTCCACCCCGCTCGAAAGAAAACAACAGAGTTGAGTTTCACAAGATGGACCGCCGCATCCATTGCAGTGACCAAAACACAAGAAAAACGGTAGGTGCGACCCGTTTCTGGCGGGTGTGAATTTTGGCCCCCCCAGGGCTCTGCCATTTTACCCCCAGATTCTGACGAGTCAGGGATCTAGAATTCAGGCATTAGTGAAAAGAATATTTGATTAAAATACATGGTTCTTCACCATTTCATGATGACAAATAATGAGCGACAGCAGCTTTAACTTGCTTGATAGCTATATAAAATGATCAGAGATGCTTACAGTTCTATTTTCTAACTCAGATATAATGCTGCAGATATCAATGTGAGCTGTAGTCCAGTGGGATTGAAATCATTGGCTCACTTCTAATTGTAAAATGTCATTATTGTATCACATAAGCATGCAGTTGTATGAGAATTACCAGTTTGGGAGTGAAGGAATATGGGACAATAATTCAACTCAAAACATCAGGAGGCCCATAATGCAACCACCCTCCAACTTGCCCTTTGGCCTTGCGAGTTACAGCTCATCAGAATCCTTAATGTGAAATATTTCCCTCTGTACTGCTGCTCCTTGTCAGCAGTTCCGTACCTGCACAATTGCAAGCTCAGAGAACTGGTTCATTTTGACTGGAGTGTTGGCAGTGATGCTCAAAAGCAGCTACACGTGCCTAATGGTGTGGACAGAGGATCTAGTTGGCTACAGTTCGAGCAGAGCCGCTGTAATGAATATTGATGAAATGGTTTACAGTGTTAAATACTTAACTTTTAATTGATTTTGAATGTTAACCTGCTTTTGCAATTATTGTATTGGACTGCAAAGCTTCACAGTAAAAGGAATTGTTTCTCTCAATTAATGGAGTCCCCTCGACTCACTCTGATATAAATCCGTTAAGTGTATGAAAGGCACAGCACTCATACTTTATTTATGTCGTTTCACAGAAACAAACAGCTGTAAATGTCAGAAACATTAAATTCTCAGAGGTATTAATTTAACAAACTCCTCAGTTCTCTTGGCTGGTGAACTGACACTTGCTTTTTAAAATGTTTTTCAATGTTTGCCTGCAGTTCGTTCTGCTTCGATATATTTGCGCGCTATTTGGTGCAGTAAAATACAATAGTAAAAGTTATTATTTTTTTCAAATGAAATTGGCAGTTCTGTAGAAAATAATGAAGTTTATGCTGACTGTTTCATATTCATGAAACATGAAGCCAGTTGATAATGATCACCTTTGGGATTGACGTCAGGTGGGCTTTATAGACAGGTAGTCTCTTAAACCAGGTTGAAAATCTGGTTTGATAGCATTCAGAACAACATTAACTTACCATTATCAATGGGTGGTCTCGCTGCACAGGTGGTCTTAAAGGGATGGTGTCAGGATGATAAAGTGTCTTCAAGCAGGTTTCTCCACAGAGGAGGCAACCATCCATTGCTTCATTCTAACATGTAGGCTGCTCAAGGACTGTCGCTGGAACACACAGTCCACCACAGTGATACTCTCCCTTTTTTCTGTTTATGATCATTGCATTCAAAGTGTAAAGAAAGTCCAGAACGAATACTTTCGATTCTGAGTGGCCCTTCATTTCGTATTTAAAATATAGTCAAATCTTTATCTGAATAACGACTCGGAAGATTGTTCTCATCGGTGCCGTGACGTCACGAACAGCAATGAGACCGGAGGAGCTCCATTTAATGCGATGTGGGTTAAAACGTCAGACTCTGGCTCTACCACTGTCTGACAATGCAGATTGTCCACCCAGCAACCTTCTTTCATGTCGGGGTTGGGTGGTTTCAGATCAGCTCCCAGGCTGCTGCAAAATGACTGCAACAATTGCTGAGTGTGGGGCCAGTCTGGATGCCTCCCGTTTGGTAGTGTGACAAGGGGCTCAAATTTCCCCAGGAGTTGCTCCGTTTTTTTTTGGAGCCACTTGATTTTTCTGGAGTATTTTTTTAGTTGTAATTCTGGCCATTTAATTTGCACCAGTGTAAGTAAGTTAGTTAGGTTTTTTTTAGTTTAGTTTTTTTTTTCAAAAGGGTGCATTACCAGCCACTTATGCTTGTTTTTGGCCATTTAAGCAAGTTGAGCCAGCTAAAAGTTACTCCAAACTAATTTAGGCCAGCGTAAATGGGCACTCTTGTATGTTAAGTCACCGCAAGGTTTTTCTGAAGAAATCAGCGCAGGCAGCCAGAGATAAGAGGGGGAAGGGGACCTTGCAAAGCACTAAACACCTTCACAACAACATTAAAGAAGCATAAATATGCTTAAAGCACGAAGCACTAAACAAAGCAGTACATTTACACCAAGCACTAAACAAAGCACAAAAAGTAATAAACAATTAATTGACAAATAAAAAATAGAAGGAACCCTGCACCTAAAGCACCAAGACCAAAGTAATAAGCAATCAATCAGTAAATGACAAATAAAAAATAGAAGTCTTACCTTAGGGAACGCAGCGGGCCGCCGATGAGGGAGCCCATTCGGCCAGGGCTCGGGACTGCGTGCTTCGGGCCCCTCCCACACAGCTTGCAGCGCGCACTCACAGATTCGGCTTACCAGGAGCTACTGCACATGCGCACAGACACTAGCGCGCATATGCAGATGTCCTGGCACTGTTTTCAGTGCCGGGGCCTGGCTCCGCCCCCAATCCACTGGGCCACACTATGCCATCACCGAGGAGAGGCTGGGGAGCGGCCAGAATCGAGAGGAAGATTTTCGGCGGACAAAAGCAGTGTACCTCAGGTGAGGGTGGCAGAAAAAGGGATTGGGGAAATCTGAGCCCAAAAGACCTAGAAATATAGGCATGAAACAGGTCCACAAGGACAAATTTCAGGAGGCAACCTCCCATGCCTGAACAGTGTTGGAAACCTGTCTGATGCCATGTATGGATTTGGGGCCCTGTAGAGATATAGACATAGACATAGACATAGAAAATAGGTGCAGGAGTAGGCGATTCAGCCCTTCGAGCCTGCACCACAATTCAATAAGATTATGGTTGATCATTCCCTCAGTACCCCTTTCCTGCTTTCTCTCCATACCCCTTGATCCCCTTAGCCGTAAGGGCCATATCTAACTCCCTCTTGAATACATCCAATGAACTGGCATCAGCAACTCTCTGTGGCAGGGAATTCCACAGGTTAACAACTCTCTGAGTGAAGAGGTTTCTCCTCATCTCAGTCCTAAATGGCCTAGCCCTTATCCTAAGATTGTGTCCCCTGGTTCTGGACTTCCCTAACATCGGGAACAATCTACCCGCATCTAACCTGTCCCATCCCGTCAGAATCTTGTATGTTTCTATGAGATCCCCTCTCATCCTTCTAAACTCCAATGTATAAAGGCCCAGTTGATCCAGTCTCTCCTCATATGTCAGTCCAGCCATCCCAGGAATCAGTCTGGTGAACCTTCGCTGCACTCCCTCAATAGCAAGAATGTCCTTTCTCAGATTAGGAGACCAAAACTGAACACAATATTCCAGGTGAGGCCTCACCAAGACCCTGTACAACTGCAGTAAGACCTCCTTGCTCCGATACTCAAACCCCTAGCTATGAAGGCCAACATACCATTTGCCTTCTTCACCACCTGCTGTACATGTATACAAACTTTCAATGACTGATGAACTATGACAACCAGGTCTCGTTGCACCTCCTCTTTTCCTAATCTGCTACCATCCAGATAATATTCTGCCTTCGCGCTTTTGTCACCAAAGTGGATAACCTCACATTTATCCACATTATACTGCATCTGCCATGCATTTGCCCACTCACCTAACCTGTCCAAGTCACCCTGCAGCCTCTTAGCATCCTCCTCACAGCTCACACCACCACCCAGTTTAGTGTCATCTGCAAACTTGGAAATATTACACTCAATTCCTTCATCCAAATCATTGATGTATATTGTAAAGAGCTGGGGTCCCAGCACTGAGCCCTGCGGCACTCCACTAGTCACTGCCTGCCATTCTGAAAAGGACCCGTATATCCCGACTCTCTGCTTCCTGTCTGCCAACCAGTTCTCTATCCACGTCAGTACCTTACCCCCAATATGATGTGCTTTGATTTTGCACACCAATCTCTTGTGTGGGAGCTTGTCAAAACTCTTTTGAAAGTCCAAATACATCACATCCACTGGTTTTCCCTTGTCCACTCTACTCGTTACATCCTCAAAAAATTCCAAAAGATTTGTCAAGCATGATTTCCCCTTCATAAATCCATGCTGACTTGGACCGATCCTGTCACTGCTTTCCAAATGCGCTGCTATTTCATCCTTAATAATTGTTTCCAACATTTTCCCCACCACTGATGTCAGACTAACCTATCTATAATTACCCGCTTTCTCTCTCCCTCCCTTTTTAAAAAATGGTGTTACTATAGCTACTCTCCAGTCCATAGGAACTGATCCAGAGTCGATAGACTGTTGGAAAATGATCACCAATGCATCCACTATTTCTCGGGCCACTTCCTTAAGTACTCTAGGATGCAGACTATCAGGCCCCAGGGATTTATCAGCCTTCAATCCCATCAATTTCCCTAACACAATTTCCCGCCTAAAAGGATTTCCTTCAGTTCCTCCTCCTCCCGAGACCCTCGGTCCCCGAGTACTTCCGGAAGGTTATTTGTGTCTTCCTTCGTGAAGACAGAACCAAAGTATTTGTTCAACTGGTCTGCCATTTCTTTGTTTCCCATTATAAATTCACCTGAATCCAACTGCAAGGGACCTACGTTTGTCTTCACTAATCTTTTTCTCTTCACATATCTATAGAAGCTTTTGCAGTCAGTTTTTATGTTCCCGGCAAGCTGCTTCTCGTACTCTATTTTCCCGCTCTTAATTAAACCCTTTGTCCTCCTCTGCTGAATTCTAAACTTCTCCCAGTCCTCAGGTTTGCTGCTTTTTCTGGCCAATTTATCTGACTCTTCCTTGGATTTAACACTATCCTTAATTTCCCTTGTTAGCCACGGTTGAGATGTCCCGATCGGCTGCCTAAAACGCAGTAGACCACTTGATTATGCTAATAAAGGGGATAATGCCTGTTTTAATACCAGAAATTGATTAACTCTCAGTATAGGGCTGGCTGTGTTCAGGATAACCTGGTCTATATGTGGTCTAACCAACCGCTGGTGGTCACCATCAAGAAGTTAAGTTCTTTTAAAAATACTTCCGTCAGTATGGAGCAGGAAAAGCAGTAGTGTTCCACATTACAACCACAGGCCGCCATGATTGCCGAGTTGCCTCTGGGGCTGTGAATGGTGGCCACAATTCGCCAGTGCTCCTGAACGCTCAGCAAGGCTGGGTTCCAGCACTCTCCCCACCTTAACTATATCGCACTCATCTCAGATGTGACATCTAACCACCTACCCCTTTGGGACTTGTTCTCCATATCTGCTGCTTTCCTGATCCAATGTTCCTTCTTGCTGTCTTCACTTTGTCTTTGAATGTCAGTGTGTGCCTCCTCGTCTTGGATTACTTAAATATCTACCAAAACTCACTTTTCTCGATCTCATCCAATTTCTCCACTTCTGCAATTAATCCTTCCATCCATCCATCTATCTGTCTCTTCCTTCCTTTTGTCCTTCCTTCGCCTTTCATCACCTCAGTATGTCTCAAAGTGCTTTACAGCCAATGAGGTACTTTTGAAGTGTAGTCACTTGTGATGTAGGCTACAATTTGCACACAGCAAGATTCCACAAACAGTAATGTGATAATGACCAGGTAGTGACGTTGGTTGAGGGATAAATATGGGTAGAAAACTGGGAAGAACTCTCCTGCTCTTCTTCAAAATAGAACTGGGAGATCTTTGACACCCATCTGAGAGGGCAGACGGGACCCCAATTCATTGTCACATCTGAAAGACTCTATATTATTATGAGGCACATCTACTTATAAAAGTCAGAAATATTTCTGTGTAACAGATCTAGCCCACATGTTTCCTTTCTTGTAAATTTTTTTCGCTACAAGCCCTTTTATGCCAATTTTAACAATTTGAGCATTTCAGCACCGATGTGGGCTCCGAAGAGCACGGAAGAACAAGTCTCTAATGAAATGAAAGAATGTGAACCAGCTGACAGGCTAGACACCAGGAAGCATCAGGCTCAATTTCTCCTCTGCATTTCATAAATATTATTTCTCTACCATTTCAGCACAGAAGGGGATAATTGAAAATGATTATTTTTTACTTTTAAAATGAAGTATTATTGCTGGATTCTTTTTTGGGTTTGCACATGCCCATTACATTTAACATTGGCAGTTGTCACTGTGGTGACTCTTCAACATCTGCTCTGATATTGATGTCTCTTTGTTCTTGTGAAGCAAGTAAGAACTATGTAAGCTGTGCAATGCTGAGCGCAGAACTTGGTTTCGAGTGACTTTTTCATGGGAGTGCCAATTCTGCTTATAGGGACTGAGGAAGTAATAGTAACAGACTATCTTCGGCTGTGGAATAATCTGCGGAAAAGCTAAACTCAAAACAAACATTTCTCCAGTTCATAGAATAGTTGGAACACGGTCTTTCCTCAACTCATTGTCAGGTATTGGTGTTCTTTGACAAATTGAGGGATAAAGGTCACTCTTGCTTGTAATTACATGACAGCCAGTGTGTCTGTATAGGAGTTATTCAATGTATCCATAAAATGGATGCAAGTCATTTTGCTGTGAGGCGTGATTCACCTACACACGAAAGCTGTCACCTCGGCAGGCACTGCGGGAAGGCTTCAGAGGATAACAGTGATTAGACTGTGGGTACATGCTACGAACACATTTGTTTCAAAGCTTGTGAAATTACATTTCATTTATTATGTGTACACTCCTTTTGTTCCTCTTTTTAGTTAGCGAATGGATATATTAAGAAATGTATTAAATGTTGAACTATGTCAGATATTTCTGCTTTCAGATGTCCTCTTACAGTGTTTTAATGAGAGTCTATTTATCATTTGGTAGTGACAGCATTCTAGCGTGCTGCATTTCTAATCTGGGACTGACACCTTTTTCTGATAATGCGTCACGTAGCAGTTATCCCAATCTGCCAAAAGGCAGGGATTATTTAGAAACTCATTTGCGATCTTATTCTCTCCTCATAATTACTTATTCTAGTCATTAGCAGGCATTACATTGGCAGCAACCTGATTCTGCAAAGTGTTCTTTTAACTTTTTGTCCCTAATATGACAATTTTCCTCCTGTAATTAGGTAGCTTGATCATTGTTAATGAATAACAATGAGCGTTTGTAGCAGTAGCCTTAATGATTTCCCTGTAAAAATGTTTCTCATGAGGGTAGTTTCTGAGAGTGGCCCTGTGACCAGTGTGATATCAGGTCTCATGAGGCCAATTGATTTTTAGCAGCATGTCACACCAGAGGCACTTGTGTATATATGTCTGCGTGAGATGAAAGTATTTATTATCAACAAAATACCCTATTAATACCACGATGATGCTTTACCATTGCTAAACATACGCTTTTGATTTCAATTTCAACATTCTAAAGGCATTTTATAGATAAAGGTTTATATTTAAGACTGATACACGTTTCACATAGTCTACAAAATAAACCATTGGCAGAAGACTTCACTAATATCATTTCGCCAAAAGTAAGTGCTCTTTTCAAAATGGTTGTTTGAGGTGCGGAGACTGACGATGCTTGAATTACTCGCAGTCTCTTCTACATTGAGATCTCTTGACATGTTTCTGCTGTGAACTCTCATCCTCATGTTCAAATCCCTCCATGGCCTCGCCCCTCCCGACCTCTGTCAGCTCCTCCAGCCTCCGAGAAATCTGCGTTCCTCCAACTCTAGCCTCTTGTGCCTCCTCACTTTCTTCACAGCACTATTGGTGGCCGTGCCTTCAGCCGCCTTAGCTCTAAGTTCTGGAAATCAGTCCCTAAACCTCTCCACCTCTCTCCTCCTTCAAGATGCTGCATAAAACCGACCTTTTTCACCAAGCATTTGAGCACCTGACCTAATGTCTCCTTCTTTGGCTTTGTGCAACTTTATTTTATCTGATTACGCTCCTGTGAAGTACCGAGGATATTATATTACTTACAGCTGCTATATAAATGTAAGTTAGAATCATAACAGGACAGAAGAAGGCCATTCAGTCCTTCGACACTGTCCCGACAGTCTGCAAGAGCACTTCAGCTAGACCCACTCTCCTGCCCTTTCCCCATAGTCCTGCAAATTTATTTTCTTCAGGTACTTATCCAATTCCCTTTTGAAAGCCATAATTGAATCTGCCTCCACCACCATCTCAGGCCGTGCATTCGCTGTTAAAGAGATTTTTCCTCGTGTCGCCTTTGGTTCTTTTGCCAATCACCTTAAATCTGTGTCCTCTGGTTCTCGCCCCTTCCACCAATAGGAACAGTTTTGTTCCATCTGCTCTATCTGGACCCCTCATGATTTTGAACACCTCTATCAAATCTTCTCTCAACCTTCACTGCTCTAATAAGACCAATCCCAGATTCTCCAGTCGATCCACGTAAAACTGAAGTCCCTCATCCCTGGAACCGTTCTTGTAAATCTTTTCTGCACCCTTCACATCCATCCTAAAGTGCAGTGTCCAGAATTGGATACAATACTCCAGTTGCGGCCGAACCTGTGCAAATGGCATGTTGGCCTTCATAGCAAGGGGATTTGAGTACAGGGGCAGGGAGGTGTTACTACAATTGTACAGGGCCTTGGTGAGGCCACACCTGGAGTATTGTGCACAGTTTTGGTCTCCTAACCTGAGGAAGGACATTCTTGCTATTGAGGGAGTGCAGCGAAGGTTCACCAGACTGATTCCCGGGATGGCGGGACTGACCTATCAAGAAAGACTGGATCAACTGGGCTTGTATTCACTGGAGTTCAGAAGAATGAGAGGGGACCTCATAGAAACATATAAAATTCTGACGGGGTTAGACAGGTTAGATGCAGGAAGAATGTTCCCAATGTTGGGGAAGTCCAGAACCAGGGGTCACAGTCTAAGGATAAGGGGTAAGCCATTTAGGACCGAGATGCGGAGGAACTTCTTCACCCAGAGAGTGGTGAACCTGTGGAATTCTCTACCACAGAAAGTTGTTGAGGCCAATTCACTAAATATATTCAAAAAGGAGTTAGATGAGGTCCTTACTGCTAGGGGGATCAAGGGGTATGGCGAGAAAGCAGGAATGGGGTACTGAAGTTGAATGTTCAGCCATGAACTCATTGAATGGCGGTGCAGGCTAGAAGGGCCGAATGGCCTACTCCTGCACCTATTTTCTATGTTTCTATGTTTCTATACAGGCTCATCATAATCTCCTTGCTTTTGTATTATTTGGGCCCGAAATTCAGTACCACTGGAAAGCAGGTGCTCCTCCCACCTTTTTGTGGCCATTAGCGCCGAAATTTTTTCATGGCTGGGCCACCCCATATTCAGCTCCAAAAGTGAACAAATGGGTTCCAACACTAATGAACCCTTCCAAAGTGGATTTTTCAGTGGTGTGGCTGTCTTAATTTGAGCGTTATCACCACTGAGAAATTCAGCATGCAGGAAAAGGTTTCTAACGAGCCAACTGCTCCCTGGCCTATTTAAAGACCAGGGTTTTCAGCAAGGCTCTGGTGGGGGAAGGAGGTTGGAAGGATGGCTGGTGGAAGAGGTGCAAGGAGAGCCAACAGGTTCACTAATATGGAGCTGGAGACACTAATGGATGGTGTGGAGGACTGAAGAAGAATACTGTTTCCTGATGTGGGGAGACCTGGCAGACCGCCAGTACATAAAGCATAGAGGGAGATTGCAGGGGTGGTGTCAGGCACCGCCATATATGTGAGGATGCACCCTCCCAGGAGGGTGCTGGCCAGTCTGCACCTGGCCCGCCCAGGGTTGCGATGGGTCAATGCCTCCTAGCTATGGGACGACGGGGATCCTCCTCCTCCTCCTCAGGTGGTACTGCTGGCTCGACCTCCAGTGGCTGTTCCCTCATGATGACCAGGTTGTGCAGCATGCAGCAGACCACAACGATTATGGAGCACCGTTGAGGAGAGTAACATAGAAACATAGAAAATAGGTGCAGGAGCAGGCCATTCAGCCCTTCTAGCCTGCACCGCCATTCAATGAGTTCATGGCTGAACATGAAACTTCAGTAACCCCTTCCTGCTTTCTCGCCATAACCCTTGATCCCCTGAGTAGTAAGGACTTCATCTAACTCCCTTTTGAATATATTTAGTGAATTGGCCTCAACTACTTTCTGTGGTAGAGAATTCCACAGGTTCACCACTCTCTGGGTGAAGAAGTTTCTCCTCATCTCGGTCCTAAATGGCTTACCCGTTATCCTCAGACTGTGACCCCTGGTTTTGGACTTCCCCAACATTGGGAACATTCTTCCTGCATCTAACCTGTCTAAACCCGTCAGAATTTTAAACGTTTCCATGAGGTCCCCTCTCATTCTTCTGAACTCCAGTGAATACAAGCCCAGTTGATCCAGTCTTTCTTGATAGGTCAGTCCCGCCATCCCGGGAATCAGTCTGGTGAATCTTCGCTGCACTCCCTCAATAGCAAGAATGTCCTTCCTCAAGTTAGGAGACCAAAACTGTACACAATACTCCAGGTGTGGCCTCACCAAGGCCCTGTACTACTGTAGCAACACCTCCCTGCCCCTGTATTCCAGGCATTGGAACCTCTGCTTAAGGGTGCCTATGCACTGCTCGATAATGTACCTGGTGGCACATTGAGTGTCATTGTATGCATGCTCTGGTGCTTTCCTGTGGTTCCACAGTGGATGAGCAGCCAAGTGGACAGGGGATATCCCTTGTCCCCAAGCAGCCAACCGCAAGCCTGATTTGGGCCGGTGAAGACGGCGGGCACACTGGTGCAGAATGCTGAGTGCTGCTGCCTCCTTTGCCCGCTGCCAGTCTGCACGGTGCTGACGGTGATGCCTTCTCCTGCGTGCTGCCCTGCTTCTGACCAGGTGTACCAGGTATCGCCCTCCCAACACTGCTTCCGTCCTCAGGGTGAACCCTGCCAAGCAAGTCTCTGTAGCCCACAGGTCTCCACTAAAGAGTCAGACCTGACAGTTGTAAAAAAGTACAAGGGTATGTGCAAACCTCTGAGCAGCACTCAGCAGGTTTAATGGAGCCAAAACAATAAATAAAACGATTTAAAAAGCAAAATACCGCGGATGATGAAATCTGACATAAAATCACTCATAATTAATAAAACTATATGAAAACATAAATACTACAGAAAGTGCAATGATATAAAACAATAAATTAATAAAACTATTTCACATCAAAGGGCCCCGATCGCGGCAACACTTCAGCGTTGTTGCATTCAAGCACCGACTCGAATACCTTGTGGGGGTACTGCCTGAAGAACTCCGACCTTTTTGAAGCTGAAAATCCCTGTCCTGGCCGCTTTCTAGCAGCCCGCACGCTGCAGACCTCAATGCTGTAAACTTACCTTTATAGCGGCTTCAGGGATGGTGAATTTCATCCCCGATACCTCTCTTTATGAATCCCAGGATCCTTTTGCCTTTTTAACCGCTAACTCAACCTGCCCTGCCACATTCACCGATTTGTGTACATACACCCCCAGGTTTGTCTGTTCATGTACCCCCTTTAGAATTATACCCTTTAGTTTATATTGCCTCTCCTCGTTCTTCCAACCAAAATGTGTCATTTTACACTTTTCTGTGTTAAATTTCACCTGCCACGCATCTGCCCATTTCACCAGCCTGTCCACGGCCTCTTGAAGTTTTTGTGAAACATGCAAGTTTGTTTCCTGTTGGTCCCTTTAGATTTCAATTGGGTTGGAGATGCTGAGATTCTACCAGTTAGTTGGGCCTGTTGTTTGGAGCTGTTGTGCTTACCAGTAAGTTGGTCTCTTCTCCTGATGTACTATCTCGTGTTAGTAGTTTGTTTGCGTTTCTGGGGGGCCGGGCTTCAGGAATAAGGCCCTCAATTCTAAGCAGTGGCCAAACATCATTCATATTGTGATATACATTTCCCACATTACAACAGTGACTACACTCCAAAAGTACTTCATTGGCTGTAAAGCGCTTTGAGACGTTCTGAAAGGCACTACATAAATGCAAGTCTTTCTTTTTTCTTCTATACCGCATAGATGCTTTAACTACATATTTGTTGTGGACAGGGCTCAAGTTCGGCGTAATGGGGAATACATCATCTTGCACCGAGTGTTGAGAGCTATGCGAGCCTGCATGTTGCAAGGAACCCTTGCTATCCAGTGAGTAGACAGAGCCACATTGGATAGCCAGGCCATCTTTTCCATTACAAGTCTCTTGGTCTTCTCTCAAAGAACTGCTGACTGTGAGGGTATGGCCAAAAAACTGCTACACAAAACTCTATTTGTGGAACTCGTGTAAAGATTGTAAGAAAGAACTTGCATTTATTTAGCACTTTTCAAGACCTCAAAACACCCTAAAACACTTTACAGACAATGAGGTACTTTTTGAAGTGTAGTCACTGTTGTAATGTAGGAAATGCGACAGCCAATTTGTGCAGAGCCAAGTCCCACAAACAGCAATGTGATAGATACCAGATAATCTGTTTTGGTGATGTTGGTTGAGGGATTGATATTGGCCAGGACACCAGGAAGAACTCCGTGGAAATCTGGTGTGGGAATTGAACCCACAACCTTCTGACTCGGGCAAGAATCCTGCCACTGATCCACGGCTAATGCTGTGGGATGTATGATCTTGAGTTGGCTTTACATATTTTGCTGCAGCTAATTGAGTTATGCATCTGTTGCTGTTTCTCTTATCATTCATCCTTAATTAGCTGACTGCCTAAGTCTCATTTGTTCTTCAGGTTTTCTGTGTCAGGTCCTTTGTCATAGAAGGGAGTATGATGCGCATGACAAAGATGTATCTGCCAGGGTCTGTCATAGATTGAAGGAAGAAATATATAGCGTTGACACCAGAAAAAGGAGTAATTTGACCCAACATGCCTGTGATGCTGTTAACTTTTCAATTGGAGCTGCCTCATCTAATCTAATCTTTTTGCCTTTTCTCAGTATCCTTAAACTGTCTTTTATCAAATATTTATCCAATTCACTTTTATTTGATGTTGAAGTCTCTGCCCTAGTGCCCACTTGTGGTAAAGCATTCTATATTCTCTGTGTGGTCCCCTTCATTCTTCTCATCATAATCCCAAGTTTATGTTCCCTGTTATCAATTTGCCAACTGATAAGAGACAATCTTTCACAATTTACCTTCTTGCAACCTTTCATAACTTTGAAAACTTCGACTAGATTCCCCCCAATCTCCACCATTCCAGTGAATAAGCGTCAATTTTTCTTATTTTCTTCTATCATACCTGTATAATTTCAGTAAGTCGTCACTGCACCCTTTCAATGGCTATAATATTGCTCCTATAATAGTCTGCACACAACTGCATAGAATATTCTGATTGACCGTACCATAGAATTGTACGAATTCAATATCACCTCCTTGCATTTATATTTAATTTCCCTGTATGTAAAACCCAGAGCCTCTTTTGCAATGTATGATGTTCTTTTCTAGCTGCACTCTAATCTTTAAAATCTATATTTCTGTACCTTTTATATCTTTCTGTTCCTATACTCTGTTAAGAATCTTACCATTGAGGATAGACTACCTTTCACTGCAATTTTCCCAAAATGTATTGCTTCTCATTTATCTGCATTAAACAGCACCTGCCACCTATTTATCTACTCAGTTTATTGGAGCGATTGCCGAATCTGGAGATTTGCTGGAATTCCAGGTTTGCACCAATAGTCCAGGGAGATAACTGCGTCCAGTCCGGAAACCAGACTTTTGGACAATATTTTATAGTTTGCCCTTCGAAGGTACAACAGTCTGTAAAATGTATACTTATTTTTCTTGTATCTGTGCTTGTGGCTATCTTATAGCTATCTTCAAGAGTGCTTGTCTCAACTATGTGAGCTTGGGGAGTAGGCCCGGTAAAATTCAGTTGGGCCGCTAATGATATTTGTTTGAATTACTGACTCTGAAAAAAATATACTGCATGAACTCCACCAACTGTATCCTATGTGAAAAGAAATGATGACAAATGGAAGATGTGATAGAAAAGTGGATTAAAACACTCATGGTACCTCTCGGACCCAGATTTAAACCTGCTCAACTGATTGTATGAACATCTCCTCTTTGTCTGCTGACTATATATTTTAATTGAACATTCAACACAGTTCCCAGTGGATGCAAATTCACAACACAAAACTACCAATAATCTGGCACTAATTGCCACTAAATTGAGAAGCACAAGGATGGTTGACGTGGAAATGGTAATGTCACACTGTGCAGCATAGGAGGTCTTGCTGAGATGGTAGTTAAAAGTACTTTTATTAGGACAGAATAGAGATAGTTTCCTTTATCCTGTCCAACTCATAGTATGCCTAGGGATGGGTAGCTGATCACAACAATGCCTGAAAAAATATAGGGCCGTAAATTGAGGCCTCTCCGAAGAGGCCCCTTATGTTCCGGGTTTCGGCACGAGAAGCGCATGTACCCAAACCCAGCACTTACGATCTGTCAAAATTTCTTTTGACAGATCACACGCATCCCCAAGAGATGGGCCTTCGTGGGTGGAAATTTGTGCTATTTGCCCAACTCCTGCCCAATGAATGTTCTTAAGGCGTAAGGCCTGCTTTTACCAGCATAAGAGTTTTAAATGATAGAAAAATTACATTTTATTACTAAGTTTTATATTAAAAAACCTGTCCATTAACTTAAGTATATCTTAACCCTATTAAAATCTATTTAAAAAAAAATTCAAAAACATCATTTTTTTCTAAAACATTTCATTTAATTAAATTTCAATTAATTTTAAATATATGAGGTTTTTTTTTAATTTATGTTTTGTGTTTCTGTGTTTTTGGGAGTATTCTCATTAATAGTAATGGGACATCCGTACAAACAGAACTCAACATTACGATCAAAGAGAATACTCAATATTCATTGGGGGTCCAGGCCCATGTGATCACAGGATGCGCCTAAACTGATGGGATATGTGGGCCTCTGAATTGAACTGCGCATCTAAGCTTCAGAGCGGAAGTGTTCGTTCCTCCGGGACCACTAGATATTTTCGTAAAAAACATTTTGGTCGAACGCATCTGACTGAAATTTCTGGCCATAGTATCCCACACCGCTGACACCCTGATGTTGGTTTAAGCCCCACAGCAAGATTTGAGCATGTAATCCAGGCTGACACTAGTGTACTAGTGGAGACATTAAACTGAAGTCTCACCTAAGTGAACTTCAATGTTCTCACAGTATTATAGGAAGAACAGTGGGTAGTTTTCTTAGTGTTCTCAGTATAGGACAGTAAGCCTGACATCAGTTGTTGGGAAATCCATTGTTAAGGAAGTGGTATCAGGGTACTTAGATACTCATAACATGATTAGGCAGAGTCAACATGGTTTTATAAAAAGGAAATCATGTTTGACAAATTTATTCGAATTTTTTGAGGATGTAACTAGCAGGGTAGATAAAAGGGAACGAGTGGATGTAGTACAGGTTGAACCTCTCTTACCCGACACCCTTGGGACCTGGCCTGTGCCGGATAAGGGATTTTGCCGAACGAAGGGTGGTCATGTTAAATTGGATGGTACAGTTAATGAACAAGGAGATATCGGGGCTGGCTGGCTTGGGGCTGGGAGTGCAGCAAAGAGATTGTGGAGGGTGGGGCAGGGAGGCGGGGCGATGGATCGCGTGGTCAGGCCAGCAATTGCAGGAGTTGGCAGCGAGGAATGACTTCAATTTGTTAATGTCGGAGCGGCCGGGAATGGTGCCGGACGAGGGGTGGTGCCAGATAAAGGAGTCTCGGATAAGGGAGGTTCAACCTGTATATTTGGATTTCCAAAAAGCATTTGATAAGGTGCCACATAAAGGGTTATTACACAAGATAAGGAATCATGGGATTATAAGTAATTAATTCGCAAGAATAGAAGATTGGTTAATGGACAGAAAACAGAGAGTAGGGATAAACCGGACTTTTTGAGGTTGGCAGGCTGTAACTAAGGGGTGCCGCAAGGATCAGTGCCAGGGTCCCAGCTATTTACAATCTATATTAATGATATTTTGTACATCTTTATGGAAGAGGACAATAACAATATTCCGACAGTGGATAGTCAAAGGGCTATAGCGGGGGAGGAACATAACACAATCACAATCACTAAGGAGGTGGTACTCAGTAAGATAATGGGACGAAAGGCAGATAAATCCCTTGGAGCTGATGGCTTGCATCCAAGGGTCTTAAGAGAAGTAGCGGCAGGGATTGTGGGTGCATTGTTGTAATTTACCAAATTCCATGGATTCTGGGGAGGTCCCAGCAGATTGGAAAACTGCAAATGTAACGCCTCTACTTAAAAAAGGAGGCAGACAAAAAGCAGGAATCTATAGACCAGTTAGCCTAACATCTGTGGTTGGGAAAATGTTGCAGTCCATTATTAAAGAAGCAGTAGCAGGACATTTGGAAAAACTTAATTCAGTCAGACAGAGTCAGCATGGATTTATGAAGGGGAAGTCTTGTTTGACAAATTTGCTGGAATTCTTTGAGGATATAACGAACAGGGTGGATAAAGAGGAACCAGTGGATGTGGTGTATATGGACTTCCAGAGGCATTTGACAAGGTGCTACATAAAAGGATACTGCATAAGATAAAAGTTCAAGGGGTTGGGGGTAATATATTAGCATGGATAGAGAATTGGCTAACTAACAGAAAACAGAGAGTCGGGATAAATGGTTCATTCTCTGGTTGGCAACCAGGAACTAGTTGGGTGCCACAGGGATCAGTGCTGGGACCCCAACTATTTACAATCTATATTAATGACTTGGAAGAAGGGACTGAGTGTAACGTAGCCAAGTTTGCTGATGATACAAGGATGGGAGGAAAAGCAATGTGTGAGGAGGACACAAAAAATCTCTCTCAGTTTGAAATAGAATACTGGCTGAGGTCTAGTACAAAACTGACATCAACTGCGTAAGCTAAACTGAAAACGTTTGGTCTGTTGCCAGAGGTCTTCTCATTTATTTGATTTTTATTAAAGTTTAAATATAAGCGTTAGTGTGGATATGAAACCTTCCTTGTGAAGAAACATTTACTGCTATAAAGAAATATTTCAAAGCAAATGCACAGTGATAGTTTAAAGAATATGCTATCAAAATTATTGATCAATCAACATTTATAGATAAAGGTTAAGAGATAAGCAGATCTGAGTACCAGCAGCAGATTTATTTTTGTCATAGAAAAATGGGAAAATCAGTGATTGACACAAAATGAGAAGCATAAAGTAAGTACCATATCATGAAAACACAATAAATAGGAGCAGGAATAGGTCATATGGTCCATTAAGCCTGCTCCGCCATTCAGTAAGATCATGGCTGATCTTCTATCTCAATTCCACTTTCCCACCCAATCCCTATATCCCCTGATTTCCTTAGTGTCCAAAAATCTAGCGATCACACTCTTGAATGTATTCAAAGATTGACCATCCACAGCCCACTGCGGTAGAGAATTTCAAAAATTCACAACCTTCTAGGTGAAAAAATCGCTCTTCAGTCTTAAATGGCCAACCCCTTATCCTGAGACTGTAACCCCTAGTCCTAGATCTCCAGCCAGGGTAAACAACCTCCCATTATCTACCCTGCCAAGCCCTCTAGGAATGTTATACATTTCAATGAGATCACCTCTCATTCTTTTAAACTCCAGAGATTAAACACCCATTCTACTCAATCTCTCCTCATAAGACAACCCTCTCATCCCAGGAATCAATCTAGTGAACCTTCGTTGCACCTCCTCTAAGACAAGTATATCTTTCCTTGGGTAAGGAGCTCAAAACTGTACACAGTATCCCAGTGTAGTCTCATCAAAGCTCTATATAATTGCAGCAAGACTTCCTTGCTCTTAATCTCTAGCTCCCTTGCGATAATGGCTAATATCAGCTTTTGCTAGTCCTAAAAATAATGTCATTCCCAAACAGTGGTCGCCATCCCCTCTAGATCTTGGCAGGGTCCCCCTTTTCTCTGAGTTACTTGCGGCCCTCCCCCTTTCCTAATTCACGTGTTTCTTTTTCAATTAAGGCATATAGATCAAATGAAATAATTTTATCCCTTCCCAAGAACACATGAAAGAGTTATTGTTCCTTCCCTCTCCCCCCAACCCCGGTGAGTACCCTTGTTCCCAACAAGTGTGGGTGTGGAGTTGCATGAAATGTTGCAGCGAAGGTGAGCAGATATTTTAGGAGGGAGTAACCTGTCAGATACTGTGTGTTCTATAGTTTGATGTGTAATATTTGGCAACTTGCATAAGTATGGAAACTTGCACTCTGGAGTCTATTTGTGGAATGAACTAAATATGGCTTAGTCAATTAGTAACAAACAGTCCGTATTAGGATTGTGATTGGTTCTCCTACTGCTCTAAAATGGTTGATATAATCCAGGATAATTTACACTTTGATTATTTCTGTTTTCCACGCTACTTGTATACTGCCTGATTAACCATTGTTTCAAAGATAAAGTCAGCTTATTTATCCTCATTATAACTCAAGGTTTTTTTTATTCATTCATGGGATGTGGGCGTCTCTGGCAAGGCCAGCATTTATTGCCCGTCTCTAATTGTCCTTAACTGAATGGCTTGCTTGGCTGTTTCAGAGGGCAGTTAAGAGTCAAGCACATTGCTGTGGGTCTGGAGTCACATTTAGGCCAGACCGGGTAAGGACAGCAGATTTCCTTCCCTGAAGGACATTAGTGAACCTATGGGCTTTTACAACAATCCGGAAGTTTTCATGGTCACCATTCCTGATACCAGCTCAAGATTTATTTAATTAACTGAATTAGCTGCCATGGTGGGATTTGAACTCTTGTCTCTGGATCGTTAGCCCCGGTCTCTGAATTACTGGTCCAGTAACATCACCACTATGCTACCATTCCCTTGGTATGATAATATAAGGATCCAAAAGCAGTCATGACCTGTAAGATGTCATTCTTGGATCTTGTAACTATGTATGGTAAACCTTCATTAAATGCATGGTATCATTTTAATTTGAGTCCAATCAATTGATGGAGTTCTTCATACTCATTTACAACTCAGTGTCACTTTGGCTCAGTGGGTGGTATTCTTGTCTCTGAGCCAATAGGCTGTAGGTTCAAGCTCACCCCTCCCCCCACCATCCCCGCCACCCCGCACCCCCCCCCCCCCCCATCTTCCCATGACTTGAATCTATTATTTAGGCTGACCCTTCAGTGCAGTAGCGAGGGAATGCTACATTGTCAGATTTTTTTCTGGATGCGACGTTAAGCTGAGGTCTCACCTGCTTGTAAAAGATCCTACTTTATATTTCACTGAACAGCAGCAAGGTTTCTTGGTGTCCTGGCCACTAACCTCCCTAAAGCAACCTGATTAAAAACATAGGTGAACTGCTTATTTCTCTCATTTGCGGTTTGTAGGACCTTGCTGTGCACAAATTGGCTGCCACATTTGCCTGCATGATGACTATATTTGAAAAGTTATGCATTTGCTGGGAAGCATTTTGGGCATTCCTGACATTGTAAAAGACATTATATAATGCAAGTTCTTTTGTTCTATTATACTGGGCTTTCCTGAATACTGAGGACCAAATATTATTAGAAAATGATTTACCATCTGCTGCCATCTAAGAAGATACAAGCTGTTTGTTGTGACATTTCACACCATTATTATGAATCTCTATGCATGGGTCATGCCAGCTAGTATAAATCATAAAGACACAGTGATTATTGAAACAGCCTACAAGTAAGTACATTGTAGAAAATGATAAAGGACACACCACGCGCAATAATATGTCAACATTATCACTTCCAAGATCTCAAAAAAAAGTTGAAAGAAAAGTTCAATTTGCAGCTTTAAAAAAATATAACCCACGAAGTACTGCAGCTGTAAAACAATTGCAAAACCGTCATTCTTTTTCAATGATTGCCCAATCTACAATATTGGCATGCAATTTTTAGGTTCAGAAAAAGGCCATTAAGCCCAGTATGTCTGACTCTTTTTGAGGCATCAACTGCACACACCTTTCACAACATATTCCTCGGTCCCTTCTCTCTGATGCCTCAAATGCCTCAAATTGCTTCTTGAACCCATTAATTCTGTGTGCTACAATGCCTTTTCTTCTACTTTCAGCTAATTGATATTGAAGTCTGAATATATAGACCTGTTAAAAAACTGAGATTTCTGGACCCACTCAATGGAATGGGGGCAAGATATTGGGGTAGAGTTTCCGCTTTGGGCACAATCGGCGATCCGGGTGCAAATTGCACTCAAAATTGCTTTAGTTTTGGGAGTGTTTTTTTTCTTTCTCTCTCGAGTTTACACTCAAAACTCATTTACATATCACCGACGTAAAATCCGCCATGAACCAGTGCAATCGGGCAGCCTTTCAGAACGTAATTTGTTTTTCAAACCTTTTGCTTTAAAAAATATTCCTTGATATATTTAAGAGTGGTAACTTGGTGCAGTTTGATTAATACAGCTGAAAACACTAAAGTGTCGAGTCCACTGAATCAGGTAAGTAACCCGATTTTAAGCAACTGAAAATGACTTTAAGAACTATTTGCTAGTTATATTGGTGTGCAGTAATTTTCTCAGTAAATTTTCAAAAAGTGCCTATTAGTGTTCTTGCACCTTTAAAAAAAAAATAAGCATAATTTTCAGAGCCGCCTCGAAGGGCCACAACCGAACGGAAACTCCCAATGGTGATTCATTCGATTGAGACCGCGGCCAGTTTTGTGGGCGGGGTCGGCTTCTAGCGCGATATTTTTTAAGCTAACTCAAAAGATTGCGGAAACACGATTTGCGCAGAACGTAATTAGCACTTAAAATTCCGCAATCTTTTGCGCTGGTTTTGCTGATGGGGGCGATTGTGTCCAAAAACCAGCACAACCGAGCAGAAACTCCAAGTACTTGTCGCACGAATCCTAAATTCAGAAGTGAATTCAGTCAATTTACTTTAAAAGAGCAAAAATCAAACCAAATGAGTTGACTTTATGTGGCATCTTATTGCAACTCTCAGGGATATTTCAAAGTGCTTTGCATTCAATTAGTTACTTTGAAATGCAATGATTGTCACGTAGCATCACAGCAAGGACATTATTGAACAATTCATCTGCTTTTGGTGTTGGTTGTGAGAAAAATGTTGCCCAGGATACTTTTTGAATAGTGCCTGGGGTCATTAACATCCACCTGAATCATCAGAACTGACAAACAGGGCCTTGGTTTTATCACCTCATCCAAGGAACAACAGCTCTGACAATGTAACATTCTCTGAGTACTGCACTGCAGTTTCAGGGTAAGCAACAGCATATTCTTACATTTTAATTACATTTTTGTTGCTGTAAAGGTAGAACAAATAATAATTTGTGATTTATAGAAGTATTGTGGGTATAAAGGCAATTTTGTAAAATGTTGATAATCAACATCTACGAGATAAAACAATTATATTGAATTCTAACCGATAACCATGACATCACATATGCTTGATTGATGAAACTACAAAAGGTTGTTTGCATAATTTACCATGCATTTTGGTACAATTAAGCTTGTGGGTTCAAGTCCCACTCCAGAAAACTTGGCACAAAAATCTAGGCTGACACTCTAGTGCAGTACCGAGGGAGCGCAGCACTATCAGAGGTGCTGTTTTCTGGATGAGATGTTAAACCGAGGCCCTGTCTGCTCTCTCAGGTGAACATAAAAGATCCCATGCCACTATTTCGAAGAAGAGCAGGGGAGTTATCCCCAGTGTCCTGGCCAATATTTATCCCTCAACCAACATCACTAAAACAGATTATCTGATCATTATCAAATTGCTGTTTGTGGGAGCTCGCTGTGCGCAAATTGGCTGCCACATTTCCTCCATTACAAAAGTAACTACGCTTCAAAAATGACTTCATTGGCGGTAAAACGCTTTGGGATGTTCGATAGTCATGAAAGATGTCATATAAATGCAAGTCTGCCTGCCCAATGTTGGGGAAGTCCAGAACCAGGGGTCACAGTCTGAGGATAAGGGGTAAGCCATTTAGGACCGAGATGAGGAGAAACTTCTTCACCCAGAGAGTGGTGAACCTGTGGAATTCTCTACCACAGAAAGTAGTTGAGGCCAATTCACTAAATATATTCAAAAGGGAGTTAGATGAAGTCCTTACTACTCGGGGGATCAAGGGTTATGGCGAGAAAGCAGGAAGGGGGTACTGAAGTTTCATGTTCAGCCATGAACTCATTGAATGGCGGTGCAGGCTAGAAGGGCTGAATGGCCTGCTCCTGCACCTATTTTCTATGTTTCTATGTTTCTATGTCTGTTTTTTTATTTCTCAGAATAAAATGGGAGGGAACTAACCAACTTACTTGTGGGTGTCAACCATGAGTTATTTGTTCCACTTAGTTGTGGGATAAATTGTTCCTCATTTGAGGTTTTGGACCCAGCCTGTTTTCATGCTGATCTTTTCCATCGCTTGCTGAGAATTAGAATTACTACACTGAAAAATATTTTTAACAAAACACACATCAGGTTCACAGAGAATATTGGAGGAGATGAAGGGAAATATTCCAACTCTGCATTTTTGACCAAATGCCTCATTTAGGCTACTTACAATCAGTGTCATTCCTTTAAACATTTCCAGTTGAAAAAACACTTGGAAGCAGATCCAAAAGCCAGACTAAAATTTACTATAATAATGGGCTTCAATTAGTAGTTCCTCCTCCCTGGAGGGTTCAACGCAATTGTCTCCAATTTGAAGAGCACATGGAGAGGTATGTGACACCTCCCAGGGGAAGTCTATGAATAGAATCTAATTTTTATTAAAGGTGGTGCCACTGCCAGGGCTCCTTTCTTTATAATCCGTTAGAATGAATTGTGTCTGACATAAATATTATTTGGGTCATTTGTTTGTGTTTCTGTTGATTTTTAAATACATTTGTTTGAATGGTTGAGTGCTGATGACATCATTGAGGGACATGACTGGAAGCATTTACGGAGGCAAACAAGGTGAGTGAGATGAATTTACATCTGTGGGAAAAAGTCATTAACCTTGATTTGCATCACCAATCACACCGTTCCAATTGTGTGTTAAATATAGCTCTCTTCCTCCATTAGGCCGAGGAACTTCTCCTCAGCAATTCAAATTCAAACAAAATATATTCAAATAGGAAATGGAGAGAAGCACAATCAAAAACAATCCCTATTTAACTTTGGTTGTGATGTGAATAATGGTTCTTCGAACAAAAGAAATACTTGAATTTTATAGCACTTTTCATGACCACAAGTCATCCAAAAGCACTTTACTACAACAGCAACTTGTATTTATATAGCGCCTTTAACATAGTGAAACATCCCAAGATACTTCACAGGAGTATTATGAGATAAAAACTTGACACCGAGCCGCATAAGTAGAAATTAGCGCAGGTGACCAAAAGCTTGGTCAAAGAGATATGCTTTAAGGAGCGTCTTGAAGGAGGAAAGAGAAGTAGAGAGGGGGAGAGGTTTGGGCAGGGAGTTCCAGAGCTTAGGGGACGAGGCAACAGAAGGCACGGCCACCAGTGGTTGAGCGATTATAATCAGAGATGGTACTGTACTGGAGTGTCAGCCTAGATTTTGTTGTGTTTCAGTCTCTGGATTTGGACTGGAATATGGGTTACTGGGAATGCTACTTACCAACAGATATTCGTACACACTTGGCTAATTGGTTAGATTGGGTTTTGGGGTTGCAATCGCTGGAGATGCAATACTGAGAGAAAACATTTCTGTGTGCATATTGGCTGCCGCCTTTTCTACATTACAACAGTGACTACACTTCAAACCGTACTCTGTAAAGCACATTGGGACCCGCTGAGGTCAGAAAAGACACTATTATCAATGCAAATCTTTCTTTTCATAGAATCATGGAATGGTTACTGCATGGAAGAAGGCCATTCAGCCCATCGAACCCGTGCCGACTCTCAGCTAGTCCCACTCCCTCGCCTCTTCTCTGTAGCTCTGCAATTTTTTTTTCTTTCAGATGCTCATCCAATTCCCTTTTGAAAGATAAGGTTGAGTCTGTCTCCACCACTTTCAGGCAGCACATTCCAGATTTTAACCACTCGCTGCGTTGCCTTTGGTTCTTTTGCCAATCACGTTGCATCTCTGTCCTCTGGTTCTCAACCCTTCTGCCAATGGGAACAGTTTCCCTTTTCTATCATCATACCTGAGCAGATTCATCATATCTCTTTGCTCCAGTTTTAAGAAGCAGATCTCAAAACCACACGATATCAATTGACCATGACAACATGTCCGACTGATCCACCACAAGTTTTGTACAAATTGATGGAAATTCCTTCTTTTGTCTTGTAAACCTTTGTTAATGATGTAGAGAAATTGGTGTTCACTAATTCTCTGCACCCCACCCCTTATCCCTCCTAATGATGAGCATAATAAGTAGTTAAATAGCTGTTCAGTTCCAAAACACAGTCTCTTCCCTCAGAAAGGGAAAAGAAATGAAATGCCGGCATGGATGTACATCAGCAATAGTTTGCACACGGACTTTTGTCACCGCTTCCAATTCACAGTAAAGAATGCTTCTTAATTTGTGTCTTGAGGCAAACTTCAAAATTGCAGTATTGTTGTCTTTTTATTTTGCTGCAGCGGTTCTCAAAGGATTAATTAAACTAATTTAAGGTAAAGTCCATTACAGTTACAAATTAATACAGCTTGCACCTTGGGTTTATTGCTGTTGTTAGCTGACATCCCAGAGCTTATTAACTTGACAGTTTACATATTAAATATTAAAGGACCTGACAATCCAAAATTAAAGTTCATAACGATAGAAATCCATTGAAACTCTGACTGTAACACAAATGTTAAAGAAAGGATATATAAACTGATGCGTTGTGCTCTCGGCAAATATTGGAATTTCAGGTACAGACCGAGTAGGTTTTCTGGCCATTTAAATTATAAATCATGTGCAACATACACTTAAATTTCCAGTTTATATTTCTACTGGGCGAGGTTCTCTGAATACGAAGTCAGAAAATTACCACTCTGTTATGCAGTATATTCTATTTGTGGCACATGGGCTAGAATTCCCTAACAACCCACCCAAAAGACTGCTAAGATTCCCAAGATTATCGCCGGCAAAAACTTCCCCCCAAAAAAGAAAAAAATCCGCCCAGCAAAAAAAATGGGCGTTGCACCCCGATTTTGGGTGAAAAAGTGGAATTTAGGTCGATTGGGCAGTTCTTAAAGAAAATGGGCGATATTTTAAAAATTCACTGAAAATTTACCCCAAGGCTGCTGGTTGGGCCCAGAAGGAGAAAAGCACTAAAAATATTTTTTAAAAAAAACAAACATAAAAAAAAATCATAACAACATTCTCAGGACCCTTTTAACTTAAATCACAACAGGATTTTAAAATAATGTGAGTAAAAAACCAATTACTTACCCTTTTCTTGCAGGGCTACTCACCTGCCACCCAGCTCCGCTGATTCTTCTGGGCGTTTTTTTTATACTTGCCTACGGGTCACCGCTGAGCTAAATATCGCACCATGGTGATCTGTGGACGGTGAACGTCGGCAGTCAGGTCCCCAGCGGTACCTCGAAACCACCAGCGCAACTCAGCTGGGCAATTTCTTACTGACCTGGTTATCGCCTACAATGGCCACTATCACCCAGAAACCAGGCGGTGAGCCAATGCAATTTCTAACCCAGTGTATTTAAAGTATCACAATGTGTGGCCTTTTAAATAGAAAAACATACGTATTAAAAAAAGCCAATTATTTTGTCATCCACCCCGCCCCTCCCTTCAACAGTAATACCTGGCAACACATATTTTCTGTACTTTGTCTTATATTTTTTTATTTTATCATTAACTTGAACCCTGAAGATATGAAGCTGCAATATCCTAAAATGTGAAATGTTCAGACTGAAACATTTACTGTTAATTTTTACAGACTATCTGAAGGATATGCCACAGTGAAGACGTGAATGACCCTTTAACATTACAGCCCATATGAGATCTGTAAAAATCAGACCTTGACACATACAATTACTTTAATTAGTGGGCAGTTTCTTAAAAAAAAATATTTTTATTGCAGCAGTTTTATACCAATAAAGAGCCATAGTGCCAGTAAATACTTCAAAAGCTGTTCCAAGTGCAATATAAGTAGGATGAGCAAGGCTTCTGGCTGCAATCAGGCTATTGTTGGCCACATTTTCTGACAGCTGCTTTTTGCCTTTCCTTGTGGTGCAAATAAGGTTGTTTTACAAGCTGGCGAGCAAACTGTGACTATACTGGGGAAGAAATCGATCCTCATTGTGTCCATTTTACAATTGGAAAACAAGGACAAAAAGGAGCTATTTTGTTGGGCTATGTCCCGCAAACCAAAGATGCATGAAATAAGTTCGACACCATTTACAATATTTAGGCGTTCCGGCCGGCTGCCTTAAACAGGCGTTAGGCCACTTGCATATGTTCATGAGGGGCCAAATACCTGTTTAAGGACCCTTGAAGCAAGCTAACGTGCAGAAAAATTACCGCAACGTGTAATTTTGGGTAAATATATCAATAAGTAAAAATAATAAAATTATACCACCAGCTGCAATTAGCAATCAGATAACATTTATACATCATTGTGTACGCGACCATGTGAAAGACATTTATGGTGACAACCCTGCTGCTTTGAAATAAATCATTTACCTTGCATGCCATTACACCCCAGACATATCGTTGGATGATGACGTCAGTAAAAGTCATATTTCACAAACCGAGAAATGCAGATTTTTTTCAAAGGCACCGTAAGAAATACCTACAACATAGAGGTCGAATTAAAACAGAATTATAGCAAAGACTGAATACTTGACAGAGAAGCCCAATTTCAGATAATGTTTCAGCTTTCGCATAACTGTAGCGCTAACAAGGGGTCATTTTGACTGTGAGCGAGAATGTAAACTGGATGATATGGTTATCTTGTAGCTGATCCGATGTCGTCTGTTTTACAGTATTGCCCAAAGTCGCCATTACCCCCAGTGAGTGACCGCATAGTTTTGGGAACGACATGCAGCCCTTTTGAGGGTGAGAATACTAGTGTGGATTTTTCCTGCCATTAGTCTTTTATTTGAAAACATGTCTGGCTTGAAGTCTGTGTGGTTCACATCACAGAATTTGGTAAATTTCTAAAATCACTTGCCCTTGTTACGAGATGTATACCACACCCTCGTTTGTCGAGGTGCATTTTAAATATATGTACATTTTTATCTGTATATTTTCTCAGGAAAAACACAAAGATCTAATTTGCCACATAACAAATTTTAGCTTTTTCCCCCCAAAATGAATTTTCGCAAATCATGTTGCTACTTTCACAAAATTGCATCATTATTAAATAAATAAATATATATATATATAGCCAGTTTGAAGTTTTTAAGACATCCTGCAATAATTAGACGAAATAATGGTCCACTGTTCAAAACAGCTGCTTGAATATTTATTAGCAAAATCTGATGATTTCACTGATCCCAAACATAGGCCCTCTGAGTGAATTTAACTTTATAGATAGCAGGTAGAGAGCAGAGTGATACTTCGGGAGGTCAGGTAATGGCAAGTTAACATAAGAACATAAATCGGAACAGGAATAGGCCATACGGCCCCTCGAGCCTGCTCCACCATTGAATAAGATCATGGCTGATCTGATCATGGACTCAGCTCCACTTCCCCACCCGCTTCCCATAGCCCCTTATCCCCTTATCGTTTAAGAAATTGTCTATTTCTGTCTTAAATTTATTCAATGTCCCAGCTTCCACAGTTCTCTGAAGCACTGAATTCCACAGATTTACAACCCTCTGAGAGAAGAAATTTCTCCTCATCTCTGTTTTAAATGGGCGGCCCCTTATTCTAAGATCATGCCCTCTAGTTCTAGTCTCCCCCATCAGTAGAAGTATCCTCTCTGCATCCAGCTTGTCAAGCGCCTCATAATCTTAGACGTTTTGATAAGATCACCTCTCATTCTTCTGAATTCCCAACCTACTCGACCTTTCCTCATAAGTCAACCCCCTCATCCCCGGAATCAACCTAGTGAACCTTCTCTGAACTGCCTCCAAAGCAAGTATATCCTTTTGTAAATATGGAAACCAAAACTGCACGCAGTATTCCAGGTGTGGCTTCACCAATACTTTATATAGCTGTAGCAATCTGCAAGTGCAGCACAAAGCACGAGTCACATCGTCAGACAACAATAGATGAGACCACGAGGGAGCATGCATCGAGTCACGTGTCGAATTATTCTTTTACACAGGACTCTGGAAATCAAAATGATGGAAAGTGCATTCCACCTGGGGTCGGATTTTACACTGGAGTCACAAAGAGCTGCGTTGTAGCCTGCAGCTTGTAAACTGTTTTTTTTTTGCAGCCTGATACAGCTATAAACACAGAACAAGTTAAAGGAGCAATGCCATCATGATAACTGTGTCCAAGGATGTGTTTGCTTTACCACATGAAAGAGGTTGAATTGTTGAGATTATTGATGGGGCATATGCTTGTACATTCAGTATTTGTAATCTCGGTTTTCATAAAACTTAAGATAAGGGAAAAAATAAAGGATGCATTTATTTGTACCAACTGAATTGCAGCCGTTTCTCTGATTAGCTCTCCATTATCACATGATCTGTGGCTGATTGGTCCCCTTGGAGGATAAGCCAGACCATGCAGTTTCTCTGGAATGTGTGAATGGAACATCACAGCCGAACTGTGCACATTGTAACACGGATTGTTAACAGCTTTATTGGGTATGAAGTGAATATCGACAGTGTCGTGACTTCTGGATGTAATCCACTCCAACGATGTCCCATGTAGGGGGTTGTAAGAACATGATCCGTCTTCTCTGAGTTCCCTCTCTCCCTTCCGATCCCCCCACCCATGTCTCTCTTCGCCCCCCCTCCCCACCCTAACTAGGCTCTCTCTTTCTCCCTCTCCCCCGTCTCTCTCTCTCCCCAGTCTCTCTCCCCCCCCCAGTCTCTCTCTCCCCCCTAGTCTCTCTCTCCCTCTCCCCCAGTCTCTCCCTCCCCCTCCCCCGGTCTCTCCCTCCCCCTCCCCCGGTCTCTCCCTCCCCCTCCAGTTTCTCTCTTTTTCCCTCCAACCCTAGTCTCTCTCTCTCTCTTTTTCTCTCCCACCCAGTCTCTCTCTCTTTTTCCCTCCCTCCTCCCAGTCTCTCTCTCTTCCCCCCCCCTCCCTGTGTCTCTCTCTCCCCCCCCATCCCTGTGTCTCTCTCTCTCTTTCCCCCCCCCCCCACCAGTCTCTCTCTCCCCCCCCACCAGTCTCTCTCTCTTCGCCCCCCCGGTGTCTCTCTCTCTCCCCTCTCCACCCCCCCGGTGTCTCTCTCTTCCCCCCCCGCCACCCCGCCACCAGTCTCTCTCTCTCTCTCTCTCTCTCTCCTCCTCCACTCCCAGTCTCTCCCCCCCAATCTCTCTCTCTCTCTCTCTCTCCCTCCCCCCGTCTCTCTCTCTCTCCTCCCCCCCAGTCTCTCTCTCTCTCCTCCCCCCCAGTCTCTCTCTCTCTCCTCCCCAGTCTCTCTCTCTCTCTCTCTTTCTCCCCCACCTCCCCCCCCCAATCTCTCTTTTTCCCCCACCTCCCCCCCAATCTCTCTTTTTCTCTCCTCCCCCAGTCTCTCTCTCTCTCCTTCCTCCCGAGTCTCTCTCTCCTTCCTCCCGAGTCTCTCTCTCTCTCCTCCCCAGTCTCTCTCTCTCTCTCTCCTCCTCCCAGTCTTTCTCCCCCAACCCAGTCTCTCTCACTCTCCTCCCCCCAGTCTCTCGCTCTCTTTCTCACCCCCGCCCCCAGTCTCTCTCTCTCCTCGCACCAGTCTCTCGCTCTATTTCTCCCCCTTCTGCCCCACAATCTCTCTCTTCTACTCCCCTCTCGGCTGCCCGCGGCTTGTCGGCCCGTTCGGCCGTTGCCGGGCTCTGTTGGGGCCAGATGGATCGGAGGCTCGGCACTGTCCAGGCCTCGGTGCTGCAGTGGAGGCAACGTGGTGTTGTGGGGCTGCTCAGGCCCGGGGCTGCTCGGAGGCTCGGCACAGTGAAGACAACGTGGTAGATGGGTCGGAGGCTGGATGGCCGTATGCGCAGAAAAGGGTTAGTGTAAATTGCGCTGTGGGGGGTGCGGGGGGGGACAGAGTCGGAGACTATTTGTCCTAATTCTCGCTTCTGCGCATGCATCAGGTAATGCATGCACAGAATGGAGACTTAGCAGAAATAGTTACTCCGAAAAATAAGTCACGTTGCAACATGGACTGCAGGTCTTTCAATAGATAGTTCCTGGCAGTGAAACCATTCAGAAACACTCCAGTGAGAGTACACCGTCCCTTTTAATATAAGGATTGTGCCACATTTTACCCTTCTACCCATTGCGGCTGAAATGTTAGAAAACAAAAATACTAACATTTGAGGAGAGAGAAAAAGAAATAAAAATAACAGCCCATAAAAACAATCACATGCTGATAAAAATGTACTCAGCAGGTCACACAGCATCTGTGGAGAGAGAAACAGAGTTAACATTTCAGGTTGATGACCCTTTGTCAAAACTGGAAAAATAGATTTTAAGCAAGTACAGAGGCAGGTAAAGGTGGAGGAGAGGAAAGAACAAAAGGGAAGGTCTGTGATGTGATGGAGGGCAGGACAAATGGGATGGTGCAAGGCGAAAGGAGATGGTAATGGGACAAGAAGCAAAAGATGGGTCTAGAGGAGGTGTAAATGGGAATATCAGAATCATCAGCAACTGCTGCCATCTGAAAAAATGGGGGCAGAAGTCAATAGTCAGGAGGCGGAGCGGGAGATCACTGAGGCCTACAATAGGCCCATCAGCATGGGGGGCAGCAGCGTCGAGTCGGGAGGCGGAGCGGGAGATCACTGAGGCCGACAATAGGCCCATCAGTCCGGGGAGCAGCAGCATCGAGTCGGGAGGTGGAGTGGGAGATCACTGAGGCCTACAATAGGCCCATCAGTCCGGGGAGCAGCAGCATCGAGTCGGGAGGCGGAGTGGGAGATCGCTGAGGCTAGCCAGTGCAGCTGCTGCAGGGAGAGAAGTAAAAAGAAATAGAAAGAAATCGAAAGGTGACATCACAGCCAAGGGGATAAGTGATTGGCTGGTGATTGATGAGTAGTTTTTCTTTTTCTTTTCTTTATCAGCAAGTAACCTTTAGAATTATTGTTGCCAAATTAAGTTAATCTAGGGGTTAAGTCATGGCAGGAGAGCTCGGACACGTGTTATGCTCCTCCTGTATTATGTGGGAAGTCAGGGACGCTTCCAGTGTCCCTGACGACTATGTATGCGGGAAGTGTATCCGGCTGCAGCTCCTGACAGACCGCATTGTGGCACTGGAGCTGCAGGTGGATTCACTCTGGAGCACGTACAAAGCTGACAATTACGTGACTAGCACATTTAGTGAGTTGGTCTTACCGCAGGGAAAGGTTACGCAGCCAGATAGGGGATGGGTGACCAACAGGAAGAACAGTGGAAGGAAGGTAATGCAGGGGTCCCCTGCAGTCATCCCCCTGCAAAACAGATACACCGCTTTGGGTACTGTTGAAGGGGAGGACTCATCAGGGGAGAGGAGCAGCAGCTAAGTTCATGGCACCGTAGGTGGCTCTGCTGCACAGGAGGGCAGGATAAAGAGTGGGAGAGCGATAGTGATAGGGGATTCTATTGTAAGGGGAATAGATAGACATTTCTGCGGCCGCAATCGAGACTCCAGGATGGTATGTTGCCTCCCTGGTGCAAGGGTCAAGGATGTCTCGGAGCGGGTGCGGGACATTTTGAAGGGGGAGAGTAAACAGCCAGTTGTCGTGGTGCGTATAGGTACCAACGATATAGGCAAAAAAGGGGATGAGTTCCTACGAGACAAATTTAAGGAGCTAGGAGCTAAATTAAAAAGTAGAACCTCAAAAGTAGTAATCTCAGGATTGCTACCAGTGCGACGTGCTAGTCAGAGTAGGAATCGCAGGATAGCTCAGATGAATATGTGGCTTGAGGAGTGGTGCAGAAGGGAGAGATTCAAACTCCTGGGACATTGGAACCGGTTCTAGGGGAGGTGGGACTGGTACAAACCAGATGGTCTGCACCTCGGCAGGACCAGAACCAATGTCCTCGGGGGAGTGTTTGCTAGTGCTGTAGGGGAGGGGTTAAACTAATATGGCAGGGAGATGGGAACCTATGCAGGGAGAAAGAGGAAAGTAGAATGGGGGCAGAAGCAAAAGATAGAAAGAGGAAAAGTAAAAGTGGAGGGCAGAGAACCCCAAGGCAAAAAGCAAAAAGGGCCACATTACAGCAACATTCTAAGGGGCTAAGGGTGTTAAAAAGACAAGCCTGAAGGCTCTGTGCCTCATTGCAATGAGTATTCGCAATAAGGTGGATGAATTAACTGTGCAGATAGCAGTTAACGGATATGATGTAATTGGCATCACGGAGACATGGCTCCAGGGTGACCAAGGCTGAGAACTCAACATCCAGAGGTATTCAACATTTAGCAAGGATAGACAGAAAGAAAAAGGAGGTGGGTGGTGTTGCTGGTTAAAGAGGAAATTAATGCAATAGTAAGGAAGGACATTAGCTTGGATGATGTGGAATTGGTATGGGTGGAGCTACGGAATACCAAAAGGCAGAAAACGCTATTGGGAGTTGTGTACAGACCATCAAACAGTAGTAGTGAGGTTGGGGACAACATCAAACAAGAAATTAGGGATGCGTGCAAAAAAGGTACAGCAGTTATCATGGGTGACTTCAATCTACATGTTGATTGGGCTAACCAAACTGTTACCAATGTGGTGGAGGAGGATTTTCTGGAGTGTATTCGGGATGGTTTTCTCGACCAATATGTCGAGGAACCAACTCGAGGGCTGGCCATCCTAGACTGGGTGATGTGTAATGAGAAAGGACTAATTAGCAATCTTGTTGTGCGAGGCCCCTTGGGGAAGAGTGACCATAATATGGTAGAATTCTTTATTAGGTTGGAGAGTGACACAGTTAATTCAGAGACTAGGGTTCTGAACTTAAGGAAAAGTAACTTCGATGTTATGAGACGTGAATTGGCTAGAATAGACTGGCGAGTGATACTTAAAGGGTTGACGGTGGATAGGCAATGGCAAACATTTAAAGATCACATGGATGAACTTCAACAATTGTACATCCCTGTCTGGAGTAAAAAGAAAATGGGCAGGTGGCTCAACCATGGCTAACAAGGGAAATTAAGGATAGTGTTAAAATCAAGGAAGAGGCATTTAAATTAACCAGAAAAAGCAGCAAACCTGAGGACTGGTAGAAATTTAGAATTCATTAGAGGAGGACAAAGGGTTTCATTAGGAGGTGGAAAATAGAGTATGAGAGGAAGCTTGCTGGGAACATAAAAACTGACTGCAAAATCTTCTTTCGATATGTGAAGAGAAAAAGATTAGTGAAGACAAACGTAGGTCCCGTGCAGTCAGGTTCAGGTGAATTTATAATGGAGAACAAAAAAATGGCGGACCAGTTAAACAAATACTTTGGTTCTATCTTCACGAAGGAAGACACAAATAACCTTCCGGAAATACTAAGGGACGGAGGGTCGAGTGAGAGTGCGGAACTGAAGGAAATCCTTATTCAGCGAGAAATTGTGTTCGGGAAATTGATGGAATTGAAGGCCGATAAATCCCTGGGGCCTGATAGTCTGCATCCCAGAGTACTTAAGGAAGTATCCTCAGAAATAGTGGATGCATTGGTGATCATTTTCCAACAGTCTATCGACTTTGGATCGGTTCCAATGGACTGGAGGGTAGCTAATGTAACACCACTTTTTAAAAAAGGGGAGAGAGAAGGCGGGTAATTATAGACCTGTTAGCCTGACATCAGTAGTGGGGAAAATGTTGGAATCAATTATTAAAGATGCAATAGCAGCACATTTGGAAAACAGTGATGGGATCGGTCCAAGTCAGCATGGATTTATGAAAGGGAAATCCTGCTTGACAAATCTTCTAGAATTTTTTGAAGATGTAACTGGTAGAGTGGACAAGGGAGAACCGGTGGATGTGGTGTATTTGGACTTTCAAAAGGCTTTTGACAAGGTCCCACACAAGAGATTGGTGTTCAAAATCAAAACACATGGTATTGGGGGTAATGTACTGACGTGGATAAAGAACTGGTTGGCAGACAGGAAGCAGAGAGTCGGGATAAACGTGTCCTTTTCAGAATGGCAGGCAGTGACTAGTGGGGTGCTGCAGGGCTCAGTGCTGGGACCCCAGCTATTTACAATATACAGCAATGATTTAGATGAAGGAATTGAGTGTAATATCTCCAAGTTTGCAGATGCCACTAAGCTGGGTGGCGATGTGAGCTGTGAGGAGGATGCTAAAAGGCTGCAGGGTGATTTGGACAGGTTAGGTGAGTGGGCAAATGCGTGGCAGATGCAGTAGAATGTGGATAAATGTGAGGTTATCCACTTTGGTGGCAAAAACACGAAGGCAGAATATTATCTGGATGGTGGCAGATTGTGAAAAGGGGAGATGTAACGAGACCTGGCTGTCATGGTACATCAATCATTGAAAGTTGGCATGCAGGTACAGCAGGCGTTGAAGAAGGCAAATGGTATGTTGGCCTTCATAGCTAGGGGATTTGCATACAGGAGCAGGGAGGTCTTACTGCAGTTGTACAGGGCCTTGGTGAGGCCTCACCTGGAATATTGTGTTTAGTTTTGGACTCCTAATCTGAGGAAGGATGTTCTTGCTATTGAGGGAGTGCAGCGAAGGTTCACCAGACTGATTCCTGGGATGGCTGGACTGACATATGAGGAGAGACTGGATCAACTGGGCCTTTATTCACTGGAGTTTAGAAGGCTGGAGAGGGGATCTCATAGAGACATATAAAATTCTGATGGGACTGGATAGTTTAGATGCAGAAAGAATGTTCCCGATGTTGGGGAAGTCCTGAACCAGGGGACATAGTCTAAGGATAAGGGTTTAGCCATTTAAGACTGAGATGAGGAGAACCTTCTTCACTCAGAGAGTTGTTAACCTGTGGAGTTCCCTACCGCAGAGAGTTGTTGATGCCAATTCATTGGATATCGTCAAGAGGGAGTTAGATATGGCCCTTACAGCTAAAGGGATCAAGGGGTATGGAGAGAAAGCAGGAAAGGGTTACGTACTGAGGTGAATGATCAGCCATGATCTTATTGAATGGTGGTGCAGGCTCAAAGGGCCGAATGGCCTACTCCTGCACGTATTTCCTATGTTTCTATGTTTCTGTGAAATTGTTGAACTCAATTTTGAAAGTGCCTAATCAAAAATGAGGTTCTGTGCCTCAAGCTTGTGTTGAGCTTCGTTGCAACAGTGTAGGAGGCCGAAGACAGAGAAGTGACCCAGGGAATTAAAATGACGGGCAACTGGAAGCTCAGGGTCATGCTTGCGGAGTGAACTGAGGTGTTCCGCAAAACTGTCACCCAATCTGCGTTTCGTCTCCCCAGTGTGGAGGAGACCGCATTGTGAGCAGTGAATACAGCTTACAAATTTAAAAGAAGTACAAGTAAATCGCTGCTTCACCTGGAAGGAATGTTTGGGGCCCTGGACAATGGGAAGGGAGGAGATAAAAAGGCAGCTGTTGCATCTCCTGCTCTTACACAGGAAGGTGCCGTGTGAAGGGGTGTGGGTAGTATAGGTGATAGAGCGGTGGAGCAGAGTGTTGTGGAGGGAATGGACCCTTTGAAATGCTGAAAGGGACGGGGAGGGGAAGATGAGTTTGGTGGTGGGATCATGGCGGACGATACTGAGAAGTGTAGAGGAACAGAGGAACCTTAGAGTACATGTCCACGGATTCCTGAAGGTAGCAGGACAGGTAGATAAGGTGGTTCAGAAGACAGACAGGATACTTGCCTTTATTAGCCAAGGCATAGAATACAGGAGCAGGAAGGTTATTATTGAACTGTATAAAACACTAGTTCGGGCACAATTAGAATACTGCGTGCAGTTCTGGTCACCACATTACAGGAATGATGTGATTGCACCAGAGAGGGTACAGAGGAGTGTACAAGGATGTTGCCTGGGCTGGAGAATTTTAGCTATGAGGAAAGATTGGATAGGCTGGGGTTGTTTTCTGTGGAACGGAGGAGTCTGACGGGAGACCTGATTGAGGTGTATAAAATTATGAAGGGCCTAGGTAGAGTGGATAGAGAGGACCTATTTCCCTTAGCAGAGGGGTCAATAACCAGGGGGCATAGATTTAAAGTAAGTAGTAGGAGGTTTGGAGGGGATTCCAGGAGACATTTCTTCACTCAGAGGCTGGTGGGGTGTCTGGAACACACTGCCTGAAAGGATGGTAGAGGCAGAATTCCTCACAGCACTTGAAGTGCCTTAACCTTCCGGGCTATGGACCAAGAGCTGGAAAATGGGATTGGGCTGGATAGCTCTTTGTCGGCCGGCACGGACACGATGGTCCAAATGGCCTCCTTCTGTGCTGTAAATTTCTATGATTCTATGATGATGCATTGAATGTGGAGGCTGGTGGAGTGTAGGGTGAGGACAAAGGGAACCCGTGAGATAGGACGGGGGGGTTAGCGTTGAGAGCAGCAGTACGGGAAATGGAACAGACACGGTTGAAGGCCCTATCAACCATGGTGGAGAGAAATCCTCACTTAAGGAAAAAGGAAAACATATCTTAAGCACTGGTATGGAAGGTGGCATCTTTAGAACAGATGCGATGGAGAAACTGGGAAAATGGAATAGAGTCCTTACAGGAAGCTTATAGTGGATACTGATGTACAGCCTATCCCCAGAAATAAAGACAGAGAAGTCGAAGAAGGGAAGAGTCGGAGATGGACCATGTGAAGTTGAGGGATGGGTGAAAATTGGAAGCAAAGATGCTGAAATTTTCCAATTTTGGGCAAGAGCAGGAAATGGCACTGTTACAGTTATCAATGTATCACAGAAAGAGGCGAGAAAGAGTACCTGAGTAGGACTGCAACAACGGATCTTCCACATATCCCACGAAAAGGCAGGCATAGCCAGGACCCATACAAGTTCCCATAGCAATAGCTTTATTTGGAGTAAGTGAGTGGAGTCAAATGAAAGAACAAGGTCAGCCAGCTGGAGGAGGTCGGTGGTGAATGGGATTGTTTGGGCCTCCATTTAAGGAAGAAGTGGAGAGTCCTGAGGCTGTCCTAGTGGGGAATGGAGGTATAGAGGAATTGGTTGTCCAGGTGGAAAGGAGCTGGTTAGGGCCAGGAAACTGGAAACTGTTAAAATTGACAGAGTGCATCAGAAGAGTTGTGGATGCAGGTAGGAAGAGACTGAACAAGGAGAGAAAAAATAGTCGAGATAGGAATAAATCAATTCCATGGGGCGAGAACAGGCTGAAACAACCGGTCTACCAGGGCAGTCCTGTTTGTGGATCTTGGGAAGGAGGTAAAAGCAGGCAGTGCGGGGTTGGAGGATATGGGGGTGGGGGTGGGACGGAGCATCTCCAGAGGAGATGAAGTCAGTGACAGTCTTGGAAATGATAGCGTGATGTTCAGTGATGGGGTCACGGTCCGGGGGGAAGGTAGGAGGCGGTGTCAGAGAGTTGCCGTTCAGCTTCCGAAAGGTAGAGGTTGGTTCACCAAGCAACAACAGCGCCACCCTTGTCAGCAGGTTTAATAACAACGTTCGGGTTGGAGCTGACAGAATGGAGTTCGACAAGTTCAGGGGGAGGTAGGTGAGTGAGGAGAGTAGAGAAATTGATGTCACACTGGCAGTTCCCAATGAAAAAGATCTAGAAATGGAAAGTGGCCGGAGGGGTGCAGGTCCAGATGGAATGAGAATTCTGAATATGGGAGAAAGGGTCCACTGTGCAGGGGGAAGAGTCCTGGCCAAAGAAGTGGGCGCGGTGGCGAAGGCGACTGAAGAAGAACTCAGCATCGTGCCCAGTTCAAAATTCATTGAGGTGGGGTGTAAGGCGATGAAGCTGAGGCCTTTGCTAGGACTGATTGTTCGGGGTCAGAGAGGGGAAGGTCGGAGGGGATCGTGAAAACACGGCAGGGGGTGAGATTGGTAGGTGGGGTGGGGTCAGAGGGAAGTGAAGGGGAAAAATGTTCCGCAGGAGCGTTGGTACCCAAAGGTTTTTGAAGCTTGCGATACTTGGCGCCTGAAAGGAATCTCATCTCCTCTCCTTCATGATAGTGCCATTGGATCTTTTAAGTCCACCATAAAGGGCAGACAAGGCCCCAGTTTGTAGCACGAACTATGAATGCAAAATACGTTTTTCCCGGTCTGCAAGCGGGCCTATAAAGGAATTTGTGCCCTTGTCATGAAATTTTGCATCCCAGCTCCCAAAAGTGGAGTTCCAAAAGTTTGCATGCAGCATTTCATTTTGGAGCACTGACCACACTCATTCAGCTCTGCTGGGCAGGCCACATAGTTCGCATGCCAGACACGAGACTCCCAAAGCAAATGCTCTACTCGGAGCTCCCTCACGGCAAATGAGCCAAAGGTGGGCAGCGGAAACGTTACAAGGACACCCTCAAAACCTCCCTGATAAAGTGTGACATCCCCACTGACACCTGGGAGTCCCTGGCCAAAGACCGCCCTAAGTGGAGGAAGTGCATCCGGGAGGGCACTGAGCACCTCGAGTCTCAACGCCGAGAGCATGCAGAAATCAAGCGCAGGCAGAGGAAAGAGTGTGCGGCAAACCATTCCCACACACCCTTTCCCTCAACGACTATCTGTCCCACCTGTGACAAAGTCTGTGGCTCTCGTATTGAACTGTCCAGCCACCAAAGAACTCACTTCAGGAGTGGAAGCAAGTCTTCCTCGATTCCGAGGGACTGTCTATGATGATGATGACAGGTCAATCAAATACCTCCCTTAAGAATGTTTATTGTCATTCACGGGATGTGGACATTGCTGGCAAGGGCAGAATTTATTGTCCATCCCTAATTGCCCTTGAGAAAGTGGTCGTGAGCTGCCTTCTTAAACCGCTGCTGTCCTTGTGGTGAATGTACTCCCGCAGAACCAAATTCTGAGACTGCCTTAATGGAAGGAAGGGTGAGAGTGGACCTGTTGATAGGGGGAAAGTGCCCAACAGAACTTTCCAACAAATGAATGTACAATAAAATTAACATTTGTAAAATATCTAGTGTCAAGATACATAATACCCTAAAAGTTTATCAAGCTTTGAGAGCAAACCAGAAAAAAAGATAAACCCATTAGCTGTGTTGAACTTGTCTTCAATGTTCAGTGACTATGATCAGATAGGTATTACTGCTTTGTGAACCATGGAATTTTAATTGTTCCATGGGAAATGCTTGTGAATTGCTGTTCCAGTGCACCAGAATGTTTCATGACAAGCTGCTCTTGAGGTGAACTTGGCTAAGTTGCCATACTAATCTTAACTACTGTCTCTATGACTAACTGCGCTCATAAATCACCAAGTCTGCAACAATTGAAGGTACTTTGAGAGGTAAGATCTTAGGGAGACCATGACAGAGGTGATATATTACAGAAGAATGACTGGAATCAGAAGGATAGAACATGATAGAGAATGTGTTAAGTCTGCGATAAATGCACTGTGGAGTTTCAGTATTTTAGGCACTTTCGGATGAAAAGCTGTGTTATATGAATCAAGTAGTTATAGTAACTGGATTGTGCATTAAATTGAAGATTAAAACAATTATTCACTGTAAGATCTTTACAGACACATTACTATCCTACACAGGGGATTACATTGAATTTATACTGGCAGAGAAGATATGCACAACAACAACTTGCATTTATATAGCATCTTTCACGTAGTAAAAAGTTCCAAGGTGCAGAACAGGAATGATTATCAAATAGATTTGACACCGAGCCAAATAAAGAGATATTAGGACAGGTGAACAAAAGCTTGGTCAATGAGATAGCTTTTATGGAGCATCTTAAAGGTCGAGACACAGAGAGGCTTAGTGAGGGAATTCAAGAGCTTTCGGCGTAGGCTGCTGAAAGCATAGCCATCAATGGTGGAGCAAAGAAATTCAGAGAATAATAAGCATAAGCAGGATGTTCTGTGTATTGTATATGTCTCACAGAAAATATCTAAAAAACTGACTTTCTAATCCAATCTTTATTGGAATTATTACGTTTATTCGACAAAAGCTTTACAATGTTGGAAATGAAAAATAACAACGTTGCAGAAGAGATTTTTTTTTGATTAACAACAGAATGAAACTGTTCAATCCTAAGCCACCGTTGGTTTGTAAACAGATTCCCTTTGTCGCTACATTTCTGGCACTCTTCTGCATGCCATAGGTTCTTGCAACTGGTCATTGTCTCACTAATATGATCAACAGGTTTAACATGGTGTTGTATAACACTCATGCTTATTGCAATCCTTGCCCCTCAGATCTGGAAATGTGGGAGAAACAGGGAATTCTTCGTGCAAGGCATGCTGAACACCGAGGCCATGATTTTATTGTGGGGTGAGATCCTTCTGCGTGAGGGGCTAGGACGAGCAACAAGCTCGCATGCTGAGGTCTGGACGATTTTGGGCTGGACTTTGGGCTTAGTTGATTTCGGGGCGGTAAAGTTTGTGCCCGGGAACAGTTTGCGCCTCAGTCAGCAAAATTGGGCAGTTGGGCCCTGAGTGTGGGGCGGAGCACACCTCTCTTCGGGCGCTTGGCCAGCTGAGCATGGGAAAATACCGAGATAAAGAGCCATTCTCGGAGCACTCGGAGAGAGGCCTGGGGAGAAACAAAAACCTGAAAAAATCCCACCAAAAACATTCCCAATAAACAACTCGCGCCAACACAACCTATATCGTAAAAAACAAAATAAAAAACAATCACACTTACCTGAGGTCGACGTTACTTGCCTCACTGCCGGTGTAGGTCAGAACGCCAGCTTTCACAGGCAGTCCCAGCAGGGAGCGCTACGGATCGGGCGGGAGCCAAAAATCAAGCTGGTGTCGCAACCAAGGGCGTAATGCTCTGTGCCCTGCCGAAACTGGCCCCGAAAACCCCGACGGGGCGCTGGAAGTTGGCTGCCCGCCCGGAAAAGCTTACCGCCGTCATCGCCGCCCCTCCAGAGCATAAACAGAGGCAGCAACAAGCCGAAAATCCAGCCCTTTAACTCTTGGGCCTTGTTACCATATGCAGGCCCCGACTTCCGCTCGAACTTGGCAGTAATCACTGCCTGGCAGGTGGTGGACTTGGAAATGCAGGGGACAGGAGTCCACTGCTGAGCATCCACGAGAACGGCTGTCGGCAGTCAGGTAAGTGGTAAGCGGGGTGGGGGTGCGGGGGCGAGGAAGGAGGTGATCCAGATTAGGGGAGTGAGGACAAAGGAGGCCCAAGGATTTGTGGTGGGGCCCGGAGAAGCACTCCCTGCTCCTCCAGACCCACGAAGAAACCTAAACTTTGGGGAAAAAAAACTTACTTGCCTCGGCCTCTTCTGGCCCTCGATCCAGCTCCCAGCAGATTTGGCCTGGCGGAGAAGCCACCACTGGTCCCTTGCTCAGGCCTCCAGTTAAAATGGCAGATTGGGATCTGACTATGTCTTTGGCGAGGACTCTGCCGACATGGGATGGGCGTCCTTGCGACCTGCAATTTTAAATTGCAGGTGGTCAGATCGGGCAGGGAGAGGGATGGGTCAGTCCCACGCACCATTTTAACTGAGTTAAAATCAAGTGATAGTATCCTCCAAGTGTAGCATTGAGTTCAACTGCCCAGATAATGTGATTCTAGTCATCTAAACATCACTGGATGGGGTATATCAGAAAGATCTGGATTGAGACTGTTCGGATCAGTTCAATATACCCTCCCTCTTTCCCCTTTTCTCCTGAAGGCAGGAGCTCATGCTGAACTAAAGTTCCACAGCCACTTTCCCCATAAATACAACTTCCTTCAGCAGATTCTGCCTTTAACTTTGAATTAATTTACTAAATCGAAACAACATTCACTTCTGAAGGGGGTTGGAGACCGGCGGGCATAAACCAACCATCTCGACTGAACAGTCTGCTCCTGAGTCACATGCTTTAATGAGGTGTCAAATTGCTTGTGCAAGGATTCACTGGTGAAGCACTGCCCAAAAGGCTTTTAACCTAAACATGGTACGGGAGTTTTAAACCAGCAGAGGATAATACTAGTTATCTCGGTTTCGATTAAAGACTGTGTTGTGGGCAAGGAAGGAAGAAATGGCTGTATAATTTCTCAATTAGCACAAGCTAGATGTCAGATACTGATATATTGTCACCACAACATAATTTGTGCAACAGATTTTTTTTTCCAACTTAAAAACGGAAAATTTGTGACAACACAGCCTTGTTGCCAAATAACAGGGGGTAAAAATTCATCTTGAGCGCAAACGCAAAAGAGATGGCGTGGCAGCGGAGGCGCCTCATATTACTCACCCGCTATTCCGCTCCATTAACTTCCACAGCAAGCCATCTACTGAAACTAAAAATGTCACCGCTGCAAATCTTCGGTTCAATAACATCAAGGGTTAGAAATTCAATTGATTAGCGCCACCCGTTAGCGCCCGCTAATGTCTTATCGACCGGCCGCAGCGATTGTAGTGCCTGCTACGAACTTCCATCTGGTTTTAACGGCAGTGCTAACACTTAGCTCCTGGCCCTGTAGCGCCATTGAAATGGTGATGTCAGTGAGTGTGCAACGCCCTGTTAGCGCCCCAGAAGCAAAATTCATTTAGTTTGCCGGACAGGTGCTCAGCATGCCACAGAAAGCTGGCATTCTGACCTCTGAAGCCTCTCCCTGGGTGCTATTCCATGCCATCTACATGATTTTTAAGCATTTGTAAACCTTCACCCAAACTTGGCTAGCGATCTGAAGTTAGCACCCCGATATTGCCACAAGAGAAGTGTGCACCGCTGCTTTTAGCACTCCACTGCCCTCTTAGGGTGGTAAAAATGAATATCACGATGTTAGTGCCTCAAAATGGGCTACAATCAATTTTTGCCCCCAGCACTCCATTTTTTTCACATTTCCACAGAAATCATAACAGAAAACTTTCTTCTACAAGATATTGCTTTGAAATTGGTGGTTCACTATTCCGGTGGTTTCAGGAGTAACTGAACTCAGGAAAATAGACCCAAAAGTTCGATTAGCGCCATGTAACTGAGTTGTTTTCTCTGAAACTTGCCCCATTGGCCACCAGTGTTCGCTTTTTTTTGTTGCTACAATTGCTGCACTGCAGACTTTTGCAAAGAGTTTTTATTCTTGAAAACAAATTCTGGTCAGGAATAATGATGTTGAATCTCAAGTAGCTGTGCAGATGCCTGCGCTTGCAAACCTGAGAGAACATCAGACAACAACGCCCCTTTAATGTTTTCCTCCAGTTGTGCAAGATGTCAAAGCATTTGTATTTTGTTTTGATTGAGGACAGCAAGGAGGAAAAGCTCTTTAAGTCAGTCGTCAGAAACTTTGATTGATGGTGTCCATGGTAACAATCAAGACCGAGAACGTCGTACCTTTCAAATTGAAAGCTGAGGTTAATGAGGGTAGCCCACAGTAAGATCGAAAGTACAAATATTGATAGGTCTTAATCTTTATCTTCACAAAACACCTATCAAGCAGAAGCTTATATTTCCTTTAGCCAGAAAAGGATTGACGTACCCAAGCAAAAAATGATCCCCCCTATAATTTTTTGATCAGATGGCATTGAAATATCTCAAAGTAATTGACTTCTGTAAATAATTATAGCCTTTGTTCAGTGATGCTGTCAAGCGTTTTCATTGCATTTATGTAAAGTGCTTTGACATTTCCAGGAAGCTGGAATATGTAGAGGAGTATGTCCAAAATGTTGATCCACCCAGACTGTACACAGTATTTCTGTTCAAAATCACCAACAACAATATACCGGAAATTAATTCCAGTGCCTCATAAAATATCTGTCCTTCCTGCGATAAGCAGCCTCCACATCTTAGTTAACAATCCACCCTTTATTTTTCACGTTCCACAAAATAAATGAAACAATTAGAAAATACTATCCTTTTTGGTGGAAAACAAAGACCTAAAAAAAAATGCGTGTGTTAAAGGGAGATTAAGTGACGTTTTCTTACATTTTGATCCCTCAGGAGTTCCCGTTATGCCCTCTAATGTTTGGATGTGATCTATTTTTACCATGGCCTTAAATTTCTGGATTGGATTTCTGCTCTGTATTATTTTATTTCAGCTGAAATAGACAAGGAAAGGATGTGTTGCCCATTTAAAAATGTACAATTATAGTGATAATATATGCAGGCTAGTTTTCTGTATCATGATGTGAAATAAAACTTGATCTCGCTGACTTAATAACAGCAGCTTGCTGCTCATTATAAACACTTTACCAATTCAATATCTGTGGGCTTTTATACAAATGTTAAATGTTAACAAACAATGTTACCTGTATATATTTTGACATCTTATCTATCTTATACCATCATGCACCAGCAACACCCATCAAACCATAAAGAAAACTGTTTTTCTTTATCGATAAGATTTGCATCAGTTCTTCAAAAAAATCTCCCCACAGATAAGAGGACCTATCATCCTTAGTTAAAAAAACAGCTGCAGTTTGCAGTTCTCAGGTTTTTAAAGTTAAGCTTTGAGTTTAGTATGTTTTAACGCAGTATAGAGCTTGAGCAACCCACTTTAACACTGTCACTGCGCTGCAGAGATCAGAACATCCATAGCAAACATCATGACGTTGCTGCAGTTTTTATAACTTTTTTCTGATTCCAACTGTGAATACAGAAGAAACTTGTAAAGTTGGAGCTGGCACTGCACTTGTTTAAACTTCCGATTCTTTCACATAAACGGAGTAAACTTCACTAATTATCTGCTGCACTGGCAGACAGATACTTAGTGCCTCATTTGTGTGCATTTTGAAAGTTCATAAAAATGAGGCCTGAGCTTCCCAGCGCATGCAGGAACTGAGGATACTGGGGAGATAAATTTAATTCCACATGTTCAGAGAGATTTTTTAGTGTGACGTGCATGGCGGGGGGTCTTTGAATGCTTGGCAATGCATCAGCACTTGGAGCTTTGAAAGTCTTTCCCTACAGCAGAAATTGTATCAAAAGCCAAGGATTATATTCCCTGCAAGGTAAAGTATCCTATTGAAGATTTGTAGCACTGTTTATTTATTCATCACAGTTTCTGTTTCAGAACCTATCATCTGCCCTGATGATAATATGTAAAAGAGATAAAAAATTACTGAAAGCCGACTTTTATGTTTTTCGCCCTTTCTTTCGCTCTGTTCCTCATTGCTGTGTTGTGTTCATCTTTCCCTCTGATTGTTTATTCTGCTAAATTCAGCACTGTCAATTTAGCGTGGCAAAGTCAAAGATCTGAGGAAAGGTGGGGGAAATGAAAGTACTATTGTACTTGTGCCTCATCTTATAAGAATGTAATATGAGCACTCTCGCCTCTCAGTCAGAAAGTTGTGGGTTCAAGTCTGCCTCAGGACTTAAGTGCACCACCTAAGCTGACACGACAGTGCAGTGCAAACAGGATGCTGCATTGTTGGAGGTGTCATCTTTCAGAGGAGACGTTATAACTGAGGTCCATGAGGTCATTTTAACCCTACTTACCAAGTGTAAACTGGGCAGGTAAAATCGCCCGGATTACTTAACTACCCTGCTCCTAATGCCCAATGTTTTAGACGCAGGCTGAAGGATGGACAACTAAGCCGCTCCCACCAAAAGCTGGCAGGGTCTTCCTTTAAATGTGCAAACCGGGGTCAGATGACATCATCTTGTAAATCTGTCTTGAGTGGGGAAGTTGCTGTGGCTTTCCAGCCAGGCTGAGCTGATGAAGTTGCCCGAATAGATACGTTTTTGCACTTTCCTTTGTCGGGCCAGGATGAGCAGGAATGCTCCACCGGGCCCCACAAGGAAAGTTCAAGCCTCCCGCGCACTTAGCTGAGTGCCGGCAGGTAGCCCTGGGCAGCCCAATTTATTTAGAGACCGAGTGCCCGGGATTTGGAGTGGCGGCATGTTAATGAGGCCTGGGCGTTAAAATAGCCTGGGCCTGATTTCTGCAGCAGGGAGAGAGTTTCCAATTCACCTCACCACCCACACGTGTAAAAACCTGGAGTTAAAATGTGGAGCCCCTGTCTGCCTCTTCTGGTGGTTCAGGTGGATGTTAAAGAGCAGGGATGGCATGGAACTAAACAGGAGGGATTTCTCTATCATAAAACAGAAAATGCTGAAAATACTCAGCAGGTCAGGCAGTATCTGTGGAGAGAGAAAACGAATTCATGTTTCAGGTCATTGATTTCCAGCATCCGCAGTATTTTGCTTTTGTGTTGTTGCAGCAGGGATTTCGCTGGTGCCCTGACCAATATTGTTTCCACAAACAATAAAATGGTTTAATCTCATTGATGTTTGTGTTACCATGCCGTGCCACATTCATCCATATGACAACAGTCACTCGACACAGCAAAAGCTACCTACCCCGATGAACATTCCAGATGTAGTACTGAAGAGTTGTGTCCCAGAACTGACTGCATCCGTCACAGAGTTGTTCCAGTACAGCTACAATACTGGCACCTATTGGTCAATGTGGAACACTGCCCAGGTGTGTCCTGTCCACAAAACGCAGGGCAGATCCAACCCATCAGGCTACTCCCAATCATCAGCAAAGTGCAGGGAATCATTAACAGCGCTATCAAGTGACGCTTTGTCACCAATAACCTTCTCACCAGTGATCACTCAGCTCCTGATCTCATTACAGCCTTGGTACAAACATGGGCATGAGCTGAATTCCAGAGGTGAGGTGAGAGTCGCTAGCTTTGAAATCATTTCACTGAGTGTGGCACCAAGGAGCGTCGGTAAAACTGAAGTCAATGAGTATCAGGAGAAAAAAACTCTCTCGTGGCTGAAGTCATACATGGCACAAAGAAAGATGGCTGTGGCTGTTAGAGGCCAATTATTCCAGCCCCAGGACATCACATGAAGGAGTTTCTTGGACAGCATCCTCGGCCCAACTATCTTCTGCATCATCAGTTACCTTCCCGCCATCATAAGGTCAGAAGTGTGGTTGCTCACTGATGATTGCACAGTGTTCCGCTCCATTCTTAATTCCTTGGCTGATAAGTTGCAAGTAACATTTGCCACCACACAAGTGCCAGGCAATGACTATCTCCAACAAGCAAGACCTGAACCACCTCCCCTCGACATTCAATGGAATTACCATTGTCGAGTCCCCCACCATCAAAATCTGGGGCGGGTCACCATTAACCGGAAACTTAAAAGGGCCAGTCATATAAATGCTGTGGCTACTATAGCGGGTCAAAAGCTGGTTCTTTTACGACAAGTGACTGACTCCCCAAAGCCTCTCCATCATATACGAAACACAAGTCAGGAATGTGATAGCATAATCTCTACTTGCCTAGAGGTGCAGCTGTAGCTACAATCAAGGAGTTCAACACCATTCAGCACAAAGCAGTCCACTTGATCAACATCTTCAGCACCAGTCTAAGCTTCCACTCCCTCTACCCATGTACCATGGCTGCAGTGTGCACCATCTACAGGATGCACCATAGTAACTTGACAAGGCTTCTTCGGTCGTGCTTTACAAATCCGCGACCTCCACCACCAAGAAGGCCAAGGGCAGTAGGTGCAAGAGAACACCATCACCTCCAAGTTCCCCTCCAAGTTACACACCATCCTGACTTAAACCGATATTGCCATTCCTTATCATGAATGGATCAAAATCCTGGAGCACCCTATCGCAATATCTACTCATGGCAACTGGAGACGGAAATTAAATGCTGGCCTTGCCAGCAATGCCCACATCCTGGGAATGAATTTTTAACAACCACTTCAAAGTAATTCACAGCATGTGAAGTGCTCTGAGACATTCTTGAGAGATGTGATAAGGTGCTAGCTATATAATGCAAGACTTTCTTTCCATTAGGTTTTTTTCACTTCAAGAAAATTGCCCAGAATTTACATTCTGCAAATTCTAGCTGTGAATACATTTCCTGTCAGAGGAGAATGATTAGTTCCCTTACTGTGCAGGGAAAGTATATGCAACACTTCGACTAACTGAGAAACTTTTTTTTAAAAATATTAAATTGGGTCTCCTCATTTAGCATCACCGGGAATGCACTAAAAAGGGAATCTTAATTACCTATGGGGCTACAGTACAGTATTACCAGAGGATGAAAAAGCATATGATATGTCTTGTATAATGTATATGTGACTAGATTAACTTAGTGCACTGGTTGAAGTGACACCCTAGGTAGAGCAGATGGAGCACATTACTTTTAAATCATTTCAGGTCAGATTTGTTCTTGCATCAGCAGTTCACAGTTCCTCTTTACTGATACTGCCTGCTTTCGATTCCTCTGATATTATCCTTAAAGACGCTGAAGTGGGTTGATCGCCTTTGCCTGGAGTAGCACTGTTAACAGTCAGCGGTCTGTGTCCGCAGAGAACTGATTGACAGCCACCATCTGCTGGCTTTAATGTTTGCATCACTTGGTTTTTCAAGTAGCCCGCGGCATCCAAATAAGGGCGCAATAGCTCCTTTGTTTTTTTCTCCATAATTAAAAAATCATTTTCCATTGGGAAATAAGCAATTGAATTATAGTTAGAGGACTCAATTTTCCCTAGTGATCCGCGCCATTGTTTTGGCATGCGCCGCTTTTTTTGGCCTAAATTTTTTTAAATCCCAGTTTCCCCAAAGATTGTGCGCTAGCGTAACTCAGTTAGTTGCAATTTTTTTAGATTTGTTTTTTTTTTTGCGTAACCTGATGTCTGTGCCAGTTTGGCCAACTTACAATTCTCCGAGGATGGCGTATGTGACTACTCCCAAAAAACCTGCAGGGTACTTTAGAAAACCCAGTGCACATTAAAAAATCGGCATTGTTTTTAGGCGAAGTTTTGGAGGGAGTCAAGAACACATCAATATGCATCTTCAAGTTTCAATTTTTCCAATTGAAAACACAGAAAATGGAAGTTTCATGCAATTCTTTAAGTTTGGATTTCTTTTAAAGTGCCACGCCACCAGCGATTGTCTCCAAACTGGGCTCGAGGATCGGAGCATCGGCCGGCAGAATCGGTCCTTCATCCAGACACGGGCTCGGGGCTCGGCTTGAAAAGAAGCAGGTGGTGGGGGGGATGTGGAAGCCAAAATGAAGGGATGAGAACCCTTACACTATTCAGCAAGAAGCATCAAATGAAGCCTGGAGGGCCAGTGGAAGCCAAACAGTCCCTCGAAATTGAGGAAGACTTGCTTCCACTCTAAACGTGAGTTCCGAGGTGACTGAACAGTCCTATATGGTTATTACAGTCTCTGTCACAGGTGGGACAGACAGTCGTTGAAGGAAAGGGTGGGTGGGACTGGTTTGCTGCTCGGCAGCAAACAGCATCAAATAAAGCCCGGGGGCGTGGTGGGGGGTGTGGAAGCCAAACTGAAGGGATGAGAACCATTACACGATGCCACAATGCAGCAATCAGCATCAAATGAATCCCGGGGCAGGGTTCCTGATCTCAGCAACACATTGCGCATGCTCAAACCTTGGTGTGGTCCATTCTAGGGCGTCGACCTTGGGGAAAGAGACAACAAAGAAGCTTGTTGTGCCTGCCATTTTGCGCTTCTTGCAGTTATTGATTGCCAAGGCATGAGACAGTAGCAGCTGTAAGTAGAAGACACACCTGAGGTGAGAGTGGCTGATGTTGAGGAGGAAGATGCAGCTGACGACGAGGACGAGGAAGCCATGCAACTACCTGAACCTGGAGCACGATGGCGGGCTGTTGTGCCCCTTTAACGATTGCTCGAGCCTTGCGCCAGCAGCTCCGTGAATGCTTTGCTGCCTGAAGGCCCAGCAGCAATATTCCAAATGGACCACGTTTACTACTGGGACCTGTTCGATCATGTTGTGTTGTGTTAATGGAACAAATAATGGAAATGATTCTTTAGTTCAAAAAGTTGTGTTAATAATGGAACAAATAATGGAAATGATTCAGTTATAATTTAAAATATATTTTATTCAAAAGTTTAACAAACTTAAATTAATTTTAATAAAAATATTTTTGAATCAAACTTTAAAGTTTTCAGTTATCCACTTTGGTGGTAAAAATAGAGAGACAGACTATTATCTGAATGGTGACAGATTATGAAAAGGGGAGGTGCAACGAGACCTGGGTGTCATGGTACATCAGTCATTGAAGGTTGGCATGCAGGTACAGCAGGCGGTTAAGAAAGCAAATGGCATGTTGGCGTTCATAGCGAGGGAATTTGAGTACAGGGGCAGGGAGGTGTTGCTACAATTGTACAGGGCGTTGGTGAGGCCACACCTGGAGTATTGTGTACAGTTTTGGTCTCCTAACCTGAGGAAGGACATTCTTGCTATTGAGGGAGTGCAGCAAAGGTTCAACCAGACTGATTCTCGGGATGGCGGGACTGACCTATCAAGAAAGACTGGATCAACTGGGCTTGTATTCACTGGAGTTCAGAAGAATGAGAGGGGACCTCATAGAAACGTTTAAAATTCTGACGGGGTTAGACAAGTTAGATGCAGGAAGAATGTTCCCAATGTTGGGGAAGTCCAGAACCAGGGGTCACAGTCTAAGGATAAGGGGTAAGCCATTTAGGACCGAGATGAGGAGAAACTTCTTCACCCAGAGAGTGGTGAACCTGTGGAATTCTCTACCACAGAAAGTTGTTGAGGCCAATTCACTAAATATATTCAAAAAGGAGTTGGATGAAGTCCTTACTACTAGGGGGATCAAGGGGTATGGCGAGAAAGCAGGAATGGGGTACTGAAGTTGCATGTTCAGCCATGAACTCATTGAATGGCGGTGCAAGCTAGAAGGGCCGAATGGCCTACTCCTGCACCTATTTTCTATGTTTCTATGTTAAGATCACTTACACACTTTAACATTACTTATAAACTCTAAGATCACTTAAAAACTTTAAGATCACTTATAAACTTTAAAACTTGTAAATTTACATAACTTACAAAACACTTTTAATTTGAGAACAGTTACAACAGTAACAACAATAATAATAACAACAACATCAGCAAGTAAAGGCTGCATCCATCTCTCCTCCACCTTATCCTAAGATCGCCCGCTGTGCTTGGTCTTGGTGACTCCACTCCTGCCCGCATGCGATGGCACAGTGTTTCTCGGGTTGATACCAAGCTTATTCATTCGAACAACTTGAGTAATGCACACTTCTTGATAGGAATAGGCAGTCGATAGTGTGGAAGACCTGGCTTGGGCCTCTTCAGAGACTGGTGTGTGGATTGGAGTGGTAGTGGCAGTTAATTCTGTCAATAGGCGCGGGATCTGGGCGTGTTCCCTTATTGCAGCAGCTAACTCCAACATTTGCTCCCTCATGTGCCTTGACAGTGTCTCAACTAACTGCAACAATCGCTCCGTCATGTTCGCCGACAGTTTCTCAGCTACTTGTGACATGCCCTCCCTCATGTTGTGCAACACTGTGTCCATTACCTGCAACATTCCATCCCTCATGTTCATTGACAGCGCATCAGCTACCTGCAACATTCCCTCCCTCATGTGCACCGACATTGTATCTGCTGCCGAAGACATTCCCTCCCTTGTGTTCCCGGAGCCTTGTGCCATTTCTCGTGAGAGTGTTGTTACTTCTCCCGACAGTTCCGATACCTCATCACCCACCCCACTGAAGGTGTTCAGGAGTGATTGCGTAAGGTCAATGCTCTCCACACTCATTGCCCTCATCTGAATCACATCTGTTCGATCCTACACCTCAGGAGAGCGCTGTCGAGCTCTCCTTCTCCTCCTCACCCTGGGTGTGGCCCGCCTCATCCCACTGGGACCAGCAGCCTCAGACGGTGGGTCCCTGGGTGTGGCTCGCTGCACCCCACTGGAATCCCCAGCCTCGGATTGTGGAAAACCATGGATTGTCCCAGCAACACTCGTATCACTCAGGAAAGAGGCTGGCACCTCAATAGGTGGCACCTGCAACTCCTCCAAAGTGAGTATAGCAGTGGGGGCTTCATCCATCTTCTCCCCCTCACCCCCATGCTCTTGGTCTGGAAGGTGGGATTAGAAGATGTTCTCCTCTTTAGGCTTGTCCACATCTGAATCTTCTTCTGCATTGTCAGGGTTGGCCTCAAGTTCTGCAAAATATAACAGAACAGACACATGGTTATCAGCAGAGGAGGGGAAGGGTGGGTGGCCTGAGTAGACTCACACAGTGCAGGCAGCAGGCTCATTTGAAGGACCACGATGAATGATAGCACATTGCATCAACCGAAGCGTAGTTGACGGAGACCTCCCATGAACCGAAGCATGGCTAGCCCACGCAGTACTTAACATTTAGGAAAGCCAGACTGTGGAATTTGTAGGATTTACCCTCTCCCTCGAGTGTGGGCACAGCTTGTGCAGTGGTGATTGCTTTTCTCCAGGCAGGACCCATCAAAGCAGCGACCCTCTCTTCCAGTGGTGTCAGTGGGTGCAGATTTGCTGGGCCTCCTCCTGTTCGAGTTCTTTCCTTTTTATTATGTGCCACCTTCCTCTGCAAAGATCAAAATGCAACTTTTTAGAGAGGATGTCTTTTTGCTGGGTGTGACATATACAGATGGTCACATTTACAATTATAATTCCAGTGAATAAATGAAAATATTACTTACACTAACTGCTTAACCAAGGTCCTGCCATTTCTTTTTGCACTGGCCTCCAGACCTCGGGGTGGTCACCATTGCACAGTAATCTGCAAGTTGGATCCAGCCTTGCTTCATTTCTTTTGGTGAAACTTTTACGTGAATCTGCTGGTGTCCAGCTCTTGCCATCTGGCCTCCATTACAGTAACTCGTGCCTCCACTTCATCCTGTAAGAAATTCTTGGTCCTTGAGCCACGTTGCATCTTGTATTACAGCTCCTATTTTTCCAATGAGAATTTAAGTTCTCACACACAACTGGCTCTTTAAAAATGACCGAATGCAGACTGGGAGCTGTACTGGAGATGCGGGCCCATAGCAATCACGTCAAAAAAGTCCTTTTATTTTCATGCATGCACAGAAGACGGGAGGCGGTGGGGGGAGGCTTCATTTTTTCACCGCAGACCTTTGGCTCCGCCCCATGAAGCTACAGGACAGGCTCAGGCTGCATGGCACCAATTTCAAAAAATAGAATGTGGAAACTTGGTATTGATTTTTTTGGAATTGTTGGGTCCAGAAAAAAACGGGCGTAACTCTGGCAATACGCCAAAAAATGGCATTGGGGAAAATCGAGTCCAATGGCTTTAATTCTGCTTTTCCTTTATTTAATCTCATCTCAAAGAACCCCACAATTGGATATTTTTGTCTGGTACTCTCAGTAATCTTGCCATTCTTAACACGAGGAACAAAAAAAGTTATGCTTGATTTTGCCGAGAAAGAATAAAATTGGATTCAGCGAAATACTTTGCAATGTATTTGCTTCATGGATTCTTTGTGAAAGAATTCAGAGCAACACATTGCTATCAAGAACTCAATGGTTTATTAACAAAGGTTCAACAATCACACTGCACATTCCCAGTTCATCCACTAGGCTCACAACTGCGTACCTCATTGTGGGCCCAACTGACTGGGGTTTTACTGAGTCTTGTGAACATCAAGTGTTAGACTTTCCACTTCACATCGCCCACATATCGCCCAAAACAGCCTTTCAGCGCCCATTTTAACAAAAAAGTGGAAATTCAGGCTGGATCATCACCGAAGATTTATCCCCCGACTTTCGGCTCGCATCGTCGAGCTGATCGCTGAGGTGATCGCCCAGTCCAACTTTCAGCACATCGCCGGCACATCGCTGGGCTGATAGCTTGCCGAGAACATCGCTGGAGAATAGTTGCTTTGTCCTGGCCTTCCTCACAGAACTCGGCCCTACGGACGCCATTTTGAACATCGGTGGAAGGTTGACCTTCAAAGCACAATTGAGCCTATTGAACTTATTAGAACAGAAGGGTACATATTACCGACAAGACTTTACAAATTAATGTATCGTGTGGATTTAACTGCCCAGAAAACTTGCCGCGGCTACATCAGTCGCAGATGGACACAGGGATTTACGGGGAGCGCACAGAGAAGGGGACAGTTGGCTAGATGACCTTCCCCTGTTCTTATTGCTTATGTTCTTATATTGTCAACCTGAGAGTAGCACAAAGGCTGCATTCATGACATGACATGACTTCATCCGTACATTGCATTTTAATTAAATGATGTTACATTACTTTAAAATTGTTTCACGCATTACTCACGTGACACATGGGAGGGTCCCGCAACACCACGGGTAGTGCCGAGTGAGCACTGCTGCATGCTCCTCCTGCTCACTTAAAGTCTGAATGTAAGCAGGGCCCTCTCTGGTGCACCTCCGCTGCACCCTGTTGTTAGATATCTTCTTCTGCAAATGTGAAAAGAGCATGACAAGCTAATTGACTAGGTAGTTTCATGGAAAGACAACAGCTTCAAATGTTACATGCAAATGAGATCCACAATTGATTCACAGTTATAACAAAGATCAGCGTGTTTTGTATCTACATATGTATATATGCGTATATATGTATGTAAGAATTTACAAAATTTAATTCAATCCAGGAGATTTACCATTACAGTTTTAATTACAATCTTCATCAATACAATAAAAAATCTGTACTTACCCTAACTGACGTCACAAGACTGTTCTAGCGCTTCCGGCACTGGTCGGGCAATCTCAGACCACAGCTTCCTGTAAGCCCAGGGTGGAAGTTTGCCCTTAGCACCCCAGATAAGTTCTGCCCACCTGGAGTGGACTTCCTCGACGAGGGCCTCGTTGGCCTTGTCCGAAAATGGCTTTGCCCTTTTCTGAGCCCCATCCACGCTCTCGGATAATGATGATGATGATGATGATATCTCTACAATTTATCCAAATCTCCAACGGCAAAAAACACCACAAAACTCCACAAATCTCCTTCCACAACTCCAATAACTCTCTCCTTTATCTCTCTTCTTTCTCTCCCTAACGGCCTTTTGTGCATGTGTGGGTTGACCCCTGACCTCCCGAAACGCGCAAAATGCTGTCAACAGGAAAAAAAAATCGGATGCACAGAAGGCAGTTGCGAGGGAGGCTTTTGCCTACCACATCGCTGGCCATTCGTCGGGCGAGCGTCACATCACTGACCTTTTGCCTCGCCCATTTGACATCATTGGCCTATCGCCGAGTGGAAAATTGCCATCCAAAAAATGGGCATTGAGCCAGTGATCGATAAGGCTGGGATATCGAACATCGCTGGAACATCGCCCAAAAGCAAAGTTTAAAGTCTAGCCCCATGTGACTGGCTAAGCCACTCACAATGCAACAGCTCTTCTTTTAAATTAAAGCTTTAAGCCAAGTGCCCCCTTTGGTAAAGGGGCACAATAACAGCTCTACAAACCTGTGAGCATACTCACAAGTGCATACATTTACACAGTTGAATTTGTTTTTTCATGTGTTCTGCAGGACATGATTTCCTGACTTACTGTAGCAAATTCTATGAAGTTGCTATGAGCCCTGCATGCCTTAGTTTGACAACTCAGTGCTCTGATCTATTCCAGACCCCATGAAACACTTATAGTTTGCCTCCTTATGAACTTGAGTGGTTAGGGTCAGTCCAGGTATTAGCGATGACCTCCACTGTCTACTTCAGCTTGGTGTCATTGTACCGAGACTGGCACACGCACGTGATCAGTCTATAAGGATCGTTGCATTAGCACATCCACAACTGACTATCAATAAGCCTGCATGCTTTGTGTAACTGGTTAGAGTCCCCATAATCGATTTACACCCCAACACAGAAATAAGAAAATACGGTGCTGAAATCTGTAATGATCCATGCAAATCGCCAATCTAGATTGGTGTCCCATGTCAGAAAATACTTCACAGTATTTTCTCAGCTCTATTTTATTGCACTGGCCAGTTGAACAGATATTTCTACACAGTATTGTGGAGTATTGGCCAGTTGGTCAAAATTATTACCAATGCTACTGTTTATAAAATTGTGTCTTTTTTTAAAATTAAAATGAATAGAAAACTGAAATAGGACCTGCATGCTTGCTCGGTTTAATGCTGGTATCACCTATTCTATTGTACTGTTGTACTCCACCCAGTTGTTTTTATGTGTCAAGGGAAACGTGTTACGAGTCTTAGAGGCCGACTTTCAGCGCTGTCCCGCCTGCAGCCACCAAGTTTCCGTCGGAAATGGACGATTTCTGGGCGATTCCTCCAGAACTTGGTGTGGAAGGGTTCCGCCCACGTCACATCATCCCGCCCGCCCATGCCGGATTTCTGTAAAAGGCCATTTTGATGCTTTTTCCTGGCCTCCCGTCGACCTGCCGCCCAACAGAAGGACCGCTTTGGAAAAGCAGGTCTAAGCTGAGTGACATTCAGCAAGCATGTGCAGATCAGGGGGAGGGAGGGAGTGAGAAAGAGAGAGCGAGAAATGGAGTGCAATGGGGCAGCTCTGGCACATCAGCTGGAGGGAGTGCTGATTGCCATCACATCACGGCAGCCAGTCGGATTTCAGTGGGACTGTTGGAAAGAAGTTAGGTCAATATTGCATTACTTTATTGGTGATGGTGATGTTTAAATTGGATGTCATAAAACCGACTGGAGATTTTTTTGTTGCACCTTGCTGAAAATCCTTCATTTAGAAAGCCAATGGCAAAGGGAAAATTATTATGAGTGACTGAAAAGTGTTCAGCATCTCACATTTTGTACATCCAAGCTGATTTATTAATGATCTCGCACAATGTATTGCAATGTAACTGATCACCATGTCATCTCAGGGGTGGCACTCCTTCATGTTTGGCCTCGCAAAAAGAGGGTTTAAGTGCAAGCCTTAAGGTCTGCCCTGCAACTTGGTAAACTAAAGTAATTGAATGACAGCCTTCCTGCATTCATTGTCGTCTTGCGATGGCCTGATGACAGGACCCATTGTACATTGCAGTCAGATGTGGATGGGAAGATGTTCCTGATGAAGCAGATAACCTGAGGGACAGATGTGGGTTTTGCGCAACACACCACACATGATGTTAAAATGACACATGCACAAACAGAGGGTCAACAATGTGAGTGTATTTACAAGTGCACAATGACAAATGTTACATAACATTATGACATTTACATACATTTACACGAGGAAGCAACACCCACCCCTCTACCCAGCACCACCACCTCTCTTCCCCCCTCCCCGCCCCGCAGCGATGCCTGAGTTCCTCTTCCTCCCCATGCCTACATGACAGAGTGGCCCTCCCCTGCCCCTCATTGCCTCTGGTTGAGGAGGTTGTGCAGGAGGGCAGCGGGATGTGTGCAGATATGTGCGTATCGGTGAGAACATAGGGCGCAGGACCGAAGGCGCCGGGATTTCCTGCTCCTCCGCATCTGTCTGCTTTGAGGGTGTGGGGTCGGGGTCGGAGGCTTGCACTACGCATGCAGAAGCTATCTCCTGCCTTAGACACATATCTGGCACATAACCTTTTTGGCCTTGGATAGGAGGGGGTGAATAAATTTGTACTCGCGTTTGCAGCATTGGTCCCCATCCTGCTTCACATTGCCCACTGCAGTGACTATCTAACCTATGTCCATCCAAAGACGTCCGTATTGGGCTGGTGCAGGCTTGCCACACCCATCCCGGGTTGGGCAGAACACTGCCCTGAGGAGCTCCTGCAGCCATGTCCTGAGGCTGAGATGATTGGCCTCCAACAACCACAACCATTTTCCTTTGTGCTAGTTTTGACTCCAGCCAGTGGAGAGTTTTTCTCCTGATACCCAATCACTTCAATTTTGCCAGGGCTCCTTGATGCCACTCATAGAATCGTAAGAGGTTTACAGCACGGAACGAGGCCATTTCGGCCCATTGTGTCCGCGACGGCCAACAAGAGGCTATCCAGCCTAATCTCACTCTCCAGCTCTTGGTCCGTAACCCTGCAGGTTATGGTATTTCAAGTGCACAATCAAGTATTTTTTACATGTGGTGAGGGTTTCTGCCTCTACCATCTTTTCAGGCAGTGAGTTCCAGACCCCCATAACCCTCTGTGTGGAGAAATTTTCCCTCAAATCCCCTCTAAACCTTCTACCAATTACTTTAAATTTATGCCCCCTGGTTGTTGACCCCTCTGTTAAGGAAAATAGGCCCTTTCTATCCACTATATCTAGGCCCCTCATAATTTTATACACCTCAATGAGGTCTCCCCTCAGCCTCCTCTATTCCAAGAAAAACAAATCCAGCCTATCCAATCTGTCCTCATAGCTAAGGTTCTCCACTCCCGGCAACATTCTCCTAAATCTCCTCTGCACTCTCTGTACCATCCTTCCTACAATGTGGTGATCAGAACTGCAGGCAGTACTCCAGCTGCGGCCTAACTAGTGTTTTATAAACTCCTCTTTGATGTTAAGGGCATTTGGTTTTACTTCACCTCTGGAATTCAGCTCTTTTGTCGATGTTTGGTCTCAAACTGTGATGTGTGATGCATCCCAGATCTGAAGGGCAAGCTTACTATCAATCTGTGCCATTCTCATTCTTATGTAAGGTGCTAAGGCTGTGTTTATGCTGCAGCTACTGGTCTGATACGAACAGGTACAGAATTGTTGCAACCTGACCACATGACTTCTGCTGCCTGTCTGCAAATCAGCCTCTCGGGATCAGATGGGACCTCTGTACACTCATGCTTATATATTCACTCCCTGCCACTGAATTAAAATATATGAACGCGCAATTGGAAGCATTCACATTCTTAAAACAATTCTGTTCAAGTTTATGACTGAGTATCGCGAGGCACTTTTTAAACCTGGTTTGTCGACAGTAATCACTGCAACAAAAACGTCATTTTATATAGCAGCTTTAGATAAACCTCCGAACCTTTAGATACTTAAAACATGTGTGCACTTTTGCTTTATAGTTTCCTCAAAAGTATTGTCCGGTACATTTCTAACAATGAATATTATAATGTGCAATTATTTGGAACCAAAGGATATTTTAGTTCACCCTCGTCAGTGACAGACATTTTCTTTAAATGACATTTACTCATTATTTTAATGTTACCGCTAGACTTGATTATTCCAACGCACTCCTGGCTGGCCTCCCACATTCTACCTTCTACGTAAGCTTGAGATGATCCAAAACTCGGTTGCCCGTGTCCTAACTTGCACCATGTCCCACTCACCCATCACCCCTGTGCTCGCTGACCTACACTGGCTTCTCGTTAAGCAATGCCTTGATTTTAAAATTCTCATCCTTGTTTTCAAATCCCTCCATGGCCTCGCCCCTCCCTATCTCTGTAATCTCCTCCAGCTCCACAACCCCACGAGATATCAGCGCTCCTCTAATTCTTCCCTTTTGAGCATCCCTGATTATAATCGCTCAATCATTGGTAGCCGTGCTTTCTATTGCTTTGGCCCCAAGCTCTGGAATTCCCTGCCTAAATCTCTCTGCCTCTCTACCTCTCTTTCCTCCTTTAAGATGCTCCTTAAAACCTATCTTTTTGACCAAGCTTTTGGTCACATACCCTAATTTCTTTTTACATGGCTTAGTGCCACATTTTTTGTCTTATAATACTTTTGTGAAGTGTTTTGGGATGCTTCACTATGTTAAAGGCACAAGTTGTTGTTGTTGGATAATCCCTTAGCAGAACGGGATAAACGCTGTGGATTCTTATCAGAGTTAACCAATATCTGGCAGGGAAGGGTTAAATTTCCTTGTGTGTGTCTCAGGCACAAACAAATTCAAAAGTCGAGAAATTTGTCTCGGGCAGTGGGGCAAAGCGGGCGGTGTCACATCAGCCACCCATTATATGCAGCAGCTGATGTTAGTTCCGATGTTTGCAATGGGACTGAATATCAGGCGCTGCGTATAATGGATGCCCGAACCGATACCGCCCGCTTTGTGCCACTGCCCGAGATGAATTTCTAGGCCCAAGTCTTTGTTATCAGTGTAAGGCCACTGGCAAAGCAGGAGCACCAGTGCGATAATTTACTGACTCTGTGCCTATGAGATGGGCTTGGGAAACACTAAGGCAGCGCTGTGCATGCTATGGGCCTTAAAATCCGAACTGACATCTACATTATACATTTTATTTAATTATCTCATGGCACCTATAAGATCTTTGAAGCCGATATCTAATAGTTGCTGCTATTTCCCTGCTCCTCACTCAATTGTATGCACACGTGATACAAATACATCAAGGATGCTTTGTTTTCTTTCGTGGCATTTTTCTGAGATTCTATTCATAAAGCTAAATGCAATGTTATCTATAACAGGCAAACATATGCTATTAATAGTGGCGAACATATGCTGTAACTTTTCACACTTTGCTCATGCCTCCAACTAAGAATATATTTAAGCAACGGTGCAGTCTTATACTAAATTTGCTAATCCTCTTGTAATAAAGTCCCTTAATCCTTTGAGTACCAAGCTTCAGCCATGGCGATGCATTCAGTTTCTATCACATCATGTGCATGCAAGTTATTTTCAGAAATTATTAATGCTCAATATTATAAAGGTAGAAATAAAAACAGCCCATAGAATGTTACTTCGCTGAATAAATTAAGAAAGTGATATCATAAATAGGCATAGAATCAGTAAATTATTGCACTGGTGCTCCTGCTTTGGCACTTGCGAGCAAGTCTTAAATCTTGTTTATGGCTGAGATACGCACAAGTAAAGAAGGACAGACGCTTGAGTGTGCTACATTGCGTTGCAATGAGTTCAACTGACTCTTTAAAATATGAGTCCAGTTTGTTGAATGTCATCTGAGCTCTGAGATTAATAGAAATCTTGAAAAAGACACCTAAATACCTTTTGGTTCATGTAAAACTAAAGAATTACTTCAACAGCGAGAACTTGCATTTCTGTACTGATCGTCAACATGCAGGAAGATGTCTCCAAGCATTTCACATTAAAGGGGATAAAGCAATGGATGCCAAGCAGCTGGAGGCGATGGGCTGGGGTGGAGACGATTACAGGGAAAGGTTGGGGAAACAAAAGCATGTTTGAGAAAAGGGTTTGAAGAGGAAGCATGGATGGAGGTGGCATGTTGTGGGAACTAGGTGAATAGTTCCAGAGGGCAAGAGCACAGTAACTAAAATATGTTGAATCGTTCTGGGATGTGGGCATCGCTGGGAAGCCAGCATTTATTGCCCATCCCTAGTCGCCCTTGAGAAGGTAGTGGTGAGCCACCAGCTTGGACCGCTGCAGTCCTTGTGGTGAAGGTACTCCCACAGTGCTGTTAGGGAGGGAGTTCCAGGATTTTGACCCAGCAACGGTGAAGGAACGGCGATATATTTCCAAGTCAGGATGGTATGCGACATGGAGGGGAACTTGCAGGTGATGGTGCTCCCATGTGCTTGCTGTCCTTGTCCTTCTAGGTGGTAGAGGTCACAAGTTTGGGAGGAGCTGCCGAAGCAATCTTGGCGAGCTGCTGCAGTACATCTTGTAGATGATAGACACTGTGCGCCAGTGGTAGAGGGAGTGAATGTTGAAGGTGGTGGATGGGGTGCCAATCAAGTGGGTTGCTTTGTCCTGGATGTTTTGAGCTTCTTGAGTATTGTTGGAGCTGCACTCATCCAGGCAAGTGGAGAGTATTCCATCACACTCCTGACTTGTGCCTTGTAGATGGTGGAAAGGATTGGGCAGTCAGGAGATGAGACACTCGCCACAGATAACCCAGCCTCTGACCCATTGTTGTTGCCACAGTATTTATGTGGCTGGTCCAGTTAAGTTTCTGGTCAGTGATGACCCCAAGGATGTTGATAGTGGGGGATTCGGTGATGGTAATGCCGTTGAATATCAAGGTCACGTGGTTAAGACTCTCGCTTGATAGAGATCTTCATTGCCAGGCACTTGTGTAGCGGGAATGTTACTTGCCACTTATCAGCCTAAGCCGGAATTGTCCAGGTCTTGCTGCATGCGGGCATGGATTGTTTCATTTTCTGAGGAGTTGTGAATGGAATTGAACACTCTACAATCATCAGTGAACATCCCCACTTTTGACATTATGATGGAGGGAAGGTCATTGATGAAGCAGCTGAAGATGGTTGGGCTTAGGACATGACCCTGAGGAACTCCTGCAGCGATTTCCTGGGGCTGGGATGATTGACCTCCAACAACCACAACCATCTTTGTTTATGCTAGGTATGACTCCATCCAGTGGAGAGTGTTCCCCCTGATTCCCATTGATTTCAATTTTACTTGGGCTTCTTGATGCCACACTCAGTCAAATGCTGCCTTGACGTCAAGGGCAGTCACTCTCATCTCACCTTTGGAATTCAGCTCTTTTGTCCATGTTTGGACTAAGGCTGTAATGAGGTCTGGAGCCAAGTGGTCCTGGCGGAATCCAAACTGAGCATTGGTGAGTAGGTTATTGGCGAGTAAGTGTCGCTTGGTAGCACTGCCAATGGCACCTTCCATCACTTTGCTGATGATTGAGAGTAGACTGATGGGGTGGCAGTTTTGGCCAGATTGGATGTGTCCTGTTTTTTGTGGACAGGACATACCTGGGTAGTTTTCCACATTGTTAGGTCGATGCCAGTGTTGTAGCTGTACTGGAACAGCTTGGCTAGAAGTGCGGCTAGTTCTGGAGCACGTCTTCAGCACGGCAGCCGGGATGTTGTCGGGGCCCATAGCCTTTGCTACATACAGTGCGCTCGGCCATTTCTTGACGTCACATGGAAGGAATCAAATTGGCTGAAGACTGGCTTTTGTGATGGTGGGAACCTCAGGAGGAGGCCGATGGGGATTATCCACTCGGCACTTCTGGCTGAAGAAACATAGAAACATAGAAACATAGAAAATAGGTGCGGGAGTAGGCCATTCGGCCCTTCGAGCCTGCACCGCCATTCAATATGATCATGGCTGATCATGCAACTTCAGTACCCTATCCCTGCTTTCTCTCCATACCCCCTGATTCCTTTAGCTGTAAGGGCCACATCTAACTCCCTTTTGAATATGTCCAACGAACTGGCCTCAACAACTTTCTGTGGTAGAGAATTCCACAGGTTCACAACTCTCTGGGTGAAAAAGTTTCTCCTCATCTTGGTCCTATTTGGCTTACCCCTTATCTTTAGACTGTGACCCCTGGTTCTGGACTTCCCCAACATCGGGAACATTCTTCCTGCATCGAACCTGTCCAGTCCCGTCAGAATTTTGTAAGTTTCTATGAGATCCCCTCTCATTCTTCTAAATTCCACTGAGTATAAGCCTAGCCGATCCAGTCTTTCCTCATATGTCAATCCTGCCATCATGGGATTCAATCTGGTGAACCTTCGTTGCACTCCCTCATTGCAAGCACGTCCTTCCTCAGATTAGGAGACCAAAACTGAACACAATACTCAAAGCAACACCTCCCTGCTCCTATACTCAAATCCCTTCGCTATGAAGGCCAGCATGCCATTTGCTTTCTTTACTGCCTGCTGTACCTGCATGCCTACCTTCAATGACTGATGTACCATGACACCCAGGTCTCGTTGCATCTCCCCTTTTACTAATCTGTCACCATTCCGATAATAATCTGCCTTCCTGTTTTTGCCACCAAAGTGGATAACCTCACATTTATCCACATTGTCCTGCATCTGCCATGCATTTGCCCACTCACCTAACCTGTTCAAGTCCCCCTGCAGCCTCTAGGCATCCTCCTCACAGCTCGCACTGCCACCCAGTTTAGTGTCATCTGCAAACTTGGAGATATTACATTCAATTCCTTCGTCTAAATCATTAATGTATATTGTAAATAGCTGGGGGTCCCAGCACTGAACCCTGCGGCACCCCACTTGTCATTGCCTGCCATTCTGAAAAGGACCCGTTTATTCCTACTCTTTGCTTCCTGTCTGCCAACCAATTCTCTATCCACGTCAGTACATTAACCCCAGTACCATGTTCCTTAATTTTGCACACTAATCTCTTATGTGGGACCTTGTCAAAAGCCTGTTGAAAGTCCAAATACACCACATCCACTGGTTCTCCCTTATCCACTCTACTAGTTACATCCTCAAAAAACTCTAGAAGATTTGTCAAGCATGGTTGTAAATGCTTCACTCTTGTCTTTTGTACTTGCGTGCTGGGCTCCGCCATCATTGTGGATGGGGATATTCATGGAGCCTCCTTCTCCCATTCATTGTTTAATTGTCCACGACCATTCATGACTGGATGTGACAACACTGCAGAGCTTTGATCTGATCCGTTGATTGTGGATTCGCTTATCTCTGTTTATAGTATGCTGCTTCCGTGTTGCAGCTTTCCTAGTTTGGTACCTCATTTTTAGGTACGTCTGGTGCTGCTCCTGGAATGCTCTTCTGCACTCCTCATTGAACCAGAGTTGGTCCCCTAGCTTGAAAGTCATGGTAGAATGAGGGATATGCCGGGCCATGAGGTTACAGACTCTGGTGGAATACAATTCTGATGCTGCTGATGGCCCACAGTGCCTCATGGATGCCCAGTTTTGAGCTGCTAGCTCTATTCTGAATCTATCCCATTTAGCACGATGGTAGTGCCACACAACACAATGGAGGGTGTCTTCAGTGTGAAGATGGGACTTTGGGCCCAATTTTGGCCATGACTTACTCCAGTTGGTTTTTCTGCCGTAAGTCAAAAAGCCCCATTTTCCCCAATAAGCTTGCTCCAGAGTAACTTAGTTAGGTATGATTTTTTTTAGTTCAGTTTATTTTTTTCAAAAGGGAGCGTTCCCAGACACTTATGTCAGTTTTGGCCATTTGTGCCATTTTGCCCAGCTAACACTTACACCAAATCGACTTCGGTCAGTGTATGTGGCGAGCTCTGAAAAACATTGTGGGCAGTTAAGAAATCGCCGCAGGTAACTAAGTAAGGACTTGCACCCAAGCACCAAGCAGCAAACATTCCAAATAAAACTTCAAATAACCAAATAAAAATAAAGAACTGAGGTAAACAATTGATTAACAATTAAATATTTGAAGTAAATCCTACCTTGGGCCAGGGAAGGCAGCGGACCAGCCTGTACGGGAGGCCATTCGGCGTGGGATAGGGCAAAGACGCATCGGGAGGCTCGGGCGGGGAGGGGTGGTGGAGAGGGAGAGGAAAGGCTGGGCTCGACGGCATCAGGGGCGGGGGGATGGTGGTGGGCGGGGAGAGGAGAGATTGTATTAAGGCTCACGCCTATTTCAAGCAGGAGCACTGGCTGTCCATTTCTGGGGCTGCTCAAAAATCGAATCAGGTCAGCAAGCAGCCAGTATTTTTAAATTCAAATGGGGCTACACAGCGATGCACTTCAAAAATGGCCGAGTATCAAGTTTTGGCGCTACTGCGCATGTGCAATCATCGGGGCCAACACCTATGCACATGCGCGACACTGCCGGCACTCATTTTGGCGCAGGCCTGTAGACCCGCCCACTCATATATCTGCATCGCACCAGGGCACTGGAGTCTCTGCAGAGCAGCCAGGATGGGGCCTTTTTTTTTCTGGGCAGTTTATAGCGCACAAAGTCAGCGCACAACGGGTCAGTGCGCCAAAAGAACAGCATGGCCAAAATTGGGCCCATGGTCTCCACAATGACTGTGCGGTGATCACTGCTACCAATGCTGTCATGGACAGATGCATCTGCGACAGATAGATTGGTGAGGACAAGGTCAAGTAGGTTTTTCCTCGTGTTGGTTCTCTCACCACCTGCTGCAGGCCCAGTCTGGCAGCTATGTCCTTCAGGACTCGGCCAGCTCAGTCAATAGTGTGTTACCGAGCCACTCTTGATGATGGATATTGAAGTACCCTGCATGGATTACATTCTGTGCCCTTGCTACCCTCAGTGCTTCATTCAAGTGGTGTTCAACATGGAGGAGTACTGATTCATCAGCTGAGGGAGGGCGGTAGGTGGTAATCAGCAGGAGGTTTCCTTGCCCATGCTTGACCTAAAGCCATGAGACTTCATGGAGTCCAGAGTTAATGTTGAGGGCTCCCAGGGCCATTCACTCCCGACTGTATGTCACTGTGCCGCCGCCACCTCGGGTGGGTCTGTCCTGCCGGTGGGACAGGACAGAGCCAGGGATGGTGATGGAATGGAGGAGTCTAGGACATTGGCTCGCGCAGCAAACAAAAGGTGCAGGAGATCAGGAATGGCCTGATATTAGAGTAGCAGAAGGTATATGCAGGGACAGAAGGCTGCAAGAGATCAGCACGGCGTGGTGCAGTGAGGGCATTGTGGAGATTGAAAGCAAGGATGAGAACTTTAAATTCAACTCACTGAGCCACAGGGAGCCAGTGGAACTTGGTGGAGGAAAAGTGTTGGGTGTGCAAGATCTCGGGTTTGCACTGAGAGAGGTGGGCAATGTTACATTGGTGGAAGAAAGTAGTCTGGGTAAAGGACCTGATATGTGGGATGGAACTGAGCCTGGGGTAAAGCAGAATGCTAAGATTTTGCATTTCCTGACACAGCCTGAGATGGCAGCCAGGGAAGTTGGTGAAATGGAGGCCAGAGACACATCGTTGCTGGTGGAAGCCAAGATGATGGCTTTGCATTTGTCACCATTCAAATGGAGGAAATTATGCCACTTCCATTTGATTAGGCAGTTGGAGAGTGGAGCAAAATGTTTTGGATCAGTGGGGGAGATAGACCTGGATGTTGCCAGCAGACAAGTGGAAGCCACTTTCATGCTTCCAGATGGTGAGGAGTGGGTTGGACACTTGATACACTCTCACCATGTGGGAAGAGTTGTAGTTCCTATGTTATACCAGGTATGAATGGAACGATAAAAGAGTAATGCAATTGCAGAGCAAGAACGTTGGAAGAGGAGGGTTGCATGGTCAGTCGTGTCAATGAAAGAAAGAAAGACTTAGATTCATATCGTGCCTTTCATGGCCACCAGACATCTCAAAGCACTTTACAGCCAATGAAGTACTTTTGGAATGAAGTCACTGTTGTAATGTAAAGCAAAGAGGAGAAGTTGGGTGAGGAGATGGACAAGTGGATTCAACTTCCTCTGGGTATTATTTGCCCTGCGACGCCCAATTCTTTCTCTCTGTCATCCCCCTTTACTCCACGACCACCACCATTCTGTCTGATTGTTGTCCGACGTCACATCATGCATAAAAGCCAGAACTTTTTCCGGTTTAGCATCTGCAAGGTTGAAGTCACGTTGTTCAGCCTCTACCAAAAATGTGATGTCCTTGCTCCTAACTTCATATCCCTCAGCTTGGACAGGCTGACCGCAACAGTGCCCAACCTTGGTGTCCTGTTTAACACTGGATTAACCTTCAAATCTTATGGCTATCCCATTACCAAGTTCGTCGGATTCCATGTCGGCAACAATCGCCTGCTTCCACCGGTGCATCCCCGCCAGTGTTACTATTCATGCCTTCATCACCTCCAGGCTTGACTTCTCTATCATTTAACAGGCCCCAAGCTCCACCCTATACTAACTTCAGCTCATCATAAACTCCACCATGCACAACATGTCCAGCTCACCCCTCTGGTCATTATCACATTGCTGTTTGTGGGAGCTTGCTGTGCACATATTGGTTGCCGTGTTTCCTACATTACAACAGTGACTACACTTCAAAAGTACTTCATTGGCTTTGAAGTGCTTTGGGATGACCTGAAGTCGTGAAAGGCGCTACACAAATGCAAGTCTTTATTTTTCTTTTTTTCACTCTGTCCTTGCCAATGTTAACTGGCTCCCCATTTCCCAGTGCATTCAATTCTTTCTTTCAAATCCCTCCTTGGTCATGCCCCTTCCAGCTCTTCACGATATACTAGCTTGCACCCTCCATCTTCCCAGCTCTGATGGATTGTGCAGTCCTCCCATTGCCTCCACCATAGGTAGCACATCTATTATTCTTCTACACCCCTTCCTCAAACTCCCCTACTTTCAGAAGCTGCCTAAAAATTGATCTCTTTGACCATGCCTTCAATAAATAGCTCAAATACTTTTCCTATGCTTAGCATTTGTTTCTCTTCTGTGAAGTGACAAAGCAAAGTTCACAACATTAAAGGTGCAGTATAAATGCAAGCTGTCAATATTTTTAGGGCGCTGGATATGCATACAGAAGTTGCCATTAATCCATCACCAGTGCACTCACAGTAGTGTAGAGAGCAAATTCAACCTAAAAGTGTTTGTTTTTATCTTTGCTTGTTTTTAGAAGTGCTTTTGATATAGTTTGGAATTTCTGTCAGAACAGCTAAATGTTGGGTCGGAACTGATTGGAAGAAGTCAAGACCAATGGCAGCATGAGAGTAATACCATGGAGATGGTTAAGTTATTACTGTACTGTGACGACTTAACTGAAGTGACAAACTATGTGACACATGCTATAATGTTTCAATATCAATCACCTGATCCCTTGTACCTTCTGGGCCCACTGCGCCGTTACCTTAACAACAAGAAAAGTCAAAAGCTGTCATTACTTCCTTTCCTTTAAATTATTTTGTAATATGATTTTAACAAATAGGAAATAACTGGCAGTGAATTTTTAACACTTCAATCCTTAAGTTCTGTTGAGTTTTACAAGCTATCTCAGCTTCTCTTCTGCAACTTATGACAACCTCAGAAGGGGTTGATTGCATTATCGCCTTATATCTTGCCGCCAGCCATATATTATTATATATTTACTTCAATCTGATATCATTATTTAGTATCTTTTATGTATTGTATATAGACCCTCTGAGATGCCACATTCCCCAAGGCCATTCAAGTCAAAGAATATCAGGGATGCATTGTTGGTGCTACAACATTGGGCCAAATCCTGCTGAAGCAGGGCATCTCGCAGTTATCTTTGCTGTTAGTGAGACTTTTACCTGCACCCTTCAGTTTGAAAATAATTTGCGCCATAATATGCTGGAAGTACGAGCTGATAATGTGACCAATAGTGTAACTCCTGAACCAATGAGCTATAAGGATTGAGAAAGAAACAGATGAATGATAGAGAAGGAGGGTGAAGTTTAATCACGTCGAGTACAGAAAGAGATCTAAAGGCCGGAATTTTGCTCACCTCGGCTGGTCTGTGGCGGGTAGTGTCTGTGGCGGGTCCCAACCCCGCTGCTGGCTCCATCCCGCTGTCCGAAATGAATTTCCCTTGATGGGTCTTGTTAAGTCCACCCAGCGTTTTTCCTGGCCAATTAGAGGAAGCGGGTCTGGTGACGTAATTTGTTGACGCTTCATCAGCCTGTTTCCTTAAAGGGACCATGTCCAAATTTATTTTGATATTTTTGCTGTCAGTGTCCTACAGCATTGAGGTGCTGCAAACATTGGCAATGACTGCACAAAGGCACAGGGCTGCACCTTGCTTCTCCCATGGCTCCCTCTATTTGCTTATGGATGGGGACACAGCTCGCAGGAGGTTCTCTTCCCTTCCAATGGGCAGAAGAGACCTCTCCAGGAGATCAACACAACCTGGTTGCATAATGCAGAGGAGGGCTCCAACAGGGATGTGGTCAGGAGGACCTGGGTGCAGTGCTGCAAACATGTCAATTATCTCAGTAGATCACAAAATGTTACTACAAAGCCACACTCAACCTCATCCTGCTGTGCCACTCATCACATCCCCATCATGCTGCCTTCCCTACCATTCTCCTGCACATCCTTACTCATACCTACTTATCTTGGCCCTCCACCCATCCCGCTCTATCTACATTATAACATCCCCATTTCACTAGCTACCCCTCACACTCACCCTCATCCTAGTCCAATCATACCAACTAACAGCACACAAGGGTGTTTATGCAATGTCCATGTAAAGTTTCTGTTGATGTGATGTAAAACATTAAAAACTTTCTTCTCTTGCATTCTTGGACAGATTTGTGTGCACCTTTGGAAGTGGCTTATTGAGTGGCATTGAATGATGAGACGTAATGATACCCCCCACAATGGGCATGTGTGTGAAAGGAATGGCTTGGGCATTGTAGGAATCCTTGTAGGCATCATGTGGCAGCCAGGGTGTACAGCATCAAGTGAAGTACATCTGGCCATGGTGAGGCCATCCCTGGCCTCCTGGGCATCAATGTGGTTGGGTGTTGATGTCCTATGCAACATCAGTTGATTGCGGAGAAGGTTGGTGTTGTTGGTGCTGCTGGTGTGTCTGGTACTGCTAGTGTTGGGGCTGATTGTGGTGGGATTCAGAGGACCAAGGTGCGTGAGTATAAATGGCACCTATGCTGATGGAATAGATCACAGGTGAAGTAGAGATGACAAGCGATCTGTCAATGGTGAGAGAGTTAATGAGGTTAGACTGGATGGATACTTGTGTAAAGACTTGCAGCATGGTAAATATGTTGTGGAAATACAGTTAGGAAGAGCTTATGGCTGAGGGAAGATATCTCAGTAAGGTGGGAGCTTTTCCTTGACATTTGAAGCTATCAGCTCATCAGCTGATCCACTGGCCACTGACATCCCACCTCAGCTTCACAGACGTGGTCTAACAATAGCGTGAAACCAGTGGGCAAGCAATCAAATTCAAAAGGTAAGTTTAAAACCATTGTTAAGTGTCAGTAAACAAGCCACTAATCATTTAAATTAGCTCCCCGCCATTGCCTGTCTGGTCTGCTCAGCACCAGCAGACCCGACATCGGGAAAGGCAAATGTGTCAAACAATTCACAAAAAACTGCCGACCCGCCACCGATCCCATCCGCTGAGCACAAGCAAAATTCCGGCCAAAGAAAGGAAAAGAAAACTTAGATTAAGAGAGAGAGAAAAAAAGAGACAGAAAGGAAAAGTTACAAAAATATTTTTAAATTTAAAATATTACATTTTACAATCTCCATTAATTCACTACCTGAAGCAATAAAACCCCATATTTATAATTGTTCACTTTCTGGGCGAGAGGCTGATTGGCAGCATTAACAATTATTCCGTCATTAAAAGGCTACTTATGCTGTTAATTACCAGACTTAATTTTCTGTGGTAAGTTTAATGGGCAATTAATGTGCAAAGGCAGCAAATTCATAAAAATCACAGGGATGTTAATGGTGGAGCTGCATAAATCCACCAAGAACTTGTGGCAATTTGCAAATCACTGGGTACGTATTCCTCACCACAAGTTGCTGGCTGATTTGCACATTAATAATGGCTTGCGTCGTTCACCCAAATCCGTTGTATTTAATCTATTAGTTACCTTTACATTTTCCTAGTTTCTTTTGCTCATTGCTGTTATGCCGTTCTGAAAGTCAGGGTTCAAAACAACCATCCTCAAAATGAAACGTGATTTAATTTCATTTGGTCACTGTAGAATTTACCAATATCTCACAAAGATTCCAGGTATCTTTCCCCTACAGAGGAGAAGAATCCCTTTCTGGGCTTTTAAAATGAATTTAAAGGGGCAGACGAAGCCTGTGGGGGATGCATTCATGGAGACCCCCCCCCCCCCCCAGTGTTTGGACTCATAGGAAAGGGAATTCAAAATGGGCCTAAATTACAGAAGCTTGAGATCCCCTAAACATCTATGGGAAGGAGCATATCAATTTTAAGATTCTACAACATTTTGGCTGCGAAAAAGAGTTACCAAATACAGGAGGTGGGACTAAATTCATGTATTAAGGATCCCAGACTGTATGGGGGAACTATTCACCCCCTAAGAGATAATCAAATTACCCAATCAAGCACAATGGAAATCATGGTCAAGAAACTGGACAATCCTAAAACAATGCAAAACCAGTGATAGCACATTCTCACACCCTAATCGAGTTACTGCTGACAAAGGAGACATTTGAAAATCAATGGACAGAACAGTTTAAACAGAGCCCAAGAGATTTGATGGGAGATAACGGAGCCTTTTTTTGGGATATATCTATCCCCTAGTTTTTACAAGGAAAGGAGCAGCACGCAGACTAGCAGAACAAGGAAAACTAGCAGAAGACAGGAGAGAAGCAGAGCACAGACTTGAACACAGACGGAAACAGGCAGCTGGAGCTGGGGAGTGAAGAAATGAAGTAGTGAAGGAAACTACAAGAAATCGTCAAGGACCGACCGAGCACGAGGCGCATGAAACGGAAGGTTGTCAGGAACCAAATTGACAAACACTCTACAATCTACTTCTGAACGACCCAATGGGGGAGAAATTACCAAAAGGGACTAACTAAAACTATTCTTAACCAAAGAAAGTGGGTACTTACCCCATACATCCAAAACGCAACTTACCGCATCAACGGACGCACCCCAACTGAATACGCAGTCCGAAGTCCTCTCCTCTGTCCAGGGTACGGCTCGCCTAGAAGACCAAGTGCAGCAAACCCTGAAACCGTGATTCACAGGCAACTGTCTGAAGGGATTGGTGAGCATAGCCCCTGAACCCTCAGAGCTATAACTTAGTTAGTTAGGGGAATTGGGAGGGGGGAGGCTGGGATAACTTGTGTAAATGTATCTGCATTCCCCTTTTTACCCCATTTAGAGTTTAAGCTGTATTCTTTTTCCCCACAGGCTGTAATTTGACATTTTATTCAATGTGTTGTACCCTTCAGTGTGTATTGGTCTCTGTGTGTGTTATTAAAGGTGTGCCTTTTACTTCTTTTTAAACACAATAAAGCCATACCTGCTTCCTACCTTGAAACCGATTGTCTGTCCAAGTCTGTCACAGTCCCTTCATAATTCCAGTGTCGAGAACCAAGGGTGTGGGAGCGATTCGGAACTGCTCATATAAGGTCAGAAGGGAAAGCTGACCCCCTGAAAACCACCCCTTACATCACACATTGGTTAACATATTTGCACAAAGTGAGTTAATGACCTTATTCAAATAGCACAATGAGGGATTTCATTTAAACCAGCACACTACCAGAGGAAATGAAAGGCCTCTGGGCAGTGTGTGTCTCCAGTAAAATATAATTTTCTATTTCTCTGCAGTGAATTATCATTTCTTGGGAGGTGAAATTAATACCCAGACTTGTATCATTGTATGGGAACAATTGACAATTTCACAGCAGCTCATGGCGATGTAACATACCAGTGAAAATAGAAAGAATTCACACACACGTAGAATATCAATGATCGTTCCAGATTGTGTACAATTGTAACTCTCCACTGAACTGGAGCTTTGAATAAATGGAATTGAAATGTTCAGAATGGCTAACTATTCACAAATGTTATAAGCATATCTCATCAATTTTCATTGGTACTACTAACCAAAAAATTAAAATCTGACAACGATCAGTAACCAATCTCTGGTTTGTCTTGGGACTGTGCAGGCTGTTTGAACATCACCTTTGATTCACTGGGATTTTGGGGTTTGTATTGAATCAGTGAGATGAAAATCAACTCTCTCAAGACTCAAGAGTCCTGAGAAAGGAAGTGAGGCTGGCTGGCCTCAGGCAACTTCCTTGTGGGAAATAGTCCACCCTGGAAATCTGCCCCTAATCTCGCACTAATTTACACTCAAGAAGTGCTCGCAGGAGGAGCACTGGTGTGGGAAGTGGAAAGATTCATACCAGTGCAGTAAGGATGCTCTCCTGAGGTAACGCACATCATTGAGAGCATCTAACTTGAGCGTATTCACAAGTGCTTATTGCTGATACTGGGTGCAAAAAGTAGAACCTGGTTTCTTCCCCAAGTTTATAGAGCACAAAAAGAAAATTAGCCCAAAAGTGAAATGTAAATTAGTGTTACAAATGGGAAAAAAAAATAACCATCGCTCATTTGTTTGAAAGTAGCTACTCCATAAGATTAACAGCAGCGGGACAGAACAATCAACTTTTATAGAAACAGTTTATCAACTTTTTGGCATGTAATGAAATGAAGCGTGTAGTTTTGATAGCATTTTTCACTGTATAAATATATATCCATTAGAGTGAAATAAACATCTCCTTCGTGGTCGTTTGGTATATGATTTCAAACTGGTCTGTTAAGGAGGTCAATTGTGATTTAAATAGCAACTTTTCAAATCTGACCTTTAATTTGTGAAAATAAATCACTTTGGAGACCCATTATTTCTCAATTAACAAACGAGGCTTCATTTATCAAGGAAAAAGTCACTGGAATTAATCACTGTTGGCCTCTTTGGTCTAATTTGTAATGTTTTTTAGAAAAAAAAGTTGTTTAATGCGCTGTGCAAGAGATGCCTGAAGCACACCGCTGGATGGTTTTAATAATAACTGAAGGAATTCTGCCCCATCGAAAATCAATTATACCATATCATGGTATGCCCTGAGTCTTCTAGGTGATCAAAAGTGATCGCTGGGTCATTGGCAGGTTATCAAAGCACAAAACCTGACTCAGTGAGCTGTTGGGTAACCCCTGACTAATGAAGCTGTTTTGATGATTAAGTTAACAGCCCACGACGTCTGGAAAATGTCTCCCGCACGCTGGTGATGTCACCATGCCACTGATGTATTGAAACTCATATCTAAAACAAACACTTGGATGATTTAAAATAAATAGTTTGGATCGTTATGCAGAACATCCACTTTTACTCCATCAATGGTTTTGTTACGGCACTTGTCAACTTTGTTGAAGAACCAGCAAATTTGTCTAATTTGTGGGACAATGTTTGGTTTATTTAAACTATACCTTGGCCAAAAGCTTGACAGGAAGGCAATGATATCATTTACATGCCTTTGAAGGATGGCAGATGCCAAATGGAGTATTGATTCACAGCAGTGAATTCTTTAACCGCTGCAGACGCCAATACAGAACAAATCTATACACGTGAAGATCAAAAAAAGGCTAATTTTGAAATGTAATATTTTGAAATACTGCTATCTCCATTGTTGATTGGCGATTATATGGAAAGATTGGTAACAGTCTAGGTAAAGCCTCGTACTGGAAAAAGGTCAGATTCTCATAAATTTTCTGCAAGTAATTGTCTTGAAAGTAAAGTATAGATCTTCTGAATCTAAAAGAGAACATTTCTAGTGGTTGTCATGTCCAGATTAGGTCCAAAGGGATTGATTTGCCGTCCATTTCATTGCCACCCTCTGGGGCTAATGACTTTTCGTGCAAAGACTTTGAATGGTAGAAATGGATGCTGAATTCTGCTCCAAATTAAGCCTGTACAGAATTTGCTCTGTCTGCATGCTTCAAATTAATTCAGACTGCACAATCTGAAGTTACAGGAAGGAATCCATCTGACCTCGATCAGGTGATTGGTGCTGGGGTTAAATGAGTGGCGAGTGCTTTTCGACAGGGAGAAATGGCAAATCAAGGAGATAATTCAACCCAGAACGTGAATGATTGCAGAGTATTATTGACAAGAGGTCTGGAATCAGATCACTCACATACGTTCTTAGATGGCAACAAGAGCGTGGCAGCCGGAAGCCGGGAAATAGTCACTGCCATAATAATTCCAAATAAAGGGCTCAATTTTCCCCAATTATCTGCGGCGTTTTTTTGGCGTGCACCATTTTTTTTTGGAGTAAATTCAAATCTCCAAGTTTCCCCAAAGTTTCTGCGCTGCCTAAGTAATTCACTTCTGTAGGATTTTTTTTTTACCTCATTGGGGGTGTAACCTGCCACCCACGCCTATTCTGGCCATTTAAGCAAGTTTGGTCAGCTCCGATTTACTCCAATTTTTCTTAGGACGGCGTATGTGACCACTCTGGAAAAACCTTCTGGGCAGTTAACAAAATCGGCGCAGGTAAGAGAATCAGCTCAGCAGACCAAGTTCCACGACTGGAACAGCAGCAGCAGAGAGGGGCGCGGAGAGGAGAGAGGGAAAAGGGGAGGGGAGGCCTTTTGGCCAGGGTTAGGAGCTGCACCCTGCACCGGGAGGGGAGGGAAGCCTTTCGGCCAGGGCTAGCTGCGGCAACCAGCAGCAAGAGGAGGGAGGCCTTTCGGCCAGGGTTAGAAGCAGCACCGGAAGGGGTGGCAGGGAGGGGTGCGGAGAGAGACGGTAGACTTTCGGCATAAACTCTTGAATAATTTAATGCTGCTAAGCTGCTGCAATGTGCAAGGTGCTTGTACAGGTTGCTGTGAGCTGGCCAGAATGTGTTGTATGTTTCACTTTCCAGCCTCAGCCTGCAGTGTGTCCCTCGTTACCCTGACAACCCAATCTTAGGCTCCAGCCCCAAAACTAAAGGACAGCCTAGGCAGCGCCAAAATCAACAATTCAAACGGGGAAAGTTGGATGATTTTTTTCTTGACGTAATTGGGCCCCCAAAAACTGGGCGTAGCTCTTCAAGTACACCAATAAACAGCTTTGGGGAAAATTGAGCCCGAACTGTTATTTTTCAGAGATGATTTGGCAAATCTCATTGCATTTAACCCAGAGACTGTGATTTCCCAGTGCAGAGACACTCCAAGGCAGTGCTGGTTGGAGCATGGTGGTCCATGCTCGCTTCACCACGGGACTGTAGAAACAGCCCTTTAATGAATTTGTGCTCCCTCTGTGCGGACGTTCACTCACATATGTATGGAAGCCGGGTGCAAAGGTTAACAGGCCCTGCAGAGCTTTCTTACCTACTGCATACAATTCTGAGGGACCTGCTGATTGGCATGCCCAAATTCCTGATTTATGCTCTTAGTGTGCACAGATTCTATCGGGAATATTTTTTTAAATTCACGTGGAATGTAGGCATCGCTGGCAAGGCCACCCTTAACTGAGTGGCTTACTCAGCCATTTCAGAGGGCTGTTAATAGTCAACTGTAATTGCTGTGTGTCTGGAGTCACATGAACCAGATGATTTTTTACGACAACCGCAGCAAGTTACATGGTCACCATTACTGATACTAGCTTTTTATTAACTGGAATTTTAAATTCCCCACTTGCCATGGTGGGATTTGAACACATGTCTCTAGATTATTAGTCCAGTAACATAACCACTACAGTATGGCCCCCTATCAGGAATATGAATTTGTAAAATCGACCCTTTTATTCTCTCAATCAAACCAATGTATGTCCACCTCCATGGTAGAGCGGCTTGGACTGTTTAATTTTCAGAGGTTACCTCTCTTCATAGTGCAATGCCCTATGACCTGAAGTAATTTTTCTGTATCTTTTTGTAAGTAAATAATGATCACGACTGGACACAGTTCCACATGTATGGTCCAACTATACCTTTACCAGTAAATGGGACTCGCTTGAATTTAAATTCAATGTTCCAACCTCAATATTTTACTTGTATTTCCTGACCTACAATGCAAGAATACTTCCAAAGTTTGGCCGCAATTACCAAATTTCCCCCCTCACTTTATTTAAAAATATAGCCTTATTTTGCAATCAATTTGCTATTTTTTGTAACAATATAAGGAAGCCATATAGGACCGAGATGAGGAGAAACTTTTTCACCCAGAGAATTGTGAACCTGTGGAATTCTCTACCACAGAAAGTTGTTGATGCCAGTTCGTTGGATATATTCAAAAGGGAGTTAAATGTGGCCCTTACGGCTAAAGGGATCAGTGGGTATGGAGAGCAGGCAGGAGTGGAGTACTGAAGTTGCATGATAGCCATGATCATATTGAATGATGGTGCAGGCTCGAAGGACTGAATGGCCTGCTCCTGCACCTATTTTCCATGTTTCTATGTTTCTAAGAGAATGTACAGAAGCAGACAAGACCATTGCAGTCCACTTTATGTATCCCAACGTTTAAAAATCATCCTGGGACTAAAATTTGAGTTGGGCCCAAGGATAGGGTGAGATTTGAGGTACAATCTGGTTCCATCACATTGTTTTAGCTCAAGCTATTTTCCAATGGATGTCTTTTCTACCTGCCGCTTTCGATCAGACAGTGTTAGTTCTTAGACTGCCCTGATAATTCTGCCCAGAATACACTTATAAGGCTTTAGTGGAACTCATTTCCTGGGGCCGGCATGAGTCCTATTGATGCCTTCTCAAAGGCTCCAAACCTTCACCATGTAAGGTAATTTATCCTGATTGCTTAACTTAATGCTCCCTTTGGAGTTAGAGAGTTTTACAATGTTTATAATCCTTGGTCCCTGGTTGGGCATTGGACAGACTGCTGGAATGACTTTCGACCACTCTGCTTCCCGCTGATGCAGTTTTTCAAGCCCTGGTTGCCCACCACACCAATGCAGATGATTACATTCCAGCAATGGCATCAGGTGTACATATGGCAGAAAGGAAAAGTAAGATTTTAAAAAAATGTTATTTTTTAAATGTTTTAAATCTCTTCGAACAATTTGCGACCTGCAGGGATGGGATGCCACAGTTTCAATTGTTCCCTTTCTGGGCCAGAGAGGTTGAGAAGCATTGCATAACATGAATCTCATCATTAAAAGGATCCTTACGCTGTTGAGTACTAGCCCTAACTTTCTGTGGGAAGTTAAATTGGTATTTACTACACCAATTCAGGAATTTGTTGAAACTCACGGAGCGGTTAACAGTGAGATGATGTTTTCGTGAGGCTTTTCGGAGTAGCGCAAATCGTCCAGCAATTTGTAGCACACGGGGTATATCTTCCTCACCACAAATTGCTGGACAATTTATCCAATGAATATCAGCGAACACATTAAACATGCCATTATTTTCCTCATAAATTCTGGGCCACTATCCCGGTATCCAACTTCACTGTCTCACTACTCTGTGTATTCACCAACCTTTGTGTGAAATAATTCAAGTTAAACCACCTTCTCTCTTCTAAGCTTGCGTCCGTGACCCTGGTTACAGGATATGTGGCTGTGTCAAAGACATCCTGAGCAGTCAATTTATCTATATATGAAATTTCATGGAGTTTACCCCTCAAATTTCTTTCTCTGGTGTCAATGTTCCCAGTTTCCTTAGTCTTTACTTGCAGCTCTAACGTGCGCTCCTCATTCTCGGTTTTGTTTCACTGCTCTGTATCTTCTCTGACCCAAACGGGGAGCATTTATTTTTTCTCCGCCCCAATTCATGGGGTGGAGAGTAGAGCGATAGTCAGCTCTTTAATTTATTTTTGTGTCGGTGCGGTGTTCCGGGCAGCTGCGGGGGCGGCAGTGCCAATGGGTCGGGTTGGACGCTGATCTGCGACATAAGCACTGCGCTGATGACATCACCGTGACGCAGACGTGCCGCATCACACTGGCGCGTCACAATGTCACTCCCCTTCAGTTTAAAGGGGAGGGCCGCTGCGAGCTCTGCGGCCACGTGAGTGGCACCCACTGGGCCACCAGGGAAGGTTTCAGCCGGGCCAGTGGCCTGGGACCCAAGAGGTGGTGCCGGGCTGCCTGTTGGCGGCCCAGCCGAACCTGTGGCCACCTTTGTCGGGCCCACCTCAGAGTCGGCTGACAATTAAAATAAAACGGCGGCCGCGGCAGAGCGCCCTCCCCTTTAAGGGTGGACATGCCCCCCCACCCACCCCATCCCACCGCCTCAGGCACACATAGCTTCCCACTGGGGAAAGCTGTCATTGGCACCAACCGGCAGGGCAATTTCCCACGCGAGACGGAAAGGGGGTGGCTACACAGGCAGCGCCGTGACCATCACTGCAGGCAAAAACATGAAGTGCAATTTATAAATTGTCGGTGACTCCACGCCGACTAGGCGGTGAGTCCTTACCGGCCCCGTGGCCGCCTGTTTGAGGCCGCCATGGCTCTGATAGAAAGGGGCAATTTCGGCCCCAAGATGTTTCCGTTGTTATACAATGACCAGAATTGTACAAGCTATCTCAATATTTCAATACTAAATTGTGGTTGTGATTCACTGTTGCTAAGCTTCTTTTTGAATCTTATGCCTTTCCTCTGAACATTCTGATTTCTAATGTAACTAGTATCATACACAATCTTGGACATTCTTGAAGTATTGCTTCATCAAAACCATTGAACAGCTCCGAAGGTCAGCAAGTATAAGAGCTGGGGCAGCATATCACTTCAACCTCCAGCGCGAGCTGCTCCAAGGATTTTGAGATGGACGACTGGGTGACGTCATAAAAACACTGATCGGCGTTTTGGAGCGTGGGCAGGAATATCGGCAGGGCCCAGGTGCAGAGGAGTGGGAAGGCTGGGGCGGATGAGCAGCGAGTGTTTGTGGCGAGATACGGTGAATATTTATGGCGGAGGAGCGGCGAGAGGTCGTAGCGGGGGTGCGACAGATGAGGGTACGGGGCCCAGAAGAGCCGAGGGCCCAAGGGCAGCACGGGCCAGCCCACACTGCGATATGTATGCGTGCTAGGCCCGTGCAACAGAGCAGGTCTTCAGTCGTCTTGGTTAATCTTTGCCACTGGATCAAGACCTAGCTCTGTCAAGCCCATGTGTAACGGTCACCACACGTTAAAACAATTCACACACAGGCATCTTCCATCCCCTCAATTGGAGTTCAGGACTGGAACATTGGATCCTTCATCGAAACATCCGTGAACTCGTGGAAGAAATCATCCTCGTTCTTAATGACGTCCCAAAACTGATCCCTGGGGCACATAGCTAGTTACAATTACAGCTGCTACTATTGATCACTCACCCTTTGTTACTATTATTTAACTGTTTTATTTTCCAATTTACAGTTAATTTTTCAATTAACTGTTTTATTTTCCAATTTGCAAGCGGGCAAACTGATCCCAGCTCTCCACCAATGATATGCTGAACTGAACAATAACTTGGATTACTGTGTGCAATTCTGGTCGCCATATTACAGGAAAGATGTGATTGTACTGGAAAGGTTGCAGAGGAGATTTGAAAGAATGTTGCCTGGACTGGAGAAATTTGGCTATGAGGAAAGATTGGAGATGCGGGGTCTGTTTTATTTGGAACAGAGGAGGCTAAGGGGAGACCTGATTGAGGTGTATAAAATTAGGAGAGGCCTGGATAGAGTGGATAGGAAGGACCTGTTTCCCTTGGCAGAGGAGTCAACAACCAGGGGGCATAGATTTAAAGTAATTGCGGGGGGCATTTAGAGGAGATATGAGGGGAAATGTCTTTACCCAGAGGGTGGTGGGGGTCTGGAACTCACTGCCTGAAAGGATGGTAAAGGCAGAAAGCCTCGCCACATTTAAAAGTACAGAGTTATGGACCAAGAGCTGTAAAATGGGATTAGGCGAAATAGCTCTTGGTCGGCCGACGCGGACACAATGGGCCGAAATGGCCTCCTTCCATGCTGTAAATTTTTATGATTCTATAAAGAAACATCCCAAGACACTTCACAAAGTCATAATCAGACAAAAACGAATACTGAGCCAAAGAAGGAGACAACTAGAAGGAGGGACAAAAGCTTGGTCAAAGAGGTGAGTTTTAAGGGTGATTTTAAGCGAGGATTGGGTAGTGTAGAAGCAGAAGGGTTTAGGAAGTGAAGAGATTTAAAAAAACATAATTTTAAATTGGAGGTGTTCATTAACCTGGAGACAATATAGGTCAGCAAGGCCAAGAGTGATGGGTGAGCTGGAATTGATATGAGAATCTTAAGCGAGCTGGAGTTTATAGAGGCCACAGAATGGGAGGCTAGCCAGGAGAGCATTGGAATTGTCGACTCTGAAGCTTATAAATGTATAGATGAGAGTTTCAGTAGAAAATGGGTTGAGGCACGAGCGGAGGTGGGCGATATTACAGAGGTGGAATTAGATGGTCTTTGGGATGGAGAGGATATTGGGTCGGAAGTTCAGCAAACAGTCTTGTTTAATTTTTGTGCAAAAATATATTTTGCAGTCTTATAAAATAAGTTCTTTAAACTCCTATCCATGTTATATATAGGATATAAAAACAGAAAATGCTGGAAATCTCAGTGGGTCAGGCAGCATCTGTGAAAAGTCCGTAAGTGTGACCCTGAGCTTCTGATCGCCTGTCACTTTAATTCTCCACTCCACTCTCACTCTGATATAGAAACATAGAAACATAGAAATTTACAGCGCAGAAGGATGCCATTTCGGCCCATCATGTCCGCGCCGGCCAACAAAGAGCCACAAGGTCCTTGGCCAGCAGCCCTTAAGGTTACCTATAAACCTATGAACAATGACAGAAAGGCAAAGAGCACCCAGCCCAATCAGTCTGCCTCACACAACTGCGACATCCCTTATACTGAAACATTCTACACTCCACCCCCAACCAGAGCCATGTGATGTCCTAGGGGAGGCAAAAACCAGAAAAAACCCAGGCCAATTTAGGGAGAAAAAATCTGGGAAAATTCCTCTCCAACCCATCCAGGCAATCGAAACGAGTCCAGGAGATCACACTGGCCGTATTCTATTCCCTATAGTACTTACCATTATATCTGTGCCGTCCAACAAAAGGTCATCCATGCTAATCCCAATTACCGAGGTCCGTAACCCTGCAGGTTGCTGCACTTCAAGTGCCCATCCAACCATCTCTTAAAAGTGGTGAGGGTTTTTGCATCCACCACTCTTCCAGGCAGCGAGTTCCAGATCCCCACAACCCTCTGCATAAAGAAACCATCCCCTCAAATCCCCTCTAAACCTTCCACCAACCACCTTAAAACTATGCCCCCTCATAATAGACCTCTCCACCAATGGAAATAGACCCTTACTATCCACTATGTCCAGGCCCCTCAATATTATTTGTAATCCTCAATGACGTCTCTAAACCTCCTCTGTTCCAATGAGAACAAACTCAGCCTTTTCCAATCTGTCCTCATAATTAAGATTCTCCATTCCAGGCAGCATCTTAATAAATCTCCTCTGCACCCTCTCTAGTGCAATTACGTCCTTCCTATAATACGGTGACCAGAACTGCACGCAGTACTCCAGCTGTGGCCTAGCCAAAGTATTATACAATTTAAGCATAACCTCCCTGCTCTTATATTCTATGCCTCAGCCAATAAAGGGAAGCATTCCGTATGTCTTCTTAACCACCTTATCCACCTAGCCTGCTACTTTCAGGGATCTGTGGACAAGCACTCCAAGGTCCCTTTGTTCATCTACACTATTAAGTGACCTACCGCTTAATGTATATAACCTTTCCTTATTAGCCCTCCCAAAGTGCATCACCTCACACTTCTCTGAATTCAATTCCATTTGCCACTGCTCTGCCCACTTGACCAGTGGATTGATATCCACCTGCAGCCCATGACTTTCCTCTTCATGATCAACCACACAGCCAAATTTAGTGTCATCTGTAAACTTCTTAATCATACTCCCTATATTCAAATCTAAATCGTTGATATATACCACAAAAAGCAAGCGACCCAGTACTGAGCACTGCGGAACCCCACTGGAAACATCTTTCCAGTCACAAAAACATCCATCAATCATTTCCCTTTACTTCCTACCTCCAAGCCAATTTTGGATCCAACTTGCTACTTTGCCCTGGATCCCCTGGGCTTTAACCTTCATGACCAATCTACATGTGGGACCTTATCAAAAACCTTGCAAAAGTCCATATATACATTGTACACACTACCCTCATTGACACTCTTGGTTACCTCCTCAAAAAATCAATCAGGTTAGTCCCTTAACAAATCCGTGCTGACTGTCCCTAAATAATCCTTGCCTTTCCAAATGCAGATTTATCCTGTCTTTCAGGACTTTTTCCAATAGTTTTCCCACCACTGAGGTTAGGCTGACAGGCCTGTGATTACTCGGCCTATCCCTTTTTCCCTTCTTAAACAAGGGTACTACATTAGCAGTCTTCTAATCCTCTGGCACCATGCCCAGATCCAAAGAGGACTGAAAAATGATAGTCAAGGCCTCTGCTATTTCCTCTTTTACTTTGCTCAACAGCCTGGGCTGCATTTCATCCGGGCCTGGGGACATATCGACTTTCAAAGCTGCTAAACCCTTAAATACTTCCTCTCACTATATTTATTTCATCCAGAATATCACACTCCTCCTCAATAGCAATATCTGCATTACCTCTTTCCTTTTTGAAAACAGATGCAAAGTATTCATTAAGAACCCGACCAACATCTTCCACCTCCACACAAAGATTACCCTCATGGTCTCTAATAGGCCATTCCCTTTCTTTAGTTACCCTCTTACTCTTAATATATTTAGAGAACATCTTAGGGTTTTCTTTAATTTTACTGGCCAAGAATTTCTTGTGCTCTCTCTTAGCATTCCTAATATTCTTTTTAATTTTGCCTCTTAACTTCCTGTATTCCTCCAAAGATTCTAAAGTATTTAGCCTTTGGTATATGACATAAGCGCCCCTTTTTTTTCTTAATCTTCCCCTAGACATCCAGGAGGCTCTAGAATTATTTTTCCCAGCCTTTTTCTTTAAGGGCACATGTTTGGCCTGAGCCTTCTGGATCTCCTCCTTGAATGCCTCCCACTGTTCCGACACTGATTTACCAACAAGTAGCTGTTTCCAGTCCACTACCGCATGGATGAACTACAACAATTGTACATTCCTGTCTGGCATAAAAATAAAAAAGGGAAGGTGGCTCAACCGTGGCTATCAAGGGAAATCAGGGATAGTATTAAAGCCAAGGAAGTGGCATACAAATTGGCCAGAAATAGCAGCGAACCTGGGGACTGGGAGAAATTTAGAACTCAGCAGAGGAGGACAAAGGGTTTGATTAGGGCAGGGAAAATGGAGTATGAGAAGAAGCTTGTAGGGAACATTAAGACGGATTGCAAAAGTTTCTATAGATATGTAAAGAGAAAAATGTTAGTAAAGACAAACGTAGGTCCCCTGCAGTCAGAATCAGGGGTAGTCATAACGGGGAACAAAGAAATGGCGGACCAATTGAACAAGTACTTTGGTTCGGTATTCACGAAGGAGGACACGAACAACCTTCCGGTTATAAAAGGGGTCGGGGGGTCTAGTAAGGAGGAGGAACTGAGGGAAATCCTTATTAGCCGGGAAATTGTGTTGGGGAAATTGATGGGATTGAAGGCCGATAAATCCCCAGGGCCTGATGGACTGCATCCCAGAGTACTTAAGGAGGTGGCCTTGGAAATAGTGGATGCGTTGACAGTCATTTTCCAACATTCCATTGACTCTGGATCAGTTCCTATGGAGTGGAGGGTAGCCAATGTAACCCCACTTTTTAAAAAAGGAGGGAGAGAGAAAACAGGGAATTATAGACCGGTCAGCCTGACATCGGTAGTGGGTAAAATGATGGAATCAATTATTAAGGATGTCACAGCAGTGCATTTGGAAAGAGGTGACATGATAGGTCCAAGTCAGCATGGATTTGTGAAAGGGAAATCATGCTTGACAAATCTTCTGGAATTTTTTGAGGATGTTTCCAGTAGAGTGGACAAGGGAGAACCAGTTGATGTGGTACATTTGGACTTTCAGAAGGCGTTCGACAAGGTCCCACACAAGAGATTGATGTGCAAAGTTAGAGCACATGGGATTGGGGGTAGTGTACTGACATGGATTGAGAACTGGTTGTCAGACAGGAAGCAAAGAGTAGGAGTAAATGGGTACTTTTCAGAATGGCAGGCAGTGACTAGTGGGGTACCGCAAGGTTCTGTGCTGGGGCCCCAGCTGTTTACACTGTACATTAATGATTTAGATGAGGGGATTAAATGTAGTATCTCCAAATTTGCGGATGACACTAAGTTGGGTGGCAGTGTGAGCTGCGAGGAGGATGCTGTGAGGCTGCAGAGCGACTTGGATAGGTTAGGTGAGTGGGCAAATGCATGGCAGATGAAGTATAATGTGGATAAATGTGAGGTTATCCACTTTGGTGGTAAAAACAGAGAGACAGACTATTATCTGAATGGTGACAGATTAGGAAAAGGGGAGGTGCAAAGAGACCTGGGTGTCATGGTACATCAGTCATTGAAGGTTGGCATGCAGGTGCAGCAGGCGGTTAAGAAAGCAAATGGCATGTTGGCCTTCATAGCAAGGGGATTTGAGTACAGGGGCAGGGAGGTGTTGCTACAGTTGTACAGGGCATTGGTGAGGCCACACCTGGAGTATTGTGTACAGTTTTGGTCTCCTAACCTGAGGAAGGACATTCTTGCTATTGAGGGAGTGCAGCAAAGGTTCACCAGACTGATTCCCGGGATGGCGGGACTGACCTATCAAGAAAGACTGGATCAACTGGGCTTGTATTCACTGGAGTTCAGAAGAATGAGAGGGGACCTCATAGAAACATTTAAAATTCTGACGGGGTTAGACAGGTTAGATGCAGGAAGAATGTTCCCAATGTTGGGGAAGTCCAGAACCAGAGGTCACAGTCTAAGGATAAGGGGTAAGCCATTTAGGACCGAGATGCGGAGGAACTTCTTGACCCAGAGAGTGGTGAACCTGTGGAATTCTCTACCACAGAAAGTTGTTGAGGCCAATTCACTAAATATATTCAAAAAGGAGTTAGATGAGGTCCTTACTGCTAGGGGGATCAAGGGGTATGGCGAGAAAGCAGGAATGGGGTACTGAAGTTGAATGTTCAGCCATGAACTCATTGAATGGCGGTGCAGGCTAGAAGGGCCGAATGGCCTACTCCTGCACCTATTTTCTATGTTTCTATGTTTCTATGAATGGCGGTGCAGGCTAGAAGGGCCGAATGGCTTACTCCTGCACCTATTTTCTATGTTTCTATGTTTCTAAATCACTCCTTAACTTAGCAAAATAAGCTTTTCTCCAATTCGGAACTTTTATTCCAGGCGTACTCTTGTCCTTATCCATAACCAACTTGAATCTGACTGAATTATGTTCACTGGCACCCAAGTGCTCTCCCACTAATACCCCTTTAACCTGCCCAGCTTCATTCCGCAAAACTAAATCCAAGATTGCCCCCTCTCATGTTGGACTTGCTACATACTGACTAAAAAAGTTCTCTTGAATGCATTTCAAGTATTTCGCACCCTCTATACCCTTCACACTAAATTTGTCCCAATCAATATTTGGATAGTTAAAATCCCCTACTATTACTTACCTATGGCTTTTGGACTTCACAGCAATTTGCCGACATATTTGCTCCTCGATCTCCCTCCCACTGTTTGGGGGTCTATAATACACGCCCAGCAGTGTGATCACCCCTTTTGTATTTTTCAATTCGACCCATATGGCCTCATTTGATGATCCCTCTAACATATCATCCCTCCTCACCGCTGTAATAGTTTTTCAAATCAGTACCGCAACCCCTCCCCATCCCCCCACCGCCCTCACTTTTTAACCCCCTCTCTCTCTTATCTAAAAACCCTGTAGCCAGCAATATTGATCTGCCAAACCTGCCCCTCTTTCAGCCATGTTTCTGTAATGGCTGTAATGTCATACTCCCAAGTGTCTACCTGTGCTCTTAGCTCATCCGCCTTATGTGCTATACTCCTTGCATTAAAGTATATACCATTCAGCACAGGAAGACCTCCTTGTTTACTACATACAAAGCCCTGTTTCCTCTGTCTTACAGATTCGGTTTCTAGATTCTTGCTATCCAATTTCTGCTGAACTTCCTTCCCTTTTGAAGTTGTTCTCAGGTTCTCATCCCCCTGCCAATCGAGTTTAAACTCTCCCCAACAGCACTAGTAAAACTCCCCGCGAACATATTGGTCCTGGCACTGTTGAGCTGCCACCCGTCTGATTTGTACCGATGCTATCTTCCCCAGAAGCAGTCGCAATGCCTCAAAAATGTAAAGCCCTCCCTCCGACACCAACTTTCCAGCTACATGTTCATCTTCTCTATCCTTCTATTCTTATACTCATTAGCACGTGGCACCGGGAGTATCGCTGTCCTCAGACTCCTTCACTGTTCCAGTGAAGCTCAACGCAAGCTTGAGGAAGAGCATCTTTTGATTACGCACTTTTACAGCCTTCTGGACTCAACATCAAGTTCAACAATTTCAGAACATTACCTCTGCCCATCTTTGGCTCCCTTCCCCACTGCCTCCCCCATCTCCAATGGCAGCTGGTCATTATTCTACCATTCACACCCAATCTGGACCAACCTTTTTCTAACTTCTGTCGTTACCATGTCAATTCGGCCCATCATCCCTTTTGTCTCTCTAATCTCGCCTGCCTTCCACCGTATCACAGATCTTCCCTTTTGTTCTTTCTTCCCCTCCCCCTTTCAGTGCTCATTTAGAATGTTCTTTTCGAACATTTGCCAGTTCTGACCAAGGGTCACAGACCTGAAACGTGAACTCTGTTTTTCTCTCCACAGATGCTGCCTGACTCACTGGGATTTCCAGCATTTTCTGTTTTTATTCCAGATTCCAGCATCCACAGTATTTTGCTTTTATATATTGGTTACATGGAAAGCTCTCCTTTACTCAAGATTCCATGACAACTCAATGATGTTCTCCATTCAGAACTATTAAAAAGATCAAAATTAAACCTTAAGTTCTCAATTTGCACGATGAATAACAATGATGCAGGTCCTCCGAATAAATGTAAAATTAAATTCAATATTACCAAAAATAATAACAGACATGAGTACTGGGACTAAAATTACAACCGAGAGCAGGCCTGGTCACTTAAGTTTAGGAAGCCTACTTCTTCGGGGCTTTGCCTTTGGAGAATTCATAAGAACATAAGAACATAAGAATTAGGAACAGGAGTAGGCCATCTAGCCCCTCGAGCCTGCTCCGCCATTCAACAAGATCATGGCTGATCTGGCCATGGACTCAGCTCCACTTACCCGCCCTCTCCCCATAACCCTTAATTCCCTTATTGGTTAAAATTCTATCTATCTGTGACTTGAATACATTCAATGAGCTAGCCTCAACTGCTTCCTTGGGCAGAGAATTCCACAGATTCACAACCCTCTGGGAGAAGAAATTCATAGAAACATAGAAAATAGGTGCAGGAGTAGGCCATTCGGCCCTTCTAGCCTGCACCGCCATTCAATGAGTTCATGGCTGAACATGCAACTTCAGTACCCCATTCCTGCTTTCTCGCCATACCCCTTGATCCCCCTAGTAGTAAGGACTTCATCTAACTCCTTCTTGAATACATTTAGTGAATTGGCCTCAACAACTTTCTGAGGTAGAGAATTCCAGAGATTCACCACTCTCTGGGTGAAGAAGTTTCTCCTCATCTCGGTCCTAAATGGCTTACCCCTTATCCTTAGACTGTGACCGCTGGTTCTGGACTTCCCCAACATTGGGAACATTCTTCCTGCATCTAACCTGTCTGAACCCATCAGAATTTTAAACGTTTCTATGAGGTCCCCTCTCATTCTTCTGAACTCCAGTGAATACAAGCCCAGTTGATCCAGTCTTTCTTGATAGGTCAGTCCCGCCATCCCGCGAATCAGTCTGGTGAACCTTCGCTGCACTCCCTCAATAGCAAGAATGTCCTTCCTCAATTTCGGAGACCAAAACTGTACACAATACTCCAGGTGTGGCCTCACCAAGGCCCTGTACAACTGTAGCAACACCTCCCTGCCCCTGTACTCAAATCCCCTCACTATGAAGGCCAACATGCCATTTGCTTTCTTAACTGCCTGCTGTACCTGCATGCCAACCTTCAATGACTGATGTACCATGACACCCAGGTCTCGTTGCACCTCCCCTTTTCCTAATCTGTCACCATTCAGATAATAGTCTGTCTCTCTGTTTTTACCACCAAAGTGGATAACCTCACATTTATCCACATTATACTTCATCTGCCATGCATTTGCCCACTCACCTAACCTATCCAAGTCACTCTGCAGCCTCATAGCATCCTCCTCGCAGCTCACACTGCCACCCAACTTAGTGTCATCCGCAAATTTGGAGATACTACATTTAATCCCCTCGTCTAAATCATTAATGTACAGTGTAAACAGCTGGGGTCCCAGCACAGAACCTTGCGGTACCCCACTAGTCACTGCCTGCCATTCTGAAAAGTACCCATTTACTCCTACTCTTTGCTTCCTGTCTGACAACCAGTTCTCAATCCATGTCAGCACACTACACCCAATCCCATGTGCTTTAACTTTGCACATTAATCTCTTGTGTGGGACCTTGTCGAAAGCCTTCTGAAAGTCCAAATATACCACATCAACTGGTTCTCCCTTGTCCAATCTACTGGAAACATCCTCAAAAAATTCCAGAAGATTTGTCAAGCATGATTTCCCTTTCACAAATCCATGCTGACTTGGACCTATCATGTCACCTCTTTCCAAATGCGCTGCTATGATATCCTTAATAATTGATTCCATCATTTTACCCACTACTGAGGTCAGGCTGACCGGTCTATAATTCCCTGTTTTCTCTCTCCCTCCTTTTTTAAAAAGTGGGGTTACATTGGCTATCCTCCACTCGATAGGAACTGATCCAGAGTCAATGGAATGTTGGAAAATGACTGTCAATGCATCCGCTATTTCCAAGGCCCTGGGGATTTATCGGCCTTCAATCCCATCAATTTCCCCAACACAATTTCCCGACTAATAAGGATTTCCCTCAGTTCCTCCTCCTTACTCGACCCTCTGACCCCTTTTATATCCGGAAAGTTGTTTGTGTCCTCCTTAGTGAATACCGAACCAAAGTACTTGTTCAGTTGGTCTGCCATTTCTTTGTTCCCCGTTATGACTGCCCCTGATTCTGACTGCAGGGGACCTACATTTGTCTTTACTAACCTTTTTCTCTTTACATATCTACAGAAACTTTTGCAATCCGTCTTAATGTTCCCTGCAAGCTTCTTCTCGTACTCCATTTTCCCTGCCCTAATCAAACCCTTTGTCCTCCTCTGCTGAGTTCTAAATTTCTCCCAGTCCCCGGGTTCGCTGCTATTTCTGGACAATTTGTATGCCACTTCCTTGGCTTTAATACTATCCCTGATTTCCCTTGATAGCCACGGTTGAGCCACCTTCCCTTTTATATTTTTACGCCAGACAGGAATGTACAATTGTTGTAGTTCATCTATGCGGTCTCTAAATGTCTGCCATTGCCCATCCACAGTCAACCCCTTAAGTATCATTCACCAATCTATCCTAGCCAATTCACGCCTCATACCTTCAAAGTTGCCCTTCTTTAAGTTCTGGACCATGGTCTCTGAATTAACTGTTTCATTCTCCATCCTAATGCAGAATTCCACCATATTATGGTCACTCTTCCCCATGGGGCCTCGCACAACGAGATTGCTAATTAATCCTCACTCATTACACAACACCCAGTCTAAGATGGCCTCCCCCCTAGTTGGTTCCTTGACATATTGGTCTAGAAAACCATCCCTTATGCACTCCAGGAAATCCTCCTCCACTGTATTGCTTCTAGTTTGGTAAGCCCAATCTATGTGCATATTAAAGTCACCCATTATAACTGCTGCACCTTTATTGCATGCACCCCTAATTTCCTGTTTGATGCCCTCCCCAACATCACTACTACTGTTTGGAGGTCTGTACACAGCTCCCACTAACGTTTTTTGCCCTTTGGTGTTCTGCAGCTCTACCCATATAGATTCCATATCATCCAAGCTAATGTCCTTCCTAACTATTGCATTAATCTCCTCTTTAACCAGCAATGCTACCCCACCTCCTTTTCCTTTTATTCTATCCTTCCTGAATGTTGAATACCCCTGGATGTTGAGTTCCCAGCCCTGATCATCCTGGAGCCACGTCTCTGTAATTCCAATCACATCATATTTGTTAACATCTATTTGCACAGTTAATTCATCCACCTTATTACGGATACTCCTTGCATTAAGACACAAAGGCTTGTTTTTTTAACACCCTTTGTCCTTTTAGAATTTTGCTGTTCAGTGGCCCTTTTTGTTCTTTGCCTTGTGTTTCTCTGCCCTCCACTTTTCCTCATCTCCTTTCTGTCTTTTGCTTTTGTCTCCTTTTTGTTTCCCTCTGTCTCCCTGCATTGGTTCCCAACCCCCCTGCCATATTAGTTTAACTCCTCCCCAACAGCACTAGCAAACACTCCCCTTAGGACATTGGTTCCGGTCCTGCCCAGGCTCAGACCGTCCGGTTTGTACTGGTCCCACCTCCCCAGAACTGGTTCCAATGCCCCAGGAATTTGAATCCGTCCCTGCTACACCACTGCTCAAGCCACTTATTCATCTGCGCTATCCTGCGATTCCTACTCTGACTAGCACGTGGAACTGGTAGCAATTCCTTCTCAAGTCGGTTTTAAATTGGCTCCCCTGTATTTTGAGGTTGTGCCCCCTAGTTCCAGTCTCCCCGACCAGTGGAAACAACCTCTCTGCCTCTATCTTGTCTATCCCTTTCATTATTTTAAATGTTTCTATATGATCCCCCCTCATCCTTCTGAATTCCAATGAGTAAAGACCCAGTCTACTCAATCTATCATCATAAGGTAACCCCCTCATCTCCGGAATCAGCCTCGTGAATCGTCTCTGTACCCACTCCAAAGCTAGTATATCCTTCCTTAAGTAAGGTGACCAAAACTGCACGCAGTACTCCAGATGCGGCCTCACCAATATCCTATACAGTTGCAGCAGGACCTCCCTGCTTTTGTACTCAATCTCTCTCGCAATGAAGGCCAACATTCCATTCGCCTTCCTGATTACCTGCTGCACCTGCAAACTAACTTTTTGGGATTCATGCACAAGAACCCCCAGGTCCTTCTGCATCGCAGCATGTTGTAATTTCTCCCCATTCAAATAATATTCCCTTTTACTGTTTTTTTTCCCAACCGTAATTTTGTTTACTAAAATTGTTTTCCAAATTAGGAATGTACCCCTTACAAGATATTATTTCAGAGAGTACTGCCCTCAGTGGTTGCACTCTTGTCCCTTCGTCTGAAGGTTGTGGGTTCAAGTCCCAGTCCAGAGACTTGAGCGTAGAATCCAGTGCAATACTGAGGGAATGCACTGTCTGAGGTGCCAGCTTTCAGATGCAATGTTAAATCTTCTTATGTGGACGTAAAACTATTTCGAAGAAGAGCAGGGGAGTTCTCCCCAGTATCCTGTGTTAATTGTATTCAGGTGGTGTATATCACTTGGGTGTTAATTGTGCTCTAGTGATAGGTATTAATTGGAGACTCTCTTGTGTTCCTGTATGCGGGAGCAGGCTCGGGAAGGAAAACATCTCATCTTGGGGTTGCATGGTATGTAAAGTGCTTGTCTGTAAATAAAGGCTTTTAAGTGACTGAAGACCAGGCTCTGGTATTCTGTCCTTCACCACCTCGCTATCCAAATTTGACATCCTGGCCAATAATTATCTCTCAACCAACATCACTAAAACAGATCATCTGCTTGCGTGACCTTGCTGTGCGCAAATTGGCCACTACATTTCCTACATCCCAGTGACCACCTCTAAAGTACTTAATTGGCTGTAAAATCCTGTGCGATGTCCTGAGATGTTATACAAATGCAAGTCTGTCTTTCATTCTCTCTTTGTTTCTCTCGCTTCCTCTTTCATTCTTTTCTCTCCTTTCCTTTCCTTTTATTTCATTGTCGTTTAAATTATAAATGATCTGATTCTAGTCTGTGCAATTCTAGCCTTGCATTTGATGTTTCTGTTATTTGTTGAAACTGAAAACATAAAATCATCTATATTTAATGCAGTTGAGTTTACTGTCGGACCCAAATCGTGTAACTTTTCTAAAGGCAAAGCTCCTTAGAAGCAGGCTTCCTGAATGTTGGGGGACGAGGCTTACTCTTAGGAAGTACTTCTGAAAACCCAAAGCATAAAATATTGGTTCACTATTATCAGCATATAGTTCTACTCAAATTTTATTTGATAAAATCATGGATCAATAACTGTTTTGGGGAAAACAAATCCATTCTATATTTGGATGAGTGCATTCAAAGCACAGACTGGATACTAAACTACTAGATAGAATTACATCGTATATATAGCAGAGAAACAGGCCACTGGACCCAACTAGTCTGTGCTGGTGTTTATATTCCATGCAAGTCTCCTCCCATCCCATTTACCTCATAGCCTTTTAGCATATCTATTCCCTTTTCTCCTATGACATTCAGTGACTTCATTGTTTAGTTTGAATTCTATCCCTTCACCAGCACAAACCTATATTAAAGTTTTTGTGAAAGGACCTCCTGGACAGCATTAACCGATCAGTCTGATTTAAAAAAAATAATTCACGGGCTGTGGGTGTCTCTGGCACGACCAGCATTTATTGCCCATCCCTAATTGTCCTTAAGAAGGTGGTGGTGAGCTGCCTTCTTGAACAGCTGCAATTCTTGAAGTGAAGGTACTCCCACAGTGCTGTTAGGGAGGGAGTTCCAGGATTTTGACCCAGCGATGATGAAGGAACTGCAATATATTTCCAATAGTGGATAATCAAAGGGCTTATTGGGAGGGAGGAACTTAACACAATCACTATCACTAAAGAAGTAGTACTCTATAAAATAATGGGACTAAAGGCAGAAAAGTCCCTTGGACCTGATGGCTTACATCCTCGAGTCTTAAAAGAAGTGACTGCAGAGATATGAATGCTTTGGTTGTAATCTATCAAAATTCCCTGGATTCTGGGATGGTCCCAGCGGATTGGAAAACCGCAAATGTAACATCCCTATTTAAAAAAGGAGGCAGACAAAAAGCAGAAAACTATAGACCAGTTAGCCTAACATCTATGGTTGGGAAAACGCTAGAGTCCATTATTAAGGAAGCAGTAGCGGGATATTTGGAAAAGCATAGTTCAATTTAGCAGAGTCAGCATTTTGTTATGAAAGGGAAATCATGTTTGACAAATTTGCTGGAGTTCTTTGAGGATGTAATGAGCGGGGTGGATAAGGGGGAACCAGTGGATGTGGTGTATTTAGATTTCCAGAAGACATTTGATAAGGTGCCACTGCACAAGATAAAAGTTCACGGGGTTGGGGTAATATATTAACATGGATAGAGGATTGGCTAACTAACAGAAAACCGAGAGTTGGGATAAATGGGTCATTTTCCGGTTGGCAAACAGTAACTAGTGGGGTGCTGCAGGGATCAGTGCTGGGGCCTCAACTATTTACAATCTATATTAATGACTTGGATGAAGGGATCAAGTGTAATATAGCCAAGTTTGCTGATGATGCAAAGATGGGTGGGAAAGCAAATTGTGAGGAGGACACAATAAATCTGCAAAGGGATATAAACAGGCTAAACGAGTCGGCAAAAATTCGGCAGATGGAGTATAATGTGGGAAAATGTGAGGTTATCCACTTTGGCAGAAAAAATAGAAAAGCAAATTATAATTTAAATGGAGAAAAATTGCAAAGTTTTGCATTCCAGAGGGATCTGGGGGTCATTGTGCATAAAACACAAAAAGTGAGTTTGCAGGTACAGCAAGTAATCAGAAAGGCAAATGAAATGTTGGTCTTTATTGCGAGGGGGATAGAGTATAAAAGCAGAGAAGTCCTGCTATAACTATACAGGGTATTGGTGAGGCCACACCTGGAGCACTGCATACAGTTTTGGTCTCCCTATTTAAGGAAGGATATACTTGTATTAGAGGCTGTTCAGAGAAGGTTCACTAGGTTGCTTCCGAAGATGAGAGGTTTGACTTATGAAGATAGATTGAGTAGGTTGGGCCTATAGTCATTGCAGTTCAGAAGAATGAGAGGTGATCTTATTGAAACATAAAATAATCAGGGGGCTCGACAAGTTCGATGCAGAGAGGATATTTCCACTCATAGGTGAAACATAGTCTCAGAATAAGGGACTGCCTGTTTAAAACTGAGATGAGGAGGAATTTATTTTATCACAGAGTTGTAAACCTATGGAATTCTCTGCCCCAGAGAGCTGTGGAGGATGGGTCATTGAATATATTTAACTCAGAGATAGACAGATTTTTGAGTGATAGGGGAATAAAGGGTTATGGCGAGCGGGCAGGGAAGTGGAGCTAAGTCCATGATCAGATCAGCCATGATCTTATTGAATGGTGGAGCAGGCTCGAGGGGCCAGGTGGCCCACTCCTGCTCCTATTTCTTATGTTCTTATGTTCTTAAGTCAGAATGGTGTGTGACTTTAAGGGATACTTGCACGTGGTGGTGTTTCCATGTGCCTGCTGCCCTTGTCCTTCTGGATGGTAGAGGTTTGGGAAGTGATTTTGAAGAATCCTTGGTGAGTTATTGCAGTGCATCTTCCAGATGGTACACTGTGCTGTTTATATTGCTGTTGTATTTTGATCTCCTCAATTGATGTTTTTGTTTTATATTAGTATTATTTTCATTGGAACTTATTTTGTTTGCTCACTTGAGATTTAAGTGTCCTATCAGAAAAAAAGTCATGATCTGATTTTTTAAGATTCCAGCGTGTATTCCATTAACAAGTTGAAAAAATGGATTATAAATGCACACACAAAATTGTAATTGTAGTTGGTAAAGCTTAATCATGTTGCATTCGTGGACCTGCTATAAATGCAAATGTGTTTTATTCAAGATTTGGTTTGCTTTTGGTTTGAAGCTAGATTCAATAAATTGCCTTAACCGACACTAAGGAGCATGTTTTTTCCACTTCTATTCGTACATATTTTGATTGATGTGCTGTAGGCTGGATGGACACATCATACCACTACTGGGTAGTGCTCTCTCATCTCCCTATCTCTTCATCCTTCCGTCCACTGGACTGTCAAGAATTAGCCAAAGTCCTACTCATCTACCATAGATCAAACAAATCAAAATCTCATGCTGTTTCTACCCTCCTTGCAATAACTACCAGGAAGGAAATATGAATCAATTCATTATTTAATTAAATTAGCATCTACCTTTGTGTCTCTGTCTTTGATTCATGTGCCCCACTGGCCATCTGCCATTATAGCAGGAAAACAAAACTAAATACTAAATATATTAGCACTGAGGGATTCGTTTCTTAAGGGATCTGGAACTTGGGGGTCCAAAATGGAGTCTTTGAATTGACTGATTCATACTTTGGTCATTTTAAGTTCAGAATTAAGCTTAATTTTATATTGTAACACAATATAATAATATTGTGGATCTATTTGTGAACTAATTAAAGCTCAGCACATCGAACCAAGAGTTAATTTAGTGTGCTGAAGGGCCCCTATTTCATCATCCACGTACACATTAGCAATTAGGTAAAATTAACTCTTGACAGTTGAGTTGGTTCTGAGAAAGCAGGAACCTTTTGCTTAATCTACCAATTAATGTGTAATAGCAAAGGCATTATTTGCGCCACACTGCAATAAGTAGGTTATGCATGCGGAGTATAATTTCATGTTGTGGAACTGTATTCAAATGCCTGCAAATAATGTATTTCTATGAACTAATAATGTAATTACAAAGTTGTTACTCTGTTATTACCATTGTTAGTCACAGAAGCTGAAGCGTAGTAAAGTGTTTCTAAATAGTGCTGCTTTGTATTTTACCTATCTCAGGCAAAGAACATCTAAAGATGGCGATTGTACTGTTTACTCCTTAAATTCATGGCAGTTCTGTAACTTTAGTGTTTATTGTGAACATTCTCAAAGTAAGAGTGTTTTCGCCATTCAGTGACCACACTTATTTGGCTGTGCTGCGCTTTGGGACTAAGATCATGAAAGGCACTATATAAATGCAAATCTTTTTCATTATAAAACATATTTAGCAAAATGAATAGTGCATAAGTAATGAAAAGCAGCACTTAGAAATAATTAACACCCAGAACTTTAAATCATATGAGAATTTCAGTGTGATTACATAGGATGGCAAAGGGGTTAAAATAGAATTATTACAATAGGGCTATTCTGAATGATTGCATAGCCTGAAGCAAACAGCATGCCTCCACTACACTTAGAAGATTTCATCTCATATTTACTTCAATGGACATTGGGGACTGCACAGCGGAACTGTAGCCATTGCAAGTTATTAATATTTTCCCCCTGTGTTATTACTATCCAGAATCTTCAGAGACTCCATGAAGCAGTGGCTATAAATGCCCAAAGTGCAAGATTGGACCCATGCCAGTTCTCACTGAAAGGAATTGGAAGTGAAGTCTTGGACGCTTTGTCACAGTTGCAGTACAGGTACGATTCAAGGATTTATAGCCTCCTGTAGTAGGATCAGTTTTTCCAAACCAACAAATAATATAAAGGTAAAACCCTCACTAAATTAATTGACTGTAAATCCAAAATCAATCACGGTATCACTTTAGTTGCATTCGGTTTTGTAATGAAAAATCTGAAGTCATTCATAGTATCATTCTAGATACATTCGGTTTTATAATGAAAAATTTAATATTGTCAGCAGGCACCATTCCAAAATGCCTTGGGCAAATGCAAACATCAAAGTGTAACACTTGAAGAGCTTTTATCTGCATCTGCTGTTTACCGGTCAATTTTTCTCAAGTTTATTAGCTAGTAACAGTAGCTCCTATGGGAATGCTTAAGGAAAATATGATCATGCAACTGCTTATACTCTATATTTTAAGCACAAGTGTACATCTCTCACTTGCTGTTCAGAGTCTGATGTTTTCAAATCACAGCACAATGTCTGTCGTTTATTCTTTTTATCAATAGCAGCTCCTTGCACCTTTAAAAGCATCTCTTCAGAGGTAAGGCTCCTCAACTCAAAAGCAAAGTTTTCACGATTGTGCAATGAACTTGCATACAATGAAGAATATCTCATAGTAATTTTAGTGGATTTCTGCTGTTGAGTATGGTCAGGTAATAGTTACAGAATAAGATTCATGGGAGAGAGATGCACAGCTGTAGTGGCATCTGAGGGGTTTAAGTGACATCACAAGCATCATTTGGACTCCAAGTTCGAACCATAATCTTCAAATTATCTGTATGTTTTAACTTGTATCGTTTTTTTGTAAATTGTAAAACTCTTACTTGCTCCTTTCTCTGATGGTTCATTGGGTTTTATCCAATCATTGTCCAAGCATTGTAGACCCTGAAGGTTCTATCTGCAGCCTGTCCTGCGTTGGCTAAACTCCGTGAGGGCAGCACTCACATCACTACACTTGGTCCTTTGGGTAGGGGAGGGAAATTGCAATATGCCTACTCTTGATGTCTGTACAACATCTTTTGCTAGAACTGCATGTGTATTGACATCGGGTCCATGGGATTGGACTCTGGTGTGATGCTCTCCTCTCATGGTCATGCAGCCTGCTGACAGTCACTTTCCGGGGTCGAAGATGAGATACTGGTGGAATACGGTCGCCCGCAGAGCCAGAACCCAGCAAGGAGTCTGTTGAAATACATGTGAAATTAAGTCTTGTAAGTGTGCTGGAGGCGTGCTGCTTGCTGCAGGCAGTGCAATCATTCAGAATAGACCTGTTGTAACAACTTGAATTAAAGCTCAGCAAGGAGTCACACCTTGAGGACAGAAGGTAACGGGAGAACAATGGCTGAGGAAAATCATTGAGAAGAGAGAAAAAACTACATTCTATCATTTTGTACACTGAAGATGGGTGCTGTTTTGTGCGTGTAAAGTATTGAATCCTCAGTGTCCGTTGTTGACCAGGATTGCGGAGTTAATTGCTGGAGTAAATTCCTGTCTCCGCACCAAAGCCCATCTTTTCCTGAATATTTCCATTATCATTTTACCTTATTTTGTATGAAAACTGTATCATTTTTGGTACGCTGATGTAGCCAGGGGATTAAATATTATGTATTACACTGATAGGGAAGGGGACTGAGTTACAATACTGCCCTTTCACCTCTGGGAGCTGTTTAAATCCAGACACTGGATGAAAATGAAAAACTTACTTTCACTTAACCTGGGGTGCGAAAAATAATCGGCGGCAGAGTGACCACTGTTGTGCACTCCGCCCCGATTTTTCCTCATGGACGGCAGGGTGTGTATAACAGGCAATCGCCAAAATTCAAACTTAGCCCTTGGGTTTGAATTACATCAGCTTAGTTACTACAGGGCGTCAGAGCACAACGCCAGAGTATTCCATCGTGAGCAAAATTTGGTGCAAAATATTTACACTTAGCGAGGCTGCAGGTAACGGAAGTGAAGCACTGATGTGACACTGTTGGGGTCGTGACTGCAGGGCACTGTTGAGAAAAATAATTGGAACTCAACAGTTGTTGGCAATGGTCTCAAACACTGGGAATGGCACCTGATGCACGTGGTGGCAGTATTCATCAGAATTAGATTGCGGCTTGGCAGGAAATGAATGGCTCACTGAGTTTGTGAGCCAGACCTGAGTAGTTTCTTGTATATGTATGCTATTAAAATAGCTATCAATAAATTAGGCAAACTGCATTTTATTGGAATTAGGATTTAATTTGCTGCTATGTATTTTATGCAAGATCGTAATGACATTTTCAGAACACAAGGAATTTGCTGTTATTCTCTAGTGAGGTTTATGACACAGTGAAATGGAATCCTGTTGAAAATATGAATGTCATGGGAATTTCATGAGCATTAATGTACTTTAAGCCATTGTATGTTTACTAAATTTGACATCGCAGCCATACTCAGACATATTAAAATGAAATCATTTGCCACTTAAGTGTAGCTCGAGTTACCTGTCAATCCTCCATATGCTGTCAGTTTAACCCTTGGAGTACACCACTTCCTCTACAGATAATAAAATGGATGTAATCAATATCCACTTGATTGCTCTCAAGTTCACCTTTGGAAGAAAAGCTACATTATTATCTGCTGTAACACCTGTGGTTTAAAAACAGAGGTTACAAAAACTGCAGTGCAGTGAAAATTTTTCCAAGACATTGCCCTCGGGGATGGGAATTAATTTCCTGCTATACACCAGAGCTGCCTTGTCCAATAGCGAAGCTAACTACCCATATGTTCAATTCATGTTTTCCATCAGTTTTAAAGATGTTTCAACATGACAGTCATGGAGGATTACTAAAACGCAGCAGGTTGAGAGTGTCAGTAACCGGAGCCATAACTCTCTTTTTGCGCATCAGACGTACGGTATTGAGATTACTGGCGCGCTCAAATGCGAATAGCAACAGCACTAACATCTACAGACCCTTCTGAGGCCACATTGGGCAGCTGTCATCAGACCCATAACCCATCTGTCTTCCGCACGCGGCCCGGTTGTGAGCTCCAGCTGATGAATATATTCTGAAGAGGTTCTGTGATCTGACAGGTCCTTGCCAGCAGGCTGCATCATTCGAGTCCTGGTCACTGTGTCGGCCCACAGCCGCGAAGTCAAGCCTCAAAGATGAGCAGCTTAAGAGCTTTGTGTAATTAAACTGTTGGATCCCTGCCGACATGGCTGTTTGTTTTGGTGTGATCTAGGCAGCAGTCCAACAGTTTACTGAAGCATCTAGACTTTTTGTTTGAATCTCTCTCTTTAAAAACAAGATAGCAGGATATAGTTTTCTACTTGCCAGATAATTTGACTGACGCCCCTCCTCTTCCCGGCTTAATATTCTCTAACCATGGTGGTTTGTACTGACTTGGATGTGCATGTGAATGTTGAACGAATAAAAATTGCAGTTGTTGAAATAGGGTTAAGTTCCATTTAAAAATAAAAATTGCTGCCTCTGTTCAGCCACCAGGGCAGCAGTGTTGTTTCACCATCAAAGTATTATTCTTTTGGGGTGGAGGTGGAGCAGTATTTTCACATGTTATGATAAAGTCATGATGTCCATGAATTGGGACATGTTTTCCTCTGTTAGCTCAACTATCAAGTAAGAGGATGACAAGCCAGGACAATAATTATTGATGACTACCTCAGCACTTATCTCAGAGATGCCTGGCTGTTCCCAGAAAATGCTTCGCTACAATTGGATTTTCTTGTGGGAAGTTCAGTCTCTTTATAAGATGAAACAGTGGATGTCACTTGGTGTCACAAGAAAGAAAGACTTGCATTTGTAAAGCACCATTCATGACCACCGGATGTCCCAAAGTGCTTTACAGCCAATGAAGCACTTTGGAAATGTAGTCACTATGGTAATGTGGGAAACGTGGAGCCAATTTGCGCACAGCAAGCTCCCACAAACAGCAATGTGCTAATGACCAGATCATCTGTTTTAGTGTTGTTGATTGAGGGATAAATGGCCAGGACATTGGGAATAACTCCCCTGCTCATCTTTAAAATAGTGCCGTAGAGCAAACAGGGCCTCTGTTTAAAGTATCATCCAAAAGATGACACCTTTGACAGTGCAGCACTCCCTCAGCACTGTACTGGAGTCTCAGCCTCGATTTTTGCGCTCAAGTCTCTGGTCAGAGGCAAAATTGCGACCCACTGAGCCATGGCTGATAGAGTAACAAGTTAGATCCATGTGTTGCCAGATGAGATACGACTTAGATAATTTTCTAGCTCTAGCAGAATTCATATTTTCTTCTAGGAAAAATTTAATTTATCAGGTAGAGTACAGAATATGGAGAAAAAAATATTTAAATGGAAAAAGCTCTCCAGAAAACCGCTTGCACTCGAGCTTCATAATTCCTTCTATTTTACCAATTGACCTTTGCTATGATAATGAAGTATGTGCACAGGTAACTGAATATACAGCACCATTATAGTCGACTCAGTGTGGGTTCCAAAGCTTCTAATACGAGCAAACAAAAAACCGAAGTTAAAGTCCAATACCCTTGCAGTGTTAAAAAGGTCTTTGCGCCATTGATATTTGCAGACTCTGACAAAAATTAAATATTGTTAGTTCTGTCTCAAAGCACACTCAATCCAAGCATAAAACTCCAATGTACCATGACAATTGACTCTATTATGCAAAGAAGAAGTCCAAATCCAAGGACAATCCTTAGCCAAGCACAAATGCTCCTGGCAAGCTAGTGATTCACTGAGCAGGATTAAACTAAATGTGAAACCTTTTCAAAATAATCTTATTGTATCCTTATAGACTTTCTTGCGAGTGCATTTTATGGGAATCTACAAAAGAAATTGAATTTCCTAAGAAACATTTATTTCATCTTCGGTACAAGTTAAACAGTTTCCATTAAAGACTGTTGGACTAAGAATGTAATCCCCAAATACAGAAATTCCTGACATGTATTTGAAAATGTAGCAGTGGAAATTCTGCTGTAATTTAGACAGGTCGAGCTACAGCAGATTAAGGGGCAGATTTTTTTTTGAAGCAGCAACATTCCTCCAGTTAGCTTGCGAAGTTGCATTAAACTAACGTAAGTACTATTCATCTTCAGTGCCCGCCACAAACTCCATAACCTCACCACTGATTCCATCTCCCTTCCTGACCACTTTCTCAGGCTGAACCAGACTGTTCACAGCCTCAGCGCCCTGTTTGACCCTGAACTTAGCTTCTTCCATATCCTATCCATCATAAAGACTGCCTACTTCCCCCTCTTTAATATCGCCTGTCTCCGCTCCTGCCTCAGGGCATCTGCTGCTGAAACCCTCATTCATGCTTTACCTCCAGACCCAACTATTCCAATGCTGGCCTTTCGTCTTCCACTCTCCACAAACATAAGCTCTTGCAAAGTCCTGCTACCTGTATCCTAACTCGCATCAAGGCCTGTGCTCACTGACGTACATCGACTCCTAATCCACCAATGACTTGATTTGAAATGTCGTATCATTGTCTTCAAATTTCTCCATGGCCTCACGCCTCCCTTCTAACATTCTACACAATCCAATGAGAAATCTGTATTCCTCCAGGTCTGGCCCCAGTTGCTTCACTCCACCATTGGCAGTCAAATATTCAGGAGTCGAGGTTTGTGTTGCAGAATTTCCTCCCTGAATCTCTTTCCACCTCCCTCTCCTCCTTCAAGATCCTCCTTAAAATGCACCTCTTTGACCAAGCTTTGAATCAGCCCTGCTAATATTTTCATTTTTAGCTTGGCATCGATATTTTTCTGATTACGCTTCTGTGAAGCACTTTGGGATACTTTTCTACATTGTAGGAGCAAAATAAATGCAAACCCAATCCAGACCACCAGATAAACCACCCAGCTGGTGAAGATGAAAACCTGCCCAATGCATTGCAAATCTGTGGGCCGCGCAGTCCAGCTGTGGGTGTCTGGGGCCTGCGATCAGTGGGGAGTGGAGTGTTTCTGTGCTCTTTCCTTCCCTCCCCAACAGAAGATTTTATTTACCCCCTTGGCCTCATCACTAATAATTACAATGAAAAAATTGCTGCTGGCTGGCCTTCAGTTATATAGCCTGTGACTCAGGTCTGCGTTCCCAAATCTATTTCCATCAGGCAATTAGTTGGTATGTTGCTACTCCTTGGGAGTCCTGGCTGCTTTGGTTTGACCAGGCTTCTAAGAGGCTGTGATCATGGGGACTCTCAATGTAGCAAATCTTTGGCCACCTTTGCTTCCCTTGCTCCTTGCAAGGCCCTGCAGGACCCTCCTTTGCATAGGCCGGACCGTTGAGTTAAGGTAGGGATGCGCCAGAAGGTCTGAGTGTTTTCAACTCAAACTTCTTTAAAATACAAAAGAAAGAAAGAATGACGTGCATTTAAGTAGTGCCTTTCGTGACCACCGGACATCTCAAAATGCTTTACAACCAATGAAGTACTTTTGGAGTGTAGTCACTGTTGCAATGTGGGAAACGCAGCAGCCAATTTGCGCACAGCAACCTCCCACAAACAGCAACATGATTATGACCAGATAAACTGTTTTTTATTCTTGATTGAGGGATAAATATTGGCCAGGACACCGGGGATACCTCCACCGCTCTTCTGAAAGATAGTGCCATGGGATCTTTTATGTCCACCTGAGAGAGCAGACGTGGCCTCGGTTTAACATCTCATCTGAAAGACAGCACCTCCGACAGTGCAGCTCTCCCTCAACACTGCACTGGAGTGTCATCCTAGATTTTTGTGCTCAAGTCTCTGGAGTGGGACTGAACCTACAACCTCCTAACTCGGAGGCGAGGGTGCGACCCACTGAGCCATGGCATTCGATTTCCGTATTAAATAAATAATTTTCTTGCTTCAAAATTAAATTCACTTATCAGGAATTTGTCCTGAAATATTACAGTATCCTTTCCACAGTTTTTCACACATGCTAGTGTCCTCCTGATGAACTAGCTAAATGTTAAAAATAATGAGAACAGCATTTCCAATGCTGGAAATGTATATCAGGTCTGTCAACATGTGTAAAGAGAGAAGATAGCTGTTGTTTTGGGTTTTAAGCTATCCTTTTTCTTCACACAAGCTGAGAGAGCTGACAGAATGTTATCTACAAATATATTTGTTCCTATTTGCAGCGGGGGTGGGGGGGGGGGGGGGAGTTGCGGGGCGGGCAGGGAGATTTCTGCAAATTTACATCAGAATTGTAAACTTGTTCTTTACATGAATTTATAATGTTATTAAGGAATGAACAGTGGGAACCTTGCACCTTAATTTGACAAAAGACTTAACTATGAGGGAAGAATTATGCTTCATGCTGTTCTTGCTTCTAACTTTCTGATTTGGAAAATTGTAGAAAGAATCTAAGCATCAAGAGTGACTGTCTGTAAATCCAGAGAAAAATGTGTAATCTGAGCAAAGGAAACCTTAAATCTCAATTTTACATCTAATGACTGTGATGGAGAGTAAAATGGGATGAGGTATGAAACCATTCCCACCAGGTGGTTAGGTTAAAATTGGGGCTGTGGTATTTTTATTCGTTCATGGGATGTGGGCGTCGCTGGCAAGGCCAGCATTTATTTATTTATTTTTTTTTTTTTTGGAAATTCGTAGCCAATCGTTCCAATTCTTTGTCAAATCACAAACGCCAGAGGTCACCTTGGGCCCATTCAAGGATCACTCTGCGCCAATGCTCTTAGCCAAAAGGCCTAGAGCCACTGCACCATTCCTGGAAGTACTGCAATACCAGGTTCGTGCCATGGAGGTGGATGGGTCAGGTCCCCCACACACCTCCGTGGAGGTGGATGGGTCAAGCCACCCCACCCACCTCCTATTTCCAAAAAAGCAAGCGTATACCTTCCTGATCCAGGGAGAACCACCTTGGGGTTATGGTGGTTACTCCCCTGTCAGGTCAGTTACGCATGATCCTAGCCAAAAGGCCGGCCTGGCCTGGCAAGGCCAGCATTTATTGCCCATCCCTAATTGCCCTTGAAAAGGTGATGGTGAACCGCCTTCTTGAACCGCTGCCATCCGTGTGGTGAAGATACTCCCACTGTGCTGTTAGGGAGGGAGTTTGACCCAGTGACGATGAAGGAATGGTGATATACTTCCAAGTCAGGATAATGTGTAACTTGGAGGGGAACTTGCAGATAATAGATTTCCCATGCACCTGCTGCCTTTGTCCTTCCAGGTAGTAGAGGTCACGGGTTTGGGCGGTGCTGCCAAAGAAGCCCTGGCAAGATGCTGCAGGACACCTTATAGATGGTACACGCTGCAGCTACGGTACGGCCTGTGGTGGAGAGAATGAATGTTGAAGGTGGTGGATAGGGTGCCAATTAGCGGGCTGCTTTGTCCTGGATGGTGTTGAGCTTCTTGAGTATTGTTGGAGCTGCACTCATCCAGACAAATGGAGAATGTTTTATCACAGTCCTGACTTGTGCCTTGTAGATGGTGCAAAGGCTTTGAGGAGTCAGAAGATGAGACACTCGCTGCAGAATACCCAGCCTCTGACCTGCTTTTTGTGGACGAGAACAGGAACTGCAGGGAGGATGAGCAAGCTGACCACAGCATCATGGTACAGGGGGCCATTCAAGTTGGGGAGTAAAAAGAAATGTGGTAGTGGTAGTGGTAGAGGACAGTATAGTTAGGGGGATAGATACTGTTCTCAGCAGCCGAGAGCGAGAGTCCCGAAGGCTGTGTTGCCTGCCTGGTGCCAGGGTTAAGGACACTTCCCCTGGGCTGGAGAGGACTTGGAGTGGGAGGGAAAGGATCCAGTTGTCGTGGTTCACGTGGGTACCAACGACATAGGTAGGACAAAGAAAGAGGTTCTGCTGAGGGAGTATGAGCAGCTAAGGGCTAAATTAAAAAGCCACGAGCAGGTAGTAATCCATACTGCAATTCCACTATGTTGTAATCCAGGTCGTAATCGTGACTGGATAACAGCTTTAGATAGCCAGTTTACAGGATAGATTAAAATCTCGATGCTGCCAGTAAGCAATGTTTTCAGAGCTTACGCGACCTAGTCCTTTTGCGCAGCGTGGTTGAGTTGATCTCCTTCCTTCTCTGCGACACAGGCATTAGCTTCTGGAGCGTTGAGTCGATGAGCCCTTTTGGTGTTGGGGTTATTTGTTCCACTTGGTTCCTCGGTTCCGACTGCACCACCAACAATATCTGCCAACTGGTTTATCCCTCACCTTCCTGATCTCATGTAAAGTTAAGCAACACATTTATCTCTGCCTGCAACGGACTAGTGCAGCCACAATCTATCTTCTTCCTCTGATTCTCTGTCCTGAAGGTACGTTCTACTGGTAAGGGTACCTTTTGCACCTATTAGGTTAAGATTACTGCCAAAGACAAAGGGAATCATCTTTTAATAAGAGAAACTATATCCAACGAAGAAAATCTCACACAGAAAAAAGACAAGCTTCTTTTGCTACACCACTAACCACTACTACTGACTGCTACTCGAGAGGTGTACCAAACACCCCCTTCAAATGGCGCGCAATCTGAAATTTAAGGAAAAATCCCTTCCATACTATTGGCCAATCTGAGTGGCACACGTGTTTGTCAGTTTCATCCTTTTTGCTGCTGTTCATTTCCAACAAACACGGAAGGCTAATGGTACTTTTGAGCCACTGAAGCATGCATTTTAGAGGGGCGATATTAACCCTACTTGTTCAGCAGAAACCTGGAGGGTGGGTAGTTAAAATCGACCTGACTCTTGCCTGTCCGAAAGCCGCCATAATTGCAACATCTGCAATTTAACCCGCTCTCCTGAGCAGGCAGCAAGGGCACCCGCCCGGAGCCAACAGGGTCATTCTTTACATGTGTCAGCTGTAACTCAGGGTAGCAGAAAGTTAAAGGTTCAAGTCCCACTCCAGGGACTTGAGCATAAATAATCTCGGCTAGGCTGAGGGAGTGCTGCACAGTCAGAGGTGCCGTCTTCCGGATGAGAGGTTAAAACGAGGCTCCGGCTGCCCTCTCAGGTGGACGTAAAAGATCCCATGGCACTATTTCAGAGAAGAGCAGGAGAGTTATCCCTGGTGTCCTGGTCAATATTTATCCCTCAAATCAACAGAACCAAAAAAAAAATTATTACCACATTGCTGTTTGTGGGAGCTTGCTTGTATGCAAATTGGGCACTACATTTCCTACATTACAACAGTGACTACATTCAAAGAACTTCATTGGCTGTAAAGCGCTTTGAGACGTCCGGTGGCCGTGAAAGTCTTTCTTTCTTCCTTTGTTTCACTTTATTGGTGTTTACAGCTGAAATGATTCAGTGAACAGGAATGAATAGTGAATATTTATCGAAAATAGCTTTATATTCGCAAGCTGCATTTGCTGGAAATTGGCATAATTTGAGGAGTGCAGAGATCTCGGAGGGTTGTAGGGCTGGAGGCGGCTATGGAGATAGGGAGGGGCGAGGCCATGGAGGGATTTGAAAATAAGGATGAGTATTTTAAAACGGATGCATTGTCAGACTGGTAGACCAGCCAATGTAGGTTAGTGAGCACAGGGGTGATGAATATTCTCTGCATATATGTGCAAATCATTATGACTTACAAACATTGTGTTCTATAGTATGTTCGATGATGTGATCACAATTTTGCTGAACGGACAGTGTAGAAGTCCTTCGAGTCTTTCACAGAAGTGTGAATGATGCATTGGATTTATGGTAAATGGAATAAAATAAATCGATGTATTTATTTTTGTCAAAATGTAAATATTGCAAGCTTTTATAAGTGGTAGGGTTGGCTAAAAGAACATATCAAATGACATTTCATGAATAGATCCTGACACAAGAAATGCCTGTCTAACATAATAGCATCTAAAATATTGATGCCTGTTGTACTTTCTGCTAATGAAATTTGACTGTAACAATGCAGTCATTTTAGACCAAGTCTGTGGTCTCTTTAACCAAGCCTTATCTCAAAGCGTATGACAAAGTAAGCAGAAATAATTCCACACAGTTTTTCCGATGTAAGAAAAAAGGTTCCTTCTTAGGAGGCAAAAAGTTATGGTTGATTAATAGGAAAACCCTGCTGCTATCTTGAGAGCTATTGCCAGAAATGGTTGCGAATCGTATTCACCAGCACATGAAAGTGAGATTACCCGCCTTCTGGATATCCTCAACATCACAAGTGTATGATATAGAAAAACAAAAAGTCCCATTTTTATAATAGCTCAGAAAAACTTGCAACCCCCACTTGTGATGCAAATGACTGATGGTGCATGCAAAAGATCTTATTAATTTGAGGCTTTTTGTTATCTTGCTCTCTAACTTGGAACAAGAGAAAAAAAACTAATTACAGTAAGCCACAAAGAGATGTGTTCACAATTTGCAGGTGTTCTGAATTTACTGGGCCTGATGTTGATTCAAAGTAGAGTCTCCCATTGCAAAGCTTCTTTAGAAAACTGGGTTCAGTTGCCTTTGTTTTTTGGTCTTCAGTAATTGGATTCTCCTTGGGTTACAATTACATTACAATGTTTATCGCATAAGCTGAGCTGTGCTATTGCTTTTGCACTAAAGGTACTTAAATCAATTTCAAAGCACTGATCTGTAAAAGGTGAAACAAAGAACAAAGTCTTGTGTATCATTTTAAGATTTTGCACATGTCAGACTGCATTTAACCTCATATTTCTCTGTTGTCTGTGCTTCTGCGTTGAGTCATTACTTAATGAGCTTTAAATAATCTGTACCACAAAGAATTCCTGTGGAAACAAAGGTATAGATGAGAAAAATATTACAAAGAAAGATTTTAAGACATGCATTTATATAGCGGCTTTCACGACCACCGAACGTCTCAAAGCGCTTCACAGCCAATGAAGTACTTTTGGCGTGTAGTCACTGTTGTAATGTGGGAAATGCGGCAGCCATTTTGCACACAGCAAGATCCCACAAACAGCAATGTGATAATGACCAGATAATCTGTTTTTGTTATGTTGTTTGAGGGATAAATATGGGCCAGGATTCCGGAGATAATTCCCCTGCTCTACTTCGAAATAGTGCCATGGGATCTTTTATGTCCACCTGAGAGAGCAGATGGGGCCTCGGTTGAACTTCTCATCCGAAAGACGGCAACTCCAACAGTGCAGCAGTCCCTCAGCACTGCACTGGAGTGTCAGCCTAGATTTATGTGCTCAAGTCCCTAGAGTGGGACTTGAACCCACAACCTCAAGCTGACACTACAAAGTAAGGAAAATTACTTTCAACCTACTGAGTAACAGAAGCTCAGCGTAGGGTGGGAAAGCACAAAATGAATTTACGAAAACAATACTCTTCAAAGAGTTCTGTGATAAAACTAATTTGCAGACTGTGAATTTGAAAAGAGATTTTTTTTCACTAGTTGATTTATTTAACCTGTTGTTTTGTTAAAAGCTGCTAAATGATTCAAGATCAGAAAACCTTTTGGAAAAACACATTTCCCTGTGTGATTCTATAGTTAACCTTTGTAATATCATATTCAGCATATTTCCCAACCTACTGACAGTATTATTATGGCATAGGGTGACAGCAAGGTGAGGTATCACTAACAGTTCGCTGGAATGTTAACTATAGAATCCTGTAGGGAAATGAATTTATCCCCAAAAAAACAGTTTCTGATCACTTTGTTACGCAACAAGTACCTGGTCCAAAGCCAATTCATGTTCAGAACAATCGACAATCAGCAGACCTGAGCTTCACTGCGGGATATCGAGTTGCTGTGTGCTGAGCGAAAGCAGAGCTCTCAGTGCATGGTCGCACCACCCCCACCCCCTACAGAGAGCTCTACTCCGTGGCTTCTGAATGCTGGTTAATTGTTCACAGTCGAAGAAGCCCGGCTGGAGGCTGTCTTCACTTAAAAGAATGAGTTAGTTTCTGAGTCCTAAGGTAGTCCATTGGTCTGACTTTTTAAGCTTTGCTTTGCTGTGGTGGAAATTTTACTGTTGGAGTTGTGAAAAAGATGTGAGGCTGGATTTTAGCGACCTCGTCGGGTCCGGGGCAGGTGACATCCTTAGCGAGTCCCCACCCCGCAGCTGATTCCATCCCGGTCTCCTACATGATTTTACGATAATTAGGTGTGTGAAGCCCGCCCTGCGAGGTTCCTGGCCAATTAAAAGGATGCGAGTCAGCCGATTTCCTTAAAGGGACCATGTCCAATTTCATTTTGCAAGTTATGCTGTCAGTGTTTTGCAGCATTGGGGTGCTGCAAATACTGAAAAGCACTGCACAAAGATGCCAGGCTGCATCCCAGGCTCTCCCATGACTCCCACCATATGCTTATGGAGGGAGTCACAGCATGCAGCAAGGTTCTCTTCCCTTCCAATGGACAGAAGAGACCTCCCCAGGATACCAATGCAGCCTGGTTGCACATTGCACAGGAGGGCACAAGCAGGGATGTCGTCAGGAGGACCAGTCTGCAATGGCACAAACATTTCAATGATCTCAGTAGATCATGAAACATTACTGCAAAGCCACACTCAACTTCATCCTGCTGTGCCACTCATCCCATCCCCATCACTCTGCCTTCCCTACCCTACTCCTGCACATCCTTTCTCACCAACTTACCTTGCACCTCCAAATCATCCCTCTCTTTCGACAATATCACTTCCTCATCTCACTAGCCATCTCTCACATTCACCCTGATCCTTGTTCAATCATAGCAACTAACAACACACAAGGGTGTATTCTTTGCCATTGTCACCAATGTTCATCTAAAGTTTCTGTTAATATGTTGTCAAACTTTCAAATCTTTATTTTCAACACTTAGCCTTTTTGGACAGATCTGCATGCACCTTTGGAAGTGGCTCAGTATGATGCAGTGACTGGTGAGACATAACGTTACACACCCACACCCCCCCCCCCCTCCCTCCCTCCCTCCCTCCAATGGTGATGAGTGTGAAAGGAATGGTTTGGGCATTGTAGAGTTGCTTTATGGTCTTGGTGTGGGGTGGTGCCAACCTGGCACATCATGTGGCAGCCAGGGTGTACAGCGTCAAGTGGTCAGTCTGGCCATGCTGAGGCCATTCCTGGCCTCGCAGGCAGCAATGTGGTCAGGTGCTGATGCCCTGTGTCCTGTGCAGCATTTGGTGATTGCGGAGAAGGTTGGTGTTGTTGTCGGTGTGACTGGTGCTGCTGGTGTTGGGGCTGATCGTGGTGGGATTCTGAGGACCAAGGTGAGATTTTTTCAAGGGCGCCAATGCTGCAGGAATAGATGACAGCTGAAGTTGAGATGACAGAGATGGTAAGAGAGGTTGCTCCAAGGAATGGTGAGAGAGGTTTCTCCAAAGAGGTGACACTGAGTAGAGAGTTCACTGTAAACACTTCAAACCTGCATGAAGCTGAAAAGTGTATTCCAAATCCTGAAGGCTCCAGCTTCTAAAATTGGAAATTTAACAGCTGTGAAATGGGAGCTTTTATACCATTTTTGCAACTGTCAACTATTCACAGCAATGGAGAGTCATTGAGAACTCGGCACATTTACCTGATGTGATCCCCGAGCGCCAGGAACCTCATAAACATGGAAGCTTCTTAAGTATCTCAATTGCCTGGCCCGGTGCTTGGTGCCGGTATGCAAACCATCGGCAGAGCCGGCACTTGGAAAAGTAACAAGGAGGCGGGTTCAGAGTGGATTTCTGCCCCACTGTCAATCACGGTCATTTTGACAGCGGATCCGCCTCCAAACTCGCAGTCGCAGCGGCGTAAAGTTTTGGCCGTGGTGTGTGAACATTTCCTCCATCAAATTACACGACAGAGATTGTGACAAGGCAAATGCAAAGTGACTGAGGAGCGACATAATCTGTATAATGTATCTGGCCGTTTGAGATGATTTTTGCCAATGGCTAAATTCAGTAACGATCTCAAGGCTCATAGAGTACCAGTAGACCTGATTCCACATGTTCTTGGCTTTCTTTGTTCAATTTTCTTGCTGTACAACAATTGTTTGTTGTGTTGGCCAACAGTATAACAGTAACTACCAGTCAAGCAGTAATTAATCAGACAGCTTTGGGACATTCGGAGGGCACAATAAAGAGTTGCATAAATGCAAGCTACTTTTTATGCTTCTAAATTGGAATTTCCCAGGCTAAGCATCTCTCCTTAAGCGCTTCAAGTTTGGAAGTGTGTTCTCAGAATATCCATTTGCACAGCGTACTTTCCCGTGTGTATCTTCAAAACATTGCATTTCAATTACAAGGTCTTATAACAACAACTTGCATTTATATAGCCCCTTTAATGTAGTAAAACGTCCCAAGGCACTTTACAGGAGCAATTATCAAACAAAATTTTGCACCTTACCTCAACAGCTGGCAAATATTTCTGCATTCCTCTGGAGCACTGTGCAGTATTTTAATTATCCGCTTCTATTTTGACTAGCCAACTGTAATTAATGTTGCACCTGCACTGTGGATTAAAGATCTTAAAGATCTCTTTCACTTGCAAAGGGCAGGAGAAGAGGACACAAGGGAAAGTATTAAAATATTCCCTCTTGTCTTGGCTGTGGGAAACCGCATTATGGATTCACACTGTACATCTAATGAACCAAATTATTTTACATGAGGAAGTATCATACTGAACCACCTAAGGAAAAAAAACAACATGATATCTAAAAATCAATGACTCTGCAGCAATGCCTTACTTTCTTATATTTCAATTAAAGATTGCCTTTAACTGAATTGGCTAAAAGTTCTGTTGGAAAAAAATGGCAAAGGTAGGAAAGAGCGATCAGTGTTGTGTACGTAAATAAACAGACCAACTGAAACAGGAGTAATGTAACTTAAATGTGTTCTTTATAGCAACTCCCCAAATGGTGTCCCAAACCAGCATGTTTACAGCAGTGTGTGAATAGCTCCCGCAAGGTCCTAATGCCTGTCTAGTGAGGGTTTGTATAACAAACAAATCGGGTATGAAACCAACATATTCCCCCCTTCTGAAAAATATGAACAGACAAAGTCCTTGAGATATCCAGGCCATGTTCTGATACACTGAGACTGGTGTGGAGCATGCGGTGTTTGATCGAGGTTGTCGGTTGGGAAACAGAACGGTGCCTCTGTTCCATCCTGCTGGTCTGTTGGCCTATAAGTTGGGATCAGTCTACGAGCATTCCATCGAGTTCCATCATTGACCTCATAGGTGTGAGGGCTGGACTTTCGCCCGATCTGTTTTGGAGGCGAAAGTGAAGATGCGAGCTTATGACTATGGTTTAGGCGCTTAACTCTGACACAATCTCCGTTCTTCAGTTGTGGCTTTTGAGCGTGACATTTTGTGTCAGTGTATGACTTCGCTTTTCATTGGCGTTCTGAAATCTGGGATGCGAGTGTGGTTATCTTCGCGCTAAGTCGACTGGGGATTTGAGAATGTCCAGAGGCCAGTGAAGATTCCTGCCCAATCATGAGCTCAGCGGGTGTCTTAACCATTAGCGAGTGCTTTGTTGAACGGTATGTGCGGAAAATGGTTTGAAACACTTCGTCGAATGTTTGGGGTGCTGCGAGGTTGGCTTTCAAACCCTCTTTGATGACGTGGTTAAAACGCTAACACCTCCATTGCTTTGAGGATTGTACCGTGCAGTAAGGCAATGCTCGATAGCATGACGAGTGAGGAAATCCACGAACTGGTCAGACACAAATTGTGGTCCTTTGTCAGTGGTTATGACTTCTGGGAGGTCCCACTTCGTGAACATATGCTGCAGAATAGTGATGCTCATTGATGAGGTCACTGAACTTGTTGTATCGATTTCTGGCCATTTGGAATGTAGGTCATGTACGACAACAAGGAAGTGCTAGTGCTGTGGAGCTGCTTCAACTGGACTGAAGATAACCAACGGAAGTTGTTGCCATCGTCTTTGTGGCCATAGAATAGGCTTCATTGGCACTGGTCAGATGTTTGTGGCCTTTTCGCTCAGACTGCATACTTAGCAGAGTGAGATGAACTCCTCGATGCAAGTGTCAATCCCAGGCCACCATATTGAATCGTGACATCTCTGCTTCATGCGGACAATGCCAGGGTGTCCATCGTATGCCAATGAGAGAATGCGCTGTTGAAGCAACTTGGGAATTACTGTTCCATCACCACGAGCTATGCAGCCATCGTTCCAAACGGAAAATTCATTGTGAAGTCTGTGGAATGTTTTCTGCTCTTCCAGAATTTGCTTAGACCACTCAGTCTGGAGGAAGTGACACACGTGCTGGAGAGTAGCATTCACGCTGTGATACGATTTTGAGTTCATCGCAGGAGACAATGTTTCTGATGGACTGAGTAATGATCGAGGTGACATATATGTCGTTCTCTGTGAACAAGTCAGCAACAGAGTCCGAAGCTGGTGTCGAGCACCTGAGCATGGCAGCTACGTGGTTGCAACTTCCAGTGATGTAATATACATCAAACTTATACTGATGAAGGCGATCTGACCATCGACTGATTCGTATTAGTCTGTGCCCAGATCCAGCTGTAGCAAGTAAGCACTTGGTGATCCATACGGAGGGCAAACTACAGAATCAGTGGGAAGCTGTTTAACCTACGCACCTCCAGGCCAGGTCCAAGATCACCCCAACCTCTGTCATTGAGCTGCAGTACGCGGACAATGCCTGTGTCTGTAAAAAATTTTGAAGCTGAACTCCAGGATACAGTCAATTTATTCACTGAGACATATGAAAGCATGGGCCTTACGCTTAACATCTGTAAGACAAAGGTCCTCCACCAGCCTGTCCCCGCCGCACAGCATTGCCCTCCAACCATCAAGATTCACGGGGTGGCCCTCGACAACGTGGACCATTTCCCATATCTCGGGAGCCTCTTATCAGCAAAGGCAGACATTGATGCAGAGATTCAACAACACCTCCAGTGCACGAGTGCAATCTTCGGCTGTCTGAGGAAAAGAGTGTTTGAAGGATTTTTAAAAAAGGCTTTTGTTTCCTGAACAATTGGGACCACTTCTGGGGTAGGTGGGACCTGTACAAGTCGGACAGGTTACACCTCAACAGAGACGGGACCAATGTTCTCGCAGGTGGTTTTGATAGTACGGTTGGGAGGGCTTTAAACTAGCTTGGCAGGGGGATGGGAACCCAGGAGAGGGCTCTGAGCTAGTTAGAGTGGGTGAGAGCTCAGATGAACAGAACCCCAAGAAAGAATGCAAAAGGCAGGAGGCAACAGAGCAGAGTAGAGAAGCACTGGGGTAAGTGTAAACCACAAGGTGATAGGAAGGAACAATATGTATAAAAGGGCTGCAGGAGGGGTCAAAACTAAAAATCATGGTTTAAAAACTAGTATTAAAACACTTTACCTAAACGCACGCAGCATTCGAAACAAAGTAAATGAGTTGACGGCACAAATCATTACAAATGGGTATGATTTGGTGGCCATTACAGAAACGTGATTGCAGGGTGGCCAAGACTGGGAATTAAACATACAGGGGTATCTGACAATTCGTAAAGATAGACAAGGAAAGGAGGAGGGGTAGCTCTGTTAATAAAGGATGATATCAGGGCAGTTGTGAGAGATGATATTGGCTCTAATGAACAAAATGTTGAATCATTGTGGGTGGAGATTAGAGATAGTAAGGGGAAAAAGTCACTGGTGGGCGTAGTTTATAGGCCCCCAAATAATAATTTCATGGTGGGGCGGACAATAATCAGGGGAATAATGGAGGCATGTGAAAAAGGAACGGCAGTAATCATGGGGGATTTTAAACTACATATCGATTGGTCAAATCAAATCGCACGTGGTAGCCTTGAGGAAGAATTCATAGAATGCATACGGGATTGGTTCTTAGAACAGTATGTTACAGAACCTACATGGGAGCAAGCTATCTTAGATCTGGTCCTGTGTAATGAGACAGGAAAAATAAACGATCTCCTTGTAAAAGATCCTCTCAGAATGAGTAATCACAGTATGGTTGAATTTGTAATACAGATTGAGGGTGAGGAAGTAGTGTCTCAAATGAGCATACTATGCTTAAACAAAGGGAACTACAGTGGGATGAGGGCAGAATTGGCTAAAGTAGACTGGGAACACAGACTAAACAGTGGCACAATTGAGGAACAGTGGAGGACTTTTAAGGAGCTCTTTCATAGTGCTCAACAAAAATATATTCCAGTGAAAAAGAAGGGCGGTAAGAGAAGGGATAACCAGCCGTGGATAACCAAGGAAATAAACGAGAGTATCAAATTAAAAACCAATGCGTATAAGGTGGCCAAAGTTAGTGGGAAACTAGAAAATTGGTAAAATTTTAAACAACAGCAAAGAATGACTAAGAAAGCAATAAAGAAAGGAAAGCTAGATTACGAAAGTAAACTTGTGCAAAACATAAAAACAGATAGTATAAGCTTTTACCGACATAGAAAACGGAAAAGAGTGACTAAAGTAAATGTTGGTCCCTTAGAAGATGAGAAGGGGGATTTGATAATGGGAAATGTGGAAATGGCTGAGACCTTAAACAATTATTTTGCTTCGGTCTTCACAGTGGAAGACACAAAAACCATGCCAAAAATTGCTGGTCACGGGAATGTGGGAAGTGAGGACCTTGCGATAATCACTATCACTAAGGGGGGTAGTGCTGGACAGGCTAATGGGACTCAAGGTAGAAAGTCCCCTGGTCCTGATGAAATGCATCCCAGGGTATTAAAAGAGATGGCGGAAGTTATAGCAGACGCATTCGTTATAATCTACCAAAATTCTCTGGACTCTGGGGAGGTACCATCGGATTGGAAAGCAGCTAATGTAACGCCTCTATTTAAAAAAGGGGGCAGACAAAAGGCAGATAACTATAGGCCGGTTAGTTTAACATCTGTAGTGGGGAAAATGCTTGAAGCTATCATTAAGGAAGAAATAGCGGGACATCTAGATAGGAATAGTGCAATCAAGCAGACGCAACATGGATTCATGAAGGGGAAATCATGTTTAACTAATTTACTGGAATTCTTTGAGGATATAACGAGCATGGTGGATAGAGGTGTACCGATGGATGTGGTGTATTTAGATTTCCAAAAGGCATTCAATAAGGTGCCACACAAAAGGTTACTGCAGAAGATAAAGGTACGCGGAGTCAGAGGAAATGTATTAGCATGGATAGAGAATTGGCTGGCTAACAGAAAGCAGAGAGTCGGGATAAATGGGTCCTTTTCGGGTTGCAAATCGGTTGTCAGTGGTGTGCCACAGGGATCGGTGCTGGGACCACAACTGTTTACAATATACATAGATGACCTGGAAGAGAGGACAGAGTGTAGTGTAACAAAATTTGCAGATGACACAAAGATTAGTGGGAAAGCGGGTTGTGCAGAGGACACAGAAAGGCTGCAAAGAGATTTAGATAGGTTAAGCAAATTGGGCTAAGGTTTGGCAGATGGAATACAATGTCAGAAAATGTGAGGTCATCCACCTTGGAAAAAAAAACATTAAAAGGGAATATTATTTGAATGGGGAGAAATTACAACATGCTGCGGTGCAGAGGGACTTGGGGGTCCTTGTGCATGAATCCCAAAAAGTTAGTTTGCAGGTGCAGCAGGTAATCAGGAAGGCGAATGGAATGTTGGCCTTCATTGCGAGAGGGATGGAGTACAAAAGCAGGGAGGTCCTGCTGCAACTGTACAGGGTATTGGTGAGGCCGCACCTGGAGTACTGCGTGCAGTTTTGGTCACCTTACTTAAGGAAGGATATACTAGCTTTGGAGGGTGTACAGAGACGATTTACGTGGCTGATTCCGGGGATGAGGGGGTTACCTTATGATGATAGATTGAGTAGACTGGGTCTTTACTCGGAGTTCAGAAGGATGAGGGGTGATCTTATAGAAACATTTAAAATAATGAAAGGGATAGACAAGATAGAAGCAGAGAGGTTATTTCCACTGGTCAGGGAGACTAGAACTAGGGGACACAGCCTCAAAATACGGGGGAGCCAATTTAAAACCGAGTTGAGAGGAAATTTCTTCTCCCAGAGGGTTGTGAATCTGTGGAATTCTCTGCCCAGGGAAGCAGTTGAGGCTAGCTCATTGAATGTATTCAAATCACAGATGGATAGACTTTTTAGCCAGTAAGGTAATTAAGGGTTATGGGGAGCGGCCGGGTAAGTGGAGCTGAGTCCACGGCCAGATCAGCCATGATCTTGTTGAATGGCGGAGCAGGCTCGAGGGGCTGGATGGCCTATTCCTGTTTCTAATTCTTATGTTCTTATTATGTTCTTACGGCTAAGGGGATCAAGAGCCATGGAGAGAAAGCAGGAAATGGGTACTGAGGGAATGATCAGCCATGATCTTATTGAATGGCGGTGCAGGCTCGAAGGGCCGAATGGCCTACTCCTGCACCTATTTTCTACATTTTTAAGACCTGGCCCTCAAATCTAATACCAAGCTCATGGTCTACAGGGCTTTAGTAATACCTGCCCTCCTGTATGGATGTGAAGCATGGACGATGTATAGAAGGCACCTCAAATTGCTGGAGATATATCACCAACGATTTCTCCGCAAGATCCTGGGAGGATAGGCGTACCAACATCAGTGTCCTCGACCAGGCTAACATCCCCAGCATTGAAGCACTGACCACACTCGATCAGCTTCGCTGGGCAGGCCACATAGTTCGCATGCCAGATACGAGTCTCCATAAGTAAATGCTTTATGCGGAGCTCCGTCATGGTAAACGAGCCAAAGGTGGGCAGTGGAAGCGTTACAAGGACACCCTCAAAGCCTCCCTGGTAAAGTTCGACATCACCACTGACACCTGGGAGGCCCTGGCCGAAGACCACCCGAGGTGGAGAAAGTGCATCCGGGAGGGCGTTGAGTTCTTCGAGTCTAAGCGCAAAGAGAGTGAAGAGGTCAAGCACAGAAAGGGGAAGGAACGTGCGGCAAACCAGCCCCACCCACCCCTTCCGTCGACGAATGTCTGTCCCACTTGTGACAGAGTCTGTGGCTCTTGTATTGGACTGTTCAGCCACCAGGGAACTCACTTTGGGAGTGGAAACAAGTCTTCCTTGATTCTGAGGGACTGCCTATGGTGATCCGTACGGAGGGTAAATTTCCTGACATAGAGGTAGATGTGCCAGTGTTCACATGCGTAGCTGCAAGTGAGTGCTTCGCGTTCCCCTGTAGAGTATTTATGTTCTGCAGATGAGAGCGTGCGAGAAGCAAAGGCTACTGGGTGTTCCAAGCCGTCAATCCATTGCGAGAGCACAGCACCCATGGAGGTGCCTGTTGCATCCGTGGTGAAGTACATAGTGGCGTTCAGATCAAAGTGCACGAGGATAGGAGGGGGTGTGATTTTCTCCTTAAGTGTGGTGAATGCCTGGGAATCTGTCCATTCCCAAGGGACATCCTTGTGCAGCAACTTGCAAAGTGGTTCGGCAATGTGCGTGTAGTGCGGGACAGACTTCAGATAGAAGTTGCAAGTGCTGAGGAATGCCGAAAGTTCTTTGATGTTGGTAGCCTCCTGTATTCGTTGGATCACATCATTGTTGTCAAGCGTCGGCTTCACACCTTGTGCTGTGACTCTGTATCCCAGAAAGTTTATTTCTCCTGCAGCAATGTAAACTTATTGGCATTGTGTAAAGTTATGTGTCGCCATAATCTCGTGAAGTCGCTGGTCATGTTCTTCCATTGTCTGTACATGGATGACGATATTGTCAAGCAGATTGAGGGCTCCCTCTATGCTTGCGAGCATAGTAGTGACAATCTTCTGAAATACACTTGGTGTAGAAGATAGTCCGTAGAACATGTGTCGATACTGATACAGACCATCATACGTCGTGAATGCCGTGAGCGGTTTGCTGTTCTCTGCTCGGGGTATCTGCAGGTAACTGCGGCGCATGCCGAGTTTCGTAAAACTGATCGTGCCGTGGAATTCTGAAGACAGTTCGTCGATGGTAGGAAGAGGATACTTGTTGGGGATGATGGCCTTGTTGACCTCTTTCAGGTCGATGCATTGGTGGATCTCCCCATTTTTACGTCAAGCAATGACTAAGTTCGAAACCCAGGGTGAGGAGTCGATGCTCTCACTGATTCCCTGAGATTCGAGTCGCATTTATTCTGCGGATACTTGGTCGCGAACCGCGAATGGGAGACGGTGAATTTGCTGCGTAACCGGTTTGACGGAAGGGGACGATGGCAGGATTTTGTTGTCACTCCAAACCCTGTGAGGATTGAGGGTTGCTGCTTATCAAAGTCCACCGTGTACACAGGTGTGCCGGTTGGGTCGTAAACTTTGAACCCAAGCTTGTCAAAAAGGTTAGCACCCTTGAGGCTTCATCCCTTCGTGACATGAAAGGAAAAGTTCTCCAATGTTATGTCCTTGTAGCATATCGGGACAGATATGAACCCAAGTACCTCAATTTTGGAGTCGAATTACGCATGTCGAGTGGAAGTTGCGGGTTTATGGGTTTTGTATACAGCCTTGCTCAATATGGAGACTTTGGCCCCAAGGTCAATGAGGAGGCAGATGGGTGTCCTTGAATTTGCCCGATGTGCGAAAATGGGCGGTGCCATCACAAGCCAAGGATAACGGCCGCCCGCAAAAAGAGCGCAGGCAGCCACGGTGCTGCCTGCTGACTTAAATGAGCGCAGAAACTCGCGTGCATGGCGATTGTTATCACGCTCCTGGTAATTAAAATACTTGTGGTAACTGCAATGGCAGCGCTGCCGACTTGCATTAATAGGCGGCTACCATTTTTTCTTCCAAAAGTTCGCTAAAGGCGCTAAAAGTTCACATTTCTCGACCATAAAGTTTTAGCATAACTTCCTCGCTTATGTACTCTATGCCCCATTTAAAAAGCCAAGGATCACATGTGTTTTTTTTTCAACAGCCACAGATTTGAAAGTGCCAATTTACCCTGCCACTTTCAAAGGTTTGTGTATGTAAACCCCCAGGTCCTGCACTCCCATGCTGATGATAGAAGTTCTTCAGAATCTTGGTTAGAATTCATTGTTAATTTATATTTCCCTAATTTAATTGTATGCACTCTGATCCAACATTATGAGATAATAATCTTGGTTCATTTTAACTTTACATGAGGAAAATAAGATAAAAGTCATAAACAAAAAAGTCCACTCGCCCCATTCAAGCTTGACCCTGCAGTGGCATCCAACTACATTTGGAATGCTCTTAATGTCTTTGACTGTAATACTTTATCAGATAGATTACTCCAAACATTTTCATCCTTTGAGTAAAGAAGTGTTTTCTAATATCTATTTTAAATTTACTTCCGACCAATTTAATTGTTTGTTCACTGGTCCTACTGATTTTTTTTGTTCTGGGGATGTGGGTGACAGGGAAAGGCCGAGCTTTTTGCCTATCCCTTGTTGCCCTGAGAAGGTAGTGATGGGACTACTCGTTAAACAACCACAGTGCCCGTGGTGATGGTGGTCTCATGATGCTGTTAAATAGGGAATTCAAAGGGATTGACCTATCAAAGATAAGGGAATGGCAATGTATGTCCAAGTCAGGATGACGTATGACTTGGAGGGGAATTTGGAGGTGATGGTGTTCCCACAACATTACTGCTCTTGTTCTTCTCAGTGGTAGAGGTCACAGGGGAGGGAAGTTGCTGTCAAAGTAACCTTGTGAGTTGTTGCAGTGCATGCTGTAAATTTTACATACTGAAGCCATACTATAGTGATCAAGGGGGTGAATATTGAGCCTGGTGACAGGGTGAACTACTCTAGCCTGGATGGTTAAGCTTTTCAAGTATTTTTGTAGCTGCACTCATCCAGGCAAATTATGAGTATTCCATCACAGCGCCTGTAGATGTAAGGTGACCCACTCGATGCAGAGTACCTAGCTTCTGCCCAGTTGTAGCCACGTTGTAGATTTGGCTGGTTTAGTTGAGATTTTCCTTATTTGCTGACCCCACACATATTGATGGTGATGGACTCAGCAATAGTGATGCATTGAAAGTCAAAGAGAGATGTCTGGTCTTTCTCTTCTGTGAGATGGTCAATACCCGGTACTTATGTGGTGCGAATCCTCCCTGCTACTGGTCAGCCCAAGCCTGGATGTTAGATTGGCAAAACTTCAGTTTCAGAGGAGTTGTGACGGTACTAGACACTGTGGAATCATTAGTGAACAAATGCACTCCTCACTTTACAATGGAAGGAAGGTCATTAATGAGGCAGCTGGTGGTGGTTGGACCCAGGACGCTGCCCTGAGGAACACCTGCAGCAATGCCCTGGGGCTGAGATGATTGGCCTCCAACAATTATAAGCATCTTCCTTTGTGCTAGGTATGACTCTAGCCACTGGAAGGTTTTCTCCCATTGACTTCAGTTTTGCTACGGTTCCTTGGTACCACATTCAGTTGAATGCTGGCTTGATGTCGAGGACAACTACTCTCACTTCTCCTCTGAGACTAAACTCTTGCATCCATGTCAAAGTTATGATGATTCCTTCAGTTCAGCCAGTATCTGAACGGAGTGTCAGTGAGCATATTATTGGTCACATGATGACACTATTGATGACTCGTTCCATCACCTTAAACATAAGAACATAAGAAATAGGAACAGGAGTAGGCCATGCGGCCCCTTGAGCCTGCTCCATCATTCAATAAGACCATGGCCGATCTGATCATGGACTCAGCTCCACTTCCCCACCCGCTCCCCATAACCCCTTATCCCCTTATCGTTTAAGAAAATATCTATTTCTGTCAAATTTATTCAATGTCCCAGGTTTCACAGCTCTCAGGCAGCGAATTCCACAGATTTACAACCTTCTGAGAGAAGAAATTCCTCCTCATCTCTGTTTTAAACGGGCAGCACCTTATTCTAAGATCATGCCCTCTAGTTCTAGTCTCCCCCATCAGTGGAAACATCCTCTCTGCATCTTGTCAAGCCTCCTCATAATCTTATACGTTTCGATAAGATCTCCTCTCAGTCTTCTGAATTCCAATGAGTAGAGGCCCAACCTGCTCAACCTTTCCTCATAAGTCAACCCCCTCATCCCCAGAATCAATCTAGTGAACCTCCTCTGAACTGCCTCCAAAGCAAATATGACTGGGAGGAGGTAATTGGCCAGTTTGATTCATCCTGTTTTTAAGGATAGGATACACCTGGACAATTTTCCCCATTGTCGGATCAAACGAGGTCAAAGAAACATCCTGTTGATCACCACCTATCACAAATAAGTCCTCATCCATGTTGAACACCACTTGGAGATACTCTGTGGGAAGTGAGGGCATAGTATTCACCACCAATTGTGTCTCAATAGTACCACCAGGTTGAATCGGCCAGGACCTGGGCTTGTGTCAATTGGTGCGGGAACCAACGTGAAAAAATAACTCGCTTGACCTTATTCTCACCAACCTAACTATGGGCCCAAGTTTCCACATGATTCGCGCCTGATTTTTAGGAGCAACTGGTGGAGAACGGACTATTTTAGAAATCGCAATTCTCCACATTTTTTTTTCTGCAGTTCTAGTCAGGTAGAACAGTTCTATTTTGGAACAGAATTTTTTCTTCAAAAGGGGGCGTGTCCGGCCACTGACGCCTGATTTGAAAGTTTCCACAGTGAAAACATACTCCAAACTAAAGTAGAATGGAGAAGTGAAGATTTTTGTAGAACTGAAAAAACCTGTTCTACACATTAAAAAATCAGGCGCAGGTTACAAATTAGGCGTCCAAAACGAGGTGGTGGGGAAGGGAACTCATTAAATTCTACAATAAATCCTTATTTATACTTCTACAAATATTATACAAATAAATCCAACCTGAATAAACATTTATAAGCCAAGAAAAGATTAAATAAACCATCTTCCTACCTGTGTGAAAGTGCTTCAGCCAGGGAGAATTCTGCAGCTGTTCGTGCCGCTGAGCGAGAGAGAGGGGGAGAGAGGGAGGGAGAGGGAGGGAGAGGGGAGAGAGGGAGAGAGGGGAGGGAGAGAGGGAGAGAGGGGAGGGGGAGGGAGAGAGGGGAGGGGGAGGGGAGGGGAGGGGAGGGGGGGGAAGAGAGGGGGGGTCGGGGAACAGGAGCGGGTGTCGGCTCAGGGAGGGGGGGGAGCAGGTGTCGGGTCGGGGGGGGGGGGAGCAGGAGCTGGCCTTGGGAAGAGCCTCATTCACGCAGCTCCAGTGAGGCCATTGGGCCTGGGCTAGGGGCTGCGTGCTTCAGGCCCCTCCCACACAGTTCGGCGCCTGGAGTTACTGCACTTGCGTGCCGACTGTAGCGCTCATGTGCAGAGGTCCCGGCACTGTTTTCAGCGCAGGGACCTGGCTCCGCCCCCCCACAGCTCGTGCTGGCTGCGCCGAGTGCCACAGGACCTGTAAGTCGGTGGAGAATACCGAGGATTTTTTTAGGTGCCGTTTTAGGCGCGAAAAACGGGCGCCCAGCTCGGAGGGGCGCCCGTTTATTTTCTTGTGGAAACTTGGGCCCAAAAAGTGATCACCCCCTTCGTCTTTGTGAAGGTAAAGCCACATCCAGTTGAGAATAATGGTGCAAAACTGATAACAAATAATAAAATAATAATAATAACTTTTATTTATGCAGTGTCTTTAACGTAGTAAAACATCCCAAGGCGCTTCACAACAGTGTTTCAGACAAACAGATGAATTTGATACTGAGCCACAGAAGAAATTAAGGCAGATGATCAAAAGCTTGTTTAAAGAGGTAGGTTTTAACGAGCGTCTTAAAGGAGGAAGGGAGGTAGAGAGGTGTTGAGCTTTAGGGAGGGAGTTCCAGAGCTTAGGGCCCAGGCAGCTGAAGGCACGTCCACCGATGGTTGAGCAGTTATAATGAGGGATGTTCAAGAGGCCAGAATTTGAGAATTTGTGGGATTGTGAGGCTGAAAAGAATTACAAAGATAGGGAGGGGCAAATCCATGGAGTGATTTGTAAACAAGGATGAGAATTTTGAAATTGAGGCATTGTTTAACTGGGAGCCAATGTAGGTCAGAAAGCACAGGGGTGAAATGTGATCTTGATCTGGGCACTGCACTTTTGGGGAAGTCCAGAACCAGGGGTCACAGTCTAAGGATAAGGGGTAAGCCATCGAGGACCGAGATGAGGAGCAACTTTTTCACCCAGAGAATTGTGAACCTATGGAATTCTCTCCCACAGAAAGTTGTTGAGTCCAGTTCGTTGGATATATTGAAAAGGGAGTTAGATGTGGCCCTTACGGCTAAAGGGATCAAGGGGTATGGAGAGAAGGCAGGAGTGGGGTTCTGAAGTTACCTGATCAGCCATGATCATATTGAATGGTGGTGCAGGCTCGAAGGGCCGAATAGCCTACTCCTGCACCTACTTTCTATGTTTTCTATGTTTCTATGTTTGACTCGGTGTGGGTTAGTACACGGGCTGCTGAATTTTGAAGTTTATGCAGTTTACAAAGGAGGAGGAGGCTCCATACACGTCCCCAACCTCAACTATGGTGAACACCAACATGTGAGTGCAAGAGACATGGTTTGACTTACCTTAAAGCAATGTTCTGGCTTCATCTTAACTATACCATTTGATACTATATAAATCTGACAGTGTTCCTCTTAACCACCTATAAACTTAAGCTTCTCTTTTCATTGTCGCTTAATTTCCCTTACGATCACTCTTGCTGTACCCTATTAAATGCATGCATGACCTTTTTGAATCATGATCGCAAAATTCTAAGCACTCCAAGTGTGGTCTGATCAGGGCCTCAGCATAGGTTCTGTAGACTTCTATCCACTGACCATGCATCCCAATATTGTATTTTAAATTCCTTATCCACATTGTTTTGATAATGAAAGCAGTCCTTTTCAAAGTTTCCCTGTGCTATTTCTGATCTACTCATTCTGTATCTGTGTTGCCCATTGTTTCATTCAATATACTTTCCATTTCTCAGTTTTAAACTGTATTTTCTATGTTTCTGCCCAATTGGATAATGAATCTAAATCCTAAACAGGGTGCATGAATAGAGGGGCCGAGGGGAATGTGTGCACAAATCGTTGAAGGTGGCAGGACAGGGTGAGAAAGCAGTTTAAAAAAAAGCTTATGGGATCCTAGGCTTCATGAATAGAAGTATAGAGTACAAAAGCATGAAAATTATGATGAACCTGTATAAACCACTGGTTCAGCCTCAACTGGAGTATTGTGTCCAATTCTGGGCACTGCACTTTAGGAAGGATGTGAAGGCCTTACAGAGGGTGCAGAAAAGATTTTTGAGAATGATTCCAGGGGCGAGGGATTTCAGTTCCATGGATCGACTGGAGAAGCTGGGGTTGTTCTCCTTAGAGCAGAGAAGTTTGAGAGGAGATTTAACAGAGATGCTCAAAATCATGAGGGGTCTGGACAGAGGAGATAGAGAGAAACTGTTCCCATTGGCAGAAGGGTCAAGAATCAGAGGACACAGATTGAAGGTGATTGGAAAAAGAACCAAAGGCGACATAAAAACCTTTTTACACAGCGAGTGGTTAGGATCTGGAATGCACTACCTGAAAGAGTGGTGGAGGTCGACTCAATCATGGCTTTCAAAAGGGAGTTGGATAAGTAACTGGAAGAATACAAATTGCAGCACTACGGGGAAAGGGTGGGAGAGTGGGACTAGCTGAGGTGCTCTTCCAGAGAGCTGGCACGGGCTCGACTGGCCTGCTTCTGTGCTGTAACAATTCTATGATATTATCCAATTTCCCGATTGCTCATCCAATTGTAGTAACGTTTGCAAAATTATTTACATTTCATCTACATTTTTAATTACAAATCATTGTTAAACTGAAGACAACAAGAGGAGCTTCTTGAGAATATTGAACACAAATTTATAACCCTAGCTAAGGACTCATTTTGCTGCATCGGTGAGACATTGCAGAAAAGGGAAAGCATTATATCCTGCTGGACTTTGAGGCTAGGCTGAGCAAACCAGACAATTAATTATCAGCTGCAACCAACAGGAGGGTAGCATCATGTGCGTACAACATCACAAACACACCTATCAAAGGAGAGGGACACATTTAATGTCACAAAATATCCAGCACGAGCAAACACACTCAGGACGAAAAAGGAAACTATGCAGGATAATGAATAATTATTTTTGAAAGAAATCGCCCCAAAACATTAAGCTTTCAATTATTTCAGTGACAGTGAAATCAAATACTGAACCGTGATGGGTTTGCAAAATAAAACTGACATCTTACCTGAACGTGCTTTCCTTCAATAGATCTGTTATGCCACTCAATCACTTACTTTATATTTCACAATCAATGACGATTATACAACCATCGGTAGAGAGAGAGGATTTACAGACTGCGACTGAATCTCATTGAAACCCATTAGGGAAATAATGATAATGAGAAAAAAGACAGGATTTTTTCACCTCAGCCAGACGGCTACAAATGAGGAACATTTTTTTCCCACCATGTCCATTAATTCTATTGAAGTTTATTCTGCAAAATGAAAACCCAGCTGCTCCAGGCCAGTTTTGTCCAGCAGAAATCGCTGACTAGCTACAGGTGTGGCTTCGCTGACACTGTTTTAGCCACATGCCCTAATATTAGTAGAAAACACCTTGCGACATTAAATGTGTACCTCTCCTTTGAGAGGTGTGTTTGTGATGTTGTACTCAAACAATGCAGGTAAATGTACTTCACGTGTATATTTACTTCACAAACATCTATCACCATTTAGTAGCCAAAGCACACACATACTCGGCTCATCATCATTTCACCAATGGTTAAAGAATAAATATTGAGATCACAATGGTTAAAGAATAAATATTGTGATCATATGTCGAACAACGGTTTCTATTATTCAATTTTGTATTTACTAATCAGAAATGCAATTAGTTGCACAATCTGACGTATTGGACAATGCTGTTCTAGGCTCCATGACAACTCCACTTGAGGAAAAAGGATCAAATAAAGGCAAGCCATGCCAACTTGCCACTTCAAGAGGGGGAAGAAAATGTTCAAATTTCCACAAAGTGCATACAACTGCTGATGCCAGCAGAAGGCCTCAGCTACATGTTAAAGGACCCACACCCACGAGTCAGGATAGTCATCTCTCATCAGTACAGGGAATCAAGCAAACAAAAACAGTGGCACACACCATTCCTGATCAAAAGGAGTTAAAGTTTGGCAATACCGATAAGCATCGCTGTTTTATCTAAAAGGGAAAGGTGATTCTAAATCTAATGGCAAGAATTCATCCAAAGTTGGTCCCATCTCTCAGAAAAAATAATGAGAAGAATCCTAATTCAATTTAGCATGTATTCATGTTTGTAAACCAAATTAGAATTTCAGAACACTTGTAATATTTTTCCTGACGATATATCAAGCGGCAGTATCCGTATTAGTAGAGAGCGCGGACATTGGCAGCACTGTCACCCAGTCGAAAATGGCGGCCGCCGTGGGACCCACCTACAGTGGGCGGAAGTGTAACAACCACCTTTTTCTTCCTGAAATGTGCCTTATTGGCCAGCATTAACTGTTCGAATTTCTCGGCCAAAAAGAGTGAATGAAAGATTGGATAAAGAGAGAGAGAAAAAAGTGACAGAAAAGAAAAGTTGAAAAAAATATTAATTTGGACTTTATAAAACAATCAATACCAGAAGAATGATGCTCCACACCTGTAATAGTTAATTTTCAGTGCCAGAGAGGTCGACTGGCAGTAATGAATAAATACAACTTGTTAAAAGGGTACTTAGCTTCAAATGACAAGACGTAACTTTCTGTGGCGAGTTTTGTTTGTATCTACTGTACAAGTCCAGAAACTTCCGCCATTCAATGTATTTCAACGGTGAGGCAGACACGAGATGCTGTTTTTGCGAAGCTAACAGCGGAAATGCGCAACTCGGACAGCAAGTTTCGGATAATTGAGTTTAACCGCGCATCTGCTCCATGCCTGAAGTCACTGTTCCAGTTACACATTTCCGCATAAATAACAATGAACGCCATTAGTCTCACTGTTATTTTGACAGCAAAATCTGGCTCAATATTTGTCTGAGGTTTGGTGCATTCATTAGGGACTGGAGCTTCCAGTGTTAATCACAGCTTGGACCTTAGACCCTCAGAGCTGGGGGCATCCATCAAAAACAGACCAACTTTTGGATGTTTGCCAGGACAATGTTTGTCCAGATTTTGCAAGGAGCTCAACTTTATTTTTAAAGGAAGTTATCTTTCTTTTCTGCTGCAGTTGGTGGTTTGTGTGGAGGATGGGAAGAGTGTGAGGTCTGCCGGTCAGAGTTAAATGCTTTCAGGCAATTATCTAATGATTATTTTCCCTTTTTCAAAATATTGCATTATATACTGTTGAGAGAATCACCAGAGCTGTTTATATTGCATTATATTCATGTAAGCAGTGAATAAGAGAGCAGACGCTGCAGAATGAAGGAAATCAGGAGCAGCATTCTACTATTAATGAATAAAACTTGGACTCATGCGTATTTGTTGGTCTCTTGAGTTTATTTTTCCCCGGATAAAATATTGCAGTTGTGTCATGGTAAGCAATAAGGGAGCTCTCTTAAGTAAAATTTTCACAGCCTATCAGTCGGAACAAGGAAATCAGCAAATATTTGATGAGCTGATCTGTTGAAATTGAACTTAATAACAAAACTGGTTACCATCCAATTGATATCTTCAGATCTGGCACTGAAGTTAAATATTTGCTTCCTGTTTTATTTCCGCCACCATTTTGTAAATGTTAAAGAAGACGTACCATGATACAAATAATGAATAACAGCAAAAGACAAACTAGTTCACCTACCCAGTCACATATATAGCACCTTTAATGTACTAGAGCATCTCAGGGGCGTTGTCAAACAAAATTTGACACCGAGCCACATAAGTGGATATTAGGACAGATAACCAAAACCTTGGTCAATAAGGTTGGTCTCAAAGGAGGAGAGAGAGGTAGAGAGGCAGAGATGTTTTCGGGTGGGAGGTGGAATTCCAGACATGGTGCAGCCAATATGCACCATCAATTACCAACCCCCTGCACACACAACTAATAATCTCGCAATCTCGTGGGAGAGGCAAAAAATCAGAGGAAAAATCTTACGCCAATTTAGGGGGAAAAATCCTTTCTCACAACTTTCTCTGTGACCTTTAAAAGTAATCAAGCAATGTCCAGGAGACTGCAGCAATTGTACCAGACTGATTCCTGGGATGAGGAGATTGTCCTATGAGTAGTGATTGAGTAGGCAAGGCCTATATTCTCTAGATTTTAAAAGAATGAGAGGTGACCTCATTGAAACATACAAAATGATTACAGGACTTGACAGGGTAGATGCAGGGAGAATGTTTCCTCTGGCTGGGGAGTCTAGAACCAGGGGTCACAATCTCAGTATAAGGGGTCGGCCATTTACGACTGAGATGAGGAGAAATTTCTTCACTCAGAGTTTCATGTAAGTATGCTTGGGGTTACTAGCCACCAGAGGGCGCCATGTCAGAGGTCATTGGGCTGTACGCACGTGTGTGCGGGCCAGGTATATAAAGCAAGCCACCATGTGACGTGGGCACTTTGGGCCCAAATAAAGTTGAGCCAGGTTTGCACCTGAGTGAGTTTACAGTATTCAGTCTATCGAGTTATTACATACATAACACATAGGGTCATGAATCTTTGGAATTCTCTACCCCAGACGACTGTGGAGGCTCAGTCTTTGAGTATGCTCAAGACAGAGATCAATAGATTTTGAATATTAAGGGAATCAAGGGATATGGGGATAGTGCAGGAAAGTGGAGTTGAGTTAGAAGATCAGTCATGATCTTATTGAAAGGCGAAGCAGGCTCGAGGGGCTAATTCTGTTAATTCTTATGTTCTTATGTTCTTATGTCACTAATTAAAGCTGTCCCTCATCTACTTTCTTTGACTGGAATTGTCTTCCACTCTCAGGAAAATTAACAGCTCTGTTTTGAAGGCACATTCATACTTACACTACACTCTGGTAATCTATCCCAGAGGCCAGTGAGTCACTATAAAAAGGAATACTTTGTGGCACCCAGTCGAGATCTGTTCTAGCACAATCTGAACTTTCATTTTTTGATCCTTCAGTTCACTTGTCCCTTAAAACCATGACTGCAAGAGATGTTAAGCTTTGATTCTGGCTCAGTGTTGTACATTGGAGTTGAGTCCGTTATACTTCACTGATAGCAGCAAAAGGAGAAACTTACACTCTGCCTCTAAAAAGGACTCGAGGGGGGAGAAATTTATTACCGGCCCGCTTGGGGGCAGTAATATTTGAGAGGCGGGAAACGTAGCGACAGGCGCTAATGTTTCCCACCTCCTCAAAAAATTTGGATTAGCGCTCCTGGAAGGAAGTGGAGCACCAAGACAAGCTCTGCACTTTCTTCTTGGAGCGCGAACGGGGCCGTGCAGCGCTGCCACGTCCAAGGGGCCCCTCCCTCCCTTATCAGGAAGGGTCCACGCTGCAGGCTCTGCAAATTAAAAAGGACCTAGCTGGACCACCGTGTGAGCGGGGCTGCCGCGCAATCAGCCCGGAACTCGAGCAACGCGATCGATGCCAGGACCCCGCAAATAAAACGGAGCAGAACCGCGAAAACCAAGGTGCGGGTTTTTTTTTTTACTTCCCTCAGGTACCTCCCCATTAATTATTGCCCCGGTAGCGGCTGGCTGCCCGATTCGTGCCTCCTGCAGCTGCCGGTATTTTCGCCCGACTGCAGGGGTGCGAAACTCAATTTCAGAACCGAGCGATACACGCGACGATTGCATCACAATCTCCGGGCGCAGGAGATCGGGGCGCAAAGCCGTAACGCCGCTGCTAAACTCTCGCCCAATATGGCAGGAGTCATTGTCAGCGCTGCGCCCAGTTGGTACTGCATTTGAGCCCCGTTAGTGCCCCCAGTGGTGCTCATGGGAGGCGCAAATGCATTGAATTTTGACCCATGCTCTTTTAACAGTAACTACACGTCAAAAATGTTTAATTGCCTATAAAGTACTTTGGGGCATGCTGAGGACGTGAAAGACGCGATATAGATGCAAGTCTTTCTTTACTTCTTTAAAAAGCAATGCAATTCAGCGCATCCTGACTAAGGTTTAGTAGCATCCTGGGGCTCAATTATGAATGTTTACCGAGTCCTGAGAGTATTAACTGACCCGTGGTCATGTCCCTCGATTCACTATTTTTTAAAGTTGTTCCCTCATCTGTTGCCCCTCCAGAATTTCATCGCTGTGCAATCTCTTAATGATATGCTACAATTCGCTGAAAAGCGAAAGGGACACGAAAAGAGCGTGCATGTACTTAATCAAATATTTCTGCAATTTTTCTGTGATTGATTACACAGTCTGCTTTTCTGATTGTGCAACACGAAACATAGAAACATAGAAAATAGGTGCAGGAGTAGGCCATTTGGCCCTTCGAGCCTGCACCATCATTCAGTATGATCATGACTGATCATGCAACTTCATTACCCCATTCCTGCTTTCTCGCCATACCCCTTGACCACTTTAGCCGTCAGTGCCAACGAACTGGCCTTAACAATTTTCTGTGGTCGAGAATTCCACAGGTTCACAATTCTCTGAGTGAAAAAGATTCTCCTCATCTCGGTCCTAAATGGCTTACCCCTTGGGGTAAGCGAGGAGCTGGGAAATCAGGTGAGGCTTGTGCCTCACCCAATTCTAAGTTGTCGGGCCATTAAATTTCCTGCTGCCACGCAAATTGTGAGAGGGCCTTGTTAAGAGGCACTGAGTCATTTGAAAGTATTTCAAATCACTGAAGGCCCAATTTCCTGACTATTCAGTCACTTTTTTTCCATTTATACTTTTATGTATGTTTTAAGTGCGAGATTATTTTTTTAATGGGAAATAAGTGAAAGAATTAGTGTTCCCTAAAGCAGAGATTCAACAGATGGTATAATAGAATAATCATAGATTCTGAAAAGAGCACGTTTGATTGGCTGAATGACCTAATCTTGTTCTGAATTTACTTTCCACTTAGGTCTCAGCCTCTGTAGCCATCAATGAAATGCAATAAAAAAACAATCAAAAATCATTGCTGAGGAGCAAGAGTATTCTCCCAGCTCCACATTCACAATGGGCCCTCCTCCCCTGAATAGCTTTGCCCCTATAGGAGACCCATCACACACGCACAGTTTCCCATAAGTCAATCTCGCGCAGGTTCACATCACAGGCAGTTTGATCCCACTGGAAAAAGTCAGGAAATTGGGCCTTCAGTGATTTGAAATACTTTCAAATAACTCAGTGCCTCTTAACAAGGCCCTCTCACAATTTGCTATTTCACCCCACCCTCTCGCAGGACCTTCAGGCCACAGTTGGCCCAGAGAAGGGGCGAGCTGCCTGTGGAGGTCGAACATGAGCTGGCAGATAACCTAAATTAAACAAATGAGGCCCAAGACCCAATCTCGGGCCAGCCTTGGGGCCCCCCAGTTGGGTCGCCGATGGCAATGAGCTAATTTCCACCCCAATGCATCTGACTGCAATCATAGAATCATAGCATGGTTACAGCACAGAAGGAGGCCATTTGGCCCATCGAGTCCATGCCGGCTCTCTGCAAGAGCACTTCAGCTAATCTCACTCTCCCGCCCTTTCCCCATAGCCCTGTAAATTTTTTCCTTCAGGTACTTATCCAATTTCCTTTTGAAAGCCACAATTGAATCTGCCTCCAACACCCTTTCAGGCAGTACATTCCAGATCCTAACCATTCGCTGCGTAACAAGATTTTTCCTCATGTCACCTTTGGTTCTTCTGCCAATCACTTTAAATCTGTGTCCTCTGGTTCTCAACCCTTCCGCCAATGGGAACAGTTTCTTTCTATCTACTTTGTCTGGATCCCTCATGATTTTGGACACCTCTATCAAATCTCCTCCCAACATTCTCTGTTCTAAGGAGACCAACTCCAGCTTCTCCAGTCTATCCATGTAGCTGAAGTCCCTCATCCCTGGAACCATTCTTGTAAATCTTTTTCTGCACCCTCTTTAAGGCCTTCACATCCTTCCTAATGTGCGGCGCCCTGAATTGGACACAATACTCCAGTTGAGGCCGAATCCGTGTTTTATAAAGGTTCATCATAACTTCCTTGCTTTTGTACTCTATGCCTCTCTTTATGAAGCCCAGTATCCAGCATGCTTTTTTTTACATCTTTCTCAACCTGCTCTGCCACCTTCAATGATTTGTGCACATATCTCTCTGTTCATGCACCTCTTTTAGAATTGTACCCTTTAGTTTATATTGCCTCTCCTCATTCTTCCTTCCAAAATGTATCACTTTGCACTTTTCTGCATTAAATTGCATCTGCATGTCCGCCGATTTCACCAGCCTGTCGATGTCTTCTTAAAGTCTATCACTATCTTTCTCACTGTTCACTATACTTTCAAGTTTTGTGTCATCTGCAAATTCTGAAATTGAGCCCTCTTAACCCAAATCTAAGTCATTAACATGTGTCAAGAAAAGCAGTCGTCCGAGTCCCGACACTTGGGGATCGCCATTGTATACCTTCCTCCAATCCGAAAAAACAACTGTTCACCATTACGTTCTGTTTCCTATCACACAGCCAATTTGGCAGCTGACTGCACGGCCGCCAATGGTGGAGCGATTAAAATTGGGGATGCTCAAGAGGCCTGAGTTGGAGGAGCGCAGATATCTCGGAAGGTTATAGAGCTGGAAGAGATTACACATATAAGGCCATGGAGAGATTTGAAACAATGATGAGAATTTTAAAATCAAGACGTCGCTTAACCGGGAGCCAATGTGGGTCAGCGAGCACAGGGGTGATAGGTAAACGGGACCTGGTGCGATTTAGAATTTTGGATGGACTCAAGCTTGTGTAGAATAGAATGTGTGAGGCTGCCCAGGAGTGCTTTGGAATAGACAAGTTTAGAGGTAACAAAGGCATGGATGAGGGTTTCAGCAGCAGATGAGCTGAGGCAGGAGGAAATTATTTGGAGGAAATTTCTGCTCATCCACTTCTGGATGTCGGTCAAGCAGTGTGACAATTTATAGACCATGGAGGGTTCGAGAGAGGTAGAGCTGGGTGATTGTCAGTGTACATGTGGAAACTAGCACTCTGTTTTCGAATGATGTCACTGAGGGGACAGCATATAGATGAGAAATTGGATGGGGCCAAGGGTAGATCCTTGGGGGTCAGCACAGGTAATTGTGCGTGAGCAGAAAGTGAAGCCATTGCAGGTGATTTACTGGAAACGACTGGATAGAAAAGAATTGAACCAGGCGAGTGCAGTGGAGAGGCATAGGAACATTTAACTCGTCTTAGCGAGGCAGTTTCCTTATTCTCTGCCATCTTCTATTTTTCCAGCTCATGTGTGTATTATACAGAGTGTTTAGCCTGTTTGCCACATGTTCCTAAGACATTCTTCAACACAAGAAGTGCACTATTTTTTTTAAATGTGTTTACATAGCGTTTTATGTCTCTCCAACATCTCCAAGCGTTACACGTGCAATAAATTAGTTTAACATGTGGTGTAGCCGAACATGGCAGTCATTTTGTATGTACTAAGATCCAGGTGGCATCCTCGACCTGGACCTGACTACCGGGCCTCCACCGCCCCTCTCCAGCGGTGTTCGGCAGTCTGGGCCTCCCCGATGACAGCTGGACCTCCCGTGGCGACAGACGACCTCCTCCTCAATGACGACCGGGTCCCCCTCTCCTACATCGGCGACTGGCCTCCCCATCTCCTTCAGCGACGACTGGAGCTCTCCTTCCCCACTGGTGACCTGGCCTCTTCTCCTCCTCCAACATGTGGTGAGTTCCATGGCTGTGACCCCCCCCCCCCCACTGCCCTCCCACCCTGAACCCCGGTGGTCCACTGACCCTCCCAATGCCTGCCCCCAACCAGGCCTCGGACCACATACCACCAAGGGCGCTACCCAGTGCCGAGCCTGCGGCCAACATCTCGCCGTAGGCAACAAGGTCCACATAGCAGTCGTCTTGGACTCCCTCGCCACTGGATCAAGACCTTGCTCAGCTAAGCCCGTGTGGTAGCCGGTGTCCAACTACCACCTCACATTAAAAGAACTCACGCACAGGCCTCATCCAATCTGTTACCTGTGACAATGTCTGTGGCTCTCGTATTGGACTGTTCAGCCACCAAAGAATTCATTTCAGAAATGGAAGCGAGTCTTCCTCGATTCCGAGGGATTGCCTATGATGATGACTTAAGTACTGATATTCTTTTGCAGAGGGTTCCTTGGAGTACTCTTGTCCTCATGTCCACCTCATAAATCAGCACCTCCGCTATACCAGCGCTATATTTGGGCACTACCCCATTCCATCACTTGCCCACAGACTGTTTCCTGCTTACTAATTTGATCTACCTTCCCTCACGCTGCTCCCAGGCCACCGCTCCTTTTATAGCCCCGACCTGTCGCAGATGTTCCCACGCAGGTCGGGGCCACCACACAGGTTGGGGCCTTAAAAGGAGCGGCGAGCGGTGGCCTGGGAGCAGCGTGGCAGCATGCCACTACAGGGTACAGCGCGAGCCCATCCGGGTGGGCGATGGCTGTGATGAGGGCGACTAGATTGGACGTTACCATAACCCAGGTCGGTGATTGGAGTGTGGACAGGTGCAGCAGGCGAGGTCGGGGCGAAAGAGTGACGAGAGATTGCAGAGGGATGTGATCGGGGCCCAGGAGAGGCGTGAGTTCAGGGCCCAGAAGAGGCGTGGGCCCAGGGGCAGCACGGGCCAGCCCACACAGCGATATGTGTGCGCACTAGGTCTGTGCAGCAGAGCTGGTCTCCAGTCATCTTGATCAACCCTTGCCACTGGACCAAGACCTAGCTCTGTCACACCCGTGTGGTGGCTGGTGTGCAACGGCCACCACACATTAAAAAAATCCACGCACTGGCATCTTCCACCCATCAGGATGCAGTTCGGGACCTGGAATACTAGATCCTTCACTGAAACACCTGTGAACTCATTGAACTCATCCCTTTTCGGCGTGGAAGCAAGTCATTCTCGATTCAAGGGACCGCCCAAGAAGAAGACCTTCCATTTGCTTTTTGGCAGACACTTCTTTTCCTCTCATCTTGTTTTTATATGGCTAACAAATATTTTTAAACTATTTGCAGTCTTTCGAAAGGCTGAAATAAATGTGTCAATAGATGACTACTTGACCCTATGTGACCACAAGCCTTGAACTGTTTGCTGTAGGGCTGCTTACTCCCATCATTTGCTGCCCAACCACTTTGCTTCAGGCACAAACTAGGCAAGGAACACAAATGCAAAAGCAAAATACTGCGGATGCTGGAATCTGAATTAAGAACAATAAATGCTGGAAATCTCAGCAGGTCAGTAACATGCGTGGAGCGAAACAGAGTTAGCGTTTCAGTTCTGACGAAGGGTCACAGACCTGAAACTTTAACTCTGTTTCTCTCCACAGATGCTGCCTGGCCTGCTGGGATTTCCAGAAAGAACGCAAAAGTACTGCTTAAAACTTAAAATGCAGTGCAAAGCCAAACTTTGCCCAAATTGGCTAATGGCCAGAAAATGGATCCTTATGTTTTTAATTAAAGTGGTAAAATATATGGAGAGCTGCCAAGTCTTAAACAGGAGGGTGGACCAGCAAATAGGAGGGGAGAGTGGAAGGAGCTTGCGTTTTTCTTTTTTTTTGTACCTCTGTTTTCACAGAGCGGCACCACAGTGTAAGCATGTCTAGTTCATGAGGCCCGAGGCACCAATTTCTACTGCGCAGGGAAAATTACAGCCCTGGAAATCAGTTAATATTGGGATGTTTGATTCATGCTCGAATGAGCTGTCACTTGTGATTCATCCACTTCTAATCCCGACCGCGCCAATGTGATATTTTCATTCCCTGCACATTCCAGTCTTTTTTTCATTCGCTGATTGAAGTAGCTTAGAATTTGCAAGCTTGTGATGACAACCTCAGCAATTCTGTGCCATGGATCCTTGTCCACAAGGATTGAGACTATCTAAAACTTGTTGAGCCAACAGAGATGATTTTAACTCCCAGCGGGAAGCCGGCTGGAGCAGACGGCAATCCCATTCAGGAGTCTTGGTCGGAGGCCCAGCAGAATTTTATGAATTAAGACGCGCACAGGACACCATTAGCATTTTAACCCGCCAGTTGAAGCTGTCAGAAGGTCAGCGAGTCCCTCGAAAGTAAGTGAAAAAAACTTTGCTTAGCGAGGCTCGGAGGAGTGTTAGTGGTCATCGAGGTCCAACAAGAGAAGTTCAGACCTCTGCTGCCCTGGGCTTCAGCCTTCCCCAGCTGCAAGATCCTCCCCGCGCCCTCTCCCACACTCTACTTCTGGACTTACCTTGCTGTCAGCAGACATCTCTTGGCACCAATCAGTGTTCTGCAGGTCCACCAATTTTCATCCAACCACCGACTGCTTTCTTCCCAAAATTTGAATGCTACCTATTTCAGAAGGCAAACAGCGGCTGGCTGGTGAGGGTGGAGGGGTGGGGAAGGCAGGTCAGGATCATAGAATCATACAGCACAGAAGGAGGATGAAGATTGGGAGGCTGGCAGCATGCCAGCCAGCACCAAGCGATCTCTCGGCAGCAAGTCCAGGAGGGGTGGCATTGTGAGGATCACGCGGATGGGGAAGTGGGGGGATCCCAGGGCAGCAGAGGCCCAGACTTTGCTTGTGGGCATCGAGGATGCATTCCTACTCTTCCTGGCCCCATTCAGGAAAATTCCTCAGCTGGCTTTCTGACAGCTTTACAAGGCAGTATGGCCTTGGCAGGTGCTCCACACAGGAGCCTGTTAAAATGGCATTGATCCTCGTGTGTGACATGGGGTTCTTATCTGCCGGATCAACCAAATGGGGAATTGATGGGAACATGTGAACAGAGCAGAAAATGGAGATGCTCCATTTTAACTGCGCATCTATTCCTTTCCTGCCAATGAGGGAGAGTTAAAATTCCCCTTTACATAATCATATTCAGGTCCCGGAAATAAAAGGACATATCACCTGTCCAAGATTCACATTTTTGACAAGAAACCTGAACCAAAATCAAGAGTAATGGTAAAGATTCTGTGAGTTTAACACTTTGCAACTGGCTACCAAATTGGATTCACCTCTGGCTTTAATCCAGCCCGTGCTGACAGGATGAATGTCCTATCTCTGTTGTATTGAAGGTTCATACTTTAGATGAACTTAGGCATCTTCAATTGAGTTCATATTGTATACGGGGCCACAGCACAACATTCTTTGTATTTCATACAAATTAACAGCCAATGGTTAACCTTAAGGAACATAGGAGCAGGAGGAGACCATTCTGCCCCTCGAGCCTGCTCCACCATTCAGTTTGATCATGGTTGATCTGTATCTCAACTCCATTTTCTTGCCTTGATTCCATATCTCTCAATACCCTTACTTAATAAAAGTCAATCTCTGTTTTGAAATTTTCAATTGACCCAGTCTCAATTGCTTTTTATGGGGAGAATTCCAGATTTCCACTACCCTTTGTGTGAAGAAATGCTTCCTGACATCACCCTTGAATGGCCTAGCTCTAATTTTGAAGTGACTGTCCCTTCTTCTGGACTCCCACACCAGAGGAAATATATATAAACCATCTGATATGTCTTACCCCAAAATAACACAGATGCATGGTAGTATGGCAAAAGAAAATCATGAGAGAAATAAATAAACAGCAAGAATGTTTCACACCATCGCATTTCATAGAATCACAGAATCGTGCAGCACAGAAGGAGGCCACTTGACCCATTGTGCCTGTGCCAGCAATTTGAAAGAGCTATCCAATTAATCTCACTCCCCAGAGTGCTGCAATGTTTTCCCCCTCACGTATTAATCCAATTCCCCTTTGAAAGAGCTTCAAGTTCTGGATACAGAAACATCGAACCATAGAAAATAGATGCAGGAGTAGGCCATTCGGTCCATCGAGCCTGCACCACCATTCAATAAGATCATGGCCGATCATTCCCTCAGTACCCCTTTCCTGCTTTCTCTCCATACCCCTTGATCCCTTTAGCCGCAAGGGCCATATCTAACTCCCTCTTGAATATATCCAATGAACTGGCATCAACAACTCTCTGCGGCCGGGAATTCCACAGGTTAACAACTCTCTGAGTGAAGAAGTTTCTCCTCATCTCAGTCCTAAATGGCCTATCCCTTATCCGAAGACTGTGTCCCCGGTTCTGGACTTCCCCAACATTGGGAACATTCTTCCCGCATCTAGCCTGTAGTCCCGTCAGAATCTTGTAAGTTTCTATGAGATCCCCTCTCATCCTTCTAAACTCCAGTGTATAAAGGCCCAGTCGATCCAGTCTCTCCTCATATGTCACTCCTGCCATCCCGGGAATCAGTCTGGTGAACCTTCGCTGCACTCCCTCAATAGCAAGAACGTCCTTCCTCAGATTAGGAGACCAAAACTGAACACAATATTCCAGGTGAGGCCTCACCAAGGCCCTGTACAACTGCAGTAAGACCTCCCTGCTCCTATACTCAAATCCCATAGCTATGAAGGCCAACATACCATTTGCCTTCTTCACCGCTTGTTGTACCTGCATGCCAACTTTCAATAACTGATGAACCATCACACCCAGGTCTCGTTGCATCTCCCCCTTTCCTAATCTGCCGCCATTCAGATAATATTCTGCCTTCGTGTTTTTGCCCCCAAAGTGGATAACCTCACATTTATCCACATTATACTGCATCTGCCATGCATTTGCCCACTCACCTAACCTGTCCAAGTCACCCTGCAACCTTTTAGCGTCCTCCTCACAGCTCACACCGCCACCCAGCTTAGTGGCATCTGCAAACTTGGAGATATTACACTCAATTCCTTCATCTAAATCATTAATGTATCTTGTAAAGAGCTAGGGTCCCAGTACTGAGCCCCCCAGCACTGAGCCACTCGTCACTGCCTGTCATTCTGAAAAGGACCCGTTTATCCTGACTCTCTGCTTCCTGTCTGCCAACCAGTTCTCTATCCATGTCAGTATATTACCCCCAATACCATGTGCTTTGATTTTGCACACCAATCTCTTGTGTGAGACCTTGTCAAAAGCCTTTTGAAAGTCCAAATACACCACATCCACTGGTTCTCCCTTGTCCACTCTACTAGTTACATCCTCAAAAAATTCCAGAAGAATGGTGAAGCATGATTTCCCTTTCATAAATCCATGCTGACTTGGACCGATCCTGTCACTGCTTTCCAAATGCCCTGCTATTTCATCTTTAATAATTGATTCCAACATTTTCCGCACTACTGATGTCAAGCTAACCGGTCTATAATTACCCGTTTTCTCTCTCCCTCCTTTCTTAAAATGTGGTGTTACATTAGCTCCCCTCCAGTCCATAGGAACTGATCCACAGTCAACAGACTGTTGGAAAATGATCACCAATGCATCCACTATTTCCATGGTTACTTCCTTAAGTACTCTGGGATGCAGACTATCAGGCCCCGGGGATTTATCGGCCTTCAATCCCATCAATTTCCCTAACACAATTTCCCGCTTTATAAGGATATCCTTCAGTTCCTCCTACTCACTAGACCCTCGGTACCCTAGTATTTCCAGAAGGTTATTTGTGTCTTCCTTCGTGAAAACAGAACCAAAGTATTTGTTTGACTGGTCCGCCATTTCTTTGTTTCCCCATTATAAATTCACCTGAATCTGACTTCAAGGAACCTACGTTTGTTTTCACTAATCTTTTTCTCTTCACATATCTATAGAAGCTTTTACAATCAGTTTTTATGTTCCCAGCGAGCTTCCTCTCATATTCTATTTTCCCCCTCCTAATTAAACCCTTGTCCTCCTCTGCTGTAGTACAAAATTCTCCCAGTCCTCAGGTTTGCTGCTTTTTCTGGCCCATTTATATGCCTCTTCCTTTGATTTAACACTATCCTTAATTTCCCTGGTTAGCCACAGTTGAGCCACCTTCCCCGTTTTATTTTTACTCCAGACAGGGATGTACAATTGTTGAAGTTCATCCATGTGATCTTTAAATGTTTGCCATTGCCTATCCACCGTCATCCCTTTAAGTATCACTCGCCAGTCTATTCTAGCCAAGTCACGTCTCATACCATCGAAGTTACCTTTCCCCAAGTTCAGGACCCTAGTCTCTGAATTACCTGTGTCACTCTCCATCTTAATGCAGAATTCTACCATATTATGGTCACTCTTCCCCAAGGGGTCTCGCACATCAAGATTGCTAATTAGTCCTTTCTCATTACACATCACCCAGTCTAGGATGGTCAGCCCTCTAGTTGGTTCCTCGACATATTGGTCTAGAAAACCATCCCGAAGACATTCCAGAAAATCCTCCTCCACCGCATTGCTACCAGTTTGGTTTGCCCAATCAATATGTAGATTAAAGTCGCCCATTATAACTGCTGTACCTTTATTGCACGCATCCCTAATTTTTTGTTTGATGCTGTCCCCATCCTCATTACTACTGTTTGGTGGTCTGTACACAACTCCCACTAGCTTTTTCTGCCCTTTGGTATATCATTAACACAGCCCCAACTGAGTAAATAATAGCAGGCCATTACTTCAATTTACACATGTATACATTTAAATATTATTAAAGAATGTATTTTTTGTAACTGAGAAATTTAAGTTACGCTACGGCTGAACCTATGTTAAGTGTTATGAATTGTGTTCTGCTTTGCATGAGTCAGACGTTGGTGTCAATATTTGTTCGCAACTGCCAGTTATTTATGCTCATAATGATCCATATGAATTAAATTTAAATTTATTACACACAGATAGCTGGAACCTTCAGATTAATCTCCCATCTCCCACTGTCACCTCGCTCCTGACAGTTCAAACTGCTGTTATCTGTTAATCATTCTTCATGGACTAGATGGTAAACAAGATTGTGTATCTCTTCTGGGATATGATCACTTTGACATAGCCATGCCACAAATAGTGGCAGAGAATATTCCAAGCATACGTTGACAGCTTCCTGGAAGTAATACAAATCCTTTAATTTAATTCAAGGAAAATGTCTCTTAGCAACAATCTAACATCTCTATTTTGAGATGTGGGTACAATTCTGGCAAGATATTTGCATAGTGACTTCAACTGACATCATGAGAGTTTGCTAAGTAGCCAAAAGAAAGGATGCCAGTGGCTATGCTACATTCCTCTTTGCATTTACTAATGGATTCACCCAGATTTTTAAAAATTAATTCCTGGGATGTGGCTGTCGCTGTCAAGACCTGTATTTATTGGCCATACCTAATTGCCCTTGAACAACTGCTCGGCCATTTCAGAGGGCAGTTAAGAGTCAACCGCATTGCTGTGGGTCTGGAGTCATGTGTAGGCCAAACATAGAAAATAGGTGCAGGAGTAGGCCATTCGGCCCTTCGAGCCTGCATCACCATTCAATATGATCATGGCTGATCATGCAACTTCAGTACCCCATTTCTGCTTTCTCGCCATTTCCCTTTAGCCGTAAGGGCCACATCTAACTCCCTTTTGAATATATCTAATGAACTGGCCTCAAAAACTAGGTAAGGACAGTGGATTTCCTTCCCTAAAGGACATTAGTGAACCAGATGGGTTTTTATGACAATCCAGTAGTTTCATGGTCACCAGTACTGGTACTAGCTGCTTATTCCAGATTTTATTTTGATTGAATTTAAATTCCCCAGCTGCCGTGGTGGGATTTAAACTATCGTCTCTGGATCATTAGTCCAGGCCTCGGGATTAGTGGTTCAGTGACATAACCACTACTCTACTGTTCCCTCCTTTACGCAACAAATGTAAAGAATGCCAGCACCAGCTTAGTTCCAACACTGAATGATTTCCCAAGCAGTTGAAAGCACGCAACAAGGGATGAGTTGGCACCAATGTTCTCCGTTAGAGCAGACTTGTTTTTTATTGGTACATTGAAGAAATGTCAAGCACAAGGTTGTAAATTTGTTGATTAGTCCCTATTGTCAGTTCTTGACGAAGGGTCATCAACCTGAAACGTTAACTCTATTTCTCTCTCCGCAGATGCTGCCTGACCTGCTGAGTATTTCCAGCATTTTCTGTTTTTATTTGTCCCTATTGTAAAGTTTGTGTACCACTTGAAATGTTGTACTCCTAGTTGCACAGGCGGAATGTCTCTACATCCTGCAACAGAAAACCTGTTGTTGGATTGCTGTTGGGAGGCACGAAAATTTCTAATTAACCACAGTGACTTGCAGTCAGAAACTCATTGCAAGTTGGTCAACTCTGCAGATGATAGCAAACAAGGAGGGGCACTGGATTCAGAGGAGGCAACCCAGAGAGAACCACAGAAACAACAAGACGTTTCTCAGAGCGTACAGATAGAGACTTAAAAAGTTGAAGACAAACAGAAAGACATAAACACTTAGGCCTTTGTTTCCACTTGATTGCGCTGTTTTTTTCGGCGCATTTCCTCAATATTGGCATAACCGGCGCAAAAGATCGTGGAACTTTAAGCGCATATTATGTTCAGCACACCTCGAATTGCTGTGATCTTTTGCACTAGTTTTAAAAACATCATGCTAGAAGCTGGCCCCGCCCTAAAACTGACTACCTCGCCCCCCCCCCCCCCAGAAGTGAATCAATCACCATTGGGAGTTTCCGCTAATTGCACTCCGTTGCAGGCCTTTGAGGAGGCTCTAAAAATGAAGCTGGAACTTTTGGGCACAAGGACACGACTAGGTACATTTTGAAAGGTTTTGAATGATTTTTTAAAAAATTACTACACCCCAATCTAACTAGAAAACAGTTTTGTATATTTTTAATAGCCATTTTCAGTAATTTAAAATTGGATTACTCACATGTGGTGACATAAATGGCTTATTTTTGTGATAAACTCATTTTCGGCGAGGTATAAATCAAATTGCACCAAGTTATCATTCTGAATCAAGGAATATTTTTTAAAGCTAAATTTTTTTTTAAAATAAAATGTTAAAAGCTGCCCGATTGCATTGATTCGTGGCAGATTTTGAGTCCAGCGATATGTAAATCAATTTGATAAGAAATTATTCAAAATGTGCGCTATTGGTGCCAGATTTGCCAATTGCATGCAAAGTGAAAACTTGACACCAATACTATAAACACAGGGATTTAAGGGGTGGGAAACCAGAATGGAGCTGGCAAAATGAAGAGAAAGAGACACAAGTTTATTTTTCTTATTATACCTGAGCACAGTGATGGCAGAGCAACAATAAGAAACAATGTGCTTTATGCTTATATAGCACTTGCTATGTTACATATTTTATACAGATATCTGTAGTTACCTCGGAATCAGAACTACTTTAAAATGGGTTCTGTGAACGCATTTTGGGGGAGATTTTCTGCTGTGTATGAAACAGAAACCAAGAAAATAGGTACAGTAGTAAGCCATTCGGCCCTTCGAGCCTGCACAACCATTCAAGATGATCATGGCTGATCATGTAACTTTAGTACCCCATTCCTGCTTTCTCTCCATACCCCTTGATCCCTTTAGCTGTAAGGGCCACATCTAACTCTCTTTTGAACATATCTAACAAATTGGCCTCAACAACTTTCTGTGATAGAGAATTCCACAGGTTCAAAATTCTCTGAGTGAAGAAGTTTCTCCTCATTTCGGTCCTAAATTGCTTACCCCTTATCCTTAGACTGTGACCCGTGGTGCTGGACTTCCCCAACATCGGGAACATTCTTCCTGCATCTAAACTGTTCCATCCTGTCAGAATTTTATCTATTTCTATGAGATCCCCTCTCATTCTTCTAAATTCCAGTGAAGATTAGCCGAGTCAATCCAGTCTTTCTTCATATGTCAGTCCTGCCATCTCGGGAATCAGTCTGGTGAACCTTTGCTGCACTACCTCAATAGCAAGAATGTCCTTCCTCAGATTAGGAGACCAAAACTGCACACAATACTCATGGTGTGGTCTCACCAAGGCTCTGTATAACTGCAGTAAGACCTCCCTGCTCCTATACTCAAATCCCCTCGCTATGAAGGCCAGCATGCCATTTGCTTTCTTTACTGCCTGCTGTACCTGCATGCCTACCATCAATGACTGATGTACCATGACACCCAGGTCTCATTGCACCTCCCTTTTTCCTAATCTGTCACCATTCAGATAATAATCTGCCTTCCTGTTTTTGCCACCAAAGTGGATAACCTCACACTTATCCACATTATATAGCATCTGCCATGCATTTGCCCACTCACCTAACCTGTCCAAGTTACCCTGCATCCTTTTAGCGTCCTCCTCACAGCTCACACCGCCACCCAGCTTAGTGGCATCTGCAAACTTGGAGATATTACACTCAAATCCTTCATCCAAACCATTAATGTATATTGTAAAGAGCTGGGGGTCCCAGCACTGAGCCCTGCGGTACTCCACTAGTCACTGCCTGCCATTCCGAAAAGGACCCGTTTATCCTGACTCTCTGCTTCCTGTCTGCCAACCAGTTCTCTATCAACGTCAATACATTACCCCCAATACCATTTTGCACACGAATCTCCTGTGTGGAACCTTGTCAAAAGCCTTTTGAAAGTCCAAATGCACCACATCCACTGGTTCTCCCTTATCCACTCTACTAATTACATCCTCAAAAAACTCTAGAAGATTTGTCATATGATTTCCCTTTCATAAATCCATGCTGACTTGGACCGATCCTGTCACTACTTTCCAAATGCGCTGCTATTACATCTTTAATAATTGATTCCAGCATTTTCCCCACTGCCGATGTCAGGCTAATCGGTCTATAATTTCCTGTTTTCTCTCTCCCTCCTTTTTTAAAAAGTGGGGTTGCAAGAAGCTACTTTCCAATCCATAGGAACTGAACCAGAGTCCATGGAATGTTGGAAAATGACCACCAATGCATCTACTATTTCTCGGGCCACTTCCTTAAGTATTCTGGGATGCAGACTATCAGGCCCTGAAAATTTATCGGCCTTCAGTCCCTTCAGTTTCCCTAACACCATTTCCTGATGAATAAGGATTTCCCTCAGTTCCCCGCTTCGCGCTAGACCCTCAGTCCCCCAGTAATTTCAGGAGGTTATTCGTGTTTTCCTTCGTGAAGACAGAACCTAAGTATTTGTTCAATTGGTCTGCCATTTCCTTGTTCCCCTGATTCTGACTGCAAGGGACCTACATTAGTCTTCACTAATCTTTTTCTATTTACATAGAAGCTTTTGCAGTCAGTTTTTATGTTTCCTGCAAGCTTACTCTCATACTCTATTTTCCCCTCCTAATTAAACCCCTAGTCCTCCTCTGCTGAATTCTAAATTTCTCCCAGTCCTCAGGTTTGCTGCTTTTTCTGGCCAATTTATATGCCTCTTCCTTGGACTGAACACTTTCGCTAATTTCCCTTGTTATCAACGGTTGAGCCACCTTCCCTTTTTTATTCTTACGCCACAGAGGGATGTACAATTGTTGTAGTTCATCCATGTGATATTTAAATGTTTGCCATTGCCTATCCACCGTCAACACTTTAAGTATCATTCTCCGGTCATTCCTAGCCAATTCACGTCTCATACTGTCGAAGTTTTCTTTCTTTAAGTTCAGGACCCTTGTCTCTGAATTAAATGTATCACTCTCCACCTTAGTGAAGAATTCTACCATATTATGGTCACTCCTCCCCAAGGGGCCCAGCGTGACCAGATTCCTAATAAATCCTCTCTCATTACACAGACCCAGTCTTGGATGGCCTGCTCTCTAGTTGGTTCCTCGACATATTGGTCCAGAAAACCATTCCTTATACACTCTAGGAAATCCTCCTCCACAGTACTGCTACCAGTTTTGTTAGCCCAATCTATATGCAGATTAAAGTCACCCATGATAACTGCTGTACCCTTATTGCACGCATCCTTAATTTCCTGTTTGATGCCATCCCCGACCTCCCGACTACTGTTTGGAGGTCTGTACACAACTCCCACGAACGTTTTCTGCCCTTTGGTGTTTTGCAGCTCTACTCATACAGATTCCACATCATCCACGCTAATGTCCTTCCTTACTATTGCGTTAATCTCCTCTTTAACCAGTAACGCTACCCCACCTCTTTTTCCTTCCTGTCTGTCCTTCCGTAATATTGAATACCCCTGGATGTTGAGTTCCCAGTCTTGGTCACCTTGGAGCCATGTCTCCGTAATCCAATTACATCATATCCATTAACAGCTATCTGCACAGTCAATTCGTCCACCTTATTCCGAATATTCCTCGCATTGAGGCACAGAGCCTTCAGGCTTGTTTTTTTAACACTCTTTGTCCTTTTAGAATTATGTTGTAATGTGGCCCTTTTTGATTTTTGCCCTTGATTTCTCTGCCCTCCAATCTTGCTTTTCTCCTTCCTACCTTTTGTTTCTGCCGCCTTTTTACTTCCCTCTGTCTCCCTGCATCGGTTCCCATCCCCCTGCCATTTTAGTTTCAACCCTCCCCAACAGCACTAGCAAACACTCCCCCGAGGCAATTGGTTCTGGTCCTCCCCAGGTGCAGACCGTCCGGTTTGTACTTGTTGCACCTCCCCCAGAACCGGTTCCAATGTCCCAGGAATTTGAATCCCTCCCCCTTGTACCATTCCTCAAGCCACGTATTCATCTGAGCTATTCTGCAATTCCTACTCTGACTAGCACGTGGCACTGGTAGCAATCCTGAGATTACTACCTTTGAGGTCCTACTTTTTAATTTAACTCCTACCTCCCTAAATTCTGCTTGTAGGACCTCATCCCATTTTTTACCTATATCGTTGGTACCTATATGTACCATGACAGCTGGCTGTTCACCTTCCCCCTCCAGAATGCGCTCCAGCCAGTCCGAGACATCCTTGACCCTTGCACCAGGGAGGCAACATACCATCCTGGAGTCTCGTTTGCGGCCGCAGAAATGCCTATCTGTTCCCCTTACAATAGAATCCCCTATCACTATTGCTCTCCCACTCTTTTTCCTGCCCTCCTGTGCAGCAGAGCCACCCCTGGTACCATGGACTTGGCTGCTGCTGCCTTCCCCTGATGAGCCATCTCCCCCAACAATACCCAAGGTGGTGTATCTGTTTTGGAGACAGATGACCACAGGGTAGCCCCTGCACTACCTTCCTTCCACTGCTCTGCCTGATGGTCACCCATTCCTTATCTGGCTGTGTAATCTTTACCTGCGGTGTGCCCAACTCACTAAACATGCTATTCACGACGTCCTCAGCATTGCGGATACTCCAGAGTGAGTCCATGCGCAGCTCTAGTGCCGCATTGAGGTCTGTCAGGAGCTGCAGCTGGATGCACTTTCTGCACATTTAGTCGTCGGGGTCACTGGAAGCATCCCTGGCTTCCCACATAGCACAGGAGGAGCATGACATGGGTCTGGGCTCTCCTGTCATGACTTAACCCTTAAATTAACTTCATTTGGCAACAATGCCAAGGGTTTCCTACTGATAAAGAAAAGAAAAAGAAAAAGATAAAATACTCACCAATCCATCAGCCAATCACTTACCCGCTTGGCTGTGACGTCACACTTAGATTTCTTTTTACTTCTTTGTTTTACCTTCGGCCTCGATCTCCTGGCGTGGGTTGCTTCTCCGACTCCTCGCGCCCTTTTATCAGGGCCTCGATTTCACGGCGTTTGGATTGGGGAAAGGTGAAGAATCACCATCTGTATCAAATTCATGAGGTAGAAAGGACTGAACAGGAGGTAAATTTCTGATATGGACTGACAATTGACCAATCAGACAAAGAAGATATAAAAACATAAGAAATAGGAGCAGGAGTAGGCCATATAGCCCCTCGAGACTGCTCGGCCATTCAATAAGATCATGGCTGATCTGATCTTGGCCTCAACTCCACTTTCCTGCCTGTTCACCAAGACTATGGGCTCAATTTTCCCCAATTATCTGAGTAATTTTTTTTGGCATGCACCGTTTTTTTTGGAGTAAATTAAAATCTCCAAGTTTCCCCAAAGTTTCTGTGCAAGCGCAACTCAATTAACCTGGGATTTTTTTTATGTTATGATTTTTTTTTTACCTCATTGGGAGCGTAACCTGCCACCCGCGCCAATTCTGGCTATTTATGCAAGTTTGGCCAGCTCCGATTTACTCCAATTTTTCTTGGGATGCCGTATGTGACCACTGTGGAAAAACCTTCTGGACAGTTAACAAAATTGGCGCAGGTATGAGAATCAGCCCAGCAGATGAAGTTCCACGGCCCGGACAGCAGCAGCAGAGAGGGAGAGTGGGGGAGGCCTTTCGGCCAGGGTTAGGAGCGGCATAGGCACCGGGAGAGGAGGGTAGTCCTTCGGCCAGGGCAAGCAGCGGCAACCAGCATCGGGAGGGGGAGGCCCTTCAGCCAGGGCTTGAAGCGGCAACCACCCAAACCGTATCAGTTATTCTAAATATTAACTCTCCGAACGCCTTGGTTAGATTACAGCCTGTAACTCAATCCCAGGTACCTGTTACTTTATATGTAAACTATCTGAACCCCTGGATTTGATTCCAGCCTGTAACACACTCCAGGTGTCTATTATTTGATGAAGAAACCATCTGAACCATTTGATTACATTTCAGTCTATATTTGTTATTCCATGTACAAATAATTGAAAACACTTGATTGGATTCTAAACTGAAGACTCGCTCCTGATTATCCATTATTCTCAGTATGAAACATCCAAACCCATTAATTTGGATTCAAGCCTGTAATTCATTCTTGGGTATCTTGACAATTTATATATATATATATATCAGGCACCCAAACCATTTGAGTATCAATTCAACTTTGAACTCACTGTGTGCAGAAGCAATGGTGTAAAAATTTGCAGATGATACCAAAACAGAGGTATCGTTAATTCTTTAGAAGACCAAAGGAAACTGCAAAGGGATATTGATAAAATGGGAGAATGGGCTAAAAAGTGGGAGATGGAATTCAATGTCAGAATGTGTATTTTGGTGAAAAGAAATAGCAGCATTAATTCTTGTTTGAATGGAACAGCAGAGGGACAGGTTCACAGAACAATAAACGCAGCACCTCAGGGCGATAGGATTATAAACAAAAGCTAATGATGAATCTATATAAAACCTTATTAAGACCTCAGTTAGAGGCATTGGGAGGGGGAGGCCTTTAGGCCAGGGATAGCAATGACACCCGGCACTGGCACCGGGAGGCCTTTCGACCAGGGTTAGGAGCGTCACCCGGCGGGGAAGAAGGCCGGTGGGGAGCAGTGGGGTGGGGATAGACTTTTGGCTTAAACACTTTAATCATTTAATGCTGGAATGCTGCTGCAATGTGCAAGGTGCTTGTGCAGGTTGCTGTGAGCTGGCCAGAATGTGTTGCATGTTTCATTTTCCAGCCTCAGCCCGCAGTGTGTCCCTCGTTACCCTGGCAACACGATCTTTGTGGCGCTGATCTTAGGCTCCACCCACAAAGCTCAAGGTCAGGATACGCGGCGCCAAAATGAACTATTCAAACGGGGAAAGTTGGCTGATTTTTTTTTGCCGTAGTTGGGCCCCCCAAAAACGGGCGTAACTCTTCAAGTACGCCAAAAAAACGGCTTTGGAGAAAATTGAGCCCAAGGAATGGAACTACATTGATGCACTACGGCGTCACACGTATTCAACATAAGGATAACTGCTTGGGTCATTGTTGTTTACAGTGTATCTTTCCCTACATTACAACAGTTAATACATTTCAAAAGTGCTTTGTCAGCTGTAACACACTTTGGGACATCCTGAGCTTGTGAAAGACTCTGTTTCAATGCAAGTTCCTTCTGTTATGGGCGTAAACCTGTAAATACCATGTCTAACCACCAGAGGGCTTATCCCCTGGAGTCCCAAGGGATCCCACAATCCCTTGGGAGCACCTGTATATAAGGAGGCCTCACAGGCTGGAGAAGCACTCTGAGATCTGTAATAAAGGACTACGGTCACACCGTACTTTGAGCTTGCAGTATCTCGTCTGACTCTTTATTCAAGACATAATACCTGCTTTCTATCAGTCATAGGCAGTCCCTCGGAATCGAGGAAAACTTGCTTCCACTCCTGAAGTGAGTTATTTGGTGGCTGAACAGTCCAATACGAGAGCCACAGAGTCTGTCACAGGTGGGACAGATCGTCATTGAGGGAAGGGGTGGGTGGGACTGGTTTGCCGCACGCTCTTTCTGCTGTCTGCGCTTGATTTCTGCATGCTCTTGGTGTTGAGACTCGAGGTGCTCAGCGCCCTCTCGGTAGCACTTCCTCCACTTAGGGCGGTCTTGAGCCAGGGACTCCCTTGAGTTGGAGCTGGAGACCGAAGGTAACATTGAATCATTGTGGGTGGAGATTCGAGATAGTAAGGGGAAAAAGTCACTGGTGGGTGTAGTTTATAGGCCTCCAAATAATAACTTCACGGTGGGGCGGACAATAATCAAGGGAATAATGGAAGCATGTGAAAAAGGAACGGCAGTAATCATGGGGGATTTTAACCTACATATCGATTGGTCAAATCAAATCACACGGGGTAGCCTTGAGGAGGAAGTCATAGAATGCATACGGGATTGTTTCTTCGAACAGTATGTTACAGAACCTACAAGGGAGCAAGCTATCTTAGATCTGGTCCTGTGTAATGAGACAGGAATAATAAACGATCTCCTAGTAAAAGATCCTCTGGAATGAGTGATCACAGTATGGTTGAATATGTAACACAGATTGAGGGTGAGGAAGTCGTGTCTCAAATGAGTGCACTATGCTTAAACAAAGGGAACTACAGTGGGATGAGGGCAGATTGGCTAAAGTAGACTGGGAACACAGACGAAACAGTGGCACAATTGAGGAACAGTGGAGGACTTTTAAGGAGCTCTTTCATAGTGCTCAACAAAAATATATTCCAGTGAAAAAGAAGGGCGGAAAGAGAAGGGATAACCAGCCGTGGATAATCAAGGAAATAAAGGAGAGTATCAAATTAAAAACCAATGCGTATAAGGTGGCCAAGATTAGTGGGAAACTAGAAGATTGGGAAAATTTTAAACGACAGCAAAGAATGACTAAGAAAGCAATAAAGAAAGGAAAGATAGATTACGAAGGTAAACTTGCGCAAAACATAAAAACGGATAGTAAAAGCTTTTACCGATATATAAAATGGAAAAGAGTGACTAAAGTAAATGTTGGTCCCTTAGAAGATGAGAAGGGGGATTGAATAATGGGAAATGTGGAAATGGCTGAGACCTTAAACAATTATTTTGCTTCAGTCTTCACAGTGGAAGACACAAAAACCATGCCAAAAATTGCTGGTCACGGTAATGTGGGAAGGGAGGACCTTGAGATAATCACTATCACTAGGAGGGTAGTGCTGGACAGGCTAAAGGGACTCAAGGTAGACAAGTCCCCTGGTCCTGATGAAATTCATCCCAGGGTATTAAAAGAGATGGCGGAAGTTACAGCAGATGCATTCGTTATAATCTACCAAAATTCTCTGGACTCTAGGGAGGTACTCGCGGATTGGAAAGCAGCTAATGTAACACCTCTGTTTAAAAAAGGGGGCAGACAAAAGGCAGCTAACTATAGGCCGGTTAGTTTAACATCTGTAATGGGGAAAATGCTTGACGCTATCATTAAGGAAGAAATAGCAGGACATCTAGATAGGAATAGTGCAATCAAGCAGACGCAGCATGGATTCATGAAGGGGAAATCATGTTTAACTAATTTACTGGAATTCTTTGAGGATATAACGAGCATGGTGGATAGAGGTGTACCGATGGATATGGTGTATTTGGATTTCCAAAAGGCATTCGATTAGGTGCCACACAAAAGGTTACTGCAGAAGATAAAGGTACGTGGAGTCGGAGGAAATGTATTAGCATAAATCAAGAATTGGCTGGCTAACAGAAAGCAGAGAGTCGGGATAAATGGGTCCTTTTCGGGTTGGAAATCGGTGGTTAGTGGTGTGCCACAGGGATCGGTGCTGGGACCACAACTGTTTACAATATACATAGATGACCTGGAAGAGGGGACAGAGTGTAGTGTAACAAAATTTGCAGATGACACAAAGATTAGTGGGAAAGCGGGTTGTGTAGAGGACACAGAGAGGCTGCAAAGAGATTTAGATAGGTTAAGCGAATGGGCTAAGGTTTGGCAGATGGAATACAATGTCGAAAAATGTGAGGTCATCCACCTTGGGAAAAGAAAACAGTAAAAGGGAATATTATTTGAATGGGGAGAAATTACAACACGCTGCGGTGCAGAGGGATCTGGGGGTCCTTGTGCACGAATCCCAAAAAGTTAATTTGCAGGTGCAGCAGGTAATCAGGAAGGCGAATGGAATGTTGGCCTTCATTGTGAGAGGGATGGAGTACAAAAGCAGGGATGTCCTGCTGCAACTGTACAGGGTATTGGTGAGGCCGCACCTGGAGTACTGCGTGCAGTTTTGGTCACTTTATTTAAGGAAGGATATACTAGCTTTGGAGTGGGTACAGAGACGATTCACTAGGCTGATTCCGGAGATGAGGGGGTTACCATATGATGATAGATTGAGTAGACTGGGTCTTTACTCGTTGGAGTTCAGAAGGATGAGGGGTGATCTTATCGAAACATTTAAAATAATGAAAGGGATAGACAAGATAGAAGCAGAGAGGTTGTTTCCACTGGTCGGGGAGACTAGAACTAGGGGGCACAGCCTCAAAATACGGGGGAGCCAATTTAAAACCGAGTTGAGAAGGAATTTCTTCTCCCAGAGGGTTGTGAATCTGTGGAATTCTCTGCCCAGGGAAACAGTTGAGGCTAGCTCATTGAATGTATTCAAATCACAGATCGATAGACAGATAAGGATTATGTGGAGCAGGTGGGTAAGTGGAGCTGAGTCCACGGCCAGATCAACCATGATCTTGTTGAATGGCGGAGCAGGCTCGAGGGGCTAGATGGCCTACTCCTGTTCCTAATTCTTATGTTCTTATTATGTAACATGGGTGGAGAAAGTCAAACAAAATATCATTGGATGGTGCGGGAAGGTGGGCTGATGAGTGGCAAATTTAATGTGGGCAAATGAAGGATAATAAGATGAGGTAAGGGCACTAAACACTGGAAATATGAACTAAGTGGCTCTAGGTTACCTGATACAACACGGGCAGCAGTAAGTTAAATCTAACCGGATCTTGGGATGTATAACCAGACTCATAGAGCACAAATTCTCTGGAGGAGGTGGTGAGTTTCTACGGGGCACTGGTATGGCCACACTTGGAGCACTGTGTACATTTCTGGTCACCAGACCACAGCCAGGATGTGCAGACACTGGGAGCAATGCAACATTCGATGCCCTGCAGGAAAGATGGGCAAACCCAAGACTATTTACTGTGATCCTGAGATCATTTGAACTATGACAACTTTTCAACCTTGTCTCAATCTCTCAATACAGGGTTAACGAGTCCGACTTTAAGATGGAAGGTTTCGTAACAAATCAGATTTAACTTTTTTGCACAGAGGGTTGTGAACCTGTGGAATATGCTGTCCAGGAGGCAAAGGAGACAGATAATGTGGAAAACAAAAAGAAATTGGATACATATTTGAGGAAGTGGTAGACTGGGTTCAGTCTTATGCAAAACACATGGTCCCAAGTTATCGAAGGAAACTGTTAGAATTTAGAAACTTTTCTTTGTACGCAGATGAAATTAAGCTAAGTACTGTAATCGATATATATATATATGCATGTAAATCTGCTGTTCATTTTTTATTTTGTGTCTATATAATCTTACCTCTGAAACATATTTTGCCTCAGGTGACAAACTATCAGAGTAGTGTTCTGTCAGTCAGAATAATCAGGATTGTATCGTGTTATTCTGTATTATTTCCAGTACATAGTGCATCAGTGCCCCCCTCCCCCACCCAGAATCCCTGATCTTTGGCTCGCCCCCCCTCCCGATTGCTGGCCTCAGACCCCACCCCAAACAAGCCCCGATCTTTTCCAACCCTTCAATGCCTCTCTGCTGCCAGACTGCTTGCCTGACATTCAGTCTTGAATGAGCCCAAAACTCTCGAGTGAGCTAAACATAAACTGTAATCTTTGGCCCCCACCACAAATTCCATACTCTCTCTATTGACTCCAACCCCCTCTACGGCCACTGTCTCAGACTGTTCGCAACCTCGGCACTCTCGATTCCTGAGCTGAGTTTGCAACCCGATATCCTCTCCATCACAAAGCCTACTTACTTCCACTTCAGTAACTTCACCCGCCATAGTCTCTATCTCAGCCGACCTGCAGCTGAAACCCTCCCCTCTCTCTCTTAGTCACCTCCGAATTTCAAAGCACTCGAGGCCATACTTGATGAACTTCAGCTGGCAGGTAAATTTGAAGAAAGTTCAGCCTTTCTTCTCACTGCCAGTATTCTGGAAAACCTTATTTGGCAGCTTGCAGAGTCAGCCAATTTCTTGTTCCTTGACACATTTTTATTGAAAGCCATAAAGTTAAAATCTATTCCATGCAAGACTCCACCCTCTACAATAACAAAATGATGTTCATATAACTTCTGGAATTCCTTCCTTCGACCTCTCCGCCTCTCTCTCGTCCTTTAAGACGTTCCTTAAAACCTACCTCTTTAACCAAGCTTTTGACCACCTGTCTGAATGTCTACTTATATGGCTTGGTGTCAAATTTTGTTTGATAACGCTCCTGTGAAGCATCTTGAGGCGTTTTACTATGTTAAAGGTGCGATAGAAAGGCAAGTTGTTGCTGCAGTTGGACTCTTGACTTCTCTAAGATCATATCCAGAACACCACCACAAGAGTTTCAGATTTCTCGAGGTATAGAATTGAAAAGTAGGGAGGTTATGCTAAACCTGTATCGAACCTTGTTTAGACCACACAGAGTATTGTGTACATTTCTGGTCACCATATTATGAAAAGGACACAGAGGCACTGGAGAAGATGCAGAGAAGATTTACAAGGATGATACCAGAAATGCGAGGGTATACATATCAGGAAAGGATGAACAGGCTGGGTCTCCTTTCTCTTGGGAAAAAAAAAGGCTCAGGGGTGACCTAATAGAGGTCTTTAAAATTATGAAGAGTTTTGATATCGTGGATACAGTGAATATTTCCACTTGTGGGGAAGAGCATAACTAGAGGCCATCAATATAAGAAGGTCACTAAGAAATCCAATAAGGAATTCAGAAGAAACTTCTTTACCCAGAGAGTGGTGAAAATGTGGCACTCGCTACCACAGGGCGTAGTTGAAGCGAATAGTATAGATGCATTCAAGGGGAGGTTAGACAAGCATATGAGGGAGAAGGGAATAGAGGGTTATGCTGATAGATTTAGATGAGGAAAGACAGGAGGAGGCTCGAGTGGAGCATAAACGCCGGCATGGATTGGTTGGGCTGAATGGCCTGTTTCTGTGCCATATATCCGATGTAATCATATGTAATACTTGGACCAGGAACTTCGCAGCTGTAACTTGGCATGCTTTATCAACCCAAAAATTTGGATGGATTACCAGAAGCAAAGTTTTATTTATTTGTTTAATTTATCCTGCTTGTGGGAAACCCACTGGTGGTTAAAATCTCCATCTGCCTCCGCACTAAATGTTAATGAGGACCAGCAGGCAGGAAGGTAACTAAAACCTGCATTTTCCCACCAAAAACCCCACTGGCAGGTAAAATCTCCCAACTGCCACCCCCGCTCCCCAAATGTTGTTGAGACCCGAATGTGAAAGTGGTTCGGGCCTCCCGAACTCCCCATTGGGCACATCACCAACCCAAGAGTCTCCCCCAACACTTTTGTGTCTGAATAATGTTTTTGGAAAGAGAGCAACCCCCTAATATTCCAATCAGATCTGCAACTTCATCAGAGTGCAAACGTTACTGACCTCATCGTTATAAGCATTTGATTTGCTTCAAGGCACAGCAATCCATTTCTGCATACTATGTGCCGTCGATTTTACAGTTACTTGTTGCCGATCAGCTTGGCCACAAGCCTGCCAGATCAAGCCTGAAATAAATGTTTTTTAAAAAATCACTATGTCTAATCACTTAAGCCGTAAATGGAATTATTTTGTCTGAATGCATATTTCATTTTGAGATTGCCTGCCTGGATTACAACTGGTGCATTCTGTTGCTGAAGTGCGTGTCCTGGCATTAATCACGAGGCTTTTTAGTGCAAACAAAAAGCTGTCTGACACATTGAGTTTAATTTAGTTTTAACTGCTGCCATAAACGTGAAGGAAATGTGCAGCTGATTTGCTAAAGAAGCAGTACTTTCTTAACTGTGACATGGCACTACGACAGGGCAAAAAGTTAAATCGTGAATTTAAGTGTAACTTGTGAGAAATGACGTGCTTTGCAGCCTTCAAATGCATTTGCGTCATTTGCATTCACTATTAGTATTTATACTGAAGCTTTGGTGTTCTCAATGTATTTGCTTACAAATGAGAAAATTGATAAACATTACAGCTTTGATTGAGGCCAATATCACTTAAGTGTCAGCATCCGCCTGTTGGATTTCGTATCCGCTGATCAGTAGACCCTGATGCAAGTGATGTTAATCAGATATTGCCATTGTTGGAAAGCACCTGACTCCTCCAAATTACTCCTGGTGTTGAGAATTTATCCACATTGCATGCAGGGATCGCAGTTTTACTGTTGAAGCACACATAGCATGTATCGTGTCAGCCGTGATCACGGGGCCGCTCCAGAGACTAGAGCACAGAAATTTGGGCTGACACTCACTCCAGCGCAGCACGGAGGGAGTGCTGCACTATTGGAGGTGCCGTCTTTCAGACGAGGCCCTGTCTGCTCTCTGAGGTGGGCGTAAAAGATCCCATGGCATAAAGGCACCATGGACAACATCTATCCCTCAATCAACATCACTAAAACAGAATATCTGGTCATTATCACATTGTTGTTCATGGGAGCTTGCTGTACACAAAATGGCTGCCGTGTTTCCTACATCACAACAGTGACTGCACTTCAAAAGTTCTTCATTGGCTGTGCAACACTTAGGGACATCCTGAGGGTGAGAAATGTGCTATATAAATTCAAGTCTTTCCTTTTTTTTTCTTTTTTACCATCAGTGGTAAGACCATCAGACTAAATATCCATGTAATTAGAAGTCTTGCATAGCAGACAGCAGGCTATAAATCTATAAGGTGGCACATTCAATCCGTAGCGGAAACAAATCAAGTCTCACACTTTTCTCACCGGCTCAAAGAAGCACATTCTGCGAACTGATAGACTCAGCTGCAGCACAAAAGATACCACAGGAAAGCAACCCAGTTTCCACCAACCACATTGCTGCGTCTATATTTTGATTCTTTCTTTTTGTACACAGGCACCGGAGGACATATGACGAAGGTGAAGTTAACACCAGCTTCCATGGGCTAAATTTGGTCTCAGCAATATCTGTAACAAATTAGTTCCCACAACTGCATCAAATTTCTCTGTGTGCTAGTTTAACACGTTTACCAACCTGGATACTCTCAATAGATTAACAAATCTTTTAATTTTGTGCAGAGAGGCATTTCACACAATCACAGTCACACATTCATAAGAACATAAGAAATAGGAGCAGGAGTAGGCCATTGGGTCCATCGAGCCTGTTCTGCCATTCAATGAGATCATGGCTGATCTTCAACCTCAATTCCCCTTTCCTGCACTATCCCCATATCCCTTGATTCCTTTAATATCCAAACATCTATCAATCTCTGTCTTGAATATGCTCAACGACTGAGCATCCACAGCTCTCTGGAGCAGAGAATTCCAAAGATTTACTACCCTCTGAGTGAAGAAATTTCTCCTCATCTCAGTCCGAAAGATATTCCTGGATGTTCCTGAGACAGGGTTTGGACACGGTATGTAAAAGTAATGCTGAGATATGAATACCAATCAGACAGTTTTCTCTTGCTAAGGGGCAACAGTTCTATTGGGAGCTTATAGAAACATAGACATAGAAAATAGGTGCAGGAGCAGGCCATTCAGCCCTTCTAGTCTGCACCGCCATTCAATGAGTTCATGGCTGAACATGAAACTTCAGTACCCGCTTCCTGCTTTCTCGCCATACCCCTTGATCCCCTGAGTAGTAAGGACTTCATCTAACTCCCTTTTGAATATATTTAGTGAATTGGCCTCAACTACTTTCTGTGGTAGAGAATTCCACAGGTTCACCACTCTCTGGGTGAAGAAGTTTCTCCTCATCTCGGTCCTAAATGGCTTACCCCTTATCCTTAGACTGTGACCCCTGGTTCTGGACTTCCCCAACATTGGGAACATTCTTCCTGCATCTAACCTGTCTAAACCCGTCAGAATTTTAAACGTTTCTATGAGGTCCCCTCTCATTCTTCTGAACTCCAGTGAATACAAGCCCAGTTGATCCAGTCTTTCTTGATAGGTCAGTCCCACCATCCCAGGAATCAGTCTGGTGAATCTTCGCTGCACTCCCTCAATAGCAAGAATGTCCTTCCTCAAGTTAGGAGACCAAAACTGTACACAATACTCCAGGTGTGGCCTCACCAAGGCCCTGTACAACTGTAGCAACACCTCCCTGCCCCTGTACTCAAATCCCCTCGCTATGAAGGCCAACATGCCATTTGCTTTCTTAACCGCCTGCTGTACCTGCATGCCAACCTTCAATGACTGATGTACCATGACACCCAGGTCTCGTTGCACCTCCCCTTTTCCTAATCTGTCACCATTCAGATAATAGTCTGTCTCTCTGTTTTTACCACCAAAGTGGATAACCTCACATTTATCCACATTATACTTCATCTGCCATGCATTTGCCCACTCACCTAACCTATCCAAGTCACTCTGCAGCCTCATAGCATCCTCCTCGCAGCTCGCACTGCCACCCAACTTCGTGTCATCCGCAAATTTGGAGATACTACATTTAATCCCCTCGTCTAAATCATTAATGTACAATGTAAACAGCTGGGGCCCCAGCACAGAACCTTGCGGTACCCCACTAGTCACCGCCTGCCATTCTGAAAAGTACCCATTTACTCCTACTCTTTGCTTCCTGTCTGACAACCAGTTCTCAATCCACGTCAGCACACTACCCCCAATCCCATGTGCTTTAACTTTGTACATTAATCTCTTGTGTGGGACCTTGTCGAAAGCCTTCTGAAAGTCCAAATATACCACATCAACTGGTTCTCCTTTGTCCACTTTACTGGAAACATCCTCAAAAAATTCCAGAAGATTTGTCAAGCATGATTTCCCTTTCACAAATCCATGCTGACTTGGACCTATCATGTCACCAATTTCCAAATGCGCTGCTATGACATCCTTAATAATTGATTCTATCATTTTACCCACTACTGAGGTCAGGCTGACCGGTCTATAATTCCCTGTTTTCTCTCTCCCTCCTTTTTTAAAAAGTGGGGTTACATTGGCTACCCTCCACTCGATAGGAACTGATCCAGAGTCAATGGAATGTTGGAAAATGACTGTCAATGCACCTGCTATTTCCAAGGCCACCTCCTTAAGTACTCTGGGATGCAGTCCATCAGGCCCTGGGGATTTATCGGCCTTCAACCCCATCAATTTCCCCAACACAATTTCCCGACTAATAAAGATTTCCCTCAGTTCCTCCTCCTTACTCGACCCTCTGACCCCTTTTATATCTGGAAGGTTGTTTGTGTCCTTCTTAGTGAATACCAAACCAAAGTACTTGTTCAATTGGTCTGCCATTTCTTTGTTCCCCGTTATGACTTCCCCTGATTCTGACTGCAGGGGACCTACGTTTGTCTTTACTAACCTTTTTCTCTTTACATATCTATAGAAACTTTTGCAATCCGCCTTAATGTTCCCTGCAAGCTTCTTCTCGTACTCCATTTTCCCTGCCCTAATCAAACCCTTTGTCCTCCTCTGCTGAGTTCTAAATTTCTCCCAGTCCCCGGGTTCGCTGCTATTTCTGGCCAATTTGTATGTCACTTCCTTGGCTTTAATACTATCCCTGATTTCCCTAGATAGCCACGGTTGAGCCACCTTCCCTTTTTTATTTTTACGCCAGACAGGAATGTACAATTGTTGTAATTCATCCATGCGGTCTCTAAATGTCTGCCATTGCCCATCCACAGTCAACCCCTTAAGTATCATTCGCCAATCTATCCTAGCCAATTCACGCCTCATACCTTCAAAGTTACCCTTCTTTAAATTCTGGACCATGGTCTCTGAATTAACTATTTCATTCTCCATCCTAATGCAGAATTCCACCATATTATGGTCACTCTTCCCCAAGGGGCCTCGCACAATGAGATTGCTAATTAATCCTCTCTCATTACACAACACCCAGTCTAAGATGGCCTCCCCCCTAGTTGGTTCCTCGACCAGTCTAGAAAACCATCCCTGATGCACTCCAGGAAATCCTCCTCCACCGTATTGCTTCCAGTTTGGCTAGCCCAATCTATGTGCATATTAAAGTCACCCATTATAACTGCTGCACCTTTATTGCATGCACCCCTAATTTCCTGTTTGATGCCCTCCCCAACATCACTACTACAGTTTGGAGGTCTGTACACAACTCCCACTAATGTTTTTTGCCCTCTTCTGAGACTGTGCTGGTCAGAGTGGGAAGTGACTGCTGATCCCAATCCTGAGCTCAGACTTTCCACCAGGAGTCACTCGATAGGATGGCCTTCTTCTGTGCTGTACTCTTCTATGATTCTATGATAACCACAATATATTGCTGAAAGCAATCCCCCCCCCCCACCACACACCCCACACCCCTCCGAAGTGTTTCATCTCTGTCAACTTTCATTGGTGACAGGATAAATTAGCTGGTGTTCTCACACAAATACTGCTCCGCATCCTTGGGCTGAGCCCCTTATTGTAGCTTCTGGTGGTAAACTTCAAAACTGTTACTGGTTGGTGAAAATGTCATCAATGCCGATGACATGCTCCATAGTGGGACCATCTTGGCCAGAACCTGTTCGCACTACTTTTGATGCGAGCGCTTGGTTTTCCTTTCATTTAGAGAGTCTGGGGCAGATTTAACTTGGAGTTAAAAAAACAAACTTGAAAGAGGTACAAATTAGAAATGAATAAGTCCCTTCTCATTGAATATAGGCCAGATACTGATCAAATTCGAAATGCTGAAACGGTTATTCCCTCATTCAGTTTATGTACATGTGGACCAACTTTAAGGCCGCGATTTCACCAACTGTGGCGGGTCCGGGGCGCCCGGGGTCAGTCACGGGTTGCAACCCCGCTCCTAGCTCCAGCCCGCACTATGAAAAGAATCTTCCCTACATTGGGCTTCTTCAGCCTGCCCTACGAGGTTCCTGGCCAATTAAAAGGAAGCGGGTCTGATTAAGTCATTTGATGGCATGTCAACAGCTGGTTTCCTTAAATGGACCATGGCTGCAATAATTTTGACAGTTGTTCTGTCAGTGTTCTGCAGCATTGAGCTGCTGCAATACTGACGAACACTGCACTGAGGTGCACGGCAGCACCCAGGCTCTCCCAGGACTTCCTCCAGTTGCTCCAAACCCACACTTTTAAGATTGAAGCTTTTAAGATTCTGGCCTAAGGGTCCATTTCTTTTTTGTATGAAATAAAATTAAGATTTTTCATCCCCAAATCTAAAAAGGTCCAGTTATGTTTCAGTTTCGCTGGAGCCCCTAAATTTAGACAGGCTTGAATTTTGGGCCAAGGTTTGCACAAATCCCAATTGCAGAACAGACCCCTATTTCCAACTGAGATCACATTATGTTTGGACCCATGTGACATTCTGAATGTCGAATTTGCAATGCATACTGTCCCCAAACCAGTGTGTTATGTTGAACTGTCCCAATCTTGCCTGACACAAATGCTGGAGGAGACCCCGAGATGGAAGGTGAATGAGAATTCACTTCAGACTGTGCGCAGCAGTTACCTTCTAATCCAGTTACTTTGGAGTTTGTTTTTCAAACTGAAAGACGTTACCCTTGAACCAACACTGGAGAAAATGAATGGATTCTGTTTAGACACTGCAGTGTGACAAGCAACACTGTTCAAATCAGCCCTGTTGGCAGCCATAACGTTAGAAAAGCTATAGTTGTCATTTAAAAGCATTTTCTTTTAAAAGACTGTAGGTTAAGAAAAGTCACAGATAAGAATTGAAAACTGAACAGTTATTATCAGCAGAATGAGAATGCAGGTAAGCTGAGGAGATTGGTGCACACCGTGGATGTGATGCCTGAATGCAGGATGCTGATTCACTTCCAGAATATGTCACCGAAGGCCAGTCTCTCAGATGTTACAGGAAGGAATCTCCCCTTTACAACTCAAATGCATTTGCTTCATCCAAAGGAGTACCAGTGCTAGGCCTTTTGTTGCTATTATTGTGGGGCATCACTTGGTATTACCCATTTTTGTTTTCTATGAACCAACCCAAGGATGACAGCACCTAGCTGCAGAGCAGGATTTGGCCAATATATCATAGTCAAGATGAGGAGTGGTTTTGGCCGGTATTGAGGGCCCAGGGGCAGCATGGGCCAGCCTACACTGCGATATGTGTGTGCACTAGGTCTGTGCAGCAGAACAGGTCTCCGGTCGTCCTGGTTAATCCTTGCCACTGGATAAAGACCTAGCTCTGTCGAATCCGTGTGGTGGCTGATGTGCAACAGTCACCACAGGTTAACAAAATCCACGCACAGGCATCTTCCACCCCCTCAATTGGAGTTCAGGATGGAACATCGGGTCCTTCATTGAAACATCTGTGAACTTATGTGGAAGCAAGTCATCCTCGTTCAAGGGACAGCCTATGATATGATTGGTCGGTAGGATGCACATTGGTTTGCATCCTTGTCTTTTTATGTAATTTGATGACTGTGGCTTGTAATTGTCTGGAAGGTCTCGGTCACCAGCACATAGTGAAATAGTTTTAATCTGAGAAGAGTAATCACCCTTGCTGAAGTTGACCAGGCTCCATTGCTGGAGCTGTAAGCTTTTATTTATTGGCTCTCAACACATGACTTTAACGTGAGGTAATACATTTATTTATTGCATTATTTGTCAGTTGGTGATGTGTATGATCTAATCCTTTTTCCTTATTGATAAATGAAGCCAAGCATTTCTCATGTTTTTTTAAATATTTACTTTCTGTAGAAAGGGGTAGGATGGTAAAACCTACTTATAGGTCATTTCTCACTCATAGGCAGGTAACAGCAGCATTGAAACTTTTACACGTGTTAAATATATTAAAAAAAATACCACCTTACATTCACAAATAATTGAATCGAATGCATGAAAACAAAATTTGAGAATAGAGATTAAATGAGGTCTGGAGCCCAAACTGAGCAGGTTATTGGTAAGTAAATGCCGCATGATAGCACTGTTGACGGCACCTTCCATCACTTTGCTGATGAATGTGAGGAGACCAATGGGGCGGTAATTGGCCGGATTGGAATTGTCCTGCTTTTTGTGGACAGGACATGCCTGGGCAGTTTTACACACTGTCAGTTAGATGCTAGTGTTGTAGCTGTACTGGAACAGCTTGGCTACAGACACAGCTACTTCTGGAGCATAAGTCATCAGCACGACGGCCGGGATGTTGCCGGGGCCCATGCTGCATCCAGTGCACTCAGCCGTTTCTTCATATCACATGGAGTGAATCGAATTGGCTAAAGACTGGCATCTGTGATGGTGGGGATCTCAGGAGGAGGCCGATATTTTATGCAGCGAATGGTTAAGATATGGAATGCATTGCCTGAAAGGGTAGTGGAAGCCGATTCAATTTTACCTTTCAAAAGGGAGTTGGATAAGTATCTGAAGGAAAATAAAAATTGCAGGGCTGCGGGGAAAGGGCAGGGGAGTGGGACTAGCTGAGAGTCGGCACGGGCTCGATGGGCTGAATGGCCTTCTTCCGAGCTGCAACCAAATTATGATTCTAATTAAATTACACAAATTATGGATACTGACAGTATTGAGTTAAATTGGGGTAGTGCGCAAGAGAGTCAAGGAGTTGGATTGGAAAGGATTCAGATCGGTTTTTAAATGAGGTTCATTCTATATTGGCAAACTAGAAGCACATTTTCAAGGATGTGTTTCAGGAATCAACGGTCAATGCAGAGAAAGCTGCACTTTAGGGTATTGGTGCAGAGGCAGGAATCGAATAATTGCTGAGAGTAACAGGGTCTGAGATTAAACCAAGGGGAAAGAGTAAAATCACGAGGGATTGTAGAATAACTATTTACAATTTTACCTTTGTCTGCTGAACCATTTTAATGTCAGCGAGAGCCTAAATGAGCAAAGGGGGAATCAGTGTCGGTGCGCTCACATTTGGCAGCCAGTTTCAAGGATGATGTGATGAGTTTCTGGCCCTGTATCAAATAAGATTGTTAGACAGAATCGGTACATCAAGGTTTGGAAAAACAGTGAAGAGAAAAAAATGCTTTTTTTACAGGGTGAGAGAAAAACAGATCGTAGAGTTTGGAAGGTGAAAACAATTTTCTGAAGAGAAATTTTTGAGACAGTAGTTTATGGAAATGGATCAGGACAAATTGTTGTATCTGCAAAGCCCAAGGCCTTTGAGTTAGAAGACATATTTGATTGATATCACGTTAGTAAAGAGATGAATTGAAAATAATTTCACTGATATGCTATTCATTTTTCACACACATCAACAATAAACCTTGATCCTATGATGCAGCAAGATGAATTGATAACCAGATGGATTCTTGTCATCCAAATGTCTCTACAAACTGTTGCAAATCTACATGCCAGAACTTGCTGCAGTTTGGCATTTAACGGTGTCTGCTGTTAGTTAGACTTGCCCCTGTACCCATCAACTCAAAAATCATTTTCCCACAAACGTTGAGTGAACAGGACAACCTTGGGTATGGTAGCATAGTGGTTACATTACTGGACTGGTAATCCAGAGGACTGGATCCAGCGATGTGAGTTAAAATCCCACCACGGCAGCTGGGGAATTTAACATTCAGTTAATTAAATAAATTGGGAATAAAAATCTAGTATCCGTAATGGTGACCATGAAACTGCCAGATTATCATAAAAGCCCATCTGGTTCACTGATGTCCTTTAGGAAAGGAAATTAGAAGCGTAGAAGAACAAAGGGACTTTGGGTGCATGTCCATGGGTCCCTGAAAGTAGCAGGTCAGGTGGATAAGGTGATTAAGAAGGCATACGGAATGCTTGCAGTTATTAGCCAAGGCATAGAATACAAGAGCAGGGGGGGTTATGCTTGAACTGTATAAAACACTAGTTAGGCCACAGCAGAGTACTGCATACAATTCTGGTCACCGCATTACAGGAAGGATGTGATTTCACTGGAGAGGATACAGAGGAGATTTATGAGGATGTTGCCGGGACTGGAGAATCTTAGTGATGAGGACAGATTGGATAGAATGGGTTTGTTTTCCTTGCAACAGAGGAGGCTGAGGGGAGACCTCATTGAGGTGTATAAAATTATGAGGGGCCTAGATTTAGTGGATAGAAAGGATTTATTTCCCTTAGCAGAGGGGTCAACAACCAGAGGGCTTAAATTTAAAGTAATTGGTATGAGGTTGAGGGAGACATGAGGGGAAATTTCTTCACCCAGGGGGTTGTGGGAGTTTGGAACTCACTGCCTGAAAGGGCGGTAGAGGCAGAAACCCTCACCACATTTTAAAAGTACTTGGATGTGCACCTGAAGTGCTGTAACCTGCAGGGCTACGGACCTAGAGTTGAAAAGTGGGATTAGGCTGGATAGCCTCTTGTTGGCCGGCATGGACACAATGGGTCGAAATGGCCTCCTTCCATGCTGCAAATTTCTATGATTCTATGAAATCTGCCATCATTACTTGGTCAGCCTACATGTGATTCCAGACCCACAGCAATGTGGTTGAATCTTAACTGCCCTCTGAAATGGCCTAATAAGCCACTCAGTTGTACCAAACCACTTATAAAAAAACAATATTAAGAATAAAACCAGATGGACCAGCCGGCATCGACCGCGACACCGGCTTCAGCCCTAACAGCATTGTGGGAGTCCTATCACCATGACTGCAGCAGTTCATCACCACCTTCTCAAGGGCAATTTGGGATGGGCAATAAATGCTGACCTTGCCAGTGACGTCCACATCCCATGAAGGAGTAAAAAAACAGGGCATTTCCTTAAGCAGATTTGCAAGGTTTGGGAAAAAAAAACAGGTTGGACTAAGAAGGCGGGTGAATTAAAGGGGTAAGTGCAATATTAAAGAAGGGGCAGAAAGAGAGATAAATAGAGGGAATTAAAGACTGGAGTAAAAGGGAAAGAGAAAAAAAGAAATAAATAATCAGAAAAAATTATGATAAAAATTTGACATTTTTTAAATCTCCCCCAAAATTCATAACTTGAAGGAATGAGACTCCACACTTGAAATAGTTCATTTTCAGCACGAGAGGTTGATTGGCAATCATTAACGCTTATCAATTTGTTAAATGGCTTGTAATGATTGGCTTATGTTTCTGTGGTGAGTTTAATAGGCAATTATATCAAATTAGGGGTCGTGGCAAACAGTGCAGAGTAACGAAAGAGAACACAGATAGGTTAGTGGAGTGGGCAGATAGTTGTCATCTGCAGCAAGTTCCAAAAACAAAAATGGGGAGGCTGAGGGCGAGGTTACATTTTCATGACGCTAACAGCAGAGCGGCACAACTCGGAGAGCAACTTATGGATACTGACATTTAACTGTGTATCTGCTCCTCGCGTGAAGTTGTGTATCATTTGCCCATAAATAACAGTGAGCGCCATTAGCCTCACTGTTATTTTGACAGCAAATTATGACTCATTATTTCTATTCTTTCCTTTGATCCAAATTATTTCCTCTTTGCAGTTAATTTTGTTGGTCGTTTTCTACACCAAAATGTTTTTTTTGCAGTCTGTTCATTCATAATTCTCGCCCATTTTCACCAACTTTATTTTCCGATATGGCCATATATTATCAGATTGAAGATACTATCCAGGCTGATTTATCATGATGTTCATGAATTGTTATTGAGTGTCCTAATGGTTTTTGCTGTATTTGTGGATAGCACCTCCTGTGTTAAGAACAAAAGAACATAGGAAAACTTGAACGAGATACTTCAGCTCTGAGTTCCATTCTTTTCACAGAATGTGTATAATCTGTCCTGTCAAAGGGCCCAAGTTTCGGGCTGCGCCATTGGACACCCATTTTTCGCACCAGAAAGTGCGCCTAAAAAAAAATTATCTATTCTCCGGCTCCCTGCAGGTCTTCTGCAGCTGGGCGCGGCGCAGCACGAGCTGTGGGGGGGGCGGAGCCAGGTCCCTGCGCTGAAAACAGTGCCGGGACCTCTGCACATGCGCGCTACAATGGGCATGCATGTGCAGTAGCTCCAGGTGCCCAAAACTGTGGCAAGGGCCCGAAGCACGCAGCCCCTAGCCCTGGCCGAATGGCCTCACTGGGGCTACGTGGATAAGGCTCCTCTCACCCGACCCGACCCGACCCCCGCTCGCTCCCCCCCCCGGCGACCCGACCTCCGCTCCCCCCCCCCTCGGACCCTCCACGACTCTCTCTTCTCCCCCCCACCCCGCCCCCCACCACGACCTCCGCGACTCTCCTCCCCCCCACTCCCCGGACCTCTGCGACTCCCCCCCCCAAGACCCGACGCCACCTACCTGTAAATCCAGCCCGAAGTCTTTGGCCCGGCCGTTCAGCCTCCTTCTCTCCCTTCCCCCCGCCTCTCTCCTTCCCTCCATCCCTCCTCTCTCCTTCCCTCCCTCCCTCCTCTCTCCTTCCCTCCCTCCTCTCTCCTTCCCTCCCTCCCTCCTCTCTCCTTCCCTCCCTCCCTCCTCTCTCCTTCCCTCCCTCCCTCCTCTCTCCTTCCCTCCCTCCCTCCTCTCTCCTTTCCTCCCTCCCTCCTCTCTCCCTCTCTCCTCTCTCCTTCCCTCCCTCCCTCCTCTCTCCTTCCCTCTCTCCCTCCTCTCTCCTTCCCTCCCTCCCTCCATCCTCTCTCCTTCCCTCCCTCCCTCCATCCTCTCTGATTCCCTCCCTCCCTCCATCCTCTCTCCCTTCTCCCCCTCTCCCCCCCTTTCTCCCCTTCTCCCCCCCTACCCCCCCTTCTCCTCCCTCCCCTTCTCCTCCTCCTCCCCCTACCCCCCCCACAGAGACACACAGACAGACAGAGAGATAGAGACACTGACAGAGACACACTGGGGGGGCCGTCCCAGCACGCTGTTGGAGGACTCCCAGTGCTGCAGTCGGTAAGTAGAAAATGTTTTATTTATTGATTTTTTAATTTTTTAAAATTTTTAATGAATTTTTTTTGATTGATTTATTGGTTGATTTATTGATGTATTTATCATTTATTGTTGATGATGGCTCTTTATTTGTAAAACTGAAGTGTTTAATGTTTGTAAAGTTCCCTTTAAACCCCCCACCCTTTCCCTACGCCTAATTTGTAACCTACGCCTGATTTTCTAAAGTGTAGACAAGGTTTTTTTGAATGTACAAAAATCTTCACTTACACCATTCTAAGTTAGTTTGGAGTAAGTTGTCACTGCCTAAACTTTGAAAACAGGCGTAAGTGGCCGGACACGCCCCCTTTTGAAAAAAAAATTCTGTTTCAAAGTGAAACTGTTCTAACTGACGAGAACTGGAGCAAACTAAATGCTGAGAATTCAAATTTCTAAGATACTCCATTCTAAACCAGTTGCTCCAAAAAAACAGGAGCAACTCAGGCCGAAACTTGGCCCCAAAGACTCTACCCAGCTCATTTAATCTCCCAAGATTGGCACTGGAGCGTTTCCCCCTGTCCTAGCATCCGAAAGTAAACCAAGAAAAACTGACCTTGCATTCGGTGTATGATTAAGCCTCAGCCTTGGCTCAGTGGTCGCACTTTCGCCTGTGAGTCAAAAGGTCGTGGGTTCAAACCCACAGTGCAGAGACTTGAGCAATAATCTAGGCTGATATTTCTATTCAGTACTAAGGACAAACTGCACCGTTTGTAAAATAAAGGAAGACTTGCATTCATAAAGTGCCTTTCACAGCTGAAGGACATGCCAAACTGCTTTACAGCCATGAAGTTCTTTTGAAGTGTAGTCACAGTTGTAATGTAGGAACATGGCAGCTAATTTGCGCACAGCCAGCTCCCACAAACAGCAATGTGATAACGACCAAATAATCTGTTTTAGTAATGTTGGTTGAGGAATAAATATTGGCCAGGAGACCTCTCAGAACCTTTTCATAATTTTGAAAACCACTATTGGGTTCACTTTTAACCTTTTCTATTCTGCAGAATAAAAAGCATGCCATTTTTGAGCCTGTATGTTTAGAATTCAGAACACCAATGTCCTTTTTACAGCCTTTTCTATCTGTAACTCTAGATAAGTTGTGTCCTCCACTCTATTAAAGATCTTACAAATTTTCTGCAGCTGACATCTGTCTGCCCATTCCACTAATCTGTCTATGTTCTCCTACATTCTTCCACACTTTTTGCCATGACCCCTAATTTGAAATAATTGGGCAACTCTGCAGTTGTTCCTCTTTACCTAGGTCCTAGTGACTTCTATAAGTCAGGAAAAAAGGGGATCCACGGATCCTCCATTACTGACATCTCCTCAATCCAAAATTAAACCTGCATTTGCCCATATTCTTTATTTCCTGACCCCTACTCATTCTGCATCATACATTCCCTTTAGTACCATGAACCTTAACTTTCTGATATGATATCTCTGATGTTAGCGTTAGTGTTTTCTCTGAAGAATCACTCAACACTCAGGGTCGGTTCCAATGCTGAAGCAGCTTTATTACGCTCAGCGGGAAGGAAAAACTCAGGACCGTATCCAGGTTTCTCTTCACAGAACAAAGAGTTACATGTACCTTTATATGTTTTACAACAGTTAAAAAAACAGCTTACTGCAGTTACACAGCTCATCACGGCTGGACACAAGCCAATCATAACGATTATAGATTACATATAGGTTTTTTAATCCAATAGAATTCTCCTAGTAACCAGGGAACCATTGTCAATTTGGGTTGATCGATGACTTTATATGTTCTCTCCCTAGTTCTTTCATCTGGGAGAAATAATTGGTTTGTAGCCTTGTTTACAGCAAATGGTTTCCCTCTTATCTTTCTTCCTGGGGAATTAATTGGTTTATGGCCTTGTTCACAGGAGATGGCTTCCTTCTTATCTCTGCCTTCCCAGGCATTCCTACAGTGGGCCTCACAGGGTTATTGCTCGGTCAGTGAACGTTCAACAGTTCACAGTTTGACTACCTGATTTCCCATAATGCCTGGGCAGCCATTTTATGTGTGTGTCCATTTAAGCTTATGTGAGTTCTAAATATCCAGCAGGTGCCTAATGCCTAAGTCTATATATATCTTTCGACTCTCTACAACAATTCCCCCTTTCGGTAAAGGGACTAGCCCTAGTCCCCTTTTAACCGAAATACTGCCTTTATCTGATATTTGTGCACGGCCCGGTATTCCTTGCCTCAACGTGCTGGCCAGTCACGTGGTTTCAGGAGTTCCGGTTGCTCAAATCAAATTAACAAAGGCTAGCTCCTCCCGTCCCCTTATCAAACAGACTTGTTTAATATCCAGGGAACGGTGATTGGTCCGTTTCTGCCGTTTGTGGCGCCTGCATACCTAGCAGGCCATCACGCCCCATGTTATTGCTAAGATTAATTGTATTCCGACCAGTGTGTGTGAAATAATTCGAATCCATGGGTGGATGTTCACATTTATTCCCCAGTCCCAGACCTTTCTCCACCAACTCTGACTTTGTAAGTCTACCTCGGTATCTTCTTTGATTTTAGTTTGTAGCTGGTGATAGAGTTTTACAGATTGACCCACTCTGAGCCTCAACTCCCGTAATACTTCGGTTAGATGTGGGATAGGGACCTGCTCTGGCTCGTCATAATCCTGCAAATGATCATGGAGCTGATCAGTTACTTCAATAACTTCGGACTTCCGGCGCCTAACCTGGGTGATATGCGCTTGCCCGATCGCGACAGGTCGTAGTGGTGTAAAGCAAAAGTTTGGCTGCGGTATAGGGCACTGCAGGTCATTATACTGGTATGAACGCTCAGTAGTAGAGACGCAGTATCTTCCCCTCCCTCCGTAGCCTGCCCTCGCGAAGTGCATGTGTGCGGGCACTATTTCTAGTACACACCCATTGGTTCGGTTAAACCCGCACTCGTCTAGTTCGCCTCGGCCCACCGGGTGAGGGCATACTGTGATTTCCCCCCTTTGCTTGCAATCTGCTAGGGAAATCCCGGTAAGTATGTTGTTTCGACGAACGGCAGAGGTGGTGGTCAGGTAGTAGCGTATGGAGACATTTTCCCGTATTACTCCGATATTCTCTAGTTGGTATAAGGGGAACGGCCCTGAGTCCGGCGTTGCTATGGGGATCAACAGGACTATCCCTATCCCGGTAGTCCTACCCATCTGGCAATCTGGAATTGCGGGGTATACTCGGGTCAGTCCCTTCAGAGTACAATTATCCAGTGTCCCCCTTTGGTTCGCCAACTGAGCTAAATGTGAACTGTCTATCCAATCGGGTACCTCCCCGCGTTGGATCTGGTTGAGGTTGTGGCGGATCTGTCCCACCATCCACAGACCATAAGCATGACAGAGTTGCCCCTGTCTTTGCTTTATTGTATCTTCTTGTTCTCTATCAATGAGGTGATTGATGGTTTTAGCGTGAGCTTCCAGGACTGAGATGCCATCCAACTGGATTTCGGCCCCCTCCTTTCCTAGGTTGGCCTGGTCTTCCTGGTTTTGCTCCACCCTCTCCAATAACCCCTTCATCACCCCTTTAAGCTGTTCTACCCTCTCATTTAGCCCTTGTATGTCTATCGAGTTCACTACGGAGGTTCCTGTATTGAAAACGGTAGCAACATCATTTACTATTTCCCTCTTCACCCTGGGTGCTAACCCCTGTCCCCGGAACTTACTGGCACCCATGGCATCGGCAGCCTGCTGCATTACGACTTTACTTAATACATTGTACATCTTCCTTGACTGTTCGGTACAATATTCCGGCATCTGGATGCCTGAAATATTGATCAGAACAGGCACAATTTCATGTTTAACATTATCATACAATAATTCCCCTTCGTTGTACATTGCAATCCCATTTTCTGGTCCCTTAGTAGTTATGGGACAAGGCAGTTCTTCGGGCAATGTAGTGATTCTTATGGGGCGCGGTGTCGGAGGGGGTGAGAAACATACATACAATTATATTGCAGCCGCCCCCGCCTCCTCGTAATACCCACACAGCCCCATTCCCTTCTTGCGGATGACTGATTGCTGGGATTGTCCCGGAGGCGCGCAAATTATGCCGAAAGTACATTCATCAGGCCCTTTGACATCCCTCCGTTTAATGCATCTGCTCCTTATACCCGTGGAGCACTGTACACATACTCTTATTCTTATTAGGATTCTTATTAGGATTCACTTGTAACCATGCATTAAAATAAGTCCTGTCCTTGCTCCAGTCCTTGGTTGCTGGGATGCACATTCCGTCCGTTAAATTAAACAAGACTCCATAGTTCATATAGTTGTTTATTTCCAGCGTGCTCTGCTGTCCGTCGGTGTTGCCCAGGGTACATGCATGTCGCAGGGCTATCCATATTACGAGTAGCGCCTTTCGTATTCCCATTCCGGTAAGTATTATCTGTAATTTTAAACAGACGGCCTGGTCGTCACCAGGGGTTAAGTTTTTTTGCTCTACGAGTGTCCCTGTCACCCTGCAAAATCAGAAGGACAAGGTTATAATCGAACCATTTCGAGCTGAATCTGTAGGGCGTGCGCCCGTGTCTTTACCCACTTAAATATTACCCAAACTCCTATTATGACCAAGGCCAAAGCTATTCCTCCAAACATCGCTGTCTGCTTTACCGTTAGGTTGGGTTTGTGGACTACACCTACCCACCGTGGGGTACATTGGCTCTATTGCCAGAGGTGATGGTGCTATGGCTGCGCACTGCACTATCCGTCTAGTCCCGTTATCTCTTCCAGCCTGTTTATCTTAGCTTTTAACTCTTCAATTTGTTTTATTGAATATCTATTTCTTTATTGTATCAGGCAAGTATTATTACATAAGCTAGTTCTGTTTTTATTTTTGTTTCCTCTGTTAGGTGAGTCCTTTTTTTCCCTATTAAGAAATCCAAATTAATAATGTTCAGTATAAAACGGCTGTCAATGGAAAGGGTTAACTCCTTTCCAGGTTTGTAAGAAGACCTGATGTCATTACGTGACTTCACGTAATCATCTGAAAAAAAAGTCTTTGTGCCTTCAAAACTGGCTTCGAAATTAGGAATCCGTTAAACAGCATAAATCATTAGAGTAAACTCCAATGTTTTCTTAACTTCTAATTCAAGTACTTGCCAAAGAATTTTTTTTTTTTTTAAATTGTTTTAAAACAAGACCACACATACAATAGCAATTTTGTTTACTGAAATTCAATTCTGTTTTTTTTTTATTTCTCTCTTTCTCCTCGTTATCTTCAAAACCCTCCTGCTTGTTTAGACTGTTCGGGACATTTTGGAAATCTTTTCAAACTGCATTGAAACTTTTTCATAATTGAAAATTCGAATCCATGTAGAGTGTTTTTTACTTATTCCAATTTTTTTTTTTTTCCTCTTCTAATTAAACCAATATCTTTTTCACAGAAAACATCAACTAGTATTTAGTAAGTTATGTCTTTTTCCATTTAGTCCGTTACATCTTTTTTTTTTTTCTTTCTTCAAATTAGGTTTTGTATTTTACACGGAGGGTTCGTAACTCCATAAAGTTGTTAATTTGTTTACTTTCAAAGTGGCGTCTTTATCTTTTTCTTTTTCTCCATAACTGGAATGGAGACCAGCTTTGAGAGTTTGAGTGCTGCCTTTCGTTATCTCAAAATGCTCCAGTTTCAAAGCCGTTACTAAAGCTTGCTGTTTTTTAACATTTTCCAAAAGTTCCTTTTACACCTTCGCAGATAGCTCGCCACTTGCCCAGGAGTTTGACCTGATCAGATTTAATTTAATCTTTTTTTTTTAAATCCACCTCAGTATTTCCTGTGCCTTCTCTGAATATCTCAAAATCCCAATTCAAACTTTGTAATTTCAATCTTTATTTGAAACTTTTTTTTTTAGAAGCTCTTTTTTTTTAAAGCATTCTTTATCTCATTCCGAGACTAAATTTATGTCTTTCAACCCAATCAATCATTGCATGTTTTCTTTCGGCAAGTAAGTGAGCATGTCAAATAAATATTTTGCTCAACAAACCTATTCTTTATTTGTTTATTCTCCTAGCTCCGTAACTTATCATCCGAATAAATCCACACCTGCGTTTCTAACTTAAATGTCTTAAAACTTCCCACATACAGGACAACATTACAAAGGGTTTAAAAAAAAGACTTTCACTCTGTTTCTAAAATAAACAGACACTTGCATTCCTCTTCCAACCAGGCTTTCGGAACATGAAAACATAAAACAAAAATTCATTCTGCAGTCAAAAATCACACAGACACTTCTCACTCAACGATCAGACATTTACAACAGTCTCTCTTCTTGTTTTGGCCGGCTCTATTTTTGGATCCATGACCTTTCAGGGAATTCGTAGTTTTATCTAAATAATTCCTCACATAACTAATTAGCTTCTTTTGTTTTTCCGCCAGGTGGCGGGTAAGCGACCCTTCTGGTCCCCACTCGAGTTTACTTGTTTTCATGGCCATTCCTGGGTAGGACTGGTATCGTTAGGAATCTACTCTCAGCGGTCCGCTTTCTTTCTAGCGCGACTTGTAGTAAACTGTCTCTTGGCTACTGTCAGGTCACAAGTTCTGCTGTTACACAAACTTATACAATTCTTAAAAACGCGTTTAAGCAATTCCCGCAGTGCTCTACGTATCCTTAACGACTACCTACCACCGCTCAGCCTGTTGGTCCGACCCTGTTCACAGGTTTGGATTCCGTTAGCCGCTGTACACCGCTTGGTTCTACCCCGGGGTATTTCAAATTACACTACTGGGTCCGGAAGATGTCTCTCGGTATCACGATCCCACGGTCTAAGTGTGTTCCCTACGCCTACTTGGTTCCTGGCCGTCACGTGGGACAAAAGTCCTCTTAATTCAGGCTCAGGCTAGGCGTTTGAGATATTAGACCGTCTCCTCATGTCGATCAACCAGCTTCCACCTTCCGCACCCTTTATACTTAAAAATTGTTTTTTATACTCACCCGGGTTTTTTTCCAAGGGCGTCCAGCGACTCCGGGAAATCCCGTCGACTACGCCATTGTTAGCGTTAGTGTTTTCTCTGAAGAATCACTCAACACTCAGGGTCGGTTCCAATGCTGAAGCAGCTTTATTACGCTCAGCGGGAAGGAAAAACTCAGGACCGTATCCAGGTTTCTCTTCACAGAACAAAGAGTTACATGTACCTTTATATGTTTTACAACAGTTAAAAAAACAGCTTACTGCAGTTACACAGCTCATCACGGCTGGACACAAGCCAATCATAACGATTATAGATTACATATAGGTTTTTTAATCCAATAGAATTCTCCTAGTAACCAGGGAACCATTGTCAATTTGGGTTGATCGATGACTTTATATGTTCTCTCCCTAGTTCTTTCATCTGGGAGAAATAATTGGTTTGTAGCCTTGTTTACAGCAAATGGTTTCCCTCTTATCTTTCTTCCTGGGGAATTAATTGGTTTATGGCCTTGTTCACAGGAGATGGCTTCCTTCTTATCTCTGCCTTCCCAGGCATTCCTACAGTGGGCCTCACAGGGTTATTGCTCGGTCAGTGAACGTTCAACAGTTCACAGTTTGACTACCTGATTTCCCATAATGCCTGGGCAGCCATTTTATGTGTGTGTCCATTTAAGCTTATGTGAGTTCTAAATATCCAGCAGGTGCCTAATGCCTAAGTCTATATATATCTTTCGACTCTCTACAACAACCACCTTCTGAAAATCTTCTATATTTGAGAGTATTGAATTTTTTTTCTTATTCTTCCCTGCATTAATATCCTTCTGAAGATAGCGTATCAAAAACTACCTACAGTATTTTGAACTTGATTCATCGGTGACCTGTACAAGGTCAGATCTGAATACAGATAAATAACCTTCAGATACATCCTCTTGCACGATTATCATTGTTGATATTTTCCTTTACCACCTTTGCAAATTGCTGACCTTGAAGTGAGATGATCCACCATTGTCCGTCTGTTTATTGAGGTGGATGGTTACGATCGCAGAGCACTGCGAGAAGGAGAAACAAACACTTTCATCTACATAGCACCTTATCGCAAAAGCATCCAAAAGTGCTTCACAAACATTGAATTTGTTGTCATTGTTGTTATGCAAGCAAACACAGAAGCCATTTTATGCACTGGAAGATCACAGTGAAATGGGGACTGAAGTTCTCCCAGTGCCCTGATGAACATTCCTCTCACTAAATATTCCCGCCCAAAAATTACCTGCTTATTCATCTCATTGCTGTTTACTTCAAATATGATACCTTCATCATGCCCACATGTTTTATGTTTCCTGTTTCTAATGAGATTAACTTTACATTTGTCTAAAATAAATTCCATCTGCCTTTCCTGAGCTCATGTATCAGTCCCTCTCAAATTTGCTTATTTTGTAATGATCACCAGTGTTTATTGCATGTGGTTTTAGTCCCAGCAACCATTTTAATTCTGGTCTCATGTCTGTTTTTCCTGATCTTATTTGTAGTCTTCAGAAGCAATTTTATTCCAGTTTCAGTCCCGTCTTAGTTCCCAAATTTTAGTCATAATTTAATTTTAATGTTCAAAAATGTAAGGTTTTTTTTCCAGTATTTTCATTTGATTTCACCAGGAATTTTTCATTTCCCAATTTTAGAAACATATTTTTTCACTTCTATGACTGGCATACCATGAGAAAGTTTAAGAAACAAGAAATTGGGATTTTATTAACCTTTCAATTTCAATGCCTCTGTCAAAAGTTAAGCAATATTCTTTTAAAATGTATTTGTTCTTCGGATGTCGGCAATTCTGTTTCCTGCCCATTCCTTTATGCGCTGAGAAAGTGTTTGTCGGCCTTTTCCCTGAGCTGCAGCAGTGCTTATTGTCATGTATTCAACTGTCATTGTAACCCATGTATAAGCTGACCTAAGTTGTACACCTTGAGAACACTGACCACAGGGGGAAAACTTGTGGGAGACACTCCTAACCTGGACTTTCCGGTATAAAAATGGAAGCTCCACCCATTGTCTGCCTCTTGAGGCCATGGTAATAAAGGTAACTGGTCACAGAGTGACATTCTCTCAAATATGGGCCTCGTGTACATTTATACTGAATAGTAAGGACATATCAGTGGCTTCAAGAAACTGGGATTTAAACCATGCGGGCATGGCCACTAGCAGCACAGAAGAGAGGTACTGTGTTGGTGATGATTAGGATGACTTATTGAGAGACGACAGCAAAGTTTTGTCACAAAGGAATGGTTGGGACAGGATTCGGCCGACAAACGCAGGGCTCATCTACTGATGGTTTGTGGATCCAGAACGTACTCCCTGATGAAGGACCTTCTGGTGCCAGAGAAGCCGGCGGACAAGACGTTCAAAGAGCTCAGTAAGTTGATCGGGGAACACCTTAAACCGGCGAGCAGCATGCATATGGCGAGACACCGGTTTTACACGCACCGGCGGCGAGAAGGACAAAGCGTTCCAGACTTCGTGGCAGATCTTCGGCGACTGGCGAGCCTATATAAGTTCCCAGATGCATGCAGAGCGGAGATGCTGCGAGACTTTTTATTGAGGGCATAAGGCACGCTGGGGTTTTCAGGAAACTGATTGAGACCAAAGACTTGACCTTGGAAGCGGCGGCTCTGATAACCCAGACACTTATCTCAGGGAAGGAAGAGACCTGAATGATTTATGGCAAAAATCTTGGCTCAAATGCGGCAAATGACCAGGAAGTCAATATTGTTAACGCGGCACACAGTTCTCTAGGCAGGCAAGGACAATCGGACATGCCCCAGCATGCAGTTGAACCCAAAGGGGGAATTCAACAGAGACAATGGCTAGCTGAATGGCGATTCGTGCCATCGCAATGGACAATGCGGCCAGTAATGGGGCCATCAACACCTGTTAATGGTGCGCTTAAGGACAGTTACAGAGAGAGTCAGAGATGATTGACTGGCAATGGACCTTTTGTTTCCAACAATGAGGCCTCCAGTTCAAGCTGGAGGTGTGGAGGCAAACACCCAGCCAGAGCTTGCAGGTGTCAGCAATATACCTGCAGAAACTGCAACATCAGCAGTCACTTGGCGCGTATGTGCAGGAAGCCTGGAGCCAGGTTGATGTACGAGGAGGACGGGCCCGATGTAAGCCCTACGAGGCCAAATGAATACTGGGGGAAATCGCTGGAAGCTGAAGTTCAGCAAGTTAATGTGGAGCACAAATACAGTTCATATACCAGGACGCCACCGATAATGATGGAAGTGCTCCTCAATGGTATCCCAGTATTAATGGAGCTAGACATGGGGGCCAGCCAGTCCCAGATGAGTATCAAACAGTTCGAAAGGTTGTGGGTGTCCAAGGCCAGGAGGCCAAAATTATTGCCGATTGACGCACAGCTACGGACATATACAAAGGAGATCATTCCGGTGCTAGGCAGCGCCACAGTAGTCATGACCCACAAAGTTTCGGAGAACAGATTGCCACTCTGGATTGTCCCGGGGGACGGTCCTGCACGACTGGGGAGGAGTTGGCTTGCTGTCATGAACTAGAAATGGGGCGATGTCAATGCAATTTCTTCTGTGGAGCGAGTATCATGCTCACAGGTCCTGGACAAATTTGACTCATTATTTCAACCCGGCATCGGCACTTTCATGGGGACCAAGGTAGCAATTCACATAAATCCGGATGTCAGGCCAGTACACCACAAGGCCAGAGCAGTGCCGTACGCGATGTGGGAAAAGATAGAATGCGAATTGGACTGCCTGCTGAGGGAAGGCATCATCTCGCCAGTCGAGTTCAGTGACTGGGTGAGCCCGATTGTGTCGGTGCTCAAGGTGGATGGGTCGGTCAGGATATGTGGCGATTACAAGGCCACCATCAATCGGATGTCACTCCAAGACCAGTGCCGCTACCGAGAGCAAAGTGCCGCTTTGCGACACTATCCGGTGGCAAACTTTTTTCAAAATTGGACCTGACCTCAGCTTACATGACCCAGGAATTGGCGAGTGAGTCGAAGAAGCTGACCACCATCACGACACACAAGGGGTTGTTTGAGTATAACAGATGTCCGTTCGGGATTCGTTCGGCCGCCGCGATCTTTCAGCGAAACATGGAAAGCCGCCTCAAGTCGATTCCAAGGATGGTGGTTTTTCAAGACGACATCCTCATCACAGGTCGCGATACTGAAGAACTCCTCCACAACCTGGAGGAGGTGCTACGCAGACTGGACCGGGTAGGGCTGCAACTGAAAAAGGCGAAGTGCATCTTCTTTGCTCCAGAGGTAGAATTCCTGGGGAGGAGGGTAGCAGCAGACGGGATCAGACCTACTGCGTCCAAAACGCAAGCGATCCAGAGAGCACCCAGACCCCATAACACAACTGAGCTGCATTCGTTCCTGGGGCTCCTGAACTATTTTGGTAACTTTCTTCCCAAATTGAGCACGCTGTTAGAGCCGCTACACGTGCTCCTACGCAAAGGTCGCGATTGGGTCTGGGGGGACAGCCAGGAAAATGCTTTTGATAGAGCACGCAATTTGTTATGCTCCAACAAACTGTTAATGTTAAATGACCTGTGTAAAAAACTAGTTTTAACGTGCAATGTGTTGTCCTATGGGGTTGGGTGTGTGTTGCAGCATGTGAATGCCAATGGTCAGTTGCAGCCGGTAGCTTATGCCTCCAGGAGTCTGTCCCAGTCAGAAAGGGGCTACGGGATGGTAGAAAAGGAAACGCTAGCATGTGTATATGCAGTAAAAAAAAATGCACAGTACCTGTTTGGTAGGAAATTTGAGCTGGAGACAGATCACAAACCCCTAACGTCCCTTTTGGCCGACAACAAGGCCATAAGTGTGAATGCATCGGCCCGCATACAGAGCTGGGCACTTACGTTAGCCGCCTATGACTACATAATTCGGCTCAGACCGGGCACTGAAAACTGTGCCGATGCACTCAGCAGCCTCCCACTAGCCACCACTGAGGGGGCAGCTGAGCATGATGCTGAGATGGTCATGGTTGTTGAAAGCGAAGGCTCACCTGTGACAGCCCGTCAGATTAAAGTCTGGGCAAATAAAGACCCGCTACTGTCTTCAGTTAAGAAATGTGTCCTGAATGGGGACTGGGCAGCCATGTACAGGGCATGCCCTGAGGAGTTTAAACCGTTTCATCGGCGCAAGGATGAACTCTCGATTCAGGCCAATTGTCTACTGTGGGGAAACCAAGTAGTCATGCCCCAGAAGGGCAGAGAGGTGTTTATCAGAGAACTTCACAATGAGCACCCGGACATTGTCATGATGAAGGCAATTGCCAGGTCACACGTTTGGTGGCCAGGACTAGATGCAGACCTGGAACTTTGTGTTCGCAGGTGCAACACATGTGCTCAGCTGGGCAACACACCCAGGGAAGCCCCCCTTAGCCCCTGGTCCTGGCCCGCCAAGCCATGGTCACGCATCTATGTGGACTACGCAGGTTCTTTCATGGGAAGAATGTTTTTGGTTGTAGTAGACGCCTACTCCAAATGGATTGAGTGTGCTATTTTAAATTCAAGCTTCAACAGCCATGACCATCTCAGCATCATGCTCAGCTGCCCCCTTAGTGGTGGCTAGTGGTAGCCTGCTGAGTGCATCGGTACAGTTTTCAGTGCCATGGTAGAAAGTCTACGGGTAATGTTCACCGCCCATGGTCTACCGGACGTCTTGGTCAGTGACAATGGCCCGTGCTTCACAAGCAATGAATTCCAGGACTTCATGGCAGGCAATGGAATCAACCATGTCAGAATGGCACCGTTCAAGTCGGCCTCAAATGGGCAGGCGGAATGAGCAGTGCAGATAATCAAACAGGGGATGCTCAGAATCCAAGGGGGTTCCCTACAAAGTCGCTTCTCACGCCTTCTGTTGACCAATAGATTCCGACCACACTCACTTACGGGTTCCACCCGCAGAGCTGCGAATGAAAAGGACGCTCAAAACCAGGTTATCCCTTATACACCCTACTATGAAAGAAATTGTTGAGAGCAGGCGTCAGTCACAATGTGACTACCATGACAGGAATGCAAGGACGCGATGTATTGATGTCAATGACCCCGTTTTGTCCTTAATTATGCTGCAGGGCCCAAATGGCTTGCAGGCACTGTGATTGCCAAAGAGGGGAATAGGGTTTTGGTAGTTAAACTTACCAATGGACAAATCTGCCACAAACACATGGATCAAGCTAAAAGGAGTTTCAGCAACCCCATAGAAGAAACAGAGGAAGAACACGACGTAGAGTTTACTCCACCACAGGTGACCAAACACCGGAACCAAGTGGAGGAGAGCCCAGTCACTGTGGGCAGTCCGGACAGGCCTGAAGCACCGCAAACAGCAGACACTCAGGCCAGCGCCCAACAACCGGAGCCCCAACTCAGGCAATCTACAAGGGAGCGTAAACCACCAGAGAGACTTAACCTGTGATCCCAATAAGACTTTGCGGGGGAGATGATGTCATGTATTCAACTGTCATTGTAACCCATGTATAAGCTGACCTAAGTTGTACGCCTTGAGAACATTGACCACAGGAGGTGAACTTGTGGGAGACACTCCTAACCTGGACTTTCTGGTAGAAAAGGAGAAGCTCCACCCACCATCTGCCTCTTGAGGCCTTGGTAATAAAGGTAACTGGTCACAGAGTGACCTTCTCTCAAGTATGGGCCTCGTGTGAATTTATACTGCATAGGAAGGACATATCACTTATGTTGATCGCGCAATACCGTTATGTCGGGAATTCTAGGATATTGACTCAGCAACAATAAAGGAATGGTTATTTATGGCCAAGTCAGGATGGTATCTGAGTTAGAGGGAATCTTGAAGGAGATAGTGTTCCAATGACATTACTGCTCTTTTCCTTCTCAGTTGGTAATGCTGAAGCACTATTTTAATTCCAGAAATAGGTTCAATTTGGATGACAGATTTACACCCCGGACGATTTTACACTCCATTTACTTCAATGGAACCGAAAATTGGGCGGTGTTTGTGGAAAGAAATTGAACGTCCAACACGAACCCGCCTCATACTTAACGAGCGGGTTAGACTAAAATCAGGGCTCAATCCTAACGTTAAATGAGTTCATTGAAAATACACTCTTTCCGACTGTAAGTGATTTTGCCCTTGGTGGTTTCGAATCATCCCTCTTAAAACAGTTCTAGACACCGGAATTATAGTGGTGAACAGAAATACATAGTTCTAGCCAGATCTTTCAGTCCCAACCATCACAATGCTTTTATTCAAGTTAAAGCACACACCCAGTGAAATACACCCTGGTAGTGTAAAACAAAAAAACACAGTACAACACACAGTCTGGCTCATCGACAAAGGCCCCAACTCGAAGTACCCACATCTAAAACACCCCTGCTCTGATTCAAAAGTGCACCTCTGAAATCTGTCCAACAGAATTGTGCGTACGCTTATGATCCATGCTAAAACCTTCCCATTAAAACCCCGAAGGCTTGATTGGAACACATGACACCCTTTCACACTATGCGGTGGTCTTAAAGATGTGTGGACTGGGATAAATGCTCATCAATTACTCGCTGCTTCTCCCAATGAGGCGTATCTTCTGGGTCTGTACCAATCTGTGGTCTTCAAGTCCGGCCTCAAGGTCAGCTTCCCAGTCGAAAGAGCAAGGCTCTCTTTGCTCGTAGATGGTGTTTCTTCTCTCTGTCCCAGATGGAGTGCTCAGTCCTTGTGCGTTGAACAAAGCAAGCAGGCGTAGAAGAGGGGTGAGAGAGAGAGGTGGCTGCAGCTGCCATCTCTTATACCTGCAAAAAGTTTCCTCTGGCACCAAAAGTTCAACTCTCCTTTTCGCCTGAGGCAGCAGAACTGAAAAGCAAAACACATCGCCAGCTTGTCTCTTTGTTACTGGGCCTCTTCCTCCAAAAAGTCTGGGTGGCCACATCCTTTCCTTTGTCTTTCAATGCCCTGAAAACTAGCCACTTTATGTCTCACTGATGGGTTCCCATCACATGACAACCATGATGTTCCTGCTTTCAGCCATTGATCCATCCCCGCCAAGCTGATGTGTATTCCTGTGGGACATGCGTGGACATGTTCCATTTCAGCTGTCTGCTCTTCTGCAGGAACAGAAAATATGCCCAAGCAATGTCCAACACTTAAATCCAAACGTGTGTTTTTGCCGAATTAAACATAGAAACATAGAAACATAGAAAATAGGTGCAGGAGTAGGCCATCCAGCCCTTCGAGCCTGCACCGCCATTCAATAAGATCATGGCTGACCAACACTCTCATTTTAGTTGACTAAGACAAACCTAATCTTCTGCTGGAACCGCCAAGCGATACAAAAGCAGGTGCTTACCTTGATAACAATCACCAAATCATTTCATGGCATGAATCATGGATTGTTTTTTTAGCAAAAGTAGTCTATCTGGCAACACAAAATAAGAAAATGAACTATATGGCGTTATCAAAATTTTATCATCTCATCGTCGCCAACTTGAAATAAATATTTAAAGAATATTTCACTGGCATTTGCAATGAAATGAGCTATGAATTATGTGACTATGAAAATGGAAAGAAAACAATTCATGATTGCTTCTTAGATAAATATTTTATCCAACGGAACTTAAATATGTTTCCGTAGATACCAAGTCACATCAGCAGCAGTTATTTTTACACATTTAAATTGAGATTGTGATGCAGGGAGTGGTGGAGGAGGCTGCAGGGGGCTCTTCCTTGGTAACCTGGTGAAATAACTGCACAAACTAATATTGATTGATCTTGTAGCTCAACAAAGTGGATGTATTGGCCCCGATATTTATGGGGAGGCTGGGAGATAGCACGAGGAAACCCAGCAAGACAGGGGGCGCGGAGGTCCTGCTGAAGTTAATGGCAAGACACAATTATGATTTATTTATTCTGTTTCCTGCCCAGCAGCCAGCCAAATTGACAGGCTGGCCGGCATTAGAACCAGCGGCGGGATGTCTCAGCTAGTGAACCATTGGGAACATTCGCCAGCAATTGGTAGGGGATCACGGGCTGCGGACTGGGGCTTGGGGGGAGTGGTGAGGAGATCGGCAACCACCGGGCATACTACACGTCGGGGGTTGTGGGAAGCGGGGTGGGAGGGGAGAGTTGGTGTTTGCAGGGCGAGCTGCAGACCCAGGCTTGGGGGATGGGGTCAGGGTGGGGTGGGTGGGTGGCGGGATAGAGAAGGTCTGCGATTGCGGCAGAGAGAGGCCGCAATTGGCAGAAGGGAAGCCAAAGGCTTCTTTGAGGAGCAAGGGGGAACACCGAGCTCACAAGGAGTGCTATGAAAAGCACTTACCTTCTGGATCCCATATCCCCCACCTGTATTCCGCTGCTGGGTTTCCCAAGCGGCAGGCGCGTATGTGTCAGGTTAGGGTCGCTTTGCACATTTTTCAGCGATCAACGCCCCCCCGCCCCACCCATCATGACTTCTTCCCGCCTGTAGTGGGAAGGTGCTGCAGATTAATATTAAGGCCTTTGTGCCCAGGTAAGCACTTGGGAAATATAGAAACATAGAAACATAGAAAATAGGTGCAGGAGTAGGCCATTCGGCCCTTTGAGCCTGCACCACCATTCAATAAGATCATGGCTGATCATTCACCTCAGTACCCCTTTCCTGCTTTCTCTCCATACCCCTTGATCCCTTTAGCCGTAAAGGCCATATCTAACTCCCTCTTGAATATATCCAATGAACTGGCATCAACAACTCTGCGGTTGGGAATTCCACAGGTTAACAACTCTCTGAGTGAAGAAATTTCTCCTCAACTCAGTCCTAAATGGCTTACCCCTTATCCTTAGACTATGTCCCCTGGTTCTGGACTTCCCCAGCATTGGGAACATTCTTCCTGCATCTAACCTGTCCAGTACCATCAGAATTTTATATGCTTCTATGAGATCCTCTCTCATCCTTCGAAACAACAGTGAATACAGGCCCAGTCAATCCAATCTCCCCTCATATGTCAGTCCTGCCATTCTGGGAATCAGTCTGGTGAACCTTCGCTGCACTCCCTCAATAGCCAGAACGTCCTTCCTCAGATTAGGAGATCAAAACTGAACACAATATTCCAGGTGAGGCCTCACCAAGGCCCTGTACAACTGCAGTAAGACCTCCCTGCTCCTATACTCAAATCCCCTCGCTATGAAGGCCAACATACCATTTGCCTTCTTTACCGCCTGCTGTATCTGTATTCAATGACTGATGAACCATGACACCCAGGTCTCGTTGCACCTCCCCTTTTCCTAATCTTCCACCATTCAGATAATATTCTGTCTTTGCTTTTTTGCCCCCAAAGTGGATAACCTCACATTTATCCACATCATACTGCATCTGCCATGCATTTGCCCACTCACCTAGTCTGTCCAAGTCACCCTGCAGCTTCTTAGCATCCCCCTCACAGCTCACACCGCCACCCAGTTTAGTGTCATCTGCAAACTTGGAGACATTACACTCAATTCCTTCATCCAAATCATTGATGTATATTGTAAAGAGCTGGGGTCCCAGCACTGAGCCCTGCGGCACTTCACTTGTCATTGCCCTGCCATTCTGAAAAGGACCCGTTTATCCCGACTCTCTGCTTCATGTCTGCCAACCAGTTCTCTATATTACCCCCAATACCATGTGCTTTGATTTTGCACACCAATCTCTTGTGTGGGACCTTGTCAAAAGCCTTTTGAAAGTCCAAATACACCACATCCACTGGTTCTCTCTTGTCCATTCTACTAATTACATCCTCAAAAAATTCCAGAAGATTTGTCAAGCATGATTTCCCCTTCATAAATCCATGCTGACTTGGACCGATCCTGTCACTGCTTTCCAAATGCGCTGATATTTCATCCTTAATAATTGATTCCAACATTTTCCCCACCACTGATGTCAGGCTAACCGGTCTATAATTACTCGTGTTCTCTCTCCCTCCTTTCTTAAAACATGGTGTTACATTAGCTCCCCTCCAGTCCATAGGAACTGATCCCGAGTCGATAGATTGTTGGAAAATGATCACCAATACATCCACTATTTCTAGGGCCACTTCCTTAAGTACTCTGGGATGCAGACTATCAGGCCCCAGGGATTTATCGGCCTTCAATCCCATCAATTTCCCTAACACAATTTCCCGCCTGATAAGGATATCGTTCAGTTCCTCCTTCTCACTGGACCCTCGGTCCTCCAGTATTTCCGGAAGGTTATTTGTGTCTTCCTCAGGTGAAGACAGAACCAAAATATTTGTTCAATTGGTCTGCCATTTCTTTGTTCCCCATTATAAATTCACCTGAATCTGACTGCAAGGGACCTACGTTTGTCTTCACTAATCTTTTTCTCTTCACATATCTATAGAAGCTTTTGCTGTCAGTTTTTATGTTCCCTGCAAGCTTCTTCTCGTACTCTATTTTCCCCCTCTTAATAAAACCCTTTGTCCACCTCTGTTGAATTCTAAATTTCTCCCAGTCCGCAGATTTGCTGCTTTTTCTGGCCAATTTATATGCCTCTTCCTTGGATTTAACACTATCCTTAATTTCCCTTGTTAGCCACGGTTGAGCCACCTTACCCATTTTATTTTTACTCCAGATAGGGATGTACAATTGTTGAAGTTCATCCATGTGATCTTTAAATGTTTGCCATTGCCTATCCACCGTCAACCCTTTAAGTATTATTTGCCAGTTTATTCTAGCCAATTGACGCCTCAAACAATCGAAGTTACCTTTCCTTAAGTTCAGGATCCTAGTTTCTGAATTAAATGTGTCACTCTCCATCCTAATAAAGAATTCTACCATGTTATGGTCACTCTTCCCCAAGGGGTCTCGCGCAACAAATTGCTAATTAGTCCCTTCTCATTACACGTCACCCAGTCTAGGATGGCCAGCTCCCTGATTGTTTCCTCGACATATTGGTTTAGAAAACCATCCCTAATACACTCCAGGAAATCTTCCTCCACAGCATTGCTACCAGTTTGGTTAGCCCAGTCAATATGTAGATTAAAGTCACCCATGATAACTGCTGTACCTTTATTGCATGTATCCCTAATTTCTTGTTTGATGCTGTCCCCAACCTTACTACTACTGTTTGGTGGTCTGTACACAGCTCCCACTAGTGTTTTCTGCCCCTTGGTACTCCGTAGCTCCACCCATACCGATTCCACATCATCCAAGCTAATGTCCTTTCTTATTATTGCATTAATTTCCTCTTTAACCAGCAATGCCACCCTGCCTCCTTTTCCTTTCGTTCTATCCTTCCTAAATGTTGAATACCCCTGGATGTTGTGTTCCCAGCCTTGGTCACCCTGGAGCCATGTCTCCATGATGCCAATTGCTTCATACCCATTAACTGCTATCTGCGCAGTTAATTCCTCCACCTTATTCCGAATACTCCCCGCACTGAGGCACAGAGCCTTCAGGCTTGTCTTTCTAACACACTTTGCCCCTTTAGAATTTTGCTGTAATGTAGCCCTTTTTGCTTTTTGCCTTTGGTTTCTCTGTCCTCCACTTTTACTTTTCTTCTTTCTCTCTTTTGTTTCTGCCCCCATTCTACTTCCCTCTGTCTCCCTGCATAGATTCCCATCCCCCTGCCATATAAGTTTAACTCCACCCCAACAGCACTTGCAAACACTCCACCAAGACATTGGTTCCGGTCCTGCCCAGGTGCAGACCGTCCGGTTTTTACTGGTCCCACTTCCCCTCGAACCGGTTCCAATGTCCCAGGAATTTGAATCCCTCCCTGCTGCACCACTCCTCAAGCCACGTATTCATCTGAGCTATCCTGTGATTCCTACTCTGACTAGCACGTGGCACTGGTAGCAATCCTGAGATTACTACTTTTGAGGTCTACTTTTTAATTTAACTCCTAGCTCCCTAAATTCATTTTGTGGGACCTCATCCCATTTTTTACCTATGTCGTTGGTACCTACATGCACCACGACAACTGGCTCTTCACCCTCCCTTTTCAGAATGCCCTGCACCCGCTCTGAGACATCCTTGACCCTTGCATCAGGGAGGCAACATACCATCCTGGAGTCTCGGTTGCGGCCACAGAAACTTCTATCTATTCCCCTTACAATTGAATCCCCTATCACTATCGCTCTCTCACTCTTTTTCCTGTCCTCCTGTACAGCAGAGCCACCCAAGGTGCCATGAACCTGGCTGCTGCTGCCCTCCCCTGATGAATCATCCCCCCCAACAGTACCCAAAGTGGTGTATCTGTTTTGCAGGGGAACCGCAGGGGCTCCCTGCACTACCTTCCTTCCACTGCTCTTCCTGCTGGTCACTCATTTATTATCTCAATTATTAAGGATGTCATAGCAGTGCATTTGGAAAGAGGTGACATGATTGGTCCAAGTCAGCATGGATTTGTGAAAGGAAAATCATGCTTGACAAATCTTCTGGAATTTTTTGAGGATGTTTCCAGTAGAGTGGACAAGGGAGAACCAGTTGATGTGGTATATTTGGACTTTCAGAAGGCTTTCGACAAGGTCCCACACAAGAGATTAATGTGCAAAGTTAAAGCACATGGGATTGGAGGTAGTGTGCTGACATGGATTGAGAACTGGTTGTCAGACAGGAAGCAAAGAGTAGGAGTAAATGGGTACTTTTCAGAATGGCAGGCAGTGACTAGTGGGGTACCGCAGGGTTCTGTGCTGGGGCCTCAGCTGTTTACACTGTACATTAATGATTTAGATGAGGGGATTAAATGTAGTATCTCCAAATTTGCGGATGACACTAAGTTGGGAGGCAGTGTGAGCTGCGAGGAGGATGCTATGAGACTGCAGAGTGACTTGGATAGGTTAGGTGAGTGGGCAAATGCATGGCAGATGAAGTATAATGTGGATAAATGTGAGGTTATCCACTTTGGTGGTAAAAACAGAGAGACAGACTATTATCTGAATGGTGACAGATTAGGAAAAGGAGAGGTGCAACGAGACCTGGGTGTCATGGTACATCAGTCATTGAAGGTTGGCATGCAGGTACAGCAGGCGGTTAAGAAAGCAAATGGCATGTTGGCCTTCATAGCGAGGGGATTTGAGTACAGGGGCAGGGAGGTGTTGCTACAGTTGTACAGGGCCTTGGTGAGGCCACACCTGGAGTATTGTGTACAGTTTTGGTCTCCTAACTTGAGGAAGGACATTCTTGCTATTGAGGGAGTGCAGCAAAGGTTCACCAGACTGATTCTCGGGATGGTGTGACTGACCTATCAACAAAGACTGGATCATCTGGGGTGTATTCACTGGAGTTCAGAAGAATGAGAGGGGACCTCATAGAAACGTTTAAAATTCTTACGGGTTTAGACAGGTTGGATGCAGGAAGAATGTTCCCAATGTTGGGGAAGTCCAGAACCAGCGGTCACAGTCTAAGGATAAGGGGTAAGCCATTTAGGACCGAGATGAGGAGAAACTTCTTCACCCAGAGAGTGGTGAACCTGTGGAATTTTCTACCACAGAAAGTTGTTGAGGCCAATTCACTAAATATATTCAAAAGGGAGTTAGATGAAGTCCTTACTACTAGGGGGATCAAGGGGTATGGCGAGAAAGCAGGAATGGGGTACTGAAGTTGCATGTTCAGCCTTGAACTCATTGAATGGCGGTGCAGGCTAGAAGGGCCGAATGGCCTACTCCTGCACCTATTTTCTATGTTTCTATGTTTCTATCTGGCTGTGTACCCTTTTCCTGCGGTAAGACCAACTCACTAAACGTGCTATTCTTGTCATTCTCAGCATCGTGCATGCTCCAGAGTGAATCCACCCGCAGCTCCAGTCCCCCAATGCAGTCCGTCAGGAGCTCCAGCCGGATACACTTCCCGCACATGTAGTCCTCAGGGACACCGGAAGTGTCCCTGACTTCCCACATAGTGCAGGAGGAGCATTAACACGTGTCTGAGCTCTCCTGTCATGACTTAACCCCTCGATCAAGTTAATTTGGCAGCAACAAGGCTAAAAGGTTACTTACTGATAAAGAAAAGAAAAAGAAAAACTACTCACCAATCACCAGCCAATCACTTACTCCCTTGGCTGTGACGCCACCTTTTGATTTCTTTCTACTTTTTTGTTTTCTCTCCCTGCTGCAGCTGCACCGCCTAGCCTCTGCGATGCTGCTGTTGGGCCTCTTTTAGGCCTTTCGACTGGTGCTCCGCCTCCCGACTCCCCTCTCACCTCTCCGACGCTGCTTTTGGGCCTTGTAGGCCTCTCGACTGGCGCTCCGTCTCCCGACTCCCCACTCGGGTCGCCCAGCCGGAAAGTTAAATCTAGTCTAGTCATTTTCTCGCTGTAGCGGGTTTAGTTAAATACAGTTCATGCATTCAGAATGGTCCCTGGCACAACTGGTGCAAAGCCAACCATAGTTAACACACCTTGTTTTTAAAATAAAACACAAAGTGACCTTTTTTGCAAGTCAGGATAAAGTTTTATTGTGCTGGCTTGAAAATGTTTGGTTTTGCCTTTGTGCAATCGGGCAGTTTTCCACCCAGCCACTAGGAGGAAATTAAATCTAAATTTTATCCAAATAACGCAAGAGGGAAGAGATGTGCCCTTAGTAATAGGAGTTGATATTATCTTCAGCCATTTTTTTTACAATGCCTTAAAATACTGTATCGAACTTTGGGGAAATGTGCTTAAAATAGTGTCAGCTGTGGGTCACTTCGTGGCATGCTCGCCTCTGAGTCAGAAGGTTGTGTGTTCAAATTCCACTCCAGAGACTTGAGCACAAAAATCGAGTGCAGTACCGTGGGAGTGCGGTACTGTTGGAAGTGCCATCTTTCTGATGAGACGTTAAACCGAGGCCCCGTCTGCTCTCTCAGATGGATGTGAAAGATCCCATGGCATGATTTCGAAGAAGAGCAGGAGAGTTATCCCCGGCATCTTGGTCAATATTTGTCCCTCATCATCTAAAAGCAGTTTATTCAGTCATGATCACATTGTTGTTTGTGGGAGCTTACTGTGCACAAATTGGCGACCGTGTTTCTTACAATACAACAGTGACTGCACTTCAAAAAGTACTTCATTGGTTGCAAAGTGGTTTGGGATGTGCTGAGGTCACGAAAGGCGCTATATAAATGCAAGTCTTTTTTTGTTGTTATTTGCCTTCAAAGGGAAGACAATGTGAAATTTTCACATCATAGAAAGGTTGATATACCAGATTTGGGTACAATGCAGCTGCTACATAAAACAGGAGACCATTGTTGCTGCATTGCGGAATTGCCTTGTGGAAGCTTGAACCCGCTTGACGATGCTATGATGACATGGATATAGGAGTTAGCTGATCAGGTTTTACATCACTGAGTGAGGAGCAGAGGGGAGTGGGTCGGGATGTGTGGTGAGGGCGGTGAGCAGCGGGGGCGCAGTGGGGGTGGATGCGGGGTGGGGTCATTAACTGATCTTAGGCTTTTTCTGTCAGTTCAAAGAAGAAAATGGTGGTATCAATTTGACCTGCCTCTTTGTAATAATACTTGCTGCAGTTATTTAATGATAACTGACATTGCTTTTGCTGCCATCAACCGACAAGCTATCTAACAGAAATATCACAAACATTCCGCTAAGTTTTTGCACGATAATCCGCAGTTTTTTTCACTGTGATGTATGGCTAGAACTAATTAACTGCTTTATGCCAGTTCAATTGAGTAACAGTCTTCCTCACAGAGATCTGCAATAAAGGGACACAATAGGAAACAACATCACCCTGAGGAATCCTGGCATGTCAGAATACATGACAGACATGTGGTTCCACTTCACCTGGTGCACAAATAAAATCTAATGTTCTTGTACCGACAATAATTGCAGAAAGGGGCATTCACTTCAAGATTCATTTTGCCCTTTGCTCCGCCGTGTTGAGTCCTGAGCATGTGTTGTTGCGAAACTACATCCAGTGGATAAACTGCAGTCTGTTCCCTGTCGGAAATATTGTTGGGATCAGGTATTTTGCAGCACTACCTTTGAATTCAGTCAATGAAAGCCTGCATCAATGCAGCATTCTGTGAATGATGCGTACAATATAGCCATGACCCAATAAAAGTCGGAATAAATCTGCTTCTAACAAGCAGTGAGCAAATACTAAACCTTAAATATGCTTTCACAGCAGTGCTGTTCCGACAGCTTCTTGAGGAACATCATTAGCTGCACAAGGATTAATGCAATCACCGACATAATGTGGAGTCCCCTGTCCCCTCTGTCCTAACTGTACAAAGGAACATAAACGCTCCTGTCACACAAGCATATGTCTCATTTGCTTTCAACTTCTTCACAAAAGATTTGACGTTCATAATCAAATATTTTAAAGAAAGAGAAGAGGTGTTCTGAGGTTTAATGTGAATACTGCTGTCACAGGACATAAAGGCACAATTGTACAAGAAGCATGTGTTGGCTTCAACGAGCAGACAGTCACGATCTTTTCCACAGCCCTGGATTTGAAGAGTTTCTGATTGCGCAGTGCTTAAACTGAAACAAACCTTAAACCGCACTGTATCTATTCTCCAAACCTCGCGCTATTGAAAAGGTTGGAGTAGGCTCGCAGTCCTTAGCTGTCCTGGTTGCTGCTAATAGGCGCTGTTGCTACTGGTAACGGCTTAGGTTTTCCTAGGTTATTATGAGAATCACATCCCACCTCAGCGGAATAGTGAAGCAGTTTTAATTCCGATTTTCAACTTTTCAACAGAAAAATAAAATTGGTACAAAACTAACAGAAAATGCTTTTTCATCAGTTTTATGTAAAATGGAATTGGGTGCAAATGAGGAGTTTACGGCGGAGCCCCAAGAGGCAACATCTGAATACATACTTGATGCCCTTGCCTGAATGGCACATTGGTGCCAGGGATGTTAAAAGTACAGCATAAATTGTGAATTTGCTTCAACAAATTGTGGATTTGCCTATATATATATATGTATATATTTTTAATATCCATAATTCATTTTACCGAGAAGACCCAAGCTCACCCGCTGAAGCACTCACTTGTCCACCCAACACATTATCAACCATAAATAACATGCAGTGATAAAAATGCACAAATTAAATGCAGGGTAATACTACAGCCTAGAAATTGGATGTAAAATGTGCACCTGAGGGTCTAATATAACAGGTGGCGTCTGCGTGCACCCACTCTGTGCCAGAAGACCGCCACCTGCCATTTTGATAAAGTATCCTCTGCAGATGTCCAGGGCACTTGACTGAAACAGGCACTCGAGCCTCACGCCTGTTTGAAATCTCCTTTGCAAAATTTGATTACATTTGACCACAGCGTGCGTCATGGGTGCTGCATTCAGTTTCTTCAGGCGCTTGACAGCCAAACTGTAGAATTTATCAATATTTCGCAAAGATTCCTTGTACCTTTCCCCTGCAGAGGAGAAGAATCCCTTTTTGGACTTTTAAAATGGAAGGAAAAACTTCGGGACACAATTGAGTTTAAAGGGCAGACGAGGCCTGCAGGGGATAAAAGGGAATGCATTCATGGAGACCCCCCCCCCACCCGCCCGCCCCCCCAGTGTTTGGACTCATAGGAAAGGGAATTTAATTTGGAACTCGATGAAAAACTCTGAGGAAGATACCTAAGAGCTTTACAAGTTTAACCCCGAAATCGCGATTCACCAGCAACTGTCAAAAGGAATTGGTGAGCATAGCCCCTGAACCCCCAGAGCTGTAACTTAGTTAGTGAGGGGAATTGGGAGGGGGAGGCTGAGATAACTTGTGTAAATGTATCTGCATTCTCCTCTTTACCCCATTTAGAGTTTAAGCTGTATTATTTTCCCCACAAGCTGTATTTTGACAATTTATTCAATGTGTTGTACTCCTCAGTGTGTATTAGTATTGCTATTCAGTGTGTGTTATTAAAGGTGTGCCTTTTACTTTTTTTTTTAAACACAATAAAGCCATATCTGCTTCCTATCTTGAAACCGATTGTCTGTCCAAGTCTGCCACAGTCCCTTCATAATTCCAGAGTCTAGAACCAAGGGTGTGGGAGCGATTCGAAACCGCTCATATAAGGTCAGAAGGGAAAGCTGACCCACTCCAAACCACCCCTTACAAAACCAATGGTCCTTCAAGATCTCTCCAAAGGACCTCTGTCATGCTGGCTCTGGGGGCCATGACTGGTGCCCATATTTCACCGGTAATAAATAAATGAGGTCAGCGGACCAGTTTGCTGTGGACTTGCAACGTCCTTACGCGTGTGCAGCATGGGATCATACCCCGATTCAGGCTTACACATCAACAATCTTCGGATATTCGAGGCACTTAACATCTGAAACATCGAACTTTAAAGGTGTCATGCCAGTTTTGGAGGTGGCTTATTTCACATTGGCACAATTGTGCATTAACCTCAATGCCTCAGTTCTCATTTGGTATCTTCTCTGTGGAGGTGTTCTGGGCTATCCCCTGGTATTTCTATGCAGATAGGCTGTAGCTATTACTCGAAAGAAAGGGAAATAACTTGCATTTATGTAGCGCCTTATATGACCTCAGGACGTCCCAAAGTGCTTTACAGCTTTTAAGGAACTTTTGAAGTGTAGTCATTGTTGTAATGTAGGAAAAGCGGCAGCCAATTTGCAGAAAGCAAGGTCCCAGCAAGGCTGTGATAGTGACCAGATAATCTGGTGTTGGTTGAGGAATAAATATTGGCCAGGGCACTGGGGAGAACTCCCCTGCTCTTCTTTGAAATAGTGTCATGTGGTTTTATGTCCACCTGAGAGGGCAGAAGGGGCCTCAATTTCACGTCTCATCCGAAGGATCGAACCTCCGCCAGTGCAGCACTAGAATGGCGGCCTAGATTTTGTGCATTAGTCTCTGGAGTGTGAGTTGAACCTGCAGCCTTCTGACTCGGAGACGAGAGTGCTACCAACTGAGCCACGGTGGGGACTTGAAAATTAGGATTTTGATCGCTAAATCAGTTTGCTATGGTGTAGCGATCTAAAGGATCTCAGCAAGGATGGTTGGGACACTTTGCATTAGTGAGGAAAATTCTATTCACAAATTACCAGGGGTTTTCAGTTCAGTGCTAACTACTGACCTGTACTTGACAGAGAAGCACATTGCACTGGGAGCTTTTTGAAGGACTGCACAAGAAAACTACCTATTGAGAAAGCATACTCTGCATTCCATGTTAAAGCTTCATACCTGTAATATTAATTATCAGAGTAGCTATTTGTATTAAATCTCCCTTCATGTGCAGAAACAAGAGTTAGGACAAATATCTCCGACTCCGCCGCCCCCCTCCATCCTCCCCAGCACAATTCCCATGAACTCTCTTCTGCACATGCATCCTCCTTTCCTCCCCTCTCCTCCCCCCCAGCCCCCGCTCCCCGCCCCCCCCCCCCGACACCTGATCCGAAACCTGCCCCACACGTTGCCTCCACTGCCTCCGATCCATCAGCAGCCCGAGCCGTCGATCAGGCAGCGGGTGGCCAGGACCAGTTTGGGGCAAGCGGGCTTGGCCAGGAGAGAGGGCTGGCGAGATTGCGTGGTGGGGGAGAGAGAGAACTTCGAGGGCAGGGGCGGCGGGGGCGGGGGGAAGGTGCATGAAAGAGTGAGAGAGTGCTTGATGGGAAGGAGAGAGAGAGAGAGAGAGCGAGCTTGGGATGGGAGAGAGAGAGCTTGGGGCAGGAGAGTGAGAGAGAGCTTGGGGCGGGAGAATGAGAGAGAGAGCTTGGAGTGGGAGAATGAGAGAGAGAGCTTGGAGTGGGAGAGTGAGAGAGAGAGCTTGGAGGAAGGAGAGAGAGAGAGAGAGAGAGAGAGCTTGGGGTGGGAGAGAGAGAGAGAGCTTGAGAGCAGGAGAGTGAGAGAGAGAGCTTGGGGCAGGAGAGTGAGAGAGAGAGCTTGGAGGAAGGAGAGAGAGAGAGAGCTTGGGGCGGGAGAGTGAGAGAGAGCTTGGGAGCAGGAGAGTGAGAGAGATCTTGGGGTGGGAGAGTGAGAGAGAGAGCTTGGAGGAAGGAGAGAGAGAGCGAGAGCTTGGGGTGGGAGAGAGAGAGAGAGAGAGAGCTTGGGGTGGGAGAGAGAGAGACAGAGCTTGGAGCGGGAGAGAGAGAGCTTGGGGCAGGAGAGTGAGAGAGAGAGCTTGGGGGCAGAAGAGTGAGAGAGAGAGCTTGGGGCGGGAGAGTGAGAGAGAGCTTGGGAGCAGGAGAGTGAGAGAGAGAGCTTGGGGGCAGAAGAGTGAGAGAGAGAGCTTGGGGCGGGAGAGTGAGAGAGAGCTTGGGGCAGGAGAGTGAGAGAGAGAGCTTGGAGGAAGGAGAGAGAGAGAGCGAGCTTGGGGTGGGAGAGAGAGAGCTTGGGGCAGGAGAGTGAGAGAGAGAGCTTGGAGTGGGAGAGTGAGAGAGAGAGCTTGGAGGAAGGAGAGAGAGAGAGAGCTTGGGGTGGGAGAGAGAGAGAGAGAGAGAGCTTGGGGTGGGAGAGAGAGAGACAGAGCTTGGAGCAGGAGAGAGAGAGAGCTTGGGACAGGAGAGTGAGAGAGAGAGCTTGGGGGCAGGAGAGTGAGAGAGAGAGCTTGGGGCGGGAGAGTGAGAGAGAGAGCTTGGGGCGGGAGAGTGAGAGAGAGCTTGGGGCGGGAGAGTGAGAGAGAGCTTGGGGGCGGGGGGGGGTGGGAGAGAGAGCTTGGGGTGGGGGAGAGAGAGAGAGCTTGGGGGAAGAGGGAGAACTAGGGTGGGGAGAGAGAGCTTGGGGGTGTGGAGAGCTGCAGGGGTGAGGTGGAGAGAGAGAGAGCTTGGGAGTGGGAGAGAGAGAAAGCTTGGGGTGGGGGGGAGAGAGAAAGAGAGAGCCTCCTGTGAGGGGGGATGGGGAGAGAGAGGCACACAAGTGTGGGGGGGGGGGAAGAGGGGGAACTCAGGGAAGATGGATCACGTTCTTCCAACCCCATGGTGCGTGCAAGCTCGGTGCTTGTGTTGCAAGGGACATCGTTGGGATGGATGAAATCCAGAAGTCACAACACTGTCACTATTCACTTCATACCCAATAAACATGTGAACAATCCACACACAATGCCCCATCGATGGGAGTGGGGGGGCGGGGTAAGGTCTTGTGCTTGGGTGAGGGTCTTGAGCTGGCGGAGGGATGCACTTACGCTGGGGTAATGGACTTCGACTGTGGGAGGCAGCACATGTGCTGGGGGTAAGGGTCTTCAGCTGGCAGAGGCAGCACTTACACTGGTGTAATGGATCGAATTACAAAGTTGAAAGTCAGTCAGAACTTGGGCTTGGCGGTTCCAGTTACACATTCCAGAGGAACTTCAGGGTGTGGCTTATCCTCAAGGGGACCAATCAGCAATAGGTCTGGAGAGCCAATCAGAGAAATGGCTGCGTTCCAGTTAGTACAAATAGACGCATCCATTAATTATCTGTAGCTGGCTTGAGATACAGACAGCTTATATTTTCGGTGTGAATTATCTAAAATGTTCAATTTAATGAGAGGTTTCTCAGTTTTAGTCATTACAAATCTATTGGAATTCTACAAGGAAGCAGAAAACTCCTCAGAAAAGGGTGGTTTATGAACATATGGCTATTGTGTTATGCTGTTTTAATATCAAAGCAAAGAGGGTAAATGAACACTTAATTGCACACATTCAATGTGATAGTAGCCAATTAGTAGCCACTGAAACCCTTATTCCTTACTGACCTGCCATTCTTTCTTAACCCTACCTGTACGTAACTGATATAACCAGCTTCTAGGCAGTTAAAATCAGGGCAGTGAATTACCTCCTCCGATGTCATTTTAATCTGCTATTTTTAACAAGGCGAGCAGGACACCCCCTGGAAGGCAGCTTTAAATCTGCAGACATATCCCCGATGACATTGTGCTTCATCCCCCCAGCCAACTACTCCTACCTGGACATTATTACATTGCTATTTGTGGGAGCTTGCTGCGCGCAAATTGGCTACTGCCTTTCCATCGTTTCCCGCATTGCAACAGTGACAATGCTTGAGAAAAGTTGGCTGTAAAGCGCTTTGAGGCATTCTGATCGTGAAAGACGTATGTAACTGCGAGCATTCATTCCTTCATACCTGCCTGGTTTGGGCGGGAGACAGACAGCAAGCATGCAGAGAATTAAAATCTCCGGGGCCCCATTCTGCGGAGGCCTGGACAGATTGCTGTCCTCCTCGGTTCCCACCTGGCTCCTGAGTTGAAATCCAGGCTTTCATTTCGGTTACCCATCGTCGAAATACAGGAATTCCAGTCAACAAAAGGACAAGGCTCATCTAGGTTCACCTTCTACCATCCTGGCAGTCGCATGATGCAATGGGAATGAAGTTGTCGACTGATCACAGCAATCAATCTCTATGAATTAGTATACAATAGCTCCAGATTTAAGGCAAAAGACAACCCTAGGAGAGGTTTGGGAACCAAAAATCCAAAGTCTCCTTTTCCTCCCAAGCATGCTATACTTGCCCTATGTCATAGAAACATAAAAACATAGAAAATAGGTGCAGGAGTAGACCATTCGGCCCCTCGAGCCGGCACCACCATTCAATATGATCATGGCTGATCATTCACCTCAGTACCCCATTCCTGCTTTCTCTCCATACCCCTTGATCCCTTTAGCTATGAGGGCCACATCTAACTCGCTTTTGAATATATCTAACGAACTGGCCCCAACAACTTTCTGTGGTAGAGAATTTCATAGGTTCACAATTCTCTGGGTGAAGAAGTTTCTCCTCATCTTGGTCCTAAATGGCTTACCCCTTATCCTTAGGCTGTGACCCCCTGGTCCTGGACTTCCCCAACATCGGGAACTTTCTTCCTGCATCTAACCAGTCCAATCCCGTCAGAATTCTATATGTTTCTATGAGATCCCCTCTCATTCTTCTAAATTCCATTGAATACAAGTCTAGTCGATCCAGTCTTTCTTAATATGTCAATCATGTCACCCAGGGAATCAGTCTGGTGAACCTTCGCTGCAATCCCGCAATGGCAAGAATGTCCTTCCTCAGATTAGGAGACCAAAACTGAACACAATATTCAAGGTGTGACCTTACCAAGGCCCTGTACAACTGTAGTAAGACCTCCCTGCTCCTATACTCGAATCCTCTCGCTATGAAGGCCAACATTCCATTTGCCTTCTTCACCGCCTGCTGCACCTGTATGCCAATCTTCAATGACTGAGGTACCATGACACCCAGGTCTCGTTGCACCTCCCCCTTTACCAATCTGTCACCATTCAGATAATAATCAGCCCTCCTGTTTTTACCACCAAAGTCTGAAGATGAAAAATAAATCTTTGCTTTCTAAAATTGAACAGAACAGCATTGCAAATACAGTTGAAGATGGAGACATAAGCCACCAAAAATACTTTAAATAACAGTTGGCTCTGCATAAACTAGAGAACATTAACATTGTCATAGAAAGCTAATTAAGTTGGATGTGAATTATTTCCTCGCTATGTGACAACTAACAGGCTCCAGTTTTGCTAGAAAGTGGCGATGTGTGAACTTCGCCTGATGAGAGCATACGGGACCATAATGTTTTCCCTCCAAGTCTCAAAAGGGACAGTCCACACCTATCTACTGTTCAGCATTAAAAAGAGCAAATTTCTTCAGAATTTTGCCACAGTGGCATACTGAAGATCTGATGAACATTTTGAATGAGAAGGTTGGGGGTCAGAATTCTGAAACATTGAAGGCAGCAGTATCTGCTGAGGTAGCGTTCATGAAAATTGCTGAAAAATAATCCGTTTGGTGTCCTTGTCGCGGGCTTCGGGAGTGAGTGAAGGAAAATCATCTTCAGCCGAGTCAAAAAATCATTACAAAATGAATTTGTTCTCATTGTGTGTGGGTAATTGAGAGGGAGAAAACGTATGGGCAGCAAAGCTGAGAATAATGTTAATTTTCTGCCACAGTTGTCTTTAAAGCTTGACTAGAAATTATGCATTAAATATTCTCTCAAATCTCATTAAGACATGAGAAACGGTAACTCTGTACTTTCCAGTTATTGTAATGTGTCATCCAGTAGTTATTCTTTGATATATCTCGACAAAAACAACAGAAACAGGAACTTACAAGTCAGAAAAATTTGATTTCAAGTGCTGTGATAATGAGATTCGATTGCATGTCATTAAAATATTTAATGTTGATTACATCGGCATACAAACTTATAATAAGAACATTCCTTACAAAGCCCCATTACACAAATGTTTTTTTTAAATCAAATCCCAATTTGTTCCTGATACGATCAGGGTTGTATAGCCCCATCCTGTTACAGGTGACTTAACATGAGCACTTACATTGCAAATGTTGTGTACACAAGCACTCTAATAACTACTCCATGAGGTAAGGGTATTGTATTTGAACTGTAGTGACCTTAGTCCTTTATTGCAGCTCCTAGAGTGAGTACACCAAGAGGTGAGCTCCCTTTTATACTTGGTTACCTGCAGTGTACAGGTGACACTTAGGTCTGGTGGTACAGGTATGGTGTATACAGGGTGAAGGTACATTCAGTGGTCTCATGTTACAGTGCATACATTAACATGCATACATAACAGCAAATGTGGAAGATGAAGAGAGGAATCCCATCACATAATGTTTGGTTGTGTCCGAAACCTAATTGTTATTCAAGCAGGAGAGCTCCAAAGTGGCTGGACATACAGAGCCCCATCAGGACTGCAGAGGAACAACACCGTCTCTAAATCCCAACCCCTTACCACTCGTGTGTCGCCACATACAACAAGCAACACAGCATGCTCTAGAAATCAAACACTACAACAACAACAACTTGTATTGATATAGCGCCTTTAACTTAGTGAAAATGACAGGAGTATTATGCGATAAAAATTTGACACCGAGCCGCATAAATAGAAATTAGTGCAGGAGACCAAAAGCTTGGTCAAAGAGGTAGGTTTTAAGGAGCGTCTTGAAGGAGGAAAGAGAGGTAGAGAGGTGGAGAGGTTTAGGCAGGGTGTTCCAGAGCTTGGGGCCTAGGCAACAGAAATGCGGCATGGCCACCACTGGTTGCATGATTATAACAAGGGCTGCTCAGGAGAGCAAAATTAGAGAAGCGCAGACATCTCCGGGGTGGTGGTGGGGGGAGGGTTGTGGGGCTGGAGGAGATTAGAAATAGGGAGGGGCAAGGCCATGGAGGGATTTGAAGATAAGGATGTGCAAGACTTACCTTTTATAAGAACAGGTTTTAGCCTGTAAGATTTGTCTTTCTCTTTCCATTAAACAGAGTCAAGACTTATATAAATAAAACAGGTTTTATCCTGTAAGATGTTGGGGTCAAAATTCAGGTGCGCCAGAAAGCTTTTTAGAGTGGTACTTCTCGCTAGAATCCTTGGTACGGTAAGTAGAGCCATTTTCAGGACTTTGACATTTTTTCGAAGTGCCACAGGAAATGACTCGTAATGGGGTCGGGCCTTTGACTGGCTGAAAATGGGTCGGACGGGGCCTCCGCCACTGTCATTCAGCGGTGGAGTCGTGGTTCCGTGTGCATCACCACACTCTCTCCCCTCTGTTAAAGGGGAGAGTTTTTATCATTTTTTTTTACCTTTGGCCACTTTGGGGATGCCAGACTGCCCATTAGCGGCCTAGCTGAACCCGGGGGCAGTATTTTGCTGGCTGATCAACAAGTCGGCCGGCAAAAATTTTTCCATTGCGGCTGCAGCAGTGGGCCCTCCCCTTTAAGGGCCACCATGCTGCCGGGCCGCACTCAGTGCGGAGATGGTGCACTGGCAGAAAAACCTGCCGGAGGCACCGCGTGGCGGGGGATCGACGAGTTCAGCTGAATATCGGGAGGTAAGTATTTCTATTGATTAAAATTGGTGGTGGAATCACTCGGGCAGGATGGAGTCCAGGCCAAAAATTCCCCGACCTGAATTTAGGTCGGGTCGGCCAGTTGACCCCAATGCGGTGGCCATTCAATTTTTAAGAATGGCCGTCGCAAACGGGCATTAACGGGTCTCTTTGAGACCTTGAATTTTGGCCCCCTTGTCTTGACCCTACACTTTACAGGGTTAGAACTTGTGAGACAGAACAACACAGACTCACCACCTCAATCCAGGAGTTATCTTTACTTAGAATAATCAAAAGAAACATAAGTCATTTACAATAGCATTAAATGCACAATCAGCCTGCACCAACCTATATACCATTAAGGTACCTTATAACAGTTAAAATTGCCTATTACCTAAGTGATTAATACAAAGCAAATACACTCTCACAGGGTTAATTCCAGCTGTGGCCAGCGATTGGAAATTAACTCCCTGATTCCCTTAGTAACTGATCAGGTTACCAATCTTGTGACTGCAGCAGTGGACGAGAGACTTTGCACTGTAATTATATTTTGAAAACTGACTATCGGCCCATTATGTGCATGTTCCAACCTATCCAGACTATCAAAAAGGTTTATGTTCCAGTCTATTCTAACTACTGTGAGCATAGTTAGTCCCCTTTTCAATCCATGATGGAGTTACTTAGGCAGGGATTGTTCTCTTACAGTCTTATCAATCCGTGGGACAGTTACTTCACTTGTCTGCATTTCTTAAAGTTCAACAAAAAGATCTCTTGACCTGCAAGGTATACTGGGTTATAAGAATTTAGTCAATTTGTAGGTTCGGCCATCCAAATGCTGTAGTCTTACAGATGAGGATTTTGAAATCGAAGGGTTGCTTAACCGGAAGCCAATGAAGGTGAGCAAGCACAGGGATGATGGGTGAGCCGGACTTGGTGAAAGTTAGGACATGGGCAGCCGAGTTTTGGATCACCTTTAGTTTACAAATGGTAGAATGTAGGAGGCTAGCCAAGAGTGTCAAGTCTAGAGGTAACAAAGGCATGGATGAGCTGAGGCAAGGGCAGAGACGGGCAGTGTTATGGAGGTGGAAATAGGCAGTCTTAGTTATGCTGCGGATTTATGGTTAAAAGCTCATTTCAGGGTCAAATAAGACACAAGGTTGCCAACAGTCTGGTTCAGCCGCAGACAGAAGTTGGGGAGAGGGATGAAGTCAGTGGCTAGTGATTGGAGATAGTGGCAGGGACCGAAAACAAAGGCTTAGATCTTCCCAATATTCAATTGGAGAAAACTTCTGCCGATGCAGAACCAGATGTCGGAGAAGCAGTCTGACAACTTAGAAACTGTGGAGGGGTCGAGAAAAGTGGCAGAGAGATAGAGCTGGGTGTTGTCAGCATACTTGTGGAAACTGATGCTGTGTTTTCGGATGAGGTCGCCAAGGGGCATGTCGATGAGAAATAGGAGGGGTCAAGCATAGATCTTTGGGAGACTCCTGAGGTAATGATGTGGGGACGGTAAGAGAAGCCGTTGCAGGTGATTCTCTGGCTACGATTAACATAGAAACATAGAAAATAGATACAGGAGTAGGCCATTCGGCCCTTCGAGCCTGCACCGCCATTCAATAAGATCATGGCTGATCATTCCCTCAGTACCCCTTTCCTGCTTTCTCTCCATACCCCTTGATCCCCTTAGCCGTAAGGGCCATATCTAACTCCCTCTTGAATATATCCAATTAGATAGATAAGAATGGACCCAGGCAAGTGCAAATCAGACACTAAGGCTCTGGGGTGGGGTATGGAATGGCGGGCACGGTGCATTTGTGCCTCAAAATGGCGGTGCATCCAGAGAGTCCAGGGTAGTGGAGGCTCGGACAATCTTTATGGATAAATATTCCTGGACTGCCGCTCAACACCCAGCCAGATTCACTACCTGACTAGTGGGAATTTGCCAGCAGGAGGCCGCAGTTGGGGTTCTGTAGGGAGGGTTCCCGACAGTTACTTGGTGAGGGGGTTTGGAGGTGATCGAGGGGCGCGGGGGGAATTCCATCATGATTGAGAATCACGTGCTGGGATGGGGGCGGGGGGTGCTGTATCAAATGTGATCGAGATTCGGGGTATCTTTGATTGGGGATCTTGTAGACGCCATTGTAGATTGAATATTTTCGATGCAGTCAGGGTTTGAGGGGGGTCTTGCAGATGTGATCAGGAGGGTTTCATTGCAGTCGTGCTCTCCCCAGTTCCCGCAAGCACTCCGAGAGCACTCCTGCTTCTGCTGGCCCAGACAGAGTTCTCACTTAATGAAAGCAGAAAATGCAACAGAATGAAAAAAAGTTAATGTTTCAGGTTGATGACCTTTCGTCAGAACACAGTTCTCATGTAAGTCTTTTTCTAACACTCACTGGCCTCATCTGGCTAGTCGGCGCTGAACACTGTGCTTTGGCTGTCAGATTCCCCATAATGCATGACTCACTTGACACGATATCATGTCGCCGCATTGTATCGCGACTTTTACATTTAATGCAGGCCCCCACCTGCTTGTAGCGTGAGGCTCTGCTGACTTGAAAGTCGGCGACGGAGCAACCTCACGCCAGTGAATCGAATGGGCCTAATCTTAACCCCTCCTGTGCACCATTCTTGCTGGGCGAATGGAGGTTAAAATTGAAACCTACATATCTGTAAGCACACAAATCACATTGCTTTTGAATGTTTACTCAGAGGGCAGGAACAGAATGAGAACTGTTAACACACATTTGGGGTCAATTTAACTTTAATCGCGGGGGGGGGGCGGGCGGCGGCGCGGGCATAGAGGGGGACGAAAAACAGGTAATAGCGAATTGACAGCCCATTTTACACCTCGCCCAATTTTCCTTTCTATTAACCGGTGGAAAAGAAAATCGGAGAGGTGTTAAAGGGACTGCCCAATGATCACCTGTTTTTCGCCCGGTGGTAAAAATTGAAAGTACCCTGTTTTTTCTCTGAACATTATTGAACAGACAATTCCTCTGAGTAGGTCCTTTTAACTGGTTGGAGTTTGCTGCAAAGGCAAGCCTTCCTTTTATGCAATTGTTCCCATTATGGAAACATTATTAAAGGCATGTGCACCAATCCAAATTGTAATGAAAAAAACACTCGTCGAGCAACTTTAACATAATAAACATCCTGAGGGTGACGGAGAATAGGGCAACAAGTGGGAAGTTGGAGAGCAGTTGTGGAAGGTAAGGTTTGAGAACACTTTTGAAAGTGGGCAGAAATAAGGCATGGTGGGATGGCTTAAGAAGACACTAATAGGACCGTGATGGCTGGAAATGCTGTCATCCACTGAAGGTGAAGCACAGGGAAAGCAGGGTAGAATGAGCCAGAGTTGGAAGAGTAGAAAATGTGAGCTGGCCTGGAGTAGGCCTGGAGGAAGTTGCAGAGGTAGAAAGGCCATAGAGCGACTTGTATAAAATAATGACAGTGAAATATTCTTGCAGGTTCAGTATTATAGACCTAAATTGAAGATTGCCCAAGGATTGATGTTACCAATGCATGCCTTGCAATAGATTATCTTTGAGTGATAAGTTGTCGGGCCCAAGTGGAGGTGCACTGACTTTGTAGACGAAAAACGACGCTGAAAACTTACCTTGGTTTTCTGCCCGCTCCTTGGATGTCGCAGGCCTTGGCATGGCGCAGCACAAGCAGTGGGGGGGGCGGAGCCAGGTTCCGGTGCTGAAAACAGTACCGGGACCTCTGCACACATGTGCAGTAGCTCCTCACTCCCACAATCTTTGTGTGTGCTCTACAGGCTGCGTGGGAGGGGCCCGAAGCTCGCCGCCTCTAGCCCTGGCCGAATGGGCTCCCTCATTGGCGGCCCACTGCCTTATCCAGCCACACCAGTAAAAGGAGGTCTGAGAGAACCAGAACCCCAGCAGATTGTCAGTGAAACCCTGCGCTTGGTTAGTATGCTAATGTTTTCCACAAGGGATTCAGTTTAGAAGAAGTAGATTGGGTTAGGTTAGGTGTCCAATGTCTGAAACAAATGGGAAGCATTGAGACAAATCATGCTGGCAATGTTCACAAGGCCACTCCACTTGGTCTATACATTGTGCTGAGTATTTATATGCCATTGGTTAAAATAAAGTAGGAGCCAACAAAAGAATGCTATTGAAGGTACGGAGTAGTTTGGACAAGGTTACTTAGTTTTTACTTGTTATTGATTGCTTATTACTTTGGTCTTGGTGTTTTAGGTGCAGGGTTCCTTCTATTTTTTATTTGTTAATTAATTGCTAAATACTTTTTGTGCTTTGTTTAGTGCTTTGTAAGTCTTGGTGCAAGGTGCAGAACCTCTCAGCTTCCTTGTATCTTTTATTTGTTATTGAATGCTTATTTTTCTGCTTTGTTTAGCGCTTGGTGCTTGAAATGTATTGCTTTGTTTAGTGCTTGGTACTTTAAATGCTTTTATACTTCTTCAATGTTGTTGTGAAAGTGTTGAGTGCTTTGCAAGGTCCTCTCATTTACCTACCCCCCCTCCCCCACCCGCCCACATCTCTGGCTACCTACGCTGATTTCTTAACTCACTGCAAGGTTTTTCTGTGCGGCCACAAGTGGCCGCATACGCTGGACTAAGTTAGTTTGGAATAACTTTTAGCTGTCTAAACTTGCTTAAATGGCCAAAACAGGCGTAAGTGGCTGAAAACGCTCCCTTTTGAAAAAAAAACGAAACTAAAAAAAAACCTAACTCACTTAACCTGAAGCAAATTAAATGGGCAGAATTGCGATTTTTAAGATACTCCAAAAAATTCTAGTTGCTCCAAAAAAAACGGAGCAACTCCTGGGCAAACTTGGGCCCATAATTCTGTCCTCTTGAGCTCCTTTGAATTGGTTCACTTGTTTGAATTGGTTATGTCACTTGTAGGATAATATATAAAATCTACTTACATAGGGCCCAAGTTTCGGGCCGCGCCTAGAACGGCGCAGCCCCGACCTGGACGCCCGTTTTTCGCGCCACAGAGTGCGCCTAAAAATAACTTACAGATTCTCCGGCTCCCTGCTGGTCCTCAATAGTCGGGCGCGGCGCAGCACAAGCTGTTGGGGGCGGAGCTAGGTCCCTGCGCTGAAAACAGTGCCGGGACCCCTGCACATGCGTGCATAAGGCTGCCTCCCACGCCCAGCTCCTGCTTCCTCCCGACCCGACTTGACTCCCGTTTCCCCCCACCCCCATCACCCCCGGACCCGACCTGACCCCAACACCGATCCGACTCCCGCTTCCCACCCCCCCCCCCGCCCCCGGACTGGACCCGACCCGCGCTCCCCCCTCCCCCACCCGAACCAACCCAACCTCCCTCCTCCCCCCCCCCCCCCCCCCGACCCGTGCTCCCGACTGCCCTCGCCCCGGAGCGGACCCGACCTGACCCGACCGACCTCCGCCCCCCCCGACCCCGACACGCGCTCCCGACCCCGGACCCCGGACCCGACCCGACCCAACGACACCTACCTGGAAATCTGGTGCTGGGGACGGGCCCGGCCCATTCAGCCTCCCTTCCCCTTCTTCTCCGCCCCCCTTCTCCTTTCTCCCCCCCTTCTCCCCCCCTTCCCCTTCTCCTCCCCCCTCCTTTCCCCTTCTCCTCCCCCCCTTTCCCCTTCTCCTCCCCCCTTTCCCCTTCTCCTCCTTCCCCCCTTCCCCTTCTCCTCCCCCTTCTCCCCCATCCCTCCCCCTCTGCCTCCCTCCCTCCCCTCCCCCTGCCCCCTCTCTCCCTCTACCCCTCTCCTCCCCCTCCCCTCGCAGTCAGAAACACAGACACTGACAGACAGAGAGTAAGAGGCACACACAGACAGAGCGATAGAGACACTGACAGAGACACACTGGGGGGGGAGGGGGGGCATCCCAGCACACTGTTGGAGGGCTCCCGGTGCTGCAGTCGGTAAGTAGAAAATGTTTTATTTATTGAGTTAAAAAAAGTTATTTATTATTAATTTTTTTTGATTGATTTATTGGTTGATTTATTGATGTATTTATCAGTTATTATTGATGATGGCTCTTTATTTGTAAAACTGAAGTGTTTAATGTTTGTAAACTTCCCTTTAAACCCCCCCCCCCATTCCCTACGCCTGATTTGTAACCTACGCCTGATTTTCTAAAGTGTCGACAAGGTTTTTTCGAACGTACAAAAATCTTCACTGACTCCATTCTAAGTTAGTTTGGAGTAAGTTTTCACTGCCGAAACTTTGAAAACAGGCGTAAGTGGCCGGACACGCCCCCTTTTGAAAAAAAAATTCTGTTCCAAAGTGAAACTGTTCGAACTGACTAGAACTGGAGCAAACTAAATGCCGAGAATTTGAATTTCTAAGATACTCCGTTCTACACCAGTTGCTCCAAAAAATCAGGAGCAACTGAGGCCGAAACTTGGGCCCCTACATAGCCCTGTTAGCTACAATTCAGTCCATATTTTCCTCATTCATGAAAATTTGGATTTTATATTGAAAATTTAGATGTGAATAATGACTAAAAGTCAAAGGGCTAAAATGAGCTTGTTTACCGCCTGCGCACTGCGCTGTTAGTGCCTGCTGCGAACTTCATTGGTGGTTTAGCGTCCGCGCTATCAATTAGTGCTGCGCCACCCACTTGGTAATGTCATGAGTGTGCAACACCGCGATCAAGAACTACACTCCTTTCGCCTGCCGTAGCGCCTGGCACTGTCAGCGACAGGGAGAGCAGGCGTTCCGTGGAAGCTCCCGGGGCGATATTATAAAGCAGGAGCAGGTGGGTGTTCAGTGTAAAATGTTTTAACATTGCTGGGATTCTGTGAGCTCTGACAGACTGCTGCTGATGTTTCCACTGCTCCCTTCAACTTTCTCTCGTTTTTCGGGTGGTCCAGCTGACCTCCCCTTTAGGTGCGAGGATGCCGGTTTCCTAGCGCCAGAATGTCATTATCCCTGCAGCGCCACCACACTGTAGACCTAAGAGTAGCATGGAACGCTTCCCTTAGCACTTCACTCCCCTCTTGGGGCGCTAATAGTGAATATCCCAGTTGGAGGTGGCAAACATCACCCGACGCTAAAATTAGCGACCAGACAGTGTCACAGCCTCAAACCGGACTATAACAAATTTTTAGCACAAAGTCGATTTTTGTTTGTTTTCCTCCTGCCTGGTTTACAAATTCTTGATGTGCAGAAAGCAGCCAATCAAGGCACTCCTCTCATCCTGACTTCACGCTCCTGAATGAGTCGAATGAGCTACTTCGCGCCAGAAAATTTACACATTCATCATTCCAGTAAGTCAGAGGAATGGGAGGTAAAATCAGAACCAGCAGAAAATTATCCCGGTATATACACATTCTCCTCACTCTCAGCTGAACCCCACTACCAGCCCTTACCTGAACCCCTACCACCACATCCCAGACCTGAGCTTGAAGCCCTAGTGATGAGCATCATCCCTGACAGTGGGCAGCCATTTTCTAAAGGCAGCCCGCACAATGCAATGAATGAAGTCAGCTGTCGCCTCATCCATTTCAGTGCATCAGCTGTCATCAAGAGTTTGCTGATGGCCGTCTTTCGAAATCCAGCTGGGGGTTGTCGTGTCAGGCGGCGCTGGGGCTTTGGTGGCAGGTATTCACTGAAGCTGTCCTGGAGGTGGGAGCAGAATTGATTTGAAGTCTGGTAGCGACTATCAGCTGAAGGGCGTCACAAATGCCACGGGTCACACCTCCTTCCTCACAGGAACATCTCGTCTCATTCTGAGAGTAGCATTTTTGGAGGATGGGGCTGCTTTTTCTGAAAATGCACTGCCTGCGGGGAACCTTGCTCATTCGCCATGCATACTGAGATACTGTGGGTAGAAAGTTCATGGTTTTATGACGTGCTCAGATGGGGGTGAGGTGGTGAGAGGGCGATAAGGTGGTGAGGTGAGGGTCCATGTGGCAGCACATACTTAAAAAATTGGCCTCATTGTGCCTTAATCAACTCAACAGAATTTTCTCACTACTTCACATTGCTTTGGCTGTTATCGGCTTTAAAAAGCTGTTAACCTTTCCTCAGCTGTTTTTCACTAATTGCCTTTCAGCCCTTTGTGCTTTAGAGGAATGTAGATATGAACAGTTGACTTTCGCACACATTTACAATTGCAGAGAGTTCCTCACCATTTAAGGCCAAACAGAAGTTTCTTTGGTCATTATACAACGAGGAAAATATTGGCCACTAGAGGAACAGGAATCGGTCAGCCCCTCGAGCCCATTCCACCATTTGTTATATCATGGCTTATCTAAACATAAACTCCATTTACCCTCCTGTGCTCCATATCCCTTGGCACCCTTACCTAACAAAAACATATCGAACACAGGCTCGAAAATTTCAATTGACCCAGCATCAAAAGCTCAAAAACAGGCCTGTCTAAAATGTAACCCCACAAGACCGGGGTTAAAGGCAGTAACCATGGTATAAACTAAGATTTATTTTTCTCTTTTTCAAGGAAGAAACATTTTTTAAAAAGCTGTTTATTCTGGAAAGATTCAGGGAACAAAATTAATATTCTAACATTTTTACGTTAAGATTTGTAATAAATTACTAGATAAACATTACAGCCTGAAAGTATACCTCTCACGTTGCAAACATGTCATTTTAATTAAAGGGCTCGAATAACATTTTGTTTACTAGCTTAAATGTCTTGTTTTAAACTGCTTAGAACCATTATGTAATTATTATTTTCCCTCCAAGCGCTAATTTTAAAATTTACAATGTTGAAAATCGAGATTAACTTGTCTGACCCCATGGAGAATAGAAAATAATATTTACACAACACTTTCATAGCAGTTAAAACCATTCCTAAGAAAAAGAATAAAAGTACATTAATATAGTGCCTGACATGACCTCAGGACTCAACTTGCAATGAGTTTTTGAATCCAAGTCATTGATGTCAATTAGAAACAACAGTAATGCCAATCCTGGGGTACCCTGTCTTGACAACATCCTTTTAACTAGTACCTGTTCTTTTTTTGTATCCTCAGCCAATTTCTTATCTGTACTCAATCTTTGCCCAGAATTTGCCCAGAGTTGCATTTTTGGTAATCTTGTTCAGAAACAGGACACTATTAAAGTTACCAACTTTGGTGGGACCTATTCCTGGAGGTTTCATCACCTGACCTCCCACTTCCAACTGCCCCATCCTATAAAACAGCCTTTTTTCTTATCTCCAATATTTTTATCACTAATAAATGAAAATGTTCAAAGAAATTGAAAAAAAGATTTTTTTTTTAATGCCCCCTATGATTTTTCTCCTGGGTTGCTTGCAGCAGTGTTCAGATTAATGTTCAACTCCTGGAGCCCCCGGGGCAATCCAGGGTGGTTGACAACTAACTCTAGGGTGTGTTCAACTGAGATTGTGGCTGAGACATATCATTGGAGTAAAATAGATGCTGTTTTAATCTGCAGGGTACTACACTTAGGGAGTACTTAATGCTGACAACGGGCGCCAGAAATGTTTCATTTCCCAGTGCTAACGATTTTGATCAGTAAAGAACTCGTACTACAAAAGCAAAATACTGCGGATGCTGGAATCTGCAATAAAAACAGAAAATGCAAAAGAGCAACAGAGTTAACATTTCAGGTCAATGACCTTTCGTCAGAATTGGAAAAAGTTAGAGATGTAACAGGTTTTTAAGCAAGTGTTGGGGCAGGGGAGGGGAGGAATAAATAAAAGGGAAGGTCTGTGATAGGGTGGAAGGGAGAAGAGATTAAGAGACAAAAGGGATGATGGTGCAAGGCAAAAGGAGATGATAATGGGACAAATTAAGAAACAAAAGATGAGTCTAGATAGGGTGTAAATGGAGATTATAGAATCATTAACAGCTGCCATGGGAAAGAGAAAAAAACAGGGGAAAAAATTGGGCAGAGGTTTTGGTTTGAAATTGTTGAACTTGATGTTGAATCTAGAAGGCTGTAAAGTGCCGAATCAAAAGTAGAGGTGCTGTTCCTTGAGCTTGTGTTGAGCTTCATTGGAACAGTGTAAGAGGCCAAGGACGGAGAGATCAGAGTGGGAGTGCAGCAGAGAATTAAAGTGACAGGCGAGCGGAAGCTCGGACGCTTTCAGACTGAACGGAGGTGTTCTGCAAAGTGGTCACCCAATCTGCGTTTGGTCTTCCCAATGTCGAGGAGACCACATTGTGAGCAGCGAATACAGTATACTCATGCTACAACGTTACTTAGAACAAGTTGTACTGCAGTAGAAAGCACATCTGCCCTGGTGCTGTTTTTTTTTTCTCCATAAAATGGCAATTTAGAGGTCAGCAGTGTTTATTAACCAGGATGCCCATGACAGCCCACACCGCATACTTAGCCTCCTGAGGAGTGGAAGATACGTTCAGCTTTCAAATCATGCATTTCTACTCTTTCGTATAAAATCTTTGACAGTGACTTCCTGCTTATTTCTCGGTGCAAGTTTTGACAAGAATTGGAAGTGCAAGGAACTAATGAACATGATTTTGAAATTTCCAACATTCTTGAAACATGTCATATTTTGAACAGTTTGGTTTTCACGAAGATATCTTGCTTCTGAACCCAAAGGGTTAATTCAGCTGTGTGTCTGCTCCACAATTGATGAACCCAATAAAGACAAAGAGCAGTTGTGGAAACTGTGTGGAAGATGCATTTTCTTCAGAGTTTTTTTATTGATTTGACAAGAAAGGAAAGATTGTAGTGCAGCATTTCTGAGCAAATACACCATCAAGTAAAGTGTCTTTGAACTACGTGTATAACAGAGGGCCATATCAACAAAATGGTGTCATTATGTGCCATATAACCTAGAACTGTACAAACGTGGAAGGCATTTAATTGTTGCAAATAGATTTTAGGAAGTAAAGAGGCAGGTACTGATTTTGTATGTATGCTTGCTGCGTGAGGGGAATGCTGTCATCCAGCAGAGCTATCCAGAGGTTCTGTGAAGGATCTGGGTCAGCTAATTAACAAGACTAGTATGTGGTCAACATGTTGCTGCAATCGATTGTACTGACTAAAAGAGACCATACAGCTGGTATCTCTTGCTCCTGATAGTTTCTCTCATAGTTGATGCACTGAAAAAAATATGGCATTTTTCAGCTCCAAACTTTAAAGTTTTTCCAATGGTGTCGAATAGTTTCTGGACTATGATTCAGCTCACCTGGAGGAATGCCATTCACAATTTGAGGCCGTGTACCACTTCTGGGTATCTTAATGCACAGCACTGGGGATAATAAGATGAACATTTTTATTACGTTTTTCATGAAGATATCATCAGAATCTATTAGCTTGATGTTAGCTCCACAGAGCATTAATTATATGTACCTGACTCAGGAGTGCCTATTCCCATGTTGTTCCCTTTATGGTCTCCAGCAAGTAGAGAGGTATCAAAGTATGACCGAAGGTGAAATCTCTTTCCATTTTCCCAACTCTCCAATTGGTATCTTGTGTATTCTTAGTATTTTGCTCTTTTGCCTAGCTAAGATAAACAACTTAATACCTGGGGAAACCATGAGTGCGGGGGTGAATGGGGGCCAAGATTGAAGGAGTCAAACAATATAATGGGCCTAAAAAATGCGCTGTGAATGGAAAGGATGGTGTTCTGTAAACTGCTGAATGAAACATGACTTGCATTGAAAATAAAATCCCAGAACACCAATACATTTACACTGATAGTTTATGCATTAGGTTTAATGTTTAATCAACCAGACAGAGCTTTTAGAAAATGTTTCTGTTGAAAAATACTGAAGAAGTTATAACTGAATAGTCCGAGCTTGTGATGCCTTAATCCAACTGCATTAATCAAAGTCAAACATTATTCTGGGGATTAGGAAAGGATTCAGATCCCTTTTGGGGGTATTTATTGTTGGCAAGTCTTTTCATGCTTCATCTTAATTTCTACACTTCCTTTAAATCACAAAGGATTATCCACAAGATGGCATTTTCATATTAACAAATATCAAGAAGTCGGGCTGCATTGTTTGCAAAAGTAATCGTAACAGTGGGCAAGAAACAAGTTGGTTGATAGTAAAAGCTGCTCAGTGAGGGATGGGGCAGCCTGGAAACTACAAGGAGCCACATGCTTGTTTCTCATTCCATCTGAATTCCAGAGCTGCCCGGCTGTCCAGTGCTCATTTATCTCAGTTGGACAGGCTTCATCTCTGCTGGTTAGAAATGTATATGGAAGCAAGGTACTTCCTTTCAGAAAAAAGATAACAACAACAACTTGAATTTATATAGCGCCTTTAATGTAGTGAAACATCCCAAGGCAGTTCACAGTATTATGAGATCAAAAAAATTTGACACCGAGCCGCATAAGTAGAAATTAGCACAGGTGACCAAGAGCTTGGTCAAAGAGATATATTTAAGAAGCGGCTTGAAGGAGGAAAGAGATGCAGAGAGGTGGAGAGGTTTAGGCAGGGAGTTCCAGAGCTTGTGGCCTGGGCAACAGAAGACACGGCCACCAATAGTTGAGTGATTATAATCAAGAATGCAAAAGAGGGCAGAATTAGAGGAGTGCAGACATCTCGGGGCTTGGGGGCAGGGCGGGGGTGTTTGTGGGGCTGGAGGTGATTACAGAGATAGGGAGGGGCGAGGCCATTATTGGATTTGAATACAAGGAAGAGAATTTTGCATAATGTGGCAGATTTTCCTGTTTCCACTCTCCCCTCTACCGCCCCCCCGACTCCATCACTGGCATTTCATGTTCTAAGCCATTACTGTGGCTCAGAGGCAAACCTTGGCAGGGCTTGGGACTGGCCGAAGAGCAAGTAGGTCCCAGTTCATGTAAATCTCGTTCAGGGGGGTGGGAGGAGTCAACAACAACCTACCTCACTCACTGTCTTTGGTCTGACCCCAGGGACCTGATAACCATCCGATCAGTATGGGCCCTGGAGCAGGCCTCGCTCAGCACCATGTTTCAATGGCACCCCTGGAATGTATGCACTTGTGAGTAGGCTCACAGGTTTGTAGAGCTGTTACATTGTGGAGTGGCTTAGCCAATCATGTGATGTTCAAATGACTCAGTAAAACTCCAGTCAGTTGGGTCTAGGTCAACCACAATGAGGTACGCAGTTGTGAACCTAGTGGATGAACTGGTAACGTGTAGTGTGATTGTTAAACCTTTGTTAATAAACCAATTAGTTTTTAATAGCAATTTGTTGCTATGAATTCTTAAGCAAAGAACCCATGAAGCAAATACATTGCAGCAAAGTGCTGATCCAGGAATATTAGGAGAGAGTTTGGGAATGCTCTCTCCCACTTCATTAGCATAGCTTTGGTGGGCTTGTGCCTACTGCAGGCCTAGCTCTAACTCCTCGGGAATGTTTTAAAATTCCCGGAGCAATGTAAAAGGGGAAGAAACACAAAAAAGGGTCCCCCCCCCCCGTCAACCCCCCACCCCCATTTGCTGATCTCTCTATCCAGGAAACTTTGCATTCACTTGGAATAAGGGTCAGGAAAGTCGGCCCTAATTTTACCCGGCTTCTCATTCTTGAATTTGCCCGCCTATGGATAAGTCTCATAATGATATGGCAGAGTTTGTAGAGAAGTCTAAAGACCAGATTGTCTCGGCATGGGGGTGTAAAATAGCTCAAATGGAGAAGATGGGAATGGGAGAGGAAGCAAAAGACTAATGTTCAATACATTAGTATATATAAATACATTTTAAGTGAATCTTTATCTACAACAGACTTTCTAAGTTTGACAGAAAAGCCGCAACATGACCACAGCAGTAAGAGCATAAACCACTATGGGGCAACCTTACCATTCAGGGCACAGTGATTATCTCTGTCCTCAGAGCTATCCCACCTGAGGTCGCTTTCTTCTGTGGTAGATTCACAGTTTCATCCTGCCTATGTATAGAACCTCTCTCTTTTTATACCTTTACTTATCAGTGGTACGTAACAGCTCTGGCCACAGCTCCCTATTGTCTCCTAGCCTTTAGATGCATTTTGTTACACTTCTCTGTGCAAATGGGCTTCTTTTGCTGAATTAACACTCTGTTGTCGTTGCATTTGAGACCAGTAAATATTACTTACCTATGACCTTATTTCCCTCATTGATAGCTACTCAACCTTGGGAGTCTGTCAATCCACTGGTCTGCAGCACAAAGTATGTTGCGGTTGCTGGTGGTCAATCATCTCAGCCCCAGGACATCGCTGCGGGAGTTCCTCAGGGTGATGTCTTAGGCTCAACCATCTTCAGCTGCTTCATCAATGACCTTCCCTCTATCATAAGGTCAGAATGGGGATGTTCGCTGATGATTGCACAGTGTCCAGTGCCATTTGCAACTCCTCAGATAATGGAAGTCTGTGCCTGCATGTAGCAAGATCTGGACAACATTCAGGCTTGGGCTGATAAGTGACAAGTAACATTTGCGCAACACAAGTGCTAGGCAATGACCATCTCCAACAAGAGATAGGCCAGCCACCTCCATTTCACTTCAACGGGATTACCATCGCTGAATCCTCCAGCATCAACATCCTGGGGGTCATCATTGTCAGAAACTTCATTGGATCAGCCACATAAATACTGTGACTACAAGAGCAGGTCAGAGGCTGGGTATTCTGTGGTGAGTGACTCACCTCCTGACTCCCCAAAGCCTTTCCACAATCTTTCAAGTCAGGAGTGTGATAGAATACTCTCCACTTGCTTGACAACAACAACACTCACAAAGCTTGACACCATCCAGGAAAAGCAGCCCGCTTGATTGACACCACATCCACCACCTTGAACATTCACTCCCTCCACCACTGACAAATCCTGCACTGCAGCAACTCGCCATGGCTTCTTCAATAGCACCTCCCAAACCCGAAATGTCTACCACCTAGAAGGACCAGGGCAGCAGGTGCATGGGAACACCACCACCTGCATGTTCCCCTCTGAGTCACACACACCATCCTGACTTGGAAATATATTGTTGGGTCACAGTGAAAGTACCATCACCTCACGGTTCAAGAAGGTGGCTCACCATCACTTTCTCGATGGCAATTATGGATGGGCGATAAATGTTTACTACAAGAGCATTTCTACATTATCTTGCTTGTTCCCCTTGATTCCACTGTCTTATCCATTCATCAGCTATTTCAAAGTTCAGGAGACCACAGTAATGAGAAGACGCCTCCTTCAATACTCCATCTACCTTTTATACACTGTGATAGCAGTGTTACAAACTGTGTTACAAACTTGTGCAGCTCCTTTTTGAACATTTGCAGCGAATCTACATGAGCCAGCAATTTTTTCCAAGGATCGATGACTCTCTCTGAAAAGAAGTACATCCTAACTTTGAACCTAGTTCTGTGCTTATGTAACTTATGCTCATGTTCCCTAGTCTTCCCTAATTTCTTTAATTCAAATAACGTATCCACTTGGACCAAATCAAATCGGTTCATTATTTTAATGAATAAATCAAATCTCTTTGAAGTTTATTCTTTTCTAGAGTAAAAAGCCTCAGTTCTCTCAGCATGTCATGGTATCTAAGGGCATTTAAACTAGTTACCAATCGAGTGGTTCTCCTCAGAATGTTTTAGTGAGCTTCTGTATGACCCACCATGTGAGAAATCCAAAACTGGATGCAGTATTTTAAATGAGGTCTTGTTTCAAAGACAGTATAGTATTTTTTATTTTGTATTTAATCACCCTGGCAATATATCGCAGCACTCTATTTGCTTTTACAATAGGCATGCGGCCGGCACAGACTGTGAACTTCCAGAACATCTTGTACTATAATACCTCGGTCGTTCGCCCCCTCCTCAACAGGGTTAAGTTTGCAACCCTGCATGGTGTTACACATGGCCATTAGCTCGAACCACGTGCATAACAGTGAATTTATCTGCATTAAATGACATCTGTCAGACACGGGCCTATCCCCCCATCACGTCTAGATCTGCATATCATCTGTTTATCTCATCTAAGCTCTTCACGCTGTTCCGATGGGACGGGCTTAACTTGAACCATGCTGGGACTAGTGTCCTGGCGAATCAAATAACTAGGGTTGTAGAAAGGGCTTTAAACTAATTAGTGGGAGGGAGGGTTGAGGTGAGCGGAAATTGAAAAATAGTACAAAGCAAGGAGAAGGTAATAAAGCAGGATTGCACTGGGGGAAATGATAACCAGAGCGTGACAGGAAGGGACAGCATTTATAAACATAAGAGTGTATCAGAAAATGGGGTCAAAGCAAGGAAAAATGGTTAAAAAAACAAAATTAAAAGCTCTTTATCTGAATGCCTGCAGCATTCGTAACAAAATAGATGAGTTGACGGCACAAATAGATATAAATGGGTATGATCTGATAGCCATTACAGAGACGTGGTTGCAAGGTGACCAAGATTGGGAACTAAATATTCGGGGGTATCTGACAATTCGGAAGGATAGACAGAAAGGGAAAGGAGGTGGGGTAGCTCTGTTAATAAAGGATGAGATCAGTGCAATAGTGAGAAATTATATTTGCTCAGAAGATGTGGAATCAGTTTGGGTGAAGATAAGGAATAATAAGGGGAAGATGTCACTGGTGGGAGTAGTCTATAGGCCCCTTAACGTAGCTACACTGTTGGATGAAGCATAAATCAAGAAATATTGGAGGCTTGTAAAAAAGGAACAGCAATAATCATGGACGATTTTAATTGGACAAATCAAATGGCTATGGTAGCCTTAAGGAAGAGTTCATAGAGTGTATCTGGGATAGTTTCCTTGAACAGTATGTTGCGGAACCAACCAGGGAGCAGGCTATCTTAGATCTGGTACTGTGTAATGAGACAGGATTAATAAATAATCTCCCAGTAAAGGATCCTCTAGGAAAGAGTGATCACAGCATGGTTGAAATTCAAATTCAGTTCGAGGGTGTCCTAAGCTTAAATAAAAGAAACTACAAAGGTATGAAGGCAGAGTTGGCTAAAGTGGACTGGGAAAATAGATTAAAGTGTGGGATGGTTGATGAGCAGTGGCGGACATTTAAGGAGATATTTCCGAACTCTCAACAAAAGTATCTTCCAGTGAGAAGGAAAGAATTTAAGAGAAGGATAACTATCCGTGGTTAACTAAGGAAATAAAGAATAGTATCAAATTGCAAACAATGGCATACAAAATGGCCAAGATTAGTGGGAGGCCAGAGGATTGGGAAACTTTAAAAAACCAGCAGAGAGCAACTAAAAGAATAATAAAGAGAGTGAAAATAGATTATGAAAGTAAACTAGCAGGAAATATAAAAACAGATAGTAAGAGTTTCTGCAAGTATATAAAAAGGAAGAAAGTGACTCAAGTAAATGTTGTCCCTTAGAGGATGAGACAGGGGAATTAATAATGTGGAGCAGGGAAATAGTAAAGACTTTGAACAAATATTTTGTGTCACTCTTTACAGTAGATGACACTAAAAGCATCCCAATAATGGATAATCAAGGGGCTATAGGGAGGGAGGAACTTAAAACAATCATTGTCACAAAAGAAGAAGTACTCGGTAAAATAATGGGACTAAAGGTGGACAAATCCACTAGACCTGATGGCTTGCATCTGAGGGTCTTAAAAGAAGTCGCTGCAGAGATACTGGATATATTGGTTATAATCTACGAAAATTTCCTGGATTATGGGGAGGTCCCAGCAGATTGGAAAACCGCAATAAATGTAATGCTCCTTTTTAAAAATGGAAGCAGTCAGAAAGCAGGAAACTATAGACCAGTCAGCCGAACCTCTGTCATTGGAAAAATGCTGGAGTCCACTAATAAGGAAGGAGTAGCAGGATATTTGGAAAAGCATAATTTAGTAAAACAAAGTCAGCATGGTTTTATGAGAGGGAAATCATGTTTGACAAATTTGCAGCAGTTCTTTGAAGATGTAATGAGCAAGGTGGATAAGGGGGAACCAGTAGGTGTATTTGGATTTCCAGAAGATATTCGATAAGGTGACACATAAAAGGTGATTACACAAGATAAAAGTTCACGGGGTTGCGGGTAATATATTTGCATGGATAGAGGATTGGCTAACGAACAGAAAACAGAGAATCAGGATAAATGGGTCATTTTCCGGTTGGCAAGCAGTAACTTGTGGGGTGCCACAGGAATCTGTGCTGGGGCCTCAACTATTTACAATCTATATGAATTAATTGGATGAAGGGACTAAGTGTAATGCAGCCAAGTTGGCTGATGATACAAGGATGGGTGGGAAAGCAAGTTGTGAGGAAGACACAAAAAATCTGCAAAGGGATATAGACAGGCTAAGTGAGTGGGCAAACGTTTGGCAGATGGAGTATAATGTGGGAAAGTGTGAGGTTATCCACTTTGGCAGAAAAAATAAAAAAACAAATTATTATTTAAATGGAGAAAAATTACAAAATGCTGCAGTACAGAGGGACCTGGGGATCCTTGTGCATGAAACACAAAAAGTTAGCATGCAGGTCCAGCAAGTAATCAGGAAGGCAAATGGAATGTTGGCCTTTATTCCAAAATTTACAGCCTAGGCAGCTGAAAACATGGCTACCAATGGTGTGGTGATTAAAATTGGGGATGTACAAGAGGCCAGAATTGGAGGAGCGCTGAGATCGGAGGGTTGTCAGCAATATTTCTGCGCAGCCCAGCACTGGATTCTCCAATGTAAAATTTTGAGTTATCTCAACTGGAATATACAGGTCGGGTCAGCCAGTTGACGCCAAAGCGGCGGCCATTTGATTTTTAGGAATGGCTGTCGCAAACGAGCATTTATGGGTCTTTTTGAGACCCTAAATTTCGGCCCTGCTGTCGTTTAAATCAGATGTTAAACCGATGCTCTGCCATAGCAACAAAGTACACCTGATGAACCAACGTTATGCCTTATCATTATGCCTCAACTCACATTGCGAAAAAAACAGATTATGAATTAATCTATATTAAAACAGAGACTGCAAGTTTTCATAGGATGGTCTCGTGGCCAATGCCCAGTACAAAAAAGTCTCTGAGCATTTGCTCCAGGTAGCCATCAAACTCACATTGTCCTGCAAGTTGCCTTAGCTCGGCGACGTAGCTCGCCACTTCCTGACCTTCAGATCGCTGGCACGTGTAGAACCAATACCTCACCATCAGCACACTCTCCCTCGGGTTAAGATGCTCCCGAACCAATGTACACAGCTGCTCATACAACTTATCTGTGGGTTTCACCGGAGCCAGAAGATTCTTCATGAGGCTGTTCGTCGGTGCCCACAGACCGTGAGGAGGACCGCTCTCCTTTTTGCAGCGCTTCCTTCTCCATCCAGCTCGTTGGCTACAAAGTACTGGTCTAGTCATTCGACATAGGCTTCCCAGTCCTCACCCTCTGAGAACTTCTCCAGGATGCCCACAATTTGCTGCATCTTTGCGTTGGATTCATATACTCGTCGCCAGTTATTGTGTTCCTAACACAGATGAGACGATGTTAAAGTAACACAGAAGGTTAAAATAACAGTGACCTCAGTCTTTATTAAGACACTCCAGAGTGAGGAACAGGCCTTAGGGGCCGGCTTATATACAGTGCTCCCAAGGGATGCTGGGATCCCTTGAGACTTCAGAGGATGCACTCCCTGGTGGCGGAACATGGGAGTGCATGTTTCAGATGCACAACACCCTCCCTGCCGAATGAGTTTAAATCCTCTCCGACTGGAAAATTGCACTGTTGACCAGGGGAGGAGGATGGAAGTTTCAGTACCAGCAAGACAATTATATAATTTTACTTTACTCACACATTAACAATTTATCGAGCACCTATCATGACATCCTAAAGTGCTTTACAGCCAATGAAGTGCAGATGAGCTGTAAGCTCTGCAAAACCTGCAAACCACCACATGGCAGAGGAAGATTGGTCCATGATAGATCAAAGCAATTTCGAGCCTCAGAGAGAGGAGGCAGATGCTGAAGTACATGGGGTGCACACATTTTCGACGAAATGTCCACCTATAATGCTAAATATAAAATTGAATGGCTTACCCATAGCCATAGAATTGGACACTGGCGCTAGCCAATCCATCATGAGTAAAAAGATGTTTGAGAGACTGTGGTGCAACAAGGCATTCAGACCAGCCCTGAGCCCCATCCACACGAAACTGAGAATGTACACCAAAGAGCTTATCACTGTCCTGGGCAGTGCCTTGGTCAAGGTCACCTACGAGGGCACAGTGCACGAACTGCCACTCTGGATTGTCCCGTGCGATGGCCCCACACTGATTGGAAGGAGCTGGCTGGGCAAAATCCGCTGGAACTGGGATGACATCCGAGCGCTATCACATGTCGATGAGGCCTCATGTACCCAGGTTCTGAACAAATTTCCTTCCCTTTTTGAGCCAGGCATTGGAAACTTTTCCAGGGCGAAAGTGCGGATCCACTTGGTCCCAGAGGCACGACCCATTCACCACAAGGTGCGAGCGATACCTCACATGATGAGGGAGGGAGTGGAAATCGAGCTGGACAGGCTGCAATGCGAGGGCATCATCTCCCCAGTGGAATTCAGCGAGTGGGCCAGCCCAATTGTTCCAGTACTCAAAAGTGATGGCACGGTCAGGATTTGCGGCGATTATAAAGTAACTATTAATCGTTTCTCGCGACAGGACCAATACCCGCTACCTAAGGCAGATGACCTATTTGTGACACTGGCAGGAGGCTATAAGGAACGCACCCAGGCCACAGAACGTCACGGAGCTGCGGTCGTTCCTGGGACTCCTCAACTATTTTGGTAACTTCCTACTGGGGTTAAGCACCCTCTTAGAGTCCCTACATGTGTTATTGCGTCAAGGTGAGAACTGGGTATGGGGGGAAAAAAAACAAGCAATTGCTTTTGAGAAAGCCAGAAGCATTTTATGCTCCAACAAGCTGCTTGTATTGTATAACCCGTGTAAAAGACTTGTGCTAGCATGTGATGCATCGTCGTATGGAGTCGGGTGTGTATTACAATAAGCTAACGTTGCAGGGAAGTTGCAACCTGTCGCCTATGCCTCCAGGAGCTTGTCTAAGGCCGAGAGGGCCGACAGCATGATTGAGAAAGAGGCATTAGCGTGTGTGTTCGGGGTAAAGAAAATGCATCAGTACCTGTTTGGCCTCAAATTTGAACTGGAAACCGATCACAAGCCCCTCATATCCCTATTCGCTGAAAACAAGGGGATAAATACTAATGCCTCAGCCCGCATCCAAAGGTGGGCACTCACGCCATCAGCGTACAATCCACCACAGGCCAGGCACTGAGAACTGTGCGATGCTCTCAGTCGGCTACCATTGCCCACCACGGGGGTAGAAATGGCGCAGCCTGTAAACTTGTTGATGGTGGCACAGCCCGCAGACTTGTTGATGTTCATGGAAGCGTTTGAAAATGATAAATCACCTGTCACGGCCCGGCAGATTAGGACTTGGATCAGCCAAGATCCTCTGCTGTCCCTTGTAAAAAACTGTGTACTGCATGGGAACTCGGCCAGCATCCCCGTTGAAATGCAACAACTAATCAAGTCGTTCCAGCGGCGAAAGGACGAGCTGCCCATTCAGGCAGGCTGCCTGTTGTGAGGTAACCGCGTAGTGCTAACCAAAAAGGGCAGGGAGACGTTCATCTTGGATCTCCACAGCACATACCCGGGTATAGTAATGATGAAAGCGATAGCCAGATCCCACTCTGACTTAGAGTTCTGTGTACGGCAATGCAGTGTGTGTGCTCAGTTGAGCAATGCGCCCAGAGAGGCACCACTAAGTTTGTGGTCCTGGCCCTCCAGACCATGGTCAAGGATCCATGTCGACTATGCGGGCCCATTTCTCGGCAAAATGTTCCTGGTGGTGGTGGATGCTTTTTCAAAATGGATTGAATGTGAAATAATGTCGGGAAGCACTGCCACTGCCACCATTGAAAGCCTGAGGGCCATATTTGCCACCCACCGCCTGCCTGACATACTGGTCAGTGACAACGGGCCATGTTTCACCAGTGCCGAATTTAAAGAATTCATGACCCGCAATGGGATCAAACATGTCACCTCGGCCCCGTTTAAACCAGCCTCCAATGGGCAGGCAGAGCGGGCAGTACAAACAATCAAACAGAGCCTTAAATGAGTCAGAGAAGGCTCACTCCAAACCCGCCTGTCCCGAGTACTGCTCAGCTACCGCACGAGACCCCAATCGCTCACAGGGGTGCGCCCGGCTGAGCTACTCATGAAAAGGACACTTAAAACCAGACTCTCGCTGGTTCACCCCAACCTGCATGATCAGGTAGAGAGCAGGCGGCAGCAACAAAATGTAAACGATGGTCGTGCCACTGTGTCACGGGAAGTTGATCTGAATGACCCTGTGTATGTGCTAAACTATGGTCATGGTCCCAAGTGGATCGCGGGCACGGTGATAGCTAAATAAGGGAGTAGGGTGTTTGTCGTCAAACTAGACAATGGACAAATTTGCAGAAAGCACCTGGACCAAATGACGCGATGGTTCACAGACTGCCCTGAACAACCCACAGCAGACACCACCTTTTTTGAGCCCACAACACACACCCAAAGGATTAACGACACCACCCCGGACCAGGAAATCGAACCCATCACGCCCAACAGCCCAGCAAGGCCAGGCTCACCTAGCAGCCCTGCAGGGCAAACAGCACGCCACCCAGCGAGGGCACAGCCAACCCACCAGAACAGACATTTGTACCGAGGCGGTCCACCAGGGAAAGAAAGGCTCCCGACCGCCTCACCTTGTTAATAGTTTTCACTTTGACTTTGGGAGCGAGTGATGTTGTGTATCTGTAAAGCATGCACTTCCATGTTCCGCCACCAGGGAGTGCTTTCCCTGAAGTCCCAAGGGATCCCAGCATCCCTTGGGAGCACTATATATAAGCCGGCCCCGAAGGCCTGTTCCTCACTCTGGAGTGTCTTAATAAAGACTGAGGTCACTGTTACTTTAACCTCCCTGTGTGCAGTCTCATCTGTGTTAGGAACACAATAGTTGGAGGTGCCATATTTTGGATGCGATGTTAAACGAAGGACCCGTCTGCCCACTCAGGTGTACGTAAAAGATCCCATCACACTTTTCGAAGAAAAGCAGAGATCCCCCCAGTGTCCTGGTCAATATTTTTCCCTCAACTAACTTCACTAAAACAGATTAGTGTTGGTAGATGACTTGATCATGGCAGTCATTGCAGCCTAGCCTGATCCTTCCTTCTCCGAGTATGCACATCTGCAGAATTCCCCAGCAGGAGTCACAAGATAACAATCTGAAATGGGACCGTGGTTGACTTTTTAAATTTAACGCTCCTTGGCCTGCGACAATGCAGCCAATTGTACTCCCAACCTGAAACCAGCAAATGAGCATAGACTGTGAATCGAACATTGAACCTGTCTGGCTTGTATGGATCAGTTCCTGAGTGTCTTTACCAACTGAGCCACAAACTCTGTTTCCCTAACCACTGACTCCATCCCTCTCCCCAACTTCTGTCTGAGGCTGAACTAGACTGTTCACATCCTTGGTATCATATTTGACTCTGAAATTAGCTTTCGACCACATATCTGCAGCATAACCAAGACCGCCTATTTCCACAACTTCGCCCATCTCTGCCCCTACCTCAGCTCATCCGCTGCTGAAGCCCTCATCCATGCCTTTGTTACCTCTAGACTTGACTATTTCAACGCACTCCTGGCTGGCCTCCCACATTCTACCCTACGTAAATGAGAGGTGATCCAAAACTCGGCTGCCCGTGTCCTAACTCACACCAAGTCCCGCTCACCCATTACACCTGTGCTCGCTGACCTACATTGGCTTTCAGCTAAGCAATGCCTCGATTTCAAAATTCTCATCCTTATTTTCAAATCCCTCCATGGCCTCGCCCCTCCCTATCTCTGTAATGTTCTCCAGCACCACAACCCCAAGAGATGTCTGCGTTCCTCTAATTCTGCCCTCTTGAGCATCTCTGATTATAATCGCTCAACCATTGGTGGCTGTGCCTTCTGTTGCCTAGGCCCTAAGCTCTGGAACTCGCTGACTAAACCTCTCCGCTCTCTACCTCTCTTTCTTCCTTCAAGACGCTCCTTAAAATCTATCTTTCTGATCAAGCTTTTGGTCACCTGTGCTAATTTCTACTTATGCGGCTCGGTGTCAAATTTTTCTTCTCATAATACTCCTGTGAAGCACCTTGGGGCGTTTCACTATGTTAAAGGCGCTATATAAATGTAAGATGTTGTTGCGCCATCAGGGTACCTGGAATGGACCAATTACTCTCCATATCTCCTGCAGTGTTCATCGTAGGGTTTAGTCCCCATATATTTGACACATATGGTTAATGCATTCAGGGTGAATCCTTTCTGTGTTAATGTAACACAGTCTTTAAGATATTGATTTTACACCCCATAGTGTTCAGAGCACCCTTGACTTCTATTCTCCTTGTGCTCTACATGTAATCTCTTGAGTGTATCAACCTGCTAACTGCTAGCTGGCCATTCATAGAATGTCAGGAATGGAAATCAATGCCATTAATGTTGATATCTCCATTGGAGTATTGCTTTTGAATGAATAGTAGATATTTGTATGGGAGGTTGTAGAACATTTATCATCAATGATTTCATTCGCAGGGACTTGCCATTGCTCTGGTGCCAGCTTGAAAACACCCATGCTGCTCAGCATCATTTATTTTAGCTATGTCTTCTGCACCATTATCAAGCTTAGTTTACCAACTGCAAGGAATAGAAATGCTAATGACTTCAGTTTTCTACTGGGTGAGCTTGTTCAGTCGGATTTTGTTGGCTTTACCATTAGAAGCCGAGCCACTCAGCACATAACTGCAGTGATACTCATTTTGTGCCAACACACCCACTTAAATGGTCAGATACAGATAAGAATGTTAACCTGACTCGATACAATGGGAAGCTGTAGGAGATTAAATGATTTGTATAATTAAGCACTTCATTTTCAGATTTTGAAAGACTGATTTATAGAATGAAAGGGGGTGAAATTGCTCCTTTTTTAGAGGCTCGTTAGTGCCTCTGGAGACCTTCCACCTGGGAGAGGGGGGGCGCAACCACCTCCCGGGAAATTGCCCAGGAGTTTGCGGCGGTGCAGCCATGGCAACGCCACGACTTGTTCCACCGTGCAACCGGCGATGATGTCATCAGTGTGCACAGCAACCCCTCGCCGACCTCTCACCGCCCTGTGGGAGAAATTGCCCCATGGGCCACGACGCTGGTGCGAGCTGAAGTCAACACCAGCTTCTTGGGTTACGAGGCTGACCGACATTTGCTCTCGGGGTGCTAGTTAAAGGGGAGAGTGCCAACGCCCCGCGCTGCCATCTTTTTTGGTTTGCCGACTCTCGGGTCGGCTCCACGATGGCGGCCCTAGCATGGTCCGGGCCGCCATTGTGCAGCCCGGCACTCCGTTTTGAGTGCTGGGCTGCAGGCCCAGTCAAACACTGCTCTAGTGGAGGCTATCAGAGGCCTTGCAGATTGTGTAGCGGCTCTACCCTTTAAGCGAAGGGGGGGGCGGGGGGGGGGGCATTGATGCGCGTCACGCTACATGGAGTATCCACGTAGACCTCCCAGTAGTGCTCCGGGAACCGCCCCCAAAGGAAGTGGAACACGCCAGATTGTGCTTCGCTTCCTTTGAGGGGCGGTAAGCCAAATTCAGCGGTGGGGGCGGGACTTCTGCGCTGGGCCCAGAAAGTCCCAGCCCAAGCTGGTTACCGCCCCCAATTGGGGTGCAGGCCAATTTAGCCTCAAAGTATTTGTTCTTCGTGTGCTTGATGAACCTTTGTAAGAGTAACCGGAGTTTGTAAACTTAGAAAAAGTAAACAGTTCCAATTTTAAAACTGTTGGTTGACTGCTTGTGTGGATTGTTTTGAAAAATATTTTTAGTGAATTTCTGTGTTCGTATAGTCCTTTTGGCACTCTTTGTTTAAATATCCAACAGATTTTAGTTTTAACATGAGGGGAGAAGGATATCAAGCAAAGCATTGCATGAGATTTCAATGGAAAGAGAATTGGCTGGGTTCCATAAAAGTGGGCAACCCATTCCACCAGATTATTGTCCAGGCAGTGAAGATGAAAATCTGCCCCAATATTAAAACTGCAACATAAATATTAATTTCCACAGGTTTAGCATTGCCTCTTGGCTTTTATACTCTATGTTACTATTTATATAACCTTGGGTCCCTAATGCTGATAACCTTGGCAGTTGGTGGAGTGGGTGATTCATCTTCAGTTGAACTTGCATTCATGACGATCCCAGTACCACCAAAGGCAGCACAAAAACCAATTAATGTAACAATTGCAACAAAATCTATGTTGAATTGAGACTCTGCCACTGAGCATAGATGCTCCGTTGTTTAATTAACTCCAGTTGAGTGGGTATTTCCACTACTAGACAACTGTGGTGTCTTTCCCAGAAAGCTCATTAATAAGGTTTCAACTTGCCTTAACAAGGCTCTCACACTTTGGAAAACAAAAGCTAATTTTACTGGCTTTTGGGGGGGAAGGAAACAAATCGTGAACAAAAGGAAGAAATGCTGCTGTTAAAGACACATTGGCCCATAATTTGCAGTCAGCCGCGAAATAAATGCCCTCACCATTGGTCCCAAAGAAGCCTTCCCACAAACATCTTGCGATCTCTGCTGCGAGAAGTTTATCTTTTTCGACATTCAATTGATTTCAGTGCTCTGTAATGGGAATTCCTGTGGCAATGCTGCAGTGATGTCAACAAGCTGTCTATGTAGCCAATCACATTGCGGAATTCTCACAGACAGGAAAGCAGGAAATGAGAAGTTGCTTTTATCCGGACTTTAAACAAAATGTTGCCGAGCCTAAAATAAAAATTGGGATTCTCACGTGAGGATAAGGTAGAAGCTGAAATATCATGAAATAACTTTAAAAAACATTTTTGTTTAAGTTTTTAAAAAATCATAATTTTTATTTTTATGGAGAATTTTGACACTCCACAAATATAAAAATTAAGTTTTTCAAGGCCAGAACCTTTGTTTACCAGTCAATACGCTGCTAAAACCCTTTTTACACCAATTCCAACAAGGCTGAACATTTAATGGGGTAGTTAACAGCGATATTACCGCAGAAAAGCCCAAATTTTCATCAGTTTCACTGATTTTACTGATTACACTGATTTTTGGTTAAGGTGTGGTGGGGAGGAGGCGAGTGGGGGAGGGATCCACAGCGCAGCCAGTGCAGGAGCAGTGAATGACTGACTGCAACTTCAGGATTTCCGCATTAAATCCTGAAGTTGCAGTCAGTTTCAGAGGGGTAAAAATGGTGATCACTGGGAGTTTGCCATCATTTCGCACCGCAAATTTCGGCCATCATTTTCTATGTAACATATGAATTGGATTTATCTTTCCACACAAAGTATATTGCAACTTAAAAATAAAGAAAGAAAGAACTTGCATTTATATAGCACCTTTCATCGCCTCAGGTCGTCCCAATGTGCTTTGCAACCAATGAAGTGCTCTTGAAGTGCAGTCGCTGTTGTAATGTAGGAAACACAGCAGCCAATGTGCACGCAGCAAGGTTCCACAAACCGCAATGAGAAAATGATCAGATAATCTGTTTTAGTGATGTTGGTTGATGGATAAATGTTGGGCAGGACTCCACTGCTCTCCTCCAAATAGTGCTATGAGATCTTTTACATCCACTTGAGAGAGCAGACAGGGCCTCGGTTTAATGTCTCATTCGAAAGATGGCACCTCCGATAGTGCAGGACTCCCTCGGTACTTCATTTAATTGTGAGCACAGATTATGTGCTCAGGTCTCTGGAATGGGACTTGTACCCACAACCTTCTGACTCAAAGGCGAGAATGCTACCGACTAAGCCAAGGCTGATGCTGCAATCTCAAGTTAAGGTGAAAAACAAATGAAACCTATTAGAATGAAGATTTTTTTGACTGGAGCAAATTTTTGACCTATCACCATTGGTTCAATGGAAAAAATTATAGTCCATAGGAGATTAGGCAAAAAGATGGTTGTTCTATATCTGTGCATCTCCTATGGGTATTCAATCCTTTTAATTTTGAATCTGAAATTGATAGATTTTTGTTAACCAAAGTATTAAGAGATATCGACCAACGGCGGGTATATGGAGTTAGGTTGCAGATCAGCAATGCTTTCATTGGGCTCAAAATTGGCCAGGAGTTGCTCCGTTTTTTTTGAAGCAACTTGATTTTTCTGGAGTATCTTAAAAATCCCCATTTTGCACATTCAATTTGTGCCAGTGTAAATGAGTTAGTTAGGATTTTTTTACTTTAGTTTTTTTTCAAAAGGGGGCGTTACCAGCCACCTACGCCCATTTTGGCCATTTAGGCCACTTTGGACAGCTAATAGCTGCTCCAAACTTACTTAGGCCAGCATATGTGGCCACTTGTGGCTGCACAGAAAACCCTTGCGGAGAGTTAAGAAATCAGCGCAGGTTGGTACATCGGAGGCCAGCAGAACTTAATGACTTGACTAAAGAATGTGAATAGGATCAAACAGTTATACAGGACATTGTATGACAAATTTTGCAAAGTTAATTTAACTATACAACAGATGCATTCATGGAAGCTTAAACTACAAAAATAAAAGAAGAGACAAAACATATTTACATAATTTTTCAAAATATCCAAATAAAAATAGAAGTACCTCCTGCTTGTAATTCTTATTTTCTTATGTTGGAAAGTATTTTCATCAACAGGGTTAAGGAAAGTCTTGAGTAAGCTCATTAAAATTACTGGCTACACAGCCCTCCGCCCCCCCAACCCCGATCAAAACTACCCCCCCTCCCGCCCAGTTCAAAACTCTTATCCCCTGCCCCTGCCCCTGCCCCCCGATCAAATCTCTTCCCCCCCTCCCCCACATTGGGTCCCACCCTGCAGCACGCACACAGAGGCCGGGGCAGGAGCTACTGCGCATGCGCGCACACTCCAATGCGCATGTGCAGAGCTGCCGGCACTGTTTCTGGCGCAGAGCCCTAGCTCCATCCCCCAATCGACTGGACACACCACGCAAAGCCCCAGGAAAGGCAACACAGCAGCCAGAATCCGAGATCTTTTCGGCACTGTTTTGAGCCCACGAAGTCGGCGCATCTCTGGTGAGTGCACCGAAAAAACAGTGGGCAAATTTGAGCCCATTGAATGGCAGTTCAAGTTCGAGGGGCTCAATGGCCTGCTCCTGTTCCTATGCTCCTTTGTCCTTTCCTCATTCTAACCTCAAATTTTACCACTTCAACCTATCACACAGTTTTACTGGAATGTTGCATGCAGTCTTATGTTCCAAAATACATTGATTGTCGATTACTGTCTGTGGAAATTCATGTGAAATTGCAGTGCATATGTTAAACGTTAAATGCTGCAAGGAATTTTCACTAGCAAAGACATTAGTAAGAGACTAAGCACTGTATTTGCAGTCTGAATATTTGAATTAAACCCCAACTACTTTGTGACTGCTCTTTGCTTTCAATATTATGGAGCACTTTGTAACCAGTGAGATAATGCTGAACAGCTTGTGTGGGTTAATGCAATGAAACACAGTTTAATAAGACAATTTTGATTTGTATATATGAACACAGCAATGTCCCAGAAGGGATTTCTCCTTCTCTTAATGTATATGATTTTCACCTTATAATTTTGAAAAAAGAAAAACGATTTTTATTTTAAATCTGTCACTCAGCTTTTTTTCACTGGGGCCAAAATTGCACCCCCTCTGTAAGCTCCATTACCGCCACTAAGAGGGCGGCGACCCCCTTTTCTAAACCTGCGGGAAATTGCCTCGGGTGGAATTGCCCCATGTAAGAGGTGCCGCCGCCAGCCATGCCACTGATAGTTTTCCCCAGCGGGAAGCTGTCTGTGGGTTGGGCAGCGCGTCCACCCGTAAAGTGAGTGGAGGTCGCGCTGCCGCGGTAATCATATTATTTTTTATTGTCGGCTGACTGCCAGGTTGGGCCAACAATTATGCCCCCGGGTTCAGCTGGGCCGCCAACAGGCAGCCTGCTGCTCCATCTTGGGTGCCAGGCTGCTGGCTCGGCTGAAACCCTCACTGGTGGCCCAGTGGACCTAACTGAAAACTCTGCAGAGGTCGCAGTGGCCCTCCCCTTTAACTGAAGGGAAGGGATGTCGTGACGCGTCTGCGCTGCGCTGACATTATCAGTGACGTGGGACGTTCGCGCCGTGCAGACATGATCGGTGCCACGCTGACATCCGTGTCGCACTGACGTTATCGGTGATGTGGGACGTTCGCGCCGCACTGACGTTATCGGTGATGTGGGACCTTCGCGCCGCACTGACGTTATCGGTGATGTGGGACGTTCGCGCCGCACTGACGTTATCGGTGATGTGGGACGTTTGCGCCGCACTGACGTTATCGGTGATGTGGGACGTTCGCGCCGCACTGACGTTATCGGTGATGTGGGACGTTCGCGTCGCACTGACGTTATCGGTGATGTGGGACGTTCGCGCCGCACTGACGTTATCGGTGATGTGGGACGTTTGCGCCGCACTGACGTTATCGGTGATGTGGGACGTTCGCGCCGCACTGACGTTATCGGTGATGTGGGACGTTCGCGTCGCACTGACGTTATCGGTGATGTGGGACGTTCGCGCCGCACTGACGTTATCGGTGATGTGGGACGTTCGCGCCGCACTGACGTTATCGGTGATGTGGGACGTTCGCGTCGCACTGACGTTATCGGTGATGTGGGACGTTCGCGCCGCACTGACGTTATCGGTGATGTGGGACGTTCGCGCCGCACTGACGTTATCGGTGATGTGGGACGTTCGCGTCGCACTGACGTTATCGGTGATGTGGGACGTTCGCGTCGCACTGACGTTATCGGTGATGTGGGACGTTCGCGCCGCACTGACGTTATCGGTGATGTGGGACGTTCGCGCCGCACTGACGTTATCGGTGATGTGGGACGTTCGCGTCGCACTGACGTTATCGGTGATGTGGGACGTTCGCGTCGCACTGACGTTATCGGTGATGTGGGACGTTCGCGCCGCACTGACGTTATCGGTGATGTGGGACGTTCGCGCCGCACTGATGTTATCGGTGATGTGGGACGTTTGCGTCGCACTGACGTTATCGGTGATGTGGGACGTTCGCGTCGCACTGATGTTATCGGTGATGTGGGACGTTTGCGTCGCACTGACGTTATCGGTGATGTGGGACGTTCGCACCGCACTGACGTTATCGGTGATGTGGGACGTTCGCGTCGCACTGACGTTATCGGTGATGTGGGACGTTCGCGTCGCACTGACGTTATCGGTGATGTGGGACGTTCGCGTCGCACTGACGTTATAAACATAGTGAGAGAGGAAGTATTAAGGAGTTTAACATGTTTGAAAGTAGATAAATCCCCAGGCCCGGATGAAATGTATCCCAGGCTGTTAAGATAAATAAGAGAAGAAATAGCAGAGGCTTTGACAATCATTTTCCAATCCTCTCTGGCTACATTGAGGTGTGGTGTTGGAGGACTGCTAAAATTGTACCGTTGTATAAAAAGGGAGAAAGAGATAGACCGAGTAATTACAGGCCAGTCAGCCTAACCTCGGTGGTGAGAAAATTATTGGAAAAAATTCTGAGTGACAGGATAAATCTTCATTTAGAAAAACATGGATTAATCAAGGACAGTCAGCATGGATTTGTGAAGGGAAGGTTGTGTCTGACTAACTTGATTGAATATTTTGAGGAGGAAACCAGGAAGGTCGATGAAGGTTGTGCATTTAATGTAGTGTATATGAATTTTAGCAAGGCCTATAATAAGGTCTCGCATGACAGACTGGTCATGAAAGTAAAAGCTCATGGGATCCAAGGCGAAGTGGTAAGTTGGTTCCAAAATTGGCTCTGTGGCAGAAAGCAAAGGGTAACGGTTGATGGGTGTTTTTTGACTGGAAGGCTGCTTCCAGTGGGGTTCCGCAGGACTCAGTACTCGGTCCCTTGCTTTTCGTGGTATATATATTATCAATGATTTGGACTTGAATTTAGAGTGTATGATTAAGAAGTTTGCAGATGATACAAAACTTGGCTGTGTGGTTGATAATGAGAAAGAAAGCTGTAGACTGCAGGAAGATATCAATGGACAAATAAGGTGGCCAGAACAGTGGCAAATGGAATTAAATCTGTTGAAATGTGAGGCCATGCATTTGGGGAGGGCTAACCAGGCAAGGGGATACACAATAAATGTTTGGATACTGAGAAGTGTAGTGAAACAGAGGGACTTGGAGTGCATGTCCACAGATCCCCAAAGGTAACTGGAGAGGTCGCTAAGGTGGTTAAGAAGGCATACGGGATACTTGCCTTTATTGGCCGAAGCATAGAATATAAAAGCATGGAAGTTATGCTTGAAATGTACAAAACACTAGTTAGGCCACAGTTAGAGTACTGCATGCAGCTCTGGTCACCAAGAAGGATGTGATTGAAATAGAGAGGGTACAGAGGAGATTTACAAAGACGTTGCCTAGAATGGAGAATTTTAACTATGAGGCAAGATTGGATAGGCTGGGTTGTTTTCTTTAGAACAGAGAAGGCTGAGGGGAGACCTATTTGAAGTGTATCAAATTATGAGGGGCTGAGGTAGAGTGGATAGGAAGGATCTATTCCCCTTAGCAGAGGCGTCAATAACCAGGAGACATAGATTTAATGTAAATGGTAGGTTTAGAGGGGTTTTGAGGAGAATTTTTTCACCTAGAGGGTGGTGGGGATATGGAACTCACTTCCTAAAAGGGTGGTAGAGGCAGAAACCCTCAGAGCATTTAAAAGATACTTGGATGTGCACTTGAAGCGCTGTAACCCACAGGGCTACGGGCCAAGTGCTGGAAAGTGGGATTAGGCTGGAAAGCTCTTTGTTGGCCAGCATGTTAGCAACGAGTCGAATGGCCTCCTTCTGTGTTGTAAATTTCTATGATCCTATGATTTTATGAATTGTTTACTTTGTAAAAATAACATTTAAGGCTGCAGACTACTCAGAGGCCTCTGTGGGTACATGCACTACCAAGTGTAGAATTGAGGCGCAAAAATAAGGTTTGATCCCTTGTCTGTACTGTTCAGCTTGGCCCATATTAGGTGCAATACTATTAGTTTCATTTCTCCTGACTTTGGGAGGGGAAAAATTAATGTCGCCTGATTACGGCTGGAAAGTGTGCCAAATGAAGACAAAGTTGACCTTAACTCTGATGTCCCCATGATAGAATCGCCCAGTCACATACAAGCCGAGATTTTCCAATCAGTTTTATTCTCATACCAACATTGATCAAGTTAAAGTAAATAGGTTGAAACCAGTGGTGAAGCAATATCTTTCAGAAACTCTAGACTGAGATGTGCCCATTTGGTGAGGTTCTGGAGGAATGATAGCTATGGAACTGTCCTCCGGCATGAGTTAGTGGGGCAGAAATTGTGCTTTTTCCTGAAGGCATGTTACCACCGGAAATCGATGGCCATGCTATGGAGTGCAGTGAGCGCCGATTTTTCGTGTACTGGCTGCCATTTTTTAAATTCCACTCCTGCAGTATCCCGACGGTGACCCGCTCCCCCTCTACTACGCTGTTGCTGCTGATCCATCCTAAGTGCGTCATACCGTCGGGGGTGAGTGCCGATACTTCCCCCCCCCCCCCCCCCCCCCCACCCCTGATGCCGAAATTCCGCCGAGAAAATCTTTCTCCCGCCGGGCGGTGCCAAAAGCTACTTTTCTCAGGTAGTGCAGTGAGGCTGCAGCCTTCAAAAATGGAGATGCGACTCCCATTAAAGGGGAGAACGCATTGCTGCTGCTGTCACCTTTTTCTTTGTCAGCCGACTGCCATGTCGGGCCCCCGGGTTTGGTCGGGCCACCAGCAGGCAGCCTGGCACCCCATCTTGGGTGCCAGACTGCTGGCCTGACCGAAACCCTCCCTGGTGGGTTAAAAATCACGCCGGCTCTCCCATTTAAGTGAAGGGGAGAGCCATGGTGACGTGGCGCCGTGATGAGCGCTATGCTGATGACTGACAGCCACGGTCGCTTCACCGCCCCCCCCACCCCCCAACCTCCACCCCTCTCGTGTGCTCACCGCTGCATATCCGCCCCCATTATGGCCGATTTTCGGTCCGCCAGAAAAAAAAGCCAAACAGCGGAATTTCACTCAAGAGGCCATCGCATCCACCACGCCGGTGAAAGCACCAGAAACGGGGTGCGTGCGCCCTGTTTCTAGCGGTGGCCAATTTAAGCCCCAGTGTCTTTCAAAATCCTGGTATTCATCTACAAATTCCTCCATGGCCTTGCCTCCATGGCCATTCCACTGAAACCTTCTTCAGGCTCATGTTCCTGCATGTGCCCTCCAGTCAGTCAGGTCCAGTCTCCGTCCCTCTGCTTCATCTTTCACTGGTCTTGACCCTGTATTTTAAGAACATTTTCTCTTAACCCCAGCTTGCTTCCTGACTGACTTCCAACTAAAAGCATTATCAAAACCTAGTTCTTTGACTTTGCTTTCAATCACCGACTCGAGCCCTTCTCTCATCATTGCCCAGTTATCTTCATCTCTGTGAAGTGTTCTGGGACATTTTATTACATTGAAGGTGGTATAAAAGTGCAAGTTCTCGTTCAGCCAAGAAATATTTTGTTTCGTAAGACTACGAGTACAAAGATGAGCAAACATTGTAGATCAGGCTTATATATCTCTATTTACTTGTGTTATTAATACTTCATCTAATTTTTTTTAATTAAAGCAAATCAGTGTTGCGTGAAGAATGTGAGAAAAATTGGGATACTGTCGATCCATATTAATTTATTTTGGGGTTTCAATGTAATGTGGCCTATGTACTCATCATTAGTCTCAGTTCGTATTATTACACCAATACAGCATGAGGGCTGGTCAGAATTAAGTAAAATGAACTGTAGAGCAGTCAGGACCATGTATGTCTTGTTCATCACTTTTCGTGGAGGCAGAACAAGAGTTGACTTTTCACTTTTATAATTTTCTCTGCGAATTTTATCAGATTTTTTGCCGTAATCCTTTGAGAATGGATATTCACAGCAATTGTATCATGCATTAATTAAGCATGACGTAACTCTTATACTTGTGTGATATTGTGTTTAACATTGAATAATTCAATGTCATGAGAAGGTACAGTTCTTGCCTTTGGACCAGAATACTGTGTCATCCAATTGTCTTGGTGTGAAAGCACTGTGCAAGTGATGCTGTTTAGATGAAACACTTAGGGGGAGAAATTGGGCTCCCGTGCATCTCTGGGGGGCGATAACGGGGCGCAAATGGGTTTGTGCGGCGAGATCAGCGACTCCCGCTAAATTCTCGTTCGCCCAAAACTCGTGGTGCAATCGCAGTGCACATCGCCCCGGACCCGAACTTGCATTCCACCCCCTGCAGCAATGCCGAGCGAAAACACTGACAGCTGCAGCTGGCATCCATCGGGAGGCCAGGCACTTCAGAGGTGATGCTTAATGGCAAGGTGGCCAAGGTGAGTTTAAAAAAAAAATTTTGAATCACTCTTAATTTTTTACCTTGTTTGCTGCCCACGATCGACCAGCCCGGCACTCTGCTGCAGTGCATTGGGCTGATCAGACCAGATCGCACCCTGCCGTCGAACTTAAGAACATAAGAAATAGGTGCTGGAGTAGGCCATTTGACCCCTCAAGCCTGTTCCGCCGTTCAATAAGATCATGGTTGATCTGATCTTGGCTTCAACTCCACTTCCTTGCCCGCTCCCCATAACCCTTGACTCCCTTATCGTTCAAAAATCTGTCTATCTCTATCTTAAATATATTCAATAATCCAACCTACACAGCTCTCTGAGGCAGAGAATTCCAAAGATTCATGATCCTCTGAGAGAAGAAATTTCTCCTCATCTCAGTTTTAAATGGGCGACCCCTTATTCTAAAAGGACTTATTCTGAAAAGTCGAGGAGAAGGTAAGTCTTTTGCAGAGCCTGCAGCGATGGCCCTTCCCTTTAAGGGAGGGAATGAATCATCTAACGCGGCCGCGCTACACGGCAGCACTGCCCACCTACTGCCCTGTCTGCTGCCTCTTGCGCTCCAGGAAAGAAGTGGAGCGCTTGATTTATGCTCCACTTCCTTCCTGGAGCGCAAATGCTGAATTTTTTTTAAAGTTTGACAACATTAGCACCTGGCGGGGCGCTCCCTAATTTCTCCCCCTTAATCTTGATACTATTCAATGTATTTAAAAAATTGATATCCATCAGTTCTTTCAGTGTTTGACTGCAGGAAGATATCTATTGGTGTATCGTTGCCTTGTGCTTTCACACTGATGTGAAAGGGGTTTTAGACATGCAGTGATATAACTTCCTGAATTTGTTGAATTTGAATTTGAACCCAGTCACAGGATTGGAGTCACCGGGCCAACATCATCAAGCACCGGCTGATATAAGGCATCTGCTGCCCAAGAGAAGATAAAGAGAAAGTATTTCCTCTGGGTGGTGGGGGCGGGGGGGTGGGGGGAGAGGGGAGTCCAGTACAAGGGGGCATAACCTGAAAATTAGAGCTCGGCCTTTCAGTCGTGATGTCAGGAAGCACTTCATCGCTCAAAGGGTAGTGGAAATTTTGAACTCTCCCCGCAAAAAAGCTGTTGAGGCTGGGGGGTCAATTGAAAATTTTCAAAACTAAGATTGATAGATTTTTGTTAGGTAAGGGTATTGAGGGACATGGAACAAGGCGGGTAAATGGAGTTAAGACACAGATCAGCCGTGATTTAATTGAATGGCGGAACAGCCTCGAGGGGCTGAATGGGCTACGACTATTACTATGTCGGGGCTATAAATAGAGCTGGAGCACCGGGCCCTGGAATATCGTGGGTGGAGGTGCGGCAAATGAGGGTACGGGGCCCAGAAGAGCCGAGGGTCCAGGGGCAGCACGGGCCAGCCCACACTGTGATATGTGCACACTAGGTCTGTGCAGCAGAGCAGGTCGCCAGTCGTCCTGGTTAACCCTTGCCACTGGATAAAGACCTAGCTCTGTCGAGCCCGTGTGGTGGCTGTTGTGCAACAGTCACCACACATTAAAAAAATTCACGCACAGGCATCTGTGAACTCTCGTGGAAGCAAGTCATCCTCGTTCGAGGGACCGCCGATGATGATAATGATGATGAGATCTAAAGTCAATTGGTAACGCACACGCACACACACACACACACACACAAAACCTCTTCTATTCGGATCATGCAAAGTACGCTTCAACTACACTGGTGCAAAGCTACATTTTTGACTGCGTAGAATCTTTCAAAGCTTACTTTTCAATGTTTCCAATGTTAAATAGAAGTCAGATGCTCCCTCTTGTACTCAGCTAATATTGCAAATCAGTAACCCAGTCAGTGAAGCTAAAGGGGGTAGGGGGTGGCAAAGGCTTTAGCTCGTACACCGGCTTTGATGCTGGATTTCTTGGCTGGTCTGGCCACCGCAAAAAAAATGACTTGTCTAACTCTTCCACTGGATTGATCAGTCTACCGAGAGTCCCAGCAGTCGGGAGTCATTGAAAAGCTTCGGATTGCAGCAAAAGGGGTGACACAGTAAGTGGAAACCATTCCATTTGGGTTCCTCCTGCTGCTTTCCTTCTCTCTGCAATCAATAAACCTTCGCATCTGTGCAGCATTGGTGATTTATGAAACAGATGTTCTTCAATAAAAACTTTACAGGAATTGTTTTAAAGGCCATTTGGTATCGGGAGAAGTGGCTGACTTGTAAAAGGCAGAAAGGAAAGAGGTGCTAAAAGGGTAATTAGGAATTAAGGATAGAAAGGACTTTGAAGGGTCATCAGGGACAACATGAATATTCCTTAAGCCCATTCATTGCAAATAAGTGGGGCTCCTTAACTATGACACAAAGGTAGCAGGGTCGCTGAGGGTATTTCTGACTTTTAAGTAATTTGCTATTTCCATCTGTATTCACTATAAATGTCAGCATTGTTCCCAATTACCCTGCACTTCAGAATGCTATATCATTCCAAAACGTCTGCACAGAGTATCAGCAGTAAAGCTTCACACATCACTTCTTCTGCCTGTGGAACTCTCTTGCCATTGCCTGGAACTCTCTCACTTGTATGTATCAGTTCAGACGCCGAGTAATCTTTACTTGACCGCTGAATCAAGATCGTTGGGAGTGTGTAGTGGCTACGAGAAATCTGTGGTGCGGCTGCTGCTATCACAGTGCATCTTTGCCCAAGTCTTTTTGCACTCCAAGCAAGTTCAATATTCAAATTCGTAATACTTCTGCCTTTGTTACAGTTGCCCCTGCTCTCTCTCCCCCCGCCCCCCCCCCCCCCGAGTCTTGTTATGCCATCAAACATTTAAAATAAACACCACATCCTCTGTGAGGCCTGTTGGCTGGGCCAGTACAACGCGCTTATGCACAGCCGGCCCAATCCATCTCCCTGCTCATTTAGCGGGTCCTGTCACCTAAACAACTTTGATCCGGCCCAGGGTGCCATTTAAGTGTACAGACAGCTGTCTGAAAAGCTGGTGTATCAACAAGCATCGTGTAAACTGACATTTTAACCACAAAGTTTACCACGTATGTAAATTTCCTGCAATGCAATAAGCAGCAATTTGTAAAGGAAGTCGGCAAGTTAGCAAGGAATACTTCAAAGAAAGTAATAAAAATAGCGGTCAGCAATGAAACGGCCACAGAGGATTTATGAAACACCAGCACCAGCTGCAGTCCAGCTATAATTTCCCCCATCAGAGGCAGTCCCTCACATCGAGGATGACTTGCTGCCACGTCAAGAAGTTCACCGGTGTTTCAATGAAGGACTGAAAATTCCCGGTCCCAAACTAAATCTTGAAGGGTGGAAGATGCCTGTGCGTGGATTTTTTTAATGTGTGGTGGCCGTTGCACACCAATTTCCATGTCACCAATGGATGATTGACATTTTAATTGGTTGCGAGACAGGATTAAAGCTCTCTACATACTAAATATTGTGCCTGGGAATGACTCCATATTTGCCGGCGGTTTTCCGATACGACTTCCAAGTGACTATTCTTCACCTGTAAATCTTACTAGTCATTGGGTATCACAGTCAAACACAATAGTGCCAGCTGTGGCTCAGTGGATAGCACACTCGCCTTTGAGTCAGAAGGTTATGGGTTCAAGTCCCACTCCAGAAACTTGAACACAAAACTATAGGCTGACACTCCAGTGCAGTGCTGAGGGAGTGCTGCATTGTCGGAGTCTTTCAGATGAGACGTTAAACCAAGGCCCCATCTGTCTTCTCAGGTGGGTGTAAAAGATCCCATGACACTATTTCAAAGAAGAGCAGGGGAGTTATCCCCAGTGTCCTGGCCAATATTTATCCCTCAATCAACATATCACATTGCTGTTTGTGGGAGCTTGCTCTGCTCAAATTGGCTGCCGCGTTTCCCACATTAAAACAGTGACTACACTCTAAAAATACTTCATTGGCTGTAAAGCGCCTTGAGACGTCCGGTGGTTGTGAAAGGCACTATATAAATGCAAGTCTTTCCTTTTTTTGAATCCTGTGCTCACTGGCACACACTGCACTTGGCACCGCAGGGCATTGGATATCAAACTGGCAGAGTTTTTGGCCGAGAAATTCATCTCGGGCGCTGGCGAAAAACGGACGGTATGGTATCGGCTGTCCGTTTTCGGCAACGAATGACATTCTGTTCCATTGCAGTCAATGGAACAGAATATTAGGCTCAGGCTCTGCTTACAATGGGTGGCCGATCCACATCACATGAGACGAATGTGGCCTTTCTCTCCCTAGCACAGGGCCAACTGTAGCACCCTGACAGAAACTTCTGCTAAACATTCAGGAAAAGAACTGCAGTAACTATTTGCTAGGTTCGATAGCTTAGTGGTTACGGTACTGGACGAGAAACCCAGAAGGTACAATTTCAAATCTTGTCATTTGTGGGCTAGCCGCACAAAAATATCCCTGAAATCTGTTGCAAAAACCCAACTCCATCATCATCATCATCATCACAGGCAGTCCCTCGGAATCGAGGAAGACTTGCTTCCACTCTTAAAATGAGTTCTTAGGTGGCTGAACAGTCTAATACGAGAGCCACAGGTGGGACAGACAGTCGCTGAGGGAAGGGGTGAGTGGGACTGATTTGCTGCACGCTCTTTTCGCTGCCTGCGCTTGATTTGTGCATGCTCTCGGCGATGAGATTCGAGGTGCTCAGCGCCCTCCCGGATGCACTTCCTCTACTTAAGGCGGTCTCTGGCCAGGGACTCCCAGGTGTCAGTGGGGATGTCGCACTTTATCAGGGAGGCTTTGAGGGTGTCCTAGTAACGCTTCCACTGCCCATCTTTGGCTCGTTTGCCGTGAAGGAGTTCAGAGTAGAGGGCTTTTGGAGTCTCGTGTCTGGCATGTGAATTATGTGGCCTGCCCAGCAGAGCTGATCAAGTGTGATCAGTGCTTCAATGCTGGGGGTGTTGGCCTGGTCGAGGACGCTAATGTTGGTGCGTCCTAAACCCAACTAGTTCACTAATGTCCTTTAGCTCATGCCACCCTACCCAGTCTGGCTGATATGTGACTCCAGTTCCGCATTATGTGATTAATTCTTAAAGCCCTAAAGTTGGCAATAAGTACTGCCTGGCCAATGTCACATAGAAACGTAGAAAATAGATGCAGGAGTAGGCCATTCGGCCCTTCGAGCCTGCACCACCATTCAATATGATCATGGCTGATCATGTACTTCAGTACCCCATTCCTGCTTTCTCGCCATACCCCTTGGTCCCTTTAGCCATAAGAGCCACATCGAACTCCCTTTTGAATATATCTAGCGAACTGGCCTCAACAACTTTCTGTGGTGGAGAATTCCACATGCTCACAACTCTCTGAGTAAAGAAGTTTCTCCTCATCTCGGTCCTAAATGGCTTACCCCTTATTGTTACCCTGGTCACTTTGCCTCTCACTCTCTTTGAGTATTGAACATGTATATTGAATAGAGGAGCCTGCATGGAATCATTCATAATAAGCCACATGTGAGCAAAAGAAAATGAGGGTCAATGTGGTGAAAACCTTGGAAAGTTCCTTGGGCACAGGGTGATGCAAAAAAGCTCCCAGAGAACTAATGCGTTCCAGTAAGGTAGGAAACATGATCCTGACAATTGCAAGCTGGTTAGTTTGACATCTGTTGTACTAAACATACTGCGATCTATTATAAGGAAGCTTGTTTGTGCAGCATCTTGTGACATTAAAGGTAACAGGACCAAAATACCGCAGGCCCATTTGAGGTGTTGAAAGTTGGTGGGCAGGACTTCATCGTTGATCCCATATCCCAGGGTGATTTAATTAATTGGGGTGGGCACCTGTGCCTGCAATGGTACAACAGAAGCACCGGCCCCACAGGACAACAGGTCTTCGGAGTGGAACTGTGCCACTGTGAGCTAGAAAGCCCGAGGCCCGATGGGACCAAAGAAAGAGATCTGGAAAAAATTTACCTTTTCCTCTCGGGGAACACAGGGGCCACTCTCCAGTGCTAATTGGTCCCAAAGGGATCAATTAACTTTTACTTCTGTACTGCTCAAGCCTCTCTAGGCCGAGAATGCTGTACTTTTGAAGCCCAGGAATGCACCAGACACGCCCCCATAACTGTTTCCCAACATCATGGGAGTGGGCAAGAGGAGCCACAGCCCCCATTCCCGGAATTCATGTTGTCATGATACTTTGGAAGATTGAAAAATCAGCGGATTCGGCTTCTACCCCAAGCTTATGTTACCTCTTGACGGAACACTTCCAATGCACTCCTGGCTGGCATTCCATCTTCCACCCTCTGCAAAGGTCATCCAAAGCACTGTTGTCCTTGCCCTAACTCACACTAAGTCCGGTTCACCCATCACCCTGTGTTTGCTACATTGTCGACCGGTTGACCAACACCATGATTTAAAAATTCTCATCCTTGATTTCAAATCCCTCAAAGGCCTTGTCCATCTGTATCTCTGTAATGTCCTCCTGCCCTACCACCCTCTGGCCTCTTGCACATCCCTGAATCTATTCCCTCCACCATTGTTGGCCATGCTGCCAGCTGCCAAGGCCTTAAGCTCTGCAATTCCCTCCCTAAACCTCTCCGCCTCTCTACCTCTTTCCTCTTTTAAGACGCTCCTTAAAACCTGCCTCTTTGAGCATCTGCCCTATTATCTCCTTATGTGGCTCAGTGTCAAATTTTATGTGATAGCACTTCTGTGAAGCATCTTGGGACATTTTTTGACATTATAGGCGCTATATAAATACACGTTGTTGTTGTTGTTGCTATGGCCTTTCTTGCCAGTATTATGGCCAATTTTAGGGCTAATGTATCAAAACCATAATTTGAGACAAAATGAGTGATTATTTAAAAATGCAGAGGTTAATCAAGGACAGCTAGCGCAGATTTGTTAAATATATTCCAGAGAAGGAAAGACTTTAAGAGAAGGGATAACCATCCGTGGCTAACTAAGGAAATAAAGGATGGCATCAAATTGAAAACAATGGCATATAAAGTGGCCAAGATTGGTAGGAGGCCAGAGAGGATTGGAAAACTTTTTAAAATCCAGCAAAGAATGAATAAACAAGTAATAAAGAGAGGAAAGATAGATTATGAAAGTAAACGAGCAAAAAATATAAAAACAGATAGTTAGAGTTTCTACAGAAATATAAAAAGGAAGAGAGTGGCGAAAGTAAATGTTGGCATCTCAGAGGATGGGACTGGGGAATTAATAATGAGGGACAGGGAAATGGCAGAGACTTTGAACAAATATTTTTTATCGGTCTTCACGGTAGAAGATACTACAAATATCCCAATAATGGATAATCAAGGGGCTATAGGGAGGGAGAAACTTAAAACAATCACTGTCACTAAAGAAGAAGTACTCGGTAAAATATCATATTGTAGGCAGACCCTCAGAGTCAAGAATGACTTGCTTCCACTCTAAAAGTAAGTTCTCATGTGGCTAAATAGTCCAATGTGGGACCAACAGTGGGGCAGACAGTGGTTGAAGGAAGGGTGGGTATGGAGCTTGGGTTGACATCTGCTCCTTCCGCTGTCTGCGCTTGGTTTCTGCTTGCTCTCGGCGATGAGACTCGAGGTGCTCTTCCTCCACTTTGGGCGGTTTTGGGCCATGGATTCCCAGGTGCCGGTGAGGATGTTGCACTTTATCAAGGAGGCTTTAAGGGTGCCCTTGAAGTGTTTCTTTTGCCCACATGGGGCTGTACAATAATGGGACGAAAGGTGGACAAGTCCTCTGGACCTGATGGCTAGCATCCTCGGGTCTTAAAAGAAGTGGCTGCAGAGATAGTGGATGCATTGGTTGTAATCTACCAAAATTCCCGAGATTCTGGGGAGGTCCCAGCGGATTGGAAAATTGCAAATGTAACACCCCTATTTAAAAAAGGAGGCAGACAGAAAGCAGGAAACTATAGACCGGTTAGCCTAACATCTGTCATTGGGAAAATGCTGGACTCCATTATTAGGGAAGATGTAGTGCATAGAGAAAGAGTCAGACTGAACACTGTGAGCTCAAAGTAAAGTGTGACCTTAGTCTTTTATTGCAGGTCTTCAGATTGCCTCTCCAACCTGTGAAGCACTTTTAAGTACCTGTGCCCCCAAGGGATTATGAGATCCCTTGGGACTCCGGGGAATGAGCCCTCTGGTGGCTATACAGAGTATATACAAGTCCAGATACATAACAACATTCCCCTCTAAAGTCAATAGTGTAACTATTTACAATGTGAGTCGATCTGGTGCCCTTCTTGCCCCAGTTGATAGCCTCGGTGTGAAGGCTGGTATTGTTGAGTCATTTGTTGGGCCCTCGCTGGGCTGCTGTGCAGCTGGCCTTGCTGGGCTGCCTGGTGTGTTGCGCCCTGCAGGTTGCTGTGGATGATGGGTTCTGCTTCGTGGTCAATCGTGGTGTTGGTTGTCACTGGTGTGTGTATTGGGGGATCAAAAAAGGTAGGGTCCAAGGTGGGTTGCTCAGGGTAGTCCGTGAATCTGAGTTTGATTTGGTCCAAGTGTTTCCGGTGAATGAGTCCATTTCAAAGTTTGACCCTGCTCCCGTCTTTGGCCACGATAGTGCCAGGAAGCCACTTGGGACCTTGCCCATAATTTAATACAAATACAGGATCATTAACTTCAATCTCGCGTGACACATTTGCGCTATCATGGTATGCACTTTGTTGAAGCCGCCTACTCTCAACTTGTTCATGGAAATCAGGGTGAACTAACGAGAGCCTTGTCTTAGGTGCTCTTTTCATGAGCAAGTCAGCAGGTGGGATCCCAGTGAGTGAGTGTGGTCTCGTGCGGTAGCTAAGCAGGACTCGGGATAGGCAAGTCTGTAGTGAGCCTTCAGTTACCCTCTTCAAGCCTTGCTTGATGGTTTGCACTGCTCTCTCTCTGCCTGACCATTGGACACTGGGCTAAACGGGACAGATGTGACATGTTTGATCCCATTTCGGATCATAAATTCTTTGAACTCAGCATTGATAAAACATGGCCCGTCGTCGCTCACCAGGACATCGGGTAAGTCATGTGTGGCAAACATGGCCCGCAGGCTTTCAGTGGTGGCAGCGGACATGCTAGCCGACATTATCTCACATTCAATCCACTTGGAGTACGCGTCTGCAACCACAAGGAACATTTTAACCAAGAACGGGCCTGCATAGTCGACGTGTACCCTATACCACGGTTTGGAGGGCCAAGACCATAAACTTATACCACGGTTTGGAGGGCCAAGACCATAAACTTAGCGGCGCCTTCCTGGGTACATTGCTAAACTGCGAGCATGTATTACATCTGTGAATGCAGGACTCTAAGTCCGCATCGATACCGGGCCACCACACATGGGATCTGGCTATCACTTTCATCATTACGATGCCTGGGTGGGTACTGTGGAGGTCATTGATGAACGTGTCTCTGCCCTTCTTGGGGACCACTACTCGAATTCCCAACAGAAGGCAATCTGCCTGTATGGACATTTCATCTTTACGCCGCTGGAACAGCTTTATCTCTTCCTGCATTTCCACTGGGACACTGGACCAGCTCCCTTGAAGCACACAGCATTTGACTAGAGATAATAAATCTGGCTTATCCAGGTTTTGATCTGCCGGGCAGTGATGGGTGATTGCTCACTCTCAAATGCTTCCATAACCATGGCTAGATCTGCAGGCTGCGCCATTTCCATCCGTGTTGGGCAATGGCAGCCTACTGAGAGCATCGGCACAGTTTTCTGTGCCTGGCCTGTGGTGAATGGTGTAGTTGTATGCGGACAACGTGAGCACCCATCTCTGGATGCGGGCCGATGCGTTGGCATTTATCCCTTTGCTCTCGGAAAATAGGGATATAAGTGGCTTATGGTCAGTTTCCAATTCGAATTTTAGCCCAAACAGGTATTGATGCATTTTCTTTGCTCCATAGACACACGCTAATGCTTCTTTTTCAATCATGCTGCAGGCTCTCTCAGCCTTAGACAGACTCCTGGATGCATCAGCAACTGGTTGCAGTTTCCCGAAATCATTAGCTTGTTGCAATACACACCCGACGCCATATGACGACGCATCACACGCTAGTACCAAATGCTTACATGGATCATGCAACACAAGCAATTTGTTTGAGCATAACAATTTTCTCGCTTTTACAAAGGCATTTTCCTGGCTTTTGCCCCAAATCCATTCGTCCCCTTTTCATAGTAAGACATGTAGTGGTTCTAGCAGGGCACTGAGACCCGGTAAGAAGTTACCAAAGTAGTTCAAGAGTCCCAGAAACGACCGCAGCTCCGTCACGTTCTGTGGCCTCGGTGCATTCTCGATTGCCTTCGTCTTCGCGTTGGTGGGCCTGATGCCGTCCGCCGCAATCCTCCTTCGCAAGAACTCCACTTCAAGTGCCAGGAAAATGCACTTCGAGCGTTTTAACCTGAGCCCCACGCGGTTGAGTCGACTAAGAACATCCTCCAGGTTCTGCAGTTGCTCGACTATGTTCCAACCTGTGACCAAGATGTGCGGGACGGACTTCAGTAAACTTCCCATGTTTCTCTGGAATATCGCCGTCGCAGATCGGATTCCAAACGGGCATCTGTTATAAACAAAAAGACCTTTGTGCGTGTTGATGCAGGTGAGGGCCTTCGATGATTCCTCCAGTTCCTGCATCATGTAGGCTGAGGTCAGATCCAGCTTCGTGAACGTATTTCCTCCCACCAGCGTTGCAAAGAGGTCGTCGGCTTTTGGAAGTGCGTATTGGTCTTGCAGGGAGAAACGATTGATAGTTACTTTGTAATCGCCACAGATTCTGATGGTGTCGTCTCCCTTGAGGACTGTGACAATAGGACTGGCCCAATTGCCGAACTCGATCGGTGAGATGATGCCCTCTCTTTGTAGCCGTTCGAGCTTGATTTCTACACTTTCTCTCATCATGTACGGTACTGCTCTCGCCTTGTGATGGATGGGGCGCGCCCCCGGAATTAGGTGGATCTGCACTTTTGCTCCTTGGAATTTCCCGATGTCTGGTTCGAACAGCAAAGGAAATTTGTGTAAGACCTGTGCACACGAAGTGTCGTCAGCGGGCGATAGCGCTCGGATGTCGTCCCAGTTCCAGCGTATCTTTCTCAGCGAGCTCCTGCCAAGCAGCGTGGGACCATCAGCCGGAACCACCCACAGTGGTAGCTTGTGCACCGCTCCATCGTAGGAGACCTTTACAGTAGCACTGCCGGTTACAGGAATCAGTTCTTTCGTGTAAGTTCTTAGTTTCATGCAAGTTCTTCGTTTTGTGCAAATTAGAAATAAGACTGGCCTTTGAGGCTTTGTTGCAACACAATCTTTCGAAAGTCTTTTTGCCCATGATGGACTGGCTCTCGCCCGTGTCCAGCTCCATTGACACTGGGAGTCTATTTATTTCAACCTTCAGCATTATCGGGGGACAATTTGTGGTGAATGTGTGCACCCCATGTACCTCTGCCTCCTCTATCAGAGGTTCTGTTTCATCGTGATCCTCCGTGGATCTGTCCTCCTCTGCAATGTGGTGGTTTGCAGGTTTAGCAGGCCTAGCAGCTTGCCTGCACACTCGCTGGAGGTGTCCCATTGTTCCACAGCCCTTACAAATGTATGCTTTGAATCAGCATGAATGGAAACGATGATCACCCCTGCAGCGCCAACAAGGTGTTAATGGTCTTGCATTCATCACCCTTGATGGTGGACTCTGAGACATCTGCGGACGTGTAGCTGCAGGTATGTGTGACCTGCCCTGTCCATTACGATTTGAAAACAACATCACTTTGTTCACAGTACTTGTAGCAGCACTTGTGTGCTGAGAGATTTGCTTAGTATTGTCACTGGTGGCAATGAATGCCTGGGCTATCGCTGTGGCCTTACTCAAGATTGGGGTCTCTACAGTCAAAAGTTTGCAAAGTATGGTTTCGTGGCCAATGCCAAGTTCGAAAAAGTATCTGAGCATGTGCTCCAAATGTCCTTCAAATTCGCAATGTCCTGCAAGGTGTCTCAGCTCGGCGACATAACTTGCCACTTCCTGGCCTTCAGACCTTTCGTAGGTGTAGAACCGGTACCTCGCCATCAGAACACTTTCCCTCGGGTTCAAATGCTCTCAGACCAGTGTGCACAAATTGTCGTATGATTTCTCCGTGGGTTTTGCTGGAGTGAGCAGATTCTTCATGAGGCCATACGTTGGTGCCCCACAGACGGTGAGGTGGATCGCTCTACGTTTGGCAGCATTCTCTTCCCCATCTAGCTCGTTGGCCATGAAGTATTGGTCGAGTCGCTCCACAAAAGTTTCCCAATCATCTCCCTCCAAGATGCTCACTGTTCTCTGCATCTTTGGGTTCGCTATCTGTATCTCATCACCAGTTGTAGTGTATGGAGAAAGAGTCAGACTAAACACTGTGAGCTCAAAGTAAAGTGTGACCGTAGTCTTTTATTGCAGGTCTCCAGATTGCCTCTCTAACCTGTGAAGCACTCTTAAGTACCTGTGCTCCTGAGGGATTATGAGATTCCTTGGAACTCTGGGGAATGAGCCCTCTGGTGGCTGTACAGAGTATATACAAGTCCAGATACATAACAGAAGCAGTTACAAAACATTTGGAAAAGCATAATTTAGTCAAGCAGAGTCAGCATGGTTTATGAATGGAAAATCATGTTTGACAAATTTGCTGGAGATTTTTGAGGATGTAACGAGCAGACTGATCAGGGGAAACCAGTGTATTTGGATTTCCAGAAGGCATTCGACAAGGTGCCACATAAAGGTGCCATGATCTTATTGAATGGCGGAACAGGTTCGAGGACCCAAATGGCCTACTCCTGCTGCTATGTTCTTATGTTCTGATGAAAGTCGTGTTTGACAAATTTACTGGAGTGTTTTGAAGAAGTGATCAACTGATTAGGGAAAGAAAATTAATAGTTGTAGTGTATATGAAATTTTGAAAGGTGTTCAGGAAGATAACTTGCAAGATGATTCTTTGAGAAATTCAGCTGCATGTTATAAGACATGTGGTGGCATGGATGGAAAGTAGGTAGATGGACAGGAAGCAAGGAGTTTTGGAAAATGTGGTATTGGCCATGTTGCAGAAGGGTTGGAAATTATATATCTCAGGGTTCGGTGCTGGGCTCACTTCTGTTCTTGGTGTATATATAAGGATGATTTTGACTTGAGCACAGTGGGTATAATCTTGAATTTGCTGACAATGCCAAAGTAGAAGACTGGAAATTAGTGTAAAGGACTGTGAAAGACTTGAGGTAGTTTAATGGAATGAGCAGAAGTTAGCAGATACAATTCAACGTGGATAAATGTATGAGGTAAAGCATTTTGGGTGGAAAAAGGCCTTATTAGGTGCCGTCCATGAAATTCATGTGCATTACATCTACTGCCTTCCCTTTATCTATTCTTTATCCTTCAAACATGACTGAACCTTTAAAAAAATCCATGCTGGCTTTCCTCAAAGACTCAGGAGGAAATTACAAATTGGATTGGCATTATAGTAGACAGCAAATAATAGTTATCATCAGAAAATTGGCATTGGTGAGCAGCGGATCACTCATAGATTGTTCTTTAGGCTTTTATTATTTGTACTCTTATTCGACAGTAACTTTAAATTGCATGAACGGTAAGATTCCTGCTGAAGATTGTTATGAAGTCACTGTATAATTTTCACTCACAGCACATGAAGGAGAATGGACAAGCACTTCGAGATTTGATGATATGGTGCCTACTTAAAGGGAACTCTGTGCTGTTTGTTCCCATTCTGACCTTGTAAGGTGGCCTGGATGTGTACGAGATGTATCTGAATCATGTCGGATATCAGAAATGGACTCCAAACTACCTTACCCATACAGGTAGAGTCTATATATTACCTGCTGCAATTGTCATATTTCCCAGATGTTTCACCCCCACGTTTGTTGTGGGAATAATAGATTTACAGCACAGAAGGAAGCCATTTGGTCCATCACGCCTGTGCCAGTGTTCGCTCGTCAATGGGAGCTTGTTACCCTCATCCTGTTACTCTGTCCATGCCTTATATCATATCATATTCTTTATTTCCAATTCCCTTTTCAATGTTACAGCCACCAATATACACTTCTGGTAAAGCATCTCATGTTCTAATCACCCCTTCTGTGAAAACATTTCTGAAAACTTTCCCTAATCTTGTGTCTATGTCCACTGGTTACCAATTCACCACTGAGTGGAAACAATATTTTACTATTTATTACTTGCTCCAATTGCCATATTTGCCAGCTGTTTCACCCCCATGTGTGTTGTGGGAATAATAGATTTGCAGCACTTTTGGCCACTTTTAATTTGATTAATCATTTTTAAAACCTCTACTAGATTAACCCCTCATTCATTAAGCATCTCTGTTCCAGTGCACTGAACCCTAAAATGTTAAGCCATTCTTTGTCGCCGAGAGCATGCAGAAAACAAGCGCAGGCAGCGGAAGGAGTGTGTGGCAAACCAGACTCCCCATCCGCCCTTTCCTCCAACGACTGTCTGTCCCACCTGCAACAGAGATTCCCGTATTGGACTGTTCAGTCACCTGAGAACTGACTTTTGGAGTGGAAGCAAGTCTTCCTCGGTTTCGAGGGTCTGCCTATGATGATGATGAACTTGTCATTATCGAATCATGAATGGTTGCAGAAAGAAACAGACCACTTGCCCATCACATGTGCACCGATACTTCTCCACTGCCCATCTCTGTGGGACTGCCGTGTGTGGTTCCACTCCTACCCGGCTGAGCACACCCAACACATCTCCAGCAATGGCAACTCTTCCTACCCACTTACCATCACCTCTGAGCCCCCCCAAGGATCTGTCGGTGGCTCCTTTTCATCCTCCTGACAATGCTGTCCATGGTGACTCCATCCACAAGCACAGGTCAACTTTTATATTGGAGAGGGAATGCAGGCAGCTGAAAGGGAATGCAGACAATTGCACACAGTGGATGGATGGTTTGATTATATATTTCCTGAACACATAAGGGTACCAGCCCGAAATCATTACATCGAATCATAGAGTGGTTACAACATGGAAGAAGTCCATTTGCCTCATCGAGCCCATGTCGGCTCTCTGCAAGCGCACCTCAGCTAGTCCCACTCCCTTACACTTTCCCTGTAGCCCTGCAATTTTTTTTCAGGTACTCATCCAACTCCCTTTTGCAAGCCACGATTGAGTCTGCCTCCACCACACTTTCAGGCAGTGCATTCCAGATCTTAACCACTTGCTGCGTAAAAAAGTTTTTTGATGTCACCTTTGGTTCTTTTACCAATCACCTTAAATCCATGTCCTCTGGTTCTCGACCATTCTGCCAGTGGGAACAGTTTCTCTCTATCTACTCTGTCCAGACTCCTCATGATTTTGAACATCTCTATCAATTCTCCTCTCAGTCTTCTCTGCTTTAGAAGAATAACCCCAGCTTCTCCAGTCTATCCACGTAACTGAAGTCCCTCATCCCTGGAATCATTCTCGTAAATCTTTTCTGCACCCTCTATGAAGCCTTCAAATCCTTCCTAAAGTGCGGAGCCCAGAACTGGACACATTATTCCAGTTGATTCCGAACCAATGTTTTCTACAGGCTCATCAAATTTCCATGCTTTTGTACTCTATGGGGCCAATTTTTCACATGGCCGATTTTTGGCGCAGTTGTAGAGGTACTTCCAATTTTTAGTGGTCGACTGCGCTAAAAAAAAGTTCCAAGTTTCGCCGGAATAAACTTTGAATTTGTAGCGGCACATGTTGTCCTTAAGCTATGTGGGTGGAGCTTAAGGTCTGCGCCATAAACTGAGGTTGCCAGGGTAACGAGGGATGCACTGAAGGGCTGAAGCTGGAAAGTGAAACATACGCTGCTCCTATCCCGGGCCGAATGGTCCCCCCACCCCCCGGTGCCGGTGCTTTCCCGAGCCGAATGGCCCCCTGCCCTTGGTGCTGCTCCTATCCCGGGCCGAATGGCCCCCCCGCTGCTGCTGCAATCCCGGGCCGAAAGGCCCCCCCACCTCCAGTGACGTGTCTTCAGCTCCGCTAAGACAATGGCGTCTTCTCTGCGCCGATTTTCTCTTTTCTGCCCCGATTTCCTCAAGTGCAGGTAAGGTTTTTCAGAACGGTGCACTGGCATTAGAAGAGGACCATATATAGTAGACACCTCAAATCGCTGGAGAAATGCCACCACCAATGTCTTCGCAAGATCCTGCAAATCCCCTGGGAGGAGAGACGCACCAACGTCAGTGTTCTCAATCATCAAAAAGAGACTGTAATTCCCATATTAGACTGTTCAGTCATCTGAGAACTCACTTTTGGAGTGGAAGCAAGTCTTCCTCGATTTCAAGGGACTGCCTATGATGATGATGGTTTGATCTTTTCCCACAATCACTTTGCCTTCCACGTGGAATGCGAGTGAGGTCAGTCTCCTGCAGAAATGCCACGTGTCTGCAGTAGCTTCTCATGCTGCTATTCACAGGTACACTAGTAGTTCCTGTGGATTGTGGTGATTACCCGCCTCTCCCACAACCTGGTTTTCCAAGCCACACATGCACAGTGCAGTAATGACAACCCCACCGCCTCATAAATCAGGAGACAAAATCTCAAAAATCATGGGATTTGGTATCGATACCCGACCTTACCCCTTGCTGACCTTTGCTCCTGGTCAGGAATCGCGAGAGTTGTCAATACTGTCTTGCTCACCAGAAGTGTTTCATCAAGTTACTGCAGAGAACTGCTCAAGATTTACAACATCTGTTGTTCTGGAAGAGATACTAAGTTAAATGAAGTGTTGCAAACTTATTTAAATTTGCTTCTTAATAAACTTGATTTGCAGTTTTCAGCCTGAGATATGTAGTTGTGGAGTTATTTGTCCACCAGTTGGAGGCCAGGAGTGTGCAGTAATTTCTCCTATTGTTTGCATTGAATATTGAATGTAACTGGGTTTATTGTTTCACCGTAGCAAAATACAGCTCAGAATAAAGTCATATTTCTGTTCATAAGGAGAGAGGGCTCACTTGTGGAAAGACACTTTGGCACCGGGCACAAGAAAAGACAATAAAGAATTATAAACACCCCTATCTTAGAGACTGCAGTCAAAGATTCCTGGGTATTCAAGCACGTGCAGCCTTAACAGCACATTGAGTGCACTTGCGTTATTCATCAATGTCTGAAGTACCATGTTAAACTAATGTAAATGGAATGAAATTCTGCAAGTACTTGTTTAAATGAAAAAAAGCAACAATCTCCAAACTGACTGGTTGGTATAAGGTTTCACATTTGTATAATCTGTATTTTTCCACATCTTGTATACTCTCTTGTTATGAGAGAAAGTTGGTTGCATCCCTCCCCCATTTATGTTTAGATTTTAATTCTGAGCATTCTGGAAATCAAAGTAATCTGAATCTTGAACATTATCTCAGATAATACTGTTTCTAATCCAGGGTTCAGTGGCTTTAAAGTTCCAGCCTCCAATGAATGATTACGACCACTTTTGGAACATGGCCCAGCCCTGCAATTGACCGGAAATTGTGGTTCTCCGTCAGTTAAGAAATTTGATGGTATTCTTGATGTTTCTGCTTATTATTTCTCCCATGGGGGAAGGGGGAAGAGAGAGAAAGTACTTCCATGCACTTTCCTTCCTATTTAACCCTGCAGGTTTGATTTGGTGCCATCTGTATCAGGGAATTTGCTTGTACGGAGATGCTCAAGACACCAGGCTGTGTGTATTCTGATTTCATTACAGAAAGACTTGCTATCATTAGTTTGTACTTCAAAACTACGAAGGAATCCACAGGTTGTTGATGAACAAGGTACAGCAAGTGTCCTGAAGTAATTAGTACATCTCATTATATTTTTTCTTGCAAATAGCAGGGTTTTTCAGCGTATGCTCAAAAGGTTTTTTCCCCCGCATGCGCAAATCAAGGTTTATTTTACGCATGCACCAATCTCAGGATTCGCCCCCTCCCAAAAAAATCCTGAGTTTTAGACGTTGAGATCACAACTGATGCTTAATTTCGCTCCGAAATTGTGTCTCTTGCAATGGAGTCGCGAAAGTTGGCAATACTGAGAGCGGGAAGCTACATCAGCAGTACAGAGCCTCGTAAAATCAAAGTTAATATATGATTCTGAAAATGATACCATAATAGAAACAAGAAATGTGATTACAGCACAAACAATATCTCCTTGAAGATGGAGGACCTTGAATTAGAAATGCAGATCAAGGCAAACAAAATGTTCGACTTATGAATCGATCCTTAGACTATAAAGACTTGTATTAAATAAAAATATAACTGAGACTATAATCGGAGAATTTAATTCCAATTGTGTCACTATACTTCTAAAAAGCTACTGGGGTGTTGGAGAGGGTTCAAGAAAGACCACAAGGATAATTCCATGCCTTAGATCTGTGGTTGGGAAGATGTAGGAGTCCATTATTAAAGAAGCAGTAGCAGGACATTTGGAAAAGCAAAATTTGGTCAGGCAGAGTCAGCGTGGATTTATGAAGGGAAAGTCATGTTTGACAAATTTGCTGGAATTCTTTGAGGATGTAACAAACCGGCTGGATAAAGGGGAACCAGTGGTTGTGGTGTATTTGGACTTCGAGAAGGCATTTGACAAGGTGCCACATAAAAGGTTACTGCACAAGATAGAAGTTTACGGAGTTGGGGGTAATATATTAGCTTGGATGGAGGATTGGCTAACTAACAGAGAACAGAGAGTTGGGATAAATGGTTCATTCTCTGGTTGGCAACCAGTAACTTGTGGGGTGCCGCAGAGATCAGTGTTGGGACCCCAACTATTGATAATCTATATTAACGGCTTGGAAGAAGGGACTGAGTGTAACGTAGCCAAGTTTGCTGATGATACAAAGATGGGAGGAAAAGCAATGTGTGAGGAGGACACAAAAGGACATAGACAGGCTAAATGAGTGGGCAAAGATTTGGCAGATGGAGTATAATGTTGGAAAGTGTGAGGTCATGCACTTTGGCAGAAAAAAAATCAAAGAGCAAGTTATTATTTAAATGGAGGAAGACTGCAAAGTGCCGCAGTACAGTGGGACCTGGGGGTACTTGTGCATGAAGCACAAAAGGATAGTATGCAGCAAGTGATTAGGAAGGCCAATGGTATCTTGGCCTTTATTGCAAAGGGGATGGGGTATAAAAGCAGGGAAGTCTTACTACAGCTATATAAGGTATTGGTGAGGCCACACCTGGAATACTGCGTGCAGTTTTGGTTTCCATATTTACGAAAAGACATACTTGCTTTGAAGGCAGTTCAGAGAAGGTTCACGAAGTTGATTCCGGGGATGAGGGGGTTGACTTATGAGGAAAGGTTGAGTAAGTTGAGCCTCTCCTCATTGGAATTCAGAAGAATGAGAGCTGATCTTATCAAAACGTGTAAGATTATGAGAGGGCTTGACAAGGTGGATGTAGAGAAGATATTTCCACTGATGGGGAGACGAGAACTAGAGGGCACGATCTTAGAATAAGGGGCCGCCCATTTAAAACTGAGATGAGGAGGAATTTCTTCTCTCAGAGGGTCGTAAATCTGTGGAATTTGCTGCCTCAGAGAGCTGTGGAAGCTGGAACATTGAATAAATTTAAGACAGAAATAGACAGTTTATTAAACGATAAGGGGATAAGGGATTATGGGGAGCAGGCGGGGAAGTGGAGCTGAGTCCATGATCAGATCAGCCCTGATCTTATTGAATGGTGGATAAAGCTCGAGGCACCTTATGGCCTACTCCTACTCCTGTTCCTATTTCTTATGTTCTTCTTTTAGATCTTTGAGCTATGAGGAAAAACGTAGGGGGCTAGAAATTCGGTTGTTTAGCGCCTGAGTGCCGCACTGTCAGCTCCTGCCGCGACCTTCAGTGAAGGAGTTTTTCTTTCATCTTCTGCTGGCATCCTAGCACCAAAAAATTGAGTAGGTCTCCTGCGTTATCGCTCTGTTAGCACCCTAAGAGGAGTGTGGAATGCTTCTCTGAGCGCTCCACTCTCCTCTTGGAACGATACAACTGAATATCCCACTTTGAGGTGGTATATAAATGTAAGTCTTCCATTTTTCTTTTTCTGATATTCTTTCAGTCAGGAAATCTGGAACCTACTGCTGATTTTTTTGCAACTGTTCTATTTTGCTGTCTCTCAACCTTCTTCGAAAGCTTCCGACAATCAATCTTTTACAATATCCTTTGTCATTCCCGCCTCCATAATCTTTCCCCTCTCACTATTCCCCCTCATTAAGTGCTTTGATATTTTCCATGTGAAGGGAGCTGTATAAAGGCAAGTTATTTCCATGGATGAATGCCCACATCCAGTCGCCAAAGGGAAACCATTCTCATGGCCTTGATCAACACTGGGATAGGAAGTGAAAGAAATTAAAAGTAACATCACTTAGGTTTTAGTGTCAGAGAAAAATGGTTCCACCATTCACAAAGGCCCAGAAATTGTTAGAGTGATACATCTCACAGTGAGCGATGTGAATTGGACTTTTTACCTCAGCCTTCAAGTCACATTATATTTGTGCAAATTGCTGGAAATGTGAATTGATGATGGCATGGCGATGTCAAACGACGTCATGAACATTGTGCCTAATGATCTATCTCCTTAACCAATGAAACAAAAGAACATAGGAACACAGGAGCAGGTGTAGGCCATTCAGCCCCTCGAGCCTGCTCTGCTAAAGGTACCATCCCGGCTCTGTCACCGCCTCAAAGCAGTCAATGCCAAATTTCTAACCTAGGGAATTTAATTTTTCCTCACTAGAAAAAGACTGAGCATGACACATTTCAAGTATTTAAAATCATGAAAGGAATCAGGATGATGAATGTGGAGAAATAAGATGCACAAAACTTGAAGAACACCAAGAGCTTAAGCTCAGAATATGCCAAATGAATCTCAGTGAAAAGAGTTACTTCAGAGGATTATGAGCTTATAAAATATACAGTTACCATGAACAGTACATTCTGACTCTGTTGAAGTGGTTAGAAAAGAAATGGGCTTATTCCTGATGAAATGAGGGTGCAAAAGGAAATGCAGCGGTCTGTTCAGGTTCAGGCATGGACCGATAAGATGCCGCTGGCTAGTACAGAACAAATTTACTTTCTTCATTTCTACTTTCAAACTGGCTCCAAGATAAAATAAGATTTTCTGACTGGTACTCAAGTATTCAAGTGTTGTATTTTCGCGCTGATATAAGTTCCAACCATCAGGTGCAAATGCCCGAAAGTTAGATAGGAGGTAAATCAGTGATCAAAATAATCACTTGCTTAATTTTCCACATCAGAGTGCTGGTTCTCCTGGTTGTAGGAACTATTCCAGTTGGCAACTGATTTCTCCAGTGGTGCCTGCGACCATATAATCGTGAACACCTCTTTCTGTGATTGCAGGAAAAAACCCCGTCCCCAGTTGTACACAATTACATCTTTACAATTGGGTAACTGGTTGTCTCTGAGGCTGCTCGTTGCATCACTTCACACTGACAGCAGCTGGTCAATGTGGTAATTGCATGTCACGTATACTTGGTTGAGATTTACATCTAACATTTCGCTTTTGTAACATTCGGGGAGGAAGATACTGCAAATGTGATTATTTTCCTCCAGTATGAACAAAATGTGTCCCGCACCTCCTGATCCCTCGACTTTGGGTCACTGATAGTCTCCGTTCTCCCTCCATTTCATTATTAGAGGCTGTTAACTGTATTACCTCTATTCAGCCCTTTGTCCCAGCGTGTGTCCTTTGGTTTTCTGACTCCAGCCGTCTGTGCAACCTCTCTCCCTTCACATCCCGTGAGCTCATCTCACTGAAAAAAAATGTTTTAAGTGAGCAGAGCCTTGGCTTTATTCTCGAGAACTCCCTAAACCCTGCCACGCTGCTGCTTCTCTCTTCATCTTTTAAAAGCTTCCACAAAATCTATGTTCTCCACCATGTTTTTGGACATTTCTCTTCACTCTCCAATAGTCACCTGGCATCTGCTTAACCTCTGTCAAGTGCCCTGAAACATTTACTGTTAAAATAATTTGCTTTTTATATAGTTCCTTTAACGGCATATTATCTGGTCATTATCACATTGCTGTTTGTGGGAGCTTGCTGTGTGCAAATTGGCTGCCGTGTTTCCTACATTACAACAGTGACTACACTTCAAAAGTACTTCATTGGCTGTAAAATGCATTGAGACACCTGGTCGTCGTTAAAGGCGTTATATAAATGTATGTCTTTCCTTTTTCTTTTTTTAATGTTCTTTCAGTCAGAAAATCTGGTCCCTGCTGCTGATTTTGCAATTGTGCCATAACTGTTCCATTTTGCTATCTCTCAACCTTCTTCCTAAGCTTCCTAAAAGTCAGTCTTTTTATATATCCTTTGACATTCCCTCCTCCATAATCTTTCTCATCCCACTATCCTCCTCATAAAGTACTTTGAGATGTTACACATGAGGGGAGTTGCAAAGAGGTAAGTTATTACTGCTGACATCCACTCATCAAAGGGAAATCTTACTCACTTGAGCGACACTGGGATAGAAAGTGAAGAAAACATTGGGCCCAAGTTTCCGCCCCCTGTAAAAACAGCGCACCTCCATAAGGTGCGCCAACTTTCTAGAATGAAAAGGGCGCGGAAACTTGCCTTCTAATTCTCCGAGCTCCTCGGGACGTCTTCTGCCTAGGCTTGGCGCAGCACAAGGGGTTGGGGGGGCGGAGCCAGGTCATGGCGCTGAAAACAGGGCCGGGACCTCTGCACATGCGCGCTAGAGTGTGCGCGCATGTGCAGTAGCTTCTCGCAGTACGATGCTCTGCAGGCTGTGTGGGAGGGGCCCGAAGCATGCCGGCCCGAGCCCTGGCTGAATGGGCTCAGATATCAGCAGCCAGCTGCCACGTTCAGCCTTTCCCCCCCGCGTTCAGCCTCTGTTCACCACACCCCTCCCTCGCGTTCAGCCTCCTGCTCAGCCTCCGTTCACCACCCCCCCCGCATTCAGCTTCCTGTTCAGCTTCCCGCCCCCGCATTTAGCCTCAGTTCACCCTCCTCTCCCCCACTCCGCATTCAGCCTCCGTTCACCCCTCCTTCCCTCCCGCTCCCCCCCCCCCACGTTCAGCCTCATGTTCAGCTTCCCCCCAAGCCCCCGCATTCATCCTCCGTTCACCCCCCTCCCCCCCCACATTCAGCCTCCTGTTCAGCTTGCCCCCGCACCCCCCCCGCGTTCAGCCTCCGTTCACCCCACCTCCCCACGCCCCCCACATTCAGCCTCCGTTCAGCCCCCCCCTCCCTCCCGTTCAGCCCCTCCCCTTCCTCCCCCCTCCCTCCCGTTCAGCCCCTCCCCTTCCTCCCCCCCCCTCCCTCCCCCCTCCATCCCCACTCCTTCTCCCCCCACCCCTCACTGTCAGAAACACAGAGAGACACTGACAGAGAGAGAGACATGGACAGAGGGAGAGAGATACTGACAAAGAGAGAGATACGGACAGAGACACTGACAGAGACACAGAGAGAGAGACATAAGACAGAAACACAGAAAGAGGCTGACAGAAACAAACACTTTCCCTTCACATAAAGGTAGGACTTCTATTTTTTATTTGTTATTGATTGTTTGCTTATTACTTTGGTCTTGGTGCTTTAGGTGCAGGGTTCCTTCTATTTTTTATTAATTAATTGCTTATTACTTTTTGTGCTTCGTTTAGTGCTTGGTGCTTTAAAAGTACTGCTTTGTTTGGTGCTTACTGCTTTAAATGTATTTATGTTTCTTTAATGTTGTTGTGAAGGTGTTTAGTGCTTTGAAAAATCCTCTAACTTCCCTTCCCCCGCCCCCCCCACCTGTTGATGTTAATGTGTCTGCCTCAGCCGGGAGCCTACACTTGCTCATTTATAAAAAGAGAAACAACTGTCCTCACTCAGCCGGTATAAGGCAAAATATAATCGCAAGAGGTTTTAGACCATTTTAAGTGATGTGTTTAATGCTTTAGTCCATTGCGTTTAATGCTTCCCACCCCACCATCTCTGGCTGTGCCTGCACTGAACTTAACTCTCAGTAACGTTTTTCAGAACTTACAAAAGTGGACACTTACTCCATTCTAAGTTAATTTGGAGTAAGTTTTCACTGCCTAAACTTGCAAAACTGCCTAAGTGGCTGGACACCCCCCCGTTTGAACTAAAATGAAACTAAATTAACTCACTAGAACTGGAGCAAACCAAGTGCCGAGAATTGCAATTTCTAGGATACTCCAAACTAAACTAATTGCTCCAAATAAATTGGAGCAACTCAGGCCAAATCTTGGGCCCAATATTAAAAGTATCATCAGCTAGGTTTTAGTGTCAGAGAAAAGAGCTTCCGCCGGTCACAATGGCCCAGAAATAGCCCAGAGTGGCACATCTCCCGGTGAGTGACGTGAATTTGACTTCGCCCCCAAGCATGCTGGCTGCCTTCCAGTTGGAATGAATTAAACAGGATCCCATTTCTTGCCGGCCCACCCCCCACTGCACCAAGAAGCCATCACAAAGTTAGTATGGTCTGCCTGTGCCTGTGTAGGGTGGGGGGTTGCGAGAGTTTTGGTACAATGTTACGCTGAGTGTGTGTGTGTTTGACCGTTTAAATTTCTTTCTCTCAGAGCGTCGTGAATCTGTGGAATTTTCTACCCCAGAGAGGTAGAGATAGACAGCTATTTGAGCAGTAGGAGAGTCAAGGTTTATGGGGAGCGGGCAAGGAAGTAGAGTTGAGGTCAAGATCAGATCAGCCATGATCTTATTGAATGGCGGAGCAGGCTCGAGGGGCCGAATGGCCGACTCCGGCTCCTATTTCTTATGTTTTTACCTCAGCCTTCAGGTCACGTAATATTTGTGCCACAAATTGCTGGAAATGCGAACTGATGATGGCATGGCGATGTCTACCGACCTCATGAACATTGTGCCCAATGATCTATCTCCTTAACTATTGAAACCAAAGAACATAGGAACAGGTGTAAGCCAGTGAGCCCTTCAAGCCTGCTCCGCCATTCCATGAGATCACGGCTGATTTGCAATCGAACTCCATATACCTGCCTTTGGACCATATCCCTTCATACCTTTGGTTAACAAAAAGCTATCAATCTCAGATTTAAAATTTAATCAATGGGCATTTGCGGAAGAGAGTTCCAAACTTCTACCACTCTTTGTGTGTAGAAGTGTTTCCTAATTTCACTCCTGAAAGGTCTGGCTCTAATTTTTAGACTATGCCCCCTAGTCCTAGATTCCCCAACCAGCAGAAGTAGTTCCTCTCTATCTACCCTATCTGTTCCACTTAATATTCTGAAATCTTCGATCAAATCACCACTTAACCGTCTAAATTCGAGAGAATACAACCCTAATTGGAGTAATCATTCCTTGATGTGCTGGTATAATTCTCCAAAACCTACGTTGCACACCCTCAAGGCCAATAAATCCTTCCTAAGATGTGGTACCCAGAAATGCTCACAGTATTCCTGGTATGGTCAAACCTGGGATTTGTGTAGCTGCAGCATAACTTCTACTCCCTTGTACTCTAGTCCTCTAGATATAAAGGTATCTACAGGTATATAAAAAGGAAAAGAGGGTTGTAAATCTGTGGAATTCTCTGCCCCAGAGAGCTGTGGAGGCTGGGTCATTAAATATATTTAAGGTGGAGATAGACAGATTTTATTTTTGAGCGATAAGGGAATAAAGGGTTATGGGAGTGGGCAGGGAAGTGGAGCTGAGTCCATGATCAGATAAGCCATGATCTTATTAAATGACGGAGCAGGCTCGAGAGGGGCCAAATGGCCTACTCCTGCTCCTATTTCTTATGTTCTTATGTTGGTCCCTGAGAGGATGAGACTGGAGGATTAATAATGGGATACAGGGAAATGGCAGAGACTTTGAACAAATATTTTGTATCGATCTTCATGGTAGAGGACACTAAAAACATCCCAATAATTGATTAACAAGGAGCTATTGCAGGGGGGGTGGTGGAGGTTGGCGGGGGCGGGGGTGGGGGGGGGGGGGGAACTTAAAACTATCACTAGAGATAAAGTACGAGGCAAACTAATGGGACGAAAGGTGGACAAGTGCCCTGGACACGATGGCATGCATCCTAGGGTCTTAAAAGAAGTGGCTGAAGAGGTAGTGAATGCTGGAGAGGTCCCAGCGGACTGGAAAATCGCAAATGTAACACCCTTATTTAAGAAAGGAGGGAGACAGAAAGCAGGAAACTATAGAACAGTTAGTCTAACATCTGTCATTGGGAAATTGCTGGAGTCTCTTATTCAGGAAGTAGTAGCAGGACATTTAGAAAATCATATTGCAGTCAGGCAGAGTCAGCATGGTTTTCTGAAAGGGAAATCATGTTTAACAAATTTGCTCGAGTTCTTTGAGGATGTAACGAGCAAAGTGGATAAAGGAGAACCAGTTAAGGAGATTTCCAGAAAGCAATCAATAAAGTGCCACACAAAAGGTTGCTACCCAAGATAAGAGCTCACAGGGTTGGTTGGGATAATATATTAGCATGGATAGAGGATTGGCTAACTAACAGAAAACAGAGAGTTGGGCTAAATAGGTCATTTTCGGGTTGGCAAACTCTAACTCGTGGGGTTCCTCAGGGATCAGTGCTGGGGCCTCAACTATTTACAATTTATATTAATGACTTGGATGAAGGGACCGAGTATGATGTAGCTAAATTTGCTGATGATATAAAGATAGGTGGGAAAGCAAGTTGTGAAGAGGATGCAAACAATCTACAAAGGGATATAGATAGGCTCAGTGAGTGGGCAAAACTTTGGCAGATAGACTATAATGTAGGAAAATGTGAGATTATCCACTTTGGTAGGAAAAATTAAAAAGCTAATTATTATTTAAATGGGAAGTGGTTACAAAATGCTGTAGTACAGAGGGATCAGGTAGTCCTTGTACATGAAACACAAAAAGTTAGCATGCAGGTACAGCAAGTAATTAGGATGGCAAATGGAATGTTGGCCTTTATTGCAAAGGGGATGGCGTATAAGAACATAGGAACATAAGAAATAGGAACAGGAGTAGGCCATATGGCCCCTCGAGCCTGCTCCGCCATTCAATAAGATCATGGCTGATCTGATCATGGACTCAGCTCCACTTCCCCGCCCACTCCCCATAACCCCTTATCCCCTTATCGTTTAAGAAACTGTCTATTTCTGTCTTAAATTTATTCAATGTCCCAGCTTCCACAGCTCTCTGAGGCAGTGAATTCCACAGATTTACAAATCTCTGAGAGAAGAGGTTTCTCCTCATCTGTTTTAAATGGACAGCCCCTTATTATAAGATCATGCCCTCTAGTTCTAGTCTTCCCCATCAATGGAAACATCCTCTCTGCAACCACCTTGTCAAGCCCCCTCATAATCTTATACGTTTCGATAAGATCACCTCTCATTCTTCAGAATTCCAAAGAGTATAGACCCAACCTACTCAACCTTTCCTCATAAGTCAACCCACTCATCCCCGGAATCAACCTAGTGAACCTTCTCTGAACTGCCTCCAAAGCAAGTATATACTTTTGTAAATTTGGAATCCAAAATTGCACGCAGTATTCCAGGTGTGGCATCACCAATACCTTATGTAGCTGTTGCAAAACTTCCCTGCTTTTATACTCCATCCCCTTCGCAATAAAGGCCAAGATACCATTGGCCTTCCTGATCACTTGCTGTACCTCTGTACTATCCTTTTGTGTTTCATGCACAAGTACCCTCAGGTCCTGCTGTACTGCGGCATTTTGCATTAAAATTCAAATTGAAATAATCACTTGCTCTTTGACTTTTTCTGCCAAAGTGCAAGAACTCACACTTTCCAACATTATACTCCATCTGACAAATATTTGCCCACTCGCTTAGCCTGTCCATGTTCTTTTACAGATTTTTTGTGTCCTCCTCACACATTGCTTTTCCTCCCATCTTTGTATCGTCAGAAAACTTGGCTATGTTACACTCAGTCCCTTCTTCCAAGTCGTTAATATAGATTGTAAATAGTTGGGGTCCCAGCACTGATCCCTGTGCCCCCCACACTAGGTACTGGTTGCCAACCAGAGAATGAACCATTTATTCTGACTCTATGTTTTCTGTTAGTTAGCCAATCCTCTATCCATGTTAATTTATTACACCCAACCCCGTGAACTTTTATCTTGTGCAGTAACCTTTTATGTGGCACCTTGTCAAATACCTTCTGAAGTCCAAATACACCACATCCATTGGTTCCCCTTTATCCACCCTAATAGTTACATCCTCAAAGAATTCCAGCAAATTTATTAATACATACGGTGAATAGCTGAGGTCCCAGCACAAATCCTGCATGATATCACTAGTGGCCATTTGAGTACCACCCATTATCCCTACTCTCTGTCTCCTGCCACTCAGCCAATTTCCTAACCCAGTCAATAATTTGCTCTCAATTTCATGGGCATCTACCTTTAGCTATCTAATGCCTTCTGGAAATTCATATAAATAACATTCACAGACATTCCCCTGACCACTACTTTAGTCACCTCTTCAAAAAATTAATTCAGTTTTTTCAGGCATGACCTATCTTTCACAAATCCATGCTGGCTCTCTCTGATCAACTGAAAGATTTCGAGGTGGTCAGTCACCCAATCCTTAATTATAGACTCCAGCAATTTCCTGACAGCAGATGTTAGGCTAACTGCTCTATAATTCCCTGGTTTCCCTCTCTCACCATTCTTAAAAAGCGGAGTGACATGTGCAATTTTCTAATCTAAAGGGACAGTTCCTGAATCGAGACAACTTTGCAAGATTATAGTTGGGGCATCTGCAATGTGCTCACCTACTTCCTTTATAACCCTGGGATGGAAACCATCTGGCCCTGGGGATTTGTCACTCTTTCGTGTCATTATTTTCTTCATTACTGTTAATTTACTTATATTAATTTTATTGCGTCTCCATCCCTGATTCAATATTAGTTTCTTTGGGATTTCCAGTATGCTATCCTTGCCTTCTACCGTGAATACTGATGTAAAGTAATTATTCAACATGTTTGCCATTTCTCTGTTGTCATTGACAATATCACAACTTTCAGTTTTTAAGGTTGTGATCACCCTCTTTTTCCGAATGTAACTGTAAAAATTCTTCGTATTGATTTTTGATAACCCTTGCAAGTTTTTTTCATACTCCCTTGTTGTAGCTCTTACTATCTGCTTTGTGACCCTACGCTGACAGAGAATGAAACAGAGCGAATGCCAGAGGAGGAAATGGCATAAATTAGAGTCAAATTAGAGATAAAGCGGGAAAGAAAGAAAGTGGATTAAAAGAGAGAGAGAAACAGATAAAAAGAAAAACAAAGAAAAAAAGTTAAAATTTATAAACCCTCTTGGAATCATTTCTTACCTGCAAGAGTCAGACTTCACAGCTTCATTGTTCGCTTTCTGGTCTTTCAAGGTTGAGTGACATGTCAGGACCATAAATCACGACATTAACAGGGTCCTTACGACATGAGTTACCAACCCTAAATGGCTGCGGTGAGATTAATTTGTATTAATGGCATAAATGCAGCAATTGCATGACACACAATGGGGTGGCTCACAGTGAGATGGTAATTTTTCGGTTTCAGCAAGACTGAGGGTGGAGCGACACAAATTGTCCAGCAATTTGTGGTGAATCGGAACTCATGCCACATTTCTTCTTGACCACAGATTGCTGGAATTGTTTACGAACTAATAAAGGTGGGCTCCAAGAACTTGCCATTATTTTACCAGCAATTTCTGGGCTAATATGTAGATGTAAATGATAGTGTAAGGAGCACAAAAGATTTGCATTTACATAGTGTCATGGTGCTTTTCCTCGAGAAAAATGTTCCAAGGCACATCATACAGGCAAAAAGGAGTTTTCAGCCTTGTCCTTCTTGATACCTCAGACAAGACAATTTTACTAATGTCAGTTGTGGCTCAGTGGGTTGCACTCTTGCCTCTGATTCAGAAGGTTGTGGGTTCAAGTGCCACTCTAGCGACTTGAGCACAAAAATCTAGGCTGAAACTCCAGTGCAGTGCTGAGGGAGCACTGCACTGTCGGAGGTGCCGTCTTTCAGATGAGACATTAAACCAAGATTTCGTCTGCTCTCAGGTGGATGTAAAAGATCCCATGGCACTGTATCGAAGAAGAGCAGGGGAGTTATTTCCGGTGTCCTGGTCAATATTTATCTCTCAATCAACATAACAAAAACAAATTATTTGGTCATTACTCGATTGCTGTTTGTGGGAGCTTGCTGTGCACAAATTGGCTGCCACATTTCCTACATTACAACAGTGACTACACTCCAAATGTACATCATTGACTGTAAACCGCTTTGGGATATCCGGTGGTCGTGAAAGGCGCTATATAAGTGCAAGTCTTTCTTTCTTTGCAATCAAACTCCACAGCAAGAGACCTACGTCAGAGAGAGCTGTGAGTTCCTTTGTTTAACTATGTGTAACAAAATTAGAAACTGGTTCTTTATAAAGAGGTTTATGACTACTTTGCACATAGTGCACAAAGGAAATCCTCTCCAAATCGGGCTGGCATGTCAGCCAGGCCATTTTGGAGTAAGTTACCAATGAAGTCTGAACATTTACTCACAGAAAAGAAAACCAAGTAATTGTTTGTTACTCCGCACTTGCCACTGGTTTGATTACAGTCTAGCACCTGCCTGCATTCTACACTGGTAAATTGTGCTGAGCATAATGCTGATTCGAGGTTAAGGAAGAAAAGTTTGCAACAACATACCTACAGAATAGTAAGTATGCATGGCAATAAAATTACACCACACTAATAAAAAGTGACAGGTAACAAAAATAAAACTGAAACAGTCAACTTCCAACCACATACTTAAGTTCTTTACCGACTTAACAGAAGTCACTGCACTTCAAAGTGCTTTGTACGAACATGTACAATTGTCGGGCAGGAAAAGCCCCATTGGACCATCAGGCCTGCCCCACTCCATGACGATCAGAGCATCATAACTAAACACCTTTTCTCCCTCTGCCACTCCCAATATCTTCCCTTTCCCTTCCCGCCCTCTGCAACCATGTAATCTCTTGAGAAAAACAGGGCCAATAAAGGAGAAAATAATCTGGAAGTATCTGAAGCACTGAGAGGTTTCTGAGTGGGATGCTGCTGTATATAAATGAAAGTCTTTTGCAACCATTCTAAAATTGAACCAAACTCCTTTGTGATTGAGACATCTTAGCAGATGAGCTCTGCTGAATTTCAGTACGTTGCGACAGTGTCAGCATCTGATCAATAAAAGTTTTAATTCCGTACTCTGAAGAAATTTGTATTTCAAAACTTTTATAATTTCTGTATATGGTTAAAAAAAATGCTTCCAGTTCTCAGAGTTAAATGTGGTTCTATATGTCCATCTGAGTGCATCATAATTGTTGTAATTGCAAAGGTCAAGGTAATCCCACCTTTCCTCAAGAAATATTAAACAAAATCCTGTTCAATAGGTTTGCAATACAAATGGAACAGTATGGCATATTAATCGGACTAGCTGTAAAAATCCTCCACAGTCCCTTTAATTGGCATCCTGTTTCTATCTCCATATCATATCATATCATATCCCACCTTCCACATGAGTTCACAAATGTTTCAATGAAAAACCCGTTGTTCGAGTGCTGAACTCAAATTGAAAGGGTGGAAGGTGACTGTGCGTGGATTTTTTTAATGTGTGGTGACCGTTGCAGATCAGCCACTACACGGGTTTGACAGAGCTAGGCCTTTATCCAGTGGCAAGGATTAACCAGGACGACTGGGGACCTGCTCTGCTGCACAGACCTAGAGCGCACACATATAACAGTGTGGGCTGGCCCATGCGGCCCCTGGGCCCTCAATACCGACCAATATCACTCCTCATCCTGACTATGAAATATTGGCCAAGATCCTGGTCTGCAACTAGGTGCTGTCATCCTTGTTGCTGGTTCACAGAGACCAAAAAGGGGTAATACCAAGTGATGCCCCACAATAATAGCACCAAAAGGCCTAGCCCTGGTACTCCTTTGGATGAAGCAAATGCATTTGAGTTGTAAAGGGGAGATTCCTTCCTGTAACATCTGAGAGACTGGCCTTCGGTGACATATTCTGGAAGTGAATCAGCATCCTGCATTCAGGCATCATCTATAATCAACAACAACAATTTTATGTATATAGCACCTTTAAAGTAGTAAAACATCCTAAGGCGCTTCACAGGAGTTTTCAGACAAAAATTTGACACCTAGTGTTACATATGTGGACTTGTATTTGCTATGTACAGCCACCAGAGGGCTCATCCCCTGCAGTCCCAAGGGATCCCATTATCCCTTGGGAGCACACGTATTTAAGAAGGCTTCACAGGTTGGCGAGGCACTCTGGAGACCTGCAATAAAAGACTAAGGTCACACTTAACTTTGAGCTCACAGTGTTCAGTCTGACTCTTTTTCCATACACTACAACTGGTGACGAGATACAGATAGCGAACCCAAAGATGCAGAGAACAGTGGGCATCCTGGAGAAATTTTCCGAGGGAGATGATTGGGAAACTTTTGTGGAGCGACTCAACCAATACTTCGTGGCCAACGAGCTAGATGGGGAAGAGAGCGCTGCCAAATGAAGGGCGATCCTCCTCACCGTCTGTGAGGCACCAACGTATGGCCTCATGAAGAATCTGCTCACTCCAGCGAAACCCACGGAGAAATCGTATGACGATTTGTGCACACTGGTCTGAGAGCATTTGAACCCGAAGGAAAGCGTTCTGATGGCGAGGTACTGGTTCTACACCTACAAAAGGTCTGAAGGCCAGGAAGTGGCGAATTATGTCGCCGAGCTGAGATGCCTTGCAGGACATTGCGAATTTGAAGGACATTTGGAGCACATTGGCCACGAAACCATACATCGCAAACTTTTGATTTTTGATACCCAACCTTGAGAAAGGCCATAGCGACAGCCCAGGGGTTCATTGCCTCCAGTGACAATACGAAGCAAATCTCTCAGCACACAAGTGCTGCTACAAGTACTGTGAACAAAGTGATGTTGTTTTCGAATCGTAACGTACAGGGCAGGTCACAAATACCTGCAGCTGCACATCTGAAGATGACTCAGAGTCCACCATCACGGGTGATGAATGCAAGGCCATTAACACCTTGTTGGCACTGTGGGGGTGATCATCGTTTCCATTCATGTCGATTCAAAGAGCACGTTTGCACGGGCTGTGTAACAATGGGACAACTCCAACGAGTGTGCAGGCAAGCTGCAAAGCCTGTTGAATCTGCAAACCACCATGTTGCAGAGGAAGACAGATATACGGAGGATCGTGACGAACTAGAGCTTCAGATAGAGGAGGCAGAGGTTCATGGGGTGCACACATTCACCACGAATTGTCCCCCGATAATGCTGAATATTGAACGAAATGGACTCCCCGGTGTCAATGGAGCTGGACACGGGTGCGAACCAGTACATCATGGGCAAAAAGACTTTCAAATGGTTGTAGTGCAACAAGGCCTCAAGGCTAGTCTTAACTCCAGTGAAACTAAGAACTTACACTAAAGAACTGATTCCTGTAATCGGCAGTGCTACTGTAAAGGTCTCCTACTTTAGAGCGGTGCACAAACTATCACTCTGGGTGGTACTGGGCGATGGTCCCACACTGCTCGGCAGGAGCTGGCTGGGAAAGATATGCTGGAACTGGGACGACGTCCGAGCACTATCGCCCGCTGACGACACTTCGTGTGCCCAGGTCTTAAACAAATTTCCTTTGCTGTTCAAACCAGGCATCGGGAAATTCCAAGGAGCAAAAGTGCAGATCCACCTAATTCCGGGGGAGCGACCCATCCATCACAAGGCGAGAGCAGTACCGTACATGATGAGAGAAAGGGTAGAGTTCAAGCTAGACCGGCTGCAAAGAGAGGGCATCATTTCACTGATCGAGTTCAGCAAGTGGACCAGTCCTATTATCCCAGTCCTCAAGGGAGATGACACCGTCAGAATCTGTGGCGATTACAAAGTAAGTATCCATCGTTTCTCCCTGCAGGACCAATACCCACGACCAAAGGCTGACACCTCTTTGCAACGCTGGCGGGGGAAAGACATTCACGAAGCTGGATCTGACTTCAGCCGACATGAGCAGGAATATGAGGAATCCTCGAAGGCCCTCACCTGCATCAACACGCACAAAGGTCTTTTTGTTTATAAAGATGCCCATTTGGAATCCGATCAGCGGCAGCGATGTTCCAGAGAAACATGGAAAGTTTACTGAAGTCGGTCCCAAACACCATGGTCTTCCAGGACGACATCATGGTCGCAGGTCGGAACATAGTCGAGCATCTGCAGAACCTGGAGGAGCTTCTTAGTCGACTCAACCGCGTGGGGCTCAGGTTAAAACGCTTGAAGTGCGTTTTCCTGGCACCTGAAGTGGAGTTCTTGGGAAGGAGGATTGCGGCAGACGGCATCAGGCCCACCAACACAAAGATGGAGGCAATCGAGAACGCTCCGAGACCACAGAACATGACGGAGCTGCGGTCGTTTCTGGGACTCTTGAACTACTTTGATAACTTCTTACCGGTTCTCAGCACACTCCTAGAACCACATGTCTTACTATGAAAAGGAGGTGAATGGGTTTGTGGCAAAAGCCAAGAAAATGCCTTTGTAAAAGCGAGAAAATTGTTATGCTCAAACAAATTGCTTGGGTTGCATGATCAAAGTAAGCGTTTGGTACTAGCATGTGATACATCGTCATAGAAACATAGAAACATAGAAAATAGGTGCAGGAGCAGGCCATTCAGCCCTTCTAGCCTGCACCGCCATTCAATGAGTCATATGGCATCGGGTGTGTATTGCAACAAGATAATGATTTCGGGAAACTGCAACCAGTTGCTTATGCATCCAGGATGCTGTCTAAGGCCGAGAGAGCCGACAGCATGATTGAAAAAGAAGAGTTAGCGTGTGTCTATGGGGAAAAGAAAATGCATCAATACCTGTTTGGGCTAAAATTCGAATTGGAAACTGACTATAAGCCCTTATATCCCTGTTTTCCGAGAGTAAAGGGATAAATACCAACACATCGGCCCGCATCCAGAGATGGGCGCTCACATTGTCCGCATACAACTACGCCATCCACCATAAGGCCAGGCACAGATAACTGGGCCGATGCTCTCAGTAGGCTGCCATTGCCCACCACGGGGGTGGAAATGGCACAGCCCGCAGATCTAGCCATGGTTATGGAAGCATTTGAGAGTGAGCAATCACTCGTCACTGCCCGGCAGATCAAAACCTGGACAAGCCAGGACCCCTTATTATCTCTCATCAAAAGCTGTTAACTTCACGGGAGCTGGTCCAGTGTGCCAGTGGAAATATAGGAAGAGATAAAGCCATTCCAGCAGCGCAAAGATGAAATGTCGATACCGGCAGACTGCCTTCTGTGCGGCAATCGAGTAGTGGTCCCCAAGAGGGGCAGAGACACCTTCTTCAATGACCTCTACAGTGTCCACCCAGGCATCATAATGATGAAAGCGATAGCCAGATCCTACGTCTAGTGGCCTGGTATTGATGCAGACTTAGAGTCCTGTATTCACAGATGTAATACATGCTCGCAGTTAAGCAATATACCCAGGGAGGCGCTGCTAAGTTTATGGTCTTGGCCCTCCAAACCGTGGTCGAGAGTACACGTTGACTATGCAGGCCTGTTCTTGGGTAAAATGTTCCTTGTGGTTGCAGACGCGTACTCCAAGTGGATTGAATGTGAGATAATGTCGGTTAGCATGTCTGCTGCCATTACTGAAAGCCTGCGGCCATGTTTGCCACACACGGCCTACCCGATGTCCTGGTGAGCGACAACGGGCCATGTTTTACCAGTGCTGAGTTCAAAGAATTCATGCCCCGTCTGCCTTGTTTAAACTAGCGTCCAATCGTCAGGCAGAGAGAGCAGTGCAAACCATCAAGCAAGGCTTGAAGAGGGTAACTGAAGGCTCACTGCAGACTCGCCTATCCCGAGTCCTGCTTAGATTTTTTTTTTTTGAAATTCGTAGCCAATCGTTCCACTTCTTTGTCAAATCACAAACGCCAGAGGTCACCTTGGGCCCATTCAAGGATCACTCTGCGCCAATGCTCTTAGCCAAAAGGCCTAGAGCCACTGCACCGTTCCTGGAAGTACTGCAATACCAGGTTCGTGCCATGGAGGTGGATGGGTCAGGTCCCCCACACACCTCCGTAGAGGTGGATGGGTCAAGCCACCCCACCCACCTCCTAATTAGATACCGCACGAGACCACACTCACTCACTGGGATCCCACCTGCTGAACTGCTCATGAAAAGAGCACTTAAGACAAGGCTCTCGTTAGTTCACCCTGATTTCCATTAACAGGTAGAGAGCAGGCGGCTTCAACAAAGTGCATACCATGATAGCGCAAATCTGTCACGCGAGATTGAAATAAATGATCCTGTATTTGTATTAAATTATGGACAAGGTCCCAAGTGGTTTCCCGGCACTGTCGTGGCCAAAGAGGGAAGCAGGGTGTTTTGGGTCAAACTTTCAAATGGACTCATTCACCGGAAACACTTGGACAAAATCAAATTCAGATTCACGGACTATCCTGAGCAACCCACCTTGGATCCTACCTTTTTTGATCCCCCAACATACACACCAGTGGCGACCACTGTTGACCACGAAGCAAAGCCCATCATCCACAGCAGCCTTGCAAGGCCAACACACCAGGAAGCCCAGCAAGGCCAGCTGCACAGCAGCCCAGGGAGGGCGCAACAAATGATTCAACAACACCAGCTTTCACACCGAGACAATCAACCAGGGCAAGAAAGGCCCCGGATCGACTCACATTTTTTAAAAGTTACACTGTTGACTTTGGGTCAGAGTGCTGTTATATATGTGGACTTGTATTTACTCTGTACAACCACCATAATCCCTTGGGAGCACAGTATTTAAGGAGGCTTCACAGGTTGGAGAGGCACTCTGGAACCTGCAATAAAAGACTACGGTCACACTTTACTTTGAGCTCACAATTTGACTCTTTCTTCATACACGACACCGAGCTACATAAGAAAAAATTGCAGCAGATGACCAAAAGCTTGGTCAAAGAGGTAGGTTTTAAGGAGTATCTCAAGGGAGGGAAGAGAGATACAGAGGTGGAGAGGTTTAGGCAGGGAATTCCAGAGCTTGGGGCTTAGGCAACAGAAGACACAGCCACCGATCTTTGAGCAATTTATAATCAGGGATGCTCAAGAGGACAGAATTCGAGGATGCAGACATCGCAGGGGGATTGTAGGGCTGAGGGAGATTACAGAGATAGGGAGGGGCAATGCCATGGAGAGCTTTGTAAACAAGTATGAGAATTTTGAAATCGAGGTGTTGCATTACCGGAAGCCAATGTAGGTCAGCGAGCACAGGGGTGATGGCTGAGCGGGACTTGGTTCGGCCAGCTAACATTGGCTGCCATGTTTTGGGTGACTTCAAGGTTACATAGAGTATAATGTGGAAGGCCAGCCAGGAGTGTTTTGGATTAGTCAAGTCTAGAGATCACAAAGGCATGAATGAGGGTTTCAGCAACAGATGAGCTGAGGCAGTGGTGGAGAAAGGCAATGTTATGGAGGAGGAAATAGGCAGTTTTAGTTATGATGTAGATATGTGGTTGGAAGATCATTTCGGGGTCAAATATGACACCAAGGTTGCGAACAGTATGGTTCAGCCTCAGCCAGATGCTAGGGAGAGGGATGGAGTCGGTGGCTAGGGAACGCAGTTTGTGGCAGGAACCAAGGTCAATGGCTTCGGTTTTCCCAATATTAATTGGAGAAAATTTTTGCTCATTCTGAACTAGTTGTCGGACAAGCAGTCTGATAATTTAGAGACCGTAGAGGGGTCGAGTATAGTGGCAGTGAGGTAGAGCTGGATGTCATCGCTGTACATGTGGAAACTGACGCTGTGTTTTCGGATGATGTCGACAATAGGCAGCATATAGATGAGAAATAGGAGGGGGCCAAGGATAGATCCTTGGGGGACATCAGAGGTAACGATTCGTGAGTGGGGAGAGTAACATAGTTAATTCAGAGACTAGGGTCCTGAACTTAAAGAAAGGTAACTTCGATGGTATGAGACGTGAATTGGCTAGAATAGACTGGCGAATGATACTTAAAGGGTTAATGGTGGATAGGCAATGGCAAACATTTAAAGATCACATGGATAAACTTCAACAATTGTACATCTCTGTCTGGAGTAAAAATAAAATGGGGAAGGTGGCTCAACCGTGGCGAATAAGAGAAATGAAGGATAGTGTTAAATCCAAGGAAAAGGCATATAAATTGGCCAGAAAAAGCAGCAAACCTGAGGACGGAGAGAATTTTATAATTCAGCAGAGGAGGACAAAGGGTTTAATTAGGAGGTGGGAAATAGAGTATGAGAGGAAGCTTGCTGGGAATCTAAAAACTGACTGCAAAAGCTTCTATAGATATGTGAAGAGAAAAAGATTAGTGAAAACAAATGTAGGTCCCTTGCAGTCAAATTCAGGTGAATTTATAATGGGGAACAAAGAAATGGCGGACCAATTGAACAAATATTTTGGTTCTGTTTTCACGAAGGAAGACACAAATAACTTTCTGGAAAGATTAGGGGACCGAGGGTCTAGTGAGAAGGAAGAACTGAAGGAAATCCTTATTTGTCAGGAAATTGTGTTCAGGAAATTGATGGGATTGAAGGCTGATAAATCCCCGGGGCCTGATAGTCTGTATCCCAGAGTACTTAAGGAAGTAGCCATCGAAATAGTGGGTGCATTGGTGATCATTTTCCAGCAGTCTATCGACTTTGGATCAATTCCTATGGACTGGAGGGTAGCTAATGCAACACCACTTTTTAAGAAAGAAGGGACAGAGAAAACAGGTAATTATAGAGCGGTTAGCCTGATATCAGTAGTGAGGAAAATGTTGGAATCAATTATTAAAGATGAAATAGCAGCGCATTTGGAACGGTCCAAGTCAACATGGATTTATGAAAGGGAAATCAAGCTTGACAAATCTTCTAGAATTTTTTGAGGATGTAACTGGTAAAGTGGACAAGGGAGAACCAGTGGATGTGGTGTATTTCGACATTCAAAAGGCTTTTGACAAGGTCCCACACAAGAGATTGTTGTGTAAAATTAAAGCACAAGGCATTGGAGGTAATGTACGTGGATAGAGAACTGGTTGGCAGACAGGAATAGAGAGTCGGGATAAACGGGTCATTTTGAGAATGGCAGGCAGTGACTAGTGGGGTGCCGCAGGGCTCAGTGCTGGGACCCCAGCTATTTACAATATACATTAATGATTTAGATGAAGGAATTGAGTGTAATATCTCCAAGTTTGCAGATGACACTAAGCTGGGTGGCGGTGTGAGCTTTGAGGAGGATGCTAAGAGGCTGCAGGGTGACTTGGACAGGTTAGGTGAGTGGACAAATGCATGGCAGATGCAGTATAATGAAGGCAGAATATTATCTGAATGGTGGCAGATTAGGAAAAGGGGAGGTTGAACGAGACCTAGGTGTCATGGTTCATCAGTCATTGAAAGTTGGCATGCAGGTACAGCAGGCAGTGAAGAAGGCAAATGGTATGTTGGCCTTCATAGCTAGGGGATTTGAGTATAGGAGTAGGGAGGTCTTACTGCAGTTGTACAGGGCCTTAGTGAGGCCTCACCTGGAATATTGTGTTAGTTTTGGTCTCATAATCTGAGGAAGGACGTTCTTGCTATTGAGGGAGTACAGCGAAGGTTCACCAGACTGATTCCCGGGATGGCAGGACTGACATATGAGGAGAGACTGGATCGATTGGGCCTGTATTCACTGGAGCTTAGAAGGATGAGTGGAGATCTCATAGAAACATATAAAATTCTGACGGGACTGGACAGGTTCGATGCAGGATGAATGTTCCTGGTGTTGGGAAAGTCCAGAACCAGGGGACATAGTCTAAGGATAAGGGGTCGGCCATTTGGGACTGAGATGAGGAGAAACTTCTTCACTCAGAGTTGTTAACCTATGGAATTCCCTGCCACAGAGAGTTGTTGATGCCAGTTCATTGGATATATTCAAGAGAGAGTTAGATATGGCCCTTACAGCTAAAGGGATCAAGGGGTATGGAGAGAAAGCAGGAAAGGGGTACTGAGGTGAATAATCAGCCATGATCTTATTGAATGGTGGTGCAGGCTCGAAGGGCCGAATGGCCTACTCCTGCACCTATTTTCTATGTTTCTATATTTCTATGTGAGCCATTGCAGGTGATTTTCTAACTACAATTAGATAGATAAGAATGGAACCAGGCAAATGCAATCCCACCCAGCTGGACAATGGTGGAAAGGCGTTGGAGGAGGATGGAGTGGTCAACCGTGTCATAGGCTGCACACAGGTCGAGAAGGATGAGGAGGGATAGCTTACCTTTGTCACAGTCATAAAGGATATGATTATGACTTTGATGAGAGCCATTTCGGTACCGTGGCATGAGCGGAAGCCGGATTGAGGGGATTAAAACATGGAGTTCCGGGAAAGATGGGCACCGATTTGGGAGGCGACAACACGTTCAAGGACTCTGAAGAGGAAAGAGAAGCTGGAGATGGGCGGTAGCTTGAAACTACAGTGGAGTCGAGGGTTATTTTTTTGAGCAGAGGGGTGAGGACGGCAGCTTTGAAGGATAGGTGGATAACAATGCCAGCTAACATGGGAGCCAGAAAAGGAAGTTGGGTGGTCAGCAGTTCAGTGAGAATTGGCTCAAGGGAGCAGGGAGTGGGTCTCATGGATAAGATGAGCATGGAGAGGTCAAGAGGGGAGATCAGAGAAAAACTGGAGAGAGATGTGAGTTCAGGGCTAAGGCAGGGGGGATCCTCCGAGAAAGTTTGGCCCGGTGGGCTAGGGGAAGAAACAGAAGTGGCAGAGGCAGCTGATCGGATGGTCACAATCTTTGAGAAATCCATGAGCTCCTCGCACTTGTTGTTGGAGTTGAATGTGGTGGAGACAGTGGAGAGGGGTTTAAAAAGACAGTTAGCAGTAGAGAATAGTAGCCGGGGATTATCTTTGCATTTCAGAATGATCCTGTATAAGTGAGCACTTTTGGCAGACAAGAGTAGGACCTGATAATACTTTATGTGGTCCAGCCAGATCTGGTGGTGAATGGCTAAACTAGTCCTCCATATTCATTCAAAGCTGTGCCCCTTGGACTTGAGGGAGCGAAGATCAGGTCTGTACCAGGGGGAACGGCCAGGGTGAGAGAGAGTAATAGTTTTAATGGGGACTAGGGCATTAAAGGTGTTGGTGAGAGTGTGATTGAGTAGATCGGTGGCTGCAGTAATGTCATGGTGAATGGAGGGCCAAAGGCTGGACAGTTGTAAGAGAGTTTGGAGAGAGTTTTTTCCAGGGGTGGACACAGATGGAGGTAGGGTTGGTGGGCGGGGGGGGGGGGGGGGGCGCGGGGATTGGCGGGGAGGGGGTTGTGAGTGGTAAGCAATACAAGGAAGTGATCAGAGATGGCCTTATCTGCAATTGACATGGTAGGAATAGCGAGGCCAAGAGAGATGGCTAGGTCAAGGGGATGGCCGTGAATATGAGTTGGGGAAATCACATGGAGGGAGCGATTAAGGGAGGATAGGAGGGTGGTGAAGTCAGACGAGAGAGAGCATGATGAATTGAGATGGACGTTGAAATCACCAAGGATAAGAAGTCACTCGGTGCAAAAGCTGAGGGAGGAAAGCAGTGAAGATATCTCAGTAATAACATCTTTATTGAACTTGGGTAAGACTTGCTCTGAGTAAAATTATTACACATATATCTTACAATGTCTCTTTAATTGGAACAATGGGATTAAAGTAATGGTTCACGAACCATAGGGTTCTTCCTATTTAAAGGCACTCTAAAAATAAATAAAATATAGCTCAGTGGCATGTATCTGTGCTAAGTTAGTAACGAATAAGACAGCAAAACTACAGCAGGGTTGTAAAACACGAGTATTTTGGGACACGGCAAAGCGATTTGTTGCAGCATGTCACATTGAGCAGTAAAACTCTTCGTTGACAGTGAACAAGGAATCTGAAAGATAAACACTACTTCTGCAAATTAGGCCTCGTCAGATTAATTTAGAAGAACAAAAACATTTGGACCACTTCTGAGACTCAGCACCTGTCTCTTTAAATAAAATAAAACTCACACTGAGGCTTTGTTTTTTAAGCAGCACATCTACATGAAAAATTGTAATGGACAGACCTTTTATGATTTGGTCGAAAACACACCATTAAGTAAATCACTCTGAGACACATCACTGAGTCGTCTGCACGTGACTTCATTATGATGAAAATGACATGTGCTTTTCTGGTTCCACTTCCTGCCGGAATGATACAGAAATCTCCAAACACTTTTCATGGTCCGTAATCCTATAAGTGTTTGGAGAGTGAATGTATTGGCATCATTCATAAATCCTCGGCCTTCTCACAGCTCTCTTTTATCCTCTACTGCCTGAAATGTGTTTGCAATGCTGCATTATATATTTGTGATTAGTTATGTTTTGCAGACGTTTTGCTTTCTGTGAGTTCAGTGCATATTATGCATGCACTGGAAGTAATTTAGGACATAGAATGGGGGAGAGCCGAATACCAAATCTATTCAATTTGTGACCTGACTGCACAATTCATTAGTTACAAAGTATGAGCACATTTTTCAGTAAATTCTCTATTTCTCTCTCTTCTCTCAATTATACCAATGGCCGACCTTGCACCTTACTCCACTGGCGCTTTAGGGTCAAGCGGATTGCACATTTAGCTAGAGCTAAGTGCAAGTGCATCTTGTACAATCTACAAGATGCACTGCAGCAACTCGATAAGGCTTCTTTGGCAGCATCTCCCAAACTCGCGACGTCTACCAATGCAAGGCAGCAAGCACATGGGAACGCGACTACCTCCACACTCCTCTCCAAGTCACACACCATCCTGACATGGAAGTATATCGTCATTCCTTCATCATCGCAGGGTCAAAATCCTGGAACTCCCTCTCTAACAGCATGGTGTGGGAGTACCTTCACCAGAAGGACAGCAGCGGTTCAAGAAGGTGGCTCACCACCACCTTCTCAAGGGCAATTAGGCATGGGCAAAAAATAATGGCTTTGCCAACGATGCCCACATCCAATGAATGAATATGAAAAAAAAGCTCCTTCCTCCTCCAATTTACACGCTTTTAAAATTTAAGCTTGTCACCTTCTAACCACGACTTCTTGATTTATCTCAACTTCTTCCGATTATGTTAGTCTGGGCAATGACCCACACTACAGTCCTTGGCTGTTATCTGTGCCTCCAGCAGGGCATTAGATTTAGCAGGGTTAACTCCGGCTGTGACAATTCTGCATCACTTATTCCTGAAACAGTGCACCTTGCTTCCCTCTCTTCAACAGCCTGACTGAGGACTGATGAGTCTTATGTACCTGAGTTGAATAAGGAAATTAGAGTGACAGACAATTCCACAGCTAGCTCATCATCCTCCACTTGGAAGTCAATCAGAATTGTTCACTTGAATTACAGGAGTTGCCCTGAATCTTGCCAGCTTTTTACTGAATAACAAATTATTCATTTGTCAACAGACAGAAGTTGGCCCATTGCCATCATTTACAATTTGGCTTCACATAGCCTCAGATCCCAACATATTACGCAAGTGGTATTTAGCAAGATCTGGTTACTTTCATGATCTACAAGGTCACAAGAACAACAACAACTTGTATTTATATAGCGCCTTTAAAGTAGTGAAACATCCCAAGGTGTTTCACAGGAGTATTATGAGATAAAACATTTTGACACCGAGCCACATAAGTAGTACGAGTCAATAGTTAGACAACAAAGTGGGATTTGCACATCATTCATAGAAACATAGGAAATAGGTGCAGGAATAGGCCATTCAACCCTTCGAGCATGCATCACCATTCAATAAGATCATGGCTGATCATTCCCTCAATACCCCTTTCCTGCTTTCTCTCCATACCCCTTGATCCCTTTAGCCGTAAAGGCCATATCTAACTCTCTCTTGAATATATCCAATGAACTGGCATCAACAACTCTCTGCGGTAGGGAATTCCACAGGTTAACAATTCTCTGAGTGAAGAAGCTTCTCCTTATCTCAGTCCTAAATGGCCTATCCCCTGATCCTAAGACAGTTTCCCCTGGTTCTAGACTTCCCCATCATAGGGAACATTCTTCCTGCATCTAACCTGTCCAGTCCTATCAAAATCTTGTAAGTTTCTATGAGATCCCCTCTCATTCTTCTAAACTCCTGTGTATAAAGGCCCAGTTGATCCAGTCTCTCCTCATATGTCAGTCCCACCATCCCTGGAATCAGTCTGGTGAACCTTCGCTCCACTCCCTCAATAGCAAGAATGTCCTTCCTCAGATTAGGAGACCAAAACTGAACACAATATTCCAGGTGAGGCCTCACTAAGGCCTTGTACAACTGCAGCAAGACCTCCCTGCTCCTATACTCAAATCCCCTAGCTATGAAGGCCAGCATACCATTTGTCTTCTTCACCGCCTGCTGTACCTGCATGCCAACTTTCAATGACTGATGAACCATGACACCCAGGTCTCGTTGCAACTCCCCCTTTCCTAATCTGCCGCCATTCAGATAATATTCTGCCTTCGTGTTTTTGCCCCCAAAGTGGATAACCTCAAATTTATCCACATTATACTGCATCTGCCATGCATTTGCCCAGTCACCTAACCTGTCCAAGTCATCCTGCAGCCTTTTAGCGTCCTCCTCACAGCTCTCACCGCCACCCAGCTTAGTGTCGTCTGCAAACTTGGAGATATTACCCTCAATTCCTTCATCTAAATCATTAATGTATATTGTAAAGAGCTGGGGTCCCAGCACTGAGCCCTGCGGTGCTCCACTAGTCACTGCCTGCCATTCTGAAAAGGACCCGTTTATCCCGACTCTCTGCTTCCTGTCTGCCAACCAGCTCCCTGTCCACATCAGTACATTATGACCCAATACCATGTGCTTTGATTTTGCACAACAATCTCTTGTGTGGACCTTGTCAAAAGTCTTTTGAAAGTCCAAATACACCACATCCACTGGTTCTCCCTTGTCCATTCTATTAGTTACATCCTCAAAAAATTCCAGAAGATTTGACAAGCTTGATTTCCCTTTCATAAATCCATGCTGACTTGGACCGATCCTGTCACTGCTTTCCAAATGCGCTGCTATTTCATCTTTAATAATTGATTCCAACATTTTCCCCACTACTGATGTCAGGCTAACCGGTCTATAATTACCCATTTTCTCTCTCGCTCATTTTTTTAAACAGTGGTGTTACATTAGCTACCCTCCAGTCCATAGGAACTGATCCACAGTCGACAGACTGTTGGAAAATGATCACCAATGCATCCACTATTTCTATGGCCACTTGCTTAAGTACTCTGGAATGCAGACTATCAGGCTCCGTGGATTTATTGGCCTTCAATCCCATCAATTTCCCTAACACAATTTCCCGCTTTATAAGGATATCCTTCAGTTCCGCCTTCTCACTAGACCCTCCGTCCCCTAGTATTTCTGGAAGGTTATTTGTGTCTTCCTTTGTGAAAAGAGAACCAAAGTATTTGTTTAACTGGTCTGCCATGTCTTTGTTCCCCATTATAAATTCACCTGACTCTGACTGCAAGGGACCTACGTTTGTTTTCACTAATCTTTTTCTCATCACATATCGATAGAAACTTTTACAGTCAGTTTTTATGTTCCCAGCAAGCTTCCTCTCACACTCTATTTTCCCCCTCCTAATGAAACCCTTTGTCCTCCTCTGCTGTATTACAAAATTCTCCCAATACCCAGGTTTGCAGCTTTTTCTGGCCAATTTATATGCCTCTTCATTGGATTTAATACTATCCTTAATTTCCCTTGTTCGCCACAGTTGAGCCACCTTCCCCATTTTATTTTTACTCCAGACAGGGATATACAATTGTTGAAGTTCATCCATGTGATCTTTAAATTTATGCCATTGCCTATCCATCATCAACCCTTGAAGTATCACTCGCCAGTCTATTCTAGCCAAGTCACGTCTCATACCATCGAAATTACCTTTCCCCAAGTTCAGGACCCTAGTCTCTGAATTAGCTGTGTGACTATCCATCTTAACAAAGAATTCTACCATATTATGGTCACTCTTCCCCAAGGGGCCTCGCACACCAAGATTGTTAATTAGTCCTTTCTCATTACACATCACCCAGTCTAGGATGGCCAGCCCTCTAATTGGTTTCTCGACATATTGATCTAGAAAAGCATCCCTAATACACTCCAGGAAATCCTCCTCCACCACAGTGCTACCAGTTTGATTAGCCCAGTCAATATGTAGATTAAAGTCACCCATGATAACTGCTGTACCTTTATTGCACGCATCCCTAATTTCTTGTTTGATGCTGTCCCCATCCTCATTACTACTGTTTGGTGGTCTGTACACAACTCCCACTCGCGTTTTCTGCCCTTTGGTATTCCGTAGCTCCACCCATACAAATTCCACATCATCCAAGCTAATGTCCTTCCTTACTATTGCATCAATTTCCTCTTTAACCAGCAACGCCAGTCCACCTCCTTTTCCTTCTGTCTATCCTTCCTAAATGTTGAATACCCCTAGATGTTGAGTTCCCAGCCTTGGTCACCCTGGAGCCATGTCTCCGTGATGCCAATTGCATCATATCCGTTAACTGCTATCTGCGCAGTTAATTCGTCCACCTTATTCCTAATACTGCTCGCATTGAGGCACAGAGCCTTCAGGCTTGTCTTTTAACACACTTTGCCCCTTTAGGATTTTGCTGCATTGTGGCCCTTTTTGCTTTTTGCCTCGAGTTTCTCTGCCCTCCGCTTTTACTTTTCTTCTTTCTATCTTTTGCTACTGCCCCCATTCTACTACCCCCTGTCTCCCTGCATAGATTCCCATCCACCTGTCATATTAGTTTACCCCTTCCCAACAGCACTTGAAAACAATCCACCTAGGACATTGGTTCCAGTCCTGCCCAGGTGCAGACCATCCGGTTTGTACTGGTCCCACCTCCCCCAGAACCATTTCCAATGTCCCAGGAATTTGAATCCCTCCCTTCTGCACCACTCCTCAAGCCACATATTCATCTGAGCTATCCTGCGATTCCTACTCTGACTAGCATGTGGCACTGGTCGCAATCCTGAGATTACTACTTTTGAGGTCCTACTTTTTAATTTCGCTCCTAGCTCCCTAAATTCGTCTTGTAGGACCTCATCCCGTTTTTTACCTGTATCGTTGGTACCTATATGCACCATGACAACTGGCTGTTCACCCTCCGTCTTCAAAATGTCCTGCATCTGCTCCGAGAGATCCTTGACGCTTGCACCAGGGAGGCAACGTACCATCCTGGAGTCTCAATTGTGGCCGCAGAAACGTCTATCCATTCCTCTTACTATAGAATCCCCTATCACTATAGCTCTCCACTCTTTTTCCTGCCCTCCTGTGCAGCAGAGCCACCCACGATGCCATGGACTTGGCTGCTGCTGCCCTCCCCTGATGAGTCATCCCGCTCAACAGTACCCAAAACGGTGTATCTGTTTTGCAGAGGGATGACCGCAGGGGTCCCCTCCACTACCTTCCTTCCACTGCTCTTCCTGTTGGTCACCCATCCCTTATCTGGCTGTGTACCCTTTATCTCCGGTGAGACCAACTCACTGAACATTCTATTCACGTCATTCTCAGAATCGTGGATGCTCCAGAGTGAATCCACCCACAGCTCCAGTGCCGCAATGCAGCCTGTCAGCAGCTGCAGCCGGATACACTTCCCGCATATGTAGTCGTCGGGGACACTGGAAGCATCCCTGACTTCCCACATAGTACAGGAGGAGCAGAACACGTGTCTGAGCTCTCCTGCCATGACTTAACCCCTAGATTAACTTAATTTGGCAACAATAATGCTAAAGATTACTTACTGATAAAGAAAAAGAAAAAAGTACTCACCAATCACCAGCCAATCACTTACCCTCTTGGCTGTGACGTCACCTTTCGATTTCTTTCTACTTTTTTGCCTTCTCTCCCTGCTGCAGCTGCACCAGCTGGCCTTTATAGGCCGCTCCAACGTCCCCGAACCTCTTGCTGTGATGTCACACTTCGTTTTCTTTTCCTCCCACGTCGGGGAGTCAGCACTGGTGGGGAAAACAAGACAAAGCAACACCTCCCGCTCCCACTTGCACTTGCCCAAGCTCTCCCACTCACCAAACTCTTACCTTTGCACTCTGACCTGCCGCTGCACTCCGAGCAAGGCTGCACCAAGCCCCCTCTCTTTATACTGTTCCTGGCTGACTCACTGGCCTGTTTAGGGATGAGTTCCATGAAATCGGTTTTGCACCAATCCCAGTAAAGGAATTGATACTATTGCAGCAATTAGTTTATCGTATTTGAGTTTCAGGAAATAATTGCATGAAATAGAAAAGTTGGTAATTTTGAAGATAACAATATCATTTAACTTCAGAAATGAAGGATTTGGGGTTTGATTGAGAGATTACCATGAACATCTTCCCTACAAATGACCAGAAGAATTCAGTACTCACTGGGTTAAAGTATTAATTGATTTTTGAAGAAACTCTTAATTATTTATGCCAAACTAATTTCATAACGAATGTCTATATTCCCCGCATGTGCTATACACTCATCAATGGCAAAGTGAAAGTAACAGTAGTTGTCACACAAACCTCGTGTTGACTGTGCCAGCTTATTTATTGACTAGTGCTCTGAATAAAAGACAGTTAAACTCTGCTTTTGTTTGATGTAGCTTTTGTAAAAAAGAAATAGATTTTTTTTGGAAGCTTCCTGGTGAGATGAAAGTCTAATTATCCCTGCAAATGAAAGGAAAGTCTTTAATTAGGCCTGAACTGAATCTGTGCACAGAGAATTTGTGCATTGTGATGGATGGAGCTCTCATCTCCTTAGTGACTTGCAGATGAAATAATGAAGGAGGGAAGAGGTAACCTACTCCCATGATTCATTTGAGAGAACTGAGTTTGTGGTGCACCTGAGTCGGAAATTTGTGCCCAGAGCAGCTGCCACAGGCCCTGTTTCGATGTCGTGCATTCAGCTGTTCCTGAGCCTCCTCCAGAGCTTTGATCTCTTCTCAGTCAGCAGGGGTCCCAGCAAAACAAGCTCTTCATGTTGCTGCAGAATTTTTCCTTTACCTCGCTTTCCCACTCTTTAGCATTGTAAAACAAAAATTGTGTTTTTTTCACAATCAGTTTGCCTCAGAACTGAAACGATGGCTGGAAAATGTCAAAATTGCATTTTTTTTTTGCAATGTTATTCGTCATATAGCCCTACTTGTAGTACACCATTACTGAATGCATAGCTCAATAAGGTCATGGATGCTTTAAAACTGATTTCACTTTTAATTACGCTTTCCAAATAAAGTGCCATGTAATTGTGACATCTTAATTATTTTTTATTGGACATTTAACTCACATAGGAAACCTCAACTTCAATGAATTTGGATATCAGTATGTAGATTCCTAATCCCTTCCATTCCAGGAGAAAAACAATTGTATTAAAATAAGGGCCCCCATATTCATAGCACCATGCAAAAGCCATTTCTAGATAGAACTGCAGTGCCAATTGTGTACATTTATTGCTAATTCTGAACTAACTGGCCACAGTAAAGCACCCAAAAATTGAAGGTAAGTAAGCAATAAAAAGTAAGTATCTGAACAAGCCACATGACCCGTATAAGTAATGGGATTGGAAAACCAATGCCAGACTTGTCAGAAAAAAATCAAAGAAGCCCAGATTCACAAAGCAGGAGGTGGATCTGCTGGCGGATGAAAAAATAGCCAGGAATCTCTGAATAATTGACACAGGAATGAATCCCCCAATACAAACATTTGGATGGAGACTTGGGAGCAGGCTGTTTAACGTTCAAATGTGATCCCAAGGAACACGAAAACCTGGTACAAAGCGTGGAAAAGGTTGCAGCAAAGATCACCAAGCAAAATAACACCCTGCAAACACCAAACCAGAAAAGCAACTGGAAGAGCACCCCACGAGCAGGAGCAGGAGCAGCTGGTCGAATGTGAAGGAAAGGTAGTAGAATTATTCAACCAGAAAAGCTTGCAGGATGTAGGAGAAGCTGAGGTTGGAGATTCCCCTGCTGCGCCTGGTGTTTTTTTTTTCCAAATGTACGTGTTTCTATCTAAATTGTAATCTAGGGAACAGTTACTATGATATAAAAGACATAGTTTATGTATATATTATTCCTTATTTGGTGAATCAAGTTGCTGTGAATAAACTGAACTTCTGATTTGCTGATGTGATTATGAAGATGGCGTCATACACTTCTGCTGTTCACCGATGAACAGACCATTTGAGACGCAAGTACGCTGATCAATGCAGTGTACCCTCCGTTACACTAACAGTATGTCAGATTTGGATTTTCTTAAAACTTGGATTGCCGTACAACTGCAGGAATTCATTGGCACTAACTCCAAAGCAATTCACAATCCATTAGTTTGAGCAATGCGTGAAATATTTGACACTATGGACGCAACTATTTCCTCGGAGCTGCTCCCGCTCCGCCGCAGTAACTCTGCCGGAAATGGGGCGGAAAATCCATTCACGTGCATTTCTGTGCTTCCAGTGAAATAACGGCAGTGGAGTGGGAACAGCTCCAAGGAAATTCCTGGCCTATGATTATATTACATACTTGTGTTTTTCTGCCCCCCTCTCCCCCCTCCGGGTTTACATAGAAACATAGACATAGAAACATAGAAAATAGGTGCAGGAGTAGGCCATTCAGCCCTTCTAGCCTGCACCGCCATTCAATGAGTTCATGGCTGAACATGCAACTTCAGTACCCCCTTCCTGCTTTCTCGCCATACCCCTTGATCCCCCAAGTAGTAAGGACTTCATCTAACTCCCTTTTGAATATATTTAGTGAATTGGCCTCAACAACTTTCTGTGGTAGAGAATTCCACAGGTTCACCACTCTCTGGGTGAAGAAGTTTCTCCTCATCTCGGTCCTAAATGGTTTACCCCTTATCCTTAGACTGTGACCCCTGGTTCTGGACTTCCCCAACATTGGGAACATTTTTCCTGCATCTAACCTGTCTAAACCCGTCAGAATTTTAAACGTTTCTATGAGGTCCCCTCTCATTCTTCTGAACTCCAGTGAATACAAGCACAGTTGATCCAGTCTTTCTTGATAGGTCAGTCCCACCATCCCGGGAATCAGTCTGGTGAATCTTCGCTGCACTCTCTCAATAGCAAGAATGTCCTTCCTCAAGTTAGGAGACCAAAACTGTACACAATACTCCAGGTGTGGCCTCACCAAGGCCCTGTACAACAGTAGCAACACCTCCCTGCCCCTGTACTCCAATCCCCTCGCGATGAAGGCCAACATGCCATTTGCTTTCTTAACCGCCTGCTGTACCTGCATGCCAACCTTCAATGACTGATGTACCATGACATCCAGGTCTCGTTGCACCTCCCCTTTTCCTAATCTGTCACCATTCAGATAATAGTCTGTCTCTCTGTTTTTACCACCAAAGTGGATAACCTCACATTTATCCACATTATACTTCATCTGCCATGCCTTTGCCCACTCACCTAACCTATCCAAGTCACTCTGCAGCCTCATAGCATCCTCCTCGCAGCTCACACTGCCACCCAACTTAGTGTCATCTGCAAATTTGGAGATACTACATTTAATCACCTCGTCTAAATCATTAATGTACAATGTAAACAGCTGGGGCCCCAGCACAGAACCTTGCGGTACCCCACTAGTCACTGCCTGCCATTCTGAAAAGTACCCATTTACTCCTACTCTTTGCTTCCTGTCTGACAACCAGTTCTCAATCCACGTCAGCACACTACACCCAATCCCATGTGCTTTAACTTTGCACATTAATCTCTTGTGTGGGACCTTGTCGAAAGCCTTCTGAAAGTCCAAATATACCACATCAACTGGTTCTCTCTTGTCCACTTTACTGGAAACATCCTCAAAAAATTCCAGAAGGTTTGTCAAGCATGATTTCCCTTTCACAAATCCATGCTGACTTGGACCTATCACGTCACCATTTTCCAAATGCACTGCTATGACATCCTTAATAATTGATTCCATCATTTTACCCACTACTGAGGTCAGGCTGACCGGTCTATAATTCCCTGTTTTCTCTCTCCCTCCTTTTTTAAAAAGTGGGGTTACATTGGCTACCCTCCACTCCATAGGAACTGATCCAGAGTCAATGGAATGTTGGAAAATGACTGTCAATGCATCCGCTATTTCCAAGGCCACCTCCTTAAGTACTCTGGGATGCAGTCCATCAGGCCCTGGGGATTTATCGGCCTTCAATCCCATCAATTTCCTCAACACAATTTCCCGACTAAAAGAGATTTCCCTCAGTTCCTCCTCCTTACTAGACCCTCTGACCCCTTTTATATCCGGAAGGTTGTTGGTGTCCTCCTTAGTGAATACCGAACCAAAGTACTTGTTCAATTGGTCTGCCATTTCTTTGTTCCCCGTTATGACTTCCCCTGATTCTGACTGCAGGGGACCTATGTTTGTCTTTACTAACCTTTTTCTCTTTACAAACCTATAGAAACTTTTGCAATCCGCCTTAATGTTCCCTGCAAGCTTCTTCTCGTACTCCATTTTCCCTGCCCTAATCAAACCCTTTGTCCTCCTCTGCTGAGTTCTAAATTTCTCCCAGTCCCCGGGTTCACTGCTATTTCTGGCTAATTTGTATGCCACTTCCTTGGCTTTAATACTATCCCTGATTTCCCTTGATAGCCACGGTTGAGCCACCTTCCCTTTTTTATTTTTACGCCAGACAGGAATGTACAATTGTTGTAGTTCATCCATGCAGTCTCTAAATGTCTGCCATTGCCCATCCACAGTCAACCCCTTAAGTATCATTCGCCAATCTATCCTAGCCAGTTCACACCTCATACCTTCAAAGTTACCCTTCTTTAAGTTCTGGACCATGGTCTCTGAATTAACTGTTTCATTCTCCATCCTAATGCAGAATTCCACCATATTATGGTCACTCTTCCCCAAGGGGCCTCGCACAATGAGATTGCTAATTAATCCTCTCTCATTACACAACACCCAGTCTAAGATGGCCTCCCCCCTAGTTGGTTCCTCGACATATTGGTCTAGAAAACCATCCCTTATGCACTCCAGGAAATCCTCCTCCACCGTATTGCTTCCAGTTTGGTTAGCCCAATCTATGTGCATATTAAAGTCACCCATTATAACTGCTGCACCTTTATTGCATGCACCCCTAATTTCCTGTTTGATGCCCTCCCCAACATCACTACTATTGTTTGGAGGTCTGTACACAACTCCCACTAACGTTTTTTGCCCTTTGGTGTTCTGCAGCTCTACCCATATAGATTCCACATCATCCAAGCTAATGTCTTTCCTAACTATTGCATTAATCTCCTCTTTAACCAGCAATGCTACCCCACCTCCTTTTCCTTTTATTCTATCCTTCCTGAATGTTGAATACCCCTAGATGTTGAGTTCCCAGCTCTGATCATCCTGGAGCCACGTCTCCGTAATCCCAATCACATCATATTTGTTAACATCTATTTGCACAGTTAATTCATCCACCTTATTGCGGATACTTCTTGCATTAAGACACAAAGCCTTCAGGCTTGTTTTTTTAACACCCTTTGTCCTTTTAGAATTTTGCTGTACAGTGGCCCTTTTGTTCTTTGCCTTGGGTTTCTCTGCCCTCCACTTTTCCTCATCTCCTTTCTATCTTTTGCTTTTGCCTCCTTTTTGTCTCCCTCTGTCTCCCTGCATTGGTTCCCATCCCCCTGCCATATTAGTTTAACTCCTCCCCAACAGCACTAGCTGTTTAGGTTTACGTTTAAAGTAATTTGTTAAGAAAAACGCAGGATCAAACATAGTTCAATAAAATTAGCTCTTATGGTAATGATAACATTAAGGGTGCAATGTGTGGATGGAATCAGAAGAAGACAATGCCCCAAAAATAATAAAAATATATAATTACGTAAATAAGGTTAAAGGCTTCGAGTGCTGTGGATATCACCAGATTGTTGAGATGATTCAGGAAGTGGTGCTTAAATGATGCAATGTTTCAATATAAAAGCATGGAAATTGTAGGAAGGATGGTGGTAAGAAGGAGATTATGTAATAAGTGTGCAGTTAACTGTGTCCAATTCTGGTCGCCACAGGGCAAACAAGATATTGCAGCTATTGAAAGGATAGAGAAGAGAGCACCCAGAATGATTGAGGGCATGGAGCGATTAGATTGGATTACAAGGAGTGGTTATGTAAATTGGGCATGTTCTGGAAAAGAGAAGATTGAGGGGTGATCTGATTGCTGCTTTAGGATTCTAAAGGGATTTGATAATGCAGCCCTTGTCCAAACTAGTAGAACCAGAAGACACAGCCTATTTTGAAGGGGATAGCTTCAAAACTAATCTGCAGAAACAATGGAGGTAATTTTAACCCCCAAAGATGAGTGGATTTGAGTCGGGTGGTAAGTAAAAATTTTTAAAATTTCAAACACTAGCCCAAGCCGCCTTGAACCTGTCCATTTCTGGGTTTAAAGGAAGTGGGGTGATATATTAACATGGATAGAGGACAGAAAACTAACAGAAAAGAAAGTCGGGATAAATGGGTCATTTTCCGGTTAGCAAAGAGTGCCGCAGGAATCGGTGCTGGGTTCTCAACTATTTACAATCTATATTAATGACTTGGATGAAGGGACCGTGTGTAATGTAGACAAGTTTGCTGATGATACAAAGATAGGTGGAAAAGCAAATTGTGAGGAGGACACAAACAATCTGCAAAGGGATATAGACAGGCTAAGTGAGTGGACAAAAATTTGGCAGATGGAGTATAATGTGGGAAAATGTGAGGTTATCCACTTTGGCAGAAATAATAGAAAAGCAAATTATAATTTAAATGGAGAAAAATTACAAAATGCTGCAGTACAGAGGAACCTGGGGGTCCTTGTACATAAAACACAAAAAGTTAGTATGCAGGTACAGCAAGTAATCAGGAAGGCAAATGGAATGTTGGCCTTTATTGCAAGGGGGATAGAGTATAAAAGCAGAGAAATCCTGCTACAACTGTGCAGGGTATTGATGAAGCCGTATCTGGAGTACTGCATATATTTTTGGTCTCCATATTTAAGGAAGGATATACTTGCATTGGAGGCTGTTCAGAGAAGGTTCACTAGGTTGATTCCGGAGATGAGGGGGTTGACTTATGAGGATAGGTTGAGTAGGGTGGGCCTATACATATTGGAGTTCAGAAGAATGAGAGGTGATCTTATTGAAACTTATAAGATAATGAGGGGGCTCGACAAGGTGGATATAGAGAGGATATTTCCACTCATAGGGGAAACTAAAACTCGGGAACATAGTCTCAGAATAAGGGGCCACCCATTTAAAAATGAGATGAGGAGAAATTTCTTCTCTCAGAGGGCTGTAAATCTGCGGAATTCTCTGCCCCAGAGACCTGTGGAGGCTGGGTCATTGAATATATTTAAGGCGGTGATGGACAGATTTTGAGCGATAAGGGGTTATGGGGAGTGGGCAGGGAAGTGGAGCTGAGTCCATGATCAGATCAGCCATGGTCTTATTGAATGGCAGAGCAGGATGGAGGGGCCGTATGGCCTACTCCTGCTCCTATTTCTTATGTTCTCATGTTCTTATGCATTTGATGAATAAGCTATCTAGCTAAGAGGTTGTCCAATTAGATGAAGTGAAGCGCAGGGGAAGCCAAAATGACTACGAGAATTAGTTGCTGCAATGTGCCATACAGGATGAGTTTAAAAATCTGTTTATTTTTTGATTTACAGCAACTTTAAAAATTCAATTTAAGTTGATAATAGGGCAGATTTCCCTCCCCCTGCATCAACTGGTGCGGACAAGATTTGTACACCCAATGTGAGTCGTTTCTGTCCAGGCATAGAAGTGACGGCACTTTCTGCCATGGACTATTAATGTGGGCCAGTGACATCGTGGTAAGGTTATCACCCTCCCCTCAGGACCGAGCACTGACAGAAGTGCAGCTGCCAGCTCGAGAGTCAGGTCTCCTTAAAGGAGAAGATCAGTAGCCAAAAGGCCGAGACTGCCTGCAAACATGCCGGTGGGGTGCGGGGGGGTGCGGGGAGGGCGGTGGAAAGGGGGTTAAGGTACCGAATAGAAGATTGGCCTTCCCGACTTCAACATGCTTCAGAAAGTCCTGCCAACCGTCCAGTCAGTGGTGATTGAAGGGGCAGGCCATTAAAGCCATGTTTCATAGGGCACCTCTGTACTGAAGTGAGCATTGCTGCAAGATAAAAAGTCCGGGAACACCCCTCTCACCTCACCTCAATCTCCATGAAGAGCTTGCAGTAAGCGCAGACACAGCTCCGCCTCCCTGGAGGAGCCTCACAAATCCCACGGCAAACTAAAAGGGGTCCAGTTTCAAGATTACTTTCTAATTTTCCTGATCTTTACAGTGGGTGAAATGGCCACCCAGAATCCAGGGTCAGGAAAAGCTACCTTATTATGTTTAAAAACATTTTTTATATCGATTAACTGGGGCAGGACAAGAGAACTTATTGAATAAAATCAGAAAATAATGAAAATATACAAGCCATCAGAATCTAAAAAAGACACCATTTTCGTTTGAGTCCTTTCATCTGAATTCAACGACGTCACAAAAATATTAAGGAAATCAAGCTGCGGGGAGAATTCTAGGACTCGCTCTCAAAAGGCTATGGATATTGGGTGAATTGAAGTTTGGAAGATTTAGGGCTGGATTTCAGGCTTTTCTGTGTTCAGTGCGGAGGAAGATCGGGAAAATTAACGCTTTCGTAAGGAGGTTTCAGCATCTGGCACCTGCGTCAGGGAGTGCAGTGCGAAGGGAGGCGTTGTACACTTTTCATGGCTCAAAAATGGGAAACTCGCCAACTAAACTGCCGGGCCGTGTGCACTCCGAGAGAGGCCTGTCGGGGAGGGGGGCAAATGCTTAAAATAAAACACAAAAATATTCCCAAAATATTGCTCACGCCACCACAACACAAATCGCTAAAAAAATTAAAAGAACAAACACTTGCACTTACCTTCGGAGTAATTTACCTTACTCACCGCCACCGTCATGGCGGACCACACTGATTTCCCAGACAGTAATTGCGAGCGGATGGATCGGGCAAAAGCCCAAAGTTATGTCCGAGAGGTGTTGCACACCTGGCGCAGCTCTTCCCGGCGGTGCTGCTGAGCGCCGCTGCAAACACGGACCGGAGGATCGTGACAGGGTGCAGGAGACCTGAACGTTGCCTTTCACGCCGCTCCAGGGTAAAACCCGGAGCACAAAGGACCGGAATATCCAGCCCGATTAGATTGTTAGATTTTTGTTCGGAAAAGGTATCAAGGAAAGGCGCATGAATGGAATTGAAGTACATCCATAATCAAATTGAATGGCCGAACAAACTCGAGGGGCTGAATGGCCTACTCCTGTTCCTATGTTCTTAAAAAGTGCAGTGCGTGCCGTATCATTCCATATTTTAGTTCTGAAATGGAAATTTCAGGGGAAAAGGTTTGATGGAGAAGTAATGAGAATTACCTTTTTTTTATTGTAAAAGGTCATTCATTCTACTGTATTTTGCATAGTTTTAAAAAGTAAGCAACAGTTCGCCTCAATATCAGATTGATGGAACACTTGAACAGTATAACTCTGTGAAAAACATCCTCTGTAAGATTAACCTCTGACTGAAATGGAATTGAGACATACTGGCTCCTCTGATTTTTCCGTCAAATGTTAATCTCTTTGAGAAATCTTTCCACGCATAAAAGGTGCCATCGAAGTGTAAGTTGCTCTCATTGTCCCTGTTGTCACTGAAGCTTCTGGTCCTGCTGTACCAGTCATCACAGAACCCCGAGGACCTTTGACAGACTGTCATCCTTCAGCTGCAAGGAATAGGGCAGCTGGTTGCAGACCAGGATAATTAACAGATTGATTAGACAGCCAATCTGCTTATCTAATAGTGCCCAGACAGCTTGCACATTGTGCTCCAAGAATGTAATATCATTGGACGACTGCTGTAAAGATTTCAATGCTCAGGAGCCTGGATGAATTCTCTGTCTCAAACTTGTTTAGCTTGTGGGCTTACGGAGAGAACTCTTGATCTCTATAATTGATGCATTACTTTGTGTGTTTTGAGTGATTCCTCCAGTGTCCTCAAATGTTCTAAGGTTGCTTTATCAAACATGCTTGAATTCAGAGGGATTTCCTGGCTCTGTTATGTTTCCAAGATGTTGGATCTAACGCTGGAAGATTCCATTCTCTCGTCTTTCTGACACTCCTTGCATATGATGGCAGGTTCTTATGTGCCAACTTGGCAGTGGATCAGGTGGTAAATATTTGTTATTAATGTAGAATTTATGTATAAATACTCCGTGTGGAATGTAGTCTGAGAAGGTTTTTTTTGATGATCCAGAGGCTGAGTTCTCCTCCTGCCTCACAACATTAAATGAGAAGCCCACTTTCCTTTCAATGGTTAACATTTTTATCTTTCATGCTTTAGTCCTACCCTTGAGATTTTGAGATCTGTCTTAATGATGTCTTTCATGGAACCACCTTTTTCAGGTCATTCTGCTTATTTGTGTATTGCTCAGAATTCTTGTCTTTTGAATTGTTGCCTTTTGGGGTTATCTCTGTGCAAATATTTCAACGACCATTGTTTGAATTTTGTTCGGGATTTCTACTATGTATTCTTGCCATTAATTAATACTTATTAAAACCAATTTGAATTTGTAACCGGCTTATCTTATATTACTGCCAGTGTACAATCAGCCATGAATAGGCATTAAGGGGTTTTTGACGGAGACATTCAGGCTTTGGCTGATAAATACCAAGTAACATTTTTGCCACACAAGTGCCAGGCAGTGACTATCTCCAATAAGCAAGAGCCTAACCACCGCCATTTGACATTCAACGGCATTACCATCGCCAAATCCCCCATCATCAACATCCTGGGTGTCACCATTGATTAGAGATTTAACTGAACCAACCACATAAATACTGCAGCAACAAGAGCAGATCCGAGGCTGGGTATTCTGTGGCGAGTGTCTCACCTCCTGACTCCCCAAAGCCTTTCCACCATGTACAGGCACAAGTCAGGAGTGTGATTGAATACTCTCCACTTGCCGGGATGAGTGCAGCTCCAACAACCCTCAAGAAGCTCAACACCATCCAGGACAAAGCAGCCCACTTGATTGCCACTTCATCCACCACCTTATACATTCATGCCCTCCGCCATTGGTGCGTCGTGGCTGCAATGTGTACCATCTACAAGATGCACTGCAGCAATTCGCCAAAGCTTCTTCGACAGCACCTCCCAAGCCCGTAACCTCTACCACCTAGAAGGACAAAGGCAGCACGTGCATGGGAGCACCATCACCTCCAAATTCCACTCCAATTTGCACACCATCCTGACTTGGAAATATATCGCCATTTCTTCATCGTTGCTGGGTCACAATCCTGGAACTCCCTCCCTAACAGCACTGTGGGAGTACCTTCACCACACAGACTGCAGCTGTTCAAGAAGGTGGCTCATCTCAAGGGCAATTAGGGATGGGCAATAAATGCTGGCCTTGCCAGTGACACCCACATCCCATGAACGAATAAAAAACATGTTTTCCATTCCTCAAGGATTAAATTTTCACGATTACCTCAAACTGAACATGAGAAAATGCAACATGGGATAATGTAACCAACTGCCATTGGTAGATTACCATGTGGGTATGAAGAAAATATTCAACCTGAAGGCTGACTGATAAATATGCAGAGTTCATACATAATTATTGCCAGAATTAAAAGAAAAACAAAAGACTTGCATTTCTATAGTGCCTTTCATGACGTCAGGATGTCCCAAAGCGCTTTACGGTCAATTAAGTACTTTTGAAGTGTAGCCGCTGTAGTAATGTTGTAATGTAAATTAATGCACACAGAATGATGACCCTCTATTATGCCCCATTACTCACCTCTCACTTTTTCCTGCTGTTGCCTTGGGGTTCGTCTAGCCAGCTTTTTATTCCCCATAGTATTGGAACTAGTGATTTGGCTAACAAACTGAAAAATTCCTCTAAAGGTGGCAATTGAAGCTAGAATTTGCACTACGACTCATTGGGATCATAATTCACTTAACTATATGGCTAGAACTACTGGACTCTGAACATTTTAAAGATATGTATTATTCATAACTATAAAAAACTAAATGTAACTGCATGGAATTGCAACTCTAATTTCCTGAATTTAACACTGTTGCTAAGGAGGAGTTCAAAATGTATGACCAATTTACCTCGAAACTGTATCATTAGCCTTCCACAATTACAGTATTCACTGAGGCCTGTCAAGAGAGGTAATTTCAACATTGAATGTAGTTTAACCTTTCACAATATGTCAGCGCTATCATATTTTACGATATCATTTTTGAATCTGATAAAAATTCAAGAAGAAAGATGCGATGAAATTACATCGAGTCCATTTAGGTACTGTCTCCTTCAGGAGCTAATGAAAAGACGTTCCCCTTAATTCAAAGCTCTTCTTTTCTCCCATTTTCAGTATATACAGAATAATTATTCATGAATGTTCCCGACATATACAATTTGCAGCACACTATTTTGGAATCATGTTATTAATGCAACATGCAAACTGATATTTTGGAAAATAATGCAGTTCCTTTTATTTCAGCACGCACTGGCTGAAATCCCTAGTTTAATCGGTGAGGAGAATCAGCATTGGGCCTGATAAGGTCAGTTAGTGTGAACTCAGCTTGCTGTGCAGTTGAAAGTGTTACGTATCTCCGCTTCGATCTCCTCCTGTCATGCTCTTGACTCTTGGGGCCCGAATTTGGTCAAAGCCAAGTTCCGCCCGTTTTTCGGTGGTCCCCGGGCGGCTCATGATTTTTTACCGCCCGGTACCACTGGGGCCGAGTGGGCGGGAGATTCATCGCGCTTTTCTCAGCGGTAGTGGGAGCAGAGTGCAGCGGGCGATGTATGGCGGAGGAAGCCTTTCAACTCGGGAATCTTTGGTCCACGTGTGCACGGCTGTTAAGCTCCGTCCCGAGAGGCACTGATGAGAGGCCAGAGACTGCCGGCCTGGGATCACTGTGGGGGGGAAGAGATCGCTATGGGATGGCCTAAGATCACTGTGCGGGGACGGGGATGGGGAGATCACTGTGGCGGGGGGGAGAGATCGCTGTGAGGGGGTGGTGGGGGGGAGAGATCGCTGTGGGGGGGGGGGGGTGGGGGGGAAGAGATCACTGTAGGGTGTGGGGGAAGAGATCGCTGTGGGGCGGGGAAGAGATCACTGTGGGGGGGGGGGGGAGAGAGATTGTGGGGGGGGAAGAGATCGCTGTGGGGGGGGGGGTGGGGGGGAAGAGATCACTGTAGGGGGGGGGTGGGGGGGAAGAGATCACTGTAGGGGGTGGGGGAAGAGATCGCTGTGGGGGGGGGGGGGGAGAGATTGCTGTGGGGGGGAAGAGATCGCTGTGGGGGGGGGGAAGAGAGAATGGGGGTGGGGGGGAAGAGACTGGAGGGGTGAGAGAGACTGGGGGTGGGGAGAGAGAATGGGGGATGACATAGACTAATATTTTTATTATAGTTCATTAATAAAGGAGTAATTAAGGCTTTATTGGACCATTTATATTAACACAAGAAAATACTACAATCCATTAAAAAAACACATCAAGTTGTGGAGAACTATAAAGATCTGTGTAATATCAAACAAATCTGTCAGCCCACTTAAGATCCACTTAAAAGCACCTTCTCCAGGACGGTATGTATTTCCACCGGTATGTCGGCAGTATGTCATGAAACTTGCACTTTTGGGCAGTATGTGGCCGGTTCTATATGGGCGGGTGATATGCATACCGCCCGGCGTTATGTCACTCATGAAACTTCCGCCGGGCAGTATGTACCTATTTTGTGATGAAACTTGTATTTTTCGGCAGTAAGCATGCGGTAGTGGGCGGTATGTCGATGAATTTCGGGCCCTTGCTGCACTGCACGGGGTAAATTGTAGTTTGGGCTTGAACTAAGATCATTATGAAGCTACGGCTTTTGTTGTTTATTTGAGAACATTATGTACAATCTTACAACATTCTGCCATTATTTTTAACAAAACAGTTGTCACACTAGAGTGATTGAAATGTGTACACTGAGCATCTGATGGCCTCTGTGTTACAGAGACAAGGTCATCAGGTTGAGTGTCCTTTCCATGTGAGCATTATGAACACACTCAGTTTCTTCTAAACAAATATTGATGACCACATAGCTTAAGAAATAACTCATTTAAAAAATATCTGTTCTGTATTTACCTATATATTAGTAGCACTTGTCATAAAATGGTTTAAGAACACAAAAACATAAGAATTAGGAGCTGGAGTAGGCCATTCAGCCCCTCGAGCCTGCTCCACCATTCAGTAAGATCATGGCTGATGTTCGACCTCAGCTCCACTTTCCTGCCTGATCCCCATATCCCTTGATTCCCCTAGAGTCCAAAAATCTATCCATCTCAGCCTTGGATATTCTCAACAACTCAGCACCCACAGCCCTGAGAATTCCAAAGATTCACAACTCTTTGAGTGAAGAAATTCCTCTTCATCTCAGTCCTAAATGGCTGACCCCTCAGTCTGAGAATATGAACTCTAGTTCTAGACTCTCCAGCCAAGGGAAACAATCTTTCAGCATTTATCTTGTCAATCCCCCGATTTCGAGCACGAAGTCATGTTTCTGTGTCTGTTACATTTCTTTGTGACACTTCCAGCTGATTTTGCCCAAATTATCTTCAAATCAGAATCCTGTAATGATGAGCAATGGCAAAAATCCATCAATGTAAAAATGAATCAATCAAGGATAAAAGGTTTGATTTGTAACCCTACCCGCCCAGTGGTCACTTCAAATCGGGACAGATATTTATCCCCTCCGATCCCGATATCTTCCTGCGTGATATCATTTTAACCTGTAGTTTTTAGCAGCAGTGTGCCAGAAGAAGGCACCAGGGTCCTGTTTTAATTATGCAGATCCATCACCAATGACAGCACCAGGGACCGACTGCAATTTTTACACCAGGTCAAAGTGGGGGCAAGTAGATACGATCCCAGAAGAGTAAGTTATTTCAATTTTTGATTTCCTAGTGGGCCAGGAGGAGCCGTAGTGCTTCTCCAGGCTCCAGACAATCATCATCATCATAGGCAGTCCCTTGGAGTCGAGGATCACTTGCTTCCACACTAAAAATGAGTTCTCAAGTGACTGATGAGTCTCTGTCACAGGCGGGAAAATGGTGGTTGTAGGAATGGGAGGTTGGGGTGCCTGGGTCGTCGCGCGCTCCTTCCGCTATCGTCGCTTGGCGTCAGCTTGCTCTCGGCAAAGAGACTCAAGATGTTCAGCGCCTTCCTGGATGCTTTTCCTCCACTTTGGGTGGTCTTGGGCCAAGGATTCGCTAGTGTCGGTGGGGACATTACATTTTTTCATGGAGGCTTTGAGGGTGTCCTTGAATTGTTTCCTCTGTCCACCTGGGGCTCGCTTGCCGTGTCGGAGATCCAAGTAGAGCGCTTATTTTGGGAGTCTCGTGTCAGGCATGCGGATGATGTGGCCTGCCCAGCGGAGCTGATCGAGCGTGGTCAGTGCTTCGATGCTGGGGATGTTGGCTTGAGCGAGGACACTGACGTTGGTGTGCCTATCCTGCCAATGGATTTGCAGAATCTTGCGGAGGCAGCATTGGTGGTACTTCTCCAATGTTTTGAGGTGCCTGCTGTACATGGTCCATGTCTCTGAGCCATATAGGAGGGCGGGTATCATCACCGCTCTGTGGACCATGAGTTTGGTGCCGGGTTTGAGGTCCTGGTCTTCAAACACTCTCTTCCTTAGACAAACGAAGGCTGCACTGGCACACTGAAGGCGGTGTTGGACATCATTGCACTTGTTGACAGTAGACTCCCAAGGTGTAGAAAATAGTCCAAGTTGTCCAAGGCCTCGTCATGGATTTTGATAACCGAGAGGTAGTGCTGTGTGGCGGGGGCAGGTTGGTCTTCCAGATGTTTAGTGTAAGGCTCATGCTCTCGTATGCCTCAGTGAAACTGTTGATGATGGCTTGGAGTTCGGCCTCTAAGTGTGTGCAGACACAGGTGTCATCTGCATACTGTAGTTCGATGACGGAGGATGGGACGAAATTGGATCTGGCCTGGAGGCGGCGGAGATTGAACAGATTCCCATTTGTCCTGTAATTTAGCTCCACTCCAGTGGGGAGCTTACTGAGGGCGAGATGGAGCATTTGAGCAAGGAAGATCGAGAAGAGCACTGGTGCCCAGAGATCGGAGGATAGCAGGAGGTCAGAGGACAGCGAAAGCCCAGAGGTCGGACAGCGGGAAGTCCGAGGACAACGGGAGATCGGAGGTCAGAAGATAACGAGAGGTCAGAGGACAGCAGCAGGGTGGTGGCCCAGGACCGGCGCAGTATAGACCAGCAGCGGGGTCATGGCCCAGGAACAGCATAGCACGGGCCAACAGCGAGTTCGTGAGACTACCATTGCGCTCTATTAAACCCAGGGATAGAGGCCCTACGGGAAGGAGGAAAGAGGACAAAAGGAGTATGCGTGTGTATATGAACTAGACCCATACAGCAGAGTCTGGTCTCCAGTCACCTCGGATCCCCTTGCCACTGGACCAAGACCTAACTCTGCCAAGCCTGTGTGGTGGCTGGTATGCAACGGCCACCCCACATTAAAAGAATTCATACACAGGCAGCATCCACACTTTAAGATGAAGTTCAGGTCCTGGAATGTCAGGACCCTCATGGACAACCCTAACAGCAACAGACCAGAATGTCGCCCCGCTATCATTGCCCGGGAACTCGGGCGCTTCGACATTGACATCGCCGTCCTAAGCGAGACCCGGCGGGCAGGGGAAGGCCAGCTCAAAGAACAAGGTGGTGGCTACACCTTCTTCTGGAAAGGCAAACCAGAAGCAGAACGCTGCCTCCATAGAAACATAGAAACATAGAAAATAGGTGCAGGAGTAGGCCATCCGGCCCTTTGAGCTGCACAGCCATTCAATAAGATCATGGCTGATCATTCCCTGAGCACCCCTTTCCTACTTTCTCTCCATACCCCTTGATCCCCTTAGCCGTAAGGGCCATATCTAACTCCATCTTGAATATGTCCAATGAACTGGCATCAACAACTCTCTGCAGCAGGGAATCCACAGGTTAACAAATCTGAAGAAGTTTCTCCTCATCTCAGTCCTAAATGGCCTCTTATCCTAAGACTATGTCCCCTGGTTCTGGACTTCCCCAACATCGGGAACATTCTTCCCGCATCTAACCTGGTCAGTCCAGTCAAAATCTTATGCGTTTCTATGAGATCCCCTCTCATCCTTCTAAACTCCAGTGAATAAAGGCCCAGCTGATCCAGTCTCTCCTCATATGTCAGTCCAGCCATCCCTGGAATCAGTCTGGTAAACCTTCCCTCAATAGCAAGAACGTCCTTCCTCAGATTAGGAGACCAAAACTGAACACAATATTCCAGGTGAGGCCTCACTAAGGCCCTGTACAACTGCAGTAAGACCTCCCTGCTCCTATACTCAAAACCCCTAGCTATGAAGGCCAACATACCATTTGCCTTCTTCACCGCCTGCTGTACCTGCATGCCAACTGTCAATGACTGATGAACCATGACACCCAGGTCTTGTTGCACCTCCCCTTTTCCTAATCTGCCGCCATTCAGATAATATTCTGCCTTCATGTTTTTGCCCCCAAAATGGATAACCTCACATTTATCCATATACTGCACCTGCCATGCATTTGCCCACTCGCCTAACCTGTCCAAGTCACCCTGCAGCCTCTTAGCGTCCTCACAGCTCACACCGCCACCCAGCTTAGTGTCATCTGCAAACTTGGAGATATTTACATTCAATTCCTTCTTCTAAATTGTTAATGTATATCGAAAAGAGCTGGGGTCCCAGCACTGAGCCCCGCGGCACTTCACTAGTCACTGCCTGCCATTCTGAAAAGGACCCGTTTATCCCGACTCTCTGCTTTCTGTCTGCCAACCAGTTCCCTATCCACGTCAGTACATTACCCCCAATACCATGCGCTTTGATTTTGCACACCAATCTCTTTTGCGGGACCTTGTCAAAAGTCTTTTGAAAGTCCAAATACATCACATCCACTGGTTCTCCCTTGTCCACTCTGCTAGTTATATCCTTAAAAATTTCCAGATGATTGGGGAAGCATGATTTCCCTTTCATAAATCCATACTGACTTGGACCGATCCTGTCACTGCTTTCTAAATGCGCTGCTATTTCATCCTTAATGATTGATTCCAACATTTTCCCCACTACTGAAGTCAGGCTAACTGATCTATAATTGCCCATTTTCTCTCCCTCCTTTTTTAAAAAGTGGTGTTACATTAGCTACCCTCCAGTCCATAGGAACTGATCCAGAGTCGATAGACTGTTGGAAAATGATCACCAATGCATCCACTATTTCTAGGGCCACTTCCTTCAGTACTCTGGGATGCAGACTATCAGGCTCCAGGGATTTATCGGCCTTCAATCCCATCAATTTCCCTAACACAATTTCCCGCCTAATAAGGATATCCTTCAGTTCCTCTTTTTCATGAGACCTACTGTCCCCCAGTACATTCGGAAGGTTATTTGTGTCTTCCTTCGTGAAGACAGAACCGAAGTATTTCTGCCATTTCTTTGTTCCCCATGGGGTTGGCTTCGCCGTAAAAAAACAAATTAAAGGCCGTCTCAGAGACTCCCCCTGCGGGATAAACGAACGCCTCATGACTCTTCGGCTCACCCTAGCCCGGAACCAGTGCCCTATGGTCTTCAGCGCATATTCCCCAACACTAGAAGCTACAGACAAGACCAAAGAGGAATTTTACTCCAGCCTCGAACAATCCCTGTCCTGAGTCCCAGCGAGTGACAAGCTGATCCTCCTTGGTGACTTCAAAGCCAGAGTTGAAAAGGACACCGACCTCTGGGGAGGTGTGATTGGCAGAGAGCAGGTTGGGAAAGCCGACTCCAAAGGCACCCTCCTCCTGTCGAAATGCTGAGAACACAGCCTCATCATAACCAATACCCTGTTCTGTCAGAAGGACAAATATAAAGTTTCATGGCAACACGCTCGATCCAAGCACTGGCATCTGCTAGACTACGTCTGAGTGAGGGACCGCAAGGACGTGCACATCACCCGCACCATGACCGGGGATAACGACTGCTGGATGGACCTCCACCTAATTCGCCCCTGTCATCACCATCAACATTCCCCCAAAACAGCAATGGCAACAGAAACAATGCCGCAGGAAAATCAATGCCAATGCACTCAAAGATCCTGCTAAGAAAGCCCTATTCAGCCAGTGCCTCGCTAGCAACCTGACGACTCCCAGTGACCTAGAGACGCAGTGTCCACAGTGCCTGGTCAACTCTCAAGGCTTCCATAATCAGCACCTGCGAAGAGACGCTCAGTCACTCGACCAGGAAACAGCAAGACTGGTTCGACGAGAATGACCAGGAGATCCAGGAGCTAATATGTCGCAAGCACAAGGCATTCTCTGACTGGAAGCAGCAACACAACTCGAGGGCAAGAAAGCAGCTCTACAGACGTCTGAAGGCCGAGGTGGGTGGAGAAAATTCAAGAAATCCTGCAGCTGGCCGACCACCATGACGTGCAAAGATTCTTCAGCGCAGTCAAGACGACCGGCGGCCCAAGTACCCAAGACCCTATCCCAAGAATGGAGAGGTGCTCATCAAGGACAGAGAGGTAGTCAGTGCCCACTGGAAGTAGCACTTTGAGGATCTCCTCAGCCAAGACTCTGTGTCTTTGACTCCATCCCACAGCATGCCACCCGCCACCATCTTAGAAGAACCCAGCCTGTCACGAGGTTGAAAAGGCCATCCGACAATTGAAGAACAAGAAGTTATCAGGAGCAGATGGAATCTCCACCGAAGCACTAAAACATGGTGGAGAAGCACTACTGGCACGGATCCATGACCTCATTTCTCTTATCTGGAAGGAGGAGATTATGCCAAGAGATCTGAGACGCTGTAATCGTGACCCTCTTCAAGAAAGTTGACAAGTCCGACTGGGTAACTACAGAGAAATCTCCCTGCTATCGACCACTGGGAAAGTCATCACCAGAATTCTCCTGAATCGCTTTCTTCCTGTGGCTGACGAACTCCTCCCAGAGTTGCAATGCGTATTCTCCCCACTTAGGGGCACAATAGTCATGTCTTCACCATGCAGCAGGGACAAGAGAAATGCAGGGAACAGCACCAACCCTTGTACATGGCCTTCTTTCACCTCACAAAAGCCTTCGACACTGTCGACCATGAGGGATTATATGGAGCATCCTCCTCAGATTTGGCTGCCCTCAAAAGTTTGTCACCATCCTCCACCTGCTCCAGGATGACATGCAAGCCGTGATCCTGACCATCGGATCCACCACAGACCCATTCCACATTTGGACCGGGGTCATGCAAAGCTGTGTCATCGCATCAACGCTCCTCGATCTTCCTTGTTGCAGTGCTCCATCTCACCCTCCCAGCGGGAGCTCGGAGGACAGCGGGTTGGTCGGAGGACAGCGGGAGATCGGAGGACAGCAGGAAGTTGGAGAGCCCAGAGGTCCAGAAAATAGAACAATAGGAAGATAGGAACTGAAGATTGCATAACATCCCCTCTAACCTGTTCCACCATTCAATTAGCTCTTGCTTGATCTGTACCTCAACTCCATTTACCCACATTTGCTCCACAGCATAGCATTGGATAGAGAATTGGCTAGCTAACAGAAAGCAGAGAGTCGGGATAAATGGGTCCTTTTCGGGTTGGAAATCGATGGTTAGTGGTGTGCCACAGGGATCGGTGCTGGGACCACAACTGTTTACAATATACATAGATGACCTGGAAGAGGGGACAGAGTGTAGTGCAACAAAATTTGCAGATGACACAAAGATTAGTGGGAAAGCAGGTTGTGTAGAGGACACAGAGAGGCTGCAAAGAGATTTAGATAGGTTAAGCGAATGGGCTAAGGTTTGGCAGATGGAATCCAATGTCGGAAAGTGTGAGGTCATCCACCTTGTGGAAAAAAAACAGTAAAAGGGAATATTATTTGAATGGGGAGAAATTACAACATGCTGCGGTGCAGAGGGACCTGGGGGTCCTTGTGCATGAGTCCCAAAAAGTTAGTTTGCAGGTGCAGCAGGTAATCAGGAAGGCGAATGGAATGTTGGCCTTCATTGCGAGAGGGATGGAGTACAAAAGCAGGGAGGTCCTTCTGCAACTCTATAGGGTATTGGTGAGGCCGCACCTGGAGTACTGCGTGCAGTTTTGGTCACCTTACTTAAGGAAGGATATACTAGCTTTGGAGGGGATACAGAGACGAATCACAAGGCTGATTCCGGAGATGAGGGGGTTACCTTATGATGATAGATTGAGTAGAGTTGGTCTTTACTCGTTGGAGTTCAGAAGGATGAGGGGTGATCTTATAGAAACATTTAAAATAATGAAAGGGATAGACAAGATAGAGGGAGAGAGGTTGTTTCCACTGGTAGGAGAGACTAGAACTAGGGGGCACAGCCTCAAAATACGGGGGAGCCAATTTAAAACTTAGTTGAGAAGGAATTTCTTCTCCCAGAGGGTTGTGAATCTGTGGAATTCACTGCCCAAGGAAGCAGTTGAGGCTAGCTCATTGAATGTATTCAAGTCACAGATAGATATATTTTTAACCAATAAGGGAATTAAGGGTTACGGGGAGCGGGCGGGTAAGTGGAGCTGAGTCCACGGCCAGATCAGCCATGATCTTGTTGAATGACGGAGCAGGCCCGAGGGGCTAGATGGCCTACTCCTGTTCCTAATTCTTATGTTCTTATGTATATCCTTTGATGCCCTTACCTAATTCCCATTCTTGAAAATTTTGATTGACGCAGATTGACTCCGCATTTTGAGGGGAGAGAGTTCCAAATTTCCACTACCTTTTGTGTTAAGAAGTACTTCCTAATTTCACTCCTAAATTTCCTACCCATCACCATAGGCAGTCCCTTGGAATCGAGGAAGACTTGCTTCCACTCTCAATGAGTCCTTAGGTGGCTGAACAGTCCAATACGGGAACCACAGTCCCTGTCAAAGGTGGGACAGATAATCGTTGAGGGAAGGGGTGGGTGGGACAAGTTTGGCGCATGCTCTCTCCGCTGCCTGCGCTTGATTTCTGCATGCTCTCAGCGATGAGACTTGAGGTGTCAGCGCCCTCCCGGATGCACTTCCTCCAATTAGGGTGGTCTTTGGCCAAGGACTCCCAGATGTCAGTGGGGATGTGGCACTTTATCAGGGTGGCTTTGAGGGTGTCCTTGTAACGTTTCCTCTGCCCACCTTTGGCTCATTTGCCGTGAAGGAATTCCGAGTAGAGCGCTTGCTTTGGGAGTCTCATGTCTGGCATGCGAACAGTGTGGCCTGCCCAGCGGAGCTGATGAAGTGTGGTCAGTGCTTCAATGCTGAGGGATGTTGGCCTGGTCGAGGACGCTAACGTTGGTGCGTCTGTCCTCCCAGGGGATTTGTAGGATCTTGTGGAGACATCGTTGGTGGTATTTCTCCAGCGACTTGAGGTGTCTACTGTACATGGTCCATGCCCCTGAGCCATACAGGAGGGTGGGTATTACTGTAGCCCTGTAGACCATGAGCTTGGTGGCAGGTTTGAGGACCAGGTCTTCAAACACTCTTTTCCTCAGGTGGCCGAAGGCTGCATTGGCACACTGGACGCGGTGTTGAATCTCGTTGTCAATGTCTACTCTTGTTGATAAGAGGCTCCCGAGGTATGGGAATTTACTACACTCCAAAAGTACTTAATTGGCTGTAAAGCGCATTGAGACATCTGCTGGTTGTGAAAGGTGCTATATAAATCCAAGTCTTTCTTTTCTTTCTCAATATTCTCGGCCTAATTTTACGATGATGTCCCCTTGGTTCTGGATTCCTCCACCACAGGAAATAGTTTCTCTGAATCTACCCTATTGAATTTATCATTTGAAGTATGTTAATTAAATCACTGTTGTGTATGCAATAACTGTTAGACTGAGTACTGTTTAACTCCAAGAGGTATGACCTTGGCTCTGCTTTATTAAGGCCCAAAGTGACTAACATACAAAATGGCTGGCCTTTTATACTTGGGCCCAATGGCCTCCAACAGTGAAGCCATCTAGTGGCGACTGATCTCAAAAGTACATACATGACAATCACCCACAACCTTCGAAACGCAAAGGAATACAAACCAAGTTTATGCAACTTGCCCTCATAATTTAACTCTTTAATGCCAGGTATAATTCTAGTAATTCTTACCCCTCCCAAGGCCCATATACCATTCATGAGGTTGCCACCCCAAACTGAAAGTATGCCAATCTGACCAATTCCCTTTACAACTGAAGCATAAGTTTCTCACTTTTTTAATGCAAACTGCCTTGAGATAAAGGCCAACATTTCTTTAGCCTATTGAATTACCTTTTGTACTTGCTCACTTGTAGTTAATGATTTGTGTACATGGACAGCCAAGTCCCTTTGCATCTCCACAGATCGTGGTCTCTCACCATGAAGAAAATATTCCAATCATGGATCTGAAGTGGATGACCTTATTCTTCCCCACATTGAACTCTATCTGCCATAGTTTCGATAGAGGAAACCTTTGAGCCTCCTTCCCTCCTGACTGCACTCCTATGGACGTAACTGGCTTCCAGGGACTGTTCTTCAAGGTCCACGGTGACAGCCACACAACCACCCAAAGTCCCACTCCCGCCCACGGCCAGCTAGAGCTTCCTGCCAGGTTCAGGTGGGAGACTGACAGCCAGCATGCAGATGAGGCAGGGGAATTAAAATTTCCTGGCCTTCATGCTGAGGAGGGGCGGGTGATTTTCCACCCGCCTTGGCCCCCGTCCACATGACTCAGCCCGTAAGATAAAATCTTGGCTAAAATCATTTTGGGTTGGAAACAAAATCAGAACTCAGTAACAACATAACATAAGAAATAGGAGCAAGAGTAAGCCATTCGGCCCCTCAAGCCTGCTCCGCCATTCAATGAGATCATGGCAGATCTTCTACCTCAACTCCACTTTCCTGCACTATCCGCATATCCCTTGATTCCATTAACATCCAAAAATCTATTGATCTCTGATTTGAATATATTCAAAGACTGAGCCTCCATAGCCCTCTGGTGGAGAGAATTCCAAAGATTCACCAGCCTCTGAGTGAAGACATTTCTCCTCATCTCAGTCCTAAATGGCCACCCCCTTATTCTGAGACTCCTGTTTCTAGACTCCCCAGCCAGAGGAAACATCCTCCCTGCATCTACCCTGTCAAGCCCTGTCAGAAATGTGTATGTTTCAATGAGATCACCACTCATTCTTCTGAACTCTAGAGAATATATGCCTAGTCTACTCCAATCTCTCCTCATTGGACAATCCCCCATCCCAGGAATCAATCTGATGAACTTTCGTTGCACTCCTTTAATAAGAACAGAAGAAATAGGAACAGGATTAGGCGATGCGGGCCCTCGAGCCTGCTCCGCCATTCAATAAGATCATGGCTGATCTGATCATGGACTCAGCTCCACTTCCCTGCCCGCACCCCATAATCCCTTATTCTCTTATCGTTTCAGAAACTGTCTATTTCTGACTTAAATTTATTTAATGTCCCAGCTTCCACAGCTCTCTGAAGCAGCGAATTCCACAGATTTACAACCCTCTGAGAGAAGAAATTTATCCTCATCTCTGTTTTAAATGGGCAGCCCATTATTCTAAGATCATGTCCTCTAGTTCTAGTCTCCCCTATCAATGGAAACATCCTCTCTGCATCCACCTTGTCAAGCCCCCTCATAAACTTATACGTTTCGATAAGATCACCTCTCATTCTTCTGAATTCCAATGAGTAGAGGCCCAACCTACTCAACCTTTCCTCATAAGTCAACCCCCTCATCTCCAGAATCAACCTTCTCTGAACTGCCTCCAAAGCAAGTATATCCTTTCGTAACTATGGAAACCAAAACTGCACACAGTATTCCTGGTGTGGCCTTATCAATGGCTTATATAGCTGTAGCAAGACTTCCCTGCTTTTATACTCCATCCCCTTTGCAATAAAGGCCAAGATTCCATTGGCCTTCCTGATCACTTGCTGTCCCTGCATACTATCCTTTTATGTTTCATGCACAAGTACCCCCAGGTCCTGCTGTACTGCAGCATTTTGCAATCTTTCTCCATTTAAATAATAACTTGCTCTTTGATTTTTTTCTGCCAAAGTGCATGACCTCACACTTTCCAACATTATACTCCATCGGCCAAATTTTTGCCCACTCACTTAGTCTGTCTATGTCCTTTTGCAGATTTTTTGTGTCCTCCTCACACATTGCTTTTCCTCCCATCTTTGTATCGTCAGCAAACTTGGCTATGTTACACTCAGTCCCTTCTTCCAAGTCATTAATATTGATTGTAAATCGCAATTTAATGGCAAGTATATCCTTCCTTAGATAACAAAAAGTAGTGATAAGAAAGTAGAAACTGAATTAATCAAATTCTTTCTGGCTGCTATTTTTTTTCTTATTCATTTTTGAGAAGCTACTTTTAAAAAATACACTTGCTGAAATGTCTCTGAGCAGAACTCCTTTTCATATTCTTTCGCTGGTCATGTGCATCTCGTTCCAGCAGGCACTCCCCAACATTCCTTCCCCCTTGGAAGCATAATCCAAGCTCACCGAGTTCTGCTTAATCCCTGCCCACCTACTTTTTTAATCTAGCTTCTGTGACATGCATGTTCTCCTGGACAGCCCTGCCTGCCCATGGATCCTGCCTCCAACTTGGTACATCTTGTCGACCATTTTGCTTACCTTTTATATAATAAGGAAGAGGTAAAAATTGAGTAGAGTCGTAAAAGGACACAAAATTGGCCGAAAATTCCGGCCTCACCAGGTACGTACGAAGTGTGCACAGACCCGGCGAGGCCTCGCAAAAGCCGGTTTTCTTTGCGCGATGCGCATGTGCCGAAAACCAGCTTTTCCGATCTGTCAGGATTTCTCTAGACAGATCCTCTGCTTTGTCGCAGGAAGGACATCTGCGGGGCAGAGATTGGGCTATTTGCCCAACTCGTGCTCAGTGAATGTCCTTCAAATTTTTACGCCTGGTATAAAGTAAATTTAATCATTCATTTTTATGTTAAAAACCCTGTCCATTAAGGTAAGTTTATTTTTAACCCTATTAAAACACATTTAAAAAATTTCCCCAAAACATTTTTTGTCTGAAACATTTAATTACATTTAATTTCAATTAATTTTAAAGATGTGTTTTTTTAAATTTATTATGCTGTGCTTCTTGTTTTCGCAGGGTTTTCTCATTCATAGTAATGGGAACTCGTAAAAACGGAGTTCCCATTATTGTCAATGAGATTACTGTCATGTATGTAGACCATGTGCACTGACTGTATAGTCACATAAGGTGTGCCACCAGAAGGCACTGCGGTGGGAGACCTGAGGGTCACCTGCATAGGTGTGCAGAGCCCAGTATAAAAGGCTGCCCACCATGCTTGTGCCTCACTCTGGAGTTACAATAAATGGGACTAAGGTCACAACAGCTCAAGTACAATACTCGACCTCGTGGAGTCATTCATAAGAGTATGACAAACACAACAGATACGACCGAGTGATTGGTGGTCCCACATTTCCGTACGTAAGGGGCAAGTCATCTCCCCATACGCTGCGCATTGAATGAAGACCTCCGACTGGAATCATAGATGCCTCCGTGACTACCAGGTACTTTCGTACAATTTTTTCGGATCAGAGGTGTTCGTCCGAAGGAAGACTCCGACCGCAATTTTCCCCCCAATAATAACTGAGGCCACTGATTTCCAGTTCTCATTGAAAAATGCACAGTCACTGGATTCAATCTCAAAAATACCACTAGAAGTGCCAGAATACCATGTTACAATAATCCAACTTGACATACTCGGTCACTCTAAATCAGCAGCTCTAAACATATATTATGTGTTTATTAGACATAACTCCCCTATTATAAAACAATGCGTCCTCTGACTCAACATCTGCTGCTGATAAAATCAAACTGAACATCTCACATATGTTTTGGCCGTCACACTTCAGTTCTTACACTGTGTGCATAAAGATTTCTGCTATTTTTCCACCTGTTTCGCTCAAATTTAATGTTCAGGAAACTGTGATAAATGATAGTTTTGTAAGAATTCACAGTCATAATGATGAATAAGTTACTGGACCCTGATTGCAAGTACCCCAGACTGAGGAGAGAAGTTAGAGAGGAGGTAGCAGAGGCTCTGCCCGTCATTTTTTCAATCCTCCTGAAATAGATGATTTAGACCTGGGCACAGCGAGTAAAATCTTGAAATTTGCTGATGCCACAAAATTAGGTGGTTGTGGCAAACAGCGAGGAGGACTGTAAAAGACTTCAGGAAGACATGCTGGAAATCTCTTTGGAGCTTCACCCACTCCACCAATGTAGCTTTTGTGGACCTTCAGCAGAACCCTCGCTTGCGCACTTGAACTGGGTTTCAGCCGAGTTGACAGCAGTGGAGAAGGAAAAGACCCGAAGAAATTTACCCCCACAGACAGCTTGGCACTCTGCGGGTGGACAAGTGGCAGATGCAGGTTAATATGGATCAGTGTGAAGTAATACAGTTTGGAAGTGTCTCACCTCCTGACTCACCATAGCCTTTCCACCATCTGCAAGGCACAGGTCAGGAGTGTGATGGAATACTCTCCACTTGCCTGGATGAGTGCAGCTCCAACAACACTCAAGAAGCTTAACACCATCCAGGACGAAGCAACCTGCTTGATTGGCATCCCATCCACCAATGGAGCACCGTGAATGCAGTGTGTACCATCTACAAGATGCACTGCAGCAACTCGCCAAGACTTCTTCGGCAGCACTGCCCAAGCCCGCGATCTCTACCACCGAGGAGGACAAGGGCAGCAGACGCGTGGGAACACCATCTCCTCCAAGTTCCCCTCCAAGTTACACATCATCCTGACTTATAATATATCGCGGTTCCTTCATTGTCACTGGGTCAAAATCCTGGAACTCCCTCCCTAACAGCACTGTGGGAGTACCTTCACCACATGGACTGCATCGGTTCAAGGCAGTGGCTCACCGCCACCTTCTCAAGGGCAATTGGGGATGGGTAATAAATGCTGGTCTTGCCAGCGATGCCCACATCCCAGAACGAATATAAAAAACAGGTAAAACAAAGAAAATAAAGCAGTTTACACTGGATGGAAAGACTGTTGTAGGGTATGGATCAACAGGGAGGTCTAGCAGCTGAAATGCATAATTGCCTGAATATAATCAGTATCAGTAGATCAAGCCACAAAAAGGGCAAAAACATTTTGGGTTTAATAAATTGGGCTATCCATTGTAAAGAAAATCGGGTGTGGTGTAAAACAGGCTGCTGATTTGTTATCGCCAATTTTGCGCTACTTCCGAAGACTAATTTATCCGCAATAATTATGTGAAAGGTGATACGTCCTTACTGTACAGTATAAATGCACACGAGGTCCATGCTTGAGAGAAGGTCAGTCTGTGACCTGTCCTTTATTCCTTAGCACTCAAGTGATGAAGGTGGGTGGAGCTTCCCCTTTTATACTCGAAGGTCCAGGTTAGGAGTGTCTCCCACAAGTTCACCACCTCGTGGTCATTGTTCTCACAGTGTACAACTTAGGTTAGATTATACATGGGTTACAATGCTGGTTGAATACATGACAGAAGGTGCTACCTAAAGATTCTTTGTTTCTTCCAGGCTAATTGTAGCTCCATCTGGGACCTAAATATCATAAGTTAGCTCCACATTTTCCGTGAGCAATGCCAGGTTTATCTACTACTTTACATAAATATATCGAATACTAGAGAATTGCAAACATGTGAAGTCCTGCATTACTTCTGGTTGCCGTATTATAAAAAGGATAAAGAGTCTTTGGAGAGGGTGCAAAGAAGATTTACAAGGATGATACCAGAAATGCGAAGGTACACCTATCAGGAAAGGATGAAAAATATGGGGCTCTTTTCTCTTGAAGAAAAGAAGGCTGAGGGTGACTTAACAGAGGTCTTTAAAATTATGAAAGGTTTTGATAGAATGGATAGAGAGAGAATGTTTCCACTTATGGGGAAGAGCATAGCTAGAGGCCAACAATATAATATAGTCACCAAGAAATCTAATAGGGAATTCAAAAGAAACTTCTTTACCCAGAGAATGGTGAGAATGTGGAACTTGCTACCACAGGGAGTGGTTGAAGCAAAAAAGTATAGATGCATTTATCGGGAGGCCAGACAAGTGTCTGAGGATGAAGGGAATAGAGGGTTATGCTGATAGAATTAGTTAAGGAAAGACGGGAGGAGGTTTGAATGGAGCATAAATGCTGGTTGGGCCGAATGGCCTGTTTCTGTGCCATATATCCTACGTAATCCTACATAATTTTATGTTTTTTTTAATATTCGTTCATGGGATATAGACGTCGCTGTCAAGGCCAGCATTTATTACCCATCCCTAAGTTCCCTTGACAAGATGGTGGTGAGCTGCCTTCTTGAACCGCTGCAGTCCAGTGCTGTTAGGGAGGGAGTTCCAGAATTTTGATCCAGCGACGATGAAGGAATCGTGATAAATTTCCAAGTCAGCGTGGTGTGTGATTAGAGGGGAATGTGGAGGTGGTGGTGTTCCCATGCGCCTGCTGCCCTTGTCCTTCTAGGGGGAAGAGGTATTGGCGAAAAAGCCTTGGCAACTTGCCTGCAGTGTGATGGTACACACTGCAGCCATGGTAGGCCGGTGATGGAGGGAGTGAATGTTGAAAGTGGTGGATGAGGTGCCAATCAAGCGGGCTGCTTTGTCCTGGATGGTGTTGAGTTCTTGAGTATTGTTGGAGCTGCACTCATCCAGGTCAGTGGGGAGTATTCCATCACACTCCTGACTTGTGCCTTGCAGATAGTGAAAAGGCTTTGGGGAGTCAGGAGGTGAGATACTCACCGCAGAATACACAGCCTCTGACCTGCTACTGTTGCCACAGTACTTATGTGGCTGGTCCAGTTCAGTTTCTGTATGTAGTTTATATCCAATATGTACATGAATGATGCACCCAGAGATGTACATGATGACCTTGTCTCATTCACCAGCACTGCATTGTTTGAGGTGCCATCATTAAATCTAGGCCCCGTAATCCTGTTCTGGTGGATATTAAAGGGTCTCATGCTGCTATTGAAGGGAAAGAGGATGCTATCCTGTGTCCTGGCTAATATTCCACCCTCAATCAAAACCTTCAGATGCTGTTTTACTAGCCATTCGTCTCATTGCTTGTCACAAAATCTTGAGGTACACACAAAATGGCAACCAGATTAACCTACATCTGCACTTCAAAGAATTGAGATGGTGATGTAAATAGTTATCTTTTTATACAAGCCATAATTCAATTTGGAGCTCCATGCTATTCTGTTTTAATATCTCTTTCTTATTTTCACATATACATATATATAATTTGTATAGCTCTGTTTATTAACATTAAATATGTTTTTTTAATTTGTGAAGATGTTCAGCCTTAAAGGTTTCCTCCTGAGGTCTCTCCTTAAAGGTTTCCTCCTGAGGTCTCTTGTGAATCTTTTAATCACGACGAGCATTTTTCCAGCGACTTGTCATTTTGCCTGCTTCTTTGATCATTTTCTGCTTTTCTAATTTGTTTCATATTCGTAATAGGTGGCACTTGACCATGTTAATGACATCTGTCACAAGCTGTCACATCAAAGATAACAGTAAAGAATCACGGAAAGGAGTAAGTTAAACAATTCTTTTTTAAATGATTTGATACCTCAGATCTGACGTCTGCTCGTCTCAAGAACCTTTCTCCACAAATTCGCTTTTAATTAAACTCTCATTCAGATGCCATGCAATATTTAAGAATTAAAAATTGAAAAATTAGGACTGAGCTGGGATTTGGATCTCGAAACCCAAATCAATCTGGTCAGCTTGATTCAAGTGAAGCCAGACTGAATAATGAGGTCAAATGCTCAGCTGCAACAAAAATCCATGATACTAAGAGTGGCAGGAGCAAGGTGTGAAAAATTGTGTTAGATCCCGCAAATAAATGTTTGTGGATCTGCATGTATTGGAATCAGGTGCACAGTTTGAATGGCCTTTGAGTATAAGCCAGTGCTGTTCCCATTGAAACATTACAGTTTGATGAAGCAACCAAAAATAGCGTCTTCTATCTCAGAAGTCTATAACAGCAGGGACTGCGAAGCAGACTTTGCCCGGTACGATCTGATAACTACACCTTTTCTATAATCTGTAAATGCAGAAATGCGTACACAAAGGGTTAGAAACATAGAAACATAGAAAATAGGTGCAGGAGCAGGCCATGCAGCCCTTCTAGCCTGCACCGCCATTTATTAAGTTCATGGCTGACCATGAAATTTCAGTACCCCCTTCCTGCTTTCTCGCCATACCCCTTGATCTCCCGAGTAGTAAGGACTTCATCTAATTCCCTTTTGAATATATTTAGTGAATTGGCCTCAACTACTTTCTGTGGTAGAGAATTCCACAGGTTCACCACTCTCTGGGTGAAGAAGTTTCTCCTCATCTCGGTCCAAAATGGCTTACCCCTTATCCTTAGACTGTGACCCCTGGTTCTGGACTTCCCCAACATTGGGAACATTCTTCCTGCATCTAAGCCCGTCAGAATTTTAAACGTTTCTATGAGGTCCCCTCTCATTCTTCTGAACTCCAGTGAATACAAGCCCAGTTGATCCAGTCTTTCTTGATAGGTCAGTCCCACCATCCCGGGAATCAGTCTGGTGAATCTTCGCTGCACTCCCTCAATAGCAAGAATGTCCTTCCTCAAGTTAGGAGACCAAAACTGTACACAATACTCCAGGTGTGACCTCACCAAGGCCCTGTACAACTGTAGCAACACCTCCCTACCCCTATACTCAAATCCCCTCGCTATGAAGGCCAACATGCCATTTACTTTCTTAACTGCCTGCTGTACCTGCATGCCAACCTTCAATGACTGATGTACCATGACACCCAGGTCTCGTTGCACCTTCCCTTTTCCTAATCTGTCACCATTCAGATAATAGTCTGTCTCTCTGTTTTTACCACCAAAGTGGATAACCTCACATTTATCCACATTATACTTCATCTGCCATTCATTTGCCCACTCACCTAACCTATCCAAGTCACTCTGCAGCCTCATAGCATTCTCCTCGCAGCTCACACTGCCACCCAACTTAGTGTCATCCACAAATTTGGAGATACTACATTTAATCCCCTCGTCTAAATCATTAATGTACAATGTAAACAGCTGGGGCCCCAGCACAGAACCTTGCGGTACCCCACTAGTCACTGCCTGCCATTCTGAAAAGTACCCATTTACTCCTACTCTTTGCTTCCTGTCTGACAACCAGTTCTCAATCCACGTCAGCACACTACCCCCAATCCCATGTGCTTCAACTTTGCACATTAATCTCTTGTGTGGGACCTTGTCGAAAGCCTTCTGAAAGTCCAAATATATCACATTAACTGGTTCTCCTTTGTCCACTTTACTGGAAACATCCTCAAAAAATTCCAGAAGATTTGTCAAGCATGATTTCCCTTTCACAAATCCATGCTGACTTGGACCTATCATGTCACCATTTTCCAAATGCGCTGCTATGACATCCTTAATAATTGATTCCATCATTTTACCCACTACTGAGGTCAGGCTGACCGGTCTATAATTCCCTGTTTTCTCTCTCCCTCCTTTTTTAAAAAGTGGGGTTACATTGGCTACCCTCTACTCCATAGGAACTGATCCAGAGTCAATGGAATGTTGGAAAATGACTGTCAATGCATCCGCTATTTCCAAGACCACCTCCTTAAGTACTCTGGGATGCAGTACATCAGGCCCTGGGGATTTATCGACTATCAATCCCATCAATTTCTCCAATACAATTTCCCGACTAATAATGATTTCCCTCAGTTCCTCTTTCTTACTAGATCCTCTGACCCCTTTTATATCCGGAAGGTTGTTTATGTCCTCCTTAGTGAATACCGAACCAAAGTACTTGTTCAATTGGTCTGCCATTTCTTTGTTCCCCGTTATGACTTCCCCTGATTCTGACTGCAGGGGACCTACGTTTGTCTTTACTAACCTTTTTCTCTTTACATACCTATAGAAACTTTTGCAATCCGCCTTAATGTTCCCTGCAAGCTTCTTCTCGTACTCCATTTTCCCTGCCCTAATCAAACCCTTTGTCCTCCTCTGCTGAGTTCTAAATTTCTCCCAGTCCCCGGGTTCGCTGCTATTTGTGGCCAATTTGTATACCACTTCCTTGGCTTTAATACTATCCCTGATTTCCCTTGATAGCCACGGTTGAGCCACCTTCCCTTTTTTATTTTTACGCCAGACAGGAATGTACAATTGTTGTAATTCATCCATGCGGTCTCTAAATGTCTGCCATTGCCCATCCACAGTCAACCCCTTAAGTATCATTCGCCAATCTATCCTAGCCAATTCACGCCTCATACCTTCAAAGTTACCCTTCTTTAAGTTCTGGACCATGGTCTCTGAATTAACTGTTTCATTCTCCATCCTAATGCAGGTTAAGGAATACGCCACCAACAATTAACCTTCTTACAGGATTTAATATACACATTTACTGTGCCACCAAATTCTCCTCCAAATGACAAATAATACCACAAAATCTAGAGGTTTACAAGACAAAATAACTCATCATGTTTCCACATAAATAGTAAAATTGTTGACTACCAACAACTGCTTTTGAATCTATTTGTAACATGGCATTAGAAGTTTGATCAGGGAAGCAACACCTAAATGCAGACCGAGAATCTCTCTGACCACTTCTCCTATTTACAGATTTTTCCTTTAACCACACGGCTCTCACAGCACCCCATCCTCCACCTTCAACATTCATTTCCTCCACCGCAGGCGCACGTGGCTGCAGTGTGTACCAACAACAACTTAAATTTATAAATACAACGTAGTAAACCATCCCAAGACGCTTCACGGGAGTGTTCCAAGACAAAACAAAAAAATTTGACACCGAGCCACGTAAGAAGAAATTACGGCAGATGACCAAAAGCTTGGTCAAAGAGAGGTTTTTCGGACCATCAAAAAAGGAGGAAAGAGAGGTAGAGGGGGGAGAGTTCCAGAGCTTGGAGCCCAGGAAGCTGAAGGCACGGCCACCAACGGTTGAGCAGTTATAATCCGGGATGCCAAAAGGGCAGAATTTGAGGAGCGCAGACATCTCGGGGTGGGAATTGTGAGGCTGAAAGAGATTACAGAGATAGGGAGGGGAAAGGTCGTTGAACGATTTGTAAACAAGGATGAGAATTTTGAAGTCGAGACATTGCTTAACCGGGAGCCAATGTAGGTCAACGAACACAGGGGTGATGGATGAGCGGGACTTGGTGTGAGTTAGGAAACGGGCTGCCGAGTTTTTGATGACCTCAAGTTTACGTAGGGTAGAATGTGGGAGGCCAGCCATGAGTACGTTGGAGTAGTCAAGTCTAGAGGTAACAAAAGCATGGATGAGGGTTTCAACGGCAAATGAGCTGGAAATAGGCGATTTTACTTATGTCACGGATATGTGGCCGGAAACTCATTTCAGGGTCAAATATGATGCCTAGGTTGCAAACAGTCTGGCTCAGCCTCAGACAGATGGTAGGGAGAAGGATGGAGTCGCTGGCTAGGGAAAGCAGTTTGTGGCAGGGACCAAAGTCAATGGCTTCATTCTTCCCAATATTGAATTGGAGAAAATATCTGCTCATCTAATACTATATGTCGGACAAGCAATCTGACAATTTTGAGACCATGGAGGGGTCGAGAGAAGTAGTGGTGAGGTAGAGCTGGGTGTCATTAGCATACATATGGAAACTGACGCTGTGTTTTCGGATGATGTCGCCAAGGGGCAGCACATAGATGAAAAATAAGAGGGGGCCAAGGATAGATTCTTGGGGGACACCAGAGGTAATGATGCATGGGAAGAGAAGCCATTGCAGGTGATTTTCTCGTGATGATAAGGTAGATAAGAATGGAACCAATTAGACGGTGGTGGAGAGGCATTGGAGAAGGATGGAGTGGTCAACCGTGTCAAAGGCTGCAGACAGGTCAAGAAGGTCGAGGAGGGATAGTTTATCTTTGTCACAGTCACAAGGATGTCATTTGTAGCAGGGGCGGAAACCAGATTGAAGGCATTCTATCAAGGGAGCTACAAGATGCACTGCAGCAGCTCGCCATGGCTTCTTCGGCAGCAGCTCCCAAACCCTTGACTTCTATTACTGAGAAGGACAAGGGCAGCAGGCGCATGGCAATACCATCACCTGCAAGTTGCCCTCCAAGTTACACACCATCCTGACTTGGAAATATACCATCGTTCCTTCATCATCGCTGGGTCAAAGTCCTTGAATTCCCTCCTTAACAGCACTGTGCGAGTACCTTCACCACAAAGACTGCAGCGGTTCAGAAAGGCGGCTCACTGCCACCTTCTCAAGGGCAATTAGGGATGGGCAATAAATGCTGGCCTTGCCAGTGACACCACAACCTGGAACAAATGAGAAAAAAGACTCTCAAACATGGGAATCTTCTGAAGGTATTAGTTCTCCAAAAGCCATTTGTGTGGAAGAGAATTGTTGAGCAGCAGAAGCTCCCAACCTCTGCCCTGGGTGGCCCTCTAATAAACAAAGACCAAAGTTAAACTCTGAGGCCTAGAAATTGGAGAAGGCTGAAAACCTACCGCTAACAGCAGGAATAACAGCCAGCAGCCAAGAGAGTGCAGGCAGTGCTGGTATTTTGGTGCTGCCTGCTAATTAACATCAGCGTGGCATTGATTTTCTGGTGTAATGCGCCCTTTCCAGTGCTCAGCTCAGCAGGAGGCTGAAGGTCGCGTTGTCTCCCACTTGCAGTGTAGGGGAACGGGGAAGAAAGTAGTGAACCTGTCGGCCATACATGGCAGCTGCCGTACTTACGACAAAAATATTACCTGCCACCCGATGTTTGTTGTTTTTTTCATAGTTCATGAAATGCATGCATCTGCTTTCTCTAACACTAATCTTTCCGAGTGGAGCGCTTGCTTTGGGAGTTTCGTGTCGGGCATGCGGATGATGTGGTATTGCATGTCAATAGCGGTCATGCTCCAACTCATGAAAATACTTGCGGTGATTGTAGGCAACGACAGTGGAGATAATTAAGGTGGAGATAGACAGATTTTTGAATGAGAAGGGAGTCAAGGGTTATAGGGAGTGGGCAGGGAAGTGGAGTTGAAGCCAAGATCAGATCAGCCATGATCTAATTGAATGGGGGAGCAGACTCGAGGGGCTGTATGGCCTACTCCTGCTCCTATTTGTTATGTTCTTGTGTCAGCGCTGTCGACCTACCGAAAATGGGAGCTACCGCAGGACCCGCTGGCAGAAGGCAATAATGCAGCAGCCGCCTTTTTCGCCAGAACCTAGCAGTAACGGGTGGCACTAAACCTCAAATCCCAAAGTGCTTTACAGCTAATGAAATACTTTTTGTAGTGTAGTCACTGCTGTAATGTAGGAAATGCTGCAGCCAATTTGTGCACAGCAAGCTCCCACAATCAGCACTGTGAAAATGACCAGATAATCTGTTTTGCTTTAGTAATGTAGGTTGAGGAATAAATATTGGCCATGACACTGGGGAGAATTTTTACGTTCACTTGAGAGGAAACCGGGGAGAACTTTTATGTTCACACGGCCAACAGGGTTTTGGTGTGATGTCTCATCTGAAAGTGCCAGCTGGATTATATGCTCAAGTCCCTGGGCAACCTGGGATGGGCAGTAAATGTGCACTCTCCAATATTACAAGAACAAACTAATCAAGAGTAACTCAAAAGTAATTGATACAAATATCCAATTAAGATATTGGAGACCAGGTTCTGGATTTCTACAGCTGGTAGTCCGTTGTAGTGATATTAATTGGGTGACCAGTGGCAGGAAACAGGCAGGAGCTCTGTCAGATCATGAGTCCATCCATTTTGAAAACCTTCCTCACATAATACTCCACTTCAGCAGCTATTAAACAGGAGTGGAGCACTGGGCTCCTGTATCACATTCCTATGAACTCTTGCCTGGAGTTTGGGTTTTCTTTCTCTTAATTTTTGCCTGTCACTTCATAATCCTCTTCTCCTCCAGCCTTAACTAATGGATTGAGATGCCTTCTGAAATTTTCCAAAGACGTTTAGGGGTCGAAATTCGGTTAACAACAACGCGTTTGCGGGTGGTAACCGAGACGAGGGGCGACTTTCTGCATCCGCCGCGGAAGTCCCACCCTGGCCGCAGGAGGGTTCAGGAGCGCTACGTGGCTTCTCGGGGCGCTGGTCAATTTCCGCCACGGGTGGAAAGGGGTCACCGTGCACGGTGATGACATAATTACCGGAGGCACAGCAGCCTGTAGCGCAACTGGCGGGGGTGCGGCGCGACTGTTTGCACTCCTCTGCTAACTCCTGCGAAATTTCACAAGAGCTAGTAGTGCAATTGCGTCCCCATCCCCCCATCCCCCCATCCCCGGGTGACAACAGTTTCTCACATAGGGGAATTTCGGTCTCTGATTTAAAATCATCCTAATCTGACACATCTCCTGAATGACCCCTTCACTGTAAATTTCACTTACATTTAATCTTACGCTCCCACTGCCAGTGCTCTCTTTGCGTCTGAAGCTCTGCAATTGAACTAACTTCAGAAGTCTGGATGTTAACAGTTCCTTGCAAAATAAATACAGAAAATGCTGCAAACATTCAGGCAGCATCTGTTGAAGGATAAACAGAGTTGACGTCTCAGGTCAATGAACGTTCATCAGAAATGTGCTGCTAATCTGTCTCACTTTCCCTTACCCTCAACGACAATCTGTCCTACCTGTGACAGGGACTGTGGCTCTCATATTGGACTGTTCAGCCACCTAAGGACTCATTTTAAGAGTGGAAGTAAGTCTTCCTCGATTCCAAGGGACTGACTATGATGATGATGATGAGTTCATGAAGCTAACACCACGTACCATTGGCTCAATGGCAGCACGCTCGTACCTCTGAGTCAGAAGGTTATGGGTTCAAATCACACTCCAGAGACTAACGCACATAATCTAGGCTGACACTTCAATGCAGTATTGAGGGAGTGCTGCACTGTTCAAGGTGCTGTCTTTTAATAAGTTGACACTCTGCCTGCCATCTTAAGTAGACATAAAAGATTGCATTACACTAGAAAAAGAGGCAGCCAAATTCATCTGATGTTCTGGGAAACATTTATCACTCAACCAACACCACTGCAAAAAAGACTGATCATTTGGTCAATTATCTCATTGCTGTTTGTGGGACTTTGCTGTGCGCAAATTGACTATTTTGTTCCTACATTACAACAGTAACTATATTCAAAAGTACTTCTGTGAACATATACATAATCTTGTATTCTTGTTAGCCTGCCCATTTTAAGGGTGGTTACAAAAACATAATTATGATCTCATTTGTACCTTAAGAACATCCTCATTACTTATTTCGACTTTACTGGTCTACATATACGTCTAAGATTCTAGTTGCTGAAGTAACCTTGATATTTATGGCTACAGAATATGAAAAAAATGGTCAAATGCTTAAAAAAATGGTCTTGCCAGATCTTACTGAACAATATATCTTCCACTGTACTTGAATTATATCCAACAACAACAACAACTTGTATTTATATAGTACCTTTAACGTAGTAAAACATCCCAAGGTGCTTCATTGGAGTATTGTAAGACAAGTTTGACACCAAGCCACAGAAGGAGAAGTTAGGGCAGGTGACCAAAAACAGAGTTGACGTGTCAGGTTAATGACCGTTCATCAGAATCCTTTGTCCTCTCTTCATAGTTCATGAGGAAAGAGAGGTCGAAAGTCAGAGAAGTTTAGTGTTGGAATTCCAGAGCTTAGGACCGAAGCATTAGAAGGCACGGGGATCCAGTCAAGAACATGCTTTGCCACATCATTTATAATATCAGGGAATTTTGATTTTCAACTTTTCATATCTTTATCAAAGTCATTAATCAAGATTGTAAATAGGAAAGATCCTAAGACCCTTTGTTGGGAATGTTAATGGCAACTGCTACTTCCTGCTAAGTTACTGAAATGTTCCTGTTGTATAAATAATTAATAATTGAGCTTACTACGACTTCTTGGATATTTAGATTCCATTTTTACACCGTATCATATGGTTTCTGATTATAAAGTCTGCGTTATCCTTATCAGTCTGTTGCATCTCAGTGAACTCCAATGCATCTTTTGCACATGGCTTCCGTTTCATAAACTCACATGGACATTGATGTATTGCTTTTATTCTGTGTGGTGCTCTTAAATTGCTTCCTTTCTAACAGACTCCGGTATTTTCCTGTTGTAAGTGTCAGGACTGATAAGTCTACACGACCACAAATCATGAATGTTTTTTTTTGAAGATTGGGACCACATTAGCTATCTTCTGGTACGAGCCTGGCAATCAATTGAGATTTAAAAAGTTTGCACCTCAGTTTCTCTTTTACGTGATTTTTAATAATTCTCAAATGCCTTAAATCTGGTCCTTGTAGTTTATGAACATAATGTGCTGTGCTTTATTAATTGTTATTCATTTCAATTAATTCTGATTCACCTCCACTGCTTTGCTCATCTCTCCCATAGCGCGTCTTGCCAAGTTAGTTTTTATTTTCTCATCTAAATGTTTGACATCCTGATATATAGATTGCCTGTTTATCCTTGAGCTTTATTCTTGTCTCTATTAAGTGGATATCAACTAACCTTTCTTTCCTTACAGAAATATCGAACTCCAGACCTTTTTCCTTGTGTTATTTGTCAATATAAATACTTGAAGGGAGGGTCGAGATAACTTTTATAATTCATATTTGTAGAACTTATCAATTGTAAGATACTGAGGTGAAACATGAAGTAGAAATTTGCCTTTTCAGGCCTCAGGATGGCTCAGCTGATTCGGGCAGAGTAATGGAGCCTAGCAGACGATAACGGTTTCTGGATCAATCTCCAGTTTGTGCTGGGTAGGCTGATTTCAGTCAGGTTGATGATAGGACCGGTATACTTGGTCTCAGTGACACTGAGAAATGGGAAGCCCACTTTAAAAATAAATTCATTCACAGGATGTGGGTGTCGGTGGCAAGGCCAGCATTTATTGCCCATCCCTAATTGCTCTTGAAAAGATGGTGGTGAGTCGCCATCTTGAAACGTGAAGTGAAGGTGCTCCCACAATGCTGTTAGGGACGGAGTTCCAGAATTTTGACCCAGCGACGACGAAGAAATGGCGATTATATTTCCAAGTCAGGATGGTGTGTGACTTGAAGGTGGTGGTGTTCCTCTGCGCCTGCTGCCTGTGTCCTTCTGGGTGGTAGAGGTTGCGGGTTTGGGAGGCTAAACATAAACTAGAAACTTTGAAGTGAATATGCCCAGGTGTCGTACAAGGTCAGGGTTAGGTTTTATGGGGATAACTCATGGTTGATCAATTTGTTTTGAGAGCAAGAAGGTCTACTTGGGTGAAGGACCAGAGGGTATGTGGCACCCACAGACACGTATTTCTGTCAGAATTAAAAGGTTCCAGGGAAGGAGAAAGGAAAGGGAAAACGCTGGCTGGGGGAAGGCAAAATAAACTTTATCCCAGCAGCGTTATTTTTAAAAATTAAATAAACGGTACGATAAAGGGTCCAAGATCCCTCTGGATGTTATCCTGGTGCCCATCATTGTCTTCCATTGTTGTACACACCAGGCTCAGTGGGAAGGTATCTAATTTGCATGAGGTGCAAAGTCCACGATGAGAGATTAGGCTGGATAGCTGTTTGTCGGCCGGCACAGACACGATGGGTCGAAATGGCCTCTTTCTCTGCTGTAAATTTCTATGATTCCGTGATCTCCAATGCCCAACTGCCCCCTGTGGCCAGGAACCTGTGCTTGCCACTCATTGGGATGAAGGGCTGCATAAACCACCCTGCATTGTCCAATACCCCTCAACCCTGCTTATGTACCCATTGGTCCCCTATATATGGGGAGCGATCAGTAAAAAAAATGTTTTAATGAATTAACTTTGCTTAGGGGATCCAGGCCACGTCTCTGACTTGAACCCCACTTGTGTGGTGCACGTAAATTTATTTGGAGGCTGGTAGAACTCACCTCACCAGGTGTACAAGTCTCCACAGATACACTGCATCCCAATTGAGCCACTGGAGAGGTCAGTTGCGGTGTAGGGAATACCTGCCTCTATCTCTGCGCCACCATGATTTTTGCCTTGTCAGAGGCCTGTGGAAGCTCCACCTCTTATAAGGCACAATGGAAACTCCTGAAAATGGCAGCTATCTGCCACAAGCAGTTCTCTGCCATTTTTAGGTCTCGCACTAAATTTGCAATGGGAGATGGTCAGACCCTACCCAAGTAATTTTGGCCCCTCAAACTTCCAAAGGATGACTGACTTGTGAGAGAAGTCTGCTATAGAAACATAGAAAATAGGTGCAGGAGTAGGACATTCGGTCCTTCGAGCCTGCACCACCATTCAATAAGATCATGGCTGATCATTCACCTCAGTACGTAACCCTTTCCTGCTTTCTCTCCATGCCCCTTGAATCCTTTAGCCATAAGGGCCATATCTAACTCCCTCTTGAATATATCCAATGAACTGGCATCAACAACTCTCTGCGGTAGGGAATTCCATAGGTTAACAACTCTCTGAGTGAAGAAGTTTCTCCTCATCTCAGTCCTAAATGGCATACCCCTTACCTTAGACTATGTCCCCTGGTTCTGGACTTCCCCAACATTGGGAACAATCTTCCTGCATCTAACCTGTCCACTCCTGTCAGAATGTTGTATGTTTCTATGAGATCCGCTCTCATCCTTCTAAACTCCAGTGAATAAAGGCCCAGTCGATCCAGTCTCTCCTCATATGTCAGTCCTGCCATCCCGGGAATCAGTCTGGTGAACCTTCGCTGCACTCCCTCAATAGCAAGAACGTCCTTCCTCAGATTAGGAGACCAAAACTGAACATAATATTCCAGGTGAGGCCTCACTAAGGCCCTGTACAACTGCAGTAAGACCTCCCTGCTCCTATACTCAAATCCCCTAGCTATGAAGGCCAACATACCATTTGCCTTCTTCACCGCCTGCTGTACCTGCATGCCAACTTTCAATGACTGAGGTATCATGACACCCAGGTCTCGTTGCTCCTCCCCTTTTCCTAATCTGCCGCCATTCAGATAATATTCTGCCTTCATGTTTTTGCAACCAAAGTGGATAACCTCACATTTATCCACATTATACTGCATCTGCCACGTGTTTGCCCACTCCCCTAACCTGTCCAAGTCACCCTGCAGTCTTTTAGCGTCCTCCTCACAGCTCACACCGCCACCCAGCTTAGTTTCATCTGCAAACTTGGAGATATTACACTCAATTCTCTCATCCAAATCATTAATGTATATTGTAAATAGCTGGAGTCCCAACATTGAGCCCTGCGGCACCCCACTAATCACTGCCTGCCATTCTGAAAAGGACCCGTTTATCCCGACTCTCTACTTCCTGTCTGCCAACCAGTTCTCTATCCATGTCAGTACATTACTCCCAATACCATGTGCTTTAATTTTGCATACCAATCTCTTGTTGGGACCTTGTCAAAAGCCTTTTGAAAGTCCAAATACACCACATCCACTGGTTCTCCCTTGTCCACTCCACCAGTTACATCCTCAAAAAATTCTAAAAGACTTGTCAAGCAGGATTTCCCTTTCATAAGTCCATGCTGACTTGGACCAATCCCATCACTGCTTTCCAAATGTGCTGCTAATTCATCTTTAATAATTGACTCCAACATTTTCCTCACTACTGATGTCAGGCTAACCAGTCTATAATTACCCACCTTCTCTCTCCCTCCCTTCTTAACAAGTGGTTTTACATTAGCTACCCCTCCAGTCCATGGGAACTGATCTAGAGTCAATAGACTGTTGGAAAATGATCACCAATGCATCCACTATTTCTATGGCTACTTCCTTAAGTACTCTGGGATGTAGACTATCAGGCCCCGGGGATTTATTGGCCTTCAATCCCATCAATTTCCCTAACACAATTTCCCGCCTAATAAGGGTTTCCTTCAGTTCCTCCTTCTCACTAGATCATCGGTCCCCTCGTATTTCCGGAAGGTTATTTGTGTCTTCCTTCGTGAAGACAGAACCAAAGTATTTGTTTAACTGGTCTGCCATTTCTTTGTTCCCCATTATAAATTCATCTGAATCCAACTGCAAGGAACCTACGTTTGTCTTCACTAATCTTATTCTCTTCACATATCTATAGAAGCTTTTGCAGTCAGTTTTTATGTTCCCAGCAAGCTTCATCTCATACTCTATTTCCCCCCTCCTAATTAAATCCTTTGTCCTCCTCTGCTGAATTCGTCTAAATTTCTCCCAGTCCTCAGGTTTGCTGCTTTTTCTATCCAATTTATATGCCTCTTCCTTTGATTTAACACTATCCTTAATTTCCTTTGTTAGCCACGGTTGAGCCACCTTCCCCGTTTTATTTTTACTCCGGACAGGTTTGTACAATTGTTGAAGTTCATCCATGTGATCTTTAAATATTTGCCATTGCCTATCCACCATCAACCCTTTAAGTATCACTCGCCAATGTATTCTAGCCAATTCACGTCTCATACCATCGAAGTTACCTTTCCTTAAGTTCAGGACCCTAGTCTTTGAATTAACTGTGTCACTCTCCATCTTAATAAAGAATTCTACCATATTATGTTCACTCTTCCCCAAGGGGCCTCGCACAACAAGATTGCTAATTAGTCTTTTCTCATTACACATCACTCAGTCTAGGATGGCCAGCACTCCAGTCGGCTCCTCGACATATTGGTCCAGAAAACCATTCCTCATGCACTCTAGGAAATCCTCCTCCACCGCATTGCTACCAGTTTGGTTAGCCCAATCAATATGAATGGCGTTGTTGTAATGTATTTGCTTCATGGGTTCGTTGCTTAAGAATTCATAGCAACACGTTGCTATTAAGAACTAGTTGGTTTATTAACAAAGGTTTCACAATCCACTCGGCTCATAACTACATACCTCATTGTGGATGATCTAGACCTAACTGACCAGTTTTATTGAGTCTTGTGAACATCACATGACTGGCTAAGCCACTCACGATGCAACAGCTCAACAACTATTTTGTTGTAAACATTAATCAACTGCCCCCTGATTAAAGGGTGGGGCACACTCCAAAAACTTTTCAAGTGCCCCTTGTTTTTTTTTTGAGGGCACCAAAAACATAAATTATACAAGTGCCCCCTGGCTAGGCGGGGGGCGGGGGAACTAAAACCGACAAACTTAAACAAATTAAGCTATCGACATGGTTCAAATTAAAAATTGGTTGCCGGGGATGATGATGCACTCCAGTCCCTCCGGCGCCCACCTCTCGCGGAAGGTCGCGAGTGTGCCGGTGGACACCGCGTGCTCCATCTCCAGGGAAACCCTGGCTCGGATGTAACCGCGGAAGAGAGGCAAGCAGTCGGGCTGAACGACCCCCTCGACCGCCCGCTGCCTGGACCGGCTGATGGCACCCTTGGTCATGTCCAGGAGCAGTCCTACGAGGAGGCCTTCGGACCTACCTGCTCCCCTCCCCATAGGGTGCCCAAAGATCAGGAGTGTGGGACTGAAGTGCAACCAGGATTTGAGGAGCAGCCCCTTTAAATAATAGAATAGGGGCTGCAACCTCGCACATTCCATAAAAACATGGAGCACAGACTCTTCCAGACCGCAGAAATTTGCAGGCGGCCTGGGAGCCCGTGAATTGACGTAAAATTTTGTTGCAAGGGACTGCTCCTTGCAACACCCTCCAGTCCTAGTCCCCAATAAATAAATTGAGGACTCCCGCATAGCGAGCACTTCATTGGGGACCCCCGTCTCTTCCGGAGGGCAAGATAGTGCGCCATGGCGTGTCCGGACGGCAGACAAGGATGGCAATGTGGAGATTGTGCAAGAGCAGCCCGTACAGGAATCCCCTCCGCTCAGAACTGAAAGGCAACAGCTCTACAACTCTTTTGATAGGACAAAATTAAACATTTAAGTCAAGTGCCCCCCGATCTGGGGGACACTCAACACTTTTCACATGCCCTTTTTTTTTGTGATTTTTGTGTTTTTTTGGGGGTTTTTTTGGGCAGTAAAACCAGAGATATACATACAAGTGCCCCCTATAAAAGGGGAGGGAGACACTAAAACCCGGCAATTAAAACAAATTAAACTTTAAAACATATAAAATCAAATTAAAATTTGGTTGCCGGGGGTGATAATGCAATCCAGTCCCTCCGGCGCCCACCTCTCACGGAAGGCCGCGAGCGTACCGGTGGACACCGCGTGCTCCATCTCTAGGGACACCCTGGCGCGCATGTACACGCGGAAGAGAGGCAGGCAGTCACGCTGAACGACCCCCTCGACCACCCGCTGCCTGGACTGGCTGATGGCACCCTTGGCCGTGCCCAGGAGCAGTCCTACGAGGAGGCCCTCGGACCTACCCGCTCCCCTCCGCACAGGGTGCCCAAAGATCAGGAGTGTGGGACTGAAGTGCAGCCAGAAATTGAGGAGCAGCCCCTTTAAATAATGGAACCGGGGCTGCAACCTCGTGCACTCAGTAAAAACATGGAACACGGACTCTTCCAGACCGCAGAAATTGCAGGCGGCCTGGGAGCCCGTGAACCGGCTTAAAAATTTATTGCACGGGACTGCTCCGTGCACCGCCCTCCAGGCCAAGTCCCCGCGAAATAAAGGGAGGACTCCCGCATAGAGAGCACTCCATTGGGGACCCCCGCCTCCTCCGGACGGCAAGATAGTGCGCCATGGCGTGTCCGAACGGCAGACGAGGATGGCAACGTGGAGATTGTGCAAGAACAGCCCATACAGGAATCCCCTCCACGGAGAACTGAAAGGCAACAGCTCTACAAACCTGTGAGCATAATCACAGGTGCATATATTACACTTGTCACTTGTTGTTTAGCATAGCACCAAAATTATATAATTGTGCATCATTTCAGGCCACCATATATTGCTCAGACATAAGAACATATGAATTAGGAGCAGGAGTAGGCCATTCAGCCCATCGAGCCTGCTCCGCCATTCGATAAGATCATGGCTAAACTTCGACCTCAACTCTACTTTCCTGCACTATCCCCATATCCCTTGATTTCCTTAATATTCAAAAATCTATCGATCTCTCTCTTGAATATACTCAAAGACTGTCCTCTGGGGTAGAGAATTCCAAATATTCACCACCTCTGATTGAAGAAATTTCTCCTCATCTCAAATCTAAATGGCCGACTCCTTATTCTGAGACTGTGACCCCTGGTTCAAGACTCCTCAGCCAGAGGAAACATCCTCCCTGCATCTACCCTGTCAAGCCCTGTAAGAATTTTGTATGTTTCAATGCGATCACACCTCATTCTTCTAAACTTTGGAGAACATAGGCCGAGTCTACTCAATCTCTCCTCATAGGACAAATCCCACATCCCAGGAATAAGTCTGCTGAATCTTCGTTGCACTCCCTCTATGGCAAGTATATCCTTCTTTCAGTAACAAAGAGTATTGTGTACAATTTTGGTCTCATTACCTAAGGAAGGATATACTCGACCAAAATTGTGGGCTGGCCCGTGCTGCCCCTGGGCCCTCGCCTCTTCTGGGCCCCAGACTCTGGGCCCCTAGCCATTGCTTGTCTACCATCATACCTTTTAATGTAGTTTCCCAATCTACCTTAGCCAATTCTCCTTCCCATATCTACGTAGATTCCTTTGTTTAGATTTAAGACTCTAGTTTCGGATTGAACTAAATCACTTTCATACTTAATGTAACATTTTTATCATATTATGGTCACTCTTTCCTAAGGGCCCCTTTACTACAAGGTTATTAAGTATCCTTTTCTCGTTGCACAATACTAGATCTAAAATAGCCTGTTCTCTAGTTGGTTCCTCAACATACTGATCGAGAAAACCATCTTGCATAGGTTCCATGAATTCGTCCTCCACACTATTACTGCAAATGGAGTACTTTTGAAGTGTAGTCACTGTTATAATGTAGGCTAAAGTAGATCTGCAGAAATGAGATCAAGAAAATGCTGGAGGTTGTGGACTTCCAATTATATGGGGTGGCTCTTGGAAACAAAACGATGTTTGAAGTTAAGTTTTCAATTTATTTTTCATCTTAATGCATAATAGTTCCTTCGTGAAGCCTCAAAAAAGCAATTTTCCTCAGCCTTCCAGGAGTATCTCTTGTATGTCGATCCATATTATAATGATGGCTACTATCATTGATTGTTATCTCCACTTTCCACCCTCATCATGAACACATGAGCTGTAGATAGTTGTTTATTTCTAGTTTGCGGTTAAAGGAGCACCGTCTTCCAAAAGAGCAAATTCGAAACGTTTTCTTTCATATTTTTATTTTCAATGACCACCCATCCTCTCCAAGGGAGATTTTCTACGATTGTTATGTGTAGCAAATTCTTGGATGTGTTCTTTATCCCTGGGTTTGGAATTTTTCTACAGGTATCGATCGGAGGAATTCCTTCACCTGAAACTGCTGGCATGTGCCAGGGTTTAGTTCCATGGGCACTTGCCCATTCTGCCGTTATGCCCAAGTGACCATTCTGCATATGACCATGACATGCCATCACTTGGTTAAAATGTTAAAAGTTGTATCCAGCATTCAGCTTTTCTCCTTCCCTGCAATGAAGTTAGTGTTACTAACTGCACCGCTTCTGGTTTAAATATTTCACATTCACATGTTAATTTGGGCGCTATTTCATATCTTCAGTGACATAAGGAGGTTCTGTCAAGGTCTCTTTATACGACTACACCGATGTGTAGCGATAGAATCTTAAATGAAAGACGACATAAGGCAGTGGGAATCAAACCTGGGGACATTCAGGGGAAAAAAATATTGTTCAACGATCACTACAAAAATATGCTAATGTACTGAAAATGATAGTATTACCAGATATCATTCATGCCACTATTAATAGTGCACAGTTTCTTGTGAGTCAAAATTTTAAATTGCTACCAGTAATGATGAGTATTTGTTGTGTTTGTAAATAAACAGACTAATTGAAACAAGAGGAATGTAACTTAATTGTGTCCTTTATAGCAACTCCAAAAAATGGTGTCCCAAACCAGCATGTTTACAGCAGTGTGTGAATAGCTCCTACAGGGTCCTAATGCCTGTCTAGTGAGGGTTCATATAACAAACAAACAGAGCATGAACACAACATATTTCTCCCCTTCTGAAAACACAGTCTATGAACAGTCAAGTCCTTGAGATAGCCAGGCCGTGTTCTGATCTGCTGAGACCAGTGTGGAGCTTGCGGTGTTTGATCGAGGTTTTCGGTTGGGAAACCGAACAGTGCCTCTGTTCCATCCTGCTGGTCCATTGGTCTGTGAGTTGGGATCAGTCTACAAGCATTCCATCGAGTTCCATCATTGAGTTCGTAGGTGTGAGGGCTAAACTTTTGCCCGATCTGTTTTGGAGGCGAAAGTGAAGATGCGAGCTTATGATTACAGTTTGGGCGCTTAACTCTGACCCAATCTCCGTTCTTCAGTTGGGGCTTTTGAGCGAGTCATTTTATGTTAGTGTATGACTTAGTTTTTTGTTGGCGTTCTGAAATCTGGATGCGAGTGTGGCTATCTTCTCATTAGGATTGGCTGGGGGTTTGAGAATATCCAGTAGTCAGCAAAGATTCCGCCCAATCATGAGCTCAGCAGATGTCTTTCCCATTAGCGAGTGCTTTGTCGAACGGTATGTGCGGAGAATGGTTTGAACCGTCGAATGTTTGGCCTGTTGTGAGGTTGGCTTTCAAACCCTCTTTGATGACGCGGTTAAAACGCTAACACCTCCATTGCTTTGAGGATTGTACCGAGCAGTAAGGCGATGCTCGATAGCATGACGAGTGAGGAAATCCGCAAACTGGTCGGACATAAACTGTGGTCCTTTGTCAATAATTATGACATCTGGGAGACCCCACTTCGTGAACATACCCTGCAGAATAGTGATGATCGTTGATGAGGTCACTGAACTTGTTTTAGCGATTTCTGGCCATTTAGAATGCAGGTCATGTACTATAACAAGGAAACGCTGGGGCTGCGGAGCTGCTTCAACTGGACCAAAGATATCCAACTGAAGTTGTTGCCATGGTCTTTGTGGCCATGGAATGGGCTTTAATTGGTGCTGGTCAGATGTTTGTGGCCTTTTCACTCAGACTGCATACTCGCAGAGTGAGACAAACTCCTTAATGCAAGTGCCAATCCCAGGCCACCATATTGAATCGTGACATTTCTGCTTCATGCGGACAATGCCAGGGTGTCCATTGTGTGCCAATGAGAGAACATGCTGTTGAAGCGACTTGGGAATTACTGCTCTATCACCACGAGCTAGGCAGCTATCATTCCAAATGGGAAAATTCATCACAATGTCTGTGGAATGTTTTCTGCTCTTCCGGAATTTGCTTAGACCACTCAGTCTGGAGGAAGTGACACACATGCTGGAGAGTAGCATCAGGCTGTGATACAACTTTGAGTTCATCGCAGGAGACAAGATTTCTGATAGACTGAGTGACGATTGACGTGACATATGTGTCATCATCAGTGAACAAGTCAGGACCAGAGTCCGAAGCTGGTGTCGGGCGCCTGAGCATGTCAGCTACATGGTTGCCAGCGATGTACTGTACATCAAATTTATACTGATGAAGGCGATCTGACCATCGGCTGATTTGTAGTGGTCTGTGCCCAGATCCAGTTGTAACCAGTAGTGTAGTTAACGCTTGGTGATCCGTATGGAGGGTAAATTTCCTGCCATAGAGGTAGATGTGCCAGTGTTCACATGTGTAGATGCAAGCGAGTGCTTCACATTCCCCTGTAGAGTATTTATGTTCTTCAGACGAGAGCGTACGAGAGGCGAAACATACTGGACATTCCAGGCCGTCAATCCATTGCGAGAGCACAGCACCCATGGCAGTGCCTGAGTCATCCGTGGTGACTTACGTAGTGGAATTCGGATCAAAGTGTGCGAGGATAGAAGAGGATGTGATTTTCTCCTTAAGCGTGGTGAATGCCTGAGCCTAGGCATCTGTCCATTCCCAAGGGACGTCCTTGCGCAGCGGCTCAGCAATGTGCATGTAGTGCGGAACGAACTTCAGATTGAAGTTGCAAGTGCCGAGGAATGATGAAAGTTCTTTAACGTTGGTAGCCTCCTGCATTCGCTGGATCGCACCTTGTGCTGTGTCTCTGTAGCCCAGAAAATGTATTTCTCCTGCAGCAAATGTAAACTTATCGACATTAAGAGTGCAATGTTATGTCGCAAGTCTAGCCATAACTGTGTGAAGTCCTGGCCATGTTCTTCCATTGTCCGTCCATGGACGACGATATCGACAAGCAGATTGAGGGCTCTCTCTTTGCCTGCTACCATAATAGTGGCAATCTTCTGAAATGCATTTGGTGCAGAAGATAGCCTGTTGGGCATGTGTTGATATTGATACAGACTCTCATGCATCGTGAATGCCGTGAAGGGTTTGTTGTCCTCCACTAGGGGTATTTGCAGGTAACTGCGGCGCAGGTCGAGTTTCGTAAAAACTATTGAGCCATGGAATTCTGAAGACAGTTCATCGTTGGTTGGAAGAGGGTACTTGTCCGGGAAGATGATGGCCTTATTGATCTCTTTCAGGTTGATGCATAGGTGTATTTCCCCATTTTTATGGCAAGCAATGGCTACGTTCGAGATCCAGGGTGAGGAGTCGATGCTCTCAATGATTTCCTGAGATTCGAGTCGCGTTAATTCTGCGGATACTTGGTTGCGAACCACGAATGGGAGACGGCAAAGTTGCTGCGTAATCGATTTGACGGAAGGGTCAACACGGGGACGATGGCAGAATTTTGTTGTCACTCCAAACCCTGTGAGGATTGAGGGTTACTGCTTGTCAAAGTCCACCGTGTACACAGGTGTGCCGGTTGGGTCGTAAACTTTGAACCCAAGCTTGTCAAAAAGGTCAACACCCCTGAGGCTTCATCCCTTCGCGACATGAAAGGAAAAGTTCTCCAATGTTATGTCCTTGTAGCATATCAGGACGGATATGACACCAAGTACCTCAATTTTGGAGTTGGAGTACGCATGTAGAGTGGAAGTTACGGGCTCCAGTTGACAGTGCGTGAAATGGGTTTTGTACACAGCCTCACTCAATATGGAGACTTTGGCTCCAAGGTCAGTGAGGAGGCAGATGGGCATGCCATCTATGTTTACATCACAGTCCTTGAATTTGCCCGGACCAATGTGCGAAATGTCACTAACAGTGTAAATCATACTGGGTTCATCACTGTCGGGGTCACCCACAGGTCAAATATGTTGTAATGAGCGACAGACATTCGCAAAATGGTTCATTTTACCATGCAGAGCATTTCTTCCCACGTTCAGGGCAGTTAGGACTCTTTGCTGAATATGATTTGTCCCCACAATTAAAGCAGTGAAAGTTAGGCCCGCGATCGTAGTGGGTGGCTTATTACTAGCCCTGGGTCTCTGCTGTGATTTCCACTTTTGACGAACACCTTGCACATGGGCTGTAGCTGATGTCTGCTGCACAGGGGGAGCATGGGATCTGATTGCTTTTGAATCGAAAAGCGCCATTTCGATTTGGATGGCCAAATTAGTTGCTTTGTCCAATGTCAATTTGTCATTCTCCATTAGCAAGCGTTTCCAAATGCGGGGGATCATTGTTTTCTCAATCATTTGATCGCTGATCATTTCCTCTGAGTGCTCCAAAGTTACACACAGCGGCCAGTTCAGTTAATGAAATGATATACTGTTTGATTGGTTCACCATTCCCTTGTCCCACCTTTGATGAAATTTGTATCTCTCCATCATGATACTTTTCTTTGGCCCAAAGTATTTTTCTAGGGCGCTGACCGCTTTGTCGTAGGACTCCATGTCTTCAATTTGGCCAAAGATTCTTTGGCTTTCAGTGCCAAGACAGTGGATAAGTATTGCATGGCAGCGAGCTGGTGTTACGTTGTCGCTGTCGAACCCACACGCATTGATGTATGTCAAAAACCTTTTTATCCATCTCGGCCACAGTATTGGAGGGTCCCCGTGTGTGGAGAGGAAAGGCAGGCGGGGGTAGAGAGGTTAATTTGATTCATCCTCGTCGCCAAATTATGTTGTGTACGTAAATAAACAGACTAATTGAAACAGGAGAACTGTAACTTAACTTGTGTCTTTCATAGCAACTCCCATAATGCTGTCCCAAACCAGCATGTTTACAGCATATGAATAGCTCCCGCAGGGTCCTAATGCCTGTCTAGTGAAGGTTCGTGTAACAAACAAATAGAGTATGAACACAACAGTATTCATGTTTGCAGCTTCAGAAAATTTGGACCTTTAGAACTCCTCAGCCATGCTGTTGCTTCATCGGCGGGGATTGAATAGTGCAATCAGATCTGCAGGGATCAAATGCATATCTATTCACTCGTAAAAGTAGAAGGAGACCTACACGTCTCTCCCCCTTTACTAGTAGGGATCAGATTTACCCTGAACTTCAAGGTTGTCAGGGAATCTTAGTGGATTCATCTACTTTCCTCTGAAATCTGACCACCATCCTTTCTGGATCGATCAGGACCACAGCTATACCTCTGCCACCGGTCTACCAGTGGAGGAAGAGCTCCTCCAGGTGCAAGAATGTGCATTCCGGTCACCAAGAGGCACAATGGACATGATTTTCACCGCGCAACTAATTCGAGAAAAATGTGGGGAGCAGCATCAACCTCTGTACATGGCCGTTTTTTTTACCTCACAAAGGCCTTCGACTCTGTCAACCGAGAGGGATTATGGATTATGTCTGTCGTTAAAAATTTGTCCCCATCCTCCACCTGCTTCACGATGACATGCAAGCCGTGATCCATACCAACGGATCCACCACAGACCCAATACACATCGAGCAAGGCTGTATCATTGCTCCAATGCTCTGCTCAATCTTTCTTGCTGCAATACTTCATCTCACCTTTAACAAGCTCCCCGCTGGAGTGGAGCTACTCGACTGGACAAATGGGAAATTGTTCAACCTCCGTCCCCCTGCAGTCGAGCACCAAGGTTGTTCAAACCTCTGTCATTGAATTACAGTATGCAGACGACACATGTAATTGAGAGGCCAAACTTCAAACCATCGTTGATTCCTTCACTGAAGCATATTGGAGACTGGGTCTTACATTAAACATCCGTAAGACAAAGGTTTTCTACCAAACTGTCCCCACCACACAGCGTGGCCCCCCCAATTATCAAGATCCATGACGAGGCCTTGGACAGTGTGGACCACTTTCCATAACTTGGGAGCCTTCTATCAGCCAGGGCAGACATCAATGGCGAAATCCAACACCGCCTTCAGTGTGCCAATGCAGCCTTCGGTCGCCTGAGGGAAAGAGAGTGTTGGAAGACCAAGATCTCAAAGCCGGCACCATGGTCTACAGAGCAGCAGTGATACCCGCCCTCCTTTCTGCTTCAGAAACATGGATAACCACTGCCTGTCCCATCTGTGGCAGAGTCTGTAGATCCCGCAAAAGATTCATTTCGTCACCCTAGAATTCATATTAGTGTGGAAGCAAGTCATCCTCGACTCTGGGGGATTGCCTTAGAAGAAGAAGATTGCATTGCTGTGGTGTAAATAGCAACAAACTAAATAGTTGTTGCTGTAGTGGGGCTCTGCAAATAGGAGCACCATTTAAAAAAATCTGTATCGAATTCAAATATTGTGAACAAGCCTCAAGTGGTCCAATTCCTGCCACTTGAGATTTTTACTTCCTACTCAGAAATTAGTTCTATGTTTTGGCAGAGGAGTTAATGTTGAAAGCCTATCAAACCATTTTTTCACACAATGTTTTTTCATGGTCTAGCCAATAAAACAGACTCTAAATGCTATTGTCTCCACAAAGAAATGGAATAAAGTTATGATTTTATTTCCAACTTCAATCTATTTTCGAGAATGCTATTTTTATTTTGTGCAATGTCCCTACCCCTGAACTGCTCTGCCTTTAAATCTTATTTTATCCTTTAGCTTTTTCCAATTTTTATTTCTGCCAGACTTTTCTGCCTGCTTCCTCTTCTGACAGTTTTGAATTATGGTTCCATAGGTTTGAGATGTCTCCCAGTAGTTTCCCCAAATGGCCCTTCTTCATGCAGAGAGCTAGGCAGGAGTGATCATAGAATCTTACAGCATAGAAAGAGGCCATTCAGCACATTGTGTGTGTGCCAGCTCTTTGGAAGAGCTATTGAATTAGTCCCACTCCCCTGCTCTTCCACATAGCCCTACAAATATTTTCTCCTCGAGTATATATGTATTTCCCTTTTGAAAGTTACGATTGAATCTGCAATCTCCACCCTTTCAGGCAGTGCATTCCAGATCACAGCAACTCACTGTATACGAAAAAATGTCCTCGTCTCCTCTCTGGTACTTATTCCAGTTACCTTAAATCTCTGTCCTCTGTCCTCTGGTTATTGACTACATTGCTGGGCTATTCAACAGCAGGGACAGAGCCCTGAGCCTGACCGACATTTTACATGCACATGTACGTACAGACACACGCACGCACGCACACAGGAGCAGGAACCCAGGTTGGTTTCCTTCTCTCTGGCCCAGAAGTACTGAGGCTTGCAGTGCCACTTCAGGTGAGATCAGTCTGACGCATGAACCACAAAATTAAGTTTGATTGAGACTTGGCCACTCAAAAGGCCAGGAGCCATCCTCCTGATGGTTTGATTAATATGCCCTCATTGGTATTTATTCTCTGTCAGGATGCTGGAGTCAGCCATAAGTTGTGAACACGGTCCTGTCTCACATCAGCACCGGCCAAGGTTTGAACTTGGGAGCTTCCTGATCGAGTGTGATTGCGTTGCACACTCCGCTGCCAGCTCGGCCGTCAGGAGGGCCATGTCGCACAGGGAAAGTAGGAAAGGCTAGCTCTCCTGTGAACCCAGTTAGTAACTGAATATCCCAGCGTGGAACTGTGACATGCAGACCAGAAAGATCCCAAGTACAAACAATAGACTGGACTGAATTAGTTGGTTTTAGCTCAGGTGATGGTAGGAGCATGACAACTGGCATGAACACCCCTTGCAATATGATCAGAAACAAAACATAAACCACTAAGTAAGCTACGGGATTCTGGCACTTACGGCTATGACCTTTTGAGTTGGCAGTGCAGTGAAGCTGACAAATATTTGTCGGCTCTCTGAGAGCAGTGAACTGGAAACTTGTTAAAGCTCATAACAAGTCAACATCACCACAATTGCCTGGATTAAAATGTACAATTGCAGCATTGTAATCTTGGATTGTTCGCAATTAAAGTAGGGCAGGTTGTACAAGAAAAACCCACTTGAAACTTCGGCAATATTTTGCATCCATGCATAGTTAGGCTATGACTAAGAGAATGCAGTAACATGTTTATTTAAAAAGCACAGTGGCCTTAAGAATTTCTGAATTCCAAGCCCATATATGCCCTTTATGTGACCCGTGGTCACCGCAGGACATTGTCCTGTCTTGTAAACAATGAGAATGAAATTTCCATATAATTTCCTTGCATTACCATATGATTCCTTTCCCTATACTCATTGGAGTTTGGAAGAATGAGAGGTGATCTTATTGAAACATATAAGATATTGAAGGGGCTCGACAGGGTAGCTGCAGAGAGGATGTTTCCACTCGTGAGGGAATCTAAAACTAGGGGGGCACAGTTTAAGAATAAGAAGTCGCTGAGATGAGGAGAAATGTCTTCTCTCCGAAAGTCGTAAATCTGTGGAATTCTCTGCCCCAGAGAGCTGCAGAGGCTGGGTCATTGAATATATTTAAGGCGGAGATACAGATTTTTGAACGATAAGGGAGGAAAGGGTTTTGGGGAGCAGGCAGGGAAGTGGAGCTGAGCCCAAGATCAGATCAGCCATGACCTTATTAAATGGCGGAGCAGACACGAGGGGCCAATGGCCTACTCCTGCTCCTATTTCTTATGTTCATGTGTTTTAGGTTGATTGGGCCATTTGCTTTATTTTAGTCATGCCCTTCTCCCCGGGACGTATGTGGAGGGGAAAGGGACTTGAAGAGATATTTGTCCCGGCAGCATTGGCTTAGTCCACTATCACTCCGTTGGCCCAAGTAAAGTAGAGCGAGCTAAGAAAAGAACTGTCAGGTCAGCAACATTCAAAATGGCAGAAGACTGAGATCAGCACAGACCAAGGCTTGAACCGAGGACTTTCCTGATCTGTCTGATTGCTTTACACAATACCGGCTATGCCTGTGATCTTTTATTTTGATATGCTTTGTATAATTTGAGTACATAGCCAGAGAACGAAATACTGATGATACCATAGTGCTCATCAACTGGTGCCCGAAGTTGTCTGATCCTGCTGTACAATTTACCCTTCCATCTGTGACCTCTAGCTCCATTCGTGTGAGGCTTCTCTTCGACAAAGCTGAGCAGAATTGAATTCTTTTGTCTCAAATACATGACATCGACAGAATTTTGTGGTAGTCAACTACAAATGATTCATCTGTAGACTTAGTGATAGCACCAGAATTATGAATATCAGAATTATTAATCCATTAGAATTATTAACCTGTGAATATCATCTCACATTATTGATTAGGCGAGCACTGGCTGACGTCACAAAAAACATTTTAAAGTTCACCGCACGACTTAGTAATGCATTTTACGAATGGAAACCAACACCATGATTTCTTATATTTTGGTGGTGAAGAATATAAACAGCTCCAGCTTTTAAAAAATGGTTTCTGTTATCTGATTCCTTTGATTGGATAGCCAGCATTCCCATTACCCATTGTTCTTCTTTTAATAACATTAATATGATGAATAATTACAAATAACTAGAAGTGAGCTTTAGCTAATGACTCTGCCCTGTACTTCTGGCCACTTTTATATTGATTCACAAAATATAAAACTTGGAAAGCTGAAATGTTACGTCATTAGGCATAGCCGATGAATAAGTCATGCTAATTGCATGCAATTAACATTTGTGGATTTGGTTAGCTACATAATAAATTTCCCTATATAACTCACTTTGTAAGTGCTATTTTTGCACAGTTTGGAGAGTATTGCAATCAGAGTACGAATAAAGCCACCATTGACCTACTTTTGGCAATAGTGAACTGTGGCTTTGCTGCGTTTTAATTTGACGCTTTTGTAATTCTCGTAAAATTTAATTTAAAACCCACATTGTGAGGCATTTTTTACTCAGAGACTGATAAAATGTTTGGAATAATTTGGCAAGCAGGATATCGGGGGCAAAAGCATTTGGGGTATTCGCAATGTGGCTGATTGCAATAATGAAAGAGTTCGGCAACTAAAAGGATTAACTTTAATTAGCTAAATGGACTTTTATCTTAACTTCTATCCTTATAAGGATATACATGGTGTGAGATTTTGTTGAGTAAAGTTGGTTACCAGAAATAAGAAAGGAATACTTGGATTTAGTTAGCACCTTTCACGACCACCAGACGTCTCAAAGCGCTTTACAGCCAATTAAGTACTTTTGGATTAAAAACAGAAAATGCTGGAAATCTCAACGGGTCAGGCAGCATCTGTGGAGAGAAAGCAGAGTTAACGTTTCAGGTCGATGACCCTTCGTCAGACTGCAGCCAAATTGCACACAAGCAAGTTCCCACAAATAGCAAAGTGATAATGACCAGAGAATCTGTTTTTGTTATGTTAATTGAGCGATAAATACTGACCAAGACACTGGGGATAACTTCCCTGCTCTTTTTCAAAATAATGCCATGGTATCTTTTACATCCACTTGAGAGAGCAAACGGGGCCTCAGTTTAACATCTCATCCGAAAGACGGCACCTCCGACAGTGCAGCACTCCCTCAGCACTGCACTGGAGTGTCAGCCTAGATTTATGTGCTCAAGTTCAGTGGGACTTGTACCCACAACCTTCTGACACAGAGTCAAGTGTGCTACCCACTAAGCCACAGATGACACTGAAGAATTAGGCATGAGTACTGATCTGGTATTCATGAATCTCTCTCCCTGCATGAGTTTGTGCCTTCCGAAGAGGAGGAGAAAAAATTTGGAAGGACTAAAACTAGAAAGCGAATCTGTAAGACAGAGGAAACAGGTCTTAGTATGTAGTAAGCAAGGAGGTCTTACTGTGCGAAATGGTATATATTTTAATGCAAGGAGTATAGCGAATAAGGCGGATGAGCTAAGAGCACAGGTAGACACTTGAGAGTATAGTTATTATAAAAACATGGCTGAAAGAGGGGCAGGTTTGGCAGATCAATATTCCTGCTACAGGATTTTTAGACAAGATAGAGAGGCGGGTAAAAAGGAGTCAGGGGGGTTGTGGTACTGATTAAAGAAACTATTACAGCAGTGAAGAGAGATGATATGTTAGCGGGATCATCAAATGAGGCCATATGGGTCGAATTGAAAAATAAAAAAGGGGCGATCACACTGCTGGGCATGTATTATACACCCCCAAACAGTGGGAGGGAGATTGAGGAGCAAATATGTAGGCAAATTGCTGTGAAGTCTAAAACCATAGGGGAGTAATAGTAGGGGATTTTAACAATCCAAATATTGATTGGGACAAATTTAGTGTGAAGGGTATAGAGAACGCGGAATTCTTGAAATCCTTTCAAGAGAACTTTTTTAGTCAGTATGCAGCAAGCCCAACACGAGAGGGGGCGGTCTTGGATTTAGTTTTGGGGTATGAAGCTGGGCAGTTTGATGGGGTATTAGTGGGGGAGCATGTGGGTGCCAGTGACCGTAATTCAGTCAGATTCAAGTTGGTTATAGATACGGACAAGAATAGGCCTGGAATAAACATAGAAACATAGAAATTAGGTGCAGGAGCAGGCCATTCGGCCCTTCGAACCTACACCGCCATTCAGTAAGATCATGGCTGATCATTAAACCTCAGTACCCCTTTCCTGCTTTCTCTCCATACCCCTTGATCCCTTTGGCCATAAAGGCCATATCTAACTCCCTTTTGAATATATCTAATGAACTGGCCTCAACAACTTTCTGCGGTAGAGAATTCCACAGGTTAACCACTCTCTGAGTGACGAAGTTTCTCCTCATCCCGGTCCTAAATGGCTTACCCCTTATTCTTAGACTGTGACCCCTGGTTCTGGAACTCCCCAGCAACGGGAACATTCTTCCTGCCTCTAACCTGTCCAATCCCATCAGAATTTTATGTTTCTATGAGATCCCCTCTCATTCTTCTAAACTCCAGTGCATACAAGCCCAGTTGATCCAGTCTTTCCTCATATGTCAGTCCTGCCATCCCAGGAATCAATCTGGTGAACCTTCGCTGTACTTCCTCAATGGCAAGAATGTGATTCCTCAGATGAGGGGAACAAAACTGAACACAGTATTCCAGTTGTGGCCTCACCAAGGCTCTGTACAACTGCAGAAAGATCTCCCTGCTCCTATACTCAAATCCTCTAGCTATGAAGGCCAACACACCATTTGCCTTCTTTACCGCCTGCTGTACCTGAATGCCAACTTTCAATGACTGATGAACCATGATGCCCAGGTCTCGTTGCATCTCCCCTTTTCCTAATCTGCCGCCATTCAGATAATATTCTGCCTTCGTGTTTTTGCCCCCAAAGTGGATAACCTCACATTTATCCACATTATACTGCACCTGCCATGCATTTGCCCACTCACCTAACCTGTCCAAGTCACTCTGCAGCCTCATAGCATCCTCCTCGCAGCTGGTAGTGTAGATGAACAAAGGGACCTTGGAGTGCTTTTCCACAGATCTCTGAAAGTAGCAGGCCAGGTGGATAAGGTGGTTAAGAAGGCATATGGAATGCTTGCCTTTATTGGCTGAGGCATAGAATATAAGAGCAGGGAGGTTGTGCTTCAATTGTATAATACTTTGGCTCGGCCACAGCTGGAGTACTGCGAGCAGTTCTGGTCGCCGTATTATAGGAAGGACGTGATTATACTGGAGAAGGTGCAAAGGAGATTTACTAGGATGCTGCCTGGAATGGAGAATCTTAGTTATAAGGACAGATTGGATGGGCTGGATTTGTTCTCATTGGAACAGAGGAGGTTGAGAGGAGACCTCATCGAAGTGTACAAATTATTGAGGGGCCTGGACATAGTGGATAGTAAAGGTCTATTTCCATTGGTGGAGTGGGCATAGTTTTAAGGTGGTTGGTGGAAGATTTAGAGGAGATTTGAGTGGGGTCTTCTTTACGCAGAGGGTTGTGGGGATCTGGAACTTGCTGCCTGGAAGAATGGTAGATGCAGAAACACTCACCACATTTAAGAGATGGTTGGATGGGCACTTAAAGTGCAGTAACTTGCAGGGTTACGGACCTAGAGCTGGTAATTAGGATTAGACTGGATAACCTTTTGTTGGACGGTGCAGATATAATGGTAAGTACTGCAGGGAATAGAATACGGCCAGGGTAATCTACTGGGCTCGTTTCGATCGCCTGGATGTGTCAGAGAGGAATTTTCCCAGATTTTTTTCTCCCAAAATTGGCCTGGGTTTTTATCTGGTTTTTGCCTCTCCCAGGAGATCACATGGCTCCGGTTGGGGTGGAGTTTAGATGTTTTCAGTATAAGGGGTGTCGCAGTTGTGTGAGGCGGACTGGTTGGGTTGGGTGCTCTTTGCCTTTCCGTCATTGTTCATAGGTTTATATGTAATCTTTAGGGCTGCTGACCAAGGGTCGTGCGGCTCTTTGTCGGCCGGCACGGAGAGAATGGGCCGAAATGTCCTCCTTCTGGGTTGTAAATTTCTATGTAGGAGATTTCAAAAAATACTCTTGAAATTATAATTGAAGCTTTAAGTGTATCAACCCTTTGTCAGACTGAAAGATATTACAGATCAGGAGTAATTTTAAAAAGAAGGACCTGGACAAAGGAACACTTTACTGGTCATTCTATTTATTTTCCTATATATGTGTATGTTTGCTTCTCACCCTTACCCAATTCCATTTTATATTCTGTTCATCTGTAAGATCTTCCAGCTCTGACAGAGTTCACCTGCTTGAAACGTTAACTTGTTTGTCCTCTCCAGAGACGCTGCCTGACCTGCTGCGTGGCTTCAGCATTTTCTGTTTTTGTTTCAAATTTGCAGCATCTACAGTATATTGCTTTGTTGTTCACCCTGAAAGGTCTTCTACATTGTCACCATTACTCGAGAATATTGTCTACATTTGTAGTACCACAGTGCAATATGAATTATAGAACAGCAAAGGAAGCTATATCAGAATGAAATGACACTGCATTTTAGTCCTCCATTATTCTTAAAAGTAAGACACTACAAATAATGTAAGTAACCAGTCTCAGCTATAATGTACATAAATAATTATTAACAGTACATGAGAAAATGAGAAAAAAAGTACTAAGTGGCAGAGTAGTACGGAGCAGCTGTGCTTCAAGATTCTCCAGAAGATGATATCCTCTTCACAGCAGGTACCATAATGGCTCATAGAAGCATTCAGTGAACATGATTCATTTGCAGTCAGGGAAGGGTCTGAAATCTATACCAATTCCCTAATCAAGCGGTAGGTCAAGCAAGCAAGGCATCTTCTAATATTGTTCTTGACTCAGTGACAAGTATTTCCACTGTGGTGCCAGAGGTCAATCAACTCTCTGATTTTCGTTGAGCTTTCTTGCAAAGTACTTTCTGATACCTCAACTCCTTGTGGCCATGAAGAATTTAGGTATTGGCAGGCAGCTGGTACCTGTGCTTGAGTTGATGCAGACATCGAAAGGAAAAGAAGTAAAATGACCTTTCAAGTGCCCACTTTAACTTGTTCCTTTCTAAAGTGCTGTTCCTCTGTCGCTTCTTGCAGTTTTGACAAAGGTCTCACACTTGAAACTTTAAGTATTTTTGAAGCCTCCTACATTTTATTTTAGTCCTGTCGATTTTCTCTCCTACTCTCCTGAAGGCACTAGCTCAGGCAGGGATACAGATCCATACTAATGCCTAATTCTTCATGGCCACTTGGAGTTAAGTATCAGAGAGCCCAACCCAAGAAAGCGCAATGGCAAATCAGGTCAACCTCTCACACCACAGTGCAAACAATAGTCACTGGGGCACGAATGGCATCGGGAGATGCCAAGGGGAGGGTTGCTTACCCTACCTCTTGATTGAGGAATAGTATCTGGCTTAGAGGTGGGGAAGTAATCAAAAAATAGGAGAAAAGTTATCAGGAAAACTTCTTCCCTTTGTTTTGACGAGTTTAATGATGTACAATTGTAAAACAAGCAATTGGGAAATTTCTTAACACTAATATTTAGACTGTTATACTCCAGCATCAGTAAATAGTTATTTGTACTGTGCATTATCTCAACCAAGTCCACAGCATCAGTATATTTCGATTCCTTTTTGCTTCATTTGGATGTATAAAACAAGATTTCCCCGAGGATGTGCTGCATGTATCCCTATGTTTCATGGCTCTCCCTCCGGAGTCCTTAGCTTAGAAAAGTAGGCTACTTCAGTAAAAGCATATGCCACTGGAGTCTTTTATCGGAGAGCGTCGACTCAAATCAAAAGGCAGAGTCTCAACAGCCACAGGCTGAAGGGAGCTTCATCGCAGGCCATCTGTAACCTTTGTGCCGCTTGCTTGAGCAGCTTCTCATACAGTGGAGCCAGGTCCTGTACGATTCTTTCTCACTCACATTTGTATTTGCTTGTTGAACTGTACCAGCTATTTTTAAATTCCTTTTCTTTGTAGTGAAAGGTTGACAGTGTGTCAGCCAACTACAATGGGAAAAAGCTACATGAAAAATGGCGTGAGCCTCCAGCTTCACTCCGAGCTGTCATTCCATCAGGTATTAATCACCAACTATGCCACTTTTTTTTTTTTTTCCTTTCTCCCCCTTTTCGCTGAATGATTTTAAGCTACAGTATGGCCTATTATACCTTGAAGGTATGGAGTTTGAGCAAAGTCTGGCAAAAAGAACAGTAGGGTGCCAGAACAAAGGAAAAATTAAACAAGGTGTTCAAGTGCAGGCCCTTGAGCTTTTACGCTCTCCTTGCAGTTGAAATTTCAGACCTTACAATGACTATAACTGAGCCACATTCACCGAGTCACCCCTCAGGGAAATAAGGGCAATAATTAGTAAATGTAGCTGGTAGAAATTATTTATAGACAACATTTGAAGCTCTTGTACATTACGACCGAAAGCACTTCCCTCGGCAAAAGAAATCTCTCATTTACAACCATTTCGCATTTTCCATAAACCAAACTGTCAGTTAATAACAACCATTCTAATGATATTCAGAAGTTTATTTGTCTGTGCATAAAAAATATTATACGGAATGTATGAAAAGGTTTACCATTGGGCCTTCAAAATATGTCCTGGGTTAATAGCATATGTGAATGCTTGCAGTGCATAACGGAATTTGCTTTGACCATTATTGTAGTGAATGTGTTTATTTGTAATGGATTTAGAACTTTGTTTAAATTAGAGAACAAAGAAATTCCAGACATCTCTGTTAGGCTTTCATGCAATGATTCCGCAGCATAATTTCAAGGCCATGGGCTTTAAAGTTGAATGATGACTATGATAAATGCTACACCAAAAATGTAATTTTACATTCTTCATTCTTCAAATGCCATGTTTTCAAATAATAATATTTATGTGTCACTGTGTTTTTCTAACTGTACCTGTAAAATGATTATTTTATGATATATTGCAGATGGTGAACACTGCTGCAAATAATGTCGTGCTCTTTAGATCCTACACCATCAAAGCTAAGTTCTGTTAAGTCCGATGTCACGCAGAACCTCTTCCTCAGCCCTTTCAATGTTTTCAGTTACAGGTATTAATTTTAATGAATGGGCAATGGAGGAAAGAAAGACTTCCATTTATATAGCGCCTTTCATGACCACCGGATGTCTCAAAGCACTTTGCAGCCAAATAAGTGCTTTTTTGAAGTCTAGCCACTGTTATAATGTGAGAAACACGATAGCCAATTTGCACACAGCAAGTTCCCACAAACAACAATGTGGTAATGACCGGGTAATCTGTTTTTATTATTGTTTTTGTTGTTGATTGAGGGATAAACATTGGCCAGGGCACTGGGGAGAGTTCCCTTGCTCTTCTTCGAAATACTGCCGTGGGATCTTTTACGTCCACCTGAGAGAGCAGATGGGACCTCGGTTTGTCTCATCCGCAAGACGGCACCTCTCACAGTGCAGCACTCCCTCAGCACTGCTCTGGAGTGTCAGTCTAGATTCATGTGCTCAAATCTCTGGACTTGAAACCAAAACCTTCTGACACAGAGGTGAGTGTGCTACCCACTGAGCCATGGCTGACAGTAGGAGGTCATGAATTAGTCATACTGACCTCTTTTACCAGTTGCCCGATCTACATTCCCATAAAGTGAAGGCCCACATCAAGAGGGCTAATTTGTCAATTTAAGAACATAAGAACATAAGAAATAGGAGTAGCCAATACGGCCCATTGGGTCTGCTCCACCATTTAATACGATCATGGCTGATCCAATCATGGACTCAGGTCCACTTTCCTGTCTGCTCCCCATAATGCCTTAATCCCTTATTGGTTAGGAAACTCTGTCTTAAATTTATTCAATGTCCAGGCTTCCACAGCTATCTGAGGCAGCGAATTTCACAGATTTACAACCCTTAAAGAAGAAATTTCTCCTCATCTCTGTTTTAAATGGACAAACCTTTATTCTAAGATTATGCTCCCTAGTTCGAGTCTCCCCTATCAGTGGAAACATCCTCTCTGCATTCACCTTGTCAAGCCCCCTCATAATCTTATACATTTCAATAAGATCACCTCTTATTCTTTTGAATTCCAATGAGTAGAGGCCCAACCTCCTCACCTTTCCTCATGTCAACCCTCTCATCTCCGGAATCAACCAAGTGAACCTTCTCTGAACTGCCTCAAAAACAAGTATATCCTTTCGTAAATATGGAAATCAAAACTGCAGGCAGTTTTCCAGGTGTAGCCTCACCAATACCCTGTATAACTGTAACAAAACTTCCCTGCTTTGATACTCCAACCTCTTTGCAATAAAGGCCAAGATTACATTGGCCTTCCTGATCACTTGCAGAACCTGCATACTAAACGTTTGTGTTTCATGCATAAGTACCCCTAGGTCCCGCTGTACTGCAGCACTTTGCAATCATTCTCCATTTAAATAATAACTTGCTCTTTGACTTTTTCTGCCAAAGTGCATGATCTCACACTTTCCAACATTATACTCCATCTGCCAAATTTGGCTACATTACATTCATCCTTTCTTCCAAGTCGTTAATATAGATTGTAAATCGTTGGGGTCCTAGCACTGATCCCTGCGGCACCCCACTAGTTCCTGATTGCCATATAAATAAGTCGAGATATCTGCCACTGAATTGCAGACAGTAATCTAGTCACCCAAAAAACATTTCAGTTTCACTGTTGTCGGCTATGATATGCCCTGAACCCCTTGTTCGGATGGCCACTCTTATATATGTAGACTATAGATATACTCTGTGTACTCACTGTATAGTTGCATAAGATGGAGACTTGTTACCTGATGTACTATCAATAAGGTTTACACTGTGTATATACTATGTTGGCACCACTAGAGGGTGCAACTAGTGGAGACCGGGGTTTCCTGTCCCTGTGGCAGAGGCTGTCCACCAGAGGGCACTGCGGTGGGAGACCTGAGGGTCACCTGCATAGGTGTGCAGGGCCCAGTATAAAAGGCTGCTCACCATGCTTGTGCCACACTCTGGAGTTACGAATAAAGGACCAAGATCACTACAGTTTGAGTCCAACACTTTGCCTTGTGGAGTCATTCATAAGTACATTACAGGCATAACAACTGGTGATGAGAGTACGGACTTTCATGCGATTATGGCTACCTTTGGCACACTAAAAGACTTTGCAGATGGTGATGATTGGAATGCCTTCACAGAAAGGCTCGAGCTATATTTCGTGGCAAACGACCTGACAGGGAAGATGGACGCATCGGTGGAGAAGCGCAAGGTTATACTGCAGATCAGTTGTGGACCCGGGGTCCAACTCTTCGTCAGGAACTTTCTGGCACCCACAAAGGCCAAGGACAATACATACGATGAGCTGACTGAACTAATTCGCGACCAACTAAAATCAAAAGAGAGCATCCTCACAGCCAGGCACAGATTCTACACTCACCACAGACCTGAGGGCCAGGAGATTGCAAAATATGCTGCCGATCTCAGGAGACTTGTGGCACTGTGTGATTTTGGCAGGCACCTCAACGAAGCATTGCGAGACATCTTCATTATAGGACTTGGCCACGAGGACCTCCTTCACAAGCTATTATCTGCCGACACCACAGTCAACCTGCAGAATGCCATCAGCATCAATCAGGCGTTCATGACCTTGACCTGCAGCACTAAGCAAATTATTCATCCTGTGGACTCAAACCATGCAAGTACTGTACACAGAATGCTGCCTTTCACAGGCAAGAACTGTAGAACGTGGCTCTGCCCAGGGCAGGGAGCACAGACGTCAGGATTCCAGAACTCAGAGTCCGCCGAGGGGTGCTAATCGAGTAGCACCATGCTGGCGTTGCGGAGGAAACCATAGCGCTCACCAGTGTCAGTTTGCTGAGTATGTATGCAAAGCCTGTAACATGAAGGGCCACCTTCAGTGTATGTGTAAAAGAAATACGACTCACCGTCTAGCAGAGGATTCGGTAGATGACTTTGAATCCAGCAGGGTGTATGATGATTTGGCCAGAGAGGCCCCAAGAAGAAGAAGTGTATGGAGTGTATAGTTGCACCACCGATTGTCCTCCAGTGAAGATGGAAGTCGAGATAAAGGGCACTCCAGTCTTCATGGAAGTGGACACTGTCCTGTATGTAACATTTAGGTAACAACACTGCAATACTATATATACATAAGAAATGTACACCTTGACCACAGGGTTGAACTTGTGGGAGACACTCCTCACCTGGTCATCCAGGTATATAAAGGGAGGTCCCACGCAGGGTCACCACTTCTTGGTCCTGTGAATAAAGGTTCAGGTCATGGAGTGACCTTGTCCATAGAATGTACCTCGTGTGGATTTGTGGTTTTGTGTAAGGACTTTACATTGGCGACGAGAAATGGGAATCAATGACCCATGAGCATGGCCACCAGCAGCACAGATGAATGGTACTGTGTTGGTGAGGACTGGGACGATTTCATTGCGAGGCTCCAACAGAGTTTTATCACGAAGGACTGGCTGGGAGACGCAGCGGCCAACAAGCGAAGGGCTCATCTGCTGACCAGTTGTGGACCTAAGACTTACGCACTCATGAAAGACCTGCTAGCACCCGAGAAGCCGGCAGACAAAACCTTTGAAGAGCTCAGTCAACTAATCGGTGAGCACCTCAAACCGGCGAGCAGCGTACACATGGCCCGACACAGATTCGATACCCACCAACGTCGGGAAGGACAGAGCGTACCGGATTTCGTTGCGGACCCCCGTCGCTTGGCCAGCCTCGAAATTCACAGACGCTTACAGGGGGGAGATGCTAAGGGATTTCTTTATTGAGGACATCGGTCATGCTGGGATTTTCATAAAGCTAATTGAGACCAGGGACTTGACCTTGGAAGCGGCGGCATTGATGGCTCAGACTTTTATGGCGGGTGAGGAGGAAACCAAGATAATATACGCGCGCAATTCTGCCTCCAATGTGGCGATGGATCAGGGAGTCAATATCATAAACGCGACACAGAGCCCTGCAGGCAGGCAAGGGCAGTTCGAGACACCCCAGGCAGCAATAGACCCAAGAGTAAGTCTCCAACAGAGACAATGGCAGGCTGAACGGACATTTACGCCCCCCCAGTGGACAATGCGGCCCGGGATGGGGCCATTGACACCCACTAACAGGGTGCTCAAGAGCAGTCAAAGGGACAATCAGCGAGGAATGTCTTGTAACAGCTCTTTTGTTCACAACAATGGGAATCTCAGTTCATGCTGGCGGTATGGGGGCAGACATGCTGCCAGGACTTGCAGGTTTCAACAGTTCGTCTGCAGAAATTGTAACCTCAGTGGCCATTTAGCCAGAATGTGCAGAAAGCCTGTAACCAGGCTAATATACGAGGCAGAGAAACCAGATGAGGGGTCTGCGAGGCAGGATGATGTTTGGGGCAAATTGATGGATGCTGAAGTTCAGCGGGTCCATGTGGCAAACATTCACAGCTCATATACCAAAACGCCACCTATGATGATGAAAGCCCTATTAAACAGCATCCCTGTACACATGGAGCAGGACACGGGGGCCAGCCAGTCACTCATGAGTGTTCAACAATTCGAAAAGCTGTGGCCACTCAAAGCCAGCAGACCCAAACTAGAAAGCATTGAGACGCAATTACGGACATACACCAAAGAAATCATTCCAGTGCTAGGCAGTGCAACATTAGCTGTCACACACAATGGATCGGTGAACCGGCTGCCGCTCTGGATTGTTCCGGGCAATGGTCCCGCACTGTTGGGGAGGAGCTGGTTAGCTGAGATGAACTGGAAATGGGAGGATGAGCACGCCATGTCATCTGTGGAGCAAAGTTCATGCTCACAGATCCTACAGCAATTTGAGTCACTATTTCAACCTGGCGTCGGGACATTCAAAGGTACCAAAGTGGTGATATGCATCACCCCGGACGCTAGACCAGTGCACCACAAAGCCAGAGCGGTGCCGTATGTGATGCGGGAGAAAATTGAGAGCGAGTTGGACCAGTTGCTGAGAGAGGGCATCATCTTCCCGTTGAATTTAGCGACTGGGCACGCCCCATCGTTCCCGTCCTAAAAGCGGATGGCTCGGTCAGAATCTGTGGTGACTACAAGGCCACTATCAACCTGGTGCCCCTACAAGACCAAAAACCGCTCCCGAGAGCGGAGGATCTTTTTGCCACGCTGGCAAGCGGCAAGCTGTTCACCAAGTTGGACCTCACCTCAGCCTACATGACCCAAGAACTGGCCGACGAATCTAAACTACTGACCACCATCACCACGCACAAGGGACTGTTTGTTTACAACAGGTGTCCGTTTGGCATTCAGTCAGCAGCCACGATTTTTCAAAGAAACATGGAAAGCCTGCTCAAATCCATTCCCGGAAGGATCGTATTTCAGGACGACATCCTCATCACCGGTCGTGACACCGAGGAACACCTCCACAACCTGGAGGAGGTGCTACGCCGACTGGACCGGGTAGGCCTGCGACTCAAGAAGTCCAAGTGTGTGTTTTTGGCTCCCAAGGTCGAGTTTCTGGGCAGAAGGGTTGCTGCAGACGGGATTCGACCTACCGAATCCAAAACGGAGGCGATTCGATGAGCACCCAGGCCCTGCAACACATCGGAGTTGCGTTCATTTCTGGGACTCTTGAACTATTTCGGGAACTTTCTGCCGAACTTAAGCACATTGTTGGAGCCACTTCACGTGCTCCTGTGTAAGGGTTGCGATTGGTTTTGGGGGGACTGTCAGGAACGGGTTTTCAGTCGGGCGTGGAACCTACTTTGTTCAAATAAGTTGTTGACCCTGTACGCCCCCTGTAAGAAATTGGTTCTGACATGTGATGCATCGTCCTATGGGGTTGGGTGCATGTTGCAGCAGGGTAACGCTGAGGGCCAACTACAATCTGTGGCTTATGCCTTCAGGTTGCGTTCTCAAGCTGAATGGGGATATGGGATGGTTGAGAAGGAAGCACTCGCATGTGTCTATGGGGTGGAAAAGATGCATCAGTAACTTTTTGGCAGGAGGTTCGAATTACGTTAACATCCCTGCTATCAGACAGCTAGGCTGTCAATGCCAATGCGTCAGTTCACATACAGCGATGGGCTCTCATGCCCGCTGCCATCCTAATCATTCCTAAGTACATTACAGACATAACTGCTACTATGAAGCTTTCTGACAGAAATGGCTTGTTTCTTTAAGGCTCATATTCCCCCCGCGCCCCCGCCCCCCCCCCCCAATTTTCTTCACTGCTCGTTTGAAGTTCCATAAACAGCCATTTTGGACCTGTACCTGTTGAGTCTTGCCATTGTCCAACATCCATAAATATTCACTTTTCAGCAGGTGCCACCAGATATAGAATTAGATTGAATTTTCGAGCACAGAATCAGGCCCTTTGGCCTAACTGGTCTGTTCTGGTGTTTTTGGACAAGCCTCCTCCCATCCTACTTCATCCAACCCTATCAGTATAACTTTCAATTCCTTTCTCCCTCGTTTATTTACCTCGCTTCTCCTTGAATGCACCTATACTATTTACCTCAACCACGCCATGTTGGAGCAAAATCCGCATTCTGGTAACTCACTTGGGTAAAGAAATGCAAATTTTACACCTGTTTAAAAAAAGGGGAGAGAGATGAACCCGGCAACTACAGACCAGTCAGCCTAACATCGGTGGTGGGGAAACAATCCGGGACAAAATTAATTGGCATTTGGAAAAGTAAGCATTTATAAATGAAAGTCAACATGGTTTTTTTAAAGGCAAATCATATTTGACAAACTTGATTGAGTTCTGTGATAAAGTAATGGAGAGGGTTGATGAAGGTAGTGCAGTTGATTTTCCTGTATATGGGCATTCAAAAGGCATTTGCAAAGTATCATATAATAGACTTGTTAGCAAAATTTAATCCCAAGGGATTAAAGGGAGAGTGGCTATGTGGATACAAAATTGTCTATGGGACATAAAGCAGTCATGGTGAATGGTTGTTTTTCAGACTGGAGGGATGTATACAGGTGTTGATATTAGAATCATTATGCTTTGATATATATGAATGACCTGGACTTGAACAGGGTACAATTTCATTGTTTGTAGATGATACGAAACTCAGAAAAGTAGTAAACAATGAGAAGGATAGTAACAGACTTCAGGAGGACATGAGACAGACTGGTAAACAATGGACAGACAAATGGCAGATGAAATTGTACACAAAGATGTGTGAAGTGAGACATTTGGGGAGGAAGAATGAGGAGAGACAATATGAACTAAATGGTACAATTTTAGATGGGATGCAGGAACATGGGGGTTTCCGTACACTAATCCTTTAAGGTGGCAGGGGAAATTAAGAAAGCTATTTTTTTAAAAAAAGCGTATGGGATCCTTGACTTTATTAACAGAGGAATACAAAAGTAACAAAGTTATGCTAAAACACTGGTTCGGTCTCAGCTGGAGTTTTGTGTTCAATTCTGAGCACCACACGTTAGGATGGATGTCAAGAACTTGGAAAGGGTGCAGCAAAGAATTACTAGAATGGGACCAAGGATGAGGGACCAATTATGTGGAGAGACTGGAGAAGCTGGGGCTGGAGCAGAAAAGGTTAAGAGGATATTTTTTTATCGGTAGTTTTGATAGTGATTAAGGAGAATTTGTTTCCACTGGTAGAAGGGACACAGATTGAAGGTGATTGGCAAAGGAACCAGTGACAACATAAGGAAACATTTTTTACACAGTGAGTTGTTGTGATCTGGAATGCATTGTCTGAAAGGGTGAGGGAAGCAGATTCAAAAGTAATATTCAAAAGGGATTTTGGATAGATACTTGAAGGGAAAAAATATTACAAGGCTGCGGGGGAAAAGCACCATCAGGGAAATGAGGATAATGCTTTTGTTTTTAATTGTCACAATAATCCAAAGATGAGACGCTTTAATTGTGGGAATGCAAGATTTTTCAGGTTACCTGCAGAATAAGGCTTCCACCACTCTACCCCAATGATGTACCTTAATGTCAGCCTCACAATGTTGCCCCCAACTGCACCAATGTGTGTGTGTATTTTTATTTTCTTACATTTCCCATTCCTACGTCCTGCATGAATTGGACCAAATAATGGACCGTTTTGCACTGTGGGGCCAACCCCCACTCACAATTGGGTTGAAACAACATCATGATAGGTCTAGACAGAGTAGATAGAGGTAAACTATTCCCATTGGCAGAAGAGTCAAGAACCAGAGAGCACAGATTTAAGGTGATCGGCAAACAAACCAAAGGCAACATGAACAAAAACTTTTTTACATAGTGAGTTGTTAGTGTTATGTTTGTAATCCTTGGCAACCTGTATCACACCACCACCAGTGGGCCTAACTGTTGGAATCCCAAGGGATCCCAGCATCCCTTGGGAGCACTGCATATAAGCAGGCCTCCCACGCTGTACCAGCACTCTGGAGTTCAATTAAAGGAGCTAAGGTCACACTCATTGCATATAGTACTCAGTTTCATCCTTTATTATGAGCATAATAATTGGCGACGAGGTAAAGAACAACCGTGTGAAAATGCAAAGAACTGTTGGTATCCTGGAGAAATTCTCAGAAAGGGATGATTGGGAGGCCTTCGTGGAGAGACTCAACCAATACTTCATGGCCAATGAGCTGGAAGGGGACAAGAATGCTGCCAAATGAAGGGCGATCCTCCTTACCGTCTGTGGGGCAACAACCTATGGCCTCATGAAAAATCTGCTAGTTCCAGTGAAACCAACAACCAAATCCTATGAAGAATTCTGTACGCTGGTCTGGGAGCACCTAAATCCGAAGGAAATCATTTTGATGGCGAGGTATCAGTTCTACATGTGTCAACGGTCGGAGGTCCAGGAAGTGGTGAGCTACATCGCAGAACTAAGGCGCTTTGGAAGACATTGCGAATTCGATGGATTCCTTGAACAAATGCTAAGAGACTTTTTTGTGCTTGGCATTGGCCATGAGGTTATCCTGCGCAAACTATTGACTGTTGAAACACCGAATCTGAGCAAAGCCAAAACGATAGCCCAGGCATTTATGCCCACCAGCGATAAAACCAAACAAATTTTGCAGCATAAAGAGGTTTCGGCTAGTACTGTGCACAAAGTAACGTCGTTTTCAAGCAGGAATATACATGGCAGAATGTACACGCCAGCTGCTGTATGACCTCAGATGACCCAGAGTCCGCCATCAGTCATTAATGCGAGGCAGTTAGCACATTGTTGGTGTTGTGGAGGTGATCATCGGGCCTATCAATGCCGCTTCAAACACTATGTGTGCAACGCAGAACAAAGGGACATCTCCAGCGAATGTGCAGGCGAGCTACAAACCCTGCAAACCATCACTTTGCAGAGAAAGATCGATCCATGGTGGATCAGGCTGAACTAGAGACTCGAACCGAGGAGGCAGAAGTTTACCGGGTACACATCTTCACCACAAAATGTCCACCGATTATGTTAAAAGCTGAACTGAACATAATTTCAGTACCCATAGAACTGGACACGGATGCGAGTCAGTCTATTATGAGCAAAAAGGCCTTTGACAGGCTGTGGTGCAACAAGGCACACAGGCCCAAGCTCAGCCCCATTCACACCAAGTTAAGAACTTACACCAAAGAGCCGATCCCTGTAATTGGCAACACAGAAGTATAAGTCTCCTTCTAATGGAGCAGTGCACGAACTCCCACTATGGATCATGCCAGGGGATGGCCCCACACTGTTCGGCAGAAGCTGGAAAAATCCACTGGAACTGGGACGACATCCTAGCGCTTTCGTCTGTCGACAACGCCTCATATGCCCAGGTTCTGAGCAGATTCCCATCGTTGTTCGAGCCAGGCATTGGAAGTTTCTCGGGGGCGAAGATGCAGATCTACTTGGTTCCCGGTACACGACCCATCCACCACAAGGCTTGGGCTGTACCGTATATGATGCAAGAGAAAGTGGAAATTGAGCTGGACAGGCTGCAGCGAGAAGGCATCATCGCGCTGGTGGAAGTCAACGAGTGGGCCAGTCCGATTGTCCCGGTACTCAAAGGTGACGGCACGGTCAGAATTTGAGGGGACTATAAAGTAACAATTAATCGTTTTTCGCGACAGGACCAGTACCCGCTATCCAAGGCAGACGACCTATTTGCGACCCTGGTTGGAGGAAAGATGTTTACCAAGTTGGACCTGACCTCAGCCTACATGTCGCAGGAGCTGGAGGAATCTTCGAAAGGCCTCACCTGCATCAACACGCACAAAGGTCTCTTCAACTATAACAGATGCCCGTTTGGGATTCGTTCGGCCGCGGTAATTTTCCAGCGGAACATGGAGAGCCTGCTAAAGTCATTTCCATGTAGCGTGGTTTTCCATTTTCCAGGACAACAAACTGGTCACAGGTTGGGACACCATCAAACACCTGAAGAACCTGGAAGAGGTTCTAAGGCGACTAGATCGTGTGGGACTCAGGTTGAAATGCTCAAAGTGTGTTTTCCTGGCGCCAGAAGAAGAAGAATCGAAGCAGACGGCATCAGACCCACTGACGCCAAGACGGAGGCCATCAAGAGCGCGCCGAGACCACAGAACGTGACGGAGCTGCGGCCGTTCCTGGAACTCAACTATTTTGGTAATTTCCTACCCAGGTTAAGCACCTTGCTAGAACCCATACATGTGCTACTGTGCAAGGGAGACGACTGGGTATGGGGAAATCACAAGAGGTTGCCTTTGAGAAAGCCAGAAATCTGTTATGTTCCAACAGACTGCTTGTTCTGTACAACCCATGTAAACGATTAGTGCTAGCTTGCGATGCGTCGTCATACGGGGTCGTGTGTGTATGACAACAGGCTAACGAATCGGATTTTGCAACCGGTCGCTTATGCATCCAGGAGTCTGTCCAAGGCCGAAAGGGCCTACAGCATGATTGAAAAAGCAGCTCTGGTGTGCGTTTACGGGGTGAAAAAAATGCACCAGTATTTGTTTGGCCTCAAGTTTGAGCTAGAAACTGACCCTAAGCCACTCATATCACTATTCTCAGAGAGCAAAGGGATTAACACCAATGCCTCTGCCCGCATCCAAGGATGGGTGCTCATGCTGTCGGCATACAACTATATAGACCGGACACAGAACTGTGCTGATGCTCTCAGTCAGCTACCGTTGCCTACCACCGGGGTGGAAATGCCACAGCCTGCAGACTTGCTCATGGTGATAGATGCATTTGAATACAAAAAGTCACTCGTTACAACCTGTCAGATCAGAACCTGGACCATAAGAACATAAGAACATAAGAATTAGGAACAGGAGTAGGCCATCTAGCCCCTCGAGCCTGCTCCGCCATTCAACAAGACCATGGCTGATCTGGTCGTGGACTCAGCTCCACTTACCCGCCCTCTCTCCGTAACCCTTAATTCCCTTATTGGTTAAAAATCTATCTATCTTTGACTTGAAAACATTCAATGAGCTAGCCTCAACTGCTTCCTTGGGCAGAGAATTCCACAGATTCACAACCCTCTGGGAGAAGAAATTCTTTCTCAACTCGGTTTTAAATTGGCTCCTCCGTATTTTGAGGCTGTGCCCCCTAGTTCTAGTCTCCCCTACCAATGGAAACAACCTCTCTGCCTCTATCTTGTCTATCCCTTTCATGATTTTAAATGTTTCTATAAGATCACCCCTCATCCTTCTGAACTCCAACAAGTAAAGACCCAGTCTACTCAATCTATCATCATAAGGTAACCCCCTCATTTCTGGAATCAGCCCAGTGAATCGTCTCTGTACCCCTTCCAAAGCTAGTATATCCTTCCTTAAGTAAGGTGACCAAAACTGCACGCAGTACTCCAGGTGCAACCTTACCAATACCTTATACAGTTGCAGCAAGACCTCCCTGCTTTTGTACTCCATCCCTCTCGCAATGAAGGCCAACATTCCATTCGCCTTCCTGATTACCTGCTGCACCTGCAAACTAACCTTTTGGGATTCATGCACAAGGACCCCCAGGTCCCTCTGCACCACAGGATGTTGTAATTTCTCCCCATTCAAATAATATTCCCTTTTACTGTTTTTTTTTCCCCAAGATGGATGACCTCACACTTTCCGACATTGTATTCCATCTGCCAAACCTTAGCCCATTCGCTTAACCTATCCAAATCTCCTTGCAGCCTCTCTGTGTCCTCCACACAACCCGCTTTCCCACTAATCTTTGTGTCATCTGCAAATTTTGTTGCACTACACTCTGTCCCCTTTTCTAGGTCATCTATGTATATTGTAAACAGTTGTGGTCCCAGCACTGATCCCTGTGGCACACCACTAACCACTGATTTCCAACCGGAAAAGGACCCATTTACCCCGACTATCTGCTTTCTGTTTGCCAGCCAATTATCTATCCATGCTGATACATTTCCTCTGACTCCGCGTACCTTTATCTTCTGCAGTAACCTTTTGTGTGGCACCTTATCGAATGCCTTTTGGAAATCTAAATACACCACATCCATCGGTACACCTCTATCCACCATGCTCGTTATATCCTCAAACAATTCCAGTAAGTTAGTTAAACATGATTTCCCTTTCATGAATCCATGCTGCGTCTGCTTGATTGCACTATTCCTATCGAGATGTCCCGCTATTTCTTCCTTAATGATAGTTTCAAGCATTTTCCCCACTACAGATGTTAAACTAACCGGCCTATAGTTACCTGCCTTTTGCCTGCCCCCTTTTTTAAACAGAGGCGTTACATTAGCTGCTTTCCAATCCGCTGGTACTTCCCCAGAGTCCAGAGAATTTTGGTAGATTATAACGAATGCATCTGCTATAACTTCCGCCATCTCTTTTAATACCTTGGGATGCATTTCATCAGGACCAGGGGACTTGTCTACCTTCAGTCCCATTAGCCTGTCCAGCACTACCCCCTAGTGATAGTGATTGTCTCAAGGTCCTCCCTTCCCACATTCTTGTAGCCTGCAAACTTTGGCATGGTTTTTGTGTCTTCCACTGTGAAGACGGAAGCAAAATAATTGTTTAAGGTCTCAGCCATTTCCACATTTCCCATTATTAAATCCCCCTTTTCATCTTCTAAGGGACCAACATTTACTTTCGTCACTCTTTTCCGTTTTATATATCTGTAAAAGCTTTTACTATCTGTTTTTATGTTTTGTGCAAGTTTACCTTCGTAATCTATCTTCCCTTTCTTTATTGCTTTTTTAGTCATTCTTTGCTGTTGCTTAAAATTTTCCCAATCCTCTAGTTTCCCACTAACCTTGGCCACCTTATACGCATTGGTCTTTGATTTGATACTTTCCTTTATTTCCTTGGTTATCCACGGCTGGTTATCCCTTCTCTTGCCGCCCTTCTTTTTCACTGGAATATATTTTTGTTGCGCACTATGAAAGAGCTCCTTAAAAGTCCTCCACTATTCCTCAATTGTGCCACCGTTTAGTCTGTGTTTCCAGTCTACTTTAGTCAACTCTGCCCTCATCCCACTGTAGTCCCCTTTGTTTAAGCATAGTACGCTCGTTTCTGACACAACTTCCTCATCCTCAATCTGTATTACAAATTCAACCATATTGTGATCACACATTCCGAGAGGATCTTTTATTAGGAGATCGTTTATTTTTCGTGTCTCATTACACAGGACCAGATCTAAGATGGCTTGCTCCCTTGTAGGTTCTGTTACATACTGTTCTAAGAAACAATCCCGTATGCATTCTATGAATTCCTCCTCAAGGCTACCCCGTGCGATTTGATTTGACCAATCGATATGTAGGTTAAAATCCCCCATGACTACTGCCGTTCCTTTTTCACATGCCTCCATTATTCCCTTGATTATTGCCCGCCCCACCGTGAAGTTATTATTTGGGGGCCTATAACCTGCCAGGATCCTTTACTGTCCCTGGTAAAAAAAACTGTGTCCTCCATGGGAGCTGGTCCAGCATCCCAGCGGAGATACAGGAAGAGATTAAGCCGTTCCACAGGCACAAAGATGAAATGTCCTTATAGGCGGACTGTCTTTTGTGGGGTAATCACGTGGATTTGCCCAAGAAAGGCAGGGAAACGTTTATACGTGACCTACACAGCACCCACCCAGGCACAATAATGATGAAAGCCATAACCAGATCCCATGTGTGGTGGCCCGGCATCGACTCAGATTTAGAATCATGCGTGCGCCAGTGCAACACTTGTTCTCAGTTGAGCAATGCACCCATAGAGGCCCTCCAAACTGTGGTCTAGGATCCACATTGACTTTGCAGGCCCATTTCTAGGCAAAATGTTCTTGGTTGTTGTGGATGCTTATTCAAAATAGATTGAATGTGTAATAATGCCTGTAAGCACGTCCACTACCACCATTGAAAGCCTACGAACCATGTTTGCCACACACGGCCTGCCTGATGTCCTTGTCAGTGACAATGGGCCGTGCTTTATTAGCGCTGAATTCAAGGAATTCATGACCCGCAATGGGATCAAGCACGTCACATCTGCCCCGTTCAAGCCTGCATCCAAAAGCCAGGAAGAATGGACAGTTCAAACCATCAAGCAAAGCTTGAAACCTGCAGACCCGACTGTCCCGAGTCCTACTCCGCTACTGCACTAGACCCCACTGGTTCCCCCAGCCAAGCTGTTCATGAAAAGGGTACTCAAAACAAGGCTCTCTCTTGTCCACCCTGATTTCCATGATCACGTCGAGGACAGGCAGCATCAACAAGCATATACCATGATCGCGCAAACTTGTCACACGATATTGAGGTCAATGACCCTGTGTTTGTACTCAATTATGGACATGGTCCCAAATGGCTTGCTGGCATGGCCATAGCTAATGAAGGGAGTAAGGTATTTCAGGTCAAATTGACCAATGGATTAACATGCAGAAAGCATTTGGACCAAACCAAATTGCGGTTCACTAACAGCTATGAGCAACCCGACGAGGACATCACCAACTTCGACGCTCCAACACACACACAAGTGGCAACCGACATCACAGTTGACCACGAAGCTGAACTCACCATCCCCAGCAGCCCAGTGAAGAACCAACCAACTCACCCACACCCGCATTTATACCAAGACGATCGACAAGGGAGCGAAAAGCCCCAGATCGTCTCACCCTGTAAATAAGTGTCCTATTGACTTTACGAGGGAGTGGTGTTATGTATGTAACCCTTGGCAACCTGTATCACACCACCAGCAGAGCCTACCTGTTGGAGTCCCAAGGGATCCCAGCATCCCTTGGGGGCACTGTATATAAGCAGGCCTCCCACGCTGTACCAGCACTCTGGAATTCAGTTACAGGAGCTCAGGTCACACTTACTCATTGCATACAGTACTCACTTTCATCCTTTATTATGAGCATAATAGTTAGGATCTGGAATGCACTGCCTGAAAGGTGGAGTCAGACTCAATTGTGGCTTTCAAAATGGAATTGGATCAGTACCTGAAGGGGAAAAAATTGCAGGGCTACAGGTAAAGGGTGGGGGAGTAGGACTAGCTGAAGTGCTCTTGCAGAAAGCCAGCATGGGCTCTACAGGCTAAATGGCCTCCTTCTGTGCTGTAACCATTCTATAATTCTATGTGATCCTTTCACTTGGGATTCTACAAATGACACGAATGACACTTCAATCACATCACTCTGGCCTGATTTCAAATGCATGTCCAGGGGGTGAAACAACGATGGGAATAATTTCATGATTCCATACTCTGGAGGGTGCCTTGCTTGAGGGCATCTCACGCTTGTAAGATGAGCCCTCGTGCTAACTCACCACCCTATTCAATAGTCCTCGTCCCCATCTATATATTTAAAAAAAATACAGCATAAAGTTTCTGTGGAAGAATTAATACATCAGACCATAAATCTGAAAATAAATGTAAAGAAAGAAATTATCTTTTTCTAATGTAGACATAATAAATGACATCCAGCTGGCTAAAAATGATGAGATTCAGTGGTGGCTGAATACATGCTGCAAACATTTCATAACTCGCTTATAGCTTTGTGATTTATTTCATTCTGAAGAGCATTTGCTATTTATTCTTATCTGTGACATACATTGTTCATAAACTGTGGTTTCAACAAGTACTTTCTTGTTCCTTGTGGATCCTGTGTTTAAGTCATTCGAGGCGAGTGTCACTTGTAGATATTACGGAGAGATTACATGAGCTGTACACAAACAGCAAGGCATGTTCTATAGTTTAATCTGAGCACTCCAACCTCTTGATCAGAGTCATCCTTGACCTTGGTGCGCTTTTAGACTTGTAAAAGAAAAATTAAAGACGGTGTAAACGAAAGAAGAATTTGTATTAATATTGCACTTCCCGTGCCCTCAGTAAGCACCTCATTAGGTAATGAATTACTTTGAAGTGCAGTCACTGTTATTATGTAGGCAAGTCCAGTAGCCAAGGTGTGCCCGGGAGGGTCCTATAAACAACAATGTGACAAATGACTAGTTAATCTGTTTTTGGCAATGGTGGTTAAGGGTTAAATGTTGGATGGGACATTGAGGGAGCTTTCCTTCAACGGGGTATTTTATGTCCACCTGAACAGACCGAGCATTGCTTTAATGCCTTATCTGAAAGATGGTATCCCTGACAATGCAGCACTCCCTCAAGGATGTGTCGACTAGATTAATCACTCATGTCCTTGAGGGGGTGCAGGGCTTGAATACATATCCTTCGGACTCAGATATAAGACTGTTACTACTGATCCAGGTTGACATTTAAAACATGACAGAACTGTGTTGTTATGTACCTATTCTGAGCAGTTCCTCCGTGCTTAAGAGCGATCGCTTTGGAACGATGCAGGAAGACAACAAAATGCACAAATCTGCTCAGAAAAAAATTAAGAACTTGCATTTATTTAATGCCTTTCATGACCTCACATCATCCCAAATCGGGTAACATCCAAATAAGTACTTTGAAAGTGTAGTGTCATCACTGTTGTAATGTATTACTATTGATTGTTTTTTTCATTGCTTGTACGATACCCATTCATACCGAATCTTAACAAATAACCCTTGCTCATTTTTTTTGTTGTTCTGGTCAGACAGTTGTCTGACAAATGCAGAAACCCATCACTATATTTTGAGCACACCAATTGCAAACTGCTGAGAAATCCGTTTTCCTGAGGATGCGTGAAAACTTCCTCGCATAAGGACACAGTCCACTTAACTAAACCCAGATGGGTGAATTTCTGTGGGGGTTTTCTCCAGCTCGTCCAGCGTGACTTCACAAAAAGAGCCTCAGAAAACGGCATAAGCCGTTTCTGCGACTCTTCCGCTGAAGTTACGGTGAGCGAGTGTTGAAACACCCTGGCGGAAATTCAGCCCCGGAGAGCTACGGCCAAGTCTGCCAACACCTCCCCACATCCCCACATGTGTACATAGGGTATTGTTAGAGTTTGATTAGTTAAAGCTGTACTGTTTACCTGCATAGAGCGACTAATTGGTCAATCTAAGGTCATCCTATAATCATCATCATCATAGGCAGTCACTCGGAATCGAGGAAGACTTGCTTCTACTCTAAAAATGAGTCCTTAGGTGCCTGAACAGTCCAATACAATAACCACAGACCCTGTCACAGGTGGGACAGATAGTCGTTGAGGGAAGGAGTGGATGGGACAGGTTTGCCGCACGCTCTTTCCACAGCCTGCGCTTGGTTTCCGCATGCTCTCAGCGATGAGACTCAAGGTGCTCAGCGCCCTCCCGGATGCACTTGGATGGCTTGCACAATACTGCAGATAAGACGACTCCGTAATCTCCGATCAAGGAAAAGGCTGGCCAGCCAGTCAACACTCAGGAATACTGCAGACCTGCCTGGCTTAGATTGGATTACCCAGTCTGTCACAATTGATCAGCTCAATTGTTCGCTGAGAGGGAAACAGAACCCAAAAACCCCTAAATCAACTAAAAAATGTGCATATTATTGAGTTAATTTGTAATAACTTGAATTTTGGTTCCGATTTGAAGTGTTTGCATTATTTTTTAAAACACCTGTACTATATAAATAGTGGATTGTTCACACTTTGAGTTACCTTGACTGAAATCGATGTGTCCTAGTTGTAAATTACAGCTCATGCTTAGAGAGAAAATGAAACTAAATTAGCAGATTTGCTGAAAAATTATTCCCTGTCTGGCCAAGGTAGTATTTGCTGTTTACAAGAAGTTACTCCATATTTCTGCAATTCTCTTCTGCCTTAACTTCCAATGTGCATCTTCTGCTCTTTCAGCTCTAGCCTCCTTTGCATCCACCTTCAGTCATTGATCTTTGAGCCATCTCACCCACAACTGCTACCCTCCCCCCACCCCCCAAGATCTCCCTAACCCCCTCTCTACTTTGCTATTTATTGCCCTTCCTTCAAAAGCCTCCTCAAACTTACCTCTCTGAACAGGCCTTTATCCTCTACTCCGAACTCCGTCTTCCACTATTGCTTGGGTTCTGAATATTTTCACTGCTGTGAAGCACTGTGATATGTTTTATTAAGGGTTTTGCAGAAGTCAAGTTATTGTTGAAATGCTACACCACAGGAAATGTAAAGCAAAAAGTTTGTGTTACCTGGGGAGGCAAGACAAGCATATGAGGGAGAAGGGAACAGAGGGTTACGCTGATAGATTTAGATGAGGAAAGACGGGAGGAGGCTCAAATGGAGCAGAAACACCGGCACAGACTAATTGGGTCAATGGCCTGTTTCTGTGTTGTATATCCTATGTAATCCTTTGTAATTGCTGGCAATGGGTATTTAATACTACCTGATGATCTGTAGCATAATTCCATTACAAAATTATTAAATAAAATACTTTTCAAATATTAATTGGATATTAAAAATTCTATTCTCACCTAATTATATGAATTTTGTCTTCTCTCCATATCCATTAATTTTTCAGATTTCTCCATTTGATTTTTATACTCTGTAATTATCCTTTTGCAATTCCATCTTTGCTTTCAAATATGCTTACTTGTGCAAAATTGCATTTGTTATTGTATTTGAGAATGAGCACATATTTTCAAATTGAGTACAGGTGCAACGTCCCGAATCCGCAACACCAAAAACCAGAATTGTCCGCAAATTGGACATTTTGCACATAGCTGATGCAGTTGTCCGGAATCCGGAATTATTGTCCAAAAACCAGACATTTTGTGCATCCCAGATGGAGTTGTCCAGAATCCAAAATTATTGTCCGAAAACCGGATATTTTTGAGGCAGCCAACAGTGGGGTGATTCAGGATGGTAGGACGAATAAGGAGGCTACTTACCGGTAAAAAGCGCGGCGGCGGGAATCGAAGGGTGGCGAGGTCCAAAATCCCAAAATCCAGCATACGTTCATTCGAGCATCCCGGATTTCAGACGAGAAAATCAATAATCTGAAATCTGGAATCCTTGACCGAATCCGTGCCGGATTTCAGGTTTTACCGGATTTCGGACCTCGCCGCTTAAAACCCGGCATCTGAAGGAAAATTATTTGGTTTTGAATTGTCTAGTTTCTGCGTGCTCCTCGCAAAGTCTTGGGCTGGACTGCGGAATTGTTGTTAGCCATGGTCCCTTCCCCATTAGCATTGTGATGGCCATTTTCTGAAGGTGAGCAGTGGGAAGTACTGCAATGTAAAGTCTGATTAGCAGTCCTTTGTTCCAGGCGCTGGCTTTTAGGAGAAACTGGAGTTTAACTGGAGTGACATTTTCAAAGTGACTCCTTCTTCTTTTCCCACTTCAACCCTGGATGGAGTCCAGGCCTTTCCTGCTCTAGCTTTCATCAGCCTGCAGGTTAAGTCTAGCTCTCGTAGGCAAAATAGATGAGCGTAATCCCAAGGCTTTGTGTCGTCTACATAAATTGTACACCATGTTATAGAAGTGTGTTTTGATTTATGTGTTTGATTACAAGGAGAGCAGTCCAATGATTACATGTGTTTGCAATGAAATGCTGCCTTAAGTTTAACCATGTACAAACGTAGGTCCCTTGCAGTTGGACTCGAGTGAATTAATAATGGGGAACAAAGAAATGGCAGACCAATTGAACAAATACTTTGGTTCTGTCTTCACGAAGGAAGAAACAAATGACCTTCCGGATGTACTAGGGGACTGAGGGTCTAGTGAGAAGGAGGAACTGAAGGATATCCTTATTAGGCGGGAAATTGTGTTGGGGAAATTGATGGGATTGAAGGCCGATAAATCCCCGGGGCCTGATTGTCTGCATCCCAGAGTGCTTAAGGAGGTGGCCCTAGAAATAGTAGATGCATTGGTGATCATTTTCCAACAGTCTATCGATTCTGGATCAGTTCCTATGGACTGGAGGGTAGCTAATGTAATACCACTTTTTAAAAAAGAAGGGAGAGAGAAAACGGGTAATTATAGACCGGTTAGCCTGACATCAGTAGTGGGGAAAATGTTGGAATCAATTATTAATGATGAAATAGCAGCGCATTTGGAAAGCGGTGACAGAATCGGTCCAAGTCAGCATGGATTTATGAAAGGGAGGTCATGCTTGACCAATCTTCAGGAATTTTTTGAGGATGTAACAATAGAGTGGACAAGGGAGAACCAGTGGATGTGATGTATTTGGACTTTCAAAAGACCTTTGACAAGGTCCCACATAAGAGATTGGTGTGCAGGATCAAGGCACATGGTATTGGGGGTAATGTACTGGTGTGGATCGAGAATTGGTTGGCAGGCAGGAAGCAGCGAGTCGGGATAAACGGGTGCTTTTTGGAATGGGAGGCAGTGACTAGTGGAGTGCCGCAGGGCTCAGTGCTGGCACCCCAGCTCTTTACAATATACATTAATGATTTGGATGAAGGAATTGAGTGTAATATCTCCAAGTTTGCAGATGACACTAAACTGGGTGGCAGTTTGAGCTGTGAGGAGGATGCTAAGAGGCTGCAGGGTGATTTGGACAGGCTAGGTGAGTGGGCAAATGCATGGCAGATGCAGTATAATGTGGATAAATGTGAGGTTATCCACTTTGGTGGCAAAAACACGAAGGCAGAATATTATCTGAATGGTGGCAGATTAGGAAAAGGGGAGGTGCAATGAGACCTGGGTGTCATGGTTCATCAGTCAGTGAAAGTTGGCATGCAGGTGCAGCAGGCGGTGAAGAAGGCAAATGGCATGTTGCCTTCATAGCTAGGGGATTTGAGTATAGGAGCAGGGAGGTCTTACTGCAATTTACAGGGCCTTGGTGAGGCCTCACCTGGAATATTGTGTTCAGTTTTGGTCTCCTAATCTGAGGAAGGACGTTCTTGCTATTGAGGGAGTGCAGCGAAGGTTCACCAGACTGATTCCAGGGATGGCTGGACTGACATATGAGGAGAGACTGGATCAACTGGGCCTTTATACACTGGAGTTTAGAAGGATGGGAGGGGATCTCATAGAAACATGTTCGATTCTGACGGGACGGGACAGGTTAGATGCGGGAAGAATGTTCCCGATGTTGGGGAAGTCCAGAACCAGGGGACACAGTTTTAGGATAAGGGGTAGGCCATTTAGGATTGAGATGAGGAGAAACTTGTTAACCTGTGGAATTCCCTGCCGCAGGGAGTCGTTGATGTCAGTTCATTGGATATATCCAAGAGGGAGTTAGACATTGCCCTTATGGCTAAAGGGATCAAGGGGTATGCAGAGAAAGCGGGAAAGGGGTACTGAGGTGAATGATCATCCATGGTCATATTGAATGGTGGTGCAGGCTCGAAGGGCCGAATGGCCTACTCCTGCACCTATTTTCTATGTTTCTAATTACAAACAGGAAAATACGCTATGAGGGGTATTTATGGCTCATTGGGAATTTTGATATCTTATGCCAGATGTTCTGCTGTAGGGAGCTCCTTGGCTAATAAGAAAAGAGTAAGAGCAGACGTGATATTAGGCAATATGTATCCATAAGTAAATAGGTCTAACTAGGAGACAGCCACTGCAATAGGATGATAAATATAAGTACAAATGAGGAAGGTCCTCCAGCCCATTTAGCTGAACTTTCCATCGAAACAATGGGCTCAGTTTTGGCCCAGCCCGCTTTTCGGCGCAATTACCGGAGTTGTGCTGCTTTTCTCCATTCAGAAGTGTGCCGAAAAATTTCCTTCCCACTTTGGCCACTGTCCGGCCTCCTCCCTGTGGTCGCGCAGCGTGGCCAGTCGAGTCGGGGATGGAGCCAGCGTCCTGCGCTGAAAACAGTGCCGGGACGTCTGCACATGCGCAGTGGAGTCCTCAGGTGATGTCCGCACAAGCGCAGTAGCTCCTCGCCCCCAACCTCTCCGTGTCTTGCTGCAGCCGCTGTGTGGGAGCTGATGTCGGCCACTGGAATTACTCCCGCCACAAGCCCAGGCCGAGTGGCCTCCCGGTGTGATTTCTAAGAGATCGATCGTACCGGGAGGTCACTCGGCCAGGACTAGGGGCAGTCGGGCAGGAGAACTGATAGTGCTCCTACCTGGATGATCTTGCATTTTCTCATTGTAATGTTGCACTAAATGCACATAGGGAAAGCAGTTCAGCTTTGAGCACTTCACTCTCTCACACATAATCACACAAATGGGCAGGGTCATTGCAGTAGTCGGCCCTTTCATCGCTTACAGAAAAAAACAAAGGCACACTGTCACAATGGAAGTCTGAACTTTCGTACATTCCTCGTTTAAAACCTTTGAGAGAGATAGGCTTTTAATCCTTCAGCAGATTAATAAAGTAATGTGACGAGGTGAAGCAATTGTTAAAAAAGAAAAACGAAATTCATTGGCTCATATCAATATCGCACCGGGAGGCCACTCGGCCAGGGCTAGGGGCGGGTGGGCAGAAGAACTGATAGTGCTCCTACCTGGATGATTTCTATCAGTTCTCCTGCCCACCCACCCCGAGCCCTGGCCGAGTGATGAAGGTAGGACTTACTTCAATGTTTTATTTCTTATTGAATTCTTGTTACTTTTTGTTTGCAAGGTTTGGTGGTTTGTGAGGCTTGGTGGTTTAGGTGCAGGCAGGTCCTCTCCGCTTCCCGTTCCTATCCCAAGCCGAATGGCCTACCTGCGCCGATTTCTTTAACTCTCCACAAGGGTTTTCTGAAATGGCCACACACGCTGGCCAAAGTAGATTTGGAGTAACTATTAGCTGTCCAAAGTTGCCCAAATGGGCAGAATTGGCGCAGGTAATGCCCCCTTTTGAGGAAAAAAAATCGCAACTAACTCACTTACATTGGTGCAAATTGATTGGGGAAAATGAGGATTTTTAAGTTACACCAGAAAAACCAAGTTACTCCCAAAAAAATGGAGCAACTCCTGGCCAAAATTGAGCCCTATGATTCCCCATTACAGTACCTAACTGTCTCTTTAATGAGTTTTTGACTCCACTCCCTTAAGCAGAAGACCATTCCAAGTATGAGTGCCAAAAGTTTAATAGTGCAGTCAGACAGATCGGGGCAGGAAAGGAGTGGGTATGTCCTCGCTCCATTTTAACTGATCCCTTCCTGCCTGGATGTCGTTAAAATCAACCATATTGTGCCAGCCTTCGCTCAGTGGTAATACTCTGTCACCTGTGAGTCAAATGATCAAGGGATGGATTTTGGTTATGTTGCTGCCACTGCTCGCGCCCTGGAGGGGCGGTAATGGTGGTGGAAAAGCTTTGTGGACTGGCGGCCAGTTTCCAGCGCCCCGCCATCAAATCTGTTGCCGGTTTGGCAGGGGCGCAGAGTAGCACCGCCCGGGAGCGTCAAGCTGATGTGCAGTGCCGTCGGTTTCGACTGCGCGTTGAAATTTGTTGTGCACTGACCCTATAGCGCCCCTTAGCGCACCGTGGTGGGACTGCCTAGGAACCCAGGCAGCCAGAGCTGCCCTGGCAGCAGTGAGCGATGGAATTGGTGAATGAGGGAAGTGTGATTGTTTTGTTCCACTTTATTTTGCTTATTGAGGGGCGTTTAAGGTATTGGGAATGTTTGTTGTGTTTTTAGTTGCGGTTTTGTTTTGCACACAGAAACCTCTCTTCTGAGGTCGGCTCTTTAGCAACGGATTTTCAGTTGCTCAGCCGGCCTTGCGCCCTAAAAGAGATGTGTGATGCCTCCCTTTGTGCTCAGCGCCCAGCTGATGAATTTTACCGACTGAGGCGCAAACATTTCCCAGGCGCTATAATTACCGCCCCGCCATGAATTACACCACAAAATGGACGGTAACCAAATCCAGCCCCATGGGTTTAAACCCCACTCCAGAAACTTGAGCATATAATCTAGGCTCACACCACAATGCAGTACTAAGGGAGTGCTGGACTGTTAGAGGTGCTGTTGTTCAGATGAGACTGAAGCCACGTCTCCTCTCTCTGGTGAATGTAAAATATCCCGAGGTACTGTTTAAAGAAGATGAGGGAACTTCTCTCAGTGCCTTGATTGAGATTTATCCTTTAACATACACCATTAAAACAGATTAACTCATGGCTGTTTGAGGGACCTTAGCTGGCTCTTTTTCATACAACAGTGACAACACTTCAAAAGTATTTTATTGAAATGGAAGGGAATTAGGATGTCCTGAGGTCATGAAAGGTATGAATGCAAGTTCTTTCTTTAACACAGTCCTCTGATAGTGGGGCTCAGCCTAGGGCCCTTTTCTGCACCATCTCAAGGGCATGGATGTTTTTCTTGTGTCCTAGCAACCAGATCTAAACACTGTATTCAAGTCGGAAACTTATACGTTATAAGCACGACACTGAGTTGAAATGTTTTATCCGGCTTTGAACTCCATAGAACTGAATGTAACTGAATGGCGGTAGTGAATTAGCCGCTCATTATATACACTGCCAGATTTTCTCTCCCATTAAACTCAATAGAAAGGAAAATGGTGCAGGGTGTATATCAGGCGGTCGATTCGCTATAGCCTGCTTTCCGCCACTGTCGAAAGTTAAAATCAACCCTATGGTGTTCAAAGCCATAAGAAACATTTCATCTTGTTTGTGTGAATTGGGAGCAGCCCTCAACTTGCGAAATTACCTACGCCCCTGCTTGAGGAGGCAAACTGGCAGCGATGAGTTAAATGGTTGGCGCCAGTTCATTTTGCAGCCGATCCTCTCGTTTTACTCTGGCTCTCGGCCCAATTATAAAAACAAATTCAGCAAGTTTAATGCTGCTTGCCCCTTTGGACATTTTCTGACATTGGTGAAAGTCCGTGGGCAGAATAGTAAGGTCACAAATCTGAATGTGTATCTTGCTCTGATTCTGCTGCTCTCCACCTCGTGGCGTAAGTGGGATAAATTTAGCACAATGGGACTGTTGTGAACTGCTCCCAGTGGAAGTAATTTCCCAATGTAAATGGAGAATAAGATGTTGCCTCATGGGCTGTATTGAAGATCAGCATATTGGTGAAGCACAAAAAAAATACCTCAAACCCTGGTTAGAAAATTGAAGTCTGTCTTATTATAATGATGTATCCAAGATGCTGCAGCTGAATCGTCAGCAGTGTATTTCTGACAAGTGCTGCACACTGCGTGAAGTATCTGCCTTACCTTTTGCTTTTGTTACATCTTGTTTGTGCCTGCGACCGTGTCCCACTAAACTTGCTAATGAAGGGGGCAAGACATCGGGCCAGCTCATAACTGTGCTGCATAACCAAAGTCTGTCCTGCATTTCAGATAGTGTGGGGGCAAGAGTAAACCTTTCTTACACATTTTTACAGTTATCTTTGGGCAAGTAAATCTTGGGTATTTCTTGGCTATTTCTTGGATCAGATAATCCGAGTTAATTTATAAATCGCTGCGATATAATCTGCTGGAAGTATAAGCAAGTCAAAAGAGAAAAAGATAGGTTGACGATCCAGATGCAGACGAAGTCCTGATGAAAGATCCTTTTCTTCCTTTCGATGCCGTTTTCCCTGCTGTATGTTTCTGGAGTTTTCTGTTTCTATTTTAGAGTTCCAGCATTCACCTTTTTTGGCTGCAAATCTTTGTGCCACATCCATCCAATTTAATGATTCATTTAGAAATTCAGTCCGGATAAAGCAACTTAGATCATATATATTTTACAAGGGGGAAATAGTTTGACTGCAGCAGTCGGCTCCTGTATTCTCATAAAATTATGCAATAAATTAACTGCATTGAGTGAACTGAATCTTGAGATAATTGGAGAATATTTAATTGTAGGCACAACACTGAATCAGGATTCCCATATTTAGCTGAGCGAATGGGAAGTTGTCTGGCCTATTAGAATTTTATATTTGGATTAGTCCGGCATTTATCTGGAGTCAGCTGTAATAAAATAAAAGTGAGCAGACTGCTTGGATTTGACCCACCCTTTCTTAAGTGTAAGTTTTCTTCACCATTTATATTTAACATTTATTCGAGAACAATGTGCCTGTGCTCTGCTGTGCCGTAAGGGACATAATCATTATTCATTTTTATCTATCCGCATTCTTTTTTCACTTTCCCCTTCCAATTTTCTTCCTTTTATTTTACTCCTTTCCCGATACAGGCTGCAATCTGAATCCACGTGCCCGAGGCCCCAGTACCTCTCCAGTCGCTGTGGCTATTGTTCACGTGTGAATCTCCACAGTAAGCATTCGTGGGCTATTCCACATGGAGGTTATTGCAAGAAAGTCTGATTCTGGTAAGGGGCGGGGGTTGGCAGTGGTGGGGTCACGAGATAGTAATCTGGAGCGGGAAGCTTGGCTGATTTTTTTTTTTTCTCCCTAGTCTTTGGGCACTGAGGCAAATTGTAGTATTCCAGCTGCCAGCGTCACATGAGATCAGCTAACTGAGCAGAAACCAATAACTTTTGCGTCTGTGTGGCCCTGGAATTCCACAAGCGTTCAACTGGTCTTAAATGGCTGAAAACATAAGAACATAAGAAACAGGAGCAGAAGTAGGCCATACAGTCCGTCGAGCTTGCTCCGCCATTCCGTAAGATCATGGTTGATATTCTGTCTCAACTCTACTTTCCCGCCTGATCCCCATATTCCTTGATACCCCTCGAGTCCAAAAATCTATCGATCTCAGCCTTGAATGTACTCAACGACTGAGTTTCCACAGATCCACAGAGTCCAAAGATTCACAACACTCTGAGTGAAAAAATTCCTCCTCACCTCAGTCCTAAATGGCTGACCCCTTATCATGAGGCTATGCACCCTAAGTCTAGACAATTCTGAAAAAAAATTTTTACAATGGTTCCTGGGTGCTCTGCCAAAGTTACAGTGGGAAACTGGGAGAAACCCCACCAGGGTTGGCAACTCTGGTTGGACATACATAAGAACATAAGAAATAGGAGCAGGAGTAGACCATTTGGCCCTTCGAGCCTGCTCCGCCATTCAATAAGATCATGGCTGATCTGGTCATGGGCTCAGTTCCACCTCCCTGCCTGCTCCCCATAACTCTTTACTCCCTTATCGCTCAAAAATCTGTCTATCTCCACATTAAATATATTCAATGACCCAGCCTCCACAGTTCTGTGAGGCAGAGAATTCCATAGATTTACATTCCTCAGAAGAAATTCCTCCTCATCTCAGTTTTAAATGAGTGACCCCTTATTCTGAGATGATGTCCCCTAGCTTTACTCTCCCCGATGAGTGAAATATCCTCTCTGCATCCACCTTGTTGAGCCCCCTCATTATCTTATATGTTTCAATAAGATCACCTGCAGGTTTCATCACGTGACAAACTGCCCCATCACCTGCTCCCATTATTGGTCACCCAACATGTCCATCCTCATGGTGCATCACCTTCCTATGCCAAGCGACAAGTGAATGGACTCTTCATTACCCGATTGGATGATTCTTCACCGTCAGTCAGCAATCTTTTTTCCCCATGTCTGATATTTTTATAAGTAATAAAAAAAAGTCTTCAAAGAACATGTGGGAAAAAAAAATATTTTTTATTGCCCCGACAGTTTTTTTCTCCCATGCACCGTCCTGGAGGTTAGTCGTTCATTCCTGGAGACTCCCGGACAGTCCTGGAGAGTTAGCAACACTAAGCCCCATAGAATTTCAAGGTGAAACAATCAGTACCAGGCCAGGCAGTACTGAATTGCTGGGAGAGTCAAAAGCCTCATTATAAAGAAAAAATCCTGCTATTCGCAGAAAAGGCCTCACATAGAACAGCATAAGTCGATAAATATTTCTTATTTAAATGAGAAAAGTCTGGCACCACAGGCCCATTAAATGTGTCAGTGCTGCGAGTCATATACAAACATCTTACTTATCCTTAAGTAACTGCTTGTGTTTGCATCACATCGATCAAAACTTTAATCTACATATAGATTGGGCTAACCAAATTCGTAGCAATACTGTGGAGGAGGATTTCCTGGAGTGTATCAGGAATGGTTTTCTAGACCAATATGTTGAGGAACCAACTAGAGAGCCATCCTAGACTGGGTGATGTGTAATGAGAAAGGATTAATTAGCAATCTTGTCGTGTGAGGCCCCTTGGGGAAGAGTGATCATAAAAAGGTAGAATTCTTCATTAAGATGGAGAGTGACACAGTTAATTCAGAGACGAGGGTCCTAAACTTAAGGAAAGGTAACTTCGATGGTATGAGACGTGAATTGGCTAGAATAGACTGGCAAATGATTATTAAAGGGTTGATGGTAGATAGGCAATGACAGACATTTAAAGTTCACATGGATGAACGACAACAATTGTACATTGCTGGCTGGCGTAAAAATAAAATAGGGAAGGTGGCTCAATCATGGCTAACAAGGGAAATTAAACAAGGGATAGTGTAAAATCCAAGGAAGGGGCATATACATTGGCCATAAAAAGCAGCAAACCTGAGGACTGGGAGAAATTTAGAATTCAGCAGAGGAGGACTAAGGGTTTAATTAGAAGGGGGAAAATAGAGTATGAGTGAAAGCTTGCAGCGAACATAAAAACTGACTGCAAAAGCTTCTATAGATATGTGAATAGAAAAAGATTAGTGAAGACTAATGTAGGTCCCTTGCAGTCAGAATCAATTGAATTCATAATGGGGAACAAGGAAATGCAGGCCAATTGAAGAAGTACTTTGGTTTGGTCTTCACTAAGGAAGACACGAATAACCTCCCGAAAATACAAGGGGACCGAGGGTCTAGCGAGAAGGAGGAACTGCGGGAAATCCTTATTAGTCAGGAAATGGTGTTAGGGAAATTGATGGGATTGAAGGTCGATAAATCCCCAGGGCCTGATAGTCTGCATCCCAGAGTACTTAAGAAAGTGGCCCTAGAAATAGTAGATGCATTGGTGGTCAGTTTCCAACATTCCATGGACTCTGGATCAGTTCCTATGGATTGGAGGATAGCTAATGTAACCCCACTTTTTAAAAAAGGAGGGAGAGAGAAAACAGGGAATTATAGATCGGTTAGCCTGACATCGGTAGTGGGGAAAATGCTGGAATCAATTATTAAAGATGTAATAGCAGCGCATTTGGAAAGCAGTGACAGGATTGGTCCAAGTCAGCAAACATTTATGAAAGGGAAATCATGCTTGACAAATCTTCTAGAATTTTTTGAGGATGTAACCAATAGAGTGGATAAGGGAGAACCAGTGGATGTGGTGTATTTGGACTTTCAAAAGGCTTTTGATAAGGTCTTACACAAGAGATTAGTGTGCAAAATAAAAGCACATGATATTGGGGATAATGTATTGACGTGGATAAAGAACTGGTTGGCAGACAGGAAGCAGAGAGTCGGGATAAACGGGTCCTTTTCAGAATGGCAGGGAGTGACTAGTGGGGTGCCACAGAGCTCACTGCTGGGACCCCAGCTCTTTACAATATATATTAATGATTTAGACGAAGGAATTGAATGTAATATCTCCAAGTTTGCAGATGACACTAAGCAGGATGGCAGTGTGAGCTGTGAGGAGGATGCTAAGAGACTGCAGGGTGACTTGGACAGGTTAGGTGAGTGGGCAAATGCATGGCAGATGCAGTATAATGTGGATAAATGTGAGGTTATCCACTTTGGTGGCAAAAACAGGAAGGCAGATTATTATCTGAATGGTGACAGATTAGTAAAAGGGGAGGTGCAATGAGACCTGGGTGTCATGGTACATCAGTTATTGAAAGTAGGTATGCAGGTACAGCAGGCAGTAAAGAAAGCAAATGGCATGTTGGCCTTCATAGCGAGAGGATTTGAGTACAGGAGCAGGGAGGTCTTACTGCAGTTGTACAGGGCCTTGGTGAGGCCACACCTTGAATATTGTGCACAGTTTTGGTCTCCTAATCTGAGGAAGGACATTCTTGCTATTGAGGCAGTGCAGCGAAGGTTCACCAGACTGATTCCGGGATGGTAGGTCTGACATACGAAGAAAGACTGGATCGACGAGGCTTATATTCACTGGAATTTAGAAGAATGAAAGGGGATCTCATAGAAGCATATAAAATTCTGATGGGATTGGACACGTTAGATGCAGGAAGAATGTTCCCGATGTTGGGGAAGTCCAGAAGCAGGGGCCACAGTCTAAGGATAAGGGGTAAGCCATCTAGGACCGAGATGAGGAGAAATATTTTCACCCAAAGAATTGTGAACCTGTGGAATTCTCTGCCACAGAAAGTTGTTGAGTCCAGTTCGTTGGATATATTCAAAAGGGAGTTAGATGTGGCCCTTACGGCTAAAGGGATCAGGGGGTATGGAGAGAAGACAGGATTGGGGTACTGAAGTTGCACGATCAGCATGATCATATTGAATGGTGGTGCAGACTCAAAGGGTAGAATGTCCTACTCCTGCACCTATGTTTCTGTGTTTCTAAAACAATGAAGGGTACTTTCAAAATCAGTCACATGCAAATACATGACCTGCGTTTTAATAAACAGTTCATATAATGTGAGGGAATATATTCAGTCGTGCAAACAAATGGGTAATAATTGTTTTCACAAATATAATTTGGTATTTTTGTTTTTCAGTTTACATAGTTACTGTAAAATCTTTTACTCTACATAAATATATCTCTTTTCAGACGCTAAGTGAGAAATACTAATGGAGCAAGTAGCACCATTTAAAATGTGTATATTTTCCAATGACATTTTAACATCACAATCTCTTTATTCAGAAATGTTACTGTGATTGCCTTAAAGCTAGGCTGTTTGATTATTAGGTAACAAATGTTTAATGTGTTCATACAACTTTTCTCTGTGCTCTAATGGAGGCTTTAACACATTAACCCATTTAAAATAAATGGATTTGAGCCCAAAGATAAAATAGCTCACTGAGGAACTTGATGCCGATAGCTGATATTCAAAAGCTTAGCTTCAGATATACTTTTTAATCAGTAGTTGGACACTATTCTGGGACAGTTTGAATCAAAAATCAGAGCCAAGGGTAATTTGCTTATTGCTTATTGCTATTTTGTAGTGATAGTCTATAGTTTTTCGATTAATTCTCAAGGTGTGGGTCTCACCGGCAGTGCCTAAGAAGGTGCTGGTGGGTCTTCTTCAACCGCTGCAGTCCATAATTCTTTAAAGTGGTTTTAAGACAACAGAGTGATTTGCTAGTCTACTTCAAAGGGCAGTTAAGAGTCAGTGTGGGATTCGCACATAAGCCATACTGGTAAGAACGGCAGGTTTACTTCCCGAAAGGACCTTATTGAACCAGTTGAGCTTTTACCACAATCTGACAGCTTCATGGCCTTGAGCCTTTTATTTCCAGATGTTTTAAAAACTGAATTCAAATTCTCAATGGCATTTGAACTCCCACTCATTCGTCCTGGTCTCTATTACTAATCCAGTAAAATAACTACTACACGATTAAACCTGAATTAGTGACAAGTGTTTCATTTGATCATCCCAGGCACTCCTAACAAATATGGTATCGGCATCTACTCATGAATGCTCTGGTTCCAAATTCAACCATTCAGGTTACCATTGAGAAACACTTCAAGCTTCTCTTAAAGTACATATTCTCGTCGAACACAATAGACTATCCCAAACATATGTTTTAGGCTCCCAGATCAACAGAGCAGGTTTCCACTGATAGATGCTTTCGGGTCCTCAATTTATAAACCAGGCTTCCCCCCAATGAATCCTTCCTATTTCCAGATCAGCACTGCAGGCTTCCCCTACCAGATGCTTCAGACTCCCAGATCAACACTCTAGTTTTCCCTTGATGAGCACTGTTAGTGTTGGGCAATATAATATTCTCTTTCTGTTTATGAATCCTCAGTGATGTTGACTTTCCTCACGAGGGGCGCTGAGATAGGAGATAGTGTGCAGGAGATCGTTGTTCAGTAAATAATCTGGATGGTTTTTATTTATTTCAAAAATTAGGCAGCAATCCAATATATTATGTGTTGATCCAAGAGCAAAAGTTACTATTTTTTAACAGGTTAAAATACCAGCATTCATAAAACAAGTAGCACAGCTAGTTCATCAAGCTTGTCCTTCCCAGCATGTTACGTCCTGCCCCAACTCCCCACCCCACCTCCAACCCCAGTCACACAATCTCCTGGGAGAGGCAATAAAAAACTACGGCCAACTTCGAAAAAAAACCTGGGCTGGTTTTTCGGGTTTTTGGGTTTTGGGGCGTAAACATAAGTGTGAAAATTACCGTTTTCGCTGTGTTACCGATTTTAGGCTGAACTTTCGGCCTTTGAGGTCAGGGGCGCATCGCAAAGGGAGATGTTGCACAATTATTCGCGCCGCAAAACGCGATCCTCGCCAACTTTAGTGCGGGATCAGGAGCGCTGCGAGAGAGACCTTGGGAGGGAGAAAAAATATCCAAAAATACATTCAAAAAACATTACCAAGACCTTTACCTAATAAATTGCTGCAAAAAAAAAAGAATAAATAAGAAATTTAACTTACCTTTTTTCGGGTTTTCTAACTTACCGGTATTGGCAGGGCTGCACCGACAGGTTTTAGCTGTCGCTATTCTGGACGTGGTTTACGGGTCGGGCGAGAGCTGAAACTCGGATGGTAACGCAATCCATGTCGTTACACATCTGCCGCAGCTCGCCCCGGCAGTATGTCCCATCGCCGCCGCAAACAAAGAGCCGAGGATCCCGCCCAGGCTTTGCGACTGGGTTTTCGCTGTGGTGGGTCAAAACCTGGTGAAAAGCCGGTCGCAAACCCCTCGAAAATCCAACCCATGGAATTACATAGGATTAAATAGGATATATGGCACAGAAACAGGCTATTCGGCCCAACCAGTCCATGCCGGCTTTTATGCTCATCTCGAGCCTCCTCCCATCTTTTCTCATCTAAATCTATCAGCACAACTCTGTTCCCTTCCTGTGGTGAGTTCCACATTCTCGCTAATCTTTAGGTAAAGACATTTCTTCCGAATTACCTAGTGGGCTTTTTGGTGACTGTCATATTAATGGCCTCTGTTATGCTCTTCGCCACAAGTGGAAACATTCTCTCTCTATCCACTCTATCAAAACCTTTCATCATTTTAAAGACCTCTATTAGGTCACCTCTCAGCCTTCTTTTGTTTCCAAGAGAAAAGAGACCCAGCCTGTTCATCCTTTCCTGATATGTATACCCTCGCATTTCTGGTATCATCCTTGTAAATCTTCTCTGCACTCTCCAGTGCCTTTATGTCCTTTTTATAATATGGCGACCAGAACTATACTGTACTCTGTGTGGTCTAACCAAGGTTCGATTCACATTTAGCATAGCATTCCTACTTTTTAATTCTATACCTCGAGAAATAAACCCTTGGTTTGCTTTTTTTATGACCTTGGTAACCTGTTTTGCAACTTTTAGTGATTTGTGTATTTGTACTCTCAGACCCCTTTGCTCCTCGACCCTACCGAGACTCGCACCCAAGTAATAAGTGACCTCAGTATTCTTCCTACCAAAATGTAATACCTCACATTTATCTGTGTTGAACTTCATTTGCCAATTATATGCCCATTCTGCAAGTTTATTTATGTCCTCCTGTAATTTGTTGCAGTCCTCCTCAGTATTGACTATTTAAAATGCATAGATGCAATCCATCCGAACCAGGGGTTTTATCCTCTTTGAGTTTGATTTGTTTATTTAATATATCCCCTCATTTTATTTTAAATGTACTTATCTCATTACTAATCTCATCATCCAATGTCATGTCGACATGTTCTATCTCCCTGGTAAATACTGAAGCAAAATAATGATATAAGATTTCTGCCATCTCCCTATCGTTACCTGTGTATCCTGTCTATCCCGAAAATGTCCCTATTCCCATCCCAACCTTCCTCTCCAGTCTCTCGAGATGATTGAGAAAACTCCAGGACCTCACGGTGATTGGTGACACCAATGGCTCATTAATCTTCCAGATTAGATGTGTTTGCCACTCAAAGGAATACATCCGGTTCCTTTTTCAAATGCTTGCAGTGAGTTCACTACATTCATCAAAAATTGAATCCAAAGGTTGCCGACTTGAAAAGAAGTGCCACCTAGCACCTAACGGAGTTCTATGCTGTCATATGCTTATGTTTGCTCATCCTTGGTAATCTATCTGGTTCAAATAGTCGATTCACGCATAAAGTCTAACCCTTTCATTATTTGAAAGTTTCAATCATATCTCCTTAAAGTCCATGCTTTTCTAAATGAAGATACTCTTGGGGCCCAAGTTTGGTCAAACTTAAGTTCCGCCCAAGTATCGTCGAAAGGACCACTAAGATCCTGTCGGTACTTTATGTGGAAATTTTGTGAAAAAATGTGGGGAAAACCTCCGAGTGGAAAAAATGGGCCTTACACGTCGATTCTGGGTGGTCGGTTCCAATCTGGGCGACAAATGCAATCCACGGCAAAATCCCGCTGAGGATCAAGTCGGGCCCAGGCAGGGTGAACAGCAAAAAAACACCTTTCAAAACAATAAAAAAACAGGGGACTCCATCGACCAAAATCCCTGCACAATAAAGAAAGAAAACAAGTGCACTAACCTTTTTTTGCAGGTCTTCAGACAGAACGTTCAGTTAAGACCTGCCTCCACACAGCAGTCTCTTCTGCTGCTGGAGCGGACTCCCGCCCGGACCAATCTGGGGACTCAGCGGGCAGGAGGACTTATGTCGGCATTGCACACTGACGCACGCTAGCGGACGCTCCCCAGCGGTCTTCTCTCCCCACCGGTATGAGAGCCTGACCAAACTTGCTTGGAGGGGAGAGCGTCCAGAAAGCATTGAGACCGCTGAGCAAACTCAGCGGCAGCCAGCGGTAAGTCGACCAAACTCGAGCCCCTCTCTAAGCCTGATCTGAAAATTAAGAGCCCATAAACTAGGTTTTCAATCTGGTGCCCCTCCCCTGAACATTTGTAGGGCCTCCATATTCCTCACTATGTGAAGGGATTCCAGATGCGGCCTTGTACAATAATAGTACTTCTTGTTTATAGAAACATAGAAACATAGAAAATAGGTGCAGGAGCAGGCCATTCAGCCCTTCTAGCCTGCACCGCCATTCAATGAGTTCATGGCTGAACATGAAACTTCAGTACCCCCTTCCTGCTTTCTCGCCATAACCCTTGATCCCCCGAGTAGTAAGGACTTCATCTAACTCCCTTTTGAATATATTTAGTGAATTGGCCTCAACTACTTTCTGTGGTAGAGAATTCCACAGGTTCACCACTCTCTGGGTGAAGAAGTTTCTCCTCATCTCGGTCCTAAATGGCTTACCCCTTATCCTCAGACTGTGACCCCTGGTTATGGACTTCCCCAACATTGGGAACATTCTTTCTGCATCTAACCTGTCTAAACCCGTCAGAATTTTAAACGTTTCTATGAGGTCCCCTCTCATTCTTCTGAACTCCAGTGAATACAAGCCCAATTGATCCAATCTTTCTTGATAGGTCAGTCCCGCCATCCCGGGAATCAGTCTGGTGAACCTTCGCTGCACTCCCTCAATAGCAAGAATGTCCTTCCTCAAGTTAGGAGACCAAAACTGTACACAATACTCCAGGTGTGGCCTCACCAAGGCCCTGTACAACTGTAGCAACACCTCCCTGCCCCTGTATTCAAATCCCCTCGCTATGAAGGCCAACATGCCATTTGCTTTCTTAACCGCCTGCTGTACCTGCATGCCAACCTTCAATGACTGATGTACCATGACACCCAGGTCTCGTTGCACCTTCCCTTTTCCTAATCTGTCACCATTCAGATAATAGTCTGTCTCTCTGTTTTTACCACCAAAGTGGATAACCTCACATTTATCCACATTATACTTCATCTGCCATGCATTTGCCCACTCACCTAACCTATCCAAGTCACTCTGCAGCCTAATAGCATCCTCCTCGCAGCTCACACTGCCACCCAACTTAGTATCATCCGCAAATTTGGAGATACTGCATTTAATCCCCTCGTCTAAATCATTAATGTACAATGTAAACAGCTGGGGCCCCAGCACAGAACCTTGCGGCACTCCACTAGTCACTGCCTGCCATTCTGAAAAGTACCCGTTTACTCCTACTCTTTGCTTCCTGTCTGACAACCAGTTCTCAATCCACGTCAGCACACTACCCCCAATCCCATGTGCTTTAACTTTGCACATTAATCTCTTGTGTGGGACCTTGTCGAAAGCCTTCTGAAAGTCCAAATATACCACATCAACTGGTTCTCCTTTGTCCACTTTACTGGAAACATCCTCAAAAAATTCCAGAAGATTTGTCAAGCATGATTTCCCTTTCACAAATCCATGCTGACTTGGACCTATCATGTCACCATTTTCCAGATGCACTGCTATGACATCCTTAATAATTGATTCCATCATTTTACCCACTACTGAGGTCAGGCTGACCGGTCTATAATTCCCTGTTTTCTCTCTCCCTCCTTTTTTAAAAAGTGGGGTTACATTGGCTACCCTCCACTCCATAGGAACTGATCCAGAGTCAATGGAATGTTGGAAAATGACTGTCAATGCATCCGCTATTTCCAAGGCCACCTCCTTAAGTACTCTAGGATGCAGGCCATCAGGCCCTGGGGATTTATCTGCCTTCAATCCCATCAATTTCCCCAACACAATTTCCCGACTAATAAAGATTTCCCTCAGTTCCTCTTCCTTACTAGACCCTCTGACCCCTTTTATATCCGGAAGGTTGTTTGTATCCTCCTTAGTGAATACCGAACCAAAGTACTTGTTCAATTGATCCGCCATTTCTTTGCTCCCCGTTATGACTTCCCCTGATTCTGACTGCAGGGGACCTACGTTTGTCTTCACCAACCTTTTTCTCTTTACATACCTATAGAAACTTTTGCAATCCGCCTTAATGTTCCCTGCAAGCTTCTTCTCATACTCCATTTTCCCTGTCCTAATCAAACCCTTTGTCCTCCTCTGCTGAGTTCTAAATTTCTCCCAGTCCCCAGGTTCGCTGCTATTTCTGGCCAATTTGTATGCCACTTCCTTGGCTTTAATACTATCCCTGATTTCCCTAGATAGCCACGGTTGAGCCACCTTCCCCTTTTTATTTTTACGCCAGACAGGAATGTACAATTGTTGTACTTCATCCATGCGGTCTCTAAATGTCTGCCATTGCCCATCCACAGTCAACCCCTTAAGTATCATTAGCCAATCTATCCTAGCCAATTCACGCCTCATACCTTCAAAGTTACCCTTCTTTAAGTTCTGGACCATGGTCTCTGAAATTACTGTTTCATTCTCCATCCTAATGCAGAATTCCACCATATTATGGTCACTCTTCCCCAAGGGGCCTCGCACAATGAGATTGCTAATTAATCCTCTCTCATTACACAACACCCAGTCTAAGATGGCCTCCCCCCTAGTTGGTTCCTCAACATATTGGTCTAGAAAACCATCCCTTATGCACTCCAGGAAATCCTCCTCCACCGTATTGCTTCCAGTTTGGCTAGCCCAATCTATGTGCATATTAAAGTCACCCATTATAACTGCTACACCTTTATTGCATGCACCCCTAATTTCCTGTTTGATGCCCTCCCCAACATCCCTATTACTGTTTGGAGGTCTGTACACAACTCCTACTAACGTTTTTTGCCCTTTGGTGTTCTGCAGCTCTACCCATATAGATTCCACATCATCCAAGCTAATGTCTTTCCTAACTATTGCATTAATCTCCTCTTTAACCAGCAATGCTACCCCACCTCCTTTTCCTTTTATTCTATCCTTCCTGAATGTTGAATACCCCTGAATGTTGAGTTCCCAGCCCTGATCATCCTGGAGCCACGTCTCCGTAATCCCAATCACATCATATTTGTTAACATCTATTTGCACAATTAATTCATCCACCTTATTGCGGATACTCCTTGCATTAAGACACAAAGCCTTCAGGCTTGTTTTATTAACACCCTTTGTCCTTTTAGAATTTTGCTGTACAGTGGCCCTTTTTGTTCTTTGCCTTGGGTTTCTCTGCCCTACACTTTTCCTCATCTCCTTTCTGTCTTTTGCTTTTGGCTCCTTTTTGTTTCCCTCTGTCTCCCTGCATTGGTTCCCATCCCCCTGCCATATTAGTTTAAATCCTCCCCAACAGCACTAGCAAACACTCCCCCTAGGACATTGGTTCCAGTCCTGCCCAGGTGCAGACCGTCCGGTTTGTACTGGTCCCACCTCCCCCAGAACCGGTCCCAATGCCCCAGGAATTTGAATCCCTCCCTGCTGCACCACTGCTCAAGCCACGTATTCATCTGCGCTATCCTGCGATTCCTACTCTGACTATCACGTGGCACTGGTAGCAATCCCGAGATTACTACTTTTGAGGTCCTACTTTTTAATTTAGCTCCTAGCTCCTTAAATTCGTTTCGTAGGACCTCATCCCTTTTTTTGCCTATGTCGTTGGTACCAATGTGCACCACGACAACTGGCTGTTCTCCCTCCCATTTCAGAATGTCCTGCACCCGCTCCGAGACATCCTTGACCCTTGCACCAGGGAGGCAACATACCATCCTGGAGTCTCGGTTGCGGCCGCAGAAACGCCTATCTATTCCCCTCACAATTGAATCCCCTATCACTATCGCTCTCCCACTCTTTTTCTTGCCCTCCTGTGCAGCAGAGCCAGCCACGGTGCCATGAACTTGGCTGCTGCTGCCCTCCCCTGATGAGTCATTCCCCTCAACAGTACCCAAAGCGGTGTATCTGTTTTGCAGGGGGATGACCGCAGGGGACCCCTGCACTACCTTCCTTGCTCTACTCTTCCTGCTGGTCTTCCATTCCCTATCTGGCTGTGGACCCTTTCCCTGCGGTAAGACCAACTCACTACACGTGATACTCACGTCATTCTCAGCATCGTGGATGCTCCAGAGTAAATCCACCCTCAGCTCCAATTCCGCAACGCGGACCGTCAGGAGCTGGAGGCGGATACACTTCCCGCACACGTAGTCGTCAGGGACACCGGAAGTGTCCCTGAGTTCCCACATGGTACAGGAGGAGCATAACACCCGACCGAGCTCTCCTGCCATGTCTTAACCCTTAGATACACTTAAACTGGTAATAACAATGTTAAAAGTTACTGACCAATATAAGAAGAAAAAGAAAAACTACTCACCAATCACCAGCCAATCACTTACCCCCTAGGCTGTGACGTCACCTTTGTTTGCCCGAGCAACAAATTCTAATACACTATTCACCTTGGCAATAGCTTTGCTATTGAAATTATGAACAATCAATGAATCACACATGATAATCTCCAGGTCCTTTGCCCACTCACAATCCTTGAGCATGCATGGTCCACACATGCTTGGCATTTTCCCTGCCCTCGTGTACTATGCTGCATTTGTCTCTCCCTCCATATAAATGCTCTTAACTGTAGTCATGCCAACCTTGCCATTTCTTGTGATCTCTCTATTCCCATGGTCTCGGTTACAGACAAGGCCCTCTCCGATCACTTCCTTTTGCCTCTCACGACCCACATCCCCCTACCTGCTACAAATCCAAATCGTCTGTGTTTGCCACTGGAGAAAACACCCCCTTCTGTCACCAAGTCACTTCCAATTACCTTGACGTTGGCCTTCCATTTGGCACAATACTTCTGCAGTTGTCAATCTGCTCAGTCATACCCTACCTTTCACTGTTGATGCCCTTGTTCCCGATATTTGTCCATCTTTTCAGTGTAAGGACAATCAGCTTGAGTTTTTCAATGAGAATCATGCTAGCGATCATTTTAATGATGAGTAAGGACAAATTTTGTGTGCAGCCTAGACGATTTTCAACTCGTGCTACTTAACCATTTTTAGTCTAAGCACTGCCCATTTCCTATTGCATTTCTAGCCCTTAGTATTTGATTAGCTTGACTGGAAACTTTTTGCCAATGTATCACTCATTACGTCCAAATTCTTTTCCACTTTCACTGAAAGATTTTTTTGATGTATGTGTCCTATTCCAATATGCAATATTTGATAAACCTTTATATGAAATTCTTATCTCTCATTTCTTAGCTCAAGAACTTAATTGATCTCGATCACTTTGAATGTTTATGTCTGTTATTTCTGCCACCTGACCATATCGCTTGGTATCAAAAGCAAACATGGCTGTAAGTGCGCCTTGAAAATTGGTTCTAAATAGTGCAAACAGCAGAGAACCCAGAACAGATCCCTGATGAATTCTGTGAATCACTGCTCTGAGAAAACGCTTTCCTCCTTTTATCTCAATGCTTTGCTTCTTATTGACTGGTTTTGATTTCAGTTGGTTCATTTACTCACAATTCTGCAAGCCTTCATCTTTTTTAATAATCTTACATCTCAAACATTATCAGATGCTTTCTGAAACGCCATTTGATTATATTCAATAGTTTGTTTACTTTATCGACAGTACGATTAGTGAAAAGGGGCCAGATGCATCTCTTAGTCCATGTTGACTGTAATATTGTAATGCAATATCTGGGAGATGGCAGTGGACCCGAATTCTGATGTTTAGCTCGATTTGATCCAAACCAAGTTAGTTGAATCAACCTCAGATTTCCATAAAATAGAGAAATCCAAATCCAGAACATGTAAAAGTCACATTTCATCCAATCTGACCATGGCAAGAGATGGAAGTTAAGTCAATCAGATCAAATTTTAACCCAGCAGTTTATTTATTCTTGGTCTGGAATGATCTGCTTCAGAAACTCGGTTGAGAATCCAGAAAACGATCAGAGGTATCAAACGAGGATGACGTTACATTTTGTGTGTGTACGTGTTTCAGTGTAAGCAGAAAAACTTAATTAGACCAGAGTTGAGGGACGCTGCTGAGTAGAATCAGATAGATTTTGTTTTAAACCAATGATTCAGTGCAGACCTCAAACCAAGTAGAAATTGAGTTGTAGACGGCATTTCAAAGAATATTTGATGTTAGTTATTCAGGCCATGCTTTTGTTTTCCAATTAGGACTACATTGTAGTGGGTTGCATGTGATCAAGAGCATAGAATATTCACTAATACATGACAGTTCTACAAGATATAAAGATTACGCTAAACACTATGCATTGAATAAGTGGAGCCTGTGTGCTATTTTTTGTGGTGCAACAATATATTTATTGGAGGAAAGACTGCTGTGTGTACAGTGGCAGGTACAGGATAAATATGCAGTGTTTTAATTTACCAAAAACTCTTATCAGTGACAGCAATGAAGAATGCTTCACACCGAGCTTATATGCGGGTACAGTTAAGTGTAATAATGCTAGAAAGCAACTACTTGTTAAAGGGCAGACTGATGCTGTGCTCGAAGGGACTGTGGGTCATGGAGTTGTAAGTCTGTTTTTGACCCAGACTCCCTTCAAGCACAGCTACCCACCTGACAGCGCAGGGTCAGTGAATTTACAATCGAATTCTATTGCTGGAACAGTGTGTATTGACAACATGGGATGAACCGACAATGTGGCATGAAAGATGTGAGAGGAGAGTAGTCGGATAGCAAATGGAAGAGGAGCTTAGTTTTCGAAAACAATGGGCCAAAAATTACGGTCAGAGGCTTCCTTCGTACGAGCGCCTCGGACTCAAAAAAAATCTACGAAACTATCTGTTGGTCCCGGAGGAACGTAGGATTCCTGTCGGAGGCCTTCATTCACTGTGCAGCGTCCGGGAAGATGTCTTCCACATACAAACGCATCTGCTGGAATCACGTGGGCCTGAACCACCAATCACTATGCCTTATTCTCATTGATAATGTGGCATGAAAGATGTGAGAGGAGAGAGGAAACTCTGTTTGTACGGGCTCCCATTACTATCAATGAGAATAACCCCCTAAAACAAGAAACACAGCACAATAAATTAAAAACACATTTAAGATTAATTGAAATTAAATGTAATTAAATGTTTTAGAAAAAAAGTATTTGGGGTAATTTTTTTTTAGTATGTGTTCACAGGGTTAAAATAAACTTACTCTCATGGATAGGGTTGTTAATATAAAAATCAAAGATTAAATTTAATTTTTCTATATTTTAAGTGTTAAGCTGGTAAAAGTAAAATATACGCCGGCTTTTACCAGGTGTAAAAATTTGAAGGACATTCGCTGGGCATGAATAGGGCAAATAGCCCAATCTCTGCCGCACGGATGTCCTTCATGCTGGGATGCGTGGAATCTGCCTAGAGAACATTTGACAGATCGGAAAAGCCGGTTCTCGGTGCATGCGCATCGTGTGCCATGAACCAGCTTTGGCACAGCCTCGCCGAGTCCTTGCGCATTTCATACGCACCCGGCTAGGCTGAAAATTGTGGCCCCATGTGAATACTCCTAGACACAGACAGCAAAATGGATGAATGTATTTTTTTTAAACAGATAAATGATGAAAGTTGCAGGGGTTTAGCATATAATTTCTTGCAGCTTTTATACAGAATCGTAAGCAGGATGTTAGTATTGTGAATGTTTCTGACACTAGTCGGGATGAAAACCAAACTGAATTCTGAATTTAAAGTGACACAAATTGTTGAGTATGGATTTTTTAAAATTTATTCATTCCTGGGATATGGGTGTCGCTGGCATGGCCACCATTTATTGCCCATCACTCATACCCTTGATAAGCACTATTCTTTGTAGCAGTGTGGTCCAATTGGAGGACTTGCTCGGCCATTTCAGAAGGCTGTTAAGTCTCAACCATAAGAACATGAGAAATTGGAGTAGGAGTAGGCCAATGGGCCCCTCGAGCCTGCTCCGCCATTCAATAAGATCATGGCTAATCTGATCATGGACTCAGCTCCACTTCCCTGCCTGCTCCCCATAACCTTTTATTCCTTTATCGCTCAAAAATCTGTCTATCTCCGCCTTAAATATATTCAATGACCCAGCCTCCACAGCTCTCTGGGGTAGAGAATTCCAAAGATTCATGCCACTCAGAGAAGAAATTCCTCCTCATCTCCATTTTAAATGGGCAACCCCTTATTCTGAAACTATACCACCTAGTTCGAGATTCTTTCATGAGGGGAAACATCCTCACCACATCTACTGCGTCAAGCTCCCTCATAATCTTATACGTTTCATAAGATCACCTCTCATTCTTCTGAACTCCAATGCGTATAGGCCCAACATACTCAACCTATCTTCATAAGTCAATCCACTCATCTCCAGAATCAACCTAGTGAAACTTCTCTGAACTGCCTCCAATGCAAGTATATCCTTCCTTAAATATGGAGACCAAAAATGTTGTGTATCTCTAAAGCATGCACGCTCATGTTCCGCCACCAGGGAGTGCATCCCCTGAAGTCCCAAGGGATCCCAGCATCCCTTGGGAGCACTATATATAAGCCGGCCCCTAAGACCTGTTCCTCACTCTGGAGTGTCTTAATAAAGACTGAGGTCACTATTACTTTAACCTCCCTGTGTGCAGTCTCATCTGTGTTGGGAACACAATAACCAGCGACGAGTATACGAATCCAACGCAAAGATGCAGCAAACTGTGGGCATCCTGGAGAAGTTCTCGGAGGGTGAGGACTGGGAAGCCGATGTCAAATGGTTAGACCAGTACTTTGTAGCCAACAAGCTGGACGGAGAAGGAAGCGCTGCAAAAAGGAGAGTGGTCCTCCTCATGTTCTGCGGGGTACCAACCTACAGCCTCATGAAGAATCTTCTGGCTCCGGTGAAACCCACAGATAAGTCGTATGAGGAGCTGTGTACACTGGTTCGGGAGCATATTAACCCAAGGGAGAGCGTGCTAATGGTGAGGTATCGGTTCTACACGTGTCAGCAATCTGAAGGTCAGGAAGTGGCGAGCTACGTCGCCGAGCTAAGGCGACTTGCAGGACAATGTGAGTTTGATGGCTACCTGGAGCAAATGCTCAGAGACTTTTTTGTACTGGGCATTGGCCACGGGACCATCCTAGGCAAACTTTTGACTGCAGAGACACCGACCCTCAGTAAGGCCATTGTGATAGCACAAGCGTTTATGTTCACCAGTGATAACACCAAACAAATCTCTCAGCACACAAGTGCTAGCATTGTTCATAAATTAACTGGAACTGTGTGTGAGAGCAGAAATGTACAGAGCAGAAACCACGAGCTGCAACTGCCAGCAGACCCAGATGACTCAGAGTCTGCAACAAAGGATGAATACAAGGCAATTCACACCTTGTTGGCATTGTGGAGGCTTCCATTCACCTCCAACGAGCTTGCAGATGAGCTGCAAGCTCTGCAAAACCTGCTAACCACCACGTGGCAGAGGAAGATCGGTCCATGGTGGATCAAAGCAATTTCAAGCCTCAGAGAGAGGAGGCAGATGCTGAAGTACATGGGGTGCACACATTTTTGACAAAATGTCCACCTATAATGCTAAATGTAAAATTGAATGGCTTACCAGTAGCCATGGAACTGGACACTGGCGCTAGCCAATCCATCATGAGTAAAAAGATGTTTGAGAGACTGTGTTGCAACATGGCACTCAGACCAGCCCTGATCCCCATCCACACGAAACTGAGAACGTACACCAAAGAGCTTATCACTGTCCTGGGCAGCGCCACGGTCAAAGTCACGTATGGTGGCATGGTGCATAAATTGCCACTCTGGATTGGCCCGGGCGATGGCCCCACACTGCTTGGAAGGAGCTGGCTGGGCAAAATCCGCTGGAACTGGGATGATATCCAAACACTGTCACATGTCGCTGAGGCCTTATGTACCCAGGTTCTTAACAAATTTCCTTCCCTTTTTGAGCCAGGCATTGGAATCTTTTCCGGGGCGAAGGTGCGGATCCACTTGGTCCCAGAGGCACGACCCATTCACCACAAGGCGCGAGCGGTACCTCACATGATGAGGGAGAGCGTGGAAAGCGAGCTGGACAGGCTGCAACACGAGGGAATCATCTCCCCAGTGGAATTCAGCGAGTGGGCCAACCCGATTGTTCCAGTACTCATAAGTGATGGCACGGTCACGATTTGCGGTGATTATAAAGTAACTATTAATCGTTTCTCGCTACAGGACCAATACCCACTACCTAAGGCAGATGACCTATTTGCGACGCTGGCAGGAGGCAAGACATTCACCAAGCTCGACCTGACCTCGGCCTACATGACGCAGGAGCTGGAGGAGTCTTCAAAGGGCCTCACCTGCATCAACACGCACAAGGGACTGTTCATCTACAACTGATGCCCATTTGGTATTCAGTCGGCTGCAGCGATCTGCCAGAGAAACATGGAGAGCCGACTCAAGTCGGTACCATGCACGGTGGTTTTTCAGGACGACATATTGGTCACGGGTCGGGACACCGTCGAGCACCTACAAAACCTGGAGGAGGTCCTCCAGCGACTGGATTGCGTAGGGCTGCGGCTGGAGAGGTCGAAATGCATCCTCATGGCAATGGAAGTGGAGTTTTTGGGGAGAAAGATCGCGGTAGATGGCATTCGGCCCACAGACGCCAAGACAGAGGTTTTCAGGAACGCGCCCAGGCCACAGAAGTTACAGAGCTGCGGTCGTTCCTGGGACTCCTCAACTATTTTGGTAACTTCCCACCGGGGATAAGCACCCTCTTAGAGTCCCTACATGTGTTATTGTGTAAAGGTGAGAACTAGGTATGGGGAAAAACCAAATAATTGCTTTTGAGAAAGCCAGAAACATTTTATGCTCCAACAAGCTGCTTGTATTGTATAACCCGTGTAAAAGACTCGTGCTAGCATGTGATGCATCGTCGTACGGAGTCGGGTGTGTATTACAACAAGCTACTGTTGCAGGGAAGTTGCAACCTGTCACCTATACCTCCAGGAGCTTGTCTACGGCCGAGAGGGCCTACAGCATGATTGAGAAAGAGGCATTAGCGTGTGTGTTCAGAGTAGAGAAAATGCATCAGTACCTGTTTGGCCTCAAATTTGAACTGGAAACCAATCATAAGCCCCTCATATCCCTGTTCGCTGAAAACAAGGGGATAAATACTAATGCCTCAGCCCGCATACAAAGGTGGGCACTCGCGCTATCAGCATATAACTACACCATCCACCACAGGCCAGGCACCGAGAACTGTGCGGATGCTCTCAGTTGGCTACCATTGCCCTGCACGGGGGTGGAAATGGCGCAGCCTGCAAACTTGTTGATGGTGGCGCAGCCCGCAGACTTGTTGATGGTCATGGAAGCGTTTGAAAATGATAAATCACCTGTCACGGCCCGCCAGATTAGGACTTGGACTGGCCAAGATCCTCTGCTGTCCCTGGTAAAAAAACTGTGTACTGCATGGGAGCTGGGCCAACATCCCCGTTGAAATGCAAGAGCTCATCAAGTCGTTCCAGCGGCGAAAGGACGAGCTTTCCATTCAGGCAGACTGCCTGTTGTGGGGTAACCATGTAGTCCTCCCAAAAAGGGCAGGGAGACGTTCATCTCTTCACAGCACACACCCGGGTATAGTAATGATGAAAGTGATAGCCAGATCCCACATGTGGTGGCCTGGTATCGACTCTGACTTAGAGTCCTGTGTACAGCAATGCAGCGTGTGTGCTCAGTTGAGCAACGCGCCCAGAGAGGCACCACTAAGTTTGTGGTCCTGGCCCTCCAGGCCATGGTCAAGGATCCATGTCGACTATGCGGGTCCGTTTCTCGGTAAAGTGTTCCTGGTGGTGGTGGATGCTTTTTCAAAATGGATTGAATGTGAAATAATGTCAAGAACCACCATTGAAAGCCTGAGGGCCATGTTTGCCACCCACGGCCTGCCTGACATACTGATTAGTGACAACGGGCCATGTTTCACCAGTGCCGAATTTAAAGAATTCATGACCCGCAATGGGATCAAACATGTCACCTTGGCCCCATTTAAACCAGCCTCCAATGGGCAGGCAGAGCGGGCAGTACAAACAATCAAACAGAGCCTTAAATGAGTCAGAGAAGGCTCACTCCAAACCCGCCTGTCCCGAGTACTGCTCAGCTATCGCACGAGACCCCACTCGCTTACCGGGGTGCCCCCGGCTGAGCTACTCATGAAAAGGACATTTAAAACCAGACTCTCACTGGTTCACCCCAACCTGCATGATCAGGTAGAGAGCAGGCGGCAGCAACAAAATGTAAACGATGGTCGCGCCACTGTGTCACGGGAAATTGATCTGAATGACCCTGTGTATGTGCTAAACAATGGACATGGCCCCAAGTGGATTGCGGGCATGGTGATAGCTAAAGAAGGGAGTAGGGTGTTTGCAGTCAAACTAGACAATGGACAAATTTGCAGAAAGCACCTGGACCAAACGAGACTGCGGTTCACAGACTGCCCTGAACAACCCACAGCCGACACCACCTTTTTCGAGCCCACAACACATACCCAAAGGACCAATGACAACACCCCGGACCAGGAAGTTGAACCCATCACGCCCAACAGCCCAGCAAGGCCAGGCTCACTCAGCAGCCCTGCAGGGCCAACAACACGCCAGCCCAGCGAGGGCATAGCCAACACACCGGAACAGACATTTGTACCGAGGTGGTCCAGCAGGTAAAGAAAAGCTCCCGGCCGCCTCACCTTGTAAATAGTTTTCACTTTGACTTTGAGGGGGAGTGATGTTGTGTATCTGTAAAGCATGCACTCCCATGTTCCGCCACCAGGGAGTGCATCCCCTGAAGTCCCAAGGGATCCCAGCATCCCTTGGGAGCACTGTATATAAGCCGGCCCACAATGCCTGATCCTCACTCTGGAGTGTCTTAATAAAGACTGAGATCACTGTTACTTTAACTTCCCTGTGTGCAGTCTCATCTGTGTTCGGAAGACAATAAAAAATGTACGCAGTACTCTAGGTGTGGCTTCACCAATGCCCTGTACAGTTGTAGCAGGACTTCTCTGCTTTTATACTCCATCCCCCTTGCAATAAAGGCCAACATTCCATTTGCCTTCCGAATTACTTGCTCAACCTGCATGCTAATTTTTGATGTTTCATGTGCAAGAACCCCCAGATCCCTCTGTACCACAGCATTTTGTAATCTCTCTCCATTTAAATAATTATTTGTTTTTTTTGCTTTTCCTACCAAAGTGGATAACCTCACACTTTCATAGAAACATAGAAACATAGAAAATAGGTGCAGGAGTCGGCCATTCGGCCCTTCGTGCCTGCACCACCATTCAATAAGATAATGGCTGATCATTCCCTCAGTACCCCTTTCCTGCTTTCTCTCCATACCCCTTGATCCCCTTAGCCATAAGGGCCATATCTAACTTCCTCTTGAATATATCCAATGAACTGGCATCAACAACTCTCTGCGGCAGGGAATTCCACAGGTTAGCAACTCTCTGAGTGAAGAAGTTTCTCCTCATCTCAATCCTAAATGGCCTACCCCTTATCCTAAGACTGTGTCCCCTGGTTCTGGACTTCCCCAACATCGGGAACATTCTACCCGCATCTAACCTGTCCCATCCCGTCAGAATCTTATATGTTTCTATGAGATTCCCTCTCATCCTTCTAAACTTCAGTGAATAAAGGCCCAGTTGATCCAGTCTTTCATATGTCAGTCCAGCCATCCCAGGAATCAGTCTGGTGAACCTTCGCTGCACTCCCTCAATAGCAAGAATGTCCTTCCTCAGATTAGGAGACCAAAACTGAACACAATATTCCAGGTAAGGCCTCACCAAGGCCCTGTACAACTGCAGTCAGACCTCCCTGCTCCTATACTCAAATCCCCTAGCTATGAAGGCCAACATACCATTTGCCACCTTCACCGCCTGCTGTTCCTATATGCCAACTTTCAATGACTTCCCACATTATACTCCATCTGCCAGATTTTTGCCCACTCACTTAGCCTGTCTGTATCCCTTTGCAGATTCTTTGTGTGTTCCTCACAACTTGCTTTAACACCTATCTTAGTATCATCAGCAAATTTGGCTACATTACCCTCGGTCCCTTCATCCAAGTCATTAATATAGATTGTAAATAGTTGATTGGCAACCTGAATGCTTTTAGTGTCTTCTACCATGAAGACCGATACAAAATATTTGTTCCAAGACTCAGCCATTTCCTATTAATTCCCCCGTCTCATCCTCTGAGGGACCAACATTTGTTGTGGGTCTCCAGTCAGATATAGGCCAGACCAGGTAAGGACGGCAGTTTCCTTTCTTGAAGGAATAGTGAAGCAGCTGGGTTTTTACGACAATTCGTTAGCTATTTGTTTTTTGTTCCAAATTTATTTAATTAACTTAATTTCAATATCCCCAGCTGCTGTGGGATTTGAACTTATGTCTCTGGATGATTATTATTTGGATTACTGTTCCAGTAACATAACCACTATGCTACCGTTTCCATTATACAAGAATCAGAGAATTAATTTTGGCCAAAACCGGTCCATTTATTTATTTTTTAATTGATCTTTACCTCATGGAATCAAAGAAATTTACAGCATTGGAGGAGGCCATTCAGTCCATCCTGTCCTTGCCGGCCGACAAACAGCTATCCAGCCTAATCCCACTTTACAAGTCTTGGTCCATGACCTTGTAGATTACAGCACTTCAGGTGCATATCCAAGTACTTTTTAAATGCTATGAGGGTTTCTGCCTCGACCACCCTTTCAGGCAGTGTGTTTCAGACCACAACCACCATCTGGGTGAATTTCTCCTCAAATTCCCTCTAAACCTCCCACCAATTACTTTAAATCTATGTCGCCTGGTTATTGACCCCCACTGCTGAGGGAAATAGGTCCTTCCTATCCACTCTATCTCGGCCCCTCATAATTTTATACACCTCAATTAGGTCTCCCCTCAGCCACTTATGCTCCAAAGAAAACAACCCCAGCCTAACCAATCTTTCTTCATAGCTAAAATTCTCCAGTCCAGGAAACATTCTCATAAATCTCCTCTGTACCCTCTCTAGTGCAATCACATCTTTCCTGTAATGTGCTGACCAGAACTTCACACAGTGCTCCATCTGTAGCCTAACTAGTGTTTTATACATTTCATGCATAACTTCCTTGCTCTTATATTCTATGCCTGGGCTAATAAAAGCAAGTATCCTGTCTGCCTTCTTAATCACCTTATCTACCTGTTCTGCTACCTTCAGGGATCTGTGGACGTGCACTCAAACATCCCTCTGTTCCTCTACACTTCTCTGCGTCCTACTATTTATTGTGTATTCTCTTGCCTTGTTAGCCCGCCACAAATTCATTACCTCGCACTTCTCTGGATTGAATTCCATTTGCTACTGTTCTGCCCACCTGACCTGCCCATTGATATCTTCCTGCAGCCTACAGCTTTCTGCTTCATTATCAACCACACAATCAATTTTTGTGTCATCAGCAAACTTCTTAATCATAGCCACTACATTTAAGTCTAATTAATTGATATATACCACAAATAGCAAGGGACCTAGTAGTGAGCCCTGTGGAACCCCACTGGAAACAGCTTTCCAGTCAAAAAACACCCATCAACCATTACCGTTTGCTTCCTGCCTCTGAGCTAAATATGGATCCAACTTATCACTTTGCCTTGGAGCCTACAGACTATTACTTCTGTGACCAGTCTGTCATGCGGGACCTTATCAAAAGCCTTGTTAAAATCCATATACACTACATTGTACGCACTACCCTCATCGACCCTCCTTGTTACCTGCTCAAAAAATTCAATCAAGTTAGTCAGACACGACCTTCCCTTAACAAATCCATGCTGACTGTCCTTGATTATTCTGTGTCTTTCTAAATGAAGATTAATCCTGTCCCTCAGAATTTTTTTCAATATTTTTTCCACCACCGAGGTTATGTTGACTGGCATGTACTTACTCGGTCCATCTCTTTCTCCCTTTTTAAACATTTGCAGTCCTCCAGTCCTCTGGCACCACACCTGTAACCAGAGAGAATTCGAAAATGATGGTCAGAGGCTCTGCTATTTCCTCTCTTGCTTCTTTTAACAGCCTGGGATATATTTCATCTAGGCCTCGGAATTTATCCATTTTCAAAGATGCAAAACCCTTCAATATTTATTCTCTCACTTTGTTTATTTCATCTAATATTTCACACTCCCTGATTGCAATATCTACATTGTTCCTCTCTTTTGTTATAGACTGTTTGAGGGTCTATAGTACACTCCCAGCAGTGTGATCGCCCCTTTTTTGTTCTTCAGTTCAACCCATATGGCCTCATTTGATGATCCTTCCACCATATCATCCCTCCTCACAGCTGTAATTTTTCTTTAATCAAATCTGCGACCCCCCCCGCCATTACCCACTCCTTTTTTATCCCCTCTCTATTTTGTCAGAAACCCTTGCAACCAGGAATATTAAGCTGCCATTTCTACCTTTCTTTCAACCATGTTTCAGTAATAGCTATAATATATTCCCACGTGTCTATCTGTGCCCTCAGCTCATTTGCCTTATTCCCTAGATTCCTTGCTTTGAAGGATATACCATTTAGCACTGCCAAACTGCTTTGTTGCCTATTGGCTAGCCTGTGTTTCCTCTGCCTTCCAAACTCGCTGACTAATTTTCTGCCTTCCATTTCCAGCATTGTGCCTCTCCCTTCTAAATCTATTCATGTACAACAGTATCCTTTTTATGGCTTGAAACACATTCAGCTGTTTCCTGAACTCATTTATATTATTCACTTCATTAGCCTCCCCTACTAACCTATTCCAAAAGTCTTTGAGTTGAAAGAAAGTTCCAACTGACTTTGTTCAGTCGTACCATACTCATTTTACATTGTGTTCACTGGTATTTGAATCCTTCACCCTCAATGGCAGTTCATTGATTCCATTTCATAACATGGAAAACTTCAACTGCATCACTTTGAAGTCTGATCTTTTCCATCTAATGGTTTATGAATGATCAGTTTTTCTTGCTATCCTACTGTGATTAATGTGTTTAACTAGTTTGCATTACCAATGAAAACAATTAGTTTTCTTCTGGGGTGGGCGTGAAGAGTCCAGCACTTGGTGGTGGAGTGATGGCTTTGTGCAATATTTACCAGTGTAGAGATAATTATGAATCCATATTCCCAAATGGTATAATTTGGTGCAGCAACATGCCAATTGAGGAAAGTTTACATACCATACCTGCAGGATTGTGCTCAGCTCTGCATTGCCGACTTCCCCATCGAACTTGGACACTTATCCCTAATATCTGCATGAAGATAAAGGCTAAAATATTGAATGCATGGAGATGGAAATTCATTTAGGCCTGCTTTTGGGCACTGGAATGAGTGTCACATTCACAGAGCTTGCTCCAACTGAGAGGCCCGATATTGGGTCTTGGTCCTCGTTATTATTACTTGGGCGAGCGGCACCACTGCAGGCAAGAAGATGACTGTTGGACCACTTGCCTCACTGGGAGTGGTCTGAAGGCAAGTCCCATGAGGGAATTAACGGGGGTAACAATGAGGAGTATTGTGGAGTCAGAGGAGCACGTCTGCTTCTTTTCGCTCCACAGCAACGAATTTTTAATTTTTTTTTTAAACTCCCGACTCTTAAAAGTATCCTGAGTGGAGCAGGCCCAGCACCTTCATGAGGGTGTTTGTAGCCTGCATAATTGAGATTTTCACCAAGGCCTGTCTTCCGGTGGCCTGGATTTTGTGGTCAGCTGCAATCGAATGGCACTCACCATTCATTGCGCTGAGAGCTGCCCGTAGACCCATCATGGGCTTTTACACTGCTAACCCAGGAAGTGCAAATTAGAATACAAATTCAATGTAAAGTCATGTACAGGAAGCTGACGAAAGTTGGGATTAAGAGAAAAATAAAAGAGAAAAATATTGAAAAAATATTTAACGATTTAATTTGAAAACAATCTCCAATAATAATTAAAATTTGAAGGAATGAGATCCACACTTGTATCAGTAAATTTTCACTGTCAGAGAGGCTGGTTGGCAGTAATTAAGACTGATCTAGGCATTAATAATCCATTTACACTTGAAGGTGCAAGCCCGAACTTTTCTGGTGTGTTTAGTGGTTATGTAGTGGGTAAGTGCGACAACATCACGCCCTGCATTTGTTTCAATGCTGAGTCTCTTGGTGTGGTACCAGTGTAGCAAAGTTTGTGAATGAGCAGGGCAACTCGACAGCAACTTCCTGATTGTCACGTTTAAGTGTGCATGTGCGGACTCCGGATGTTTTTTAAAATTAATTCATAGGATGGTGGGGGAGATTAGAACTAGAGGGCATGATCTTCGGATAAAGACTCATTTAGAACTGAGATGAGGAGAAATTTCTTCTGAGGGTTGTGAATCTGTGGAATTCGCTGCCTCAGAGAGCTGTGGAGGCTGGGACATTAAATAAATTTAAGACAGAAATAGACAGTTTCTTTAACAATAAGGGGATAAGGAGTTATGGGGAACGGGCGGGGAAGTGTAACTGAGTCCATTATCGGATCAGCCATGATCTTATTGAATGGTGGAGCAGACTCGAGGGGCCTTATGGCCTACTCCTACTTCTATTTCTTATGTTCTTATTATTATTTGGACGACGTTTTATTGCCCATCTCTAATTTCTCTTGAGAAAGTGGTGGTAAGCTCTATTCTTGAACCGCTGCAGTCCGTACGGTGAAGGTACTCCCACAGTGATGTGAAGTAGAGAGTTCCAGGATTTTGACCACGTGACGATGAAGGAACAGCGATATATTTTCAAGTCAGGATGGTGTGCGACTTGGATAGGAACTTGGAGATGGTGATGTTCCCATGCGTCTGCTGCCCTTGTTCTTCTAGGTGGTAGCGGGTCACGGGTTTGGGAGGTGCTGTCGAAGAAGCCTTGGTGAGTTGCTGCAGTGCATCTTGTAGATGGTACACACTGCAACCATGGTGCATCGGTGGTGGAAGGAGTGAATGTTTAAGGTGGTGGATGGGGTGCAAATCAAGCGAGCTGCTTTGTCCTGGATGGTGTCGAGCTTCTTGAGTGTTGTTGGAGCTGCGCTCATCAAGGCAAGTGGCGAGTAATCCATCTGTCTGATTTGCTCCTTAATAACGGTGGTGCTGATAGCCTCTCCATTATTTCTACTGCAAAATCCGATCCAATAGATCTACTCAGCATCCTTGACTTCCACCCTGTATCAGCTCGTCCATCATCAGCCTTTACCAAGGCTATTCATTGGTCATTTTATGCATTAGTACGTACTTGCAAACAAAATGACCAATGAATAGCCATGGTAGAGACTGATGATGGACGAGCTGGTACAGGATGGAAGTTAAGGTTGCTGAGTAGATCGATTGGCCCTGTGAAAATAATGGAGAGGCTATCGGCGCTTACCGTTATTAAGGAGTAAATCGGACAGATGGAATGCTCTCCACTTTGCTGGATGTCTGGACTTATTCATGAAATCTATCCTGAAAATCACAGAATATATGATTAATACGGTGCACACTAATAGTACTGCACATCTTTCGATATGCCACGGTCCCAGCATCTTCTTAACTCTTCATTCTAATTAAATCAACAATTACTTCCTCATTTGGAATGAACTGTTTGATGTCATATAATAATGATGTAGTCTGTGATTTGCAAGATAAATTACATTAATGAACACCAGATTTGCTGCACGTTTGCTAACATTTATCGATGACATCTTTTCACATATCTTTAGCCACTACTATTTTACAGTAATATCCAAGTCACAGATGCTGAGTGTTTCCAGTGCTCTTTACCTTGTACAGCTTCTTCCAGATCTCCAACCAAACGCTTGGTTTTGTTCAGATGGAGCTTATTCTCTAGGTGACAAGTTGCCATATTGAGGACCTCGTTTGCATATTTGCAGGCTGTCCTCCATCACCAGAAATGCAACTGCGTTACAAGGGTTACCTGGATGTACAAGGCCTTGTCATTAAATAGTAATGGGTTTTTTTCCCACTTGTCATTCAGCAGTTTTCACCCTAAATTGCACACAACAGCCACATCCCTGCGTCAGATCAGTGCACATCACAAGTAAGCAGTTGGTTGCAAACTGCTTGGCGATGTCCTGCAGCTGTGATCATTTCTTTCCCACAAACATTTTAACACTTATGTGGCTTGTTAGCTGCTTGACAAGTATTAAAGGATTATTTTTGGAGATCCATTGTAATTATTCCGAGTTTTTCATTGTCTGTAATAAATTCGGGTTCTTCCAAGCTGTACGTTTCAGGCACTGGTGCAATTAATGTTACTGACTTCGTAATTATACTGGGAAACAAGCGTTTCTCACACTTTTTATTCGAATAAGAACGCGAGGCTAAAATTAAAAATAATTTTCTTTATCATTTGCAGTGAAATCTGTATTCGTTAGCAACCAGCATCTGAGTTTAGTTTCTCTATCAGTGGTTGTGTGATGCTGGATTTCACAGGTTTCATTATTGATCTTATAATAGCTTTGTGGTAATTTTCGTAAATATCTATAGGAAAACAAGATTGTTAAAGCCTTTTACTTCATGCACTACATGTTGTGTGTTGACTGGTCATAAGTCATCTAATTGGGGCACTTGGGGATCCTGATAGCTTTGCACAGTCTCAAACATAAATTCGATGGTCACAGACAGGAAGATGAAGACCACAGGCAGCACTGACAGGACAAGGATGTTTGGTTGATGCATGAAGATGTTCAGTATCTGAAGGAAGTCATTTATATTGCCAGTCAGTCTGTGTCATAGAAAAATGAGTATCCCACATTTTACATTTATGTACAAATACAGTATTTTTTCCTGTTTTTTTTTTGTGGGGGGAGATACAGGAACTGATCGTTTTATTCTTTGCAAAAAAATGATAATGTCGATTGTGTAATTAAGGATTAACCCTGACAAATGTTTTGAGCTTGTAGTACCTGAGAGAGAGTTGTCTGACACAGGAACCCCATCTCTGCCAGAGTGTAGCAGCCCCGAGACATCCTTGACCCTTGCACCAGGGAGACAGCATACTATCCTGCAGGTCTCGTTTGCGGCCGTAGAAACGTCTATCTATTTCCCGTACAATAGAATCCCCTATCACTAAAGCTCTCCCACTCTTTTTCCTGCCCTCCTGTGCAGCAGAGCCACTCATGGTGCCATGAACTTGGCTGCTGCTGCCTTCCCCTGATGAGCCATCTTGCCCAACAGTACCCAAAATGGTTAATCTGTTTTGGAGGGAGATGACCGCAGGGGACCCCTGCACTACCTTCCTTGCACTGTTCTTCCTGTTGGTCTTCAATTCCCTATCTGGCTGTGGACCCTTTACCTGCGGTAAGACCAACTCACTAAATGTGTTATTCACATCATTCTCAGCATCGTGCATGCTCCAGAGTGAATCCATGCGCAGCTCCAGTGCCGCAATTCGGTCTGTCAGGAGCTGCAGCTGGACACACTTCCTGCACACATAGTAGTGAGGGACACTGAAAGCGTTCCTGATTTTCCACATAGCACAAGAGGAGCATGACATGGGTCTGGACTCTCCTGCCATGAATTAACCCTTAAATTAATTTAATTTGGCAACAATGCAAAAGGTTACCCATTGATAAGAAAAAGAAAAAGATAAAATATTCACCAATCCATCAGCTAATCACTTACCCACTTGGCAGTGATGTCTTTTTACTTCTTTGTTCACTTTCTGCCCCTGCTGCAGCTGGCCTGCAAAACTGTCACTGCTCCAAGCTACCACTGCCCTTTGTGGTCCCGCACCTGCTCCTCTCTCGTGATAGAAACATAGAAAATAGGTGCAGGCGTAGGCCATTTGGCCCTTCGAGCCTGCACCACCATTCAATAAGATCATGGCTGATCATCACTTCAGTACTCCTTTCCTGCTTTCTCTCTATATCCCTTGATCCCTTTAGCCGTAAGGGCCATATCTAACTCCCTCTTGAACATATCCAATGAATTGGCATCAATAAACTCTCTGCAGTAGAGAATTCCACAGATTAACAACTCTCTGAGTGAAGAAGTTTCTCCTCATCTCGGTCCTAAATGGATTACCCCTTATCCTTAGACTGTGTCCCCTGGATGTGGACTTCCCCAACTTCGGGAACATTCTTCCTGCATCTAACCTGTCCAGTCCCGTCAGAATTTTATATGTTTCTATGAGACCCCCTCTCATCCTTCTATACTCCAGTGAATACAGGCCAAGTTGATCCAGTCTCTCCTCATATGTCAGTCCTGCCATCCCGGGAATCAGTCTGGTGAACCTTCGCTGTACTCCCTCAATAGCAAGAATGTCCTTCCTCAGATTAGGAGACCAAAACTGAACACAATATTCCAGGTGAGGCCTCACCAAGGCCCTGTACAACTGCAGTAAGACCTCCCTGCTCCTATACTCAAATCCTCTCGCTATGAAGGCCAGCATACTATTTGCCGCCTTCACCACCTGCTGTACCTGCATGCTAACTTTCAATGACTGATGTACCCTGACACCCAGGTCTCGTTACATCTCCCTTTTATCTAATCTGCTGCCATTCAGATAGTATTCTGCCTTCGTGTTTTTGCCACCAAAGTGGATAACCTCACATTTATCCACATTATACTGCATCTGCCATGCATTTGCCCACTCACCTAACCTGTCCAAGTCATCCTGCGGCCTCTGAGCATCCTCCTCACAGCTCACACAACCACCCAGTTTAGTGTCATCTGCAAACTTGGAGATATTACACTCAATTCCTTCATCTAAATCATTGATGTATATTGTAAATAGCTGGGGTCCCAGCACTGAGCCCTGCCGCACCCCACTAGTCACTGCCTGCCATTCTGAAAAGGACCCGTTTATCCCGACTCTCTGCTTCTTGTCTGCCAACCAGTTCTCTATCCACGCCAGTACATTACCCCCAATACCATGTGCTTTAAGTTTGCACACTAATCTCTTGTGTGGGACCTTGTCAAAAGCCTTTTGAAAGTCCAAATACACCACATCCACTGCTTCTCCGTTGTCTACTCTACAAGTTACATCCGATGCTGGCCTCCCGAACTGCCGCTGCTCCAAGCTGCCGCCGCCCTTAGTAATCCCGCGCCCGCTCCCCTCTCCCCTCTCGCGATGCTGGCCTCCCAAACTGCCAACATTTATCCAACATTCTATAGACTCTGGATCAGTTCCTATGGATTGGAGGGTAGCTAATGTAACCTCACTTTTTAAAAAAGGAGGGAGAGAGAAAACAGAAAATTATAGGCTGGTTAGCCTGACATCGGTGGTGAGGAAATTATTGGACTCAATTTTGAAAGATGTAATAGCAGCACATTTGGAAAGCAGTGACAGGATCGGTCCAAGTCAGCATGGATTTATGAAAGGGAAATCATGCTTGACAAATCTTCTAGAATTTTTTGAGGATGTAACGAGTAGAGTGGACAAGGGAGAACCAGTGGATGTGGTGTATTTGGACTTTCAAAAGGCTTTTGGCAAGGTCCCACACAAGAGATTAGTGTGCAAAATTAAAGCACATGGCATTGGGGGTAATATACTGACGTGGATAGAGAACTGGTTGGCAGACAGGAAGCAGAGAGTCGGGATAAACGGGTCGTTTTCAGAATGACAGACAGTGACTAATGGGATGCCGCAGGATTCAGTGCTGGGACCCCAGCTCTTTGCAATATACATCAATGATTTAGATGAACGAATTGAGTGTAATATCTCCAAGTTTGCAGATGACACTAAGCTGGGTGGCAGTGTGAGCTGTGAGGAGGATGCTAAGAAGCTGCAGGGTGACTTGGACAGGTTAGATGAGTGGGCAAATGCATGGCAGATGCAGTATAATGTCGATAAATGTGAGGTTATCCACTTTGGTGGCAAAAACAGGGAGGCAGAATATTATCTGATTGGTGGCAGATTAGGAAAAGGGGGAGGTGCAACGAGACCTGGGTGTCAAGGTACATCAGTCATTGAAAGTTGGCATGCAGATACAGCAGACAGTGAAGAAGGCAAATGGCATGTTGGCCTTCATAGCGAGAGGATTTGAGTATAGGAACAGGGAGGTCTTACTACAGTTGTACAGGGCCTTGGTGAGGCCACACCTTGAATATTGTGTACAGTTTTGGTCTCCTAATCTGAGGAAGGACATTCTTGCTATTGAGGGAGTGCAGCGAAGGTTCACCAGACTGATTCCTGGGATGGCAGGACTGACATATGAAGAAAGACTGGATCGACTAGGCTTATATTCACTGGAATTTAGAAGAATGAGAGTTGATCTCATAGAAACATATCAAATTCTGACGGGATTGGACAGGTTAAATGCAGGAAGAATGTTCCAAATGTTGGGGAAGTCCAGAACCAGGGGGTCACAGTCTAAGGTTAGGGGGTAAGCCATTTGGACCGAGATGAGGAGAAACTTCTTCACTCAGAGAATTGTGAACCTGTGGTATTCTCTCCCACAAAAAGTTGTTGATGCCAGTTCGTTAGATATATTTAAAAGGGAGTTCGATGTGACTCTTACGGCTAAAGGGATCAAGGGGTATGGAGAGAAAGCAGGAATAGGGTCCTGAAGTTGCATGGTCAGCCATGATCATATTGAATGGTGGTGCAGGCTCAAAGGGCCGAAAGGCCTACTCCTGCACCTATTTTCTGTGTTTCTATGTATCAATGCTAAACCCAAACTTAAATGCTATAAAATCATCTATATTGGCCAGTTCCAGGACTGCCTCTTAAGTACTCTTTACTAGTTAAATGGAATCCGTTTGCACTCTGAATAGTTGAGAGACTGATTTTGAGTTTCGGGTCTATCCTTTAAACGGAGGTTAAACAGTTGAGACTGCATCTTTCTCATGAAAAATCTGACATGTCACTTTTCTCCTCAGATGCTGTGCCTGACTTGCTGTCTGTTTCTAGTGTTTTCTGGGGTTTTTAGTTTTCAAATTTCCAGCATTTGCAGTGTTTTTTGATTTTGTTAAACCGTTTACCATTCTGTTCTGGTGAGTATTAAAGACTCCACAGCAGCATTGGAAGATCAGGGAGTTCTTTCAATGACCTAGCCAACAATTCTTTCCTCAACCCAAAAGGTGGCGGGGGAGGGCGGGAGTGGGGGAGTGGGGGGGGAAGACAGATCGACTTATCAGTCATCTCATTGCTCTTTCTGGAACATTACAAGTGCAGAATAATTGCCCTATTTGTCGACCGAACAATCAAGGTTGTTATATAAGCAAAAATAATTTATCGTGTGAAGTGCTTTGAAATGTGTGCAATGTGATATGGTGCTATATAAATGCAAGAAATTCTGGCACACTATAAATTGGAACATCATTCATTGGATGTTGGTGTACAATCTTGTACTTACACAGTAGGAAAATGAACTACTATTTAAACCACAGCGCAGTGATAAGCCACTGTACGCTGCATGGCTCAATATTTTCTGTTGTATGTGAGTACTGTGCTTTCTTTCACCAAGGTAAAATGCTCACCTCAAGCACTGGCGTGAAAAGATTGGCAAAGTACCAAAAGTTGATACTTTTGACCCATAATAAATAACGTAGTCCCATCTACTAACATTTTACAGTCTATACATACGGGTATTTCCTGGCAATCACTGTCGAATATTTCATAGAAATGTTGTAGTAATTGTGTCACAATCATTAATACTTCTGAATGGAAATCATTTCACATTAATTATGGGCCATAACTTGCAGCCCCTACAGGTGCATATGGAGGGAACTTGCGATCTGTTAAGAATTTTCCCCGGGGAAAAAAGACATTCGTGGGCGAAGAGTTGGGCTATTTGTTCAACTTCTGCCCAGCGAATACCCATCAAACTCTTACACCTTACGTAAGAGTGTAAAAAAACATAAAAAGAAAATGTTTTCATTCATTTTCCATTAAAAACCCGGTGCAATAAGCTAAGTTTATTTTTAGCCCTGTTAATACTTTACATGTAAATTTATTTTTCATAAAATTAAATTTTTATTTTAAATACTTAAGTGCCATTTTAATTCATTTTAAATATGTAACAGGTTTTTTAATTTATTTGAAGAGTAGATGTATTTTTTGAGGTATTCCTGTTCATATTAATGGGGTTTCTGTACATCCAGAATCCCCATAAGCATGAATGGGGATTTCTTTCTGTCATTCGTTCGGCCGGTCCACGTGGTCCCAGGGGCACTTGTGAACCGCGTGCACTCCTGAGATACCTGTGCCTCTACCCAGAGAGGCCCAGGACTGCAAATATCCATACCTCCTGGACCATTAGGTATGCTGGCATTTTATTTCAGGATCGGAGACATTTCCCCTCAGGAAGCCTCTGACCGCAAATTCAGGACCAACATGTAAAGTATTGTCTGTGCTCATCACAATCGCTGTTGTGACGAGAAGAACGCAAAAACAAAAAGAATAAAACTACCACCATAATACTTCAAATTTTTATTACAATTAATAAAACACACAGATACATGGGAGGGTATAATCTCTGCCACTGCAATTCGTAGTGGCCATAAAACCTTCAAACTTCACTCGTATCGACTAAGAGATGTAATAATACATTGAAATTACAACACAGAAACAGGCTGTTCATCCTAAACAGTCTGTGTTAGCATTTACTCTGCACGCAAGCGAATAGTTCTAATCACATTTACCCACCTTGTTCCTGTATCTGTTCAACACATCTACCCTCATCCACCTAATCCAATCTAATCTTCAACATTGGCATAGTTTCTGTTTGACCACTAAACCTGGAAGTGCATTCCACAGCCGCACTACTCTTTGCATAAAGAAGTTTCTTCCTACACATCGTTCTGAATCTCTTACATTTAATCTTGAATCTATCAGGTCCTTCTATGTATTTTTATTTCCGCAGAATCCTAGTAAATCTGCCTCGTAAGCCTCGATATACTGAAGCATTAATATGAGTAAAAGAAGAAAGCTTGCGAATGGTGAAAATCTTCGATAAAGATGGGAGTGTTGGATGTACACAGCATATGAAAGGGATAGATAGGTTTCTGTCTTGGGGGGAACCTTCATCAGGACTCTGGTGGTTGCTGCTTTGATGTCACTCCGAGAGGGCTGTGAGGTTATCTAAGTTTGAGGGCTATGCCAATACATTATACATAGTCAGGGGGCCTATAGAAGAGAGGGGTTGCCTTCCTCTAGACAGTGAAGATGCAGTAAAAATTGGTCATGAAGTGCATGTGCTGGGAACTTTAAAATGATCTTCTGCATACCCAAATTTAAGTCATTAATATATATCAAAAAGAGCAGTGGTCCTAATACCGAGTCCTGGGTAGCACCACTTATACTTTCCTCCTGTCTGAAAAACAACCGTTCACCTGTACTCACTGCTTTCTGTCTCTTAGCTAAATTTGTATCCAAGCTGCCACTGTCCCTTTAATCCCCTGGGCTTCATTTTTGTCTATTATGTGTATTATGTAATCCCCTGATTTAGTTAAGTAGGAAAGGATAGTATTCCATCAATGGTTCAAATAATATGCAATCAGAAAATAATGCTTCCCAGGTCTGTACTTTCTATCTGTGTATCAAATCTGTATCTGTGTATCAGGTCTGTACTTACTATCTGTGTATCAAATCTGTATCTGTGTATCAGGTTTGTACTTTCTATCTGTGTATCAAATCTGTATCTGTGTATCAGGTCTGTACTTACTATCTGTGTATCAGGTCTGTATCTGTGTATCAGGTCTGTACTTTCTATCTGTGTATCAAATCTGTATCTGTGTATCAGGTCTGTACTTACTATCTGTGTATCAAATCTGTATCTGTGTATCAGGTCTGTACTTTCTATCTGTGTATCAGGCCAATTCACTAAATATATTCAAAAAGGAGTTAGATGAGGTCCTTACTGCTAGGGGGATCAAGGGGTATGGCGAGAAAGCAGGAATGGGGTACTGAAGTTGAATGTTCAGCCATGAACTCATTGAATGGCGGTGCAGGCTAGAAGGGCCGAATGGCCTACTCCTGCACCTATTTTCTATGTTTCTATGTTTCTATGTCTGTATCTGTGTATCAGGTCTGTACTTTCTATCTGTGTATCAGGTCTGTATCTGTGTATCAGGTCTGTACTTTCTATCTGTGTACAGTGAGTAGGGAGGTAACCATCGTTGATACTTTTGTTCTGGTCTCTCTCCACAAATTGTAAAGGAAAGCTTAAGATCTTTATAGGGCTTTAGTCACTCACACCCATCCCATAACAGGAATTGTTTTCCAGTGTATATAACTGATCTATTGATCATTGTTTATTTGTGATATGGGCTACCCTCTTACCTAGGAGACCATTGACTCCCTTATTCATTATTCCTTGCTAACAAAAAACCTTTCCTTGCCGACAAAGCTTTTTCTTGCTTAATGTCATCCATATCCTGAAATATTCTAGGTATGGTGCATGTCTGCAAGCCATTTACGGGAAAAGAAAGCAAAAAGCTTAATCATATGAGATTAAATCAAATCTCAATCCTATGTACATAAGAATAGTGTATTTTACAGTGGGTGACTGCTTAGAGATATGGGCTATGCATTGATGATCACATCGATGCACAATTCCTACATTCTATCAGAGCTCAGATCAAAGAAGGATAAAAAAAGACAACATTTGTTCCATGTGCCTGAGTCTGAGTAAATGAACTCACAACACCATCGCAACCATACGGCATCCTAACTGGGTTGATGTGTCAGTAAGGAGATTAAACTGTAGCACACTCTAGAGGGGCAGATTTTCGGCTCCTCTCCGCTCCGTTTTGCGTCCCGGAGCAGTGGCAATGGCGGCGGTGAGGTGTTCTGGTCATAAGAGCATGAGAACATAAGAATTAGGAACAGGAGTAGGCCATCTAGCCCCTCGAGCCTGCTCCGCCACTCAACAAGATCGTGGCTGATCTGGCCGTAGACTCAGCTCCACTTACCCGCCCGCTCCCCATAACCCTTAATTCCCTTATTGGTTAAAAATCTATCTATCTGTGATTTGAATACATTCAATGAGCCAGCCTCAACTGCTTCCCTGGGCAGAGAATTCCACAGATTCACAACCCTCTGGGAGAAGAAATTCCTTCTCAACTCGCTGCTCCCCCCGTATTTTGAGGCTGTGCCCCCTAGCTCTAGTCTCCCCGACCAGTGGAAACAACCACTCTGCCTTTATCTTGTCTATCCCTTTCATGATTTTAAATGTTTCTATAAGATCACCCCTCATCCTTCTGAAATCCAACGAGTAAAGACCCAGTCTACTCAATCTACCATCATAGGGTAATCCCCTCATCTCCGGAATCAGCCTAGTGAATCGTCTCTGTACCCCCTCCAAAGCTAGTCTATCCTTCCTTAAGTAAGGTGACCAAAACTGCATGCAGTACTCCAGGTGCGGCCTCACCAATACCCTGTACAGTTGCAGCAGGACCTCCCTGCTTTTGTACTCCATCCCTCTCACAATGAAGGCCAACATTCCATTCGCCTTCCTGATTACCTGCTGCACCTGCAAACTAACTTTTTGGGATTCATGCACAAGGACCCCCAGGTCCCTCTGCACCGCAGCATGTTGTAATTTCTCCCCATTCAAATAATATTCCCTTTTACTGTTTTCTTTTTCCAAGGTGGATGACCTCACACTTTCCGACATTGTATTCCATTTGTCAAACCTTAGCCCATTCGCTTAACCTATCTAAATCTCTTTGCAGCCCCTCTGTGTCCTCTACACAACCCGCTTTCCCACTAATCTTTGTGTCATCTGCAAATGGTCGGGTGGTCAGCCTCCAGCACCCTGCAGCGATCCTCGGGTCCAGGTTTGCGGTAGCGCGGAGCAGCACTGCCCGGAAGAGCTGTGCCGGTGTGCAATGCACCCATTTGCAACACCGGACGGAGTTTTGACTCTTGCCCGACCCGTATGCCCCAAAGCGCGCCCTGCAGTAAATATCTGGGATATTAGGCGGTGCAATGATAATGACAGAGAGGTAAGTAATGGACTCCTAAGGTAAGTATTTTTGGTTTTTCTTTACATTTTTTTGAGATTAGTGTTGTGATGATCTGGGCAGTGTTTTGGGAATGTTTTTGTGGCTTTTTAACAAGTTCCCCCCCCCCCCCACCCCTCAGATGTCTCTCGGAGCGGTCGTGGCCTGGCTCTTTAGCTCGGGAGTTTCCCATGCTAGCGCCCAAGAGAGGTATATACACCTCCCTTAGCGCTGTGGCCCCGGACTCGGGGCCCAATTGCCCAATGTTACTTACTGACGTGCATACTGTTCCCGGGCGCAACCTTTACCGCCCCGCTGCCATTACCGCCCCGAAAACATCGAAGCCAAAGGTCCAGCCCAGATCTGTGACTCTGCTCTATGGAGGTTGAGGTTTGTTGCAAAGCACTGTACCCGCCAGTGCATTCACATAACATTTTATATTTATTCGGTATGGGCACAAAACCCATTGGAGTTAACAAAACAAGCAGGTCGCACTGGCTGCCCCAATTATAAATTGCTTGCAATTTCACAAAATAATTTTCAGTAGCATTTAATGTGTTTCTATAAATATTCTGTGGATATTGGAGTGTAAGACAAATGTTCAGATGCCAAGCCGCAACCACCTGGGTTTTTCAGAATGGTGCAGGCTATCGAGAAATTTGCTCTGTTTCTAAAATAAATATAACCCTAGGTGCTACATGTTTGAATGCCATGGAATAAACTTGTAGTCTATGCAAGCACTCTAATAATGACTCCACGAGGTAAGGGTATCGTACTTGAACTGCAGTAACCTTAGTCCTTTATTGCAGCTCCTAGAGTGAGGACACCAAGAGGGGAGCTCCTTTTTATACTTGGTTGCCTGCAGTGTACAGGTGACCCTAAGGTCTCCAGCAGCAGCACCCTCTGGTGGTACAGGTATAGTGTATAAAGGGTGAAGGAACATTCAGTGGCCTTGTGTTACAGTACATACATTAACATGCATACAAAACAAAAACCATGAAATACCAGGCCCAGTTCCCTCACTCATGGTCGTAAATCTCCCCTGGGCCAGTCTGGCATGTAGCCCTTGGTTAACAACCAGTAGCAGCGTTGAGATTAGGCCTCATTGGAGACTATTTTGGTGCAAAATGAACTAGCAAATGAAGAAAATGTGGAAAACGAAGGATTCACCTTTATTAAAAGGTACATACTCTGTACATTGCTACTATGAAAAGGTACAGTGCTCGTAGCAAGTTGCTATTAATTAGGACTTAGGACAAAAAAATCAGATTGTTAGCTACTGATGACAAATGGTTGTGTTACTTCGGTAGGTGCCAGGCAAAAGATTGATATCTCCCTGTAGGGGAATAAAAAGACATGCATTTATATCGGATGTGATCAAATTTCTCAATCTCAAAGCATATCATCCACAATGAATTACTTTGAATTGCAGTTACTGTTGTTATGCTGGTATACAATGAATCATTTTCACGGAGCAAGATCTGACTAACAGCAGTGAATTGACTAGTTAGTCTAATCTGAATGGTCTTAGCTGATGGACATAGGTTCTCCAGAACATTGAATGAATTCCCTCTCCTTTACTGAAAGTGCCATATGATACATAACAGTCACCTTGCCCTTCAAAACAGGAAAATGGTTTAATTTCTCATTTGAAGAACAGACTTGCAATAATACAGCACTCCTTCAGTCCGATATTGGAGTGCCAGGTGAGGAAAACAATAATGAGAGTCTCGTGAAACTGCTGTCATGCATCACCTGGAGGGAATGGCCAAGTGACAGTCTGCCCCCTCAGTTAGAAAATAGTCTGTGGCAGTGCAGTACAGGTAGATTTATTGTATTCCTTGTTTTTTGACAGATGTATCTATTGATTAGCATCAGTATGTAGCATTCTATGCTTTGTGTCTGCTGGGTGCTTGTGACAGGAAAGAGTGCTGAATATGCTGAACAACATAGGGTTGAAGAAGATGTTCCAAAAAACTGATAAAATATCTTTTGAGGGTTTTTTTTCTTTTTCATTTCTCCATCCAATTCTCCCTCTTCCACAGGCACCACACATTGTTTGTTTACCCAAGTTCTCATACTTCTTCTCTGGACACTATTTGTCCAGGTAGGAAGCAAATAAGAATGAATAGCTTTAATAAAAATCGATGGGAGACATTTAAAGTGCTTTTATGTAAATGTAAGGAGTGTTAGAAGCAAATTGTTAGAATTGCAATCCTATGCTGTGGTGGAGAATTTCGACGTATTGTGTATTTCTGAGACGTGGAAATGATGGCACAGAAATTCACCTAAAGGGCTACAAGGGTTTCAGAAAAGATAGGATAGGTCAAAGGGGAGGTGAGGTTACTATTTTTATTAGTGAGAATCTAATCGCTAGAGAGAGAGACTTGATATTGCCTCATCAGGCTCAGCTGAAGCTATCTGGGTTCATGTGGACCAAGCTCACGGGCAGGGATTAATTATTATTAGTAATTAACGTAGAAACATAGAAAATAGTTGCAGGAGTAGGCCATTCGGCCCTTCGAGCCTGCACCACCATTCAATAAGATCATGGCTGATCATTCACCTCAATACCCCTTTCCTGCTTTCTCTCCATACCCCTTGATCTCTTTAGCCGTAAGGGCCACATCCAGCTCCCTCTTGAATATATCTAATGAACTGGCATCAACAACTCTCCACGGTAGAGAATTCCAGAGGTTAACAACTCTCTGAGTGAAGAAGTTTCTCCTCATCTCGGTCCTCAACGGCTTATCCCTTGTCCTTAGACTGTGACCCCTGGTTCTGGACTTCCCCAACATTGTTATTGGCCCCCGGGTCAGACACTTGACATGATGAGTTATTATGGAAACAGATCACTGATGTTTTTAATATAAAATGCCACCTTTCTATGGTGGGTGATTTTAATTTACCTGGCATTCATCATCATCATCATCATAGGCAGTCCCTCAAAACGAGGATGACTTGCTTCCACATCAAAAAAAGATGACTTCACAGGTGTTTCAATGAAAGACTTAATATTCCAGGTCCTGAACTACATCCTGAAGGGTGGAAGATACCTATGCGTGGATTTTTTTTAACGTGTGGTAGCCATTGCACACAAGCCACCACATGGGTTTGACAGAGCTCGGTCTTGGTCAAGTGGCAAGGTTATCCAAGACGACTGGAGACCAGCTCTGCTGCACGGACCTAGTGCACACACATATCGGGCTGGCCCGTACTGCCCCTGGGCCCCTGACCCCAAATACATGCCTCTCCTGGGCCCTGATCACGTCCCTCTACATTCTCTTGCCGCTCCTGCTGTATCTGCCACGCTCCAAACGCCGACCTGGACCTTGATGATGTCACTCTTCGCTGCCGTCACCATGCTGCACCAGCTAGCACTGCTCCCTGAAGTAGCCTGCTCCCACGCTGATCCCGAGACCACTCACCGCTCCTTTTATGGCCCCGAACTGCCGTTGGTGTTCTCACGCAGGTCGGGGCCTCGACTGGCATTCAGTGGCATGGTGGTTTACCTGCTGTTGTGGTGGGAAGTGCAGCTGAAAAACGTATTGAAAATATACAGGACTATTCCCTGACTCAGCATGTTAAAAACTTTGCAGATTTTTTCCCCAAATTGGCCTGGTTTTTAAAAATATTTTTTTGCCCCTCCCAGGAGATCACATGGTCACAGGGTTTTGGTGGGGTGGAGTGTATAGGTTGTAATACACAAGATATCGCAATTGTGTGGGACAGGCTCAATGGTCTTTACCTGTCCGTTATTGTTCATATGTTCGTAATGGGCTGTTTAACCATCAGGGGAGCATGCAGTGTTATCTTCACACAATATTCACATACAGTTCCAGCTAAGGTCATGAGATAACAGGAATGTTGGTCAATTAACCTTCTTCTTCCAGGGATGAAGAGACCTATGAGTCAGCCAAGGTGTCAGCCTTGGCTCAGTGGTAGCACTCTCACCCCTGAGCCAGAAGATTGTGTTCAAGATTTGGGCACACTTCAGTACAGTACTGAGGGAGTGCTGCGCTATCAGAGGTGTCGTCTTTTGGATGAGATGTTAAACCAAAGCTCCGTCTTTCCTCTCAGGTGGTTGTTAAAGGTCCCATGGCACTATTTGAAGAAGAGCAGGAGCCTGCTCCCAGTGTCTTGACAGACATTTAGCACTCAGCCATCATTAAAAAGCAGATTATATGATCATTTATCTCATTGCTGTTTGTGGGACCTTGCACAAATTGGCTGATGCATTTCCTTACTTCAAAAGTACTTAACGGGCTGAACAATTACTTGAGCCACTTTAAACTAGTAACCCACCCATTGGGAAGGTTTTTCTGTATGCCAGGTGTGGTGAAATCACAAACACATTTATCAACAGATGAAATCTTCACTCCATGGGACCGATTTTCACTTGGGGGGAAATTGCCGTTAACAGGCAGTAAGAATCTAAAAATAAGGTTGGCAGCCTTACCGCCCCATTAACTCCGACAATCGGCCCATTGTAACTTCCAGAGACCTATTGCTCGGGGTGGCTGAAGTGCTTGCTTGCAACAAGCAGTCGGACTCTTTTCCATGCAAATTGGGGTCCTAATAAAGTAGGTAGGGACTCCAACAGCAATTTTAATTGACACACGGGTGAAGCTTGTGATGTGCAAGCTTCGCCAGAAATGCACAGAATATTTTAAAAGAATTGATGTTCAAGGAGCAGTCCCACCTCGGCATCACGTGCTCTCCCCCACCTCTCCCCCGAGCATCTACCTGTGGCCTGTGCTGGTATACCAGTTGGCCAACAGTCCTGACGTCGAAGAGCGCAGGGCTGCATCAGGACCCTTTGTTTGGCATCCGCAGCTTACCTGCTGAATTCAAATGAGGCCGGGGCCTCAAAATCACAAGGGCCTCTTCAGCACCTGGTCGGGCGCCTGATGACCTCCATGTCTTCCATTAAAGGGACAAGGAGGGGCAAAAATTTGAAATGAGGATAATAGAAAAGGAAATTGCAACTCTACAACCGAAGCTGAAGAGTTTTTTTGTGACTGTGTTCGTAAACTAAAAGTGCTATTTAAATGCACATTTTTGTTGTGTGCCTTTCCTAAATGCAAAAGATATATTTATGAGACAGTCACAAAGCTTTTTACATTCTTGGGTTGGGGCAAGGTAACAGGAAGAGAGCTGGTGGCGACTTACTTAACATGGGTTTGAAAGAATATGGGGACGGGGTGGGTAAATATGATCAGAACTATTTGCTTGTGTGGAGAGTATCCGCTGACACAGACTGATTCGGCTGAATGGCCTGTTTCCCTGTTGTAACTTCTATGTATTGACCTTTAAACTGCCTGCCCGTCTGACGTCCAACAGATGTTGGATTATAATGTTTCAATCTCTGAGCATCCAGATTTCTAAGCCTTCAGGTCAAAGTTTCTCAACTTGTTAACAACTTGCTGTGCCCTGATCAATCCCCACTCTGGGTTGTTACAGAGCATTTGTCAACACATTTCCGTGGCGAAATAGATGTTAAAGAATCAGCCTAAAGGCAGTGAGATTAGGAAAGTTGCAAACTTCTCTCGAATATTCTGTCTTTCACCAAAGCTTGCAGAAATGTCGATGATGAAAACATTTTTTTTAAAACACTCCGAGTGTTTTCGAAGTTAGGAGCAGAAATTGCTGACATTCCAAAAATATTAATACAGGAAGTGTCTATTGCACATCCACAAATATCGCAGTAAGCTGGATATTTTCCCTGATAGTTCATTTTCCTTTTTTTAACAATGATTTCAGATGCACTCTTCCCAGCACTGCCAGTTGAAATGTTGTGTATCCAATTGATGAGCAACTTGCCCAGGTCTAGGTGACTGATTTAGCCTCAGTCTGGCATGAATGAAAGTCAAAATATTATGGTGATAAGAATAAGGTGTTACAATGGCGTCCAACATTGCTCTTACTTTTAGTCCTTGAATTTAAATTCAATCCAGATTGAAAGGTTGAAGATTTTGGAAAATCTTAATTGAGCACAAGTTCACAGCTTAACACATCATTACCCACTGAATCATTAAAATAAAAGTTCAAGGACTATATTATCCTCTGTCAATTACAGTAAATAGGTCGATGTGAGTAAGCAGAGGAATAAGATCTGTACAAGGAGATAATAAACTCTTCTTTCAATTTTAACTGACACTCTGAACTTTCCTCCCTTGTTAAAAGGTATGAAAGAAAATTAACACCACAAATTGCTGCTTAAGCATATTAAGGTCTTGTTGAAGGCTAATGGTGGAAAACGCGTGCTCAATTGCCTGGGGAATGGAACGGGGCAGTTTTGAACTAGTAATTGATTAATTTTTCAAAGTGTCACTGCAACACTCACATAACTGAATCGTACAACAGTTTTCAATCCCACAGCAGGAGTGCAGCAGCCCTTACATAGCACAGGATGCACTGGAGCAGAGGTCAGACCAGAAGGACAGAAGGCATAGGATGTGTAAGACTCACTGACAAATTACCCCAGGGAGGGGATCTTCTCTGCACCCTCTCCAAGGCCTTGACATCCTTCAGAATTGAACACAATACTCCAGCTGAAGCCCAACCAGTGTTTTATAAAGGTTTAGCATAACCTCCTTGCTTTTGTACTCGATTCTCAATTTATAAAACCAAGGATCCCATGGATTTTTTAAACAGCCTTCTGAACATGTCCTGCCATCTTCAAGGATACATCCCCAGGTCTCTCTGCTTCTGCACCTCCTTTTAAACTTGCACCATTTAATTCATATTAACTCTTCTGATTCTTCCTACCAAAATGTATCACTTCACACATCTCTGCAGTAAATTTCATCTGCCATGTGTCTGTCCATTTTATCAGTCTATCGACGTGCTCCTGAAGTCTCGTACTATCCTCCTCAGTGTTTACTACTTTTCTGAGTTTCATATCATCTGCAAACTTTGAAAATGTGCCTGCACACCCAAGACAAGGTCATTAATATATATCAAAAAGAGCAGTGGTCCTAATACTGAGCCCTGGGATCCTTCAGTCTGAAAAACAAACGTTCACCACAATTCTCTGCCTACTGTCTCTGAGCCAATTTTGTATCCATGCTGGCACTGTCCTTTTAATCCCCTGGGCTTTATTTTTGTCTATTATGTGAATTATGAAATCCCCTGATATACTTAAGTAGGAAGGATATTATTCCATCAATGCTTCAAATAGTGTGCAACCAGAAAATAATGCATATCTAAGCATGCTTCCCAGTTCTCATAGAATGGTTACAGCACTGAAGGAGGCCATTCGGCCTGTGTCGGCTCTCTATCTGTGTGCATCAAATGTGGCACAGTGTGTAGAGAGGTAACCATCATTGAACTTTACGTTTTTGTGTCTCCCTACAAATTGTAAAGGAAAGCTTAAGACCTTCGGTCTTTAGTCGCTCACAACTATCCCTTAAAAGAAGTTAGTGTTTTGAACTGATCTGTTGGTCATTGTCCTGTTTGTGATATAGAAAGAAAGGCTTCCATTTATATAGCTCCTTTCACGACAACCGGACGTTCCAAAGTGCTTTACAGCCAATGAACAACTTTTTGAAGTGTAGTCACTGTTATATGCAGAGAACACAGCAGCCAATTTGCACACAGCAAGCTCCCACAAACAGCAATGTGATAATGACCAGATAATCTATTTTAGTGATGTTGATTGAGGAATATGTATTGGCCAGGACACCAGGGATAACTCCCCTGCTCTTCTTCGAAATTGTGCCATAGGATATTTTACATCCGACTGAGAGAGCAGATGGGGCCTCAGTTTAATGCCTCATCCAAAAGACGGGATCTCCAACAGTCCAGTATTCCATCAGCACTGCACTGGAGTGTCAGCTTAGATTTTTGTGCTCAAGTCCCTCGGTGGGACTTGAACCCACAACCTTGTGACTCAGGCAAGAGTGCTACCCACTGAGACACAGCTGACATAGGCTACCCTCTTATCTGGGAGGGCAGTGAGCCCTTATCGTTCCTTGGTAACAAAAAACCTTTCCTTGCTGACAAAGCTTTTTCTTGCTAAATGTTATCCATACCCTGAAGCATTCTGGGAATGAGCAACTTTGATCATTTATTATTTCTAGCTCTATTACACGTCTATAAGCCATTTATGTGAAAGGAAAGCAGAAAATTTAATCATATGAGATTAAATCAAATCCCAATCCTATGTATACAAGAATAGTGTATTTTACAGTGGTTGACTGCTTGGAGACAAGGGCTGTGCATTGCTGATCACATCGATGCACAATTCCTACATTCTATCAGAGCTCAGATCAAAGAAGGCACAAAGGAAAGAGACAACATTTGGATACCAAGTCGAAGGAAATCATCATCATCATCATCATAGGCAGTCCCTTGCTTTGGAAGTCTCGTGTCTGGCATGTGAACTATGTGGCCTGCCCAGCGAAGCTGATCGAGTGTGGACAGTGCTTCAATGCTTGGGATGTTAGCCTGGACAAGGACACTGATGTTGGCGTGCCTGTCCTCTCAGGGGATTTTCAGGATCTTGTGGAGACATCGTTGGTGATATATCCCCAGCGACTTGAGGCGTCTTCTGTACATTGTCTATCCCTCTGAGCCATACAGGAGGGTGGGTATTAGACCATGAGCTTGGTGGTAGATTTGAGGGCGTGGTCTTCAAACACTCTTTTCCTCAGGCGGCCAAAGGCTGCACTGGCACACTGGAGGCGGTGTTGGATCTCGTAGTCGACTTCAGCGCTTGATGATAGGAGACTCCCGAGGTATGAGAAATGGTCCATGTTGGAAAATAGAATCAAGACTCGACTATTTATTTAGAAAGACTACCTTTTCAATTCCAATTCCTTTCCCTTTTCCTGTCACTTTTTTTGTTACTCTTACTTACCAAATAAGTAGAAATGTATCCTTTAAACAGCCAGGGGAGGCATTACAGTATGTCCCAAACAGGAAATGATATACAAACATACAAAAAAGACAGACAGAAAAAGGCCAAATGGTTCATTGTGTCTGTCCAATTCAGTCAGGTTGTAACTAAGCAACATGATCCTCAATGTTTCCCACCAACCAGCAGTCATGTAATCTTCTGGGAGAGGCAAAAATACATATTTTAAATAAATCATAAGAAGAAAAAATGGAATTCTGCGAAATTCCTCTTTGACCTCCAAATGCAATCACAAACAAATTGCAGTAGATAACCGTGACCACCGTCTTCCAAGATCCAAATTACATAGTGACATCAACCTCTTCCAGCTCTCTTTTGAACATTTGCAGTGAATCGAGAATCACTGGGACATTGAATAAATTTAAGACAGAAAGAGACAGTTTCTTGAGCGATAAGGGGTTATTGGGAGCGGGCGGGGAAGTGGAGCTGAGTCCATGATCAGATCAGCCGTGATCGTATTAAACATAGAAACATAGAAACATAGAAAATATGTGCAGGAGTAGGCCATTCGGTCATTCGAGCCTGCATCACCATTCAATAAGATCATGGCTGATAATTCCTTCAGTACCCCTTTCCTGCTTTCTCTCCATACCCCTTGATCCCTTTCGACATAAGGGCCATATCTAACTCCCTCTTGAATATATCCAATGATCTGACATCAACAACTCTCTGCGGCAGGGAATTCCACAGGTTAACAACTCTCTGAGTGAAAAAGTTTCTCCTCATCTCAGTCCTAAACGGCCTGCCACTTATCCTAAGACTGTGTCCTCTGGTTCTGGACTTTCCCAACATCGGGAACATTCTTCCCGCATCTAGCCTGTCCAATCCAGTCAGAACCTTATATCTTTCGATGAGAGCCCCTCTCATCCTTCTAAACTCCAGTGTATAAAGGCCCAGTTGATCCAGTCTCTCCTCATATGTCAGTCCAGCCATCCCTGGAATCAGTCTGGTGAACCTCCGCTGCACTCCCTCAATAGGAGTAAATGGATACTTTTCGGAATGGCAGGCAGTGACTAGTGGGGTACCGCAGGGTTCTGTGCTGGGGCCCCAGCTGTTTACATTGTACATTAATGATTTAGACGAGGGGATTAAATGTAGTATCTCCAAATTTGCGGATGACACTAAGTTGGGTGGCAGTGTGAGCTGCGAGGAGGATGCTATGAGGCTACAGAGTGACTTGGATAGGTTAGGTGAGTGGGCAAATGCGTGGCAGATGAAGTATAATGTGGATAAATGTGAGGTTATCCACTTTGGTGGTAAAAACAGAGAGACAGACTATTATCTGAATGGTGACAGATTAGGAAAAGGGAAGGTGCAACGAGACCTGGGTGTCATGGTACATCAGTCATTGAAGGTTGGCATGCAGGTACAGCAGGCGGTTAAGAAAGCAAATGGCATGTTGGTCTTCATAGCGAGGGGATTTGAGTACAGGGGCAGGGAGGTGTTGCTACAGTTGTACAGGGCCTTGGTGAGGCCACACCTGGAGTATTGTGTACAGTTTTGGTCTCCTAACTTGAGGAAGGACATTCTTGCTATTGAGGGAGTGCAGCGAAGATTCACCAGACTGATTCCCGGGATGGTGGGACTGACCTATCAAGAAAGACTGGATCAACTGGGCTTGTATTCACTGGAGTTCAGAAGAGTGAGAGGGGACCTCATAGAAACGTTTAAAATTGTGACGGGTTTGGACAGGTTGGATGCAGGAAGAATGTTCCCAATGTTGGGGAAGTCCAGAACCAGGGGTCACAGTCTAAGGATAAGGGGTAAGCCATTTAGGACCGAGATAAGGAGAAACTTCTTCACCCAGAGAGTGGTGAACCTGTGGAATTCTCTACCACAGAAAGTAGTTGAGGCCAATTCACTAAATATATTCAAAAGGGAGTTAGATGAAGTCCTTACTACTCGGGGGATCAAGGGGTATGGCGTGAAAGCAGGAAGTGGGTACTGAAGTTTCATGTTCAGCCATGAACTCATTGAATGGCGGTGCAGGCTAGAAGGGCTGAATGGCCTGCTCCTGCACCTATTTTCTATGTTTCTATGTTTCTATAATAGCAGGAATGTCCTTCCTCAGATTAGGAGACCAAAACTGAACACAATATTCTAGGTGGGGCCTCACTAAGGCCCTGTACAACTGCAGCAAGACTTCCCTGCTCCTATACTCAAATCCCCTTGCTATGAAGGCCAACATACCATTTGCCTTCTTCACCGCCTGCTGTACCTGCATGCCAACTTTCAATGACTGATGAACCATGACACCCAGGTCTCGCTGCACCTCCCCTTTTCCTAATCTGCCGCCATTCAGATAATATTCTGCCTTCATGTTTTTGCCCCCAAAGTGGATAACCTCACATTTATTCACATTATACTGCATTTGCCACACGTTTGCCCACTCGCCTAACCTGTCCAAGTCACCCTGCAGCCTCTTAGTGTCCTCCTCACAGCTCACACCGCCACCAAGTTTAGTGTCATCTGCAAACTAGGAGATATTACACTCAATTCCATCATCTAAATCATTAATATATATTGTAAAGAGCTGGGGTCCCAGCACTGAGCCCTGCGGCACTACACTCGTCACTGCCTGCCATTCTGAAAAGGACCCGCTAATCCCGACTCTCTGCTTCCTGTCTGCCAACCAGTTCTCTATCCACGTCAGTACATAGAAACATAGAAAAATAGATGCAGGAGTAGGCCGTTCGGCCCTTCAAGCCTGCACCGCCATTCAATAAGATCATGGCTGATCATTCCTTCAGTACCCCTTTTTGCTTTCGCTCCATACCCCTTGATCCTCTTAACCGTAAGAGACATATCTAACTCTCTCTTGAATATATCCAGTGAACTGGCATCAACAACACTCTGCGGCAGGGAATTCTACAGGTTAACAACTCTCCGAGTGAAGAAGTTTCTCCTCATCTCAGTCCTAAATGGCCTACCTCTTATCCCTGGAATAAGTCTGGTGAACCTTCGCTGCACACCCTCAATAGCAAGAACGTCTTTCCTCAGACTAGGAGACCAAAACTGAACACAATATTCCAGGTGAGGCCTGTACAACTGCAGTAAGACCTCCCTGCCTCTATATTCAAATCCCCTAGCTATGAAGGCCAACATACCATTTGCCTTCTTTACCGCCTGCTGTACCTGCGTGCCCACTGGTTCTCCCTTGTCCACTCTACTAGTTACATCCTCAAAAAATTCCAGAAGATTTGTCAAGCATGATTTCCCTTTCATAAATCCATGCTGACTTGGACCAATCCTATCACTGCTCTCCAAATGCGCTGCTATTTCATCCTTAATGATTGATTCCAACATTTTGTTCACCACCGATGTCAGACTAACCAGTCTATAATTACCCGTTTTCTCTCTCCCTCCTTTTTTCAAAAGTGGTGTTACATTAACAATCTTCCAGTCCATAGGAACTGATCCAGAGTTGATAGACTGTTGGAAAATTATCACCAATGCATCCAATATTTATGTGGGCCACTTCCTTAAGCACTCTGGGATGTAGACAATCAGGCCCTGGGGATTTATTGGCCTTCAATCCCGTCAATTTCCCTAACACAATTTCCCGCCTAATAAGGATATCCTTCAATTCCTCCTTCTCACTAGACCCTCGGTTCCCTAGTACATCCGGAAGGTTATTTGTGTCTTACTTTGTGAAGACAGAACCAAAGTACATGTTCAATTGGTTTGCCATTTCTTTGTTCCCCATTATAAATTCACCCGAATCCGACTGCAAGGGACCTACGTTTGTCTTCACTAATCTATTTCTCTTCACATATCTATAGAAGCTTTTGCAGTCAGTTTTTATGTTTCCGGCAAGCTTCCTCTCATACTCTATTTCCCCTTCTTAATTAAACCTTTTGTCCTCTTCTGCTGAATTCTAAAATTCTCCCAGTCCTCCGGTTTGCTGCTCTTTCTAGCTAATTTGTATGCCTCTTCCTTGGAATTAATACTATCCTTAATTTCCTTTGTTAGCCACGGTTGAGCCACCTTCCCCGTTTCATTTTTACTCCAGACAGGGATGTACAATTGCTGAAGTTCATCCATGTGCTCTTTAAAGATTTGCCATTGCCTATCCACCGTCAATCCTTTAAGTATCATTTGCCAGTCTAATCTTGCCAATTCGCGCCTCATGCCATCAAAGTTACCTTTCCTTAAATTCAGGACCCTAGTTTCTGAATTAACTGTGTCACTCTCCATCTTAAAAAGGAATTCTACCATATTATGGTCACTCTTCCCCAAGGGACCTCGTACAACAAGATTGCTAATTAGTCCCTTCTCATTACACATCACCCAGTTTAGGATGGCCAGCTCTCTGGTTGGTTCCTCGACATATTGGGCTGGAAAACCATCCCTAATACACTCCAGGAAATCCTCCTCCACTGCATTGCTATCAGTTAGGTTAGCCCAATCAACATGTAGATTAAAGTCGCCCATGATTACTGCTGTACCTTTATTGCACACATCCCTTATTTCTTGTGTGATGCTGTCCCCAACCTCACGACTACTATTTGGTGGCCTGTACACAACTCCCACTAGCGTTTTCTACCCTTTGGTATTCTGTAGCTCCACCCATACCGATTCCACATCATCCAAGCTAATGTCCTTCCTTACAATTGCATTAATTTCCTCTTTAACCAGCAATGCCACTCCGCCTCCTTTTCCTTTCTGTCTGTCCTTCCTAAATGCTGAATATCCTTGTATGTTGCGTTCCTAGCCTTGGTCACCCTGGAGCCATGTCTCCGTGATGCCAATCACATCGTATCCGTTAACTGCTATCTGCGCAGTTAATTCAGCCACCTTATTCCGAATACTCCTTGCATTGAGGCACAGAGCCTTCAGTCTTGTCTTTTTAACACACTTTGACCCTTTAGCTAATGTAACACCACTTTTTTAAAAAAGGAGGGAGAGAAAAAATAGGCAATTATAGACCAGTTAGTTTGACATCAGTAGTGGGGAAAATGTTGGAATCGATCATGAAGGATGAAATAGCAACGCATTTGGAAAGCGGTGACAGGATCGGACTAAGTCAGCATGGATTTATGAAAGGGAAATCATGCTTGACGAATCTTCTGGAATTTTTTGAGGATGTAACTAGCAGAGTGGACAAGGGAGAACCAGTGGATGTGGTGTATTTGAACTTTCAGAAGGCTTTTGACAAGGTCCCGCACAAGAGATTGTTGTGTAAGATCAAAGCGCATGGTATTGGGGGTAATATACTGATGTGGATAGGGAACTGGTTGGCAGACAGGAAGCAGAGAGTCGGGATAAACGGGTCCTTTTCAGAATGGCAGGCAGTGACTAGTGGAGTGCCGCAGGGCTCAGTGCAATATACATTGATGATTTAGATGAAGGAATTGAGTGTAATATCTCCAAGTTTGCAGATGACACTAAACTGGGTGATGGTGTGAGCTGTGAGGAGGACGCTAAGAGGCTGCAGGGTGACTTTGACAGGTTAGGCATGGCAAATGCAGGATAATGTGGATAAGTGTGAGGTTATCCATTTTGGGGGCAAAAACACGAAGGCAGAATATTATCTGAATGGCGGCAGACTAGGAAAAGGGGAGGTGCAACGAGACCTGGGTGTCATGGTACATCAGTCACTGAAAGTGGGCACGTAGGTACAGCAGGCGGTAAAGAAGGCAAATGGTATGTTGGCCTTCATAGCTAGGGGATTTGAATATAGAAGTAGGGAGGTCTTACTGCAGTTGTACAGGGCCTTGGTGAGGCCTCACCTGGAATATTGTGTTCAGTTTTGGTCTCCTAGTCTGAGGAAGGACGTTCTTGTTATTGAGGGAATGCAGCGAAGGTTTACCAGACTGATTCCAGGGATGGCTGGGCTGTCATATGAGGAGAGACTGGATCAACTGGGCCTTTATTCACTGGAGTTTAGAAGGATGAGAGGGGATCTCATAGAAACATATAAGATTCTGACGGAACTGGACAGGTTAGATGCAGGAAGACTGTTCCCGATGTTGAGGAAGTCCAGAACCAGGGGACATAGTCTTAGGATAAGAGGTAGGCCATTTAGGACTGAGATGAGGAGAAACTTCTTCACTCAGAGTGTTGTTAATCTGTGGAATTCCCTGCCGCAGAGAGTTGTTGATGCCAGTTCACTGGATATATTCAAGAGAGAGTTAGATATGGCTCTTACGGTTAAGGAGATCAAGGGGTATGGAGAGAAAGCAGGAAAGGGGTGCTGAAGGAATGATCAGCCATGATCTTATTGAATGGCGGTGCAGGCTCGAAGGGCTGAATGGCCTCCTCCTGCACCTATTTTCTATGTTTCTATGTTTAGAATTTTGCTGTAAATTGGCCCTTTTTGTTTTTTGCCTTGGGTTTCTCTGCCCTCCACTTTTACTATTCTCCTTTCTAGCTTTTGTTTCTGTCTCCATTTTATTTCCCTCTGTCTCCCTGCATAGATTCCCATCCCTCTGCCATATTAGTTTAATCTCCTCCCAAACAGACTCGCAAACACTCCCCCTTGGGCATTGGTTCCGGTCCTGCCCAGGTGCAGACCATCCGGTTTGAACTGGTCCCACCTCCCCCAGAACTGGTTCCAATGCCCCAGGAATTTGAATCTCTCCCTTCTGCACCACTGCTCAAGCCACGTATTCATCTGAGCTATCCTGCGATTCCTACTCTGACTAGCACATGGCACTGGTAGCAATCCTGTGATTACTACCTTAAAGGTCCTGCTTTTTAGTTTAACTCCTAGCTCCTAAATTCGTCTCGTAGGACCTCATCCCATTTTTTACCTATATCGTTGGTACCTATATTAAATGACGGAGGAGGCTCGAGGGGCCGTACAGCCTACTCCTACTCCTAGTTCTTATGTTCCTATATACTGAACAATATTTTCATGGACAGAAAATCAAATAAGTAGTGCAGCAGCCACAAGCAAGAGATGTACCATTGCAGTCAAGGAGACACTTGTAGGCATAGATACCATCTTGAGGAGAGTTTGAGTCGACTAGGCCTATATTCCCTGGAGTTTAGAAGAATGAGAGGTGATCTTATTGAAACATATAAAATTCTTACAGGGCTTGATGTTTCCTCTCGTTGGGGAGTCTAAAACCAAGGAGTTACAGTCTCAGAATAAGGGTTGGTCATTTAGGACTGAGATGAGGAGAATTTTCTTCTCTCAGTTTGGTGAATCTTTGGAATTCTCCACCCCAGAGGGCTGTGGATCCTCAGTCATTGAATATATTCAAGACAGAATCGATAGATTTTTAGATATTAAGGGAATCGAGATATGCGATGATGCGGGAAGGTGGAGTTGATGTCAAAGATCAGCCATGATCTTATTGAATGGTGTACTCCAGTTCCTATTTTTTATGTTCTTATCAATTTGAGGAAGCAAACTGCACATTGGGTACAGTCTACATTTATGTGCAATGCAAATTCATGGGCTACTGACACCATGACTCAAAATGCTTGTCATTTGTTTCAATAATGCTGCATATCTTTTTCTGCATTATTTTCTACATATAATTTTTCATACATTACAACAGTGACTGCACTTCAAAATTATTTAAATGGCTATAAATCGCTTTGGACGTCCTGAGGTTGTGAAATGTGCTCTATATATGCAACTAGTTCTTTCTTTTGCTACTTTCTTTCTTAACATTTTGTAATGTATTTTCACTACACTCTCTGTGGAGCATTATTCTCTCAACAACAGATTTCAATTATAAAGTACTGCTAACATAGAAAAACATCCCAAAGTGATGAAGAAGAAAATGCATGCCCAATTTTAGGAATTGGGGGCTGGCGGCAAATGTAGTTTTGCAAGGGGTGGGGGCAAAGCAGGGGTGGTGGGTGAGTGGGATTTGGTGAAGGATTCATTGCTGATTTGGCAGTTTCAGTGCAGTTTGACAAATAGAATTCTCTGGGGCTAATTCCCTAATCGGGTGCTCCCATTGAGGAGCACGCTTTTGGGAGAGCTGGGTAAGAAATCATGGAGTGAATTACATCAGTGAAATCAAGGCCTGAGGCCTCACGATTTCCGATCCGTTGTTCCCTGTGAGCAATGCTCCTTATCCGGAGCATCTTATTGGGGAATTGGTCCAAACATCACTGTGGAAGAAAATAAAATTATTATTTTAATTCACAGATGGGCTTGTTATCCAGGATTTCACATGTAGGTAGATCAGACAAATAAGTATCTCGAGATCTTATTCAAACCTCTTTTTCCTTTTTTCCAGAGTGATTTTAATAAAAGCCAATTTCAATATTTTCCATTTGCTTAAATCTAAAAGCAGAAACTCTGCTATAAATTAGGAAGTGTGATCGGATGTGAGGGAGAATTTGTACTAGAATTGATCCCATTACCTGGTTGGAAGTGTCCTGGTGTCCTGTTAATAGCCAATTGACTGTTAAGGCTTGTATGTGTTCTTATTAACAGGCAATTAACAAACTGCAGAGATATCTTGGTTTCCCATCAATCATAAGTGAAAAATAACAGAGCTAACTTTTTCTTGCATGTAAAATTTCAGGTAAAAAAAGATAAGCAAAGGTGAGATGTATTTTCTCCCATTAGATGTTTTTATATTGCCTAGTTGTTTCCCTCCTATCTCGAGACAACCATAATATAAGAACATAAGTAAAAGGAGCAGGAGTAGGCCATTTGGCCCCTCGAGTCTTCAATAAGATCATGGCTGATCTGATCTTGTCCTGAACTCCACTTCCCTGCATGCTCCCCATAACTTTTTACTCCCTTATCATTCAAAAATCTGTCTATCTCAACCTTAAGTATATTCACTGCCCCAGCCTCTACAGCTGTCTGGAGTAGATAATTCCACAGATTCACAACCCTCGAAGAGAAGAAATTCCTCCTCATCTCCATTTTAAGTGGACGACCCCTTATTCTGAAACTATGTCCCCTAGTTCTAGATTCCCCCACGAAGGGAAACATCCACTCTGCATCTACCCTGTCAAGCCCCCTCAGATTCTTGTACGTTTCAATAAGATCATCTCTCATTCTTCTAAACTCCAATGCGTTTTGGCCCAATCTGCTCAACCTTTCTTCATATGACAACCCCTTCATCTCAGGAATCAACCTCGTGAACCTTCTCTGAACAGCCTCCAATGCAAATACATCCCTCCAGGTGTGGTCTTACCAACGTCCTGTACAGTTGTACCAGGACTTCCCTACTTTTATACTGCATCCCGCTTGCAATATAGGCCAACATTCCATTTGACTTTCTAATTACTTGCTGTACCTGCATACTAACCTTTTGTGTTTCATGTACAAGGATCCCGAGATCCCTCTGTACCGCAGCATTTTGTAACCTCTATCTATTTAAATAATTTGCTTTTTTATTTTTCCTACCAATGTGGATAATCTCACATTTACCAAATTATACTCCATCTGCAAATTTTTGCCCATTCACTTAGCCTGTCTGTATCCCTTTGCAGATTTTTTGTATCCTCCTAACAATTTGCTTTCCCACCCATCTTTGTAACAATAGCAAACTTGGCTACATTGCATTCGGTCCCTTCATCCAAGTCATTAATATAGATTGTAAATAGTTGAGGCCCAGCACTGATCCCTGTGGCACCCCACTAGTCACTGTTTGCCAACCTGAAATGTGTGTGCATCATTCTCACCATGTTATTTCTAAAAGCAAGTACAGGTCTCCTCAGTCTGCTGTTGAATGTAATGGTCCAGTTGCTGTATTGATGAAAATGCAGAAGACCAAATCATTGCATTGATTTTCCTGAATGAGAAGGTGATAGGGTGTCCTAAAAGAGGTCTTTAAAATGATGAAGGAGTTTGATCGGGTAGGTGTAGATAATATGGTACCTCTTTTGGGGAATCCAAAACCAGGGTTCATAAATTCAGGAATGTTCCAGAATCTGGACTCTGGACCGATCGTTGGCAGGGTCATCTGGAATCTGTAAAATATTCCGGAATCCGGACCTGATGACCCTGCTAACCTCAGGCCTCATCGCCGCTTGCTCGCCTCGTCCCGCTCGGCTCACCACCGCTGCCCTTACCTCGGGGCCTCCTCGCTGGCCCGCCCGAACACTACCTTGGCGGAGCCTGCCCGAAGACCTCCTCGGCGGGACCCGCCCGACGGCAACTTCCTTGACGGCCCGAACAGCTCCTTGGTGGTAATCTCTTTCCGACGTTCCGAAATCTGGAAATAGCCGAACCTGGGTTCGAGTGTTTCCGGATTCGTGACATCAGAAAGCAAATTGAAAGTCCGGAAAAGCTGGAATCCGGAATAGCCTCGGTCCTGAGGGTTCCAGATTTTAGAAGCTGCACCTGTATAAGATAGTCACAAAAATCCTACAAGAAATTCAGGAGAAACTACTTTACCAAGCCAATAATAACAACAATTTGTATTTATATAGAGCCTTTAAAAACAACAACTTTTATCTATATCATAGAGAAACATCGTAAGGCACTTCACAGGAGTATCATGAGTAAAATAAAATTCAACACCGAGCCCCATAAAGAGAAATTAGGGCAGGTGACCAAAAGCTTGGTCAAAGAGGTATGTTTTAAGGTGTGTCTTGAAGAAGGAAAGAGAGGTAGAGAGGCCGAGAGGTTTAGGCAGGGAATTCAAGACTTTGGAGCCGAGGCAACAGAAGGCACGACCACCAATGGTTGAGCGATTATAATCAGGGATGCTCAAGAGGGTAGAGTTAGAGGAGCACAGATATTTCAAGGGTTGTGGGGCTGGAGGAGATTACAGAGATAGGGAGGGGTGAGGCCATGGAGGAATTTGAAAACAAGGATGAGAATTTTGAAATCGAAGCGTTGCTTAACCAGAAGTCAATGTAAGTCACCGAGCACACAGGTGATGGGTGAGCGGGACTTGTGCGAGTTAGGACACGAGCAGCCGAGTTTTATTTCATTTGTAGTTTACATAGGGTAGAATGTGGGAGGCCAGCCAGGAATGTGTTGGAATAGTCACGTCTAGAGATAACAAGGGCATGGATGAGGGCTTCAGCAGCAGATGAGCTGAGGCAAGGGCGGGGATGAGTGATGTTACGGAGGTGGAAATAGGCGGTCTTAGTTATGCTGCAGATATGTGGTCAAAAGCTCATTTCAGGTTCAAATATGACACCAAGGTTGCAAACAGTCTGGTTAAGCCTCAGACAGAAATTATGGAGAGGGATAGAATCAGTGACTAGGGAACGGAGTTTATGGCGCGGACTGCAAACAATGGCTTCAGTCTTCCCAATATTCAATTGGAGAAAATTTCTGCTCATCCACAACTGGATGTCGGAAAAGCATTCTGGCAATTTAGAGACCGTGGTAGTGAGGTAGAGCTGGATGTCATCAGCGTACTTGTGGAAACTGACGCGGTGTTTTCAGATGATGTCACCAAGGGGCAACATGTAGATGAGAAATGGGAAGGGGCCAAGGATAGATCGTTGGGGGACACCAGATGTACCGATACGGGGGTGGGAAGAGAAGCTGTTGCAGGTGATTCTCTGGCTATGATTAGATAGGTAAGAATGGAACTAGGCGAATGCAGTCCCACCCAGCTGGATGACGGTGGAGAGGTACCTTCACTGTTATATCTCCCTGCCCTCTACCTAAACTGGGAGTGCTCCAGACCAACTCTGGGTGGTGAAAGTATTAACACTAACTTTAATGACCATGAAATTCACACAAAAAAAGTCAAACAAATAATAAATTGCCACTCGGGTGAGGATCGAGTGGTCAACCGTGTCAAAGGCTGCAGACAAGTCAAAAGGATGAGGAGAGATAGTTTGACTTTGTCAAAGTCACAAAGGATGTCATTTGTGATTTTGATGCACAGTGATTAGAATGTGGAACTCACTACCACATGGAGTAGTTGAGGCAAATAGCATAGATGCAAATAAGGGGCAGCTACATTCGTACATGAGAGAGAAAGGAATATAGAGTTATGCTGATAAGGTTAGATGAAGTAGGGTGGGAGGAGACTTGTGTGGAGCATAAACACAGGCATATAGCATGTTGGCCGAATGGCCTGAATCTTGCTATAATTCTATGAAAATGGTTCCGGTAATTCAATGATACATTTGTAGACCCATATGTTATAGATTTGCAATGTCCGTTTTCTAAGTATGAGGGAGGGTGTTCATACTAAGGAGTGCAGCTGACGAAGGAACAGTAATACACTCCGGTGATATAGGAGCACCGATAGTGTTGCTCACCTTCTGTGAGGAAGTTGCCATAGATTTAAATGAATTGCAAAATGCGGCTCAGTGGGAGGATATTATGGGGCTTGGTTTGCATGTGCTGCAACTGCAGTACTACATTGCTGTTCAAAACTTTTAAACTTTCAGGTGGATAAATCACTGAAGCTATCAGCATTGCGTATAGCATACAGAGCAGTTACGGTTTTGGACTGTACAGCACAAATCTCAGGAAATGATTCTGTGTTTCATTCGGGCCCATATTGAATAATGTGTAAAATTCTGGTGACTGAATTATAAGAAAGATAGTCAGGCATTAGAGAGGATGCAACAAAGGGCAATCCAATTATTAGCTGAGATTTGGCATGTGAATTATGAAGCGAGGCGACAGAAGGTGGGAATATTTACACTGGAGTGGTGAAGCCTCAGGGATAATCTTACTGAAGTAATCAAGATCTCGAAGGGTATCGGCAAGATAAATGTCAATATTTGTAATGTAGTCACAGATTCTGCAATAAGGCTCAAACAGAAGAGGAAAGGTGAAAAGACAGTCTAAATTTAACAACTTTCAGCCGAGAGCGGCGAATATATGAAATGGACTGCCCTGTTGAAGTCGTGGGGGGCGAATTGTTTCAGCAAATTCAAGAGAGAGTTGAGCAGTTTCTAGGTCTGTACAAGATCCTAAAACAGTTGAAGATGGTAATATTGTTGAAGTATGATTAATTTAAAGGGTCTGAAGAATTTAGTTGCTTTAGAAGATGTTATTAGGAAGCAGTGGTCAAAATTTAGAAATGCCTCAGGCACTTAATCTCGTTATCATGCATAAGTCTTATTATACTGAATTATTGGAGGATTTTTATAATTGAAGTGTAACTTGTGGAGTATAAGAAATGAAAGGATGAAAATATTAAGCATAAAAGTAGCTATAGAATCTTTCAATGCTGTTCATTTTGAAGGAGAATTTACAAATTCAAGTTTTAATTTTCACTCTAGTGGTCTAGTTTCATTCCACGACTCTGCATTTTATTACCTAGGTGTCATGAATTTGGGTCTGCTGTAGATAGAAACATAGAAACATCGAAATTTACAGCGCAGAAGGAGGCCATTTCGGCCCATCGTGTCAATGCCGGCCGGCAAAGAGCCACATGGCCCTCGGTCAGCAGCCCTGAAGGTTACATATAAACCTATGAATAATGAATAATGGCAGACAGGCAAAGAGCATCCGGCCCAACCAGTCCACCCCACACCATACCCCATGTATCTCAACATTTTACACTCCACCCACCCAGAGCCATGATATCTCCTGCGAGAGGCAAAAAAACAGGTTAAAAAATACCTTCCTATGTTCAGTGATGCCGTGATTGAAAGAAAGACTTGCACTTATACAACCACTGGACGTCTCAAAGTGCTTTACAGCCAATGAAGTACTTCTTGAAGTGAAGTCATTATTGTAATGTAGGAAACATGGCAGACAATTTGCACACAGCCAGCTCCCACAAACAGCAATGTGATCATGACCAGATAAGCTGTTTTAGATTTTGATTGAGGGATAAATATTGGCTAGGACATCGGGAATAACTCTTGCTCTTCTTCAAAATAGTGCTGTGGGATCTTTTACTTCCTGCTGAGAGCAGACGGGGCCTCGGTTTAACGTCTCATCCCAAAGACGGCATCTTCAACAATGCAGCACTCCCTCACCACTGCACTGAGTGTCAGCCTAAATTTTTGTGCTCAAGCCTCTGGAGTGGGACTTGTACCCACGGCCTCTGAGTCAGGCAAGAGTGCTACCCACTGAGTCACAGCTGACACTAAAACACACATTAATCAAGCATTTACTCAGAGCTAGAGGGTTTGTATACAAGCACCTGTTCTTATCCTCTTCCCTTCCATCCCTCTCTCCTTCTCCTATCCTGAGAAATCTACGCTTATACCAAATGATGTCTACACTATTCACTGTTAGACACTGTATGGTTTGAGCGCCCTGCAGTCAGAGGTGATGTTGGCCCCGAATTTGCGGTCCCAATGGTGGCGAACCGGCAGCGTTTGTCATCGTTTCGCCTTTGACCAGCGGCAAACGGGCCAATATATTAATGTTCTGCCTGATCGTTCCACTGAACCATGGGATTCAGCTGCACAAAGCAAGGAATAATGATCTTCCTTCCCACAGTGATACGAAAGAAAGACTTGCATTTATATGGCGACTTTCACGGCCACCAGGCATCCCAAAGTGTTTTACAGCCAATGAAGTACTTTTGGAGTGTAGTCACTGTTGTAATGCAGCAACTAATTTGCACTTCTGCACTGGGAAAAATATCGATCTCATAAATTTTAAGTGAGGGAGAAAAGACAGCAAATGCACCGTGGTTTCTTCCATTCTGCAGTCGATTCTAATTTAACACAGTCTGTGGGCACCACACAAAAAGGTGCTGTCATAAGAGACCAGTTATAAAATGAATCAATATAGCGTCTCGTGATTTGCAAACCAGAAGTATTGCCTGTTATAGGAGGGGCTGTGGTGTTAGAGTGAGGAGTGTAGGAAAAGCACCCTGTAAATTGTCTGAATCGTGTTCTCAAATGGAGTTCATAAAACTGCCACACAGTCATTGCACTGAATGATGGGAAGCAGCTGAGGACATTGGGCTTGTGCATACAAACACAACATTACTTGTGTTAGAAGCCATTTGCAAGCTGGGCGAGGGGGTGGAGAGGGGGGGGTGCGATGGCAAAAACATGGCATGTCTTGTCTGGTTCCATGTGGTAAACCCACAAATGGCATTTTGGGAGACAAAAAGATGTCACATCCCCTCGTATGTGTGTGAAACCCTGCTAGATCGGCAAGGTGGGTTGTAAAACACGGATACACACAGGTCCTGATTTTAACTCGACGTCTGAGTTAAAATTAGTCGGTGCTCAATTATGTCATTCGGCTGCAATGTGCATATGCTGGTGTGCAACGGCCACCACACGCGAAAAAAATCCACGCACAGGCATCTTCCACCCTTCAAAATGTCATTCAGGATCTGGAATATTAGGTCATTCATTGAAACATCTGTGAACTCATCCTTTTTTGGTGTGGAAGCAAGTCATCCTCGCTTCGAGGGACTGCCTATGATGATGATGCATATCTAAAGAAAAAAATTAAGATTTGGATTTAGATAGCACCTTTCACGACCATCAGATATCTCAAAGCACTTTACAGCCAATGAGGTACTTTTGGAGTCACTGTTGTAATGTAGGAAATGCAACAGCCAATTTCCGCACAAGCAAGCTCCCACAAACAGCAATGTGATAATGACCAGATAATCTGTTTTTTTTTGTTATGTTGATTGGGGGATAAATATTGGCCAGGACACCGGGGATAACTCCCCTGCTCTTCTCCAAAATAGTGCCATAGGATCTTTTATGTCCACTTGAGAGAGCAGACGGGGCCTCGGTTTAACGAAAGATGGTACCTCCGACAGTGCAGTGCTCCCTCACCACTGCACAAGAGCATCAGCCTAGAATTTTGTTCTCAAGTCGGAGTGGGTCTTGAACGCACCTGACTCTTAGGTGAGTGTGATTCCCACTGAGCCACAAATGATACATGTGTTATGCCACCACACAACACATTTCCATTCCCTTTCCTTCCAGCCACCAACTGTTGCTTCCTCTTAAAGGGCCCAAGTTTCGAGCCGCGCCTAGAAAGGCGCAGTCCCGACCTGGACGCCCATTTTTCGCGCCACAAAGTGCGCCTAAAAAGAACTTCCAGATTCTCCAGCTCCCTGCAGGTTGTTTGCAGCTCGGCGCAGCGCAGCACGAGCTGTGGGGGGCGGAGTCAGGACCCTGCGCTGAAAACAGTGCCGTGACCTCTACACATGCGCGTTACAGTGGGCGCGCATGTGCAGTAGCTCCAGGCGCCCAAAACTGTGTGGGAGGGGCCGAAGCACGCAGCCCCTAGCCCTGGCCGAATGGCCTCACTGGGGCTGCGTGAATAAGGCTCCTCCCACGGCCAGCTCCTGCTTCCTCCCGATCCAACTCAAGTCCCGCTTCCCGCCCCCGGACCGGACCCGATACCGACACCGACCCGACTCCCGCTCCTCCCCCCCCCCCACACCCCGACTGGACCCGACCTGACCTCCCTCCCCCCGACCTGACCTCCCTCTCCCTCCCTCCGCCCGACCCGAACCGAACCTCCCTCCCTCCCATAACCCCCCCGACCCGCGCTCCCGAACCCGACCCAACGCCACCTACCTGTAAATCTGGTGCTGGGGACGGGCCCTGCCCGAAGTCTTGGGCCCTGCCCGAAGTCTTGGGCCCGGCCTCCCTCTCCCTCCCCCTTCTCCTTTCCCCCCCCCATCTCCTTTCCCCCCCCTCATCTCCTTTCCCCCCCTGTCCCCTTCTCCCCCCCATCTCCTGTCCCCCCCATCTCCTCCCTCATCCATCTCCTTTCCCCCCTCCATCTCCTTTCCCCCCATCTCCTTTCCCCCCCTTCTCCTTCCCCCCCCTTTTTCTTTCCCCCCCTTTTCTTCTCCCCCTTCTCCCCCCCTCCCCACTTCTCACCCATCCCTCCCCCTTCCCTCCCTCTGCTCCCCCCCTCTCTCCCTCTACCCCCCTCCTCTTCCTCCCCTAGCTGTCAGAAACACAGACACTGACAGACAGAGAATGAGAGACACACACAGACAGACAGACAGAGAGATAGAGACACTGACAGAGACACACTGGGGAGGGGGGGGGGGGCATCCCAGCACACTGTTGGAGGGCTCCCGATGCTGCAGTCGGTAAGTAGAAAATGTTTTATTTATTGATTGAAAAAAAAATTATTTCTTCTTAATTTTTTTTGATTGATTTATTGGTTTTATTGATGTTTTTATCATATATTATTGATGATGGCTCTTTATTTGTAAAACTGAAGTGTTTAATGTTTGTAAACTTCCCTTGAAACCCCCCCCCCCCCATTCCCTACGCCTGATTTGTAACCTACGCCTGATTTTCTAAAGTGTAGACAAGGTTTTTTCGAGCGTACAAAAATCTTCACTTACTCCATTCTAAGTTAGTTTGGAGTAAGTTTTCACTGACGAAACTTTGAAAATAGGCGTAAGTGGCCGGACACGCCCCCTTTTGAAAAAAAAATTCTGTTCCAAAGTGAAACTGTTCTAACTGACTAGAACTGGAGCAAACTAAATGGCGAGAATTCCGATTTCTAAGATACTCCGTTCTACACCAGTTGCTCCTAAAAATCAGGAGCAAATCATGGCGAAACTTGGGGCCAAACTCTCATAATATTTGAGATCTCTTTTAAAAAAAATACTTTTGTGTAATTTTTACCGATATGAATTTGTTTAATCTGTATATGTCATGCATGTAGCCAGTGCATTTAAACAACACAATGCAAGATGATAGGAAAAAATAATTTCCGTTTCAAACCTCACCCGGAAACATCATCATCATCATCATAGGCAGTCCCTCGAAATCGAAGAAGACTTGCTTCTACTCGTGAAGTAAGTTCTTTGGTGGCTGAACAGTCCAATACGAGAGCCACAGACTCTGTCACAGGCGGGACAGATAATTGTTGAGGGAAGGGGTGGGTGGGATTGGTTTGCCGCACGCTCTTTCCGCTGTCTGCGCTTGATTTCTGCATGTTCTCGCCGTTGAGACTCGAGGTGCTCACCGCCCTCTCGGATGCACTTCCTCCACTTAGGGCGGTCTTGGGCCAGGGACTCCCAGGTGTCAGTGGGGATGTCGCACTTTATCAGGGAGGCTTTGAGGGTGTCCTTGTAATGTTTCCGCTGCCCACCTTTGACTCGTTTGCCATGAAGGAGTTCTGAGTAGAGCACTTGCTTTGGGAGTCTCATGTCTGACATGCGAACTATGCGGCCTGCCCAGTGGAGCTGATCAAGTGTGGTCAGTGTTTCAATGCTTGGGATGTTAGCCTGGATGAGGACGCTGATGTTGGTGTGCCTGTCCTCCCAGGGGATTTGTAGGATCTTGCAGAGACATCGTTGGTGATATTTCTCCAGCAACTTGAGGTGCCTGCTGTACGTGGTCCATGTCTCTGAGCCATACAGGAGGGCAGGTATTACTACAGCCCCGTAGACCATGAGCTTGATGGCAGTTTTGAGGGCGGTGTTGGATCTTGTCGTCGATGCTTGCTCTTGTTGATAGGAGGCTCCCGAGATATGGGAAGTGGTCCACGGTGTCCAGGGCCGTGCAGTGGATCTTGATGACTGGTGGGCACTGCTTTGCGTTGAGGACAGGCTGGTGGAGGACCTTTGTCTTACGGATGTTTAGCATAAGGCCCATGCCTCAGTAAATACGTCGACTATGTCCTGGAGTGCAGCCTCTGTATGTGCGCAGATGCAGGCGTCGTCCGCGTACTGTAGCTCGACGACAGAGGTTGGGGTGGTCTTTGGGGTGGTCTTGGATCCGGCCTGGAGGCGGCGCAGGTTGAACAGGTTCCCACTGGTTCTGTAGTTTAATTCCACTCCAGCGGGGAGCTTGTTGACTGTGAGGTGGACATGGCAGCGAGGAAGATTGAGAAGAGGGTTGGGGCGATGACGCAGCCCAGCTTGACCCCGGTCCGGACGTAGATTGGGTCTGTGATGGATCCGTTGGTAAGGATCACAGCTTGCATGTCGTCGTGGAGCAGGCGGAGGATGTTGATGAACTTTTGGAGGCATCCAAAACGGAGGAGGACGCTCCATAGACCCTCGCGGTTGACAGTGTCAAAGGCCTTTGTAAGGTCGAAGAAGGCCATGTATCAGGGCTGGCGCTGTTCCCTGCATTTTTCCTGTAGCTGTCGCGCTGCAAAAATCACGTCCGTTGTGCCCCGTAGGGGACGAAATCCGCACTGTGATTCCGGGAGGAGCTCCTCGGCCACGGGAAGATGACGGTTGAGGAGGACCCGCAAACAGTGCAGTAATTGAATAACAATTATTTTGTTGTCGAGCAATTTCCAGGTTTTCTCGATTTTTATCAAAAGCTGTTTCCTGATAAATGCAGGACATAAGGGTTGGAGGCTGACACTATGGTCACATTTTAAAGTGCATCATTAATTGAAAGGTGGAAAAACTGCACGCTAGACTAAAAACATTTGGGTGGCAACATCATGACAAAAGTCCATCGAAATCCATTAAGGTAACAAAGGAAAAATACATCTGTGAATGTGTGGTAACATCTCAAACATGTTTGCTGCATTCGTGACAGCTCACTGTAATGTACCAATCCAAACAATAGCACCAAAGTACTCTGATCATTTATGTGTAGGCAGCAGCAGTCACAATACAGCTTGCTATCTTTTCCTGTTTTTTTTCTGAAACAACGATTCACCTGCTAAAGGTGTTTGATGGATGAGTTCTAGAACTTTCAGTTTGACCATTTTTTCTCTTGTACTTTCAAATAGAAATTGGCATCAAGTTTGAAACTGACTGAATTTAGATTTATTCAAACGCTGTCATGTTTTCTCAGCTGAAATCAATTCAGATTCCAACTGCACACTTCGGTTGTCGGTTTGCCACCGACGGGAGCTCTGAAACCAGGTCAAGTGTAAGGAAATCTCTGAAACTCAATTAAATGATTCCTCGTGATTCAGGCTTGAGCATATTGTCCAAATGCAAGTTTATTACTCAGACACCCAATAGTATCATAACTATTACGGTTATACAATAGACTCATACAACCTGGTTTCCTGCAGACCCAAGGTGTTCAATCTTGGCTTCCGCAGTGTTGGACTTCCGCCCATCCCATGAGCTCTCTCCACCAAGAAGCCTGCTACCTGTACTTTATATAACTCTTTGTCATCTGTCACATGTCCATAAACCTTCAAGTCCCTCCCTTTGAATGTGAGTCATATCGCATGATGCCCAGAATATATATTGAAGTGAGGTTCCTTCACCAAGCCTCCAGACTTGACATAATAGCCATCTTTAACTGTTAAATGGTTAATTAGTTTAACGTGACAACCTGTCTTTACATTACAAAAGGAACAGGATGACCTATACAATTCCAGACAGTTAATATGATACTGCTTGGAGGCTTCCATTGCTTTGGCCAATTCCTGAAACTGGCACCTCACATGGGAGAAAGCTAACCGTCTTCTTTCTGCTACTCCCATTGTCCCAACTAATCTCCAAAACCAACACATCCTAATGGCCGAGAGATATGCGGTTTGACCTTACACAAAGTAAGTTCTAATGGCAAGCAAAGAAAGTAGAAACAGCGTCGCTCCAAACCAAAAGAGGTGTGTTTTTCAGCATGTTCCCTTGACAGCAGAAGAGCCTCAGATAGCACTTTTACTGACCTTGATTTGGACACACCAGTAGAGCAGCAAAGCAAACTATTGCTGGCCACTGCTGACCTTTCCTGCAGCACCGGCCCAAGTAAACTAGTTGCAATGCATGACTTTAACACGTCTGTACACACACAGCTGTTTTAAAATGATTCCAGAGTTTGAAGAAAGCATTTGCAGGAACAATTTCCTGGGCTGTGGGGCAAAAGCAGGGGAGCGGGGCCAATTGGATCACTCTTTCAAAGAGCTGGCACAGGCAAGATGGGCCGAATGGCCTCCTTCTGTGTTGTAAGCATCTATGAGTAAAATTAATTAATTGTTGCATCCTTTGTAATGATGCTACTCATGTACACTCCTACCTCATTATAATTTTGTAATTTCAAGTGGCCAGGAAAAAGCATGTACCTCAAACTGTTGGGAACCAAATGTAAATATTAATTTAGAGTCAGAGGTATCTGCATCTTTTTTTTACCGTTCTGGTGCACAGACTGTCAGATGTAAATCATACTTGTGCCAAATGGGCAACCAGAGTTGCTAGGTGGCAATAAGGACATGGAAATTCATTTAACAGACAAGTTAACGTTAAGGTCAATGTATTTCTTGACTTTCTTTTCCCCATCTTTTTTGTTTCCTTCTGACAATTATGAGGGAGAAATTCAACTCCTGCCCGCCCGTTTTTTCTGTGTCATACTCCCAGCCTTCCTAGACTTCATATAATATATCATTTATTCTTCCCATTTCCCTCCTGCTCCACCCTCGCTATGCTTGAACTCTAGAAAACACTCGTTAGTCCACAGCTGGAGCACTGCGACAGTTCTGGTCACCACATTACAGGAAAGATGTGATTGCACTCAAGAGGGTACAGAAGAGATTTACGAGAATGTTGCCTGGACTAGAGTATTTTAGCTATGAGGAAAGATTGGATAGGCTGGATTTGTTTTCTTTGGAACAGAGGAGGCTGAGGGGAGACCTAATTGAGGCGTATAAAATTGGAGGGGATTTGAGGAGAATTCTTTTCATCCAGAGAGTGGTAGGGGGTCTGGAACTTGCTGCCTGAAAGGGTGGTCGAGACAGAAACCCTCATCACATTTAAAAAGTACTTGAAGTGCCATAACCTACAAGGCTACGGATCAAGAGCTGGAAAGTGCGATTCGGCTGGGTAGCTGTTTGTCAGCCGGCATCAAAACAAGGCTAAATGGCCTCCTTCTGTGCTGTAAATTTCTATGATTCTAATTTCAAGTGCAAAAGGCTCATGAATGTTGCCCACATGATGGTTGACATTATTAATGAACCCATTTCATCAGGTACCACACAGCTGCCTTTCAAAACTTCCATCATCACTCCATCCTCACAAAAATACTCTCAGTCCATCTTCCTTTACAGCAAACACCATTAGAAATCTATGGAATTCTCTGCCCTGGAGAGCTGTGGAGGCTGGGCCATTGAATATACTTAAGGTAGAGATAGACAGATTTTTGAGTGATAAGGGAGTAAAGAGTTGTGGGAGCGATCAGGGAAGTGCAGCTGAGTCCATGATCAGATCAGCCATGATCTTATTGAATGGCGGAGCAGGCTCGAGGGGTCAAATGACCTACTCCTGCTCCTATTTCTTATGTTCTTATGTTCTTATGTCGTGTATGTGAACACTCTGTTCCTGCACCCCTTGTGACATTCCACCATTTAGATTAAATTATTAATTCAATTACATTCTGCCCAAAACTCTTCAGTATTTTAAGAAAGGTATGGATTGAGATTGTACTGGGTGATAATAGTAATTAATGTATTAACACACTCAGGAAATTCATCTGTCTACTATTTTAATTGGAGTATTAACCTGTTTAATCTCATATTTCAAAAATCATTCATGGAAGTTTCAGCTCCTTGGAGCGAGAATGTTAGCGTGTATTTATTTTTGAAATTGTGTCCAGATACATATATGTATGGAATACCAATTCAAACAAGATGCATACCAAGCACCTAATCACTATCATGAAGGTCTTAATTGAGAGTTTTATTTGAAACAGTCAGGTTGACTCTGTCAATAAGCCCGAAGAAGGTTTTAAGATATTGGAATATTAGACTAGGATAAAGATCTGTAATGAGAAATAAGCTGGCACTTGTTAAAAATGACATTATTTTATACATTAAAGGGGTAATTCCATATTCCCAGCAGGGATCCATGCTTGCTGGAAGTGCAGGTCAAAGAGTCAGACCAACAATGCTGTGGTGCTATTTCTGGTTAGGGCTCTCAGAGAGTGCTAGGAACATGAGATTGTGGAATGACCCATTAAAATAATTAACATACTGCACCATGATGCTTGAAGATGATTCAAAGTTACAAAACTGTGCACTGCAGTGGAGCAATCTCTCTGTATTCCATGAAAAGTTTATATTTCTATAAACTGTCTTGGATTCATCATATTAAAGCTACAGTTTTCTGTCAGATGACACAAAGCCACTTGGTATGACGCGGCAGCCATCTGATCATGGTAAAAGGTTGCAAGCTATGAAAAGTTGTGCTTAAAATAGAAAAGAAACAACATTAACTTGTGTTATTATAGTGCCTTCAATACAACAACACCTCAAGATGCTCTAGAGAAACAATGGAAACAGATGACAAGCTATGGGAGGAGAGATTAGAGAAAATGAATGAAAGTGTGGTCAAAAAGATCGGCTTGAACAAAACTGAGAGTGGAAAGGTGGGTGGTTTTAAGGAGGGAGTTCCAGAAAATAGGATTAAGACAGCTGAAGTCTCAGCAATATAGTGGGGCAAAGGGCTGGAATCAGAGGACTAGATGCAGGAGATATAAGGCAGGAGTAGATTGCAGAGATAGGGTGAGGTAAGGTTATGGAGGGATTTGAAGATGAGGATTCTGAATTTAATGTGTTGGTGAGATCAATGGGCTTAGCTCTACTTCCCTGCTGCTCCCCAAAACCCTTTACTTCCTCATAGCTCAAAAATCTGCCGAACTCTGCCTAAAATATATTCAATGACCCAGCCTCCACAGCACTTTGGGACAGAGAATTCCATAGATTCACAATCATCTGAGAGAAGAAATTCCTCCTCATCTCAATTTTAAATGGGTGGCCCATTTTTCTGAGACTATGTCCCCTAGTTTTAGTTTCTCCAATGAGTGGAAAAATCCTCTCTGCATCCACCTTGTCGAACCCCCTCATTATCTTATAAGTTTCGATAAGATCACCTCTCATTCTTCTGAACTCCAATAAGTATAGGCCCAACTTACTCAACCTATCTTCATAAGTCAACCCCCTCATCTCCGGAATCACCCTAGTGAACCTTCTCTGAACAGCCTCCAATGGAAGTATATTCTTCCTTAAATACAGAGACCAAAACTGAACGCAGTACTCCAGGTGTGGCCTCACCAATACCCTGTACAGTTGTAGTAGGACTTCTCTGCTTTTATACTCTATCCCCCTTGCAATAAAAGCCAACATTCCATTTGCCTTCCTGATTACTTGCTGTACCTGCATACTAACGTTTTGTGTTTCTTGCACAAGGACCCCCAGATCCCTCTGTGCTGCAGCACTTAGCAATTTTTCTCCATTTTAAATTATAATTTGCTTTTCTATTATTTCTGCCAAAGTGGATAACCTCACATTTCCCACATTATACTTCTTCTGCCAAATTTTTGCCCACTCACTATATCCCTAAATTGTTGAAGGTGGTGGGACAGGTTGATAAGACTATTTAAAAAAGCATATGGGATCCTGGGCTTTAGAACTAGAGGCATAGAGTACAAAAGCATAGAGGTTATGCTAAACCTTTATAAAACACTGGTTAGGCCTCAGCTGGAGTGCTGTGTCCAGCAGCGTTCCCCATCACAAATCATCCCATCTGTTTTGTTCTTCTGGCTGTTGAGACCCTGCCATCAAATTACTGTGAATCCATTTGGTATATAGGAGACCACCAATAGACTTCAAATATGAAAGTGGAAAACAGATAGTTCGTCAAATCTCCCAGGGCCTGGACTGCACTGAGCCAAAATGTAAAAGTCATCATCATCGGCAGTCCCTCGAAATCGAGGAAGACTTGCTTCCACTCTAAAAAGTGAGTTCTCAGGTGACTACATTCCAATATGGGAATTACAGTCTCTGTCACAGGTGGGACAGACAGTCGTTGAAGGAAAGGGTGGACTGGGAGTCTGGTTTGCCGCACGCTCCTTCCACTGTCTGCGCTTGGTTTCTGCCTGCTCTCAGCGACGAGACTCGAGATGCTCTTCCTCCACTTCGGGCGGTCTTGGGCCAGGGATTCCCAGGTGCCGCTGGGAATGTTGCATTTTATCAAGGAGGCCACCTGTAGGAGTTCCAAGTAGAGTGTTTGCTTTGGAAATCTCGTGTCGGGCATGTGGATGACATGGCCTGCCCAATGGAGCTGGTTGACTGTGGTCAGTGCTTTGATGGTGGGGATGTTGGCCTGATCGAGAACACTGACGTTGATGCTGTATCCTCCCAGTGGACTTGCAGGATCTTGTGGAGGCAGTGCTGGTGGTATTTCTCCAGCGCTTTGAGGTGCCTACTGTATATGGTCCACATCTCTGAGCCATATAGGAGGGCGGGTATCACTACTGCCCTGTAGACCATAAGCTTGGTGCCAGATTGAGGTCCAGGTCCTCAAACACTCTCTTCGCTGGCACACTGGAGGCCGTGTTGCACTTCGTTGTCGATGTCTGTCCGTGCTGATAGTAAACACCCAAGGTATCGAAAATGGTCCACGTTGTCCAAGGTCGCGCCGTGGATTTTGATAACCAGGGGGCAGTGCTGTGTGGTGGAGTCAGGTTGGTGGAGGACACTTCTCTTATGGATGTTTAGTGTAAGGCCCATGCTTTCGTACGACACGGTGAAGATGTTGACGATGGCTTGGAGTTCAGCCTCTGAGTGTACGCAGATGCAAGCGTCATCCACTTACTGTAGTTTGATGACAGAGGATGGGACGACCTTGGATCTAGCCTGGAGGCGACAAAGTTTGAACAGATTTCCATTGGTTCTATAGTTTAGATCCACTCCAGAGGGGAGCTTGTTGAGAGTGAGATGGAGCATTGCAGCGAGGAAGATCGAGAAGAGGGTTGGCGCAATGACGCAGCCCTGCTTGACCCCGGCCCAGACGTGGATTGGGTCTCTGGTGGATCCATTGGTCAGGATCACAGCCTGCATGTCGTCATGAAGCAGGTGGAGGATGGTGACAAACCTTTGTGGGCAACCGAAATGGAGGAGGATGCTCCATAGTCTCTCACAGTTGACAGTGTCAAAGGCTTTTGTGAGATCAAAGAAGGCCATGTACAAGGGTTGGTGCTGTTCCCTGCATTTCTCTTGTAGTTGTTGCATGGTGAAGATTATGTCCATTGTACCCCTTCGTGGATGAAATCCACATTGTGACTCTGGGAGGAGCTCTTCCGCCACAGGGTGAAGACGGTTGACGAGGTTTCTAGCGATGATTTTCCCAGTGGCCGACAGCAGGGACATTTTTCAGTCGTTGACGCAGTCGGACTTGTCCTTTTTTTAAAAGATGGTCACGATTGCGGCATCTCTGAGATCGCCCGGCATGCTCTCCTCCTTCCAGATAAGAGAGATGGGGTCATGTATTCGTAACAATAGTGCTTCTTTACCATACTTGAGTGCCTCAGCGGGAATTCCATCTGCTCCTGTAAAATTGTTTTTTATTCTATCAGCGATCAGGAGAGGGTACAGCAGAGATTTACTAGAATGGTTCCAGGGATGAGGGATTACAGTTATGTGGAGAGACTGGAGAAGCTGGGGTTGTTCTCCTTGCAGCAGAGAAGGCTAGATGTAGATTTGATGGGGGTGTTTAAAATCATGAAGGATTCAGATAAAGTGGAACTGTTTACAATAGCTGAAGGGTAGAAAATGAGACGGCACGTATTTAAGGTGATTGGCAAAAACAACAGAGTTCTCATGAGGAAAACCTTTTTAGTGGAACGAGTGGTTAGGATTTGGAATGTGCTGCCTGATAGGGTGGTAGAAACAGTTTCATTCGTAGCCTTCAAAAGGGAATTGGACAAATGCTTGAAGGAGAAAAAATTGCAGAGAATTCGGGAAAGAGCCGGTGAATGGGACAAACTGGATTGCTGTTCGAAAGAACCGGCACAGACTCGATGGGCTGAATCATAGAATCGTAGAATTTTAGAAATTTATGGCACAGAAAGATGCCATTCGGCCCATCATGTCGGCAAAGAGAGCTGTCGTCGAAAAAGAGCTATCCAGCCTCATCCCACTTTCCAGCTCTTGGTCCGTAGCCCTGCAGGTTAGGGCACTTCAAATGCGCATCGAGTACTTTTTAAATGGGATGAGGGTTTCTGGTCTATCATCCTTTCAGGCAGTGAGTTCCAGACCCCCACCACCCTCTCGCTGAATGGCTTCCTTCTGTGCTGTACTATTTTGTGACTCTATCTTCCTGAGAAACAAAATTTCAAATGTTGTTTGTCTCTGTTCTGGTCTCTGAATACGCATGCACCCTGGAGTAAATGTATGGAACTCTGTTCATCTGACTTTACTTGTGACCAACATGATCCAATCAGATGGTACATAAGGTGAAATTTATATCTGACCATCAAATTTAATATTCGAAGCAGAATAATGTTCCATTAGCTGCAGTTTTCAAATGTTACTGTTATATATGTAAACTTGTATTTACTCAGTACAGCCACCAGAGGGCTCATCCCCTGGAGTCCCAAGGGATCCCATAATCCCTTGGGAGCACAGGTATTTAAGGAGGCACTCTGGAGACCTGCAATAAAAGACTACAGTCATACTTTACTTTGAGCTCACAGTGTTCAGTCTGATTCTTTCTCCATACACTGCAACTGGTGACGACATACAGATAGCGAACCCAAAGATGCAGAGAACAGTGGGCACACTGGAGAAATTCTCGGAGGGAGATGATTGGGAATGTTTTGTGGAGCGACTCGACCAATACTTCGTGGCCAACGAGCCAGATGGGGAAGAGAGCGCTGCCAAACGAAGGGCGATCCTCCTCACCAACTGTGGGGCGCCAACGTATGGCCTCATGAAGAATCTGCTCAGTCCAGCAAAACCCATGGAGAAATCATACGATGATTTGTGCACACTGGTCCGATAGCATTTGAACCCGAAGGAAAGTGTTCTGATGGCGAAGTAACGGTTCTACACCTACAAAAGGTCTGAAGGCCAGAAAGTGGCGAGTTTTGTCGCCGAGCTAAGACGCCTTGCAGGGCATTGCGAGTTTGAAGGACATTTGGAGCACATGCTCAGAGACATTTTCATACTTGGTATTGGCCACGAAACCATACTTAGCAAGCTTTTGACTGTAGAGACCCCAACCTTGAGTAAGGCCATAGTGATAGCCCAGACGTTCATTGCTACCAGTGACAATACAAAGCAAATCTCTCAGCACATGAGTGCTGCTACAAATACTGTGAACAAAGTGATGATGTTTTCGAATCATAACATACAGGGCAGGTCACACATACCTACAGCTACACGTCCACAGATGTCTCAGAGTCCACTGTCAAGGGTGATGAATGCAAGGCCACTAACACCTTGTAGGCGCTGCGGAGGTAATCATCATTTCCATTCATGCCGATTCAAAGAGTATGTTTGCAAGGGCTGTGAAACAATAGGACACCTCCAATGAGTGTGCAGGCAAGCTGCAAAGCCTGTTAAACCTGTAAACCACCCTGTTGCAGAGGAGGACAGATCCACGGAGGATCATGACGAACCAGGGCCTCAGATCGAGGAGGCAGAGGTACATGGGGTGCACACATTCACCACGAATTTTCCCCCGATAATGCTGAATGTTGAATTAAATGGACTCCCGGTGTCAATGGAGTTGGACACGGGTGTGAGCCAGTCCATCATGGGCAAAAAGACTTTTGAAAGGTTGTGGTGCAACAAGGCCTCAAGGCCAGTCTTAACCCCAGTTCGCACGAAACTAAGAACTTACACAAAAGAACTGATCCCTGTAATCGGCAGTGCTACTGTAAAGGTCTCGTACGATGGAGCGGTGCACAAGCTACCACTCTGGGTGGTACCGGCGATGAACCCACGCTGCTCGGCAGGAGCTGGCTGGGAAAGATACGCTGGAACTGGGACGACGTCCGAAGGCTATCATCCGCTGACGACACTTCGTGTGCCCAAGTCTTAAACAAATTTCCTTTTCTGTTCGAGCCAAGCATCAGGAAATTCCAAGGAGCAAAAGTGCAGATCCACCTAATTCCAGGGGCACCACCCATCCTTCACAAGGCGAGAGCAGTACCATACATGATGAGAGAGAGGGTAGAAATCAAGCCAGACTGGCTGTAAAGAGAGGGCATCATTTCCCCGATCGAGTTCAACGAGTAGGCCAGTCCTCAAGGGAGACGGCACCGTCAGAATCTGTGGCGATTACAAGGTAACTATCAATCATTTCTCCCTGCAGGACCAATACCTACTACCAAAGGCTGACGACCTCTTTGTAACGTTGGTGGGAGGAAAGACGTTCACGAAGCTAGATCTGACTTCAGCCTACATGCAGGAACTGGAGGAATCATCGAAGGCCCTCACCTGCATCAACACGCACAAAGGTCTTTTTGTTTATAACAGATGCCCGTTTGGAATCTGATCAGCGGCGGCGATATTCCAGAGAAACATGGAAAGCTTACTGAAGTCGGTCCCGCACTCCATGGTCTTCCAGGATGACATCTTGGTCACAGGTCGGAACACAATCGAGCATCTGCAGAACCTGGAGGAGGTTCTTAGTTGACTCAATCGCATGGGGCTCAGGTTAAAACACTCAAAGTGCGTTTTCCTGGTACCTGAAGTGGAGTTCCTGGGAAGGAGGATTGTGGCAGATGGCATCAGGCCCACCAACGCGAAGAAGGAGGCAATCGAGAATGCACTGAGGCCACAGAACATGACGGAGCTGCGGTCGTTTCTGGGACTCCTAAACTACTTTGGTAACTTCTTACCTTGTCTCAGCACACTGTTAGAACCACTGCATGTCTTACTACTAAAAGGGGACGAATGGGTTTGGGGCAAAAGCCAAGAAAATGCCTTTGTAAAAGCGAAAAAATTGTTATGCTCAAACAAATTGCTTGTGTTGTATGATCAATGTAAGCATTTGGTACTAGCGTGTGATGCGTTTTCATATGGCGTCGGGTGTGTATTACAACAAGCTAATGATTTCGGGAAACTGCAACCAGTTGCTTATGCATCCAGGAGTCTGTCGAAGGCTGAGAGAGCTTACAGCACGATTGAGAAAGAAGCGTTAGTGTGTGTCTATGGGGTAAAGAAAATGCATCAATACCTGTTTGGGCTAAAATTCGAATTGGAAATGGCGCAGCCCATAGATCTAGCTGTGGTTATGGAAGCATTTGAGAGTGAGCAATCACCCGTCACTGCCTGGCAGATCAAAACCTGGACAAGCTAGGACCTCTTATTATCTCTAGTCAAAAGTTGCATGCTTCACGGGAGCTGGTCCAGTGTCCCAGTGGAAATGCAGGAAGAGATAAAGCCGTTCCAGCGACACAAAGATGAAATGTCTATACAGGCAGACTACCTTCTGTGGAGCAATCGAGTAGTGGTCCCCAAGAAGGGCAGAGACACCTTCATCAATGACCTCCAAAGTACCCACCCAGGCAGCATAATGATGAAAGCGATAGCCAGATCCCACGTGTGGTGGCCCGGTATCGATGCGGACTTAGAGTCCTTCATTCACAGAAAAAATACACGCTCGCAGTTAAGCAATGTACCCAGGGAGGCACCGCTAAGTTTATGGTCTTGGCCCTCCAAACCGTGGTCTAGAATACACATCGACTATGCAGGCCCGTTCTTGGGTAAAATGTTCCTTGTGGTTGTACTCCAAGTGGATTGAATGTGAGATAATGTCAGCTGCCACTACTGAAAGCCTGCGGGCCATGTTTGCCACACACAGCTTACCCGATGTCCTGGTGAGCGACAACGGGCCATGTTTTACCAGTGCTGAGTTCAAAGAATTCATGACCCATAACAGGATAAAACATGTCACATCTGCCCCGTTTAAACCAGCGTCCAATGGTCAGGCAGAGAGAGCAGTGCAAACCATCACGCAAGGCTTGAAGAGGGTAACTGAAGGCTCACTGCAAACTCACCGATCCCGAGTCCTGCTTAGCTACCGCACAAGACCCCACTCGCTCATTGGGATCCCACCTGCTTAACTGCTCGTGAAAAGAGCACTTAAGACAAAGATCTCGTTAGTTCACCCTGATCTACACGAACAGGTAGAGAGCAGGTGGCTTCAACAAAGTCCATACCATGATAGCGCAAATGTGTCAGGAGAGATTGAAATCAATGATACTGTATTTGTATTAAATTATGGACAAGGTCCCAAGTGGCTTCCCGGCACTGTCGTGGCCAAAGAGGGGGGCAGGGTGTTTCGGGTCAAACTTTCAAATGGACTCATTCACCGGAAACACTTAGACCAAATCAAACTCAGATTCATGGATTATCCTGAGCAACCCATCTTGGACCCTACCTTTTTTGATCCCCCAACATACACACCAGTGGCAACCAGCATTACGGTTGACCGCAAAGCAGAACCCATCATCCACAGCAGCACAGCAGGGCCCAACACACCAGGCAGCCCAGCAAGGCCAGCTGCACTGCAGCCCAGCGAGGGCCCAACAAATGATTCAACAACACCAGCTTTCATACCGAGACGATCAACCAGGGCAAGAAGGGCCCCAGAAAGACTAACATTGTAAATAGTTACACTATTGACTTTGGGTGAGAGTGTTATCTATGTAAACTTGTATTTACTCTGTACAGCCACTAGAGGGCTCATCCCCTGGAGTTCCAAGGAATCCCATAATCCCTTGGGAGCACAGGTATTTAAGGAGGCTTCACAAGTTGGAGAGGCACTCTGGAGACCTGCAATAAAAGACTAAGGTCACACTTTACTTTGAGCTCACAGTGTTCAATCTGACTCTTTCTCCATATACTACAGTCACCTCCTTCCCCGAATTACAGAGACATGACAACATAAATTGCACCAGGCTCCTACTATTATTAGGTGTGTTGTGTGAACTCTGAATGGAACTTCAGGCTATCATGGTATTCCCAGGACAAGTTGTCCGCCTCACCCCAAAATCTGGAGTGAAAATGGATTTTTTTTTCCAGAATATAATTTAATTAATAATTTAATCTAAATGGTACAATTTTAAAAGGGGGATGCAGGAACAGAGAGTCCTTGGGGTTCACATGCACAAATCTTTGAAGTTGACAGCACAAGTCGGTAAGACTGTTAAAAAAACAAGCAGGATCCTGGGCTTTATAAATAGGGGTTCTAAAAGTAAGAAACTTATGCTAAACCTTTATAAATCACTGGTTCGGCCTGTGCTGGAGTATTGTGTCCAATTCTGGGCAATTCACTTTCATCATCATTATCATCATAGGCAGTCTCTCAGAATCGAGGAAGACTTGCTTCCACTCTAACAATGAATCCTCAGGTGGCTGAACAGTCCAATACGAGAACCACAGTCCCTGTCACAGGTGGGACAGATAGTCAGTGAGGGAAGGGGTAGGTGGGACTGGTTTGCCGCACGCTCTTTCCGCTGCCTGCACTTGATTTCTGCATGCTCTCGGCAATGAAACTCGAGGTGCTCAGCGCCCTCCCGGATTCACTTCCTCCAGTTCGGGCGGTCTTTGGCCAGGGACTCCCAGGTGTCGTTGGGGATGTCGCACTTTATCAGAGAGGCTTTGAGGGTGTTCTTGTAACGTTTCCTTTGCTACCTTTGGCTCGTTTGCCATGAAGGAGTTCCGAGTAGAGCGCTTGCTTTGGGAGTCTCGTGTCGGGCATGCAAACAATGTGGCCTGCCCAGCGGAGCTGATCGAGTGTGGTCAGTGCTTCGATGCTGGGAATGTTGGCCTGTTCGAGGACGCGACCGTTTGTACATCTGTCCTCCCAGGGGATTTGTAGGGTCTTGCGGAGACATCGTTGGTGGTATTTCTCCAGCGATTAGAGGTGTCTAATGTATATGGTCCACGTCTCTAAGCCATACAGGAGGGCGGGTATCATTGCAGTCCTGTCGACCATGAGCTTGGTGCCAGATTTGAGGGCCTGATCTTCGAAAACTCTCTTCCTCAGGCGGCCGAAGGCTGCGCTGGCGCACGGGAGGCGGTGCTGAACCTCGTCGTCTATATTTGCCCTTGCTGGTAGTAACGCAGCGATTTGCTATGATCTGGCTTGCACTGCCTGAAAGGGTGGTGGAAGCAGATTCAAATACTTGAAAAGTTAAAAAAAACGTCGGGCTAAGGGGAAAGAGCAGGGCAGTGGGACTATTTGGATAGTTCTTTCAAAGAGCGGGCACAGGCACGATGGCCTGAATGGCCTCCGTCTGTGCTGTATGATTCCATGAATATACTCGGGCCCTGTCATTTTGAGTGATGCCCCTCTCCCCCAACGAAAATCAGAGTAGTGTCTGATGATCGATAACAGTTGCAAAATTGACATTATAAAATGTTAATTGTTCTGCTCTCATTGGCTATCATATAACTTGGGCGTGTGCATGTTTACACACGTGAATAGAAAGTGCAGGAAGATGATTAAAATGCAGCTGGAGGCTGTTTATTGGAATGCCATGCTGTCCAACTGATAGTTCTCATCGCTTTACAGTGGTTGTATTATTTTATGTCCAATTACACAGCTGTTTCTGCTTGTAATCATTTATACACTAACAAATTTCTTCCTCTTTGAAGTTTAGATGGCATCTTTCATCGTTATTCTCCTGGGAAGCTATTGGCTATAGGTTTTTACAGTCTACAGGCAGAACAGCTTTTAAAATGGCAGCAAGTGTCATTAGTATCCATTAGCATCTGTTATTTGTGTTTACCATAATTAAATCTCCTGCTGAAAACTGGGAGCTGGAGGTTTGCTGCAGCAGTGCAGAGCGAATATTGTTAGTGTGAAGGTGTTATGCTTTCCTACCAACGACTTGATGCTTCTGACTGGCCCTTGATGCTATTGATTTTTAAGCTGAGCCATGCGGTATTTTGGAAGTAATCGTTGCTGTGAGTACAGTTTAGGAAAACATTTTGTGTTAGGAAAATCTCTGTTGCACATACACCCCGCAGGCACATCGACAGAATTGTACAACAATGCTAGGGATTATAAAAATTGGTATTTATATCTATATATGTACTGGTAGATGTGACATTGTTACACCATTAAAATGCCGCTGGCAAAAAGAGTCTGTTGGGCTCCCTATAAAAGTGGAGCCGAATGGTAACTACTATCTCGCAATGTTCCCTGTAATTTGTTTTTGTTGGTGTATAGTCTCTTTAACTGGCTGCGCAGCCCATTCAAATTTTCATGCATGTACGGTTTCTCCCATTAAAAAAAGCCGGGGAGCGGCCTGCGCAGGACCTCCAGACCACTGCGCAGCCGCAAGCTTAATGGGAACTCAGGAGAGCAGTGCACACATGTTGCTCTCCTGAAACTAGATTAAATACATGCCGAAAAACAAAAATGCCTTTAAATGTGTGCAGTTCTGGTCGCCGTATTATAGGAAGGATGTGATTGTACTAGAGAGGGTGCAGAGGAGATTTACTAGGATGCTGCCTGGAATGGAGAATCTTAGTTATGAGGACAGATTGGATAGGCTAGGGTTGTTCTCATTGGAACATAGGAGGTTGAAAGGAGACCTCATTGAGGTGTACAAAATATTGAGGGGCCTGAACATGGTGGATAGTAAGGGCCTATTTCCATTGGTGGAGGGGTCTATTATGAGGGGACATAGTTTTAAGGTGGTTGGTGGAAGATTTAGTGGGGATTTGAGGGGGGGGGCTTCTTTACGCAGAGGGTTGTAGGGATCTGGAACTCATTGCCTGGAAGAGTGGTGGATTCAGAAACCCTCACCAGTTTTACAAGATGGTTGGATGGGCACTTAAAGTGCAGTAACCTGCAGGGTTATGGACCTAGAGCTGGTAATTGGGATTAGACTGGATGACATTTTGTTGGACGGCGCAGATATAATAGTAAGTACTTCAGGGAATAGAATACGGCCAGGGTAATCTCCTGTACTAGTTTTGATCGCCTGGATGGGTCGGAGAGGAATTTTCCCAGATTTTTTCTCCCTAAATTGGCCCAGGTTTTTAACTGTTTTTTGGCCTCTCCCAGGAGATCACATGGCTCCGGTTGGGGTGGAGTCTAGAATGTTTCAGTATAAGGGGTGTCGCAGTTGTGTGAGGCGGACTGGTTGGGTTGGGTGCTCTTTGCCTTTCCGTCATTGTTCATTCCGTATAGGTTTATATGTAACCTTTAGGGTTGCTGACCAGGGGCCATGCGGCTCTTTGTCGGTCGACGCGGACACGATGGGCCGAAATGGCCTCCTTCTGCGCTGTAAATTTCTATGTTTATATGTTTCTATGTTTAAGGAAAGGGTGCTATTTTTTTAATGAATCTAGAATAAAGTACAATGATTCTTTGCACTTTGCCAAAGAGGGGAATAAATTGGTGGCACAATTAATGACACATACTAACGAGGAATATTGAACTGCAAAAGATTTTTCTTGAATTCTGCAAAGTTGCTATGAAACTTAAACTGATAATCTTATAGAATTTTCTGCATTTGCATTGCACTAGATTGAAGGTTGACAAAGTCATGGGCCCTGAAATTCCGGTCAGACATTTCTTTCGAACGAACGCCTCCAACCGGAGAATTTTTACGAAATTACCTGGTGGTCCCGGAGGTGCCTCGGATTCCGGCGGGGACGCCTTCTCTTCCCGTGCTGTGAAGCATGCTCCCATCCTCGAGATTCCCACATGTGACTGAACAACCAATCGTGTACAGTATTCCATAGCATTCTCATTAATAGCAATGAGAACTCCGTATCTACGAGTTCTCATTGCTATTAATGAGAAAAAACAAACACACTAAACACCATAATAAAAAATTAAAAACACACCTCACATAATTAAAATTAATTGAAATTAAAGTTAATAAATGTCTTAGAAAAAATATATATTTTTCCAATTATTAATTAGGGTTAAAAATAAACTTATCTTAGTGGGCAAATTTTTAACATAAAAATTTGTTTTTAAATTTTAGTTTTAAATGTTTTTATTATGTTTTAAAACTCTTATGCTGGTAAAAGTAGACTATGTGCCTGCTTTTATGAGGCAGAAGAGTTTTCAGGACATTTGCTGGGCAAGAGATGTGTAAATACCGCATTCTTGCCCATGCGAATGTCCTGGCTGTGGGGATACGGACGATCTGTCAAGCCATTGCACGCCGAAACTGGCTTTTGCGATGCCTTCCCAGGTCTGTACATGCTCCATACAGGCCTGGGGAGGCCGGGATTTCTGCCCCAAGGTCTTCCCTTGGTAATGGAGGCTTAGGTTCAACAACGAGGGTAGGTCAGCGAGCTTACTGGGCAGTCTGAAGTCTCTGGGAGTGCTGAGGTATGAGGAGAGTTGGAGTGTGCTTTGCAAAGATTTATTTTGCTCGGCGTGCAAAATAAAAGAAATAGGGGTAGAGTTTCCGCTTTGAGCACAATCAGCGAAATGGGCGCAAGTTGAGCCCAAAATTGCACCCGTTTTGAAAAGTGCTTTTTTCCGCCCAAATTTCCGCTCAAACTTATTTGCATATCGCCGAACCCAAAATCTGCCGTCAACCAGCACAATCGGGCAACCTATTCAAACATCATTTCAATTTTTTTAATTTTAAAAATATTCCGTGATATATTTAAGAGTGGTACCGAGGTGCAGTTTTATTAATACAGCTGAAAATGGGTTTATCACAAAAAATAAGCATTGTTAAGCCACCACCTGTGAGTAAACTTATCTTAACTGACTGAAAATTACTTTAAACTATTTTCTAGTTATAGTGGGGTACGGTAGAGAGTTTCTTCGCAAAAATGTTTTAAAATTACATTCAAAACCTTTTAAAACATACATATGACTGTCCTTTCACCCGAAAAAAATAGAGTTTAATTTTGGGAGCCACCCTGAAGGCCTGCAAATGAACACAATTACCGGAAACGCCCAATGGTGATTAATTCATCCTGGGGGCGTAGCCAGTTTTGAGGGTGGGGCCGGCTTCTAGCACGGTGTTTTTAAAACAAGCACAAAAGATCACGTTGCACTGAATGCAATTTGCATTTAAAATTCTGCAATATGTTGCTGAGGGAGTGCTGCACTGTTGGAGGTGCAGTCTTTTGGATGAGACGTTAACCACTGATTCTGACCGAATTATGCCGATCAAACAGTGTAACTGAGCAGAAATTCCACGCCATGGAATGGCTGAGAATATTCAAGACTGAGATCGATAGATTTTTGGACAATAAGGGAATCAAGGGATATGGGGATATTCAGGAAAGTGGAGTTGAGGTCGAAGATCAGATATGATATTGAATGGCGGAACAGGCTCAAGGGGGTGAATGACCTGTTCCTGCTCCTAATTATTATGTTATTATGTTCTTATGTATCTAAAAGTTCCTATCTGAGTTGTGCTGCTCTGCCATTGGCTTTGGGAGAATGGCATCTCGCTGTCTGCCTCACCATTGAAATTCATTGAATGGTGAGAAGCTGCTGAATTTGCACGGTGGATACGAACTAAACTCACCACGGAAAGTTAAGTCCTGTCCATTCCAGTTTAAGTACACTTTTAATGATGTAATAACTATTGATTACTGTCAGTCAATCTCTGGCACTGAAAATTTACAAGTGTAGCATTTCATTCCATCAAATTTTAAATGTTGGGGATTAAAAAAAATTTCATTTACATTTTTTTTCGCTTTTCCTTTCTATTTCTCTCTCTCTCTTTTAATCCAATCTTTCATTCTCTTTATTTCTCTTTCCGTATCTGATTTAACATTGAATTCACCCACTCTAATTTATAATTCCTTCTCAGTCCTTGTGCTATTTATTTCACAATCCCTCAATTTGATTGGTTAAGGACATACACAGTTGCTTTCCCTGTTCACTCAGGTCCCTGATGCCCAGCTTCCCTCGCTGCGACATTATCAGCTCACACTTTCAGCAACTTGCCATGCAAAGAATTTTCAAGCTTATACATGCAAGGGCAATGGCAGATGCCATTAGATGCCCTACTGCAGTAAAATCTGCCCCAATGGCCATGGAAAGACGAGTATGAAACAAGGAAATGCAGAAAGACCAATTAGAAACATGAGTGAAGAGTGCTATACCAAAGTTGATGATCATATATAAGCACTTGCCATGCTGACATTATTTTGCTCGCTAATTTCATGGTATTATGAACCAATTTAAGACACATTAATATCACACAAAGTAATTTCTAGATTATAGAGATCAGGAAAGTTCTTCAATAGCAGAGAGAAAGACATGTGGCAAAGGAAGCAATGAATTAATAATATGGGAACGATAATCAACGAAAAGAAGAAAGACTTGCATTTATATAGCATCTTTCACGATCAACGGACATCCCAAAGTGCTTTACAGCCAATTAAGTACTTTTTGAAAATAAGTGTAGTCACTGTTGAAATGCAGAAAAGGCGGCAGCCAATTTGCGCTTAGCAAGCTCCCGCAAACAGCAATGTGATTGTGACCAGATAATCTGCTTTTTGTTATGTTGATTGAGGGATAAATATTGGCCAGGACACCGGGGATAGTTCCTCTTCTCTTTGAAATAGTGCCATGGGATCTTTTACGTCCACCTGAGAGAACAGACGGGGCCTTGGTTTAATGTCTCAGCCGAACAACGGCATCTCCGACAGTGCAGCACTCCCTCAGCACTGCACTGGAGTGTCAGCCGAGATTTTTTGTGCTCAAGTCCCTGGAGTGGGACAATCAGGAGAAGAGAGAAAGGGGGAAGAAAAATAGTGAGAATGGAAAAACATGTAACCTGCAGTAATTGAGTAATTGAAGGAAATGAAGCATTCCCATTGATCCATCAAACTTTTGAAAAACTCTGTGCAAATCTTTGACACAGCTCCGCATTGGTTTTCTAATTACATGACTAATGTTTAACTATTGCCACCATTTTATATAATCCATTTAATTTCAGCTCATGATTATTCTTGATTAGCAATAACTGTAGGGCAGGCGCAGAACATACAATAGAGATGGATTTGGATTACAGGTATTTCAATTTAGCAGCATAATTAAAACTATTGAGCTTGCAGTCCAGAAACAAATGGCAGCTTTTTCTTAGTAAGCACCGTCAGAAAGATGTTATATATGCAAGTTAATTTAATTGCCACCTGTGATGTCCTCCAGGTAACATTCAGCAGTTTTGTTTCCCTAAAAGGAGCTAAACCAATAATAAAACCATTTCATTATATTGCTTACAAGTTTTCTGGGGAGCATTTTTTTTTTTTTTTTTTAATTTTTCGTAGCCAATCTTTCCAATTCTTTGTCAGATCACAAACGCCAGAGGTCACCTTGCACACATCAAGGATCACCCTGCGCTAATGCTCTTAGCCAAAAGGCCTAGAGCCCAAGCACCGTTCCTGGAAGTACTGCAATACCAGGTTCGTGCCATGGAGGTGGATGGGTCAGCAACCCCACCCACCTCCATTTTGTTGCCTGTTTATTTCCTGTTCAATAGTTACTTTTTTCCTCTTTAGGTCCCCCCAGCACACACCTACATACGCACTTCAACACATTCCTCACCTGAGGTGGTCACGTGATCCATTCCTCCCAAGGTTTGGTCGTTTGGGAGTGCAGCAAAATAGCCCAAAGTGACCTGTTTTTCGATGTTCCCTTCCTCCCACGGGCAGGCTGGCCAAGACTTGGAATTTCCCCCCCATAAACATGTACCTGCCTGTGTCCTTTACTCTGTATTGTAGAACAATAACTCAGCAGTGCACTGCACCAGTGGGCCACATCATTACTTGCATCTCTGTAGGCTGCAGTACTCAACTGTTACATCTTCTCTGCTCTACCTTATTGCTGTTGCAAAAGGTCGCAATAATCATTTAATTTGGCTCCTTGGGTTGTCATTCATCTTTTTAGCTAAGGACCTCGATAAACGCATGCCAATGAACCAGATGTTTCCTGCGCTCAGCTTATCTAAAGGGCAGCTCTGAGAGAATTGTTTTTATTTAGCCAACCAGAAGGCAATCATTAGGAGCAGGTTTTGCACAGTAAATGTTATTGCTTGGTGACATCATTTAACTTTACGTTCTGGTGGAATATAGATGGCCAACAGACTACCCAGGAGGCCTAAGTAAGTGGAAAGATACGATAACACACATTCCACAAGGAAAAAAGTGCGTTAAATAATGAAGGGAGTGAGTTCAACAACTTCGGAACTTCAGATTCCTTTTCAATTACATGCACAGTTTACTCTATCTAACGCTGTGGTGTTTAAGAGTCATTTTGATTTAACTGGCCTGATTTTGTGGTCGGCGACGTAACTACGAATTATGCCACAGGCATTCGAATAGGATGCGCACCTACCTGATGGAGACCCTCCTTCGAGAACTTGCTGGCAGACGTTGCGTAGTAGAGGACAGTGCGGTGGCCCACGGATCCCGGGGGCGCACTGTAGGGGGTGGTGTGCGGGGTCAGTTTGCCTTCCCTGACCCAGAGCGGTTGCGAGTCACTTCCACTCCCTGATTCTCGAGCTTGGATTTATTAATCAAGGTGTGATAAAGTACAGCAGACAACTGTTTTGTACAAAGAAATGTATGGTTTTTATTCAAGAAGAATGAATACACCTTTTATTAAAACTGAGAAAACTTACCACTTTAGATGAGAGAAAACTTATCACTTTAAATGAGAGAAAACCTATCACTCTAATGGGGAATCCTTTATTCAAACACAAGAGAATACACAGCAGTACATCACCTCCCAATTCTCCTATCTAACTAGGTTAGGCTCTTGGGCTTCAGGGACTATGCTCACCAATCCTTCCTTCACAGTCGGTAATGGGTTGCGGTTTCGGGGTGCGTTGGATTTTGTCGATTCTGCTAGCCGTACTCTGAAAGTAGGAGAGGACTTCTTGCTGCGTGTTCCTCAGTTGGGTGGTGTCCGCTGATGCGGTAGGGTGCGTATTGGATTTATGGGGTAAGTACCCACTTTCTTCCTTCAGCAGTAGGTTTTAAAGTTCTTTTAGGTAATGGTTTACCCGTTCAGGGTAGCTCAGGGATAGCTTGTAGAGTGGAAACAGCTTGCGAATCTTCGGGTTTTCGTCGAGTTGACTGCGGTTTGGAAATCGTTGGTCGCGGTGGCTCAATATTACCAATTTGGTTGCTAGTAATATCTTGGTGGTTGTTTCATGAGCTTCTTGTTGCCATGGCATGCTTGGTGCCCTGGTCGCTTGCGATGCTGTCTTGGTTGATGTTCTGAAGAACCAGGTTACCGAAAAACTGGTGTGCTGATCTTGAAGTCTGTCAGGTCTGAAGCATACGAAGCTAGTGTAGAAGCAAAAGTGTCCTCATGGCTGTAAAACCAGGCCTTAATTGTACTTTGAGAGGCTTCCTTATCTGTGCCCCAAATCAACCTTGGTTCTTTGTTTAAGTTTTACAGCCCAGCTAACTGAAACTTGATTAAGTTTTAATCTGGCGTTGATAGACTTTTCTGAGTTGATGAGCTCTTGTCCATTGTGATAGCTGTTTTTTGCTTCCGAAAGTCTGGCCTGAGCCAGATATTTCTCTGCCTGTTGAAAAGGTGTTGGAATATGTATGTGACATTTGGGTCCTCTGGATAGGGTGGATAATGTTTCTTCCGTGGTCGATTGTTTAAATGCTAATATTTTCTAGGGGCAAGTTTCGAGGGTAAACAGTTCCCAGACAATTTGATTAGTTCCAAGGTCCAAACTGGCCTTTTAGAGATTGACCCCACCCCTTTTCTTGCGGACCCAACATTCACCTTTTAAAAATTCCAAACTTGGTTAAAACTCGTAGATTTCTTCCATAAGCATTTTAGGATCCCAAACTTTCTGTTTGATAGTCTCAAATCGAATTTTCTTTTCAATGAGTCCAAACACTGAGGGGTTTCCACGAATGTTGCAATCCTACAGTCGCCCCTGTGATACTCTACATGCTAGAGTATCATGCTCGGTGAGCAAAATTCCTGATTCCCGAGAGTCAACCTTCCCCTGTAATTTACCTAGCTAAACCCAAATGTACCTTCTCCTTTGAAATGTATTACTGTTTACAGGTAAATTCAGTCATAAGTTACATTACAGCATAGAGGGGGTTCAACGCCCCTCCGTTACTCCAGTTTCACAAAAATACACAGCAAAACACACATAGTAAAAACCTTTTAACACTTGACCTCTGCGTTTTTTTTACACAGCAGGTAGAATCTAAACCAGACCTAACCGGGTGACTGCGAATTTTCTGCAGTGTCCTCTCATATTTTGTGTTTCTCTCCCTGATATCACCCTTAAGTTCAGCTAGGGCTCGTCCAGCACCCTCAGGTGCCAGGACCGATGACCTCTGCCTCCCACCCTGCAGGTAGTACACATCGATAAAGAATAATTGTGAGCTGGCAGACAACCAAAACGTGGGAAGCTATTCTGATCCTGGCAGGGACCTCTATATTTCTGAAAATATCCCACCAGGGTGGAACTGTGATCTCCGAAATCTCGCCCCCATCTCAATTCTTTTTTGTTCTAAAGTATAGAAAAGTTTCTGTGATACTTCTACAGCTTTCAGTAGGGCGGTAAGATGTTCGGGTCGAGGGAGGATTTCATATCCGAAATGTGCAACATAGTCTTGCAGGTTTGTTATGTTGTCACTTACAGTGAGGTGAACAGTGGAGGGTTCAGGAATGGGGACAATCCGTTCCTGGGCCACTTGAACTTCTGCCTCAGGTTTAAAACAGAAACTGCTGTCCATGCTGGTAGTGGGGCGCACTTGTGGTGACACAATATGTCCCACCTCCTATATATGCTACCTGAGGAGGAACATGGTCTTATGCCATCACTTCCATGGTGCAATTGATTGGATCCGCGCCTGCAGAAGCAAACCCATATTCTGATCGAGCAAAACCATTCAAGTGCTGGGGACACAGTATTACGTGTGCACCCTGGCTCTGGCATCCGGAGAGGCCAATGCCTGTCATAGCATGCTCCCACTCTATGACATACGGCGGGACCGCTTTAAAACGAACATGCACTCGTCCGCGAATGAACACGATGTTCTCAACCCTGTATACCGGTGCTGGCTGGGGTGACCCGCCCATTACCGGCATCCTTACTACAATTCCCATCACTGTTTGGTTGGGTTGCCCACAATCTACAGCGACAAGGTAGGCTTCAGAGACTAAACGAAGCTGGCATGGGCTCAATGAATTGCTATACGGATGCAGCGCGGCGAGATGCATGTTGCTTAACCATGAAGGGACGCGACCTTGCCTCAGATCCTCCAGGTTGCTGCAGCCCTCGCCCAGCAATCCATGCTCCATACAATACACACACCTCATTCCGTGCAGCCTGCTCCGAACCATTCCTGTCTTCCCGTTTCAAATCATTAACAGTTTTAGTTTGCTTCTCCAGCTCCGCAATGACCTCCTTTAAATGAACAGTCATTGCCTGGTCCTCATGAAGCTCTGAACCCACCACTGTGTTCTCTTCCCCTAGAATCTTACGCAGTTGGTTCTTTAACCCAGTGATCTGCATCTGGAGTTATACATCATCCATGCTATTAACAATACCCGTTCCGTACTGAACACTGTGGCTACATCATTCCAGGCCCCTCTTCTCTGTCTCGTCTGTACCATCGGGGCTCTGGGTGGGGGCTTCCTGGTGTATGAGATGAGCTCTGTGGCGTTGATGGTGTTCGGGGATTTGGGATCACACAGACATTGGGCCTCAAACCCTCACAGACAAGACATGACATGGATCTCTTGTTTCTCCTTCCATCACCTTTCTCAACACAATCTCGTATCACAGGTTCTTCCTTCTCCAGTTATTCACATTTTTTCATCTTTAAATCAATTTAGTTAAGTCAAATGTCCAGCCTTTGTGATCTAAATTACTAGAGTTCACACAGCACTGCCCCATCCAGTTCAGCTACACCTTGAGGGCATTTCCCAAAAATCAATTACACCTCTCCGGTAATTGCCTGCTTGAAAGAAAGAGAAAAGAACATCCATTGTGGCTTTTCTCTCCGCCCAATGAGTTAATTCATCCAGCTATTTTCCCTTACTATTACTGAGGGAAAACATCCACTCAAAATATAATTTAAAATATAACTTCAAAATTTTACAAATGCTCAGAATAATTATTTCACTCTTGACAAGGTGTTGCTTTCTGCTTGTACAGAGTGTTACCTTTTTTTTTAAAGTTCAACAAACAGGCATACTGATACATGGTACTACGTGTACCAATAGCTTACACATTACAATGGTTCTCTCCTTCATGCATAATAGCAGCACACAGCCTTTTCTCCACTGGTCACATTCTTGAATTGGTCAGAAAATGTTTATTTTAAAACTACCAAATATATGTGATTGCCTCATGTCCGGAACTAGACGTTTTTTCCACACAATTTAAACCAACCAAAATTCCACCATGGCCACAATGAAAGTTTGCTTTTCCCAGGTTAATTAACCTCAATTCCAAATTACTTCAAACTAATTTCAAACTAACCAGTGCCAGTTGAAAAAAATATGCAGACACACACACACACATAAAGACAAGTTACAAACCATCCACATGCTTTTAATTTTACCATTCACACTGAAACATCAGAGATTTTTAGTCCACCATTTCTCCACCGTGCCCATAAACTGCTGTAATGCAGCCACTAAAATCTGTACTGGGTCGTCGGTTGCCTTCCTGTGGCTCTGTTTTGCCCCAGCACCCTTGTAACCTGGCTTCCCTCCTTTCGGGAGCCTACAATTCCGGCTCCAGTGTCCCAAATTCCCACAGTTATAACACTCTTGGGATTGACCCGCATTACCTCCCTCTTGTCTCCCTGTGCCCATAGCGTTCCCAGCGTGTAGGGTGCATAAATCTGCTTTGTCTACGTTGCCAAAATCTAACTCGTAAAATTTCTTGAACATTTCTCTGAGTGGGGCTTGGTATAGCTGCTCCGTTTCCTTCGGGCACCATGCAGGTGAGTGTACTTCTGTAAGGTTTAAGATGATTGAAGCTACTGCATAGTGTACCTCCTGATATTCCTTGATGTCACCTCTGTGACCCGTACTCGCCCCCATTAGAGCGAGCAGGAGCAAGCCCCTTTCATCATTCAGTTCCTTTCCTGTAGGGACACAAAATAGATAGCCTTGCCCTTGAGAAAAACAGTTCTCTGGCTTGGCAAAGGTGATCCAGTTCTACAATCCAACTTGAACTTCAAAATTTTAAAATTTCTAAAATCTAAACTTAACTCCCAAAAATATTTAAAACACCCTTAAAACCGTACAGTAATGCTCTGTACATTCGCCACACGTCTCCGGGTGGCCAGGCTAAATCCTGTTCTGCTCCTTCCTTTTGCGGCCTCTGGGCAGCTTGTATGGCTGTAAGGTGGCCTGTACCGCAGGACCCAGAGAACTGGGGGTTTCTCTGAGTCCCAGATGATCGGGGGAATGGCCCCTCCGGGACTACAGCACACTACCCCCTTCTGTGTAGCTGCTGGGTCCATGTTGTTCACTGTGGTTTCCGCGCAGCCTGAGGCTGCAGGCTGGGGACTCTCAGCTGGTGGCTGGTCAACCACTACCTCTCCCGTGAGTCCCTCACCGCCGAAGGCTGCCGGCTGGGGGTCCCTGTCCGTAGACTGATCCCTGATCTTGGGTATTGTTTTACGGATGGCAAACCTCGCGGGGCTGAACCACTGAAATTGGAGTGCTGGTGACCATGGTGTCTTAGGCTGTGGTGTGCGGGGAGTCCTTCTTAAAGCTCTGGCTACTGGGGGCGCGTCCGAGTCCCAAATGATTGGGGGGATAGCTCCTCCACCAGGAAGTTCACCGCCCCTATCGGTACAATCTGTGAGTCTGCAATGTCCCCTGTGTGCTTTCCACAGTTGGAGGCTGCTGGCTGAGGATCCCTGTCCTTAGGACGGTTCACTGTTCCCAATGATTGCGGGATGGAGAATGACCCAGCCTGTTTGTTCCCTGTGAAACCCACTAGACTGTACGGGACCCCGTTAGATAGAGGTGAGGCGGCTGGGTTATCTGCGTATACAATGGTGCTTGAGGCTCCAGTATCTAGCAGGTAGGTCCCTGTCACCTTCTCCACCTCCATCTTAATGTGCAGTCCCTTATGTGCATCGTATTCTCGGGGACACAGGTGCACAGGCGGTGCCGGTTCTAGTCATGGGTTGGGATTTAGCGGGGCAGATGGGGTTTCGTTCCCGATGGCCGTAGCTACCTTCCCTGGGCTGTCCAATATGGACCGGAGCACGGCCAAGAACTCCTCGAAGGGAGAGGGAGAATTCTGCCTCTTCTGGGCAGGTGCTGGGGGTTCCTTAGCGACATTATCCTTCCAAGGGTTCCGACAATCCTTTCTCCACTGCCCACTTTTCCTGCACCCAAAGCAGTTACTCTTGGTGTCGGAAGAGGTACCTCCTGCCTGGTGCCATTCTCGCTTTACTTGGTGGGGCCTTAACTCATCTACCCTCCCCTTGGGTGGGTTCTCCTCCGACCCTCGGCCGCTCCTAAAAGCCAGGGTTAGTTGCCTAATCACTGACCCCTCGGTGGCGTTGGGATCCCCAGGATCGAACCACAGCTCGGCTTTGGCTTTCACCCATGGCAAACTGTTTACCACCAGGCTCCGGAACCAGTGGGCCCTCTCATCCCAGGTCAAGTGATCCCGGTTGAGGGTCACACTGCAGGCACTCTCGTAGATGGGCCACAGCCTGTCTGTGAAAGCTTGTGGAGTTTCCCCTGCCTGTTGCATCGTCTTCTCCACTCGGGAGAAGGGACTCCTATCGTTGAGGCCCATAGCCTCCAGGATTTCTTCCTGGATGGCCACAGATGTACTTTACCCCCTCTTGGTATTTGTGGAGAGAGACTGGTACAATCTACTGTCTAGGGAGAATAGGAGCATTTTTGCCGTTTCGGAGTCGTTGCACCCATTGATGCCTGCAGCTTGGTCTACTTCCATAAAGTGAACTGAAGGGTCCCCTTTATGGGTGAGCTTGTCCAGGTGGGTTCCCATGGTTTGAAGCTGTTGGGTGCTGTGGGGGACCACAAAATTACTTTCGAGCGGCCCTGATGCCCCACTGAGAGTGGGCACACCGTACGTCTGCTGCCGTGCCGGACTCATCAGGCCCGGTCCCGGCCCTTGTCATACTGGTGTCGCTCCTTCCTCTCCCTGCTGCCAAGCCGAGTCACAACCCGGCGCCACAGGTGGTGGTGCACCGTCCCCATCTGCCCCGCAAACTGTTCACCCCTCCTGCTGCCAGACCGGGCTAAGCCCCGGAGCCACAGGTACTGGGTGAATGTCCCTCTCGGTCACCCCTCCTGCTGCCAGACCGGGCTAAGCCCCGGAGCCACAGGTACTGGGTGAATGTCCCTCTCGGTCACCCCTCCTGCTGCCAGACCGGGCTAAGCCCCAGCACCACAGGTACTGGATGAAAGTCCCTCTCGGTCACCCCTCCTGCTGCCAGACCGGGCTAAGCCCCGGAGCCACAGGTACTGGGTGAATGTCCCTCTCGGTCACCCCTCCTGCTGCCAGACCGGGCTAAGCCCCAGCACCACAGGTACTGGATGAAAGTCCCTCTCGGTCACCCCTCCTGCTGCCAGACCGGGCTAAGCCCCGGAGCCACAGGTACTGGGTGAATGTCCCTCTTGGTCACCCCTTCTGCTGCCAGACCGGGCTAAGCCCCAGCACCACAGGTACTGGATGAAAGTCCCTCTCGGTCACCCCTCCTGCTGCCAGACCGGGCTAAGCCCCGGAGCCACAGGTACTGGGTGAATGTCCCTCTCGGTCACCCCTCCTGCTGCCAGACCGGGCTCAGCCCCAGCGCCACAGGTACTGGGTGAATGTCCCTCTCCGCTCGCCCCTCCTGCTGCCAGACCGGGCTAAGCCCCGGAGCCACAGGTACTGGGTGAATGTCCCTCCCCGTTCGCCCCTCCTGCTGCCAGACCGGGCTAAGCCCCGGAGCCTCAGGTACTGGGTGAATGTCCCTCCCCATTCGCCCCTCCTGCTGCCAGACCGGGCTAAGCCCCAGCACCACAGGTACTGGGTGAATGTCCCTCCCCGTTCGCCCCTCCTGCTGCCAGACCGGGCTAAGCCCCGGAGCCACAGGTACTGGGTGAATGTCCCTCCCCGTTCCCCCCTCCTGCTGCCAGACCGGGCTAAGCCCCAGCACCACAGGTACTGGTCGAACGGTTCTCCCCTGTTCTTCCAGGTCTGCTCGAGCCGTACTCGGGTTTATTAGGCAGCTCATGCCTTTGGCCTTGGAAAGAGCAAGGTTCAGCTTCTCAATTTGCTTTTAGCAGGCACCGTGGTCTCCAGTCTCGAACCCTCTGCTGCTTGCAACCTTATAAGCAGCCTGTACATCCCTTAACTTCTCCTCCTGCTCTTTAATTATCCTGGTGAGGCGGGTGTTTTCCTCCCGCAACACCAGTTCTTGACCCTTCGCTTCGGTGACCTAGCACTGAAGGTAATCCTGGCGGTTTCTATGTTTCCACTAATCGTAGTTTCCCTTGCTTTTGCTTGCCTAACTCCTCAAATAATCTCTCCCCCATGATAGCTCCAGCACTCGAGTATTCCTCGGACTCCCTGAGGTCTGCCTCCAGCGACTCGACTTTCTTGTCCAACTGCTGGACCTGTCGCTGTAGGCCGACTAACCATACTGCTTTCTCCACAGAGTGCTTTTGATCATTACTCTCAGTCCAATTGGCTGCAGCGTCCACAGGACACTTAGCGCGCAATAGGTTCAGTACCCATTTCTTTGTTATATTGACTTTCTTGAATATGTAAGAGGAAATCCTCTCTTCCATTTTGCTTCTTTCCTCAAAAACAGTGTCTACTCCATCACACCCTTTTGACCAAGCTCCTACCTGGCTTGCCATTCTGTAGGGGGTGGTGTGCGGGGTCAGTTTGCCTTCCCTGACCCAGAGCAATTGCGAGTCGCTCCCACTCCCTGGTTCTCGAGCCTGGATTTATCAGGGTGTGATAAAGTACAGCAGACAACTGTTTTGTACAAAGAAATGTATGGTTTTTATTCAAGAAGAATGAATACACCTTTTATTAAAACTGAGAAAACTTATCATTTAAAGGAGAGAAAACATCACTCTAATGGGGAATCCTTTATTCAAACACACCAGAATACACAGCAGTACAACACCTCCAACCTCCCAATTCCCCCTATCTAACTAGGTTAGGCTCTGGGGCTTCAGGGACTATATTCACCAATTCTTCCTTCACAGTCGGTAATAGGTCACGGTTTCGTGATGTGTTGGATTTTGTTGATTCTGTTAGCCGTACCCTGAACGTAGGAGAGGACGTCTTGCTGCATGTTCCTCAGTTGGGTGGTGTCCACTGATGCGGTAGGGTGCGTATTGGATTTATGGGGTCAATACCCACTTTCTTCCTTCAGTAGTAAGTTTTAAAGTTCTTTTAGGTAAAGTTTTACCCGTTGGTAGCTCAGGGACAGCTTGTAGAGTGGAAACAGTTTGCGAATCTTCAGGTTTTCGTCGAGTTGACTTCGGTTTGGAAATCGTTGGTCGCGGTGGCTCAATATTATCAGTTTGGTTGCTGGTAATATTTTGGTGGTTGTTTCGTGAGCTTCTTGCTGCCACGGCGTGTTTGGTGCCCTGGTCACTTGCGATGCTGTCTTGGTTGATGTTCTGAAGAACCAGGTTACCGAAAACCTGGTGTGCTGATCTTGAAGTCTGTCAGGTCTAAAGCATACGAAGCTGGCGTAGAAGTGTCCTCCCGGCTGTAAAACCTGGCCTTAATTATACTTTGAGAGGCTTCCTTATCTGTGCCCCAAATCAACTTTGGTTCTTTGTTTAAGTTTTATAGCCCAGCTAACTGAAACTTGATTAAGTTTTAATCTGGCGTTGATAGACTTTTCTGAGTTGATGAGCTCTTGTCCATTGTGATAGCACTGCTGTTTTTTGCTTCCGGAAGTCTGGCCTGAGCCAGATATTTCTATGTCTGTTGAAAAGGTGTTGGAATATGTATGTGACATTTGGGTCCTCTGGGTGGGGTGGATAATGTTTTTTCCGTGGTCGATTGTTTAAATGCTAATGTTTTCGAGGGGCAAGTTTGAAGGGTAAACAGTTCCCAGATAATTTGATTAGCTCCAAGGTCCAAACTGGCCTTTTAGAGATTGACCCCACCCCTTTTCTTGCAGACCCAACATTCACCTTTTAAAAATCCCAAACTTGGTTAAAACTCGTAGATTTCTTCCATAAGCATTTTAGGATCTCAAACTTTCTGTTTGATAGTCCCAAATCGCATTTCCTTTTCAATGAATCCAAACACTGAGGGGTTTCCACAGAATTTTGCAATCCTACAGCACTGTGTATGGAAAGCGGACCTGGGATCGCATGGGCTGGTGCTGCAATCAGCCAACATTTATTTATGATCACAGATGTTTAGGCTCATTAAAGGCTCTAGTAATGAGGGGTTTTTTTTCTTTCCTCCACTTTCAGTACAGATTTTCTTTTTTAAGCTTATGCTCCACATGGATGGAAAAAAAATAAACAATGTAGCAACTGCTTCCTCTGAACTTTTCATGCTCAATAAAAACTTTCCATGGACAAAATTCTAAAATGCTTCCATGTCCGGCCTCATGCAGCTTTTAAAATGACTTGGATTTGTCAGGGGGTATCCCCTTACTCTGTGGAAACAGGCCCTGTGCCTGATTGCACCAACCATAAAATGTTCGTATGCAATTGATGGGCAGTTAGTGGGCAATTCGCCCAACTCTGCGCTAACAATTGGGATTTACCCGTCGGTGCTGATCATCTGTTAAGTTGGAATTTGACAGATTGCAAATTCGGGATTTAGTGCAAGTGCATGCGGAAATCCCAAACTTGCTGTCCATTTCAAAGGCGATATGACGGCATACACTGTGAGTATGCCATCATACCCACCGCAAATTCTGGCCCATTATATTTCCAAAGTGCACTGGTGTAATCTGACACAAAAATAAAGATGCCAGCATCTGACAAGTTTGCTGGAAAATGACAGGTTACTATTACATATTAGTCAAATGAATATCTCGAAAGTTCCCCCCTGCCGAGTCCAGAACTCATATATTTCGTTAGTTTCTCTCCTATCTCCAAGCTCATGCCCTCTGAGCTTCATGTATCCTAGCTTCTGCTATCGCTATCCAATTCCCATTAAACTGCTGACCATCTCATGTGGCTCCCTGGCCCTCCTAAGCTAGCTGATGTTAATGATTTCTCATCTAATGTAGCCCCCTCGGCGACATCATCCAGTTTCTTAACCGATTGGGGGATAAGGGGTTATGGGGTGGGGAGCGGGCAGGGAAGTGAACCTGAGTCCATGATTGGATCAGCCATGATCTTAATGAATGGCGCAGCAGGCTCGAGGGGCCGTATGGCCTATTCCTGCTCCTATTTCTTATGTTCTTATAGATCCAATGTCAGGTTCTAAACATATGTTGACAATACCAAGGTCTACCTCATTGCCACCTCTCTTGACCCTCTGTGGCATCAGATTGATTATCCGACATCCAGCCCTCGATGAGCTAAAATTTCCTCCAATTAAACATTGGGAAGACTGAAGCCAATGTCTTCGGCCCGTGCCATAAACTCTGTTCTCGAGCCAATGATTACATCCCCCTCCATGGCCACTGTCTCAGGCTGAATCAGACTATTCGCAACCTCCAAATTGACTCTGAGTTCCAATCCCACATTCCTCCCATTACAAAGACCGCCTACTTCCACCTCTGTAACATTGCCCATCTCCACCTCTGCCTCAGCCCATCTGCTGCTGCAACCCTTATCAATGTTTGATTTTACCTTCAGATTCAACTGTTCCAATGCACTCCTGGCCAACCTCCTATCTTCCATCCTACGTAAACTTGAGCTCATCCAAAACTTTGCCCGAATCCTAACTTGCACCAAGTCCTGTTCATCCATCACCCTTGTGCAAACTGGCCTGCATTGGTTCCTGGTCCAGCAAAGTCTCGATTTTAAAATTCTCTTCCTTGTATTCAGATTCCTCCTTGACCTTGGCCCACCCTATCCCTGTAACTTTCTCCAACCCTTCAACTCTCCGAGAACTCTGCATTGCTCCAACTCTGACCTCTTGGGCACCGCCCAGTTTCTTCACGCCACATTTGGTGGACGTGCCTTCAGCCGTCTAGACCCTAAACTCTGCAATTCTTTCCCCAAATCTCTCCACTTCGTTCTCCTCCTTTAAGACGCCCCTGAAATCCTATCTCATTGACCCAGGTTTTAGTCACCTGTCCTAACATTTCCATCTTTGGCTCAGTGTCACATTTTGTCTGACAATGAGCTTGTGAAGCATCTTGGTATGTTTTACTATGTTAAAGGAGCTATATAAGTACATTGTTGTTGCAACTGCACCTGCATTCTTAACTTTGTTTTACACAATAATGTGCCTTTATACAAACATTTAAATATTCAGTGACGAGATGAAACTTTCTTAATTTCTAGTTAATAAATAATGATGGAAATGAGCAATCATAGAAAATAAGTGCAGGAGTAGACTATTCGTCCCTCGAGCCTGCACCACCATTCAATATGAACATGGCTGATCATGCAACTTCAGTACCCCATTCCTGCTTCCTTTCCATACCCCTTGATCCCAATAGCCATAAGGGTCACATCTAACTCCCTTTTGAATATATCTAACGAGCTGGCCTCAAAAACTTTCAGTGGTAGAGAATTCCACAGGGCCACAATTCTCTGAGTGAAGAAGTTTCTCTTCATCTAGGTCCTAAATGGCTTACCCCTTATCCTTAGACTGTGATCCCTGGTTCTGGACTTCCCCAACATCGGGAACATTCTTCCTGCATCTAACCTGTCCAATCCCATCAGAATTTTATATGTTTCTATGAGATCCCCTCTCATTCTTCTAAATTCCATTGAATATAAGCCCAGTCGATCCAGTCTTTCTTCATATGTCAGTCCTGCCATCCCGGGAATCAGTCTGTACTCCCTCAATAGCAAGAATGTCCTTCCTCAGATTAGGAGAACAAAACTGTACACAATATTCAAGGTGTGACCTCACCAAGGCCCTGTACAACTGCAGTAAGACCTCCCTGCTCCTATACTCAAATCTTCTCACTATGAAGGCCAACATGCCATTTGCCTTCTTCACTGCCTGCTGTACCTGCATGCCATCTTTCAATGACTGATGTACCATGACACCTAGGTCTCATTGCACCTCCCCTTTTCTTAATCTGTCACCATTCAGATAATATTCTGCCTTCCTTTTTTGCCACAAAAGTGGATAATCTCACATTTATCTACATTATACTGCATCTGCCATGCATTTGCCCACTCATCTAACCTGTCCAAGTCACCCTGCAGCCTCTTAGCATCCTCCTCACAGCTCACACTGGCACGCAGCTTAGTGTCATCTGCAAACTTGGCGATATTACATTCAATTCCTTCATCTAAATCATTAATGTATATTGTAAATAGTTGGGGTCCCAGCACTAGCCCTGCGGTACCCCACTAGTCACTGCCTGCCATTCTGAAAAGGACCCGTTTATTCCTACTCTTTGCTTCCTGTCTGCCAACCAGTTCTCTATCTACGTCAATACATTACCCCCAATACCATGTGCTTTAATTTTGCACACTAATCTCTTTTGTGGGACCTTGTCAGAAGCCTTTTAAAAGTCCAAATACACCACATCCACTTGTTCTCCCTTGTCCACTCTATTAGTTACATCCTCAAAAAATTCTAGAAGATTTGTCAAGCATAATTTCCCTTTCATAAATCCATCCTGTCACTGCTTTCCAAATGTGCTGCTATGACATCCTTAATAATTGATTCCAACATTTTCCCCACTACCGATGTCAGGCTATCTGGTCTATAATTACCTGTTTTCTCTCTCCCTCCTTTTTTAAAAAGTGGGGTTACATTAGCTACCTTCCAATCCAAAGGAACTGATCCAGAGTCAATAGAATGTTGGAATGCATCCACTATTTCTAGGGCCACTTGCTTAAGTACTCTGGGATGCAGACTATCTGGCCCTCTAGATTTATAGGCCTTCAATCCTATCAATTTCCCTAACACAATTTCCTGACTAAGAAGGATTTCCTTCAGTTTCTTCTTCTCGCTAGACCCTCGGTCCCCTAGTATTTCCAGAAGGTTATTTGTGTCTTCCTTAGTGAAGACAGAACCAAAGTATTTGTTCAATTGGTCTGCCATTTCTTTGTTCCCCATTATAAATTCATCTGATTCTGACCGCAAGGGACCTATATTTGTGTCCACTAATCTTTTTCTCTTCACATATCTATAGAAGCTTTTGCAGTCACTTCTTATGTTCCCTGTAAGCTTACTCTATTTTCCCTCTCCTAATTAAACCCTTTGTCCTCCTCTGCTGAGTTCTAAATTTCTCCCAGTCCTCAGGTTTGCTGCTTTTTCTGGCCAATTTATATGCCTCTTCCTTGGATTTAACACTATCCTTAATTTCCCTTGTTGGCCACGGTTGACCCACCTTTCTAGTTTTATTTTTACGCCAGACAGAGATATACAATTGTTGAAGTTCATCCATGTGATCGTTAAATGTCTGCCATTGCCTATCCACCGTCAACCCTTTGAGTATCATTCGCCAGTCTATCCTAGCCAATTCAAGTCTCATACCATCGAAGTTACCTTTCTTTAAGTTCAGGACCCTAGTCTCTGAATTAACTGGGTCACTCTCCATTTTAATAAAGAATTCTACCATATTATGGTCACTCTTCCCCAAGGGGCCTCTCACAACAAGATTGCTAATTAATCCTCTCTCATTACACAACACCCAGTCTAGGATGGCCAGCTCGCTAGTTGGTTCCTCGACATATTGGTCGAGAAAACCATCCCTTATACACTCCAGGAAATACTCCTCCACCATATTGCTACCAGTTTGGTTTGCCCAATCTATATGTAGATTAAAGTCACCCACGATAACTGCTGTACCTTTATTGCACGGATCACTAATTTCCTGTTTGATGCCATCCCCATCCTCACTACTACTGTTTGGTGGTCTATACACAACTCCCATGAGCGTTTTCTGCCCTTTGGTGTTCCGCAGCTCTACCCATACCGATTTCACATCATCCAAGCTAATGTCCTTCCTTACTATTGCATTAATCTCCTCTTTAACCAGTAATGCTACCCCACCTCCTTTTCCTTTCTGTCCATCCATCCTGAATATTGAATACCCCTGGATGTTGAGTTCCCAGCCTTGGTCACCCTGGAGCCATGTCTCCGTAATCCCAATTATATCTTATCCATTAACAGCTACCTGCGCAGTTAATTCATCCACCTTATTACGAATGCTCCTCGCATTGAGACACAGAGCCTTCAGGCTTGTTTTTTTAACACTCTTTGTCCTTTTAGAATTATGTTGTAATGTGGCCCTTTTTGATTTTTGCCCTTGATTTCTCTGCCCTCCACTTTTCCTTATCTCCTTTCTACCTTTTGCTTATGCCCCCATTTTACTTCCCTCTGTCTCCCTGCATAGATTCCCATCCACCTGCCATATTCGTTTAAACCCTCCCCAACAGCACGAGCAAACAGTCCCCCTCGGACATTGGTTCCGATCCTGCCCAGGTGCAGACCGTCCGGTTTGTACTGGTTCCACATCCCCCAGAAGCGGTTCCAATGTCCCAAGAATTTGAATCCCTCCCTCTTGCACCATTTGTAAGTTAGAATGTACAATCATTTCCACCCTTTTGTAGTTTTTCTTTCTATAATGACAGTAGATTTCTCCATTTCTTTTCTCAACAGGCCACCACCATCTATCCAACATAAGTTTCAAAATATTCAAAACTCCACTGCTCATTCCCTATCTTGCACCAAGACAGCTTCCATATCTCTCCATTCTTGCTGATATCCATTGGTTTCCACCTCGCAACTCATTGATATCTACAAAAGCAACATACTGCGGATGCTGGAAACCTGAAATAAAAGCAGAAAATGCTGGAAATACTCAGCGGGTCAGGCAGCATCTGTGGAGAGAAAGAAACAAATTTAATCTTTCAGGTCGATGACCCTTTGTCAGAACTGGAAAAAAATTAGAGATGTAACAGGTTTTTAAACAAGTGTCGGGACAGGAAATTGGGGAGGGGAGAAAAGAACAAAAGGGAAGATCTGTGAGAGGGTGGAAGTCAGAAGCGACTAAGACACAAAAGGGATGATGGTGCAAGGCAAACGGAGATGGTAATGGAGCAAGTTAAGAAACAAAAGATGAGTCGAGATAGTTCGTAAATAGAAATGGCAGAATCAACCACAGCTGGGAAAGAGAGAAAAAACTGAAAAAAGGAGAAAAATACTCGGGGCAGGGGTTATGGTCTAAAATTGTTGAACTCGATGTTGAGTCCAGAACAACAACAACAATAGCTTGTAATTATATCGCCCTTTCCTGCTTTCTCTCCATACCCCTTGATCCCCCTTTAGCCATAAGGGCCATATCTAACTCCCTCTTGAATATAACCCATGAACTGGCATCAACAACTCTCTGCGGTGGAGAATTCCACAGCTTAACAACTCTCTGAGTGAAGAGGTTTTTCCTCATCTCGGTCCTAAATGGCTTACCCCTTATCCTTAGACTATGTCCCCTGGTTCTGGACTTCCCCAACATCGGGAACATTCTTCCTGCATCTAACCTGTCCAGTCCCATCAGTATTTTATATGTTTCTATGAGATCCCCTCTCATTCGTCTAAACTCCAGTGAATACAGGCCCAGTCGATCCAGTCTCTCCTCATATGTCAGTCCTGCCATCCCATATAACACCTTTAATGTAGTAAAATGTCCCAAGGAGTGTTTTAAGACAAAACAAATAAATTTGACACCAAAATTTCCTTTTGATCCTTTACATAAGAAGAAATGACAGCAGATGACCAAAAGCTTGGTTGAAGAGGTCGGTTTTAAGGAGTGTCTTAAAGGAGGAAAGAGAGGCGGACAGGTTTAGGGAGGGAGGTCCATAGCTTGGGGCCTGGGCCGATGCAGGCACAACCACTAATGGTTGAGCAGTTACAATCAGGGATGTTCAAGAGGGCAGAATTAGTGGAGCGCAGACATCTCTGGGAAGGGGTTGTGAGGCTGAAGTAGATCACAGATCAGAGATCGGGAGGGGCGAGGCCCTGGAGGGATTTGTAAACAAGGATGAGAATTTTGAAATCGAGGTGTTGCTTAACCAGAAGCCAATGTAGGTCGGCGAACACAGGAGTGATGGGTGAGCAGGATTTGGTGCGAGTTAGGACAAGGGCTGACGAGTTTTGGATGACCTCAAGTTGACTTAGGGTAGAATGTGGGAGGTCAGCCAGGAATGCATTGTAACAGTCAAGTCTAGAGGTAGCAAAGGCATGGATGAAGGCTTCAGCAGCAGATCAGCTGAGGCAGGGACGGAGACGGGCAATGTTACAGAGATGGAAATAGGTGGTTTTAGTAATGCTGCGAATATGTGACTGGAAGCTCATTCCAGGGTCAAATATGATACCAAGGTTGCGAACAATCTTATTCAGCAGAAGGCCGTAAAGCGCCAAAGTGAAAGATGAGGTGCTGTTCCTCGAGCTTACATTGAGCGTTATTGGAGCAGTGTAAGAGGACGTTACACTTATTGATATTTGAACTCTTCACCATCGTATAAATATCCACCATCGTCATTCTTCTCGTTATCTCTGCAACTTCCTCCAGCCCTATGTACACCATCTTCTGGTTCTTCAGCCACATACCACAGCATTCTGGAGATCAGTCCCTAAATCCCTCCACCTTTGCAAAATATCTCCCCATCTTGAAAACCTTCTCAAAACCTACCTCTTCATTTCTGCTTTCAGTCATCACTCATAACTCTTCTCCCAGTACCTGCTTGGTGTCTGATCCTGTTCAAATGCTTTGGGGCACTTTACCATGTTCGAGGTGCTACAAAAGTGCAAATTGTTGTTTGAGTAAAGAGCTTTCAAAGTTAATGCACCACAATAACTAGTTACTCTCAATTTGTATCGTTAAAGGGTGCAGAGAAAGTACGGTGAGTATCATTTATTCAGAGTACTCCTCCCTTTTACGAGAAGAATGACTGAATTTTTCAAACATTGTAGCGTAAAGGATCAAAAAGAAATGTTGGGCAGCTGATGAATTAATATTCGGGTGGCAAGGCTTTAAGTGCCAGAATATTATTATCATACAGCAATACCATGCTAAATTATAGGTATCAGATGCTTTGAAGTCCGTCTCCTGCTTTGGAATATCTGAGTGTCAGGTGATATTGTAAAATTGTAAATGAACTGACTGTGCTGTCGAAATATTTGGACAATGGCTTAAAGTTTGTTTACACCACAAAACTACATTGGGGAATAGCTCAACAGACAGAGCTTCTCACTTCTTAATAGAGAAATTCCAAGAGGAGCATTCATTACCCCAACACACTTCCCCAACTGTCGGCTCTCCTTTTGTTATTTTGCCTCCCTCATCCGGCTTTGTATTTCATTTTTAGTGCCTGTCGGTTCCCCAAATTTCCTTTTGACCCTGTTCTCTGCAATGTTTAACAAATTTAAGGTGCTGGCCCACCTTAAAACATGAATTTAGCAATAAAGGTCATGATACATATATATGTATTATATTACTCGGGATGGAAAACTCAGCTTTATCGCCCGACTCTTGTTCCCCTCAGTAGGTGGTGGTGAGCCTAATCCTAGAACCGCTCCTAGATCCGTTGGGGTAATCGTGTTCTCATAATGGTTCCTTGGGTCTAGACAGAGCAGATAGAGAGAAATTGTTCCCATTGGTGGAAGGGTCGAGAACCGGAGGATACAGATTGAAGGTGATTGGCAGAAGAGCCAAATGCGGCATTAGGAAAAACGTTTTTGCGCAGCGAGTGGTTATGATCTGGAATGTACTGAAAGGGTGGTGGAGGCAGACTCAATCATGGCTTTCAAAAGGGAATTGGATAAGTACTTGAAGAAAAAAAGTTTGCAGGGCTACGAGGAAAGGGCGGAGGAGTGGGACAAGCTGAAGTGCTCTTGCAAAGAGCCGGCATGCGATCGACAGGCCGAAAAGCTGCCTCCTGTGCTGTAACCATTTTATGATTGTATGATTTGCAACTCCTGAGGAGCAACATTTTCTCATTTTTGTTGTTAAAATGGGAGATGCTCACCAAGAGAAGGATTGAGGGCTGAGGTGGTAAATGAGAAATGAGCAAACAGCAAAAATTCATGAAATAAAACCGAAATGTGCTGAAAATACACAGCAGCTCAATCAACATCTGTAAGCAGAAAACATTGTCGGTGTGTCTCCTTCATCAGAACTTGTTGGCCACAATGTTAGAGTAGAAAAGGATAATGATGATTGCAAATGAACTGGAAAAAAGGCCAAGGTCAGTGAGACAAGCCCAACTTAACTGAGCAGAAAAATTTGCAAACTGGTCCACAGATCAAAAGTGTGAAATCTTTAACTATAAGAAAGAAATAAGAAAGAACAGGAGTAGGCCATTTGGCCCCTCGAGCCTGCTCCGCCATTTAATAAGATCATGGCTGATCTATGCAAGAGATACAAGGACAAAATAAATATGTTCCTGTAAGGCAAAAGGGGCTGTATCAATCAATTGAGTTCTGAGGATCAACAGAGAGAATAAAACTAAACTGAAACTTACAGGGGAGACATATAATAACATTGGAAGTAACAATACTGAAGATAATCGTGAAGAATATAGCAAGTGTAGTATAAGAAGAAGATGCAATGAAATAATGAAGGCTTATACAAGCATATAAAATGTTAAACAATAGTTAAACAGAGGGCATGATCATTCAAGGATAGAGGAGAGAGTATAGTTGTGAAGGATAAAGGTATGACAGCGATATTAAATAACTATTTCGTATTACTCTTTTACAAATAACGGTGGAAGTGAGAATATTAATGTGCAAGAGGAGAATATGGAATAATTGTTTGAGATAAATATAGAAAAGGATTTTCTAAAAATTAGCTGAATTCAAGGGGGATAAGCCAGTCGGCCCGAACAACATCCACACTAGGCTGTTAAAAGAAGTAAGAGATGAAATAGCAGAGGCTCAGGTCACAATTTTTCAATCCTCCTTAAATTTGCAAATTGTACCATAGGATTGGAAAGTTGCTTATGCAGCATCTTCAGTCAAGAAAAAGAGACATAAGTTGAGTAACTGTCGATCAGTTGGTTTAAGGTCCGTCGCGGGCAAACTCTTCGGCCTCAAAATTCCAATCGGCCCACTCTGCTGATGGAAGGCTGCTGGAGTGGGCTATGAGTCAATCAATGGCCGACACATAAACCCCTTGCCAAAATGCAGGGATGGGGTTATTAGCATCGATGGGGCTAGTTGTCAGTCCCTGTAAGTTGAAAGTTGGGCAAACAGCGAGGAGGACTGTAAAAGACTTCAGGAAGACGCGGGCAAATTAGAGGAATGGACAGAAAGGTGGCTAGTACACTTTCAATGTGGATAAGTGCGACGTAATAAATTTCTGGGAGAGGATAAGGAGGAATTGGAGTATGTGCTCAACTGAATGATATTTAAGGGTGCAGATAAATAAAGAGACCAAGGGCTGGTGGTAGATGAAACCATAGAAAGGCCAATAGCTTTTGTGTTCTATAAATAGGTTATAAAGTATAACAATAAAGAAGAAATGATAAGTTTGCACAAAACATTGTAACACATTAGAGTGCTGTGTGAAGAATTGTATAAAGGACATTAAAACTATAATGAACAGAGTGTAGATTTGCAAAAATTATGGGACACTATAGTTTTGAGTTAGGCTTGAGATACTAGTGCCAGGAATTTCCTTGGAACACCCTGTACCTGCTGTAACTATGGTGGAAGATTGACATAGGCCCTGCTTGTGTATATCAGAACTTCCACCTTACAGCAGAAGAACAGGAGAAACCCCACGGACATTCCCAGCATAGGATTAGTTTCACTGGAGCGGAGTAGGCGAAGAGGAGGTTTAATAGAGGGCTTTAAAATTATGAAAGGTTTTGATAGAGTGAGTCGGGTGAAGGTTCTCCCTCTTGTTGGTGAGTCAGTTATGAGTCATCAATTTAAAACTGTCTACGAGGAGAGAAGTTAGGAGAAATGTCTTTATCCAGAGCTTTGTTGGAGCATGGAATGCTTTTTCCATATGAAATGGTTGCGGCTGAGATCTTTTAAGGACGAATTGGATAAATGTTTTAAACAGATGAAGATACAAGAGATAGCGGGGCAATTAAATCAGTTTTGGAATGCTCCAGCAATGAGCCAGCATAGACACGCTAGGCCACATGGCCCCCTTTGTTGTTCTACAACTTATGGACAAGAAGTCCAAGACATAACGTCAGATTTATCCATTTGTTTTCTTTTGTTTTTCAGCAAAGTTGGAAGAGGAAATGTTGCGATCGGCCATTAAATATTTGACTCTGTAGCAAAATGAACAAAAATATGCTTCAAATGAGATAGTTTTGAAATAAAATAATAATGGTGTCAATTAAGTGTAAATAGAAAGATGTATTGCTTTCCAAAATTAATTAACACTAATGATGCAGTTTAAGCTAAATGCATGCTGTTCTATTCCCTCAAGTTGTTAAGTTTCCTTTCCTGTATTCTATGCGCGAAGAAATACTGGAGACATCTCACTGCCTCAGCGTCACAGGTCATGTTCATTTATTGTGCTCACATTTGAAAGGGTTTCTGTTTGCCCTCATAATGGAACTGTCAAATTTTCACTTTCAGCACTAGATTAATGTGTTCAGGGACTATGTTCAGCTTAATAGGTGACCTATAATTCAAAAGAAAATCACAATCACTTTAAATTAATATACCTCTTTACCCTATTCAATAGGGTCTATTGTATCTGGTTACCATGGCGATACCTGACTTTAATATGTACACTCAATTAGATTCTCATAAAAGACCCTGTGCGAACAGAAGTATCTGTGACTGTACCTTGTTCCTTTTAAATTTATCATGTTTAGTGCAAATAATTAACCCCCATCCTCCAAGCATTTTACCTTGCTTTTCATATTGATTTGAATGATGCAATCGTGTTATTTTGACAAAATATCTGTTCTGAATGAATTCAACGTGTATCTACCTTCAGCTCTAAACATCTATTTTTCCCCTTTCAACTTGTGCTTGTTTTGCCCAGCTAATATGCTCTCTTGACTCTTCAGCTAAATGGTAATTACTCTATTGACAGCATTACAGTACGGTTTTGACACATCATTATTCATGCTTAACCACTTGACCTGGAATAAATGTTAATACAATTACCGCTGAGTACATTTCTATGAGAAAATTGCTGCAAAGTTTAAAGATAATCAAAATGCAAAGCTGGTCATGAAAGCAATTGGGAAAAATGGCAAATCCCATTAAATTGAGTTTATTAGCTAAAATGATGCTGGTGAATACTATCTGCTAATTTAGGCATATTAAAAAAGAAAATATAGCAGTTAATTGTTTATCATTCTGGGCACCTTTGCAATGGAAGCAAGCCATTGTGTTACTCATGCATTTTGTCATGTAAAATATACAGCAAGTTAGTTAATTAGGCATCTGTTCATGACTCTGCTCCAACATATCTTCAGTTACTTAGGTATTTGCAATAAGGTAAGCTGAAATGAGTCCAGTCTATGTAATCATGCAGGAAAGAGAGAGTGCTGCATTGTCAGAGGTGGCATCTTTTGATGATTTAAAAAAAAATTGGACACTGGATGGCGGTGATGATGGGAAAACCACATTTATTGCCCATTCCTTGTTCCCCTGAGATGGTGGAGAGATACCTTTTATGATTTTAAAGATTTCACTCTCAAAGGGTGAGTGGTACTGGGAGGAGGGTGAGGGTGTAATGTTGCAGTTATTGTCTTGTATCACGAGTGAAGGACAGAGACTCTACCAGTCATCGACTGATAAATTGGGTCTGGCCACGTGACCTTTTGATTCACAAAAAAGACACAGGTAGAAAATCATCTTCTCAGGAATCAAGGAGTCAAAGGGATGTTGTAGCTCAGTCACTACAAATTGTGACTTCAGTTACTCAAGGGGGGAAAGCTAGCAGGTGGTAAAACACATTCAAAGAGGTTGAAAGTCCCTGGATAACTGCTGAGCAATCAACTTGCAGTCAACATTTTGCAGAGGATCGTCCATTCCAAAATGTTAAAACAGTTTGACATTATTTTGTGATAGCGGAAACTTAGTTCACTTGAAGCCAGAAGCTTCTGTGCTGCCAGGGCCTGAAGAAGTTTGGTTCTCCCAGCATTGAGCTGCAGGAGGTTTCAGCTGCTCCAAGTTCTGATAAGGGTTATTGCAGTAAGCAGAAATATGGACCTGGGTGTCATCAGCATACTTCAGGAAGGTACTCCCATGCTTCCAGATAATGACATGACGATAATGAAGAAGAAAGGACCAAGAATGGGCTGCTGTCCAATGTTCTCTCTAAGCTGCATGGCATCTCATTGGCTTTTCCATTGAAAATACCGCGCAGGTGTGGAAATTTAAAGGGACCGTGCACCAAAAAAAAACAGCCGCGCAGAACAAAGCACAGTTTACAGGGAACATTGCTATTGGGGTACCCTAGAGGTGGCCATGTGTGCAGAGAAGCCATTATCAACAATGTAGTGTCAGCTCTGAGTTAGGTAAGGGCATCATTAGGAGAAAGTGGAGACTGGAGATGGACTGCAAAGGAGCGACATTGAAGGGAGCTAGAGTGGTCTACTGTGCCAAGGGCATCAAAGTGATTGAGGAGGATGGGGAGAGATAGAGAACCATGGTCAGTCATTTGTCACTTTCACTCGTGAAATTTGACCCAGTAGTTTTAGTGAGCTGGAAGCCAGATTGGAGGCACTCAACTAATATTGGAGAGGGAAGGGTGGTTAGGGATAGGGTGGTAAGAGTTTCTATAATGCTCATGTCCTCATAATTTATAGAATAATCTCTTTTTTAGTCTCGTAGAAGCATGGTGCCATGAGTGCCTCAGCCAGCATAGCATACCCCTCAGAAATAGTTTTGTCCCTATACTGTCAGACGCACATTAATACCACATGCAAGTGTAAATGGTTGCAATGCAAATGGTGTATTATAGAACGCTGGATGCCAAAACCATCAGAAATAAGTGTTTCAAGCAGAAATAACTCTTTGGAGTGTAAATGAACCATATGTGCAGCCATAAAATAGGATCACAACCAGCGCCAATTTCACTTTCTCTTCAGCTGTCTATAACTTTCTCACACTTGTGCTAACACACGTCACAGATTAGAGATCTGCAGAAGAGAAAGTCAAATATCCCAGGCAAATATGTAACGCTAAAACATTAAGTGAAGTGGATAAAAATTTGATAGTCATTTCATTACGTGGCCTGGAAATTGCGGTCGGAGGCTTCTTGCCTGCGTATGGCTCTGAACCGAAAGAAAACCCCGGAGACACCAGGTAAGTAACCTCTTACAGTACCGGACCTGCAAGAGTATTCCTGCATAAAGGCCCACACTTCCCAGGGGTGCGTGAGGTTCACAAGCGTCTCTAGGATCTATGGGCCAGGCCAACCAATGTCCTAAATCCCCATACGCATAATAAAAATCACCTAATAAATATAATTTCACACCACTGAAATAAAAATAAATGATCACCGGTTTAAAATTAATTAAAATACCCTTTAATTAAACATTTTAAATAAAATAAACATTTTTGAAAAATAAATTTAAAGATTTTTAAACGGAACAAAATTTACCTAAACTCATTTTAAATGCAAGTGAATGTTTAAAAAAAAATTATTTTAACATTTATTGTAACGCTTATATTGGGTTTGGTGGGTATTCGCTGGGCAGTTGTTGGGAAAATAGCCCAACACGGCGTCAACAAAAATGAATTTGCAGTGGACAATCGCATGCGGCAACCCGAATCTTGCGGGGCCTTTTACAGTACTTACGACGATGTACTCTGTGCGTACACCGTCATAGGCCCTGTAAATTCCGAGCCATTGTGTACACACCGATCAAACATCATCAGTTATTGCTTTGAGATGGTTGATGATATTTCTGATAGAATTCAAACAATATGGAAAATCAGTTCGACTATTACCAGTTGTTTTACAGTTAGTTTACTAAGGTCAGTTGAAGTCCAAACATACACATCAGCCTAACAGCGGCGTAATTTAAAAGCTGTAACAACTCATGACATTTATGTAGCAGCTTTCATGTCACCAAATGTCCCAGGATCTTAAAGGACACCAAGCAGGAAGTAGGTCAGAAGCAAAGTGAAAGAGGAGGCTTTAGCAGACAGGAAGAGAGTTAAAAAGGTGACAGGGTTCACCGAGAGTGCATTGCAGAGTGCAGGCGCGTTGCAATGGGATGTGGCAGCTCAACCACGCATCAATACTTCAAAAATAGTACGATTAATTTCGAAGCTTACCAGACTCTACTTGAAAAAAAGATGATCCGAAGGAGAAAATGGTGCTCTATAATAAAGCGAACAATGGATAAAATCCACATTCTAGATGATTGCTTTCAGATTATTCATCGTAATAAATAATTGATCATCTATTTTAATGGCCTCAGGCGAGTGAAAAGAGGTTACTGTATGGATCTTGTGTGTCTTGTGTAGATTGAACTAGTTAGAATTTTTCCCCAGGGGAAACTTTATGGGTTTCTTAGCCAATTTTGGAAAGCAAACTCAGTCTAACGTTTGACAAAATCCAAACTCTCATTTCATCAGTTCAATTTATTGGCACAGGGCAAAAAATGAACATTTTTCTTGTTGTATGTAAGCTAGTATCTGGAATGCTCTGCAGCAGATCTCAAATATTTGGAATCTAATTATTCAACGGCATTCCCAGGCCAAGACCACACATTCAACGTTAATCTGTTTGTTTGTCCCGATCTCTATCTCTGAGCTTATCTATTTGTCCTTTATTGTTTTCCTGTGGATGCACCGAGGAACATTTCCAGCAATCTGTTTCTTGGTGACACTGCAGCAGAATGGGTATTGGCCGGGAGAGGTTTAACCAAGAGCAGACATTCAAAGAGGAGAACCTCACAAATTGGCTTTTACTCTTGCTATGCACTGGGTGATATTTTTAGTGCTAATCTATGGGCGAATGAGAACATAAGAACAGAAGAACAGAAGAATTAGGAACAGGAGTAGGTCATCTAGCCCCTCGAGCCTGCTCCGTCATTCGACAAGACTGATCTGGCCGTGGACTCAGCTCCACTTACCCGCCTGCTCCCCGTAACCCTTAATTCCCTTATTGCTTAAAAATCTATCTATCTGTGATTTGAATACATTCAATGAGCTAGCCTCAACTGCTTCCTTGGGTAGAGAATTCCACAGATTCACAACCCTCTGGGAGAAGAAATTCCTTCTCAACTCGGTTTTAAATTGGCTCCCCCGTATTTTGAGGCTGTGCCCCCTAGTTCCAGTCTCCCCGATCAGTGGAAACAACCTCTCTGCCTCTATCTTGTCGATCCCTTTCATTATTTTAAATGTTTCTATAAGATTACCCCTCATCCTTCTGAACTCCAATGAGTAAAGACCCAGTCTACTCAATCTATCATCATAAGGTAACCCTCTCATCTCCGGAATCAGCCTAGTGAATCGTCTCTGTACCCCCTCCAAAGCCAGTATATCTTTCCTTAAGTAAGGTGACCAAAACTGCACGCAGTACTCCAGGTGCAGCCTCACTAATACCGTATACAGTTGCAACAGGACCTCCCTGCTTTTGTACTCCATCCCTCTCACAATGAAGGCCAACATTCCATTCGCCTTTCTGATTACCTGCTGCACTTGCAAACTTACTTTTTGGGATTCATGCACAAGGTCCCCCAGGTCCCTCTGCACTGCAGCATGTTGTAATTTCTCCCCATTCAAATAATATTCCCTTTTACTGTTTTTTTTTCCAAGGTGGATGACCTCACATTTTCCGACATTGTATTCCATCTACCAAATCTTAGCCCATTCGCTTAACCTATCCAAATCTCTTTGCAGCCTCTCTGTGTCCTCTACACAACCCGCTTTCCCACTAATCTTTGTGTCATCTGCAAATTTTGTTACACTACACTCTGTCCCCTCTTCCAGGTCATCTATGTATACTGTAAACAGTTGTGGTCCCAGCACCGATCCCTGTGGCACACCACTAACCACCGATTTCCAACCCGAAAAGGACCCATTTATCCCGACTCTCTGCTTTCTGTTAGCCAGCCAATTCTCTATCCATGCTAATATATTTCCTCTGACTCCGCGTAACTTTATCTTCTGCAGTAACCTTTTGTGTGGCAACTTATCAAATGCCTTTTGGAAATCTAAATACACCACATCCATCGGTACACCTCTATCCACCATGCTTGTTATATCCTCAAAGAATTCCAGTAAATTAGTTAAACATGATTTCCCCTTCATGAATCCATGTTGCGTCTGCTTGATTGCACTATTCCGATCTAGATGTCCCGCTATTTCTTCCTTAATGATAGCTTCAAGCATTTTCCCCACTACAGATGTTAAATTAACCGGCCTATAGTTACCTGCCTTTTGTCTGCCCCCTTTTATAAACAGAGGCGTTACATTAGCTGCTTTCCAATCTGCTGGTACCTCCCCAGAGTCCAGAGAATTTTGGTAGATTATAACGAATGCATCCGCGATAACTTCCGCCATCTCTTTTAATACCCTGGGATGCATTTCATCAGGACCAGGGGACTTGTCTACCTTGAGTCCCATTAGCCTGTCCAGCACTACCCCTCTAGTGATAGTGACTATCTCAAGGTCCTCCCTTCCCACATTCCCATGACCATCAATTTTTGGCATGGTTTTTGTGTCTTCCACTGTGAAGACCGAAGCAAAATAATTGTTTAAGGTCTCAGCCATTTCCACATTTTCCATTATTAAATCCCCCTTCTTATCTTCTAAGGGACCAACATTTACTTTAGTCACTCTTTTCCGTTTTATATATCTGTAAAAGCTTTTACTATCTGTTTTTATGTTTTGCGCAAGTTTACTTTCGTAATCTATCTTTTCTTTCTTTATTGCTTTCTTAGTCATTCTTTGCTGTCGTTTAAAATTTTCCCAATCTTCTAGTTTCCCACTAACCTTGTCCACCTTATACGCATTGGTTTTTAATTTGATACTCTCCTTTATATTCTTGGTTATCCATGGCTGGCTATCCCTTCTCTTACCGCCCTTCTTATTCACTGGAATATATTTTTGTTGAGCACTATGAAAGAGCTCCTTAAAAGTCCTCCACTGTTCCTCAATTGTGCCACTGTTTAGTCTGTGTTTCCAGTCTACTTTAGCCAACTCTGCCCTCATCCCACTATAGTCCCTTTGTTTAAGCATAGTACGCTCGTTTGAGACACTACTTCCTCACCCTCAATCTGTATTAGAAATTCAACCATACTGTGATCACTCATTCCGAGAGAATCTTTTACTAGGAGATCGTTTATTATTCCTGTCTCATTACACAGGACCAGATCTAAGATAGCTTGCCCCCTTTGTAGGTTCTGTAACATACTGTTCTAAGAAACAATCCCGTATGCATTCTATGAATTCCCCCTCAAGGCTACCCTTGAGGGTATGGTGCCCAGTAGAGCCGAGGGTCCAGGGGCAGCATGGGCCAGCCCACACTGCAATATATGTGCGCACTCGGTCTGTGCAGCAGAGTCCAGGTCTCCAGTCGTCCTGGTTCAACCTTTGCCACTGGATAAAGGCCTAGCTCTGTTGAGCCCGTGTGGTGGCTGATGTGCAACGGTCACCACACATTAAAAGAATTCACACACAGGCATCTTCCACCCCCTCAATTGGAGTTCAGGACTGGATCATCGGGTCCTTCTCTGTCCATATTTTGAGGGGTTTTTTGGCTAAAAGGTTTGGCTGCTGCAATTATAATTTGAAAATATGAAGTTGTTCATTGTTTTCTCTCTGATTTAGCAAAGAGTTTGAAAGGACGGTGCAAGGCAGGTGAATCTACATCAGAGGCAGGCTGCTCACACTTGACCTTACAAACAAAGTATTATCTACAGGCAGAAGCACATCAACCTTGGAACGTCGGGAAAAACTGCCTTCACAGACAGAGTTGTATGGCTGGATTTCCCTCCTTCTGCTAGAGGAGGATCAGGACCAGACTTGTCCCTCTGCCCTGACCCAGTTTCTTGGGTTGGGGCTCATTTACTGTGCAAAATGGTCTCCTAGTAGCAAGGTGATGCCTGCCGCTGCTGCCTATAAAATTCAGTCAACCTTTCCCCCACAGATATTATTCTGCCAGATTGGTCAAAGTTACCATAAAATATAAGAGCAGGGAAATTATGCTAGAACTGTATGCAGTACTAGTTAGGCCATAGCTTGAGTACTGCATACAGTTCTGGTTACCGCATTACAGGAAAGATGTGATTGCACTAGAGAGGGTGCAGAGGAGATTTACGAGGATGTTGCCAGGACTGGACAATTTTAGCTATGAGGAAAGATTGGATAAGCTGGGATTGTTTTCTTTGGAACAGAGGAGACTGAGGGGAGATTTAATTGAGCTGTATAAAATTATGAGGGTCTAGATAGAATGGATAGGAAGGACCTGTTTCCCTCAGCATAGGGGTCAATAACCAGGGAGCATAGATTTAACATAATTGGTAGAAGGATTAGAGGGAAAAAAAATTCTCCCAGAGATTGATGGGGGTGTGGAACTTACTGCCTAAGAGGGTGGTAGAGGCAGAAATCCTCATCACATTTAAAAAGTACTTGGACGTGCACTTTAAGAGCCGTGACCTACAGGACCTAGTGCTGGAAGGTGGGCTTAGGCTGGGTAGCTCTTTTTCAACCAACACAGACACGATGCGTTGAATGGCCTCCTTCTGTGTTGTAATTTTCTATGATTCTATACCACAGTAACGTTTATGTATCTGGCTCATGCCATCAATCAATCTGCAGCTCACAAATGTATCAAGCCGGTAACTGAGGCATTGTTTAAATGCAGAGATAACCATCACTTACTGTACAGTGTAGCTGGAACATGGACTAGGCCATGAGAATCCCCTGACTTGTCTGTTGTTACCTCAATACAATTTCTCCAAGTCTTTCTGTGCTCCCCACAACGACCACAGTTAAGTCAAGGGAAACTTGCCATTGTTGCACTTGTTTCCAGGTGCACCCTGCCATTATGCCACCTAATGTATAAATTAAGTCACACTTACCACTTTATGGCCTCTTCAGGCTGCATACACAGGCTTGTTATACTATTTTTAATTTTCTTTTACGATCCTTCAGTTAAAGTATACAATGGAAACATAAGTATGCTATTCTTGACAAACCGATGGGACTAAAGGCTGATAAGTCCCCTGGACCTGATTGTCTGCATCCTCGGGTCTTAAAAGAAGTGACTGCAGAGATAGTGGTTGTCATCTTCCAAAATTCCTTGGATTCTGGAAAGGTCCCAGTGGATTGGAAAACCGCAAATTAAATGCCTCTATTCAAGAAAGGAGGGAGACAGAAAGCTGGAAATTCATCATCATCACAGGCAGTCCCTCGGAATCGAGGAAGACTTGCCTCCACTCTGAACATGATTTCTTAGGTGGCTGTACAGTCCAATCCGAGAACCACAGTCTCTGTCACAGGTGGGACAGATGGTCATTGAGGGAAGGGGTGAGTGGGACTGGTTTGCCACACGCTCTTTCCACTGCCTGCGATTGATTTCTGCATGCTCTCGCCAGGAAACTATAGGCCAGTTAGCCTAACATCTGTCATTGGGAAAAGGCTGGAATTTATTATAAAGGGAGTCGTAGCAGGACATTTAGAAAATCATAATACAATCAAGCAGAGTCAACATGGTTTTATGAAAGGGAAATCGTGTTTGACAAATTTATTAGAGTTCTTTGAGGATGTAATGAGCAGAGTGGATCAAGGGTAACCATTAGATGTAGTGTATTTGGATTTCCAAAACGCATTCGATAAGGTGCCACAGAAAAGGTTACTGCATAAGACAAGAGCTCGGAGTTGGCGGTAATATATTAGCATGGATAGAGGATTGGCTAACTAACAGAAAACAGAGAGTCAGGATAAATAGGTCATTTTCAGGTTGGCAAACAGTAACTAGTGGGGTTCCACATGGATCAGTGCTGGGGTCACAACTATTTACAATCTATGTTAATGACTTGGATGAAGGGACCGAGTGTAATGTAGCCAAATGTTGTCGACAATAGTTGTGAGGAGGACACAAAGAGTCTGCAAAGGGATATAGATAGATTAATTGAGTGGGCAAAAATTTAACGGATGGAGTATAATGTGGGAAGATGTGAGGTTATTCTCACATATGTGGAAGGAAGAATTGAAACCAGAATATTATTTAAATGGAGAGAAATTACAAAATGTTACGGGACAGGAGGATCTGAGTGTCCTCGTACATGAAACACAAAAAGTTAGCATGCAGGTACAGCAAGTAATTAGGAAGGCAAATTGCAAGGGGGATAGAGGATAATGGCAGGGAAGTCTTGCTACAATTGTTACAGGGCATTGGTGAGACCACCCCTAGAGTACAGCGTACAGTTTTGGTCTCCTTATTTAACGAGGGATATACTTGTATTGGAGGCAGTTCAGAGAAGGTTCACTGGAAAAATTCCTGAGATGAAAGGGTTGTCTTATGAGGAAAGATTGATCAAGTTGGGCCTGTACTCATTGGAGTTTAGAAGAATGAGAGGTGATCTTATCGATACATATAAGATTCTGAGGGGCTTGACAGGGAAGATGCAGAGAGGATGTTTCCCCTCATGGGGAATCTAGAACTAGGGGGGCATAGTTTCAGTATCAAAGGTTGCCTATTTAAGATGGAGACGAGGAGGAATTTCTTCTCTGAGGAGGGCTGTGAATCTTTGGCATTCCCTACCCCAGAGAGCTGTGGAGGCTGTCATTGAATATATTCAAGGTGGAGGTAGACAGATGTTTGAACTATAGGGAAGTCAAGGGTTATGAAGAACAGTCAGGAAAGTGGAGTTGAGGCTAAGATCATATCAGCCATGATCTTATTGAATGGCGGAGTGGACGAAAGGGGCCAGATGGCCTACTCTTGAACCTATTTCTTATGTTCTTCACCACATCTCCCTTAGTAACATGACTCTAGGTGGTTGCCCTGACTTATTATCCTATTTATCGCCACGAGTGGGAAAGTGCCAGTGTACTATGTCTTGCAAAATGTTTTCCAAAGAATGTCTTTATGATTTCTCTACACAGCATACAGAGGAAATAATCCCCACAGAATAATAGAAGTGATAATCAGTGTTTTGCATCCCTATCTCTGTAACTTCCACCAGCCCTACAACTCTCCGAGAACTTTGTGCTCCTTTAATTCTGGCTTCTTGCAATTCTTGATTTTTATCACGCCACCTTTGACCACCATGCCTTCAGCTTCTATGCTCTGAACTTCCCTTCCTAAACCTCTCCGCTTCTCTACCTCTCTTTCTGTCCTCCTTAAAACCTACCTCTTTGACCAAGCTTTTGGTCACCTGTCCTAATAGCCTGGATTTTGTGGAAATAATAATGGTGAGACTATCAGCGCTCACCGTTATTACGGAGAAAATCAGACAGCAATGTCTGGTGTCTGCGCATGCGCAGTTAAATGTGGACGTCCAGAAGTTGCTGTCAGCGATACTCTGATCCTCCACAGGATGTGCTGTTGCCGATAAACCCAGCACTGAAATCAATGCAATGGCGTGAACTTGGAATACTTGCTCCCTAGTTCCCCACTAAAGATGCCAGAAAAAGTTCGAGCAGTTGCATTCAGTTTTTAACAACCGTGATAAGTGATTATTACTGCTGAATAATGTCCCTGGCCCTGACCATTAATTTTATGTATCGAGTCTCATTCCCTTGAAAGAAAGTTAGCATTAAAGATTTAAAAATATATATTTTCTCTTTTATTTCTCTCCCTGAATCCCATCAGTATTTTACAATCTTTCTTTCACTTTCTGTACTTGAATTAAATCTAATTTATATTTCCTGCTTTATACTTCCTAGTTTGGACTCAGCGCATCTCAGTGAGGATTCTTTAATCTAATTGTTTGAAGAGCTTTGTTCTTTTTTGCCCTGCTCACAGATGCCACAAATGTCCTGTAGAGAGCACTGTGCTGGAACAGACGCTGGATTAGAGGAACTCTGTGCTCTAAAGCTGGCCAAAACTTTGCAGGCAGTTGTCGGGGAGGTGAACGGCAAGCGCTGTTCCAACACCCCTGACCATGAAATCTGAGCCAATATTACCTTATGTGCCTTGGTGTCACTCCTGTGAAATGCCTTGGAATGTTTTACTATGTTGAAGTTGTTGTTATAAATGTAAAATACCTTGGCCGCAAAAGGAGAAAAGTTTTTTTTACACTGTTCAAACACTGGTGGAAATTTCCCTTGGGTGTCAGCAATAAAAGCCCATGGGATTCAAGGCAAAGTGGCAAGTTGGATCCAAAATTGGCTCAGAAGCAGGAAGCCAAGGGGTGTTGGGTGTTTACAGCGCTGTCAGCCACTGCAGTCATGGTTTTGGCAGCAGCGCAGTGATTATGCTACAGGGTACTACCAAATGTGGAGCAGAACTACCTTCGGAAGTGGTATTATAAAGCTCCATCAGATAGGATCTAAAACCTCATTATCCCTCTTGATAAGGAACTTCTGTTGTGTCAATTCCCCCTCTACACTGAAACATGCACATCTTTATACTGCATGCCTTGCGATTTAAGCTGGAAGTCAATATTCTGGACAGGAACTATGCCTATTTTTCTTCTGACATTTCAAGTTGATGTCCACGAATGGATGTGCTCAGGCTTTTTGAGTTTGCATTCTTTACGGAATATCAGGGCTGTAATCCCATTTTGTGCTTTGCTTGCACTGTCAATCATGAAAATTTTAGTCATTAAAGTTGAGCTAAAGCAGTTTCTGAAGGAAACAAAACCATCACAAAATGTGCTGTGGAGGCCTCTGGAAGGTAACCACCCAGACAATGGGTTAGAGTTTTCCTAACCTGTTTTTATGGTGCCCTCACCTGAGGTGCGCTGCTTTTGTCCGCCTCCAAGCATGCCAAAAAAAGACTTCCGTATTCTGGCCACTCCCCAGCCTCTCAGCGGTCGTGGCACAGCGTGGCCCAATGGATTAGGGATGGAGCCAGGTCCCGGCGCTGAAAACAGTGCCGGGACCTCTCCACATGCGCGCTCGAGTCTGTGCGCATGTGCAGTAGCTCCTGGTAGGCCGAATCTGTGAGTACACGCTGCAGGCTGTGTGGGCGGGGCCTGAAGCACACCGTCCCTAGCCCCTGGCCGAATGGACTCCCTCATCGGCAGCCCGCCTAGTTCCCTAAGGAAGGACTTATATTTTTTATTTGTTATTTACTGATTGCTTTTGGTGCTTTAGGTGCAGGGTTCCTTCTATTTTTTTATTTGTTATTTATTGATTGCTTATTACTTTGGTCTTGGTGCTTTAGGTGCAGGGTTCCTTGTATTTTATTTGTTAATGAATTGCTTATTACTTTTTGTGCTTTGTTTGGTGCTTGGTGGTGCTTTAAATGTAGTTACTTGCACCGATTCCTTAACTGTAAGTAAGGTCTTTCTGTGCGGACAGAAGTGGCAACATATGCTGCCCTAAGTTAGTTTGGAGCAACTATTTGATGGCTAAACACCTAAAATAGGGGTAAATGGCTGGGAAAAAACTGATTAAAAAAAACCTAACTAACTCTCTTACACTGGCACAAATTAAATGGCCAGAATTGCAATTAAAAAGATAGTCCAGAAAAATCAAGTTGCTCCAAAAAAAAGGAGCAACTCCTGGGGAAACTTGGGCCCAGTCTAGAGAAACAAAGTAATCTACTGAGTTGTAATTGATGTAAGCACAAGACTCTACAAGAGAGAATGCAGTGCCTGTGCTTTTTTCATAAGTATACAAGCAGTTTTGAGATACCCTAGAATAAATTACCGAGGTTGGAGTTAATTTAGATGCAATGTCCATTTGCTCATTTTTGCAAGTGTCAGGTTGATTGCACCAGTATTGTCCCATTATATACTGAAAACTCCAATGGTCTAAAATGAGAGTCTGATGCAGACCTAATAATTAGTCTGTCCCTCACTGGGTAATCTTTAAAGATATCTGGAACTCCCTAGATTGAATGTTTTGACTTTTACTTCAACTCCTGTGTAAAGCTGATGCGAAAGAAGACTATCTCCCTCACTTATATTCAGGATACCAACAGAAACTGCTTTTCTAAGCACAGTTCTTCAGTGTTGTGGTACAAACTGTCATTAGGAGACAAAAATCTTCCATAAATCTGCTGCTAAAAACTGCATCCATGCCTTTGTTATCTCTAGACTTGACAAATCCAATGCTCTCCTGGCTGGTCTCCTCAATAAACAAGGGCTCATCCAAAATTCTGCTGCCGATATCCCACCTCGTGCCAAGTCCCATTCACCCATTAGCAAAGCCTCGATTTTAAAATTCTCATCCTTGTTTTCAAATTCCTTCATGGCCTCGCCCCTCCCTATCTCTGCAATCTCCTCCAGCCCCGCAACCCTCCAAGATCTTTGTGCTCCTCTAATTCAGGCCTCTTGCGCATCCCCAATTTTTATTGCTCCACTATTGCCGGCCGTGCCCAGGCCCAAAGCTCTGGAATTCCCTTTTTAAGTGTCTCCACCTCTCTACCTCTTCCACCCACATTAAGACGCTTCTTATAAGTCATTTCTTCAACCAAACTTTTAGCCACCTGTCCTAATATCTCCTTATGTGGTTCGGGGCCAAATTTTCTTTGATAACGCTTTTGTGAAGTGTTTTGGGATGTTTTGCACTGTTAAAAGCGTTATATAAACACAAGTTTTGTTACAAAAGGAGAAAAGTATTTTACTCTGTTCAAACATGGGGAAAATTTCTCTTGGGTGTTATGTGTAATAACACCCTAGGTCTGTTCTTCATTAACGGGTTCAGGATTTTGTTCCACGCAGTGCAAAAGAGGTAGTCTTTACTGATTGTGCCTTAACTTCAATCTCAGATAAGAACATAAGAACATAAGAATTAGGAACAGGAGTAGGCCATCTAGCCCCTTGAGCCTGCTCCGCCATTCAACAAGATCATGGCTGATCTGGCCGTGGTCTCAGCTCCACTTACCCGCCCGCTCCCCATAACCCTTAATTCCCTTATTGATTAAAAATCTATCTATCTGTGATTTGAATACATTCAATGAGCTAGCCTCAACTGCTTCCTTGGGCAGAGAATTCCACAGATTCACAACCCTCTGGGAGAAGAAATTCCTTCTCAACTCGGTTTTAAATTGGCACCCCCGTATTTTGAGGCTGTGCCTCCTAGTTTTAGTCTCCCCGACCAGTGGAAACAACCTCTCTACCTCTATCTTATCTATCCCTTTCATTATTTTAAATGTTTCGATAAGATCACACCTCATCCTTCTGAACTCCAACGAGTAAAGACCCAGTCTACTCAATCTATCATCATAAGGTAACCCCCTCATCTCCGGAATCAGCCTAGTGAATCGTCTCTGTACCCCCTCCAAGGCTAGTATATCCTTCCTTAAGTAAGGTGACCAAAACTGCACGCAGTACTCCAGGTGCGGCCTCACCAATACCCTGTACAGTTGCAGCAGGACCTCCCTGCTTTTGTACTCCATCCCTCTCGCAATGAAGGCCAACATTCCATTCGCTTTCCTGATTACCTGCTGCACCTGCAAACTTACTTTTTGGGGTTCATGCACAAGGACCCCCAGGTCCCTCTGCATCGCAGCATGTTGTAATTTCTCCCCATTCAAATAATATTCCCTTTTACCGTTTTTTTTCCCAAGGTGGATGACCTCATATTTTCTGACATTGTATTCCATCTGCCAAACCTTAGTCCATTCACTTAACCTATCTAAATCTCTTTGCAGCCTCTCTGTGTCCTCTACACAACCCGCTTTCCCACAAATCTTTGTGCCATCTGTAAATTTTGTTACACTACACTCTGCCCCCTCTTCCAGGTCATCTATGTATATTATAAACAGTTGTGGTCCCAGCACCGATCCTTGTGGCACACCACTAACCACCGATTTCCAACCCGAAAAGGACCCATTTATCCCGACTCTCTGCTTTCTGTTAGCCAGCCAATTCTCGATCCATGCTAATACATTTTCTCTGACTCCGTGTACCTTTATCTTCTGCAGTAACCTTTTGTGTGGCAACTTATCAAATGCCTTTTGGAAATCTAAATACACCACATCCATCGGTACACCTCTATCCACCATGCTCGTTATATCCTCAAAGAATTTCAGTAAATTAGTTACACATGATTTCCCCTTCATGAATCCATGTTGCGTCTGCTTGATTGCATTATTCCTATCTAGATGTCCTGCTATTTTTTCCTTAAAGACAACTTTAAGCATTTTCCCCACTACAGATGTTAAACTAACCGGCCTATAATTACCTGCCTTTTGTCTGCCCCCTTTTTTAAACAGAGGCATTACATTAGCTGCTTTCCAATCCGCTGGTACCTCCCCAGAGTCCAGAGAATTTTGGTAGATTATAACGAATGCATCTGCTATAACTTCCGCCATCTCTTTTAATACCCTGGGATGCATTTCATCAGGACCAGGGGACTTGTCTACCTTGAGTCCCATTAGCCTGTCCAGCACTACCTCCCTAGTGATAGTGATTGTCTCAAGGTCCTCCCTTCCCACATTCCCGTGACCAGCAACTTTTGGCATGGTTTTTGTGTCTTCCCCTGTGAAGACCGAAGCAAAATAATTGTTTAAGGTCTCAGCCATTTCCACATTTCCCATTATTAAATCCCCCTTCTCATCTTCTAAGGGACCAACATTTACTTTAGTCACTCTCTTCCGTTTTATATATCGGTAAAAGCTTTGACTATCTGTTTTTATGTTTTGCGCAAGTTTACTTTCGTAATCGATCTTTCCTTTCTTTATTGCCGTCTTAGTCATTCTTTGCTGTCGTTTAAAATTTTCCCAATCTTCTAGTTTCCTACTAACCTTGGCCACCTTATACGCAACCAGCACTGCATAAGTGTTACATTTCAAATTCCTGCACATTCTTTGTGTCCTCTCAGTAAGGCTGCCAAGATAGAAACACAGAAAATAGGTGCAGCAGTAGGCCATTCGGCCCTTCGAGCCTGCACCACCATTCAATATGATCATGGCTGATCATGCACTTCGGTACCCCATTCCTGCTTTCTCTTCATACCCTTTGATCCCTTTAGCCGAAGGGCCATATCTAACTCCCTTTTGAATATATCTAACGAACTGGCCTCAACAACTTTCTGTGGTAGAGAATTCCACATGCTCACTACTCTCTGAGTGAAGAAGTTTCTCCTCATCTTGGTCCTAAATGGCTTACCCCTTATCCTTAGACTGTGACCCCTGGTTCTGGACTTCCCCAACATCGGGAAGATTCTTCCTGCATCTAACCTGTCCAATCCCGTCAGAATTTTATATGTTTCTATGAGATCCTCTCTCATTCTTCTAAATTCCATTGAATATAAGCCTAGTCGATCCAGTCTTTCTTCATATGTCAGTCCTGTCATCCCAGGTATCAATTTGGTGAACCTTCGTTGCACTCCCTCAATAGCAAGAATGTCCTTCCTCAGATTAGGAGACCAAAACTGTACACAAGTTCATGTCAATGAAGTGCTAAATTATGGGTTGCTTTGTGCTGAGGACTTATAACCCACTAATTTGAGACTGATGGCAGCTCTTCCATGAAATGTCTCGGAGCTTAATCATGATGATGTCCTGATGCTCTCTGGGGTAGATCTTGATGGAAATAAAATACGGGAGAGATGTAAAAGGGCTGCCGATTGACTATTACCGGTTTTACACTATTGCACAAAGCCAAGATCTACCCCGACAAGTGCGATTCAAGAATGCTCATCTTCGTTTTGTGTTCTGTGTGAAAGAAACAAGCTCATCCAAGTAATTGTAGGCCAGTTAGCCTAACCTCGGTGGTGGGAAAATTATTAGAAAAAATTCTGAGGCTCAGGATAAATCTTCATTTCAAAAGACACAGATTCATCAAGGGCAGTCAGCATGGAATTCTTCAGGGAAGGTTGTGTCCAGAGAGACTGGATCGACTGGGCCTGTATTCACTGGAGTTCAGAAGGATGAGAGGGGATCTCATAGAAACATATAAAATTCTGACGGGATTGGACAGGTTAGATGCAGGAAGAATGTTCCCGATGTTGGGGAAATCCAGAACCAGGGGACGCAGTCTTAGGATAAGGGGTAAGCCTTTCGGACTGAGATGAGGAGAAACTTCTTCACTCAGAGAGTTGTTAACCTGTGGAATTCTCTAACGCAGTGAGTTGTTGATGCCAGTTCATTGGATATATTCAAGAGGGAGTTAGATGTGGCCCTTATGGCTAAAGGGATCAAGGGGTATGGAGAGAAAGTAGGAAAGGGGTACTGAGGTGAATGATAAGTCATGATCTTCTTGAATGGTGGTGCAGGCTCAAAGGGCTGAATGGCCTACTCCTGCACCTATTTTTTTTATATGTTTCTATGTTTCTATGTCCTCTCTTAGGTGGCTAAGACTGTGTTGCTTCCCCTGCATATGCTTGAATAAAGATCGTAAAGTGAATCCAAGGTTTCATCTGTTTGATTCCGTGGTCGTTATAAGGGCTGGTGTCGATTCCTTATTTCAGGGAATCCACCTTGAAGAAGAGAAGCCTTTTTACACAACATCATCCTCAAGGCTGAGCAATTTTAAAGAGCTGCAGCATTCTCTCTCAATCTCGGTGGTGTTTTAGTGGCCCCAGCCAGATGCCTGCGATGCCAGTGTTCAAAGAGGAAACATCCTTTGAAGTAGAAATTATATCGCCGAAGATAATGGAATCTTTCTAAGATGGACAGGGGCTTAATCAGAGAGAGAAAGCACCAGACGGCAGAGGGAGAAGTAGGGACAAAGGAGAGAGAGAGAGAGATAAGGGTGTAGAGAAGGCTAGAGGAGAACAGGAAAATAGGTCAGAGGAGAGAGGAGACCAGAAAAGGGGGTTAGAATGAGAAGAGGAGAGTGAAAGATCCAAGCTTCAGGAGAAAGAAGATTGAGTCGGGGGTGGATGAAAGGGAAAAGAAAATGGTGTCTCATCTATTGTGTACAGTTTTGGTCTCCTAACTTGAGGAAGGACATACTTGCTGTTGAGGGAGTGCAGCGAAGATTCACCAGACTGATTCCCGGGATGGTGGGACTGACCTATCAAGAAAGACTGAATCAACTGGGCTTGTATTCACTGGAGTTCAGAAGAGTGAGAGGGGACCTCATAGAAACGTTTAAAATTCTGACGGGTTTGGACAGGTTGGATGCAGGAAGAATGTTCCCAATGTTGGGGAAGTCCAGAACTAGGGGTCACAGTCTAAGGATAAGGGGTAAGCCATTTAGGACCGAGATAAGGAGAAACTTCTTCACCCAGAGAGTGGTGAACCTGTGGAATTCTCTACCACGGGAAGTAGTTGAGGCCAATTCACTAAATATATTCAAAAGGGAGTTAGATGAAGTCCTTACTACTCGGGGGATCAAGGGGTATGGCGTGAAAGCAGGAAGTGGGTACTGAAGTTTCATGTTCAGCCATGAACTCGTTGAATGGCGGTGCAGGCTAGAAGGGCTGAATGGCCTGCTCCTGCACCTATTTTCTATGTTTCTATGTTTCTATCTAGCCATGCTTTTTGTGTATGGGACTTGCAATTTTGTGTATGGGATCAGCCATTGTTGCATAATCACATGCAGCTACCTTATTGATTTTAACATGTGTATCTGGTTGAACATACCTACACCAGGCCATCAGGAAAGTTGGGAAAATAGTTGAATTATTTTTCTCTCCACAACATTTCATAGTGATGGAAGAGGCACTTCACCAGAAAATATTGATATCAATGCTACACTATTATTATTGGCGTAGGGAGCAAATGGATTTTTTTCATGCCCTTGTTGCTTCCACACTATAAATGGAAGGAGTTATCAGTTGGAGGACTTGGGGAAAGAAAAGCGCTAAATATTTATCATGCACTACATTGGGCTCTAAACACCGATGTATATTCAGTGAATAATTAATCATTCAGTACCAATAAGCAATTGTTTAAGCTTCAGAAATAGTGCATCTGTAACTAACTTTGTATCAACTTCTGTGAAGTAATTCAGCAATTTAAAAAAAATATATTAAAATGGTAAATTTTGAAATCTATCCAGCAAATTAACATAAATATGCAAAGGTTGCATTCTCACCTTCAAGAATGTTGATCTGCTTGTGGAGAAGTTGACTGCTCATCTCTTCAGTAATTACCAGAATCCAGTCATTGTAAATTATTTAAATTAAACTTTTACACACAATATGTTTTTTTGAATATATTTATTGAAGAGTTTAGTAACAGATTATTGGGAGAGATGCAGTTGTGAGACTGACAGGAGATGATAAGGCATGTTTGATGCCCCTATATTAGGGTGCCTGTAACAGCATGACCATGCTGCATAAATGTAACAATGTTCTTGCCATGAGAGGCAGTGAAACCTTTCCGAACAGATGTTTTGCTGCGAGCCTCTGACCAATACTGCCAGCTGTTAAAAAGATAAGGGATTGAACGCGTGCAGTGAGCCCAAAGTGTGCTGTAGCTATCCAGACCAAGTTGTGCCAGGATTTGGTGGGACTTATCATTTACACATGGGTGTCATCTGCAGTACCTCTAGGGAACTCTGGCACCTCATGAAATCTGTGCGCACTGGCCAGCTGATGCCTCCTTTGCACAAGTAAAGAGATCAAAACATTTCAACTTCCCTCCATGCAGCTCCTATTTTGTGGTATCTGATATGCACATGTGAATGAATATAGAGTAAGACCTTAGATTTCGTGGACCAGTGGGTAGTAATGCTGTGAAATATCCTGGGGTAGAATCTTCATATGAAGAACTAACTCATTCAATATAGAATCATAGAAATTTACAGCACGGAAGGAGGCCATTTCGGCCCATCGTGTTCATGCCGGCTGATAAAGAGCTATCCAGCCTAATCCCTCTTCGTCCATAGCCTGTAGATTACAGCACTTCAAGTTCACATCCAAGCACTTTTTACATGTGATGAGGGTTTCTGCCTCTACCACCCTATCAGGCAGTGAGTTCCAGACCCCCATCACCCTCTGGGTGAAGAAATTTCCTCTCAAATCCCCTCTAAAACTCCAACCAGTTACTTTAAATCTATGCCCCCTGGTTGTTGACCCCTCTGTTAAGGGAAATAGGTCCTCCCTGTCCATTCTATATTGAAGTCCTTTCTAAAGTAAAAACAAACGTATTTATATAGCACCTTTCACAGCCTCAGGACACCCGAAAGTGCTTCACTGTCAATGAAGTACTTTTGAAGCGTAATCGCTATTTTATCATGTAGGGAAATGCAGCTGCCAATTTGTGCACCGCAAAGTCCTTCATACAGCAATGAGATAAACATGACACCAGGAGAACTCCCTGCTCTTCTTCAAAGAGCGCCATGGAATCTTTTACATGCCCCCAAGAGGAAAGACAGGGCCTTGGTTTAACATCTCCTCTGAAAGACGGCACCTTGAACATGCAGCTCTCCCTCATTACTGCACTGAAATGTCAACCTAGATTATATGCTCAAATCTCTGGAGTGAGGCTGGCACCTGGAACCGTCTGACTCACCCGAGGCTTAAGAGGTAAATTGAACTTTACAGAAAAAAATCTCCGTTCAAATGTATTTAGTAGCATTGAAGTCATTCCCACAAAGACAGTCAGAATTGCAATCCAAACAATGAATAAAAACAAACTATCAATGGATGTAGTAACCTCCCCATGTCCCCCCTTACTCCAAGGGACCCATACCAGATGGTTCAAAATAATGAACATTCCCCTACTGTAACTATTTCTAATTAACCAATTATCACTTTTACAGGTGCTAAACTGCAGTGGCTCAATATGATCTTTTCTTATCAAACACGAATCCTTTACATTCCACAAAGCAAGGTTTTATAAATTCAATGAAAATCTATCCTTTGGCTTAATTGGAAAAAAAATTCTGTCTCCCATTTCAAATGTGATAAAATTCTCCTTGTAAAGAAATCCAGCAGCTTGCACAGAGAGACAAATCAAAGAGAGCTGTCGAGCTTCTTTGCTTCATCCTGTTTTGAGGTCAAGGTAACATATCCACCATTCATTGTGAGAGGAAATCGTAGTCCTTAAATTAAATTTTAATAATTCAGTTACATTCAATAAATTTCTTAGCATTACAAATAGAAAGTGCTGGGACTGTACAACAAATTAGCCCACATATGAAATCGTAGGATTGAGTTACAATTCAGTGAAAACCTTTCATTGGATGCTCCATCCCACCTATTTTCCTCTTTCGAATGCTGATGGACCTGCTGTGTAGTTCAATTTCCATTATGGATTTCCAAAGATCATGGCTTCTCTTTTTATCTCCTTGAAATTATACATCTGGGAAATAAAGAATTGCAGGGGTGGCGATAAAAAGCACACACGTATTTCTAGTCTGTGTAAGCAAAGTCCACAAAAACTGCCCAACCTTTCGAGACGCAAACTTATTGCAGTAAAAGAGCACCAGCTCTTTCCATCAGTTTTCATCGGAACATAGGAACAGGAGGAGGCCATTCAGCCGCTCGAGCCTGTTCCGACATTAATTGAGATCATGGCTGAACTGCGAATGAGCTCCATATACCCACCTTTGGCACATATCCCTTTAACCTTTGGTAACAAAAAGCTGTCAATCTCAGATTTAAAATTAACAATTGATCGAGCAGTTGTTCCAACTTCTATCACCCCTTGCTGCCTAAGGGACAATATTTATCCCTCAATCAACATAACAAAAAATCAGATTATATGATCATTATCACATTGCTGTGGGAGCTTGCTTGTGTGCAAATTGGCTGCCGCGTTTCCTACATTACAACAGTGACTACACTCAAAAAAGTTCTTCATTGGCTGCAAAGTGCTTTGAGACGTCCGGTGGTTGTGAAAGGCGCTATATAAATGCAAGTTTTTTTTCTTTAATTTCATTCCTGAAAGGTCTAACTCTAACTTTTAAACTATACCCTCTAGTCCTAGAATCCCCAACTAGTGAACGTAGTTTCTCTCAATTTATCCTATCTGTTCCCCTTAATATCTTGAAAACTTCGATTAGATCACCCACGTCTTTCAGATGAGACGTTAATTGAGGCCCCGTCTGATCCCTCAGGTGGGTGTAAAAGATCCAATGGAATTATTTTGAAGACGAGCAGGGGAGTTATCCCCGATGTCTTGGCCAATATTTTTTATCCCTCAATCAACATAAAAACAGATTATCTGGTCATTTGCTGTGCGCAAATTGGCTGCTGCATTTCCCACATTACAACATTGACTACACTTTAAAAGTACTTCATTGGCTGCAAAGCACTTTGAGATGTCCGGTGTTCGTGAAAGGTGCTCTATAAATGCGAATCTTTCTTTCTTTTTTAAATTCTAGGGAATATAACCCTAATTTATGTAATGTCTCCTCGTAACTTAATCCTTGAAAACCGGGTACCATTCTGGTAAACCTAAGCTGCACTCCCTCCAAGGGCAATATATCCTTCCAAAGGCGTGGTGCCCAAAACTGCTCACAGTACTCCAGGTGTGGTCTAACCAGGGTTTTGTATTGCTGCATTATAACTTCTACCCCCTTGTATCCTAGTCCTCTCAATAGAAAGGCCAGCATTCTACTCGTCTTTTTGATTATTTTCTGCACCTGTTCATGACATTTTAATGATCTATGTACCTGGACCCCCAGGTCTCTTTGCACCTCCACTGTTTTTAGCTTTTCACCATTTAGAAAGTACCCTGTTCTATCCTTTTTAGGTTCAAATTGGATGATCTCACATTTGCCTACATTGAAAGCCATTTGCCACAGTTTTGCCCATTCACTTAATTTATCAATATCCCTTTGTAATTTTATGTCTTCATCTACACTGCCTACAATGCCATGTATCGGCAAATTTAGATATATATCTTCCTGTGCCATCATCTAAGTCGTTAATACATACTGTGAATAGCTGAGGCCCCAACACAGATCCCTGCGGGACATCACTAGTCACATCCTGCCAATTCGAGTACCTGCCCGTTATTCCTGCTGTTTGTCTCCTGCCGCTCAGCCAATTTCCCAACCAGGTCAATAATTTGCCCTTAATTCCATGGGCTGCTACCTTAGTTAACAGGATCTTATGTGAGACTTTATCAAATGCCTTCTGGAAGTCCATATAAATAATATCCATAGACATTCCACTGTCTACTACTTTAGTTACCTCCACAGAAAATTAATTCAGTTTTTTCAGGCATGACCTACCTTTCACAAATCCAAGCTGGCTCTCTCTGATCAACTGAAAAGTTTCGAGATATTCAGTCACCCGATCCTTAATTATAGACTCGAGCAATTTCCCGACAACAGATGTTAAGCTAACTGGTCTATAATTCCCTGGTTTCCCTCTCTCGCCATTCTTACATAGCGCATTGACATGCGCAATTTTCAAATCTAATGGGACGGTTCCTGAATCGAGAGAACTTTGCAAGATTATAGTTCGGGCACCTGCAATGTGCTCACCTACTTCCTCCAAACCCCTGGGATGGAAACCATCTGGCCCTGGGGATTTGTCACTCTTTGGTGCCATTATTTTCTTCATTGTTGTTATTTTACTCACTTTAATTTTATTGAGTCCCTGTCCCGGATTGAATATTAGTTTTCTTGGGATTGTCCACACCTGAGCCTGGCCTCACATCTAAAGGCAGTAAAATCTTTTGCTGCAATTAAACCTGTGGAAGCTTTCTTCCTCCATGACCACCCCTCCCACCTCCAGGCTTTAGAATATCAATGGAATGTTTTCTCACAAAATATGTTTTTACTATTAATGCTGTTGTGATGTAAAACCATGTTTGATGCATCTTAAGTTTAATATGAGAGAGTTTTTTGATGTTTCAAAACATGATTCCTTTCAGAGGTTGTTACAAATATGCAGGAGAGAGCAAGATTCTCGAAAGCACATGCTTACAACTGGCACTATGTCACTTCTCCTTAGCTCCGCGATTGGCATCAACTGGGCAATGGACAGGCAACATGCGCCATTTCTAACATGTTCTGCATCTGAGTAGAAATGCGAATTGTCAGGAAAAGGGACTGTATGTCATGCATCATTAGTATAGGAAGTTGTTTCGTCTGGCTGGGAAGTCTGGAACCAGGGCTCACAGAATAAGGGGTCGGCCATTTAGGACTGAGATGAGGAGAAATTACTTCACTCGGTGGTGAATCTAAGGAATTCTCAATTCCAGAGGGCTGTGGAGGCTCAGTCGTTGAGTATATTCAAGCAGACATCAATAGATTTTTGGATATTAAGGGAATCAAAGGGTATGAGGATATTGCAGGCAAGTGGATTTGAGGTAAAAGATCAGCCATAATATTATTGAATGGCGGAGCAGGCTCAAGGGGGCAGATAGCCTACTACTCTTCCTATTTCTTATGTTCTTAAGGTTTTTGTTGTTGAATATTAAAATAGAATTGCGAGCCACAGTGGCATTGAGTAAAGTTATTCACTACGTTATAGATAGATGGAAATATAAACAGGATATGATGGAACGGCACAGCAGGTCAGTTAGTATCTGGAAGAGAAAATGGATTGATGTTATGGGTGGAACATAAAAACATAAGAAATAGGAGCTGGAGGGGGTTCGACAAGGTGGATGCAGAGAGGATATTTCCACTCATAGGGGAAACTAAAACTAGGGGACATGGTCTCAGAATAAGGGGCCACCCATTTAAAACTAAGATGAGGAGAAATTTCTTCTCTCAGAGGGTTGTAAATCTATGGAATTCTCTGCCCCAGAGAGCTGTGGAGGCTGGGTCATTGAATATATTTAAGGCGGAGATAGACAGATTTTTGAGTGATAGGGGAATAAAGGGTTATGGGGAGTGGGCAGGGAAATGGAGCTGAGTCCATGATCAGATCAGCCATGATCTTATTGAAGGGCGGAGCCGGCTCGAGTGGCCAAATAGCCTACTCCTGTTCCTCTTTCTTATGTTCTTTTTCTCCTGCTATTATCAACAACAATAACTTCGACCCCTTCGCATGATAAGCAAATGTACTGAAAGAGCACTGTAGAGATTTCAACATTATTATCTGTTGTTCAAATCCAGCTAACCTTCTGTGAGGCTTACGACGTAGTGCCTTTCAGGAGGAGTGATTCTTATTTCCACGTAATTCTTGTCAATGGAAAATATATTGTACTCCCAAATGCACACATTTATTACTCCATCAACAGGTTCGTTAAATTTTAGCAGTGTACAACAATATTGAAAGCTCTTGTTGACATAGGCTCCATTAGCATTTGTTTTAAATTGCCACGTTCAATTGATTGAAGCTGATATTTTTCCAGGACCTGAGAGTGCTTTCAGTTGTAATACATTATAGAACATAACACATTCGGAGCTCTGAAAGAACATTTGTGACTTCAAATTTCCCTGAGAGACACTGGCTTGTTTGTTATTTTATTTTTTATTTCATATCAATTCAGCATAGAAAGCTTAAAGGAAATGAATTTGATTCCATGCACATCACTCCGCTGAAGACTGCCTCAAATTGCTTAATCAATGCAGAATGAGAAAGAGAGAAAAAAAAACAAGAAAGTTCAGCAAATCTTGACACAAAGAACTATCAGATCATACAGGGCAGGGAAAATATGCTTTAATAATGCAATAGTACTTTGAAAACAATCCTATAGAAGTTCACGATCCTGTGAAGCACTTTAGGACGATTTATTGCATTAAAGGCGCTGTATAAATGCAAGTTGTTGTTGGAGTTGTTGTTAGCATAGGAGGCCAGTTATCATTTATATAAGATTCTTATTTCGGATTTTGTTCCCCAAGCAATCAGTTTACCTGTAATATTATGAATTATGTATTTTTGATGTTACTTTTATTTCCTGCACTGATGTGTGCGAGACATAAATCATGTATGGATGTTGTGACCTAAGACAAAGACAGGTAATCATTTTGGGAAAAAAAATGAAATTCACAACACAGTTCATAAAATCAAATGTCCTCAGAATGACTGAATGGGGAAAGAAAGAACAGATTGTTTATTTTTTCCAAACAGAAATGTATTGCACTTTAACGGTTTTTAAAGTAAGCTCAGGAATCACATCATTTATTCATTCTGTCAAAATGTCTGAACAAAGAAAGAAAGAATGGATATATATGGTGATTCTTTTCCTAGACAAGCAAAAATAGATCTCGCTTAAGGGGCTTGTTTCACTAACTGAAACGATTTGTCCCGGAACCGTGTAACTTATTAAACGTGGAATGTCAAACAAGCCAATAAAGATCTTTGATCTGACCAGACTGCAGTCTCTATTTCCACACATCCAGTCCCATTCTCCTGGTTACCAATGTCCAAGTTCCCCTCCAGAGACTTGAGCACGTAATTCAAGCTGACACTCCAGTACAGTACTGAGGGAGCGCTGCACTGTCAGAGGAACCCTCTTTCAGATAGGTCCCTGCACTGGCTGCCGTAAGAATGGCAGCTTGAGACAAGCGATAATTCTAATTTCACCAGCTAGCGTCAACCATAACACCAAAAAATATGTCTAAAAATCAGGGCTTCAGAATCCAAATCCTTTCATCTGTGCGTAGTGAACTGTAGTGTACAACAAATGGAACATCGTTAGATTTCATGCAGTACTCCATGAGGAACAATACAATAATCACAGAACAATCGGATATAGCAGCGACAAAGAGAAATTACTTACTTAACTGTGGTTCTGGAGGGGGTCACATTAATAGAGGTCTAATTCCTAACTAACAATAAGTTAAAGTTTCTCAGCAAAATGGATGACTGTCTCCATGCTGGTTGGCTTTTTCGCTCTGTTCCGAATCCGAAAGGGCGCTACCCAGTGGCGGTAAACGGTAAGACACAATACAGTGTCTCTGAGATATCAGAAAGTGTCTCAGTCCATCACAGTCCCCATCTGCTCTCTCAGGTGGAGGTAAAAGTTCTCGTGGCACATTTCGAAGAAGAGCCAACTGAGTTCCCCCGCTGCCCGGGCCAACATTTGTCCCTCAACCAACAACCTGAAACAGATAATCGGGTCAATTATTTCATTTCTGTTTGTGGAAACTTACTGCGTGCAGATTGGCTGCGCGTTTCCTATGTTAATAAACTGATTACATTTCAAAAGCACTTCATTGGTTGTAAAGCGCTTTGGGGTATCCTGCGGTCATGAAAAGTGATGTATAAGTGCAGGTTTTTCTCTTTCTACTTTCTTTTCATGACGATATGGTCTGTACCAAAATTCAGCTGTAGCTTTTGCAGACTCACTGATGAACAGCAGTTGTCACACTTTTGATTCTCCCCGCAAACATGTTTTGCACAAATTGTCAATGTGGGAAATTTGCCTGTATTCTGATTTATTTTTTCTTGCTTGCATAAAGTAAATTTCTATGATTCTATGATTTTCAGTGTTATAGTAATGTTGGCTCTGGTTTTCTTAATTCATGCCAATAACATTGCAATGTGGGATCAGAACAGTGACGGCAAAACTAACTTCATTTTTCTGGTCATGGACATTCTCTGATGCGGGAGTAAGGTAGCTTTTCATAGAAATCCATTGGAAATCCACCTCAAAGTTGGTCCTAAAGTCTCTAGAGAGAGACTGGCACCACCGGAGTTTACTGAGGTGTAGCGGCTGCATCAATCTCAGAAAATTGGTGCTGCTTGTTTTTAATGTCCACTCCCTGGTTGCCCCCCCTGGAGATGGAGCGCTCCACTGTCGACCGTTCAAAAACTGGCGAAGTTTACTGGAATCAATGAAGGCTGAGATTGATGCAGCCACTACACCTCAGTACTCCGGTGGTGCCAGTCTCTCTCTAGAGACTTTAGGACCAACTTTGAGGTGGATTTCCAATGGATTTCTATGAAAAGCTACCTTACTCCCGCATCAGAGAATGTCCATGACCAGAAAAATGAAGTTAGTTTTGCCGTCACTGTTCTGAACCCACATTGCAATGTTATTGGCATGAATTAAGAAAACCAGAGCCAACATTACTATAACACTGAAAATCATAGAATCATAGAAATTTACAGCACAGAGGGAGGCCATTTTGGCCCATCATGTCTACCTTGGCCGACCAAGAGCTAACCAGCCTCATCCTACTTTCCAGCTCTTGGTCCGTAGCCCTGTAGGTTACAGCACTTTAAGTGCACATCCAAGAATCTTTTAAATGTGGTGAGGGTTCCTGCCTCTAATACCCTTTCAGGCACTGAATTCCAGACCCCCACCGCCCTCTGGGTGAAGATATTTCCCCTCATATCTCCTCTAAACCTCCCACCAATTACTGTAAATCTATGCCCCCTTGTTCTTGAACCCTCTGCCAAGGGAAACAGGTCCTTCCTATCCACTCTTTCCAGGCCCCTCATAATTTTATACACCTCAATCAAGTCTCCCCTGAGCCTCCTCTGTTCCAAAGAAAACAAACCCAGTATCTCCAATCTTTCCTCATAGCCAAAATTCTCCAGTGCAGGCAACATTCTTGTAAATCCCCTCTGCACCCTTTACAGTGCTAGCACATATTTTCTGTAATGTGGTGACCAGAAGTGTACACAGTACTCAAGCTGCGACCTAACCAATGTTTTATAGAATTCAAGCATGAACTCCTTGCTTTTGGATTTCATGCCTCGACTAATTAAGGCAAGGATTCCATTTGCCTACTTAGCCACCTTATCTACCTGGCCTGCTACCTTCAGGGATCTGTGGACCTGCACTCCAAGGTCCCTTTGTTCCTCTACATGTGTCAGTGTCGTACCATTTAATGTGTATTCCCTTTCCTTGTCAGACCTCCCCAAATGCATTACCTCACACTTATCCAGACTGAATTCCATTTGCCATTGTTCTGCCCACCTGACCAGTGCATTGATATATTTCTGCAGGCTACAGCTTTCTTCTTCATTATCAACCACACAGCCTATTTTAGTGTCATAGGCAGACTTCTTAATCATACCCCTAACATTTAAGTAACATTGATATATACCACAAAAAGCAAGGAACCCAGCACTAAGCCCTGCAGAACCCCACTGGATACAGCTTTCCAGTCACAAAAACACCCATCAACCATTCCCTTTTGCTTCCTGCTTCCGAGCCAATTTTGGATCCAACTTGCCACTTTATCCTGGATCCCATGGGCTATTACTTTCATGACCAGTCTGCTATGTGGGACCTTATCAAAAGCTTTGCGAAAATCCATATAAACTACATCATTCACACTGCCCTCATCGACCCTCCTGGTTCTCTCCGTGAAAAATTCAATCAAGTTAGTCAGACACAACCTTTCCTTGACAAATCCATGCTGACTATCCTTGATTAATCCATGTCTTTTCAAATGTAGATTTATCCTGTCCCTCAGGCTTTTTCCCAATAATTTTCCCACCACGGAGGTAAGGCTGACTGGCCTGTAATTACTTGGCCTATCCCTTTCTCCCTTTTTAAACAAAGGTACAATGTTAGCAGTCCTCTGGCACCACCATTATAGGCAGAGAGGACTGGAAAATGATGGTCCGAGCCTCTGCTATTTCCTCTTTTGCTTCTCTTAGCCTGGGATACATTTTATCTGGGCCTGGGGATTTATCCACTTTCAAAGCTGCTAAGCTCCTTAATACTTCCTCCCTCACTATGTTTATCTCATCTAATATTTCACACTCCTCCCTCATTGCAAAGTCGACATTGCCCCTCTTTTTTTGTGAAAACATTAAGAATCCTACCCAGGTCTTCCACCTCCATACACAGATTTCCTTTATGGTCTCTGATCGACCCCACTCTTTCTGTGAAATAGTGAGCAATCGTTTTCTGGGTGTGGAGTCCAGCACAGTAATGGACAGTTATCAAAGCCTCTTTGCTATATCCTAATGCTCTTCTCCTGTCATGCTTTCCCCATCACCTTTAATATTGTAAAACAGTGAATTCTCTGACTCACCAATAGCAACACCATTGGTCTGCTGCTTGCACATCTTAAGATTCAGAATGTTATGGTAGTTCTCAAAGAACCAAAATCTTCATTGAACAGCTCTGTTTACTTGATAAGTATGACCAATAGAAAAGAAAAGAAGAACTTGCATTTATATATCACCTTTCATATCCCCAGAACATCTCAAAGCACTTTACAACCAATGAAGTATATTTGATGTGTATTCACTGTTATAATGTAGGAAATTTAGCAGCCAAGTTGTGCACAGGTGGGATCCACAAACAGCAAACTGCTAATGACCAGATAATCTGTTTTTAGATATTGTTTGAGGGATAAATATTGGCTAGGACGCCAGTGAAAATTTCCAGCTCTTAAAAGTTATTACCAAGTTTTTACAGCACAAAAGCAGGTCTGTGCCAGCATCAATGCTCCAGACAAGCCTCCTCCCACTCCTCTTCATCTAACTCCATCAACATATCCTTCAATTCCTTTCTCCCTCATGTACTTATCTAGCTTCCCCTTTATTGCATCTGTGCTATTCGTCTCACTATCTTCTCTAAAATAGAAATCTTTTAAGTCCAGTTGCGAGGGCAGATGGGGCCTTGGTTTAACATCTGAAAGACGGCACTTCCGGCAGCGCAGCACTCTCTCAGCCTAGATTTAGTGCTCAAATCCCTGGAGGAGGACTTAAAGGCACAACCTTCTGACTCAGAGGCAAGAGTGCTACTACTGAGCCACAACTGACACTGAAATAAACATGTCTTCAAAAGCCTTGTCTTTAAGAAGCACAGCTGTCAGCCAGAACTAGTTCTTGAATGTAAAATTCTGAATATTAAATTAAGTAAAATAAATAAGACAGTTCCAGAATATCATCAGTAAACAACCATACTCTCAAAATATCAGTGTTTGCAGTCCTGGTTTGGAACGTGCCTGTGATAAAAGAACTGTGTTTAAAGGAGCTGCTTTACAAATAAAATCCGCAAAAAAATTATTGGTTTGATATCTAGGCCCCTTGTGAACAATTTGTATTATCAAAAGTAAAATTTTATTGACTTCTTTCTAAGAGTGCCACAACTATCGTTTTGGGATTTGGATTCCAAGAAGCTAAGTGAATCTATTATATTTTGTAGCCTATAGCTAGATATTTATAAAATATATAAATTACAAAGTAGTTGGGAGAAAAATAGATTTTGCTGCTTATGCCAGAAATTGCTTCGGTTTATCGGAAAACGGCATTTATCACAGTTGCAGAATGAATCTTGTTTTCCACACTTGCTCCTTTAAACCTCAGTATAAAACACAGATCATTTAGGGTAGAAATTGGTCTTCCACATATCATAGAATTATAGAAATTTACAGCACGGAAGGAGGCCATTTCAGTCCATCATGTCCGTGCCGGCCGACCAAGAGCTATCCAGCCTAATCCTACTTTCCAGCTCTTGGTCCATAGCTCTGTAGTACACATCCAAATATCTTTTAAATGTGGTGAGGGTTTCTGCCTCTACCATCCTTTCAGGCAGTGAGTTCCACACCTACACCACCCTATTGGTAAATAAATTTCCTCTCATATCTCCTCTAAACCTCCCCCCAACTACTTTGAATCTATGTTGTTGACCTCCTCTGCCAAGAGAAACAGGTCCTTCCGATCCACTCTATCCAAGCCCCTCATAATTTTATACACCTCAATCAGATCTCCCCATAGCCTCATCTGTTCCAAAGAAAACAGACCCAGCATCTGCAATCTTTGCTGGAATCTGAAATAAAAACGGAAAATGCTGGAAATTTCAGCAGGTCAAGCAGCATCTGTATGAGAGAAAGAGTTAACGTTTCAGGTCTGTGACCCTTCTTCAGAACTGGAAAAGTTGGAGATGTAACTGGTTCTTAAAGAAGGGCAGGGAAAGGGGGAAGAACGAACAGAAGGGAAGGTCGGTGATATGGTGGAAGGCAGAAGCTATTGAGACAAAAGGGATGATGGGCAAAAATGAGTCTAAAAATGAGTTTAAGAAACAAAAAATGAGTCTCGATGGGGTGTGAATGGCAGAATCATCACCAGCTGCCATGGGAAAGAGAAAAAAAGTGGGGGTGAAGAAAAAAAAGGGAAATCAATATGGGGAGAGGTTATGGTCTGAAATTGTTGCACTCGATGTTGAGTCCAGAAGGCAGTAAAGTGCTTAAACGAAAGATGAGGTGCTGTTCCTCGAGCGTGCGTAGAGAGGGCTTTAAACTAATTAGTGGGGGTAGGGTCAGGTGAGCGGAATTTTTAAAAGTCAAAGAGCAAGGTGAAGGCAATAGAGTAGGGTAGCACTGGGGGAAATGATAACCAGAGTGTGACAGGAAGGGACAGAATGTATAAACATAAGAGTGTATCAGAAAGTGGGGTCAAAGCAGGGAAAAATGGTGAAAAAACAAAATTAAAAGCACTTTATCTGAATGCACGCAGCATCCGTAACAAAATAGATGAGTTGGCCGCCACAAATAGATCTGTTAGATATTACAGAGACATGGTTGCAAGGTGACCAAGGTTGTGAGCTAAATATTCAGGGGTATTTGACAATTCAGAAGGATAGACAGAAAGGAAAATGAGGTGGGATAGCTCTGTTAAAAAAGGATGAGATCAGTGCAGCAATGAGAAACGATATCGGGTCATAAGATCAAGATGTTGAATCAGTTTGGGTGGAGATAAGGGGCCTGAAGTTCAGTGCAGGTTAGCTGGTGCTCCCCCCACCTTTTTGTGGCCATTAGCACTGAAATGTTTTCATAGCTGGGCCACCCCATATTCAGCTCCAAAAGTGAACAAATGGGTTCCAGCGCTAATAAACCCTTCCAAAGTGGATTTTTCAGCAGTGTGGCTGTCTTAATTTGAGCGTTATCACCACTGAGAAATTCAGCATGCAGGTAAGGGTTCCTAACAAGCCAGCTGCTCCCTGGCCTTTTTAAAGGCAAGAGTTTACAGCAAGGCCCTGAGGGGGGGGGGGGGGGGGGGGGAAGGAGGTTGGAAGGATGGCTGGTGCAAGGAGAGCCAACAGGTTCACTGATATGGAGCTGGAAACACTGATGGCCGGTGTGGAGGACAGAAGAATATTGTTTCCTGACGTGGGGAGACCTGGCAGACTGCCAATACATAATGCATGGAGGGAGATTTTAGGGGAGGTGTCAGGCACCTCCATATATGTGAGGACGCACCCTCCTCCTCCTCCTCCTGCTCCTCCTCAGGTGGTACTGCTGGCACAACCTCCAGCGGCTGTCCCCTCATGCTGGCCAGGTTGTGCAGCATGCAGCAGACCACGATGATTTTGGAGACCCATTGTGGTCCAGGCACCGGAACCTCTGCTTAAGGATGCCTATGCTCTGCTCGATGATGCACCTAGTGCCACAATGAGCATCATTGTATATATGCTCTGGTGCTGAGTGAGTGGAATGAGTGAGCAGCCAGGTGGACAGATGGTAGGCTAACTGGTCTCTTGTTTCTTGCTTTTTGTCTGCCTTTTTTAAATAGGGGCATTACATTTGCGGTTTTCCAATCCGCTGGGACCGCCCCAGAATCCAAGCAATTTTGGTAGATACAACCAAATCATCCATTATCTCTGCAGCCACTTCTTTTAAGACCCTAGGATGTAAGCCATCAGATCCAGGGGACTTGTCTGCCTTTAGTCCCATTATTTTACCGAGTACTACATCATTAGTGATAGTGATTGTATTAAGTTGCTCCCTCCCTATAGACTCTAGAATATCCACTATTGGGATGTTTTTGGTGTCTTCTACCATGAAGTCCAATACAAAATATTTGTTCAACCTCTCTGCCATTTCCCTGTTCTCCGTTATTAATTCCCTAGTCTCATCCTCTCGGGGGAACCAACATTTACTTTAGCCACTCTTTTCCTTTTTATTTACCTATAGAAACTCTTACTATCTGTTTTTATATTTATGCTAGTTTACATTCATAATCTATCTTCCCTCTCTTGATCATTTTTTTAGTCGTTCTTTGCTGGCTTTTAAAAGTTTCCCAATCCGCGGGCCTCCCATTAGTCTTGGCCACATTGTATGTCCTTGTTTTCAATTTGATACCGTCCCTTATTTCCTTAGTTAGCCACGGATGGCTATCCCTTCTCTTAGAGTCTTTCCTTCTCATTGGGATATATTTTTGTTGCGAGTTATGAATTGCCTCCTTAAATGTCTGCCACTTCTCATCAACCGTCCCATATTTCATCTATTTTTACATTCCACTTGAGCTAACGTTGCCCTCATACCTTTGTAGTCTCCTTTATTTAAGCTTTGGACACTGGTTTGAGAACCAACTTTCTCACCCTCCAACTGAGTGTGAAATTCAACCATGTTATGGTCACTCATTCTGAGAGGATCCTTTAAAACGAGATCATTTCTTACTGCTGTCTCATTACATAGTACCAGATCTAAGATTGCCTGCTCCCTGGTTGGTTCTGCAAAGTATTGTTCAAGGAAACTATCTCAGATACACTCTATGAACTCTTCCTCAAGGCTACCCTGACCAATTTGCTTTGTCCAATCAATATGAAGGTTAAAATCGTCCATGATTATTGTCGTTCTTTCACTTCAAGCCTCCATTATTTCTTGATTGATACTCCATCCAATAAGGCGACTTTTTCCCCTTATTATTCATTATCTCCACCCAAACTAATCACCCGCAGCAGCCCAGCAGGACTCACCACACCAGGCAGCCCAGCAAAGCCAGCTGCACAGCAGCCCAGTGAGGGCCCAACAAACGATTCACCAAAACGAGAAGATCAACCAGGGAAAAAAAGGCCCCAGATCGACTCACCTTGTAAATAGTTACACTGTTGACTTTGTGGGGGAGTGTTGTTAAGTATGTAAACTTGTATATACCTTGTTTACCACTAGAGGGCTCATCCCCTAGAGTTCCAAGGGATCCCACAATCCCTTGGGAGCACAGGTACTTAAGGAGGCCTTACAGGCTGGAGAGGCATTCTGGAGACCTGCAATACAAGACTACGGTCACACTTTACTTTGAGCTCACAGTATCCAGTCAGACTCTTTATTCATATATAACACCTTTCGTCAGTCAAACCACAGTCAAACCAACATTACTAATACATGTTCGGCCTAGAATGGTTGGGAGTGGTAATACTCGTGAAGCGGGAGACTTTGTGCCAGGCGCAGAAGTCTCACCTCTTGCGATAAATTTGGATTTACTGCCCTCGAAAGGAAGTGAAGCGCTAAATCAATCCACTTCCTTTCTGGAGCGAGAGCGGAGGTGCTTGGCTCAGCACTACTGGGGCGATGTGTACTGTGATGACATCACGATCTCTGGGCGCAGGAGATCAGGGCCCAACAACGTAGCACTGCCGCTAAACTCCCGCCGAACTTAGCAGGAGTTGTTAGCAACGTTGCGCCATGTTGCAGAGTCGTTTGCACCTCATTAACACCCCTTGGAGGTGCAAATGACCCCAATTTCTCCTCCATTATCTGGTCATTTATCTCATTGCTATTTGTGCGAGCTTGCTATGTGCAGGGTGGCTACCGGGTTTACTACATTACAACCGTGACTATGTTTAAAAAGAACATTTAATTTCCTAAGAAATGCATTCGGACTTTGGCTTTATCAACTTGTGCTCCCATCGTTACAGATTTATGTACCTGAACCCCTAAGTTTCTCTGCTTAGTGGTAATACTTGCATCAAATTCCAATCCGCTAATGTGAATGTTTAAAAATGTATAGAGACATTGAAGTTGAGAACGTGGGAATTGTATAGGGACAGTATAAGCTAACAAAGAATTCATGGAGGAATAGCCATGACATCTCAGACTCGAGACTGCGAAATGTTACAACACTAACACATATTGAAACAAAACCCACAGCTTGCAGAAAAACCTCAAGGTCTTATTAAATCATGTTATTAACCTGAATCATTAACAGAAGGTCTTTGTTTAAAATCAGACCATACTTAGGTCGGCTTATGAGTGGACAAAGGGAAAGAGGGATCAAAAGGGATAGGCTGGACTAGGATGTCACTCTAGCCCTATCTTGTTATCTTTTGCCGAAAATGTATAACCGTCGTCCCTTTACAATGTAACGTCACTTTGTCCGCAGGAAGTGGGTGCGTTCTATCAGAGTTGCATTCCTTCTGTCTGATAAGGTCCCCGATCGGGATTTGCTTTTTAAATAAAAGCTTGCTTTGTTTAAAGCACAAACGGTATTCGTTTCAGTAATTTTGCTGAACCAGATTGAGGTAAAAGAATCCAGAAATCAACACTATCATCGATTTTTGAAGAGCTATTTCCAGAAGCACTTCTTCTGACTTTGATTTTGAATAAATACTAATTCACGACACAGCTTACACCTTTATACAGATAGATGAGATTTCATTCTGTTTGAAGCAGAATTTAAATACTTTTCACAAGGATGAGATTAATTTGCCCAACATTTGAAGCAATAACTGTGGAGAATAAACTCGTTGACCAATAATGTAAATATAAACCTCCCTAAAGATCAGATAATGGAGTAAGCTGACTGATGTAGAAGGAATTATTTGTTCAGACTCAATAGCCTTTTCTTGTGCTGTGTAGTAGATGTGTTTCACAGGCCTTGCATCGAGGTTGGTTTGCATTTGAATGCTCCATAAATGTTTTACTGATCTGTTGCACTTCTCTCTTCTTTATATTTCCTGAAGTTTGGGAAATGGGTCAAGCATTTTTGTGCTCTGTAACAGCATCTTTGTGCTCTGAAGAGAAATGGCAATGAAAATTATTTTGTGCGTATGTGGGTATTACAGATTATGTGAACAAAATACAGCACTGTCTCATTATGAACATATGATTAGAATATGTGCTTAGTTATTTTTGAGGACTTTTATATCAGGGTACAGTATAATAACTTACATTTATACAGCTTTACAGCTGAGGTGCTTCACAAATAGCCACAAAGAAAATAGATACCAAGCCAAAAGAAAGACTTCCATTTCTATAGCGCCTTTTACGACCACTGGATGTCCCAAAGCACTTTATAGCCAATGAAGTACTGTTTGAAGTGTCGTCAGCCAATTTGCACACGCAAGCTCCCACAAACAGCAATGTGATAATGACCAGATAAGCTATTTTTTTGTTGTGTTCGTTGAGGAATAACTATTGGCCAGGACTCCAGGGATAATTCCCCTGTTCTTTTTTCGAAATAGTGCCACAGGATTTTGTATGTCTACCTGAGAGAGCGGACGAGGCGTCGGTTTAACATCTCGACCAAAAGACAGCGCCTCCGACAGTGCAGCACTCCCTCAAAACTGCACTGAAGTTTCAGCCTAGTTTTTTGTGCAGAAGTCCCTGGAGTGGGACATGAGCCCACTACCTTCTGACTCAGAAGGGAGTGTGCTACCGACTGAGCCATGGCTGATACATAGGTGGGGAAAGAGAAATTAGGAAGGGTGGCCAACAGCTTGGTTAGAATAGTTTCACTGTCTGTGACAGTTCTCACAAGACAGGCCAACCTGTAATCGTTCATATCAAGGAATTACTGAATATGATAAGCAGGTACTGGAAAAAAGATGAAACCTCTATTCCGGATGGATTGCATCCGTACATTTTAAAAGAATCTCGGGAAGAGAAGGCAGAGCCACTGTTATACACATTTAAAAATTAGTTCGAAAAAGGCCAGAGGACTAGCAGATAGCTCGCATTATACCTATATTTAAGAAGGGAGATAGAACATGTCCAGGGAACTATAGTATCATAGAATAGAATGCTTACAGCACAGATGGAGGCGAGCCCATGCAGGCTTTCTGAAGAGTGCTTAAGCAAGTCCCACTCCCCCGCCCTTTCCCCGTAGCACTGCATTTTTTTTCCTTCAGGTACTTATCAATTCTCTTTTGAAAGTCACAATTGAACCTGCATCCACCACCCTCTCAGGCAGTACATTCCAGATCCCATCCACTCGCTGCGTAAAAAAGGTTTTCCTCATGTCGCCTTTGGTTCTTCTGTTAATCACCTTAAATCAGTGTCCTCTAGTTCTTGAGCCTTCCACCAATGGGAACAGTTTCTCTCTATCTACTCTGTCTCGACCCCTCATGATTTTGAAAACTTTATCAAATCTCCTCTCAACCTTCTCTGCTCGAAGGAGAACAACCCCAGCTTTTCCAGTCCATCCGTGTAGCTGAAGTCCCTCATCCCTGGAACCATTCTTGTAAATCTTTTGTGCACCCTCGCTAAGGTCTTCACATCCTTCCAAAAGTGCGGTGCCCAGAATTGAACACAATACTCCAGTTGAGGCCGAACCAGTGTTTTATAAACAATCATCATAACTTACCAGCTTTTGTACTCTCTGCCATTGTTTTTGAAACCCAGTATCCCGTCGCTTTTTTACCGCTTTCTCAACCTGTCCTGTCACTTCAACGATTTGTGCACATGTATCCCCAGCCAGCTTAACATCGCTTGCAGGAAAAATAATGGAATCCCTGCTAATGGATAAAATAGAAAACCATCTAGAAACCAAAACTATAATAATGAATAGTCAGCATTCGATTTCAAAAGAGAAAGTCTTGCTTCACCAACCTCGTTGAATTTTTTGAATTGGTAACAGAGTGGTCGTAGACAAATCCGCACTGTGACTCCGGGAGGAGCATCTCAGCCACAGGGAGAAGATGGTTGAGGAGGATTCTAGCGACGACCTTCCCAATGGCTGATAACAGGGAGGTTCCTCTGTAACTGCCGCAGTCGGATTTGTCCCCTCTTTAAAAGATGGACACGATCACTGCATCTCTGAGATCTCCCGGCATGCTCTCCTCCCTCCAGATGAGAGAGATGAGGTCATGTATTCGCGCCAGCAGTGCCTCTCCAGCATACTTCAGTGCCTCAGCAGGGATTCCATTCGCTCCCGAAGCCTTGTTGTTCATAAGCTGCCTTATGGCTACTTCTACCTTGTGCAGTGTTGGGGTTTTACTGAGGTAGTGGCGAGTAGCATGCTGCGGATGGAGTCAAGAACACTCGAGTCAAAGACAGAGTCTCGGTTGAGGAGGTCGTCGAAGTGCTCCTTCCAGCGGGCCCTGACTGCCTCAGTGTCTTTGATGAGTGTTTCCCCGTTCTTGGCCAGCAGTGGGGTGGGGCCTGGGTGTTTGGGAGATCGGGGTCAAACAGGGCTGCGTCATCACCCCAACCCTCTTCTCAATCTTCCTTGCTGTCATGCTCCACCTCACAGTCGACAAGCTCCCTGCTGGAGTGGAACTAAACTACAGAACCAGTGGGAAACTGTTCAACCTACGCTGTCTCCAGGCCAGGTCCACTGACAGAGCCGTCGGCTTCCAGCTCTGAGGCTGCAGGTGTGGTTCCAAGAGGTGGCAGTGTTCTGTGGCCACCTCCTTGGTGAAGCGGAGCCGCCAAACACACTGCTCCTGGCTTAGGTGCAGGTAGAAGTGCTCCCTCAAGACTTTATGTGGGTAAAGCCTCCTGCTGAGAGCCCTCCCCCCCTTCCCCTCATCATCCACCCTCTGTGAGCAGCTTGTCTTCTTTGCTCCATTTCCCTACTATGCTGCAGTGCAAGGGGGTCTGTAACTAGAGCCAACATGACTGGGAGCAAGTGGTGCACTCAGAAACCTTCTAGTAGTAGTCAACACCTTCCCAACATCCAAGAAGCACTCCTTGCACACTTTAACAGCTTTTTAAATGTCTCCCAGCAACCCATTACTCCAACAAACTCTGCAAGAGCCAGTACAAAAGCAATAATCAACTTACCTTCAAATTGGATGTATCTCTTTAAACACACGTTCAGCTGTGCGTATTTAGGAGAGGGCATTGAGTGGAGCAGCGACATTGAAAATTGCAGGTCGTACGTCAAATCAGCATTACATACTGACTGACATCACGATCTGCCTGCTCTACATACTGCTGGCGCTCGCACATACCGCCGCCCCCCCAGCACCCACCCCCCCCCGCCCCCCAACGTTATCACCCTCACCAAGATGGCGAACAGTGCGGGCCATGTCGGAAGTTGGCGATAGCGAGGTGGACGCCATTTTTTAAAGAAACAGCCATAACTACCGCAGCTAAGGCGCCAAAATTCACAGCCCATATGTTTGCAAGCTGTTGTCAATTCAGTTGTTCAGGCATATTATCTTATAACTTCTCAGTCTTAAAAAGAAAGACAATATACTGATTTTTGCTACTTGTTTGATATGGGCATTGTTCTACAAAAGCCAAAAGGATTTTGAAAAAATCCTCTAAACATCCAAAAAAACAAGGCTTTGAAATTGTACTGTGTGAAAATTAGTGCACACACACACTTAGCAAATCTGTATGCAATTCCTTCATCCACTATTTTAACAAATGGTCGAAGTGTTTTAATAACATACCAGTATAATAAGCAGTCTTATGCTAATCTGTATTGCACAAAGTGAAGGCCTAGCATGTTTTAAATGCTGAATGTTCTAAATGCCTCCATATGAAATATGTATTTTATTCCCATTCATGCATCTGCTGATAGCCCGTGGAAATAAGGCAACATATTTCAGAAAGAACTATCAATGTCCCAATGGAGAACAAATCAAATCAAATAAAGGGTTTAGCAGGAATTCCTTTGCATAGAGAGTGGTGAGAATGGAAACCTTTCAGCTACAGAGGATGGGTGACAGCATCGACAAATGTTAGGGGAGGCTTGATGCATCCATGAGGGAGGGGGAAGGGAAGGATATGGGCGGTGGGGCGCAGGAAAGGAAAAGATCATCAGTGTGGGACAAGGATCATTTTGAAGATAAACACTGGCATAGACCAGTTATGCCGAATGGCCTGTTTCTGTGTTGCAGATTCTTGTGCCACGATTTTGCTAACCTCGGTGGGTATGTGGCAGGTGATGCCGGTGGCAGGTCGCTGCCTTGCTGCTGTCTCCAACCCGCAGTCCAAAATGGATTTCTATTGACTGGGCTTGTTAAGCCCACCCAGCGCGTTTCCTGCTCAATTAGAGAAAGCGGGTCACGTGTCATTTGATGATGCGTTATCAGCCAGTTTCCTTAAAGGGGCCATGTCCAAATTTATTTTGACAGTTGTGCTGTCTGTGTTCTACAGCATTGAGGTGCTGCAAACACCAATAAGCACGGCACAAAGGCACAGGGCTGCACCCAGGCTCTCCCATAACTCCCTCCATATGCTCACAGGGAGGTCCTCTTCCCTTCCCATGGGCGGAAGACACAACCTGGCTGCACATTACACAGGAGGTCACACACAGGGATGTGGTCAGAAGGAGCTGGGTGCAGTGCCGCAAACATTTCAATGATCTCAGTAGATCATGAAACATTAGCACAAAGCCACACTCAACCTCATCCTGCTGTGCCTCTCATCACAACCCCATCACTCTGCCTTCCCTACCCTACTCCTGCACATCCTTACTCACAACTTACCTTGCACCTTCACATCACTCTCGATTTATCTATATTATCACATCCCTATCTCGTTAACCACCACTCACACTCACCCTCATCCTAATGCAATCATACCAACAACACACAAAGGTAGGCACTTGTGTAGGTGTTTTATGCAATGTCCATGTAAAGTTTCTGTTAATCTGGTGTCAAAGATTGAGATCTTTATTTTCAACACTTTGCATTCTTGGACAGATTTGTGTGCATCTTTGGAAGTGGCTTAGTGAGCTACAGTGAATGGTGAGACATAATGAAGCCCCTCGCAATGGCTTGGGCATTGTAGGGATGCTTTATGGTGTTGGTGTGAGGTGGTGCCAACCTAGCTCATCATGTGGCAGCCAGGATGTACAGCATCAAGTGAAGTAAATCTGGCCATGATGAGGCCATCCCTGGTCTCCCGGGCAGCAATATGGTTGGGTGTTGATGTCCTGTGCAGCATCAGTTGATTGCAGAGAAGGTTGGTGTTGTTGTTGGTGCTGCTGGTGCACCTGGTGCTGCTGGTATTGGGGCTGATCATAGTGGGAGAGTATAAAGGGCACCAATGTTGATGGAATAGATGGCAGGTGAAGTAGCGATGACAGAAGCGATCTATCAATGGTGAGAGAGGTAATGAGGTCAGACTGGATACAGACTTGTGTAAAGACTTGCAGCATGGTGAATCTCTTGTGGAAATGTAGTAAGGAAGAGTTTGTGGCTGAGGGAAATATCTCTGTAAGATAGGAGATTTTACTTGACAATTGAAGCTGTGAACTCATCAGCTGATTCAATGGCCACTGACATCCCTCCTCAGCTTCACAGACATGGTCTAACAACAGCGTGAAAGCCATGGTCGAGCTGTCAAATTTAAAAGGTTGAAAAACAAGCCATTTAATCATTTAAATTGGCTCTCTTGCCAGTGCCTGTCGGGTCTGCTCAACGTTGGTAGACTTAACATCGGGCAAGGCAAGTGTGTGCGCTTTGACAAGGGTTCCCGACCCGCTGTCAAACAATCCATATTTAGCTTCTGACCCGCCAGTGATCCCGTATGCGGAGCATCGGCAAAATTCCGGCTTCTGTAATTCTCTCTCCTCAGACCCTCACGAAAACCTACCTCATTGACCAAACGTCATCACAAATATCTACTCCTTTGGCTCAATGTTAGTTTGTGTTTGATAATGCTCCTGTGATGCGTCCGAGGACGTTTTCCTATGTTAAAGGCTCTGTATAAATAGACTCGCAATCAAACTATCCTGGTCCATATGGTTCAATTTCGAACTGAGCCAGCGGGAGAGCTGGCTTAATTAGGTTTTTTTTATCAGCGATTAAGCATGCTGAGATATCAGAATAATTCTTAATCATTAATCATTGGCTGCAAAGCACTTTGAGACAGGCATTGTGAAAGGCGCGAAAGAAGTGCAAGTTCTTTCGTTCATGAATCCACATTGGGATCTGTGATCTAAACTGCTTGGATGCTGCACGAGATCTGTACTAGTGGTGCAGCTTCCGGCCAGCAATTTGCAATCCAAGAGGCAGACTGTGGAATTCCCGAATGTCAGTTGCATTAGAAAAGCAACTACTCTTGTCAAGCTGAATCCTCAGTTAGCCTCGCCGAACACCTTAATCCAGATGATATAAAATGACCTTCTAGTTTTGCTATCACTGCATTCCCCTTTCAGAAAATTGACCTGCTTCTCATCATCATCATCGGCAGTCCCTCGGAATCGAGAAAGACTTGTGATACGTCCTTACGATACAGTATAAATGCACACGAGGCCCATGCTTGAGAGAAGGTCATTCTGTGACCTGTCCTTTATTCGATAGTACTCAAGTGATGAAGGTGGGTGGAGCTTCCCCTTTTATACCTGAAGGTCCAGGTTAGGAGTGTCTCCCAAAAGTTCACCACCTAGTGATCATTGTTCTCACAGTGTACAACTTGTCAGTTTATACATGGGTTACAATGCTGGTTGAATACATGACATCACCTGCCCCCCCCCCCCCCCCCAAAGTCTTATTGGGATCACAGGTTGAGTCTCTCTGGTGGTTTACGCTCTCTTGTAGAGCGCCTGAGTTGGGGCTCCGGTTGTTGGGCGCTGGCCTGAGTGTCTGCTGTTTGCGGTGCCTCAGGCCTGTCCGGACTGCCCACAGTTGACTGGGCTCTCCTCCCTTTGGTTCCGGTGTTCGGTCACCTGTGGTGGAGTGAACTCGATGTCGTGTTCTTCCTCTGCTTCTTCTATGGGGTTGCTGAACCTCCTTTTTGTTTGATCCACGTGTTTGCGGCAGATTTGTCCATTGGTAAGTTGAACTGCCAGAATCCTATTCCCCTCTTTTGCAATCACGGTGCCTGCGAGCCATTTGGGCCCTGCAGTGTAGTTGAGGACAAAGACAGGGTCATTTACATTAATACATTTTTCCCTCGCATTCCTGTCATGGTAGTCACATTGTGACTGGTGCCTGCTCTCGACAATTTCTTTCATGGTGGGGTGTATAAGGGATAACCTGGTTTTGAGCGTCCTTTTCATTAGCAGCTCTACGGGTGGAACCCCTGTGAGTGAGTGTGGTCGGGATCTATTGGCCAACAGGAAGCGTGATAAGTGGCTTTGTAGGGAACCCCCTTGGATTCTGAGCATCCCCTATTTGATTATCTGCACTGCTCATTCTGCCTGGCCGTTTGAGGCCGGCTTGAACGGTGCCGTTTGAACATGGTTATTTCCATTGCCTGCCATGAAGTCCTGGAAGTCAGCGCTTGTAAAACACGGGCCGTTGTCGCTGACCAAGATATCCGGTAGACCGTGGGCGGCAAACATTGCCCGTAGACTTTCTACCGTGGCAGAGAATGTGCTTGAATTTAAAATGTCACACTCGATCCATTTGGAGTAGGCGTCTACTACAACCAAAAACATTTTTCCCATGAAAGGACCTGCATAATCCACATGGATGTGTGACCAAGGCTTGGCGGGCCAGGACCAGGGGCTAAGGGGGGCTTCCCTGGGCACATTGCCCAGCTGGGCACACGTGTTGCACCTGCAAACACAAAGTTCTAGATCTGCGTCTATCCCTGGCCACAAAACATGTGACCTGGCAATTGCCTTCATCGTGACAATGCCCGGGTGCTCATTGTGGAGTTCTCTGATGAACACCTCTCTGCCCATCTGGGGCATGACTATGCGATTTCCCCACAGTAGGCAATTGGCCTGAATCGAGAGTTCATCCCTGCGCCTGTGAAATGGTTTAAATTCCTCAGGGCATGCCCCGTACGTGGCTGCCCAGTCCCCATTCAGGACACATTTCTTGACTAAAGACAATAGCGGGTCTCTATTTGTCCAGACTTTGCTCTGACGGGCTGTCACGGGTGAGTCTTCACTTCTGAAAGCTTCAACAGCCGTGACCATCTCAGCAGCATGCTCGGTAGCCCCCTCAGTGGTGGCTAGTGGGAGCCTGCTGAGTGCATCGGCGCAGTTTTCGGTGCCCGGTCTGTGCCGAATTGTATAGTCATAGGCGGCTAACGTGAGTGCCCACCTCTGTATGCGGGCCGATGCGTTTGCATTTATGGCCTTGTTGTCGGCCAAAACGGACGTTAGGGGTTTGTGATCTGTCTCCAGCTCAAATTTCCTGCCAAACAGGTACTGGTGCATTTTCTTTACTGCATGTACACATGCAAGCACCTCCTTTTCTACCATCTCGTAGCCCCTTTCTGCCTGGGACAGACTTCTGGAGGCATAAGCTACCAGCTGTAACTGACCCTTGGCATTGACATGCTGCAACACACACCCAACACCATAGGACGCATCGCACGTTAACACAAGTTTCTTACATGGGTTATATAGCATTAACAGATTGTTGGAACATAACAAATTGCATGCTCTATTAAAAGCCCTTTCCTAGCTGTCCCCCCAGACCCATTTGCGACCTTTGCGTAGGAGCACGTGTAGCGGCTCTAACAGCGTGCTCAATTTGGGAAGAAAGTTACCAAAATAGTTCAGGAGCCCCAGGAATAAACGCAGCTCCGTCGTGTTACGGGGTCTGGGTGCTCTCTGGATCGCTTCTGTCTTAGACGCAGTAGGGCTGATCCCGTCTGCTGCTACCCTCATCCTCAGGAATTCTACCTCTGGAACTAGGAAGACGCACTTCGCCTTTTTTCAGTCGTAGCCCTACCCGGTCCAGTCTGCGTAACACCTCCTCCAGGTTGTGGAGGTGTTCTTCAGTATCGCAACCCGTGAGGAGGATGTCGTCTTGAAAAACCACCGTCCCTGGAATCGACTTGAGGAGGCTTTCCATATTTCGTTGGAAGATCGCGGCGGCTGAGCGAATCCTGAACGGACATCTGTTGTATCAAACAACCCCTTGTGTGTCGTGATGATGGTCAGCTTCTTCAACTCACTCGCCAGCTCCTGGGTCATGTAAGCTGAGGTCAGGTCCAATTTTGAAAAAAGTTGCCACCGGATAGCGTCGCAAAGAGGTCCTCCGCTCTTGATAGCGGGTACTGGTCTTGGATTGACACCCGATTAATGGTGGCCTTGTAATCACCACATATCCTGACTGACCCATCCGCCTTGAGCACCGGCACGATCCCGTCACTGAATTCGACTGGCGAGATGATGCCTTCCCTCAGCAGGCGGTCCAATTCGCCTTCTATCTTTTCCCGCATCACGTACGGCACCGCTCTGGCCTTGTGGTGTACTGGCCTGGCGTCCGGGTTTATGTGAATCAATACCTGGGCCTCCATGGAAGTGCCAATGCCGGGTTGAAACAGTGAGTCAAATTTGTCCAGGATCTGTGAGCATGATACTCGCTCCACAGAGGAAATTGCTTTGACATCGCCCCATTTCCAGTTCATGACAGCAAGCCAACTCCTCCCCAGTAGTGCGGGACCGTCCCCCAGGACAATCCAGAGTGGCAACCTGTTCTCCGAATCTTTGTGGGTCACGACTACTGTGGCGCTGCCTCGCACCGGAATGATCTCCTTTGTGTAAGTCCGTAGCTGTGCGTCAATCGGCGATAATTTTGGCCTCCTGGCCTTGGATGCCCACAACTTTTTGAACTGTTTGATACTCATCAGGGACTGGCTGGCCCCCGTGTCTAGCTCCATTGATACTGGGATGCCATTGAGGAGCACTTTCATCATTATCGGTGGCGTCCTGGTGTATGAACTGTTAACGTGCTCCACATGAACTCGCTGAACTTCAGTTTCCAGCAATTTCCCCCAGCGTTCATTTCTGCAATTTCTGCAGGTATTTTGCTCATCTCTGCAAACTCCGGCTGAGTGTGTGCCTCCACAACTACAACATGAGCTGTTGTTGGAAACAAAAGGTCCCTTGCCAGTCGATCGTCTCTGACTGCCTCTGTGACTGTCCTTAAATGTGCCATTAACAGGTGTTAATGGCCCCATTACTGGCCGCATTGTCCCTTGCAATGGCGTGAATCGCCGTTCAGCTAGCCATTGTCTCTGTCGAACTCCCCCTCTGGGCTCGACTACATGTTGGGGCATGCCCAATTGTCCTTGTCTGCCTGGAGAACTGCGTGCTGCTTTAACAATGTTGAATCTCTATCCCAACCATTCCTTAACACAATACCTCTCGTCTGTTCTGCTCGTGGCCATGCTCGCATGGTTTAAATCCCAGTTTCTCGTCGCCATTGATACATCCTTACTGTATCGTATAAATGCACACGAGGCCCATGCTTGAGAGAAGGTCAGTCTGTGACCTGTCCTTTATTCCATAGTACTCAAGTGATGAAGGTGGGTGGAGCTTCCCCTTTTCTACCTGAAGGTCCGGGTTAGGAGTGTCTCCCAAATGTTGACCACCTAATGGTCATTGGTCTCACAGTGTACAACTTGTCAGTTTATACATGGGTTACAATGCTGGTTGAATACATGACAACTTGCTTCCATTCTTAAAATGAGTTCTTCGGTGATTTAACAGTTCAAATAAGAGAGCCACAATCCCTGTCATGGTGGGACAGATAGTCATTGAGGGAAGGGGTGGGTGGGACTGGCTTGCCGCATGCTCTTTCCGCTGCCTGCGCTTGCTTTCTGCATGCTCTCGGCGATGAGACTCGAGGTGCTCAGCGCCCTCCCGGATGCACTTCTTCCACTTAGGGCAGTCTTTGGCCAGGGTCTCCCAGGTGTCAATGGTGATGTTGCACTTCACCAGGGAGGCTTTGAGGGTGTCCTTGTAACGTTTCCACTGCCCTCCTTTGGCTCGTTTACCATGAAGGAACTCCACATAAAGCATTTGCTTTGGGAGTCTCGTACCTGGCATGTGAACTATGTGGTCTGCCCAGCGAAGCTGATTGAGTGTGGTCAGTGCTTCATGTCATAGGCAGTCCCTTGGAATCAAGGAAGACTTGCTTCCACTCCCTAAGTGAGTTCTTTGATGGCTGAACAGTCCGATACGAGAGCCACAGACCCTGTCACAGATGGGACTGACATACGTCAAGGGAAGGGATCGGTGGGGCTGGTTTGGTGCACGCTCCTTCTGCTGCCTGCACTTGGCCTCTTCACGCTCTTTGCGTTGAGACTCAAAGAGCTCAACGCCCTCCCAGATACACTTTCTCCACCTCGGGCGGTCTTCAGCCAGGCTCTCCCAGATGTCAGTCGTGAGTTCGCACTTTACCAGGGAGGCTTTGAGGGTGTCCTTATAACGTTTTCGCTGTCCTCCTTTGGCTCGTTTACCACGAAGGAGCTCCGCATAAAGCATTTGCTAAGGGAGTCTCGTATCTGGCATGCGTACTATGTGGCCTGCCCAGCGAAGCTGATCGAGTATGGTCAGTGCTTCAATATTGGGGATGTTAGCCTGGACAAGGACACTGATGTTGGTGCGCCTATCCTCCCAGGGGATTTGCAGGATCTTGCGGAGACATCATTGGTGATATATGTCCAGCGACTAGAGGTGCCTTCTATACATCGTCCATGCCTCAGATCCATACAGGAGGGCGGGTATTATTACAGCCCTGGAGACCATGAGCTTGGTGTTAGCTTTGAGGGCCTGGTCTTCAAACACTCTTTTCCTCAGACGGCTGAAGGCTGCACTATCATGATAATTCTGATGGGACGTTTATTCTAATGCAAGTTAGATGAGTAATAATGAGATTGCACTGTACAATTGACCTATTCTGTTACTCATTAGTGAAGAGTAATGGCAATTAAAATTCTATGTTTCCTGGTTCAGATTAAGGAGGTGAATTTCTATTGCAAATTAAACCTTTGAGTGCTGACTGTTTTCTCCATCTTTTATTAGACTCTTGTGTTTTCTGTTGTATTAACCATCCAGAGAGATTTTTTTCTTTCCTGTTTTACTTGATATTACATTAGCTCCCTTTAAGTATATGCCACGAAACCAGACAAATCCTTCACCGCCTCACTTTAATTCCTCACTAAGGTGCTGTCTGGGAGTGAATGATGCCGCAACACCTTGTATCAACCAGTTCAGTTCAAATTTGACTTTATTTCACCAACCCTCAATTAGGATACCCACAAACTACTGAGTGAATGAATTCACTTTTCTTGCCAAATCATCAAAGAGGAAGTCAGACAACAAGTCATTTATTGTCGACAAAATCACAACTTAAACCATGAGTATGCGAGCAGCAAATAGGTGTGATCCAGGTTATCCAGCAGTCTGAATAGCAAATCATTAATGGATAGATTTACTTAAGAAAATGAGTAACGGGTTGTAAAGGCAATTCAGTGGGTGTCACTGTAATTCAGCTCTCGTCACTGACAATTAAATTACAGCTAAGAAAAGCGTTTGAGACTACTAAATAGGTGAGGCTAGATTAGGGTTAAATCCGTAAATAGCTTACTGGACAGCTTTAGATAGCCAGTCGACAGGATAGATTAAAGTTTCAATGCTGCCAGTAAGCAATGTTTTCAGAGCTTACGCGACCTAGTCCTTTTGCGCAGCGTGGTTGAGTCGATCTCCTTCCTTCTCTGCGACGCAGGCATTAGCTTCTGGAGCGTTGAATCGATGAGCCCTTTTGGTGTTGGGGTTATTTGTTCCACTTGGTTCCTCGGTTCCGACTGCACCAGCAACAATATCTGCCAACTGGTTTATCCCTCACCTTTCTGATCTTGTGTAAAGTTAAGCAACACATTTATCTCTGCCTGTAACGGACTAGTGCAGCCACAATCTATCTTCTTCCTCTGATTCTCTGTCCTGAAGGTCCTTTGTACTGGTAAGGGTACCTTTTGCACATATTAGGTTAAGATTACTGCCAAAGACAAAGGTAAATCATCTTCTCGTAAGAGAATCTACATCCAACGAAGAAAATCTTGCACAGAAAAAAGACAAGCTTCTTTTGCTACTCCACTAACTACTGCTGATGACTGCTACTCTAGAGGTGTAACAAGCACCCCCTTCAAATACCTGAAAAATCCCTTCCATATATTGGCCAATCCGAGCGGCACACGTGTTAGAAACTTTGATCCTTTTTGCTGCCATTCATTTCTAACGAGCACGGAAGGCTAATGGTACCTTTGAGCCACTGAAGCATGCATTTTAGAGGGGCGATATTAACCCTACTTGTTCAGCAGAAACCTGGCGGTTGGGCAGTTAAAATCGACCTGACTCTTGCCTGTCCGAAAGCCGTCATAATCGCAATATCTGCAATTTAACCCGCTCTTCTGAGCAGGCAGCAAGGGCACCCGTCCGAAGCCAACGGGGTCTTTCTTTACATGTGTCAGCTGTGGCTCAGTGAGTAGCATTCTCTCCTCTGAGTCAGTAGCTTGTGGGTTCAAGTCCCTCTCCAGGGACTTGAGCACATAAATCTCGGCTAACACTTCAGTGTAGTGCTGAGACAGTGTTGGAGGTGTCGTCTTGCAGATGAGACGATAAACCATTCTCTCAAGTGGACATAAAAGATCCCATGGCACTATTTCAAAGAAAAGCAGGGGAGTTATCCCTGGTGTCCTGGCCAAGACTGGTCAACATAACAATGGTCATTATTACATTGCTGTTTGTGGGAGTTTGCTTGTGCGCAAATTAGCTGCCACATTTCCTGCATTACAACAGTGACTACACTCCAAAAGAACTTAATTGGCTGTAAAGTGCTTTTAGATGTCTGGTGGTCATGAAAAGTGCTATATAAATGCAATTCTTTCTTTTTTTCTTTAAATATGCATGTTGTAGCCCAATGACATAATTGAGCCCCGGCTATAATTTTAACTCAGACCTGGAGTTAAAATCAGGACCTGTGTGTCTCCATGTTTTACAACCCACCTTGCCGGTCTATCAAGGTTTCACACACACATGTGAGGGGATGTGACATCTTTTTGTCTCCCAAAGCGCCATTTGTGAGCTTATATCTCTTCTTTCATACAGTTTACCGCACGGCACCAGACAAGATATGGCATGTTTTTGTCACCGCCAAACCCCCCCCCCCACAAGTGCAACTCCCTGGGCCTGAGTCTTGAAAATGGCTTCTTACACAAGTAATGTTGTGTTTGTATGCTCAAGCCCAATGTCCTCAGCTGCTTTCCACCATTCAGTGCAATGACTGTGTGGCTCTTTTATGAACTCCATTTGAGAACACAATTCAGACAATTTACAGGGTGCTTTTCCTACACTCCTCACTCTAACACTGATACACCACAGCACCTCCTATAACAGGCAATATTTCTGGTTTTCAAATCACTTCAGAAGCTATATTGATTAATTTATCACTGGTCGCTCACTACAACACCTTTTTCTGCAGTGCCCACAGACTGCGTTGAAGTAGAATTGACTGCAGAATGGAAGTGACCACAGTGCATTTGCTGTCTTTACTCACTCACTTAAAATGTAGGAGATTGATACTTTTCCCAGTGCAGAAGTGCTGCTTAAGTACTGAACTGATAACAAGCATTTTACTCAACAAAGATGTCCACATTATTAATTATTTAGACAACTGTAATTGAAATGAGAAAACAATGTTGTGCTTTATCTTGTTTCTAAAAAAGGAACACAGGAACAGAAGAAGGCCATTCAACCCCTTGAGCCTCTTCTGGCTCAAATGGTTAATGCCTGATCCGCACCTCAACTCCATTTACCCGCCTTTGATCCATATCCCTTGACATCAAACCCAACATAAATCCAGCATCTTCAGTCTTGTAAACTCCAATTGACCCACCATCCACAGCCTTTTGGAGGTGAGAGTTCCAGATTCCACTAGCCCTTGTATGAAAAAGTGTTTCCTGATTTCACTCCTAAATGGCCTGGCTCTAATTTTAAGATTATCACCCATTGTTTTGGATTCCCCACCAGAGGAAAGAATTTCTCTGTATCTACCCTATCGAATCGCTTCATCATTTTAAAGACCTTGATCAGATTGTCCTCAAACTTCTAAACTCAAAGGAATACAAGTCACGTTTATGCAACTTGAAATTAAAATTGGACCCTTTCAGCGCTGGTATCATTCTGGTGAATCTGCACTGCATCTCCTCCAAGTCCAATGTATAATTCCTGGAGAATCAAATTAACAAACTACTTAAATAAGTAACCACCTGAGTTGTCCTGGATGCATGTTATCCTTCAGCTTTTAAGAACATCCGTTGCGTTTATCGATGCAGATGTTCACACCCCTCCCCCCCACCTACACATCCACATGCACGTGAAGAGACTGACAAAATCTGCTTTTATATTGCCCATTGAGTCTCAGCTGCATGTGCCCTACATATTAACATTATAGGCATCTGTGTAAACCAGTTATAAACCTGATTCTGGCATTCAACAAATGTGACTGGTCCATGTGCATGCCAGAAATACTGATGTCAATGTTCCCTGTAGGCTGCGCTTTGTTCTCCGCCGCCTGCTTCTTTTACTGCATGGTCCCTTTAAATTTCTGCACACGTGCAGTATTTACAATGGAAAAGCCGGTGAGCGGCCTGTGAGGGATCTTTCAGATTGCTGCGTGGTCGTGCAGCTTAGAGGGTGCATTGAATGAAGTCAGTATGTGTGCAATAAAGGCATGTTCAAAAGAACAAGGTCAGCAGCCAGATCCATACATCTACATACGAAAGTCATAATGTTGCGTCATGACGTCACAATGAGGAATTCCTGCTGCATCGAAAACACCGAGGAGCAATGAAGACCAACAGCAGTTGGGAAATGTAGTTATAAAATAAGGTTTATCTGGCTGCAAGTTGAAAAATATCTGGTGAGTTTAGGTTGAGTTTGATGTCCACTGTGTGAAACCCACGCATCAGGAGATGGCGGCATAAGATCAATATAAAAGTAGCTAAATAAACACAGGCAGACTCCTACACTATCACCACATGCACACACCGATTCATCACACAGAGACACTCCTATACACCACATACTGGCACAACACACACATACTCATACACCACACATTCATACACCACATACTGAGACAGGCACACACATACTCATACACCACACTGAGACACACACACCCATACACCACACACTAACACATGCACACCCATAAAGCATACATAGATGCACTGATACAAACTCATACCTACTCTTATAAACCTATATATCCACACATATACATTTAACTCAATACACTACACACATTTATAGGTGCACCCAAACCCTAACATCATCCAAACACAGACACATTTATAGAGGCACAGAGAGAGATATGAATATCATATCATATACGTCACCCACACATAAGAACATAAGTAGTAACAGGAGTAGACCATACGGCCCCTTGAGCCTGCTCCGCCATTCAATAAGATCATGGCTGATCTTCAGCCACAACTCCATTTTCATGCCCGATCCCCATATCCCTTGATTCCCCGAGAGTCCAAAAATCTATCGAACTCAGCCTTGAATATGCTCAATGAATTAGTATCCACAGTCCATATGCATGTTACATCGAATATACAGCACAGTAACGGGCCATTTGACCCAACTGGTCTATGCCGGGATTTATGCTCCACACGAGTTTCCTCCCACCCTACTTCATCTCATCCTATCAACAAATCCTTCTATTCCTTCCTCCCTCATGTGCTCATCATTGCTTCTCCTTAAATGTATCTATGCTCAGCTATTTCTTGTGCTAGTGCATTCCACATTCTCACCACTTTTTGTGTAAAGAAGTTTTTCCTGAATTCTCTATTGGATTTATTCGTGAGTATCTTATATTTATGACCTCTACTTTTAGACTCCACCACAAATGGAAACATTTTCTCTACATTCACTCTATCAAACCCTTTCATTATCTTCAAGATCTCTATTATGCCCCCCTCAACATTCTCTTTTCTAGAGCAAAATAGGCCTAGCCTGTTCAGCCTTCCCTGATAAGTAAACCCTCTCAGTTCTGGTATCATGCTAACGAATCTTTCTTGCATCTTTACCAATGCCTCTATCTCTTTTCATAATATGGAGATCAGAACTGTGCACAGTACATCAAGTGTGATCTAACCAAGATTTGATAGAAGTTTCAGAGAACTTCTCTGGTTTTCATTAATATCCCTCTGCTTGAGGTTTGCTTTTTTATAGCCTTATTAACCTGTGTCACAACTTTTAGTGATTTGTGTATCTATACCCCTAGATCCCTTTGCTCCTCTACTCTATTAAGCCTCTGATTATCCAAGCAGTATGTGGCCTCCTTATTCTTCCTACAAAAGTGCACAAGTGCACTCATCTCACACTTATCTCTATTTGTACCACCTCGCACTTATCTATATCATAATCGATAATTTATTACACAAATTAGAATTGTATCTCCTTGAATTTAGAAGGTTCAGGGGTGATCTGATCGAAGTTTCCAAGGTATTGGGGGGAAACATAGAAACATAGAAACATAGAAAATAGGTACAGGAGTAGGCCATTCGGCCCTTTGAGCCTGCACCACCATTCAATAAGATCATGGCTGATCATTCCCTCAGTACCCCTTTCCGGCTTTCTCTCCATACCCCTTGATCCCCTTAGCTGTAAGGGCCATATCTAACACCCTCTTGCATATATCCAATGAACTGGCATCAACAATTCTCTGCGGCAGGGAATTCCACAGGTTAACAACACTCTGAGTGAAAAAGTTTCCCCTCATCTCAGTCCTAAATGGCCTACCCCTTATCCTAAGACTGTGTCCCCTGGTTCTGGACTTCCCCAACATCGGGAACATTCGACCCACGTCTAACCTGTCCCATCCCATCAGAATCTTATATGTTTCTATGAGATCCCCTCTCATCCTTCTAAACTCCAATGTACAAAGGCCCAGTTGATCCAGTCTCTCCTCATATGTCAGTCCTGCCATCCCGGGAATCAGTCTGGTGAACCTTCGCTGCACTCCCTCAATAGCAAGAACGTCCTTCCTCAGATTAGGAGACCAAAACTGAACACAATATTCCAGGTGAGGCCTCACCAAGGCCCTGTACAACTGCAGTAAGACCTCCCTGCTCCTATACTCAAATCCCCTAGCTATGAAGGCCAAAATACCATTTGCCTTATTCACTGCCTGCTGTACCTGTATGCCAACTTTCAATGACTGATGAACCATGACACCCTGGTCTCGTTGCACCTCCCCTTTTCCTAATCTGCCGCCATTCAGATAATATTCTCTTCGCGTTTTTGCCCCCAAAGTGGATAACCTCACATTTATCCACATTATACTGCATCTGCCATGCATTTGCCCACTCACCTAACCTGTCCAAGTCACCCTGCAGCCTCCTAGCATCCCCCTCCCAGCTCACACCACCACCCAGTTTAGTGTCATCTGCAAACTTGGAGATATTACACTCAATTCCTTCATCCAAATCATTGATGTATATTGTAAAGAGCTGGGGTCCCAGCCCCGAGTCCTGCGGCACTCAACTAGTCACTGCCTGCCATTCTGAAAAGGACCCGTTTATCCCGATTCTCTGCTTCCTGTCTGCCAACCAGTTCTCTATCCATGTCAGTATATTACCTCAAATACCATGTGCTTTGATTTTGCAAGCCAATCTCTTGTGTGGGACCTTGTCAAAAACCTTTTGAAATCCAAATAGACTGGTGTTCTCCCTTGTCCATTCTACTAGTTACATCCTCAAAATATTCCAGAAGATTTGTCAAACATGCTTTCCCCTTCATAAATCCATGCTGATATGGACCGATCCGGTCACTGCTTTACAAATGCGCTGCTATTTCATCCTTAATAATTGATTCCAACATTTTTCCAACTACTGATATCAGGCTAACCGGTCTATAATTACCCGCTTTCTCTCTCCCTCCCTTTTTAAAAAGTGGTGTTACATTAGCTACCTTCCAGTCCATAGGAACAGTTAGGGTAGATAGAGATAAACTATTTCCATTGGTTGAAGATTATAGGACTTGGAGGCATAATCTAAAAATTAGAGCCAGACCTTTCAGGAGTGAAGTTAGGAAACACTTCTGCACACAAAGGGTGGTAGAAGTTTGGGACTCCCTTCTGCAAACGAATTCTAGATCAATTGTTAATTTTAAATCAGAGATTGATAGCTTTCTGTTAACCAAAGGGATTAAGGGATATTGGCCCCTGAAATGGCAGCGGGGAGGAGGAAGGGTAAATGTAAAGAATTGTATCCTCTTTCAATAAATACTAACAAGAAACCCCTCTACATTTCTTTGGTCGGTCTCAGTTGAAGAGATGACTTGCTCGTGTGGTTTGCTCTATCTTGGAATGTTTTAGATGATATGTCTTAAGGTTGTCCAAGGAGATGTTTAATGGGTGTGAGACACTTCCCCTTGGGAAGAAAATGTGCAGGGAGATTTGAACTCCGTTCCAGAAAGGCGACAGCTTCGAAGAGCTCGACTGGGTGATGTCACTAAAACTCAGGTCATCAATTGGAGCATGGGCAGGAACTTTGGCGGGGTCCAGGTGCAGCAGAGGTGCGGCAAATGACTGGGGCAGAGGAGTAGAGAGAGATCGAGGCCCAGGAGCGACGTGATCGGGGCCCAGAAGAGGCGAGTGCTCAGGGGCAGCATGGGCCAGGCCACACAGTGATATTTGTGCACACTAGGTCCATGCAGCAGAGCCTGTCTCCAGTCGTCTTGGTTAATCCTTGTCACTGGACCAAGACCGAGCTCTGTCAAACCCGTGTAGTTGCTGCTGTGCAACGGCCACCACACATTAAGAAAATCCATGCACAGGCATCTTCTACCCTTCAGTATGCAGTTCGTGACCTGGAATATCAGGTCCTTCATCAAAACACATGTGGACTCTTGCCTTTTTGGTCTGGAAGCAAGTCATCCTCGATACGAGGGACTGCCTAAGAAGATGATCACCCATGATCTCATTGAATGGCGGAGTAGGCTCGAGGGACTGAATGGCCTGCTCCTGTTTCTATGTTCCTATCTATGTACACAGGCATATGTGCACAACCATGCACCACACACAGCAATACAGACACGAAAAGACACAGAAACCCTACATCACCAACATAAAGATACAGTCAGATATATGCGCATCCATGCAGCACTCAAAGACTGATACAGACATGTGCATCATCCACACACTGGGGGTAATTTTGACCTTCACCGCTTGGGTAGTATACTGGTGGAGCGAATTGCCCATCCATTATAGAATCCACCTGGCACTCGTGCAGTGTTGTGAGCTCCAGAAGTAACATCACCCACCCACAGACAGCTAAACATTCAGAATACAAAGGGTGTCCACTTGTGTGTATCATCATCATCGTCATAGGCAGTCCCTCGGAATCGAGAAAGACTTGCTTCCACTCTTAAAATGAGTCCTTAGGTGGCTGAACACTAGGTGTAACCAAGTGCAAAACAATCTGCATACCACTGCCAGATTTGCTGAATTTTCCTCAGAACTATGCCCTCTTTGAGCTCATTAATGAAGCATCATAAGTAACCCGGCAGCTTGTGGATGACAAAACATATCCCTGTCTGTCATGTATCATATGGCAAGAGCAGCAGCTGAGGAGTGCTCCAAAGAGGCACGAGCTCCTGCAAAAGTTACAATTGAGCAAACTATAACAGGAGGCCTGTTAACTTACCGTGAGTCTGGAGGTCCGTGAGTCGGGAGATCCGAGAGTCCGTGAGGTCCGAAAGGTCGGGAGGCCCGGAGGTCCAAGAGGTCTGAGAGTTCGGGAGGCAAGGAGCTCACAGCCATCGTCCGGGCAGGTAAATGATTGGCTGTTTGATTGGTAAGTAATCTCTCTTTCTCTTTCATAATTTTATAATTGAATAAGTCTAATTAGAGGGATGGCAGGGCAGCTCAGTTCTGTGGACTGCACATCCTGTGGCATGTGGGAAGTCCTGGATGCTGTGCACGGCCGAGACATGTGTGCAGTCTGTGTCTCCAGCTTCAACTACTCGAGCTCTGCGTTTGGGAGCTTGAGCGGCGGCTGGAGTCAATACGATGCATCCGTGAGGCTGAGAGCTACGTGGAAGTCCAAAAACCATAGGGCAGTAATAGTAGGGGATTTAAACTATCCTAATATTAATTGGGACAAATATGGTGTGAGGATATAGAGGGTGCGGAATTCCTAAAATGCTTTCAAGAGAACTTTTTTAGTCAGTATGTAACAAGCCCAACAAGGGAGGGGGCGGTTCTGGATTTCGTTTTGGGGAATGAAGCAGGGCAGGTAGAGGGGTATCAGTGGGAGATCATTTGCGTGCCATGGACCATAATTCAGTCATATTCAAGGTAGTTATGGACAAGGACAAGGATAGCCCAAGAATAAGAGTCCCAAATTGGGGAACAGCTCACTTTGCTAAGTTGAGAAGTGATTTGGCCACAGTGGACTGGAAACAGCTACTTGAAGGTAAATCAGTGTTGGAACAGTGGGAGATATTCAAGGAGGAGATCCAGAGCACTCAGGTCAAACATGTGAGCTTAAAGAAAAAGGGTGGGAATAACAATTCGAGAGCCCCCTGGACATCAAGGGACTTACAGAGGAGGATAAAGAAAAAATGAAAGCTTATGTCATACACCAACGGCTAAATACTGTAGAATGTCTGGTGGAATATAGAAAGTTCAGAGGTAAAATTAAAAAGGATATTAGGAATGCTAAGAGAGATTATGAAAAATTATTGGCAAGTAAAATCAAGGAAAACCCAAAGATAAATATATTAAGAGCAAGAGGACTGCTAATGTGGTACCCTTGTTTATGAAGGGAGAAAGGGATAGGCCGAGTAATTACAGGCCTGTCAGCCTAACCTCAGTGGTGGGAAAATTACTGAAAAAAATCCTGAAGGACAGGGAAATCTACATTTAGAAAGGCAAGGATTAATCAGGGACTGTCAACATGGATTTGTTAAGGGAAAATCGTGTTTGACTAACCTAATTGAATTTTTCGAGTAAGTATCCAGGAGAGTCAATGAGGGTCGTGCGTACGATATAGTATATATGGACTTTAGCAAAGCTTTTGATAAGGTCCCACATGGCAGACTGGTCACGAAAGTAAAAACCAATGGGATCCAGGGCAAAATGGCAAGTTGGATCCAAAATTGGCTCAGAGGTAGGAAGCAAAGGGTAATGGTTGATGAATGTTTTTATGGAAGGATGTTTCCAGTGGGATTCTGCAGGGCTAGGTACTGGGTCCCTAGCTTTTTGTGGTATACATTAATTATCTATATTTGAATATAGGGGTATGATTAAGAAATTTGCAGATTACCCTAAAATTGGCTGTGTGGTTGATACTGAAGAGGAAAGTTATGGCTGCAGGAGGATATCAATCTACCTTCTGGGTGGTCGGGTGGGCAGAACAGTGGCAAATAGAATTTAATTCAGAGAAGTGGGGAGGGCTAATAAGGAAAAGCTATACACATTAAACGGTAGGCCACTTAGAAGTGCAGATGAACAGAGGGACCTTGGAGTGCTTGTCCACAGATCCCTGAAAGTAGCAGGCCAGGTGGATAAGGTGGTTCAGAAGACATACGGAATGCTTGCCTTTATTGGCCGAGGCATAGAATACAAGAGCAGGGAGGTTATGCTTAAATTGCATAATACTCTGGTGAGGCCACAGCTGGAATACTGCATGGAGTTCTGGTTGCCATATTATAGGAAGGACGCGATTACATTGGAGAAAGTGCAGAGGAGATTTGCGAGGATGCTGCCTGGAATGGAGAATCTTAGCTATGAGGACAGATTGGATAGGCTGGGTTTGTTCTTGAAATAGAGGAGGCTGAGAGGAGACCTCATTGAGGTGTAGAAAATTTTGAGGGGCTTGGATACAGTGGATAGCAAGGGCTTATTTCCCTTCGGTCAATTACGAGGGTTCATAGGTTTAAGGTGGTTGGTGGAAGGTTTAGAGGGGATTTGAGGGGAAGCTTCTTCACACAGAGGGTTGTGGGGGTCTGGAACTCACTATCTGGAAAGGTGGTAGAGGCAGAAACCCTCACCACATTTAAAAGATGCTTGGATGGGCACTTAAAGTGCCATAACCTGCAGGGTTACAGACCTAGAGCTAGTAAGTGGGATTAGACTGGACAACCTCTTGTTGGCTGGCGTAGATACGATGGTAAGTACTTCAGGGAATCTAACATGATCAGAGTGATCTCCTGGACTAGTTTCGATCGCCTGGATGGGTCGGAGAGGAATTTTCCCAGATTTTCTTCCCCAGTTGGCCTGAGTTTTTATCTCTTTTTTTGCCCTTTCCCAGGAGATCGTATGGCTCCGGGTGGGGTGGAGTATAAAATATTGTGATATATGGAGTATTACAGTTGTGGGGAGCGGACTGGTTGGGCCGGATGCTCTTTGTTCATTGTTCATAGATTTATATGTAACCTTCAGGGCTGCTGACCTAGGGCCGTGTGGCTCTTTGTCGGCCGGCGTGTACACGATGGGCCGAAATGGCCTCCTTCTGCGCTGTAAATTTCTATGTTTCTAAGAAGATCCCCATGCAATTAAGGAAAAAGTGGTGGTATGGATACGGAATTGGTTCAGCGACAGGAAACAGGATGGTGCTGGATGGATGGTTCTGGGAGGTGGTTTGCTGTGGTGTTCCCCAAGTGCCAGGATGTCATTTGGGAGGATTATGGAAAGACAGTAAAATATAAATGGCATGATTTTGAAAAATGTAGATGAGCAGAGACCTTGATGTCCATATACACAAATTCTTAAATGTGGGAGGACAAGTTGATAAGCTAGTTAAAAAGGCATAAGGGTTGTTTGGGTTTATAAATAGTGGAATAGAATATAAAAGCAAAGATATCAGACTAGAACTTTATAAATCACTGGTCAGGCCTTAGCTGGAGTATTGTGGACAATTCTGGGCACCACATCTCAGGAAAGATGTAAAGGCCTTAGAATGAGTACAGAGGAGGTTTACTGGGATGTGACCAGGGACGAGGGACTTCAGTTATTTGGAGAGGTTGGAAAAGTTAGGACGGTTTTCCTTGGAATAGAGATGGTTAAAAGGTGACATAATAGAGGTTTTCAAGGTGATGAGATGTTTTGATAAAGTAGATGGAGATAAACTATTCCCTCTGGTGAGTGGGTCAATAGCCAGAGGTCATATATTTAAAATTGTCTTGAATGTATATGCTGTCTGTAGCCACCAGGTGGTGTCATTGTTGGAGGCCACTGAGCTGCATGCACAGGTGCTGCTCTGGTACAAAAAGCTAGCCATTTCGTGAATCAGGCACTTTGGGCCTAAATAAAGCAGAGCCAAGGTCGTACCTTGCTAAGTTAAACAGCACTCAGTTTGAATCTTTATTGCATACGTAACAAAAATCATTGACAAAAGCTACTACCCCTGGTGAAAGTATGTGAACGTATTTGAAGTGAGGAAGCAAGTGATGTCGGGGGTGATATCATGCACGTTGAGGTAGGAGCACGGTGCGGGAGGTTAAAAAAGGAGGGAGAGAGAAAACAGGTAATTATACACCGATTAGCCTGGCATCAGTAGTGGGAAAAATGTTGGAATCAATTATTAAAGATGAAATAGCAGTGCATTTGGAAAGCAGTGACAGGATCGGTCCAAGTCAGCATGGATTTATGAAAGGGAAATCATGCTTGACAAATCTTCTGGAATTTTTTGAGGATGTAACTAGTAGAGTGGACAAGGGAGAACCAGTGGATGTGGTGTATTTGGACTTTCAAAAGGCATTTGACAAGGTCCCACACAAGAGACTGGGGTGCAAAATTAAAGCACATGGTATTGGGGGGTAATGTACTGACGTGGATCGAGAACTGGTTGGCAGACAGGAAACAGAGAGTCGGGATAAATGGGCCTTTTCAGAATGGCAGGCAGTGACTAGTGGGGTGCCGCAGGGCTCAGTGCTGGGACCCCAGCTATTTACAATATACATTAATGATTTAGATGAAGGAATTGAATGTAATATCTCCAAGTTAGCAGATGACACTAAGCTGGTTGGCAGTGTGAGCTGTGAGGAGGATGCTAACAGGCTGCAGGGTGACTTGGACAGGTCAGGTGAGTTGTTTAAATCCATTAAAAATCCACCAGCAGTTTTCGCTGTATTTTACAGGCTTATGATGTAACACAATCACTGCTGCCAGCTCCACACTGATGGCCTGTTATTCAACAGTTTACACAATACCAGGCTTAGAATGGAGAATGGATAACAAGACTCAGATTTGATACAGCGCCTTTTCTGTATCATGCTCAGAAGCTGTTTTGCATCACAAGTACACACAAATCCAGGTACACTGCAGCGCTTACATTAATGGAACATTACCGTTGACTGTACTGCAATACTAACATGAGGTTGTACAGATGGAAATGAGAGATTTGAGAATGAAATTGCAATGTTATAGTCTCAAAGAAAAGCTGGTGAATTGCTGAAAAGTACAAGCTCTAGGTATTTTTTGATCAGTCAGCTGGCAGGCTGCACGCCTTCACCGTTAGGAACACAGACTTTTCCCCTCCTTTTAAGACAGTAATCTGACATAATGACATCGCTACAAGGTCTTTGTGGCTTAAGTGATATTCTGACATATTTTGACTCAAAGAGACAGCTGAACAATTAAATATGAAAGGAATAGGGAGCAGTCAGCCTGTGGCAACCTTGTCATTTGGTTGAATTTACCAATTTAACAGCTGAAAATTGCATTCATTGAGTAAGCTCGTGGCACTAATAGATTATTTGTTCAAGTGTGCGCTGCTTTTTAGTGCAGGCATGGAAGCGTTCTGCTGTAACTAGTGTTTGTCATGTCGTCTCAATTAAATGAAGTGCCATCTCACATCATTCACCGAATCTTGTCTTTAGGGAAGGATGAATAAATGATTGAAGAATTCGGAGCTTTAAAGAGTTTTTTCCCCAAATTATTTCCTGCAATTTATTGAATCTTCTTACAGATTAATATAGATTCTATAATCACACTCTGCAATGTGAAATCCAATAGCAGTTTTTTGATTGCTGCTGATGAGATCAATGCACAATGCAGCAGAAAAAATAGTGTCTTTTGTATAAATTTAGGCAATGTCAATTAGTTCCACTTGGAATGGACCTGCAGCACAAAGCTGTCGCTAAGTTTGCACTAATTAGCAATCTCGCTCAGAAAGGACACAACAACAACAACAACTTGTATTTATATAGCGCTATTCACGTACTAAAATATCACTAGGCGCATCACAGGAGCATGAAAAACGCAATTTGCCACCGAGCCACATAAAAAGATATTCAGGCTGATAACCAAATGTTTGGTCAAAGAGATAGGTTTTAAGGAGCGTCTTAAAGGAGGAACGAGAGGTGGAGAGTTTTAGAGAGGGAATTCCAAAGCTGAAGGCATGGCTGCCAATGGTGGAGTGATTAAAATAAGGAACGTTCATTAGGTAGTGCGCAGACATCTAGGGAGATTATAGGCTGGAGGAGATAACAGAGTTAAGAAGGGGCGAGGTCATGGACAAATTTGAAAATAAGGATGAGAATTTTAAAATCGAGGCGTTGCTTAACCGGAAGCCAATGTAGGTCTGTGAGTACAGAGGTGACAAGTGAACAGGACTTGTTGTGAGTTTGGACATGGGCAGTCATCATCATCATCATAGGCAGTCCCTCGGAATCGAGGAAGACTTGCTTCCACTCCCAAAGTGAGTTCTCTGGTGGCTAAACAGTCCAATACGAGAGCCACAGACCCTGTCACAGGTGGGACAGACATTCGTCGAGGGAAGGGGTGGGTGGGGCTGGTATGCCGTGTGCAAGACCTCTTCACACTCTTTGGGTTAAGGCTCGAAGAGCTCAACGCCCTCCCAGATGCACTTTCTCCACCTCGGGCCAGAATCTCCCAGGTGTCACTGGTAATGTTGCACTTTACCAGGGAGGCTTTAAGGGTATCCTTGTAACACTTCCGCTGCCCACCTTTGGCTCGTTTACCATGAAGGAGCTCTGCATAAAGCATTTGCTTAGGGAGTCTCGTATCTAGCATGCGAACTATATGGCCTGCCCAGCGAAGCTGATCGAGTGTGGTCAGTGCTTCAATACTGGGGATGTTAGCCTGGATGAGGACACTGACGTTGGTGCGCCTGTCCTCCCAGGAGATTTGCAGGATCTTATGGAGACATCATTGGTGATACATCTCCAGCGACTTGAGGTGCCTTCTATACCTCAGATCCATACAGGAGGGCGGGTATTACTACAGCCCTGTAGACCATGAGCTTGGTGGTAGATTTAAGGGCTTCAAACACTCTATTCCTCAGACGGCTGAAGGCTGCATTGGCGCACGAGAGGCGATGTTGAATCGGGCAGTAGAGTTTTGGTAAACCTCAAGTTTATGGAAGGTAGAACGTGGGTGGCCAGCCAGGAGTGCATTGGAATAGTCAAGTCTCGAGCTAACAAAGGCATGGATCAGGCTTTCAGTAGGCTGGGGTGGAGTCAGTCAATGTTCCGGAGGTAGAAATAGGCGGTTGTAGTGATGGCATGGATATGTAGTCAGAAGCTCATTTTGGGGTCAAGTATGTCACTAAGGTTGCGAACAATCTGGTTCAGCCTCAGACATAGGATGGTGGTGTGGGGAATAGAAAGAAATGTTACACTGTTCATCAGACTGCTTGTTCGACATCAAATCTTAGTTCAGCTGCAATTTCCTCCAGTTAAACATTGGGAAAACTGAAGCCATCATCTGCAGCCCCCACCACAAGCTCCGTATCTTTGAAAGCTTTTTCAACCCTCTCCACGGCAACAGACTTAAGCTGAGCCAGACTGTTTGCAACCTTGGCGTCCTCGTCGATCACAAACTGAGCTTCCAACCCCGATACCCTCTGCATCACAAAGACCCTACCTCAACCTGTCTGCTGCTGAAACGCTTATCCACACCTTTGTCACACCCAGGGTTGACTATTCCAATGTTTTCCAGGCTGACCTCACATCTTCTACTGTCTGTATACTTCAGGCTATCAAAAACTTTGCAAAACCTTTTCCCACCTGCACCAAAAGTCTCTCACTCAATACCCCTGTCCCCACTGAGCTACAATTGTATCCTTAATGCTTCAAATTAAAAGATCTCATCCTTATATATTAATTGCTTCATTGCCTTGACCCTTCCATTCTCTGAGACCTCCTCAGCCTTACAACTGCTTCCCCAAGCTTTTCGTTCCTCTGACTCTGGCCTTTCACACCACCATTGACAGCCGTGCCATCAGTTGCTTGGGCCCCACGCTTTGCAATTCTCTCCCTAAAAACTTCTGCCTCTCTGCCACTACTCCTTTAAGGTTGTCCTAAAAACCCACCAGATTTTGGTTACCCCTCCTTTTATCTCCTTCTCCACTCAGCATCCATTATTTGAATGCACCGCTCTGAGGTGCATTGTGGCATTTATCTGTGTTAAAGACAATCATCATCTAGGCAGTCCCTCGAAATCGAGGAAGACTTGCTTCCACTCTAAAAGTGAGTTCTCAAGTACAGTCCAATATGGGAATCTCTGTCACAGGTGGGACAGACAGTGTTGAAGGAAAGGGTGGTGGGGAGTCTGGTTTGCCGCATGCTCCTTCCGCTGCCTGCCCTTGTTTTCTGCATGCTTTTGGCGACGAGACTCGAGGTGCTCAGCGCCCTCCTATATGCTCTTCCTCCACTGAGGGCAGTCTTGGGCCACGGATTCCCAGGTGCCGGTGGGGATGTTGCACTTTATCAGGGAGGCTTTGAGGGTGTCCTTGAAATGTTTCCTCTGCCCACCTGGGGCTCGCTTGCCGTATAGGAGTTCCGAATAGAGTACTTGCTTTGGGAGTGTCGTGTCGGGCAATATGTTACTAGTGCAGTAGGATTGCTCTTCTGAGGTTGGGCTGAGGAATGCTGTTGGGCGGAGCAAAGGGAACTGTGCCATAACTGACCTGGGCGGGTTTGATCCTGACACCGGGTACCTTGAAACAGAGGAGTTCCATTCTTCAGGACTAATGTTCCTCACCTTAAGCAGAAGAATTTTTTTAAATTAGAAAAGATATCTCCAATTTCCTGAAATATATACATGCGTGTATTCATGGATACATATATTGTTTAGTTTACAACAATGAAACAGGCAAATGCTAGGCAATATAAGCATGGTCAATATGTCTCCTGGACCAGTTTGCAACCGCCTAAGGGCATCCGAGAGGAATTTTCCAGATTTTTGTTTCTAATTTGGCCTTGGGTTTCTATCTTTGTTTTGCCTGTCCCAGGAGATTCCACAGCTGCTGATGGGTAGTGGGTGAGTGGTGTCTAATCACGTGGTATTTAATGCATCTCAACTGCGTGGAACCAGCTTAATAGAGCAAATGGCCTTTTCCGTTTTGGATGTTCGTATAAGAACATCAGAAATAGGAGCAGGAGTAGGCCATTTGGTCCCTCGAGCCTGCTCCGCAATTCAATAAGATCATGGCTGATCTGATCATGGACTCAGCTCCACTTCCCTGTCTGCTTCCCATAACCCTTTACTCCCTTATCGCTTAAAAATCTGTTTATATCCACCTTAAATATATTCAATGACCCAGCCTCCATAGCTCTCTGGGGCAGAGAATGCCATAGATTTACAACCCTCTGAGAGAAGAAATTTTTCCTCATCTCAGTTTTAAATGAGTTATGACTATGTACCCTAGTTTTAATTTCCCCTATGAGTGGAAATATCCTCTCTACATCCACCTTGTCAAGCCCCTCATTATCTTTTAAGTTTCAATAAGATCACCTCTCATTCTTCTGAATTCCAATGTGTATAGGCCCAACCTACTCAACCTATCCTCATAAGTCAACCCCTCATCTCCAGAATCAACCAAGTGTACCTTCTCTGAACAGCCTTCACTCTTCTCTCAAAATCTACAGTCTAATTGCTCTCTCTGCAGTCAGTGAATTTTCTGCGTTGCTGTCCTAATTTTAAATTGAGAGTCTCTAAGGTCATGCTTATGTGGCAGATGGAATTGTTTTGTTTCTTAAGTGCCTATCTATACGCCAAGTTAGATAACACAGTTTGCTTCAAGGTTATGATTGGGAGTCAGTGCAAATTGTGCTGTATAATTCAGAGTGCAAAGTCACCCAGAATGCACCCGAGAAAGACAACATCAAGGAAGTACCACACATCATTTTAGACTTTGTTCCAGTTGAGATTTTGAAACCAAAGTGAAAACCAACTTTAACCATTCTTCAGGCAAGCATTGAGATCACCTTCGGCTTGTTCAATCTCCTTTGTTCATATTTGAATGTTCGCGAGCCAATAGGACAGTCTGCTCTCTGCTAATATTACATTGTAACTGGCATTTCTTTGCTTTTGAGCAGAGTGCTGTTGTGTGCTGGGCAGGCATTAGGTAGTCCCCCGGAGTCGAGGATGACTTGCTTCCAAACTACTATAAGTTCGAAGGTGACTAATGAGATCAATGCAGGATCTACAGTTTCTGTCACAGGTGGGGCAGAAGGTGGTTGGAGGGACGGGTGGGTGGGGCACTTGTTTTGTCGCACGCTCTTTCCGCTGTTTGTACTTGGCTTCCGTGTGCCCCTGACGAAGTGACTCAAAGTGTTCGGCGCTTTCTCGGATACTTCTCCTCCAACTTGAGCAGTCTTGGGCCAGGCATTTACAAGGGTCGGTGGGGATGTTACATTTTTTCAAGGAGGCTTTGAAGGCGTCCTTGAAACATTTTCTCTGCCCTCCTGGGATTCGCTTGCCATGACGGAGCTTGGAGTAGAGTACTTGTTTCGGGAGTCTTGTATCAGACATGCGGACAATGTGGTTTGCAGGATTTTGCGGACGTAGCGTCGGTGGTACTTCTCCAATGCTTTGAGGTGCCTGCTGTACGTTGTCCCTGTCTCTGAAGCATATAGGAGGATGGGTATCACTACTGCTCTGTACGTTTACACGGGCGCCTGCTTACTTTCGTGCTTGCAATACTGAAATGAGTTCTCTGATCCCAGTGGCAGAATCATGACACACTTTTGCAAGAGTCCATCAGGATGCAGAAGCTGATTTTAGCCAGTACAGGGACACTGCTCTCCTATGACCTATACTAAACGAGTACCAATGCAACTCCGGTCTTCCGGCCCTGAACAGTATGCGCAGTGGAATAATGTCCTAAAAATTTTTTTATTGTTTTTTATTTAGGGATGACTTATTTTAATGTAAATCAAATGTTTGCAAATTAGCCTGGAGCTATACAGATACACGAGAAGAATGGAAGAAAATGATGCACACAGGAAATATTACACTTTTATTCTGTTTTGAAGATAATTAGTTCATAATTAGTGCTTCAGAGGTTTCAGCAATCTCAAAAACCTTTCTTCAGAATAGCAGCTTATTCAATTGCATCAATTGAATACATATTTGACCGTTAATTCTTCACATCTTTCACAGTGGAAATTAGATTATGATATCTTTATTTGCCAAGACTGCGCATACAACCACTACATTTTTTTTTAAAGTAAGATCTTTTCATGCTGTACTCCCTGACATAAACTCCAGCAACTTCAGTACCTGTAGTTATCTTCTTTTTACTCTCACGCTGAAGTTAATAAAGTAACCGTAAATCTGAGAGAAGAGCTCAAAGCCATTCTCATGTGATGGTCGGATAGACTGATGTAGAAAGGCTCTTTGGTAACCATTAAACTTCAACATGTGATAGATATTAATAAAATAAATGCGAAATACTTATATCTGCTTCCCTGTTGTTTCAGTGTGATGCTGCTTGATCAAGTTGGGAAATTCACGACCATGCACCTCTAATACAGTAAGTAAATTTTTATTTAGATCTCATGATCAAATGCATACATATGCCTGATGGGGGTCATTTCCCCCCCCCGCCAAAGTTGTATTTTCATTTACATAGTTTGTTCAGATTCAAGAACCTTTGGCTTGCAAGCTTAACATTTCTGACAAGTTCTCAGAGGGAATCTATCACAATGTTTATGATTTTTTTTTTCCACCCTTGTCAATCTTTTGACCCTTTTTTCCTGAAGGTATTGACTGACTCTTCGCTGGTCTTTGCATTCCACAGGCAACTGTCCTCTGATACATCACCCAAGTGCCCATTATTCACATGTGTACCTTTTCACTGAGCGGTGGTCGGCCATTTGACCAACCCTGTCATATTTGCTGTCCACACAAGTACCAACCCGCAAGGTTTCTTGGAGAGCAACCAGCAGTTGGATACCTTTTCCCTCCGTAACGTAGGAGTGTTGAGCCCTACTGTCATTTCCCTGCTACTGTTTTTGAAGACATTAAGCAAAACCGTGTCGAAACAAAAACTTCTATCTCAAAATTTTGCACCTCCTCCAATTTCCTTTCCCTGTGACACACGCCTGGATACTTTTGTCTGCATCTTCACGGCCACAGTGAGTTTCAGCTGGCTATTCAGTTGTGACCATCACAGGCGATCCTCATCCCCACACATTTACTTTCCAGCCGACACCACTGGATAATGGTCAGGAACTTCTATTGATTTTTTGTTTCAACCTTCCTATCGAAGGAATGTTCGATCTAATTACACTGTCCCACTATGGGACTTTCCTGACCTACCTGGTTCAGTAGCACACCACACAGTGCCTGTACCCACTGAGCTAACACGTGACTGAAATATAATTTTTATTTCCTTTCTCTCACCAATTTTCTCCCCTTCCCTCCTGAAACATTGAATCCTAGCAGGTGTACAGATTCAAGCCCGTCTCACTCTGATTGCCCAGCCAAGTAGTCACTATTCATGTGAATGTTGGGAAGTCAATTCAACATTGGGGAGATCACAGCTGGAGCCCTCACCCTAGCTGATTTCCATCACCAACTGTTGCTCACCAACTGTCTTCCCAACTCAGATCAACTAACTCAGTGCAGACCAGATATCAAACCTCAAACCTTCCTGTTCTGTATGGCTCAGCGACGCACTGGATAAACTCACTAAGCCAGGGGGAGATATTTATGTTAGAAACATAGAAACATAGAAAATATGTGCAGGAGTAGGCCATTCGTCCCTTCGAGCCTGCACCGCCATTCAATAAGATCATGGCTGATCATTCCCTCAGTACCCCTTTCCTGCTTTTTTCCATACCCCTTGATCCCTTTAGCCGTAAGGGCCATATCTAACTCCCTCTTGAATATATGTTGTTCTAAATCATTATAGAAATCACTGTCCCATCAAGCTCCACAGGATAAAAATGTGTTTATACTTTGGATAGACAAATATAATTTGTCTTTTCTGACAGAAAACGTTTGTCTGTCTTTTACATTTATGTATACGAGCAGATTTCTGGTGGGAGGATCAGGGGTTGCTCAAGGTAACTTAGATGTTTATGATGATAGAAACATTATATGCTGTAAAGTACAATGTATTACTATGCTGTATTTAACCTGGCCTGCCCTTTTAAGGCCGCTTGATCAATTGCAGTAAATAGAGGCATATTGAGGTCAATTTGAGTTTAATTATTGCAGTTTGTTTGCAGATTGCTTCTTCGAGGTCAGAAGAAACCAGCATTCAATTATTACCTGTTTTATTTTTTAATACTTAAGACATTTTGTGATGTGACAGATGTAACAAATATAATCATACTTATATAGGATCTAGAAATAGATAGACAACACAATTTGGATCATTGTTTGTAAATGGTATCAACCAAGTTTAGTATGAAGCTGGCTCGTTATAATTCACTTTGTTTCTAAGAACATGGGAAATTTTTTCCTTGGCATGATTTACTTATAAATTACTTTATTAGACACCATTTCCAAAAAGACACAGATTCACTTGGTTTGCAATAGATTTAAAGTCATAAAGCATGTTTTACTTTGTGCATTCGGAAGACAGGAAACCAACTCTGTGGCAAAGCCTTGTGAAGTCCAAGGCTTGCTTCTCCGCCTTTTACTCTTGCACTGTGCTGCCAGTGAGTGCAAGGGCAGTTGGAGGGAAAATGAGAAAAAGATGCTTGATTTCTGCACTTGCAATGACTGCTCTTAACACACAGGATAAGTTAAGTCCTACGTTTCATCAGAAATCTGGATTTTGCCTGCTTTACAATGTTAGGTACAAACTGTAGTAGATGCAGTACACTCCTGCGACTAACAGCACATTACCACATCCATTGGTTCACTTTCAAACATCTTTATGCAACAATGAAGTAGCACACAACTCTTTATTAGTTGTTTTACAAGAAACTTGGTGGAAGAATTAGAACACTGCCCTTTTTTTCTCTGGGACGCATGTATAGACTCCAGCTTTGACAGATGGGATGAGAATTTCCTCTTTCTGCTGGCTGTTAAACGTCCGAGGGAAATGAGTTTAGGTAGACTCAGTTCAGCTCCCAAAGGCTTTGCTTTCATAGCACAAAACAGTCAATAACTCAGAGCTAATTGGTACTAATGGGACAATCTCACTCACAGACTCCATACGGACAGTGTCTGCGCAAAATGGAAACATCAGGCTGATGCAGATGGGGTTGCTCAACTATTTATTTATAGGAGCTTGTAGTCACACAGTTACATGCACTGCTCGGTAGTGGAAGCAAATAGCTATAGAGCTTCATAGCTTTCATTGGAAAACATTTTTCATTGGCAGAAAATGCTGGAAACACTCCGGTGAAAGGTCCATACTTGGAACATTGCAAGGTCCACATCTAAACGTGGAATGTGTCCACATTCTCGCTGGGTTCGGTGGAAGACCATCCAGGGTTATTATAATGAGGTTCTGAAATTAAAATGGCCCAGGCTTCATGCTGATGAGTCTCCGTCCCCCATCACCCGCTCACTCACCTCGTGCCTAAAGTTAAAATGTTCATTCACTTCAAAGTGCTTCACACAAGGTTTTATTTTTTGAAGTTCAGTGACAGTTTTTATGCCACATTTACCTACAATCTCCACAAGCAATATCCCAAAGAGAAGAATGACTATAATGCTTTATTTTTCATGGTATATTACTTCAGGAAGAATTGAATGATGCAATTAGATCTTCAACTTTCACTAACACAGACAGAGAGCACCTTGCTTTATTATCTCATCTGAAGGCTAGCCAGTTCTCGAAATGTGCAGAACTGCCTTGTGCTTTGGAGTATCATCTAGTCTTTGAACTCAAAGCCTGGTTTCTGATTCAAACCCACAATCTTCTGACTTGAGCGGTGGGGTGGAGAAGGTGTGTGGAGGGAGGGTAGAGTGTTCATAACTGAGATAACCTCACACACTTTGATCTGTCTGTTGCTGCAGGATGGGTTAGCTTGCCAGCACATGATCTGTGCTAAGAACTGGGAAAATATTCCATTTGCCAATATAGTCAATCTTCACCTCGAGGACTATACAACATATTTCCTCCACCCTTAGTCAAACCTTGTAATGTATCTGTTCAAAACAATGCTGTAAACATTTCAGGAACCAGTGCTATGAACTAATTATATTGCAAATTATTCAGAAAATTATATTTTACTGGACATCATAAGATCCAACATAATTTTGTTATTAATTGTTAAAAGTACTTCACTGCAATTAAAATATTTTATGTCTGGAATTATAAATCTCAATTTTAAGCTTCTCTCGATGCACGACAACTGAAGTGTGCAGGTATTTTTCCATGCCACAATATTACACAATTTATAAGGCGTGACAAATTATAGTTAATTTTATTATAGATAATCTATTGCTTTGTTAAATTTTTTTAATCATGATAATTGGAGTTTAAAGTATGAAATTAGATCACCTCTTACAGATTCTGATGAAAAATAAGTGTTGGGTGATTACTTTGATATGGTTGAACAGTAGGGGTCCTTCCATCGAGCACGTTACTCTAAAATATGGTCTCCACATGAGGTTATATTTTTCACAAATCAAACATGGAGCGTGTGTATTGAGGATTATGAATAATAAATATTTTACTGAGTAAATCAGGAACATATGATATCCCCTGCAGGTGGTTGAGGAATAAGGGTGTGGCATCAAAGCAGGAGAAGATAAAAGTGATCTGTGAATATGGATCAAAACGGCTGAGAAAATAAATTGGTGTTTTTTTATTTCCCCCACCGTTCTTCCTCTCCTCACATGACGTCATTGCAGGTAATTTTGACTTTGTGGGACAGTGCACAGTGGTTGATAGAGAATTGGTGACCTGGTTTGCATCCCTCCCAATTTTTCATTGAAATCAATGTAAATAAAAGTCAGGAGAGATGTAACATGGGCTGCTGATTCGGTATCACCCATTTTACACTATTGTGTCAAAGTTGCCCGATGGAATTCATACTGGAATATAGTTTCAAGACACTGGGTGAGCCAAAATGGTGTCAGCAGGTAATTTAAATGTATGTGGGATGGGGGAGTGTGGGGGAAAGTGGAGCCCTGTGCTGTCTTTACCTGTAAACTTTCAGTGAGGGTTGATGAATAGAGACCAGGAGTAGAAACCCTGCTTGATGTCCCTCTTTTAACCCAAAGGTGTTGAAGCCAATTGTAGTGCTTCTGCTAACAGCAAAGGCTGGTGGATTGAATTTAAAATCCTCCATTTGCCTTTGGTACTCAGGCGATAATCTCACTGAGCCATTAGAATAGCTCCCTTCACAATCCATGGGCTAGAGATTTGTTATAGCCCATTTTCAGGAGCATAAATGACGTCGCACGTCCAGTGTATGCCTGACCTCCAAGGCCTGAGGATCAACAGAAATTGGGCCTCGGGCCTCACTGTAATATCACTGGCGAGAGCGAAGGCACCTGTGGTGCTTCCAGAGGCAGCTCGCCAGTCGCCATGGGACTGTTGTGGGCTGGCTGTCACAATGACAGCAAGGTTCAGCAAATCCTGGGGATTCTGAGTGTGGGGGTGGGGGAGGGGGGGTAGCAGAGGCTTACATAAGAACAGAGGAATTAGGAACAGGAGTAGGCCATCTAGCCCCTCGAGCCTCCTCCGCCATTCAATAAGATCATGGCTGATCTGGCCGTGGACTCAGCTCCACTTACCCGCCCTCTCCTCGTAACCCTTAATTCCCTTATTGGTTAAAAATCTAGCAATCTGTGACTTGAATACATTCAATGAGCTAGCCTCAACTGCTTCCTTGGGCAGAGAATTCTACAGATTCACAACCCTCTGGGAGAAGAAATTCCTTCTCAACTCGGTTTTAAATTGGCTCCCCCGTATTTTGAGTCTGTGCCCCCGAGTTCTAGTCTCCCCTACCAGTGGAAACAACCTCTCTGCCTCTATCTTGTCTATCCCTTTCATGATTTTAAATGTTTCTATAAGATCACCCCTCATCCTTCTGAACTCCAACGAGTAAAATCCCAGTCTACTCAATCTATCATCATAAGGTAATCCCCTCATCTCCGGAATCAGCCTAGTGAATCGTCTCTGTACCCCCTCCAAAGCCAGTATATCCTTCCTTAAGTAAGGTGACCAAAACTGCACGCATACCCTATACAGTTGCAGCAGGACCTCCCTGCATTTGTACTCCATCCCTCTTGCAATGAAGGCCAACATTCCATTCGCCTTCCTGATTACCTGCTGCACCTGCAAACTAACTTTTTGGGATTCATGCACAAGGACCCCCAGGTCCCTCTGCACTTCAGCATGTTGTAATTTCTCCCCATTCAAATAATATTCCCTTTTACTGTTTTTTTTTCCAAGGTGGATAACCTCACATTTTCCGACATTGTATTCCATCTGCCAAACCTTAGCCCATTCGCTTCACCTATCCAAATCTCTTTGCAGCCTCTCTGTGTCTTCTACACAACCTGCTTTCCCACTAATCTTTGTGTCATCTGCAAATTTTGTTACACGATACTCTGTCCCCTCTTCCAGGTCATCTATGTATATTGTAAACAGTTGTGGTCCCAGCACCTATCCCTGTGGCACACCACTAACCACCGATTTCCAACCCGAAAAGGACCCATTTATCCCGACTCTCTGCTTTCTGTTCGCCAGCCAATTCTATATCCATGCGAATACATTTCCTCTGACTCTGCATACCTCTATCTTCTGCAGTAACCTTTTGTGTGGCACCTTATCGAATGCCTTTTGGAAATCTAAATATACCACATCCATCGGTACACCTCTATCCTCCATGCTCGTTATATCGTCAAAGAATTCCAGTAAATTAGTTAAGCATGATTTCCCCTTCATGAATCCATGCTGCGTCTGCTTGATTGCACTATTCCTATCTAGATGTCCCGCTATTTCTTCCTTAATAGTTTCAAGCATTTTCCCCACTACAGATGTTAAACTAACCGGCCTATAGTTACCTGCCTTTTGTCTGCCCCCTTTCTTAAACAGAGGCGTTACATTAGCTGCTTTCCAATCCGCTGATACCTCCCCAGAGTCCAGAGAATTTTGGTAGATTATAACGAATGCATCTGTTATAACTTCCGCCATCTCTTTTAATACCCTGGGATGCATTTCATCAGGACCAGGGGACTTGTCTACCTTGAGTCCCATTAGCCTGTCCAGCACTACCCCTCTAGTGATAGTGATTGTCTCAAGGTCCTCCCTTCCCACATTCCTGTGACCAGCAATTTTTGGCATGGTTTTTGTGTCTTCCACTGTGAAGACCGAAGCAAAATAATTGTTTAAGGTCTCAGCCATTTCCACATTTCCCATTATTAAATTGCCCTTCTCATCTTCTAAGGGACCAACATTTACTTCAGTCACTCTTTTCCGTTTTATATATCTGTAAAAGCTTTTACTATCTGTTTTTATGTTTTGCGCAAGTTTACCTTCGGAATCTATCTTTCCTTTCTTTATTGCTTTTTTAGTCATTCTTTGCTGATGTTTAAAATTTTCCCAATCTTCTTGTTTCCCACTAACCTTGGCCACCTTATACGCATTGGTTTTTAATTTGATACTCTCCTGTATCTCCTTGGTTATCCACGGCTGGTTATCCCTTCTCTTATCGCCCTTCTTTTTCACTGGAATATATTTTTGTTGCGCACTATGAAAGAGCTCCTGAAAAGTCCTCCACTGTTCCTCAATTGTGCCACTGTTTAGTCTGTGTTTCCAGTCTACTTTAGCGAACTCTGCCCTCATCCCACTGTAGTCCCCTTTGTTTAAGCATAGTATGCTCGTTTCTGACACAACTTCCTCACCCTCAATCTGTATTACAAATTCAACCATACTGTGATCACTCATTCCGAGAGGATCTTTTACGAGGAGATCGTTTATTTTTTCTGTCTCATTACACAGGACCAGATCTAAGATAGCTTGCTCCCTTGTAGGTTCTGTTACATACTGTTCTTAGAAACAATCCCGTATGCATTCTATGAATTCCTCCTCCAGGCTACCCCGTGCGATTTGAGTTGACCAATCGATATGTAGGTTAAAATCCCCCATGACTACTGCCGTTCCTTTTTCACATGCCTCCATTATTCCCTTGATTATTGCCCGCCCCACCGTGAAGTTATTATTTGGGGGCCTATAAACTACGCCCATCAGTGACTTTTTCCCCTTACTATCTCTAATCTCCACCCACAATGTTTCAACATTTTGATCATTCGAGCCAATATCGCCTCTCACAACTGCCCTGATATCATCCTTTATTAACAGAGCTACCCCACCTCCTTTCCCTTCTTGTCTATCTTTTCGAATCATCAGATACCCCTGTATGTTTAATTCCCAGTAGTGCTTGCAGTAGTGCTGTGGAGCCGGGAGAATCAGGAACTAGAGTGCTCCTCCTGGCTCGATAGAAAGTAAAGTAAAAAAAAGTTTCCCTACCTTTTGTCTTTGGGGCTTTCAGCGGTTGAAAACCACTAGTTAGACTGCTGTAGACCTGGAAAAGCTGGTCGAAACATGCACTGGCCATGACCAATTTCTGGGAGGAGGCCTAAAATTTGATTTACATTGCAAGCGGCCAAACACCTGTTTCAGCTGGGCACCACAGACGCCTAGGAAGCTGCCTTTACCAATATGGTGGCACCTGTACTCCAGGCGCAAACCAGACGTGCAACGTTTTACACCAAAATTGGTCCTTGTTGCCCCATTTTACACATGGAAAACATGCAAAAGGAAGACCAGTTCTCCCACCTCCCCTACCCCGTTGTGTTTTTGGCAGCAATATTGTTAATTGATTACTTAAAGCATTGTTGAGAACCGTACATTTAATGGACTTACAGAAACTATATATTCCCATAGGAAAGCAATTCCATCAGCTCTTTTCCTAGCTTAAAATGAATGGAATGCCTCAGGATCAGAGAGAATTCTATTGTCAAAGCTTTGTTGGCATACAAGGAACAGTCATTGGATTAAGCTTTCAAGAATCCTATAATCAGTTAATTGCTAAATACTGTAATAATATGTGCATTTATGTGTGTATCTTGTCATGTGAATACTTCTCAAATCACTTTATGCATTGAATTTCTGATATGTCGGCAGCATATTGAACTGATGCCGATTAAAAACACCCGTCATGTTGTTTTGATTGTTCTCTTACATCTTTAGAGGAAAACCATGCAAGGCACTGGAAACGCAGGCAATGAGCTATGGAAAATGATTTTAATAAAACCATAAATCAAACAGGATTCAATAACTGGGGAGTTCCAGGGGCGTGGAGAGGCTTGGGAGGTGTGTCGCTGAGGCCTATAAAAAGGCCCAACACGTCGGAGGAGGCTCGGTGGTTCCAGGTGCGTGGAGAGGCTTGGGAGGTGCGTCGCTGAGGCCTATAAAAAGGCCCAACGCGTCGGAGGAGGCTCAGGATTTCCAGGTGCATGTAGAGGCTCGAAAGGTGCATTGCTGAGGCCTATAAAAAGGTCAGCTGCAACAGGGTGAGAAGGCAAAAAATAAGTAAAAAGAAATCGAAAGGTGACGTCACAGCCAAGGGGGTAAGTGATTGGCTGGTGATTGGTAAGTAGTTTTTCTTTTTCTTTCTTTATCAGAAAATAACCTTTTAACATTGTTGTTGCCCAATTAGGTTAATCTGAGGGTTAAGTCATGGCAGGAGAGCTTGGACACGTGTTACGCTCCTCCTGTACTATGTGGGAACTCAGGGACACTTCCGGTGTCCCTGATGACTTTGTGTGCGGGAAGTGCATCCGCCTGCAGATCCTGACAGACCGCATTGCAGCACTGGAGCTGCAGGTGGATGAATTCTGGAGCATCCACGATGCTGAGAATGATGTGAATAGCACGTTTAGTGAGTTGCTCACACGGCAGGTAAAGGGTACACAGCCAGATAGGGAACGGGTGACCAACAGGAAAAACAGAGCAAGGAAGTTAGTGCAGGGGTCCCCTGCGGTCATCCCCCTGCAAAACAGATACACCACTTTGAGTACTATTGAGGGGGATGACTCATCAGGGGAAGGCAGCAGCAGCCAAGTTCATGGCACCGTGGGTGGCTCTGCTGCACAGGAGGGCAGGAAAAAGAGTGGGAGAGCGATAGTGATAGGGGATTCAATTAGAAGGGGAATAGATAGGCGTTTCTGTGGCCACATCCGAGACTCCAGGATGTTATGTCGCCTCCCTGGTGCAAGGATCAAGGATGTCTCGGAGCGGGTGCAGGACATTCTGATAAGGAAAGGTGAACAGCCAGTTGTCATGGTGCATATAGTTACCAACGATATAGGTAAAAAATGGGATGAGGTCCTACAAGACGAATTTAGGGAGCTAGGAGCTAAATTTAAAAAGTAGGACCTCAAAAGTAGTAATCTCAGGATTGCTACCAGTGCCACGTGCTAGTCAGAGTAGGAATCGCAGGATTGCTCAGATGAATACGTGGCTGAGGAGTGGTGCAGAAGGGAGGGATTCAAATTCCTGGGACATTGGAACCAGTTCTGGGGGAGGTGGGACCAGTACAAACTGGAAGGTCTGCACCTGGGCAGGATCAGAACCAATGTCCGAGCGGGAGTGTTTGCTAGTGCTGTTGGCGAGGGGTTAAACTAATATGGCAGGAGGATGGGAACCTATGCAGGGAGGCAGAGGGAAATAAAAGGGAGACAGAGGCAAAAGATAGCAAGGAGAATAGTAAAAGTGGAGGGCAGAGAAACCCAAGCCAAAAAACAAGAAGGGCAATATTACAGCAAAATTCTAAAGGGGCAAAGTGTGTTAAAAAGACAAGCCTGAAGGCTCTGTGCCTCAATGCGAGGAGTATTCGGAATATGCTGGACAAATTAACTGCGCAGATAGCAGTTAATGGATATGATGTAGTTGGCATCACGGAGACATGGCTCCAGAGTGACCAAGGCTGGGAACTCAACATCCAGGGGTATTCAACATTTAGGAAGGATAGACAGAAAGGAAAAGGAGGTGGGGTGGCGTTGCTGGTTAAAGAGGAAATTAATGCAATAATAAGGAAGAACATTGGTATGGATGATGTGGAATCGGTATGGCCGGAGCTACGGAATACCAAAGGGCAGAAAACGCTGGTGGGAGTTGTGTACAGGCCACCAAACAGTAGTAGTGAGGATGGGGACAGCATCAAACAAGAAATAAGGAATGTGTGCAATAAAGGTACAGCAGTTATCATGGGCGACTTTAATTTACATATAGATTGGGCTAACCAAACTGGTAGCAATGCGGTGGAGGAGGATTTCCTGGAGTGTATTAGGGATGGTTTTCTTGACCAATATGTCAAGGAACCAACTCGAGAGCTGGCCATCCTAGACTGGGTGATGTGTAATGAGAAGGGACTAATTAGCAATCTTGTTGTGCAAGGCCCCTTGGGGAAGAGTGAACATAATCTGGTAGAATTCTTTATGAAGATGGAGAGTGACACAGTTAAATCAGAAACTAGGGTCCTGAACTTAAGGAAAGGTAACTTCGACGGTATGCGGCGTGAATTGGCTAGAATAGACTGGCGAGTGATACTTAAAGGGTTGACAGTGGATAGACAATGGCAAACATTTATAGATCACATGGACGAACTTCAACAATGGTACATCCCTGTCTGGAGTAAAAATAAAACAGGGAAGGTGGCTCAACCTGGCAAACAAGGGAAATTAAGGATAGTTTTAGATCCAAGAGAGAGGCATATAAATTGGCCAGAAAAAGCAGCAAACCAGAGGACTGGGAGAAATTTAGATTTCAGCAGAGGAGGACAAAGGGTTTAATTAGGAGGGGGGAAATAGAGTACGAGAGGAAGCTTGCTAGGAACATAAAAACTGACTGCAAAAGCTTCTACAGATATGTGACGAGAAAAAGAGTAGTGAAGACAAACGTAGGTCCCTTGCAGTCGGACTCGGGTGAATTTATAATGAGTAACAAAGAAATGGCAGACCAATTGAACAAATACGTTGGTTTTGTCTTCACGAAGGAAGACACAAATAACCTTCGGATGTACTAGGGAACCGAGAGTTTAGTGAGAAGGAGGAACTGAAGGATATCCTAATTAGGCGGGAAATTATGTTGGGGAAATTGATGGGATTGAAGGCCGATAAATCCCCGGGGCCTGATTGTCTGCATCCCAGAGTATTTGACTCTGGATCAGTTCCTATGGATTGGAGGGGAGCTAATGTAACACCACTTTTTTAAAAAGGAGGGAGAGAGAAAACAGGTAATTATAGACTGGTTAGCCTGACATCAGTAGTGGGGAAAATGTTGGAATCAATTATTAAGGATCAAATAGCAGCACATTTGGAAAGCAGTGACAGGATCGGTCCAAGTCAGCATGGATTTATGAAAGGGAAAGTATGCTTGACAAATCTTCTGGAATTTTTTGAGGATGTAACAAGTAGAGTGGACAAGTGAAAACCAGTGGATGTGGTGTACTTGGACTTTCAAAAGGCCTTTGACAAGGTCCCACACAAGAGATTGGTGTCCAAGATCAAAGCACATGGTATTGGGGGGTAATGTACTGGCGTGGATAGAGAATTGGTTGGCAGACAGGAAGCAGAGAGTCAGGATAAACGGGTCCTTTTTGGAATGGGAGGCAGTGACTAGTGGACCGCAGGGCTCAGTGCTGGGACCTCAGCTATTTACAATATACATCAATGATTTGGATGAAGGAATTGAGTGTAATATCTCCAAGTTTGCAGATGACACTAAACTGGGTGGAGGTGTTAGCTGTGAGGAGGATGCTAAGAGGCTGCAGGGTGACTTGGACAGATTAGGTGAGTGGGCAAATGCAGTATAATGTGGATAGTTTTCAGTTTTGTGTTCAGTTTTGGTCTCCTAATCTGAGGAAGAACATTCTTGCTATTGAGGGAGTGCAGTGAAGGTTCACCAGACTGATTCCAGAGATGGCTGGACTGACATATGAAGAGAGACTGGATCAACTGGGACTTTATACACTGGAGTTTAGAAGGATGAGAGGGGATCTCATAGAAACGGATAAGATTCTGACGGGATGGGATAGGTTAGGTGCGGGAAGAATGTTCCCGATGTTGGGGAAGTCCAGAACCAGGGGACACAGTCTTAGGATAAGTGCTAGGCCATTTAGGACTGAGTTGAGGAGAAACTTCTTCACTCAGAGAGTTGTTAACCTGTGGAATTCCCTGCCGCAGACAGTTGTTGATGCGAGTTCATTGGATGTATTCAAGAGGGAGTTAGATATGGCCCATACGGCTAAAGGGATCAAGGAGTATGGAGAAAAAGCGGGAAAGGGGTATTGAGGTGAAGGATCAGCCATGATCTTATTGAATAGCGGTGCAGGCTAGAAGGGCCGAATGGCCTACTCCTGCACCTATTTTCTATGTTTCTATGTTTCTATGAATGGTGGTGCAGTCTCGAAAGGCCAAATGCTGCACCTATTTTCTATGTTTCTATGTAACTTACATTAAATTAGGAAGACCAAGAGGGAATATGATAGAAGACAGGCAGACAACATCAAAATGCAACTGTGAGAGGTCTGTTTCAGTGATTCCAGTGGGGGGAGAGGGTGAACAGCCAGAGGACGTGGTCCACATCGGTACCAATGACATAGGTAGGAAGAGGGACAAGGTCCTGTCGGCAGAGTTTAGGTAGCTAGGAGAGAGATTATAAAGCAGGACCTCAAAGGTAGTAATCTCCGGATTACTCCCAGTGCCATGAGCTAGTGAGTACAGAAATAGAAGGTTAGAGCAGATGAATATGTGGCTGGAGAAATGGTGCAAGTGGGAGGGCTTTAGTTTCCTGAGGCATTGGGACCGCTTCTGGGGGAGGTGGGACCTGTACAAGCCGGACGGGTTGCACCTCAACAGAGCTGGGATCAATATCCTCAAGGGAGGCGGAGGTTGCTAGTGCTATTGGGGAGGGTTTAAACTCGCTTGGCAGGGGGAAGGAACCTGAAAATAGATTCAGTAGGGAGGGGAGTAAAGCTGGAATTAGAAAGCAAAAATAAAGAAATTGAGTTTCAAGGAGAGGTGAAACAAGAAGGAAAAAAGGGTAAAAAAACAAACTTAAAGGTACTTTGTCTAAATACATGTAGCATTTGCAACAAAATAGATGAGTTGACGGCACAAATTGAGACAAATGGGTCTGATCTGATAGCCATTATGGAGACGTGGTCGCAAGGTGACCAGGACTGGGAATTAAATATTCAGAAGTACTTGACAATCTGGTAGGACAGACAGAAAGGAAAAGGAGGTGGTGTAGCTCTATTGATAAATGATGGAATCATTGCAATAGTAAGAAACGATATTGGCTCAAATGATAATGGTTTTGAAACAGTTTGGGTGGAGATAAGGAACAATAAGTGGGAAAAAAATCGCTGGTGGGCGTCGTCTATAGGCCCCCTAACAGTCGCAACTCTGTTGGTCGGAGCATAAACCAGGAAATAGTGGGGGCTTGTGAAAAGGGAACAGCAATAATCATGGGTGATTTTAACCTCCATATTGATTGGACAAATCAAATTGGTCAGGATAGACTTGAGTAGGAGTTCATAGCGTGCATAAGGGATGGGTTCCTTGAGCAGTATGTAATGGAACCAACCGGGGGCAGGCTATCTTAGATCTGGTCCTGTGTAACGAGACAGGATTAATAAACAATCTCCTTGTAAAGGATCCCCTCGGAATGAGTGATCATAGCATGATTGAATTTCAAATTCAGATGGAGGGTGAGAAAGTTGGATCTCTAACCAGCATGCTAAGCTTAAATAAAGGAGAAAATGAAGGTATGAGGGCAGAGTTGGATAAAATGGACTGGGAAAATAGATTGAAGTGTAGGATGGTTGATGAACAGTGGTGTACATTTAAGGAGATACTTCACAACTCTCAAGAAAAATATATTCCAGTGAGGAGAAAAGGGTGTAAGAGGAAAGGTAACCATCCGTGGCTAACTAAAGAAATTAAGGACGGTATCCAATTTAAAACAAGGGCATACAAAGTGGCAAAACTAGTCGGAGTTCAGAAGACTGGGAAGCTTTTAAAAGCCAGCAAAGAACGACTAAAAAAATGATTAAGAAAGGGAAGATAGACTATGAAAGTTAACGAGCACAAAATATAAAAACAGATAGCAAGAGTTTCTATCGGTATATAAAAAGGAAAAGGGTGGCTAAAGTAAATGTTGGTCCCTTAGAGGACGTGACTCGGGAATTAGTAATGGGGAACATGGAGATGGCAGAAACTCTGAATAAATATTTTGTATCAGTCTTTACGGTAGAGGACACAGTGGATAGTCTCGAGGCTATAGCGGGGGAGGAATGTAACACAATCACAATCACTAAGGAGGTGGTACTCAGTAAGATAATGGGACTAAAGGCAGATAAATCACCTGGACCTGATGGCTTGCATCCTAGGGTCTTAAGAGAAGTAGCAGCAGGGATTTTGGATGCATTAGTTGCAATTTACCACAATTCCCTGGATTCTGGGGGGATCCCAGCAGATTGGAAAACTGCAAATGTAACATCACTATTTAAAAAAGGAGGCAGACAAAAAGCAGGAAACTATGGACCAGTTAGCCTAACATCTATGGTTGGGAAAATGTTGAAGTCCATTATTAAAGAAGCAGTAGCAGGACATTTGGAAAAGCAAAATTCGGTCAGGCAGAGTCAGCATGGATTTATGAAGGGGAAGTCATGTTTGACAAATTTGCTGGAGTTCTTTGAAGGTGTAACGAACAGGGTGGATAAAGGGGAACCAGTGGATGTGGTGTATTTGGACTTCCAGAAGGCATTTGACAAGGTGCCACATAAAGGTTACTGCACAAGATAAAAGTTCATGGGTTTGGGGGTAATTTATTAACATGGATAGAGGGTTGGCTAACTACCAGAAAACAGAGAGCCAGGATAAATAGTTCATTCTCTGGTTGGCAACCAGTAATTATTGGGGTGCAGCAGGGATCAATGTTGGGACTCCAACTATTTACAATCTCTATAAACGACTTGGAAGAAAGGACTGAGTGTAATGTAGCCAAGTTTGCTGACGATACAAAGATGGGAGGAAAAGCAATGTGTGAGAAGGACACAAAAAATCAGCAAAAGGACATAAACAGGCTAAGTTAGTAGGCAAAAATTATAAAGAGTATAATGTTGGAAAGTGTGAGGTCATGCACTTTGGCAGAAAAAAAATCAAAGAGCAAGTTATTATTTAAATGGAGAAAGATTGCAAAGTGCCGCAGTACAGCGGGACCTGAGGGTACTTGTGCATGAAACACAAAAGGATAGTATTCAGGTACAGCAAATGATCAGGATGGCCAATGGTATCTTGGCCTTTATTGCAAAGGGGATGGAGTATAAAAGCAGGGAAGTCTTGCTACAGCTCGATAAGATATTGGTGAGGCCACACCTAGAATACTGCGTGCAGTTTTGGTTTCCATATTTACGATAGGATATACTTGCTTTGAAGGCAGTTCAAAGAAGATTCATTAGGTTGATTCCAGGGATGAGGGGGTTGACTTATGAGGAAAGGTTGAGTAGGTTGGGCCTCTACTCATTGGAATTCAGAAGAATGAGAGGTGATCTTATCGAAACGTATAAGATTATGAGGGGGCTTGACAAAGTGGATGCAGAGAGGATGTTTTCACTGATGGGGGAGACTAGAACTAGAAGGCGTGATCTTCGAATAAGGGGCCGCCCATTTAAAACAGAGATGAGGAGGAATTTCTTCTCTCAGAGGGTTGTAAATCTGTGGAATTCGCTGACTCAGATAGCTGTGGAAGCTGGGACATTGAATAAATTTATGTCAGAAATACAGTTTCTTAAATGATAAGGGAATAAGAGATTATGGGGAGCGCGCGGGGAAGTGGAGCTGAGTCCATGATCAGATCAGCCATGATCTTATTACATGGCGGAGCAGGCTCGAGGGGCCGTATGGCCTACTCCTGTTCCTATTTCTTATGTTCTTATGTAAGCACATAAGCTCAAGGTTCAAAAAAGGGTGGGATCAATCATGAGAAATGGGACCTCCTTGTACCTGAGAATTTAAAAGATTTTATTTCACTCAGAGGATTATTCGAAGATGGAATGCTTTATTTTAAGTGAATGAAGCAGAGACTATATTATTATTTATATTGGAATTAGGTAAGTTTTTGTTGAGAAGAAAGTATAAAAGGATATGGTGAAAGGGTGGAGAAAAGGAATTGCAGGAGATAGCTCCAATTAAAGAGTTTGCACTGGCGCAATGAGCCAAATGCCGCCTTCTGCAGTGTAATTTCTAGGATTCTAGAATTCAAAGAAAAAAGTACAAAGCAGCGATTGTCCTGGAAACTTCTTGTACATTAACCAAATGCAGATAAATCCATCAAGAGTGTTTATCTCACCTCAGTTTGGTGCTGGGGCTTATAGGGGTTCCAGGGGGGCGGTGGGGGGACATGAAACGGGGAGATTCTCCGCTCCACCAAGCCCACCAATTCCAGTGTTGTCACCAAGAGGAGACACAGAGCACCATCCAGAGCCGGACAATCTCCAGCCACCACCGGGGTGGTGGACAATGGCCTAGGTGCAGTTCACTCACCTGCCACCTCAACTGGAGACCAGAAAGGGAAGAAAATGGGGAAGGCGGGTTTGGGATGGGTGGGGCAAGGGAGAAGAGAAATGGAAATGAGCACAGCATGAGAAAACATGGTTTGGAAACTGATAATGATGAGCACTGAACTCATTTCTAAATTGATTTGAATTGCTTCCACTTGGATAAATTTCCTTGTGCCTTTTTTTTCTGCTTATTCAGACGGTGATGATTTTGGTGACTGGCTAAATGCAGCATCAATGAAGTCAAAACAGCTGAAAAAGCCCAAAGCTGTTCCACAGAGAGCAGAATCTGATATTTCAAATTCAGTGAAGTAAAAACATTGTTCTGAATCCAAATTGTCATTCAGATTTACCTGATCATGCTCCGCTCTAGCTCCCAAAGATAAAAAGAATGAGCAGGCAATATTTCTCAGTGGATCCTGACCTGACAGTGGCTGGGTTTGTAAAAAAGGTTGACGGTAACATAAATAACATAAGAATCTTTAAATAGAGACAAACACTATTAAGCCCATCAAGTCTGTCCATCTTTGATAGAGCAACCTCATCCACACAACATCTTTAACTAAGTAAAATGTCCCAAGGCGCTTCACAAAATTTGACGGCAAGCTACAGAAGGAGACATTAGGACAGGTGAGTTCGGTTTTAAGAAGCATGTTAAAGGAGGAAAGAGGGATTGAGAAGTTTAGAGAGAGAATTTCAAATCTTCGCGACATGGCAGCTGAAGCATGGCCGCCATTGATGGAGCGATGAAAATCGGAGATGCACAAGAGGTCAGAGTTTGAGGAGTGCAGATATACATAAGAACATAAGAAATAGGGAGCAGGAGTAGGCCATTTGGCCCCTCGAGCCTGCTCCGCTATTCAATAAGATCATGGCTGATCTGATCATGGACTCGGTTCAGCTTCCCCGCCCGCTCCCCATAACCCTTAACTCCCTTGTCGCTCAAAAATCTATCTATCGCCACCTTAAATATATTCAATAACCCAGCCTCCACAGCTCCCTGGGACAGAGAATACCACAGATTTCCAACCTTTTGAAAGAAGAAATTCCTCCTCACCTCAGTTTTAAATGGGCAATGCTTTATTCTGAAACTATGCCCCCTAGTTTTAGATTCTCCCATGAGGGGAACCATCCTCTCTGTATTTACCTTGTTGAGCCCCCTCAGTATCACATATGTTTCAAATAAGATCACCTCTCATTCTTCTAAACTCAAATGAGTATAGGCCCAACCTACTCAACCTATCTTCATAATTCAAACCCCCTCATCTCCAGAATCAACCTCGTGAACCTTCTCTGAACAGCCTCCAATGCAAGTATATCCTTACTTAAATATGGAAAGCAAACTGTACGCAGTTCTCTAGCTGTGGCCTCACCAATACCCTGTACAGTTGTAGCAGGACTTCTCTGCTTTTATACTCCATCCCCCTTGCAACAAATGCCAACATTCCATTTGCCTTCCTGATTACTTCCTGTACCTGCATACTAACTTCTTTGTTTTATGCACACGGACCGCCAGGTCACTCTGCACTGCAGCACTTTGCAATTTTTCTCCATTTAAATTATAATTTGCTTTTCTATTTTTTCTGCCAAAGTGAATAACTTCACATTTTCCCGCATTATACTCCATCTGCCAAATTTTTGCCCACTCACTTAGCCTGTCAATATTACTTTGCAGATTTTTGTGTACTCACAACTTGCTTTCCCACCCATCTTTGTATCATCAGTAAACGTGGCTACATTACACTCGGTCCCTTCATCCAGGTCATTAATATAGATTGTAAATAGTTGAGGCCCCAGCACCAATCCCTGAGGCTCCCCATTAGTTACTGTTCACTTACCGGAAATTAACCCAACTATCCCGACTTGTTGTTTTCTGTTAGTTAGCCAAGCCTCTATCCATGCTAATATATTACCCCAAACCAAGTGAACTTTTATCTTGTGCAGTAACCTTTTATGTGGCACCTTATCGAATGCCTCTGGAAATCCAAATACACCACATACACTGGTTCCCCTTTATCCACCCTGCTCATTACATCGTCAAAGAACTCCAGCAAATTTGTCAAGCATGATTTCCCTTTCAAAAAACCATGCTGTCGCTGCTTAACTGAATTATGCTTTTCCTGCTTCAGCTTTCTTAATAATGGACTCCAGCATTTTCCCAATGACCGATGTTCGGTTAACTGGTCTATAGTTTCCTGCTTTCTGTCTGCCTGCTTTTTTAAACAGAGGCGTTACATTTGTTGTTTTCCAATCTGCTGGGGCCTACCCAGAATCCAGGGAATTTTGATAGAAACAATCAATGCATCCACTATCTCTGCAGCCACTTCTTTTCAGACCCGAGGATGTCAGCCATCAGGTCCAGGGGACTTGTCTGCCTTTAGACCCATTATTTTACCGAGTACTACTTCTTTAGTAATAATGATTGCATTAAGTTGCTCCCTCCCTATAGCCCCATTGATTATCCCCGATTGGAATGTTTTTAGTGTCTTCTACCATGAGGACCGATACAAAATCCGTCTCAACCATTTCACTATTCCCATTTATTAATTCCCCAGTCTTGTCCTCGAGGGGACCAACATTTACTTTAGCTACTCTTTTCCTTTTTATGTACCTGTAGAAACTGTTACTATCTGTTGGTCCCCTCGTGCTCGTTAACTTTCATAATCTACCTTACCTCTCTTTATCATTTTTTTACTCGTTCTTTGTTGGCTTTTAAAAGTTTCCGAATCCTCTGGCCTCCCACTAGTCTTGGCCACATTGTATGCCCTTGTTTTCAATTTGATACCATCCATTATTTCCTTTGTTAGCCACGGATGGTTATCCCTTCTCTTACAGTCTTTCCTTCTCATTGGGATATATTTTGTTGAGAGTTATGCAATATTCCTTAAATGTCTGCCACTGCTCATCAACCATCAGAGTGGACAAGGAAGATCCAGTGGATGTGGTGTATTTGGACTTTCAAAAGGCTTTTGACAAGGTCCTGCACAAGAGATTGGTGTGCAGAATCAAAGCGCATGGTATTGGGGGTAATGTACTGACGTGGATAGAGAATTCGTTGGCAGACAGGAAGCAGAGAGTCGGGATAAACGGGTCCTTTTCAGAATGGCAGGCAGTGACTAGTGGAGTGCCTCAGGGCTCAGTGCTGGGACCTCAGCTCTTTACAATATACATTAACAATTTAGATGAAGGAATTGAGTGTAATATCTCCAGGTTTGCAGATGACACTAAACTGGGTGGCAGTGTGAGCTGTGAGGAGGACACTAAGAGGCTGCAGGGTGACCTGGATAGGTTAGGTGAGTGGGCAAATGCATGGCAGATGCAGTACAATGTGGATAAATGTGAGGATATCCATTTTTGGGACAAAAACACGAAGGCAGAATATTATCTGGATGGCGGCAGATTTGGAAAAGGGGAGGGGCAACGAGACCTGGGTGTCATGGTTCATCCGTCACTGAAAGTGGGCATGCAGGTACAGCAGGCGGTGAAGAAAACAAATGGTATGTTGGCCTTCATAGCTAGGGGATTTGAGTATAGGAGCAGGGAGGTCTTACTGCAGTTGTACAGGGCCTTGGTGAGGCCTCACCTGGAATATTGTGTTCAGTTTTGGTCTCCTAATCTGAGGAAGGACGTTCTTGCTATTGAGGGAGTGCAGCGAAGGTTCACCAGACTGATTCCAGGGATGGCTGGGCTATGATATGAGGAGAGACTGGATCAACTGGGCCTTTATTCACTGGAGTTTAGAAGGATGAGAGGGGATCTCATAGAAACGTATAAGATTCTGATGGGACTTGACAGGTTAGATACGGGAAGAATGTTCCCGATGTTGGGGAAGTCCAGAACCAGGGGACATAGTCTTAGGATAAGGGGTAGGCTATTTAGGACTCAGATGAGGAGAAACTTCTTCACTCAGAGAGTTGTTAACCTATGGAATGCCCTGCCTCAGAGAGTTGTTGATGCCAGTTCATTGGGTATATTCAAGAGGGAGTTAGATATGGCCCTTATCGCTAAGGGGATCAAAGGGTATGGAGAGAAAGGGGTACTGAGGGAATGATCAGCCATGATCTTATTGAATGGCGGTGCAGGCTCGAAGAGCCGAATGGCCTACTCCTGCACCTATTTTCTATGTTTCTATGTCTCATACTTTAATATATTTTCCCAGTCCACTTTAGCCAAGTCTGCCCTCATACCTTTAAAGTCTCCTTTATTTAAACTTAGGACACTGGTTTGAGATCCAACTTTCTCACTCTCCAACTGAATGTGAAATTCAACCATGTTATGATCACTCATTCCTAGAGGATCCTTCACTCGGAGATAGTTTATTAATCCTGTCTCATTATACATTTCTCAGATCTAAGATAGCCTGCTGTCTGGTTGGTTCTGCAACATACTGTTCAAGGAAACTATCCCGGATACACTCTATGAACTCTTCCTCAAGGCAACCCTAGCCAATTTGCTTTGTCCAATCAATATGAAGGTTAAAAGCGCCCATGATTATTGCCATTCCTTTTTTACAAGCCTCCATTATTTTTTGATTTATGCTCGTCCAACAGTGTAGCTACTTTTAGGGGGCCTATAGACTATGGCCACCAGTGACTTTTTTCCTTTATTATTCCTTATCTGCACCCAAATGAATCAACACTTTGATCTTCTGAATCAATATTGTTTCTCACTAACACACTGATCTTTATTGACAGTGCTATCCCACCTCTTTTTCCTTTCTGTCTGTCCTTCCGAATTGCCAAATACCCCTGAATATTTAGTTCCCAGTCTTGGTCACTTTGCAACCACGTCTCTGTAATGACCAGCAGATAATACCCATTTCTATCTATTTATGCTGTCAACTTATCTATTTTGTTACGAATGCTACGTGCATTCAGATAAAGAGCTTTAAAATTTGTTTTTTTACCATTTTTTCCAGCTTTTGACCCTACTTTCTGATTCACCTTTATGGTTATACATTCTGCCCCTTCCTGGCTCGCTGTGGTTTTCATTTCCCCCAGTGCTACCCTTCTCATTATTCTTTGACTTTTAAAATTTTCGCTCACCTGAATCCTCCCCCCCACTAATTAGTTTAAAGCCCTCTCTACAGCTCTAGTTATTTGATTTGCCAGGATCCTCGTCCCAGCACGGTCTAAGTGGAGCCTGTCTCAACGGAACAGCTCCCTCTTACCCCAGTACCAGTCCCACGAACCAAAACCCACTTTTCCCACAACAGTCTATGAGCCACGTGTTTAACTCTCTGATCTTATTTACCCTATGCAAATCTGCTCGTGGCTCAGGTAGTAATCCAGAGATTATTACTTTTGTGGTTCTGCTTTTTAATTTGGCCCCTAGCTGCTCATAATCCCTCAGTAGATCCTCTTTGTTTGTCCTACCAATGTTGTTGGCATCCACGTGGACCACGACAACTGGATCTTCCCCCTCCCACTCCAAGTTCTTCTCAAGCCCAGAGGAGATGCCCTAAACCCTGGCACCAGGTAGGCAACACAGCCTTCGGGACTCACGCTCTCGGCTGCAGAGAACATTATCTAGCCCCCTAATGATACTGACCCCTACCATTACGACATTTCTTTTTACTCCCCCCACTTGAATGGCCCCCTGTACCATGGTGCTCTGGTCAGTTTGCTTATCCTCCCTGCAGTCTCTACTCTCGTGCACACAGGGAGTAAGAGCCTGGAACCTGTTGGACAAGAGCAAGGGCCGAGGCTCCTTCATCACTCCATCCTGAGTCCCCATACCTTCCTCACTCATAATCATACCCTCCTGTCCCTGACCACAGATCAAATTTGAATTAATTAGTCTAATTGGTGTGACTAGCTCCTGGATTGCGGCGTCCAGGTAACTCTCCCCATCCCTGATGTGTCGTCGTGTCAGCAGCTCAGATTCCTGCTCATCAACGCGGAGCTGACGATCCTCGAGCTGCAGACACTTGCTGCAGATGTGGTCGCGGTGGACCTCAATGGTGTTGCAGCAGTGACACATTGCCTGCCCTGCCATCTGTAATGTATTTGATTAATTAGGTTTAGTTTTTTGCTTTTAATCCAGGCCCCTAATTTAAGACCCTTAATTTAAAGCAAGAAAAGGGACAGAAAAACTCACCAACAATCACTTCCCTGCCTTCCTGTGACGTTGACTGGAGTTGCCCTGTTCTCCTTTGTCGCCCTCTCTTAAGTCTCAGAGGGTTGTAGCGCTGAGGGAGATTACAGAGATAGGGAGGGGCGAGGCCATGGAGGGAATTGCAAACAAGAATGAAAATGTTAAAATCGAGACCATTGACGGACCAGGAGCCATTGTAGGTCAACATGCACATGGGGTGATAGGTGAACGGGGCTTGGTGTGATTTAGGATACAGGCAGTAGAGTTTTGGATGAGCTCAAGTTTATGGAGGATGCAAGGTGAGAGACCAGGCAGGAGAGTGTTGGAATAGTCAAGTCTAGAGGTAACCAAGGCATGGATGAAGGTTTCAGCAGCAGATGACTGAGGCAGGGCGGAGATGGACGATGTTACGGAGGTGGAAGTAGGCGGTCATCTTCTCACCATATTCCTTCTCTCTAGAAACACAGCTCCAAGTTTATACTCAAACTCATTTGCAAATCATCGAATGTAACCTCTTCCATGAACCAGTGCAATCGGGCAACGTTTTAGAATAACATTTTTTCAAAAATTTGCATTACAGTGTATTCCTTGATCTATTTAACAGGGACAATTCGGAAGGACAGACAGAAAGGAAAAGGAGTTAATAAAGGATGAGATCAATGCGTTAGTGAGAGACGATATTGCCTTCGAAGATCAAGATGTTGAATCAGTTTGGGTGGAAATAAGGAATAATAAGGGGAAAAAGTCCCCCGAACAGTAGCTGCATTGTTGGATGGAGTATAAATCAAGATATAATGGAGGCTTGTAAAAAAGGAACGGCGATAATCATGGGCGATTTTAACCTTCATGGTAATTGGACAAAGCAAACTGGTCAGGGTAGCCTTGAGGAAGAGTCCATCGAGTGTATCCGGGATAGTTTCCTTGAAGAGTACTTGCAGTACCAACCAGGCAGCAGGCTATCTTAGATCTGGTACTGTGTAATAAGACAGGATTAATAAACGATTTCCTAGCAAAGGATCCTCTAGGAAAGAGTGACCATAACAGGATTGAATTTCAAATTCAGTTGGAGGGTGAGAAAGTTGGATCTCTAACCAGTGTGCTAAGCTTAAATAAAGGAGACTACAAAGATATAAAGGTAGAGTTGGCTCAAGTCGACTGGAAAAATAGATTACAGAGTGGGACAGTTGATGAGCAGTGGCAGACATTTAAGGAGATATTTCATGACTCTCAACAAAAATATGTTACAATGAGAAGGAAAGACTGTATGAAAAGCAATAACCATCCATAGCTAACTAAGGAAATAAGGAATGGTATCAAATTGAAAACAAGAGCATACAATGTGGCCAAGACTAATGGGAGGCCAGAGGATTGGGAAACTTTTAAAAGCCAGCAAAGAACGACTAAAAAAATAATGAAGAGAGGGAAGATAGATTATGAATGTAAATAGCACGAAATATAAAAACAGTTAGTAAGGGTTTCTACAGGTACATAAAAAGGAAAAGAGTGGCTAACGTAAATGTGGTTCCCCCAGAGGATGAGACTGGGGAATTAATAATGGGGAACAGGGAAATGGCAGAGACTTTGAACAAATATTTTGTATCGGTCTTCACGGTAAAAGACACAGAAAACATCCCAATAGGGGATAATCAAGGGGGCTATAGGAAGGGAGGAACTTCATACAATCACTATCACTAAAGAAATAGTACTCGGTAAAATAATGGGATTAAAAGCAGACCAGCCCCCTGGACTTGATGGCTTGCATCGTAGGGTCCTTAAAGAAGTGGCTGCAGAGATTTGTTCTAATCTACCAAAATTACCTGGAATCTGGGAAGGTCCCAGCGGATTGGAAAACCACAAATGTAACGCTCCTATTTAAAAAAGGAGGCAGATAGAAAGCAGGCAACTCTTGACCGGTTAGCCGAACATCTGTCATTGGGAAAATGCTGGAGTCCATTATTAAGGAAGCAGCCGCAGGACATTTGGAAAAGCATAATTCAATCAAGCAGAGTCAGCATGGTTTTATGAAAGGTAGTTTGCTGGAGTTCTTCGAGGATGTAACGAGCAGGGTGAATAAGGGAGAGCCAGTGGATGTGGTGTATTTGGATTTCCAGAAGGCATTCAATAAGGTGTCACATTAAAGGTTACTGCACAAGATAAAAGTTCACGGTGTTTGGGGTAATACATTATCATGGATTGAGGATTGGCAAACAAACAGAAAACAGAGAATCAGGATAAACGGGTCATTTTCCGATTGGCAAACAGTTACTAGTGGGATGCCGCAGAGATCTGTGCTGAGGCCTCAACTGTTTACAATCTATACTAATGACTTGGATGAAGGGACCGAGTGTAATGTAACCAAGTTTGCTGATGACACAGAGATGGGTGGGAAAGCAAATTCTGAGGAGGGCACAAAAAATCTGCACAGGCTAATTGAGTGGGCAAAAATTTGGCAGATGGAGTATAATATAAGAAAATGTGAGGTTAACCACTTTGGCCGAAAAAATAGAAAAGCGGATTATAATTTAAATGGAGAAAAATTGCAAAGTGCTCCAGTACAGAGGGACCTGGGGGTTCTTGTACATGAAACAAAAAAGTTAGTTTGCAGGTACAGCAAGTGATCAGGAAGGCAAATGGAATGTTGGCATTTATTGCAAGGGGGATAGAGTATAAAAGCAGAGAAGTCCTGCTACAACTGTACAGGTATTGGTGAGGCCACACCTGGAGTATTCATGCAGTTTTGGTCTCCGTATTTAATAAAAGATGTACTTGCATTGGAGGCTGTTCAGAGACGGTTCACTTGGTTGATTCCGGAGATGAGGAGGTTGACTTATGAAGATAGGTTGAGTAGGTTAGGTCAATACTCATTGGAGTTCAGAAGAATGAGAGATGATCTTTTCCAAAGGTTTAAAATAATGAGAGGGCTGGACAAGATGGATGCAGATAGGGTATTTCCACTCATGGGGGAAACTTAAACTAGGGGGCATCGTCTCAGAATAAGGGGCCGCCCATTTAAAACTGAGGTGAGGAGGAATTTCTTCTCTGAGGGTTGTAAATCTGTGGAATTCACTGCCCCAGAGAGCTGTGGAGGCTGGGTCTTTGAATATATTTAAGGCGGAGATAGACATATTTTTGAACGATAAGAGAATAAAGGGTTATGGGGAGCGGGCAGGGAAGTGGAACATGATCAGATCAGATCTTATTAAATGGCGGAGCAGGCTCGAGGGGCCAAATGGCCTACTCCTGCTTCTATTTCTTGTTTTATTACTGCAGATGAAAATGGGTTTATCGCAAAAAAAAAAGCATTTTTAATCAGAGTGTGTGATCCACCACCTGTGAGTGATCCGATTTTAAATAACTGAAAGTGACTTAAAAACTATACAGAACTATTTCATAGTTTCATTGCTGTACAGTAGTCAGCAGATGCTCCTGCTCAAAATTTGTGGTGTATGTCACTTTGTATTTATTGGTACTTAATTAAAATACATTTATTGTATGAATTTTAAAGTGGATGGTCCATTGTATTCGACAATGAATGAAGCTAAGGTGTTCAAAACCTCAAATTATACAAGAGATCCTCTTGCATCTTTTTCTGGTGGTTGAGTACAGACCAGAAAGTCCCAGGTTCAATTCTTGGTCTGTACCCAGTTTGCTGCTCTCATCTGGGATTCAGATCCTACCCTTGACCACTGAACCGTCTGGTCTAGAGAGGGGGAAATTAACCAGGGCTTCTGCTCACGTTCCACTATCTGACAATTCCTTATGGAAAGTGCATGTGTTGACATCTGTAATGTATTTGCTTCATGGCTTCTTTGCTTAAGAATTCATAGCAACACATTACTATTAAGAACTAATACAGAAGCAAAATACTGTGGATGCTGGAATCTGGAACAGAAAATGCTGGAAATCTCAGCGAGCCAGGCAGCATCTGTGGAGAGAAAACAGAGTTAAAATTTCGGGTCGATAACCCTTCGTCGGAACTGGCGAAGTTCTGATGAAGGGTCATCGACCGGAAACGTGAACTCTGCTTTCTCTCCATAGCTGCTGTCTGATCCATTGAGATTTTTAGCATTTTCTGCTATTAAGAACTAGTTGGTTTATCAGCAAAGGTTTAACAATCACACTATACATTACCAGTTCCTTCAGCAGGCTCGCAACCAAATGCCTCATCATCAATCCCCCGAACCCAACTGTCTGGATTTTTATTGAGTCTTGTGAATGTTGTGTGACTCTAAGCCACTCCCAACTCAACAGCTCAACAACTCTACAACAATAAATCAATTAAATCAAGTACCCCCTGATCTGGGGGACACTCCAAACACTTTTCAAGGCCTTTCTTTGTTTTTTGGGTTTTTTGGGGGGTTTTTTGTGGTTTTTGTGGGGAGTTTTTGGGGTTTTTTTGGTCACTAAAACCATAAATTATACAGTGCCCCCTAGAAAAGGGGAAGGGGACACTAAAATTCGGCAATTAAACAAATTAAACTTTAAAACATATAAAATCAAATTAAAATTTGGTTGCCGGGGGTGATGATGCACTCCAGTCCCTCCGGCTCCCACCTCTCGCGGAAGGCCGCGAGCGTACCAGTGGACACCGCGTGCTCCATCTCCAAGGATAACCTGGCTCGGATGTAAGAGCGGAAGAGAGGCAGGCAGTCGGGCTGAATGACCCCCTCGACCGCCCGCTGCCTGGACCGGCTGATGGCACCCTTGGCCGTGCCCAGGTGCAGTCCTACGAGGAAGCCTTCGGACCTACCCGCTCCCCTCCGCACAGGGTGCCCAAAGATCAGGAGTGTGGGACTGAAGTGCAAACAAAATTTGGGGAGCCGCCCCTTTAAATAATGGAACGGGGGCTGCAACCTCGTGCATTCAATAATAACATGAAACACGGACTCTTCCAGACCGCAGAAATTGCAGGCGGCCTGGGAGCCCGTGAACTGACTTAAAACTTTGTTGCACGGGACTGCTCCATGCACCACCCTCCAGGCCAAGTCCCCGATAAATAGTGGGAGGATTCCCGCGTACAGTGCACTCCATTGGGGACCCCCGCCTCCTCCGGATGGCAAGATGGTACGCCATGGCGTGTCCGGACGGCAGACGAGGATGGCAAGGTTGAGAGTGTGCAGGAGCAGCCCGTACAGGAAACCCCTCCGCGCGGAACTGAAAGGCACGGAGGGGATTTCCCCGAGGTGGTGCAAGTTGTGAGGCGCCGGCTCCCGAGAGAGGTTTCTGGGCTTGGCGCCGATGAGGAATTCTGTCCGGACGGGGGTCAGTTCGGACGGGATCTTCCCACGTGCTTGAGCCTCCTCGCTCAACAGCTCTACAACTCATTTTGTAGCAAACAAAATTGAACAGTTAGATCAAGTGCCCCCTGATCTGGGGGACACTCCAAACACTTATCAGGCCCTTTTTTTTTTGTTTGTTTTTTTTGTGTTTTTTGTGTTTTTAAAAAAAATTTTGATCACTAAAATAATGAATTTTACAAGTGCCCCTTATAAAAGGGGAGGGGGACATTAAAACCGGCAATAAAACAAATTAAATTTAAAACATATAAAATCACATTAAAATTTAGTTGCCGGGGGTAATGATGCACTCCAGTGCCTCCGGCGCCCACCTCTTGCGGAAGGCCGCGAGCGTACCGGTAGACACCGTGTGCTCCAACTCCAGGGACACCCTGGCCCGGATGTAGGCGCGGAAGAGAGGCAGGCAGTCGGGCTGAACGACCCCCTCGACCGCCCGCTGCCTGGACCGGCTGATGGCACCCTTGGCCGTGCCCAGGAGCAGTCCTACGAGGAGGCCCTCGGACCTGGCCGCTCCCCTCCCCACAGGGTGCCCAAAGATTAGGAGTGTGGGACTGAAGTGCAACCAGAAATTGAGGAGCAGCCCCTTTAACTAATGAAACAGGGGCTGCAACCTCGCTCACTCCATAAAAACATGGAACACGGACTCTTCCAGACTGCAGAAATTGCAGGCGGCCTGGGAGCCCGTGAACTGTCATAAAAATTTGTTGCACGGGACTGCCCCGTGCACCACCCTCCAGGCCAAGTCCCCGATAAATCGTGGGAGGACTCCCGCATAGAGTGCACTCCATCGGGGAACCCCGCCTCCTCCGAATGGTAAGATGTTGCGCCATGGCGTGTCTGGACGGCAGACGAGGATGGCAAGGTCGAGAGTGTGCAGGAGCAGCCTAAACAGGAAACCCCTCCACGCAGAACTGAAAGGCACGGAGGGGATTTCCCCGAGGCGGCGCAAGTTGTGAGGCGCCGGCTCCCGAGGGAGGTTTTGGGGCTTGGCGCCGATGAGGAATTCTGTCCAGACGGGGGTCAGTTCGGACGGGATCTCCCCATGTGCTTGAGCCTCCTCGCTCCACAGCTCTACAACTCTTTTGGGGGGAGACAAAATAAACATTAGATCGAGTGCCCCCCGATCTGGGGGTCACTCCAGACACTTTTAACTGCCCTCTTTTTTTTTTGTTTTTGTTTTTATGTGGGTTTTTTTTGTGATTTTTCTTTTGGGCATTAAAATCATATAATTTACAAGTGCCCCCTATAAAAGGGAAGGGGGACACTAAAACCCGGCAATTAAAACAAGTTAAACTTTAAAACATAAAATCAAATTAAAATTTGGTTGCCGGGCGTGATGATGCACTCCAGTCCCTCCGGCGCCCACCTCTCGCGGAAGGCCGTGAGCGTACCGGTGGACACTGCGTGCTCCCTCTCCAAGGACACCCCGGCTCGGATATACGCACGGAAGAGAGGCAGGCAGTCAGGCTGAACAACCCCCTCGACCGCCCGCTGCCTGGACCGGCTGATGGCACCCTTGGCCGTGCCCAGGAGCAGTCCTACGAGGAGGCCCTCGGACCTACCCGCTCCCCTCCGCACAGGGTGCCCAAAGATCAGGAGTGTGGGACTGAAATGCAGCCAGAAATTGAGGAGCAGCCCCTTTAAATAATGGAACAGGGGCTGCAACCTCGTGCATTCAATAAAAACATGGACCACCGACTCTTCCAGACCGCAGAAATTGCAGGCGGCATGGGAGCCCGTGAACCAGCTTAAAAATTTATTGCACGGGACTGCTCCGTGCACCACCCTCCAGGCCAAGTCCCTGATAAATAGTGGGAGGACTCCCGCGTACAGTGCCCTCCATCGGGGACCCCCGCCTCCTCCGGATGGCAAGATGTTGCGCCATGGCGTGTCCGGACGGCAGGCGAGGATGGCAAGGTTGAGAGTGTGCAGGAGCAGCCCGTACCGGAAACCACTCCGTGCAGAACTGAAAGGCACGGAGGGGATTTCCCCAAGGCGGCTCAAGTTGTGAGGCGCCGGCTCCCGAGGGAGGTTTCAGGGCTTGGCGCCGATGAGGAATTCTGTCCGGACGGGGGTCAGTTCGGACGGGATCTCCCCACGTGCTTGAGCCTCCTTGCTCCACAGCTCTACAAACCTGTGAGCATACTCACAGGTGCATACATTCTAACATCGAATACGGCAATGTCTGTCCTTTCTGAATACTTGCTGTCAAATACTTGGGCAAGGTATTGAATGGTGGCCAGCAACTGTGGAACTGTACCTTGAAGCAGCACGTTCAGGAGAGCAGCAGAGAAAACTAGAGAAACCATGTTTCCAAATTGCCGCAATTCCTGGGAAAACTGTCAGTACATTCTTAATCAATATGGTCATTAGAAAGCATTGAGAGAAAAATAATAATAGAAGATTGCAGTGTGACATTCTCAGGGTGAGGATGCCGAGAGTTGTACGATGTTGTGTTTGCCAGTCGCAGTGTTGGTACCCATCTCACCATGATCTTATTAAAAATAAATTACAAGTTCATTTAATTTACATATATTAGCATGGTTTTATTCAAATGTAAATTTTTCTAGTCTCTTGCTAGGAATTGCAAGCTCGTGTTGTACAGGCAGTTCCTGGCCACACATAATATTAATGCAATTATATTAGACTACTAGAACTATAATATAAACAAAACAGACTGGTAATTCTTGTGGCATGTGGACATCCCACAAAAGCCAAAAAAAATGTAACGGGCATCCTCCAACCAAGCAAGCTTCCCCATTTTCTGGTCATGGCTGGGCTTTTTTGGAGAATGCATGAATCAACAGGACCAGTAAGTGCTCTTGCAATTCATTCGGGCTGGCCCGAAAGCTGAGTTCTCAACCCACCCATAGAGGTCAGCAATGCCATCTCACACTGGGATATATCTGCAGCTAGAAAATTCAAATCACAAACTTTTCAACAATTGTGCAGGTGCACACTAACTAGACAGAGTCGACAGAGAGAAACTGTTCCCAATGGCAGAAGGGTCGAGAACCAGAGGACACAGATTCAAGGTGATTGGCAAAAGAACCAAAGGCAACATGAGGAAAAACTTTTTTATACAGGAGTGGTTAGGATATGCAATGCACTGCCTGAAAGGGTGGTGGAGGCAGACTCAATCATGGCTTTCAAAAGGGAATTGGCTATGTACCTGAAAGAAAAAAAAAGTTGCAGGGCTACGGGGAAAGGTCGGGGAAGTAGGACGACCTGAATGCTCTTGCAGAGAGCCAGCTTGGGCTCAATGTGCTGAATGGCTTCCTTCTGTGCTGTAACCATTTTATGATTTCATATTGTCACCTGGCTTTGCTGAATTTCATCCCGTAGTGTATAATTTTAGATTCAGGGCAGTGTGGATCCAAATTATATTCAAGTAAAACATAAGAACGTAAGAACAGGAGTAGGCCATTCGTCCTTTCCATTCTATTTTACCATTCAATTAAATCAGGCCGATCTGTACCTCAACTCTATTTACCCGACTTTGATCTATATCCCTTGATATCACCCAACAAAAATCTGTCAAACACGGTTTTGAAAATCTCAATTGACCCAACTTTTTGGGGGAGAGAATTCCATATGTGCACTATTCTTTGTTTGAAAATGATGCTTCCTAATTTGATTCTTAACTGGCCTAGCTCAAATGTTAAGATTATACCCTGTTGTTCTGCATTCCCTCAACATAGGAAATAGCTTTTCTGTATCTATCCCATTGAATACATTTATAGAAACAGAGAATGGTTACAGCACAGAAGGAGGGCATTCACCCCGTCGAACCCGTGCCATTTTAAACACCTCAATTAGACCATCCTTCAACCTTTTAGACTCAAGGGAATACAAGCCATGTATATGCAACCTGTCCTTATCCCTTTAACCCCTGATATCATTCTTGTGAATCTGCATTGAATGCTCTCCAAAGCCTATATATCCTTTCTGAGGTGCGTGCCGCAAACTGAACACAGTAGTCCACATGAGGTCTGATGAAGTCTCTGCACAACTGAACATAACTTGCTCACTTTTTATTCCAGCCTTTTTGATTACTGTTTGTACCTGTGCACCAACTTTTAGTGATTTGTGTCCCTGGACACCAAATTCCTTTGTTCCTCCACAGTTGCTAGTCTCTCGCCATGAAGAAAATATTACGATTTGTTTTTTTTGATCCAAAATGGGTGACCTCACGCTTCCCCATATTAAACTCCATCTTCCACAGTTTTGATCACTCACATAATCTGTCTGTCAGTATGTAACTTCCTGCTCCCATAATTAACTGTGCTTCCTATCTTAGGCCTCAATTTTGGCCGAGCCCGTTTTGCGGCGCACTTACTGGACTTGTGCCGCTTATTTACTTGCCGAGATGTGCTGGAAAAAAATGCTGCAACTTTGGCCACTGCCTGGCCTCTTCACTGCAGCCGTGCAGCGTAGCCAGTGGACTCGGGGGACGGAGCCAGCGTTCTGCGCCGAAAACTGTGCCGGGACGTCTGCGCATGTGCAGTGGATACTGTTGATTTCCGCGCATGCACAGTAGCATTGGGAGTTGGCAATGGGCCCGATTCTTGCCAGGTAGGTCACTCCCTCCCTCCCTTCCTTACCTCTCCCAACTTCTCCGTTGATTTTCAGCCTCCTCTCTGTGGGCCCCAATTCCTGCCAGGTCACTCCCTCCCTCCTTTCCTCCACCCAGCCTTTCCGTTGACTTTCAGCCGGCCAGTTCCATCGCTTCCGCCCCTAGCCCAGGCCGAGTGGCCTCCCGCTGCCTTCCAGTTTCCAGGGCCGACTGCAGAAAGCTGCATTGCATTTTGAAGATGAAAGTAGGAATTTAATTTTTTATTTCTTATTTTAACTGTGCGAAGGAAGGATGGCTGTTCCCTAAAGCTTGGTTGGTTCAGGTCCAGGTCCTCTCCACTTCCCACCCCTATCCCAGGTCGAATGGCCTCCGATGTGCCTACCTGCACTGATTTCTTTAACTCTCCACAAGGGTTTTCTGAAGTGGCCACATACGCTGGCCAAAGTAGAAATGGAGTAACTATTAGCTGGCCAAAGTTGTCTAAATGGGCAGAACTGGCGTAGGTGGCTGATAATGCTCACTTTTGAGAAAAAAAAACAAACCTAAATAAAATGTAACTCAGTGAGTTACGCTGGTGCAAATTGATTGGGGGAACTGGGGATTTTTAAGTTATGCCAGAAAAAGCAGGTTACTCCAAAAAGAACGGAGCAACTCCTGGCCAAAATTGAGCCCTTAGTGTCATTTTGAAAACTTGGATATACAACTTTCTATTCCACTTATAGATAGATTTGGATCTGTTTGGAGACCAGTCACAAGTGGTGCCCCGCAGGGGTTGATTTTGCGACCATTGCTCTTTACGATTTTATTAATGATCTAGATGTAGGTGTTGGGGGCAAATTTGCAGATGACACTCAGACTTGTGCGAGAGTTAGGTCTGTAGACGATGCTCAACAGCTTCAGAAGGATCTTGGGCTCGTGACTGGCTAATGATGTTTACCTTTCAAAAGTGCAGTGTTACGCATGTGGGAAGATGAATGCTGAATATGCACACAGCCTTCATGGAAAAGCATTAAAGCAGGTGGAACAAGAAAGAGTGTCCGAGTGCATAGCTCTCTAAAGGTTCATGAACAATGCCGTGAAGCGATAGCTAGAGCGAATTTTAGGGTGCATTAATAGGACAATTGACGACAAGACAAAGCATACTCTTTTGTCCTTGTACAAGAACTTGGTCAGCCCTCAGTTAGAATACTATGTCCAGTTTTGGTCTCCTCATATAGTTGGTGATATTGAGGCTTTGGAAAGGGTGCAGAGGGGGGCCACTGGACTAATTCGCAGTTCAATGCAATCTAGTTATGAAGATAGGCAAAAAGAACTGGGACTCTATTTATAGTATAAATGCCAGCAGTTGAGCCGAATGGCCGTTTCGGTGCTGCATACTCAACGTAGAGTTAGAGGTGATCTGGTTGAGGTTTATAGCATGATGAAGGGAATACATTGTGTAAGAGAAAAGAAAAACTTTGATTTATATCGCGCCTTTCACGACCTCCGGACATCTCAAACACTTTACAGCCAATGAGGTACTTTTGAAGTGTAGTCACCGTTGTAGTGTAGGAAACACGGCAGCCAATTTGTGCACAGCAAGATCCCACCAATAGCAATGTGATAATGACCATAATCTGTTTTTTTGTCATGTTGAATGTAAGTGTTGACTGGTTGTTTATTAAATACATTATTTAACCTGCCAGCTTGCGCAGTGGAAGCCTTCAAAGGGATATAGACAGACATGACAAATGGAATATAATGTGGAGAAATGTGACATTATCCACTTTGATAGAAAAAATAGAAAAGCAAAGTATTTTTTAAACAGTGAGAGATTGGGAAATGTTGGTGTTCAGAGGGACCTGGATGTCCTTGTACACGAATCACTGAAAGTTAACATGCAAATCGTATGTTGATCTTTATTACAAGAGGATTTGAGTAGAAGAGTAAAGATGTCTTACTACAATTATATAGGGCCCTGGTGAGACTGCACCTGGAGTATTATATATAGTTTTGGTCTCCTTACCTAAGGCAGGATATACTTGCCATAGAGGGAGTGCAATGAAGTTCACCAGACTGATTCCTGGCATAGGGGGATTGTCCTATGAGGAGAGATTGAGTAGACTAGTCCTATATTCTTTAAAGTTTGAAGAATGAGAGGTGATCTCATTTAACCATACAAAATTCTTACAAGGCTTGGCAGGCAAATGTTTCCTCTGGCTGGGGAGTCTAGAACCAGGTGTCATAGTCTCAGAATAAGGGGTCGGCCATTTAGGACTGAGATGAGGAGAAATGTCTTCACTCAGAGGCTGATGAATCTTTGGAATTCTCTACCCCAGATGGCTGTGGAAGCTCAGTTGTTGAGTACATTCAAGATGGAGAATGATAGATTTTTCAATTGTAAAGGAATCAAGGGATATGGGGATAGTGCAAGAAAGTGGAGTTGAGGCTAGGATCAGATCAGCCATGGTCTTATTGAACGGCGGAGCAGGCTCGAGGGCCAAATGGCCTATTCCTGCTCCTAATTCTTATGTTATGTTCTGATGTCAATGCACTGAATCACTTCAAGCAACAGCTGGACCAGTTTCTGGTTCGGGTGGAGATCACCTCTTGCAAAAGGTCGGCACTACATTTAATTATCATGGCCAGAATGATACTCGTTTTGATCGTCGAAGGGAGTCAAACAGGAATTTCCCAGATTTTTCTCTCCCAAATTGGCCCCGGTTTTTATCTGGCTTTTCGCTTTCCTCCAGAGATCACATGGCTTTTATTGTGATACTTCAGATATCACAATTGTATGGGACAGGCAGGATGAATCAGGATTTTTTCCTGTCCGTCTTTTCTCATATGTTCATAAGTTTTCATGGGCAAAACCTATTATAAACACGGACATTGGAATTTATAATGGATAAAAGTTAACACCATAAATGTGACAAAAACAGAACAACAGAACATCAAGTTGTGCAGACAGGAAGTGTGCGCAGATGTAAGATTGTTTTAAAATATCATGGCTAGTTATGTTCTTTTGGATTCCGAAAATACGGTGGTGGTATTTGAGATCCTTCTGAACTGATTGAATTTGAATACAATTCCAACATCAGATATTTATCGTGCTTCATGCCATAGCTGGTTTATGAAAGATGGATGATTTCAAGCATTTTCTTGCATTCAGCGCCAACATCGGAATGCTTCCAGGTTTGGGCTTTCCATGTAGGACAGTTCAAAATGCCTGATTGAGAAGGAACACATACCTTATAGATTGTTCCTGCTACATAATTGCACCCCGAGTGTGAGGTTCACTGCTGCGTGTTAATCCCTCAATTGACAAGTGGAGATATTAATCTATCTGTTGGTGGTTTGTCTTTGTCATGTTTGATTCATCTTTACAGCCTTAGTTATAATCTTTACCTGTTCTCATATTTCTTTGTGTTTGATCCTTTTGTTGTGGAGCCACTTTGATCATTGTTTCACTTTGTAGAGACTTTTCTTTTTATGCTTATCATTGCCTATTCATTCCTGTTGTTGCATTTCTAAATCTTTCATGAGCAGTTTGTTCAAGTTTCGATTTTGTTTTATTACTTTTGTTGGATCCCAATGATTTGCAATGCTGCGGTATTAATTTCAGTCCATTTCAGTAACATTGAATGTGATCATGTATTTGATGTCTCTTTTATACCAAAGGCTTGCAACTGTAGTAAAAGCATTATCACTGGAAACCATAACCTATAAACAATCATCAGCTCTTGACATTGGAGACAACAAAATCCTGTGAAACAGTAATCTCGCTCACTGCTCCTGAACAAAAAGGCCAGTAAAGTCAAACAATGGTTGGGTCTTTAATATTGGGGCTGGCCACAGGTGAGGAGATCTATTTATCCCCTTGTACAGGCCCACAATGCGCTTTTGGTATTGCTATCCTTTATGATCCGAGAAAAGTGTCAGCCATGGCTAGTGGTAGCACTCCCGCCTCTGAGTCAGAAGGCTGTGGGTTCAGGTTGCATTTCAGAGCTTTGAACATCACATCTAGGCTGACACGCCAGTTCAATACTGTAGGACTGCTGCACTATGGGAGGTGCTGTATTTCAGATGAAATGTTAAACCGAGGTTCCGTCTGCTCTCTCAGGTGGACTTAAAGGTTCCCATGGCACTTTTTCGAAAAAGAGCAGAGGTGTTCTCCCCAGTGTCCTGGCCTGTATTTATCCCACAACCAGCATCACTGAAACAGATTTTCTGGTCATTATCTCCTTGCTGTTTGTGGGACTATGCTGTGCACAATTCCCATATTGCAACAGTGACTACACTTCAAAAGTACTTAATTGGTTTTAAGTCATGGAAAGCTTTATATAAATGCAAGTCGTTCCTGTTTCTTTCTCCCCGAATGTCTATGACCAGACTGTTAAAGGTGCAACTGTGAATTTTCTTTCACTGCAGTTGTGCAAGCTTCATGCATGCACAGTAACATTAAATTTGTAATCATGGTTTTGGGAGAAAATGCTCGAGAGCGAATACCTTGCACCTGAAACTGAAGTTGTCCCTCATTATAAACAGGGCACAACAGAAGTCAGCCAAACTACTGAGATACTTGCATTGGTAAAATGGGCTGGAGTGTTTGCTGGAGCGGAGCATCCCATGTTGTGCCTGATTCATAAGGCTTTGTTCTTCAGCTCAAAAATTATTTGCCATGCAAGTTAAGTTGCTGGAAGTGCGAGCTGATAACAGCACGACAGCAACAGGATATCTGGGACCTCAGTGAATGATGGGCCCAACAGTGTATCTCCTTAACCAGTGAGATTTTAAGATTGAGAAAGAAACAGGAAGGACTGAGAAGGAGAGTGAATTAGAGTGGGTGAATTCAATGTTAAATCATGTACAGAAAGAGAAATATTGAAAGGGAAAGAAAGATTGGATTAAGAGAGAGAAAAATCTCCAACAATTCGCTACCTGGAGGAATGAGACTTCGCATTGTTAATTGTTCACTTTTTAGGCCAGAGAGGTTGATTGGCAGTCATTACCAATTACCATGTTATTAAAGGCATTCTTATTCTATTAATTACTGGACTTAACTTTCTGTGATGAGTTTGATGGGCAATTAGTATGCAAAGACGGGTGAGGTCCTGAAAGCTGAGTTTAGGGAGCTAGGAGTAAGATTGAAAGCCAGGACCTCAAAGGTGGTAATCTCGGGATTACTGCCACGTACTAGTGAGGGTAGAAATAGGAAGGCTAATCAGATAAATATGTGGCTGGGGCATTGGTGTAGGAGGGAGGGCTTTAGTTTCCTGAACAATTGGGACCGCTTCTGGGGTAGGTGGGACCTGTACAAGTCGGACAGGTTACACCTGAACAGAGATGGGACCAATATTCTCGCGGGTGGTTTTGATAGTACGGTTGGGAGGGCTTTAAACTAGCTTGGCAGGGGGATGGGAACCCAGGAGGGGGCTCTGAGCTGGTTAGAGTGGGTGAGAGCTCAGATGAACAGATCCCCAAGAAAAGATGCAAAAGGCAGGAAGCAACAGAGCAGAGTAGCACTGGGGTAAGGGTAAACCACAAGGTGATAGGAAGGGACAATATGTATGAATATAAAGGAGCTGCAGGAGGGATCAAAACTAAAAATCATGGTTTAAAAACTAGTATTAAAACACTTTACCTGAATGCACGCAGCATTCGAAACAAAGTAAATGAGTTAACAGCACAAATCATTACAAATGGGTATGATTTGGTGGCCATTACAGGAACGTGGTTGCAGGGTGGACAATACTGGGAACTAAACATACAGGGGTATCTTACAATTCGGAAAGATAGACAAGAAGGGAAAGGAGGTAGGGTAGCTCTGTTAATAAAGGGTGATATCAGGGCAGTTGTGAGAGATGATATTGGCTCTCATGAACAAAATGTTGAATCATTGTTGGTGGAGATTAGAGATAGTAAGGGGAAAAAGTCACTGGTGGGCGTAGTTTATAGGCCCCCAAATAATAACTTCACGGTGGGGCGGGCAATAATCAAGGGAATAATGGAGGCATGTGAAAAAGGAACGGCAGTAATCATGGGGGATTTTAACCTACATATCGATTGGTCAAATCAAATCGCACGGGGTAGCCTTGAGGAGGAATTCATAGAATGCATACGGGATTGTTTCTTAGAACAGTATGTTACAGAACCTACAAGGGAGCAAGCTATCTTAGATCTGGTCCTGTGTAATTAGACAGGAATAATAAATGATCTCGTCGTAAAAGATCCTCTCGGAATGAGTGATCACAGTATGGTTGAATTTGTAATACAGATTGAGGGTGAGGAAGTAGTGTCTCAAACAAGCGTACTATGCTTAAACAAAGGGGACTACAGTGGGATGAGGGCAGAGTTGGCGAAAGTAGACTGGGAACACAGACGAAACGGTGGCACAATTGAGGAACAGTGGAGGACTTTTAAGGAGCTCTTCCATAGTGCTCAACAAAAATATATTCCAGTGAAAAAGAAGGGTGGTAAGAGAAGGGATAACCAGCCATGGATAACCGTGTAACGCCTCTGTTTAAAAAAGGGGGCAGACAAAAGGCAGGTAACTATAGGCCGGTTAGTTTAACATCTGTAGGGGGGAAAATGCTTGAAGCTATCATTAAGGAAGAAATAGCGGGACATCTAGATAGAAATAGTGCAATCAAGCAGACGCAACATGAATTCATGAAGGGGAAATCATGTTTAACTAATTTACTGGAATTCTTTGAGGAAATAACGAGCATGGTGGATAGAGGTGTACCGATGGATGTGGTGTATTTAGATTTCCAAAAGGCACTGCAGAAGATAAAGGTACGTGGAGTCAGAGGAAATGTATTAGCATGGATCGAGAATTGGCTGGCTAACAGAAAGAAGAGAGTCGGAATAAATGGGTCCTTTTCGGGTTGGAAATCGGTGGTTAGTGGTGTGCCACAGGGATAGGTGCTGGGACCACAACTGTTTACAATATACATAGATGACCTGGAAGAGGGGACAGAGTGTAGTGTCACAAAATTTTCAGATGACACAAAGATTAGTGGGAAAGCGGGTTGTGTAGAGGACACAGAGAGGCTGCAAAGAGATTTAGATAGGTGAAGCGAATGGGCTAAGGTTTGACAAATGGAATACAATGTCGGAAAATGTGAGGTCATCCACCTTGGAAAAAAAAACAGTAAAAGGGAATATTATTTGAATGGGGAGAAATTACAACATGCTGCGGTGCAGAGGGACCTGGAGGTCCTTGTGCATGAATCCCCAAAAGTTAGTTTGCAGGTGCAGCAGGTAATCAGGAAGGCGAATGGAATGTTGACCTTCATTGCGAGAGGGATGGAGTACAAAAGCAGGGAGGTCCTGCTGCAACTGTACAGGGTATTGGTGAGGCCGCACCTGGAGTACTGCGTGCAGTTTTGGTCACCTTACTTAAGGAAGGATATACTAGCTTTGGAGGGAGTAGAGAGACGATTCACGAGGCTGATTCCGGAGATGAGGGGGTTACCGTATAATGATAGATTGAGTAGACTAGGTCTTTACTCGTTGGAGTTCAGAAGGATGAGGGATGATCTTATAGAAACATTTAAAATAATGAAAGGGATAGACAAGATCGAGGAAGAGAGGTTGTTTTGACTGGTCGGGGAGACTAGAACTAGGGGGCACAGCCTCAAAATACCGGGGAGCCAATTTAAAACCGAGCTAAGAAGGAATTTCTTCTCCCAGAGGGTTGTGAATCTGTGGAATTCTCTGCCCAGGGAAGCAGTTGAGGCTGGCTCATTAAAAGTATTCAAATCATAGATGGATAGATTTTTAACCAATAAGGGAATTAAGGATTATGGGGAGCGGGCAGGTAAGTGGAGCTGAGTCCACGGCCAGATCAGCTATGATCTTGTTGCGTGGCGGAGCAGGCTCGAGGGGCTAGATGGCCTACTCCTGTTCCTAATTCTTATGTTATTTTCTTAAATGCAGCAAATTCATGGAACACACAGGGAAGTTAAGGGCAAGATGTCGTTTTTGCAAAGCTAACAGTGGAGCACACAAATCGGCCAGCAACTTGTTGCAATTTGCAATTCACGGGGTATCTCTTCCTTACCGCAAGTTGTTGGTCGATTTGTCGTCGAGCTACAGTACGCGGACGACACATGCGTCTGCGCACATTCAGAGACTGAGTTCCAAGTCATAGTCAACATCTTCACTGAGGCATACGAAAGCATGGACCTTACACTAAACATCCTCCACCAGCCTGTCCCCAAGATCCACGGCGCGGCCTTGGACAACAGGGACCACTTTCCATACCTCGGGAGCCTATTATCAACAAAGGCAGACATCGACAATGAGATTCAACACCGCCTCCAGTGCTCCAGCGCAGCCTTCGGCCGCCTGAGGAAAAGAGTGTTCGAAGATTAGGCCCTCAAATTTGCCACCAAGCTCATGGTCTACAGGGCTGTAGTGATACCTGCACTCCTGCATGGCTCAGAGACGTGGACCATATACAGCAGACACCTCAAGTCGCTGGAGAAATACCACCAGCGATGTCTCCGCAAGGTCCTTCAAATCCCCTGGGAGGACCAACATTAGCGTCCTTGACCAGGCCAACATGCCCAGCATCGAAGCACTGACCACACTCGACCAACTCCGTTGGGTGGGCCACATTGTTCGCACGCCTGACACAAGACTCCCAAAGCAAGCGCTCTACTTGAAACTCCTACATGGCAAGTGAGCCCAAGGTGGGCAGAGGAAACATTTCAAGGACACCCTCAAAGCCTCCTTGATAAAATGCAACATCCTCACTAACACCTGGGAGTCCCTGGCCAAAGACCGCCCTAAGTGGAGGAAGTACATCCGGGAGGGTGCTGAGCACCTTGAGTCTCATCGCCGAGAACATGCAGAAACCAAGCGCAGGCAGCGGAAGGAGCATGTGGCAAATCAATCCCAACCACCCCTTCCCTCAACAACTATCTCCCACCTGTGACAGAGACTATAATTCCCGTATTGGACTCACCTGAGAACTCATTTTTAGAGTGGAAGCAAGTCTTCCTCGATTTCAAGGGATTGCCTATGATGAAGATGATAATAACAGCATGCGTCGATCACACGCTGCTATTTCTTAAGCAAATTTCAGCCCAATAGGATATCGAGCAGACAGCCATTCATTTTTTTTTAATACCTACTTACTTTAGAGAAATGCTGCCTGTGGAGTACGTATCCCTGCCTGTGTTCCTAAATCACTCTGTTTGTACTGCAGAGCAGATTCAAAGAGTACTGGCCACAGTGGAACAGTCGACGTCTTGCAAGAATTTAATGCAAATTAGATAGATTTCTTTCAGAAATAACATTTCGGGATACAGCATATGAGTATTCGAGACTTGACATGCGTTAAGTGTAACATGCATGGGAGGACCAAGTGACTTTGGACCTGTGATTCCCAGCGCTCTTCACCACTGGGGTTTTTCTCGTAGCATGTCTGGGTCTGTTGCAGATTAATTGACAGAGATTGATTGCCATGATTAGTCAACAATTCCATCATTATTGCATCAGTGACCACCGAGATACATGTACTTTCTCCTTCAACTTTTGGTCCTTTATCCTAATTTCCCATGTTTATAATGGTAACATATTCATTGGAACAAATTGGTAATTTAAAAATTGGAGATTTTGACCTAGAATATAGCCTCCTTAGTGCTTCCTGTTATCGCTTCCTTAGCGCTTCCTGTTATCGCTTCCTTAGCGCTTCCTGTTATCGCCTCCTTAGCGCTTCCTGTTATCGCCTCCTTAGCGCATCCTGTTATCGCCTCCTTAGTGCTTCCTGTTATCACCTCCTTAGCACTTCCTGTTATCACCTCCTTAGCGCCTCCTGTTGGCTTCGGGAAGGCGATACAGGGCGCTAAACTCTTACTGATTGGGCGTGGCGAGAAGATTGACTCCCGCTATATTCAGCGGGAGGTTTATGGTGATGGTATGGCATTGCACCCCGATCTCCTTTGCCCGGAGATCATAATGCCATCATTCCACTGCTGCCCCGAACCCAAACATCGGTTCAGCCCCCTGCAGTATCGCCAGGCGAAAACACCGGCAACTGTTGGAGGCGTTCATCGGGAGGCCAGGCGTTTCGGATGCGATGCTTAAAGGCAAGATGGCCAAGCTAAGGAAAAAAATTCTCCATTGCTCTCTCTGAATTTGTTTCACTGCTTTTGCCCCGCGATTGATCAGGCCGGCACTCTGCCGCAGTGCATCGGGCTGATCGGGTCGGATCGCAGCTGCCTTCGGAGAGCAGGTAAGTTCTTTGGCAGAACCTCCAGCGATGGCCCTTCCCTTTAAGGGAGGGAAGGAGTCTTCCAACACGCAGTGCTGTACGGCCCACTGTGCAACACTGCATGCCTACCGCTCTGCCTGCTGTCTCTTGAGCTCCAGGAAGGAAATGGAGCGCTTGATGTCACGTGCTGAATTTTTTTTTTCAGTTAAAAAACATTAGCGCCAAACGGGGCACTCCCGAATTTCTCCCTCTTTGTCTTTACGAATGACCGCTTGGACAAAGTATTGGAGGGCAGAAGGTGTTTATGGAACTGTGGCATATTACAGTCACCATCTTCACTCTCTTAGTTATTGAGAATTTTAATATCCTGAACAAAGCACGTTATAAACTGGTGTGTTTATAATGGTGCTTGCGCGTCGGTTGTAAGATTTCCAACGTATTGGTTTGTGTTTGAGACTGGGCTAAATCATGTTTCTATTGAAACTACTGTATTTTTTTTGAAGGCCAGTGTCCATTGCCATTGGGAGTTTGCAAAGGATGCTGGGAATTTCTATTTCAGTTGGCTCCCCTGTAAAATTCAGCCATCTGGATTCCCGACCTGGATGCAGGAATGTTGTTTGCGTGTGTGCCGATGTGTGTTTCTCTTGGCAGTGGGGACGAATAAGTTCATCTTGCGCAGACGTGTGATATTAGGATAATGAGAGAATGCAGAGAAGCATGTAGAACATGAGAATCAGAAGCTGCAAAGGTTTTGCTATCGACTGAATGCTGTTTCCATTTCATAAACACACTGGCTGCTGCATATCAGGCCTTGTGTGTCTCTTGGTGCGCTGTGACTATATTTCTGCAGCTTAGAGCATGTTTAGGTGTCACATTTTCCAGGGTTCTGTTGCTTGTGTCCCGATTCTGGAGACAGGTAGGAGTTAAACTGATGCGACAGATTTTCTTTGTCTTGAAATGACAGTTTTCAGATTCCGTGTATTTCACATTATTTTCTGAAACTTGTCTCTGTCGTATCTCATTCATTGCAAAGGGGAGGAGGGAACTATTTTATTGTGACTCTGCACTTAGAAACTTGAGAGCAACAATCTCGGCTGACACTCCAGTGCAGTACTGAGAGAGGGCTGCATTGTCAGAGGTGCGGTCTTTTGGATGGGACGTTAAGCCGAGGACCCACCTGTTCTCTCAAGTGGATCCCGTGGCACTATTTCGAAGAACAAGAGAGTTCGCTCCAGTGTCCTCCAAGAGTTATCCCTCAATCAACACCATTAAAAAAAATATCCAGATTATCTGGTCATTATCATATTGCTGTTTATGGGAGCTTACGTGTGCGCAAATTGGCTGCCGTGTTTCCTGCATTACAACATTGACTACACTACCAAAAGTACTTCATTGGCTGTGAAGTGCTTTGGGATGTCCTGAGGACATGAAAGGTGTTATTTTAATGTAGTCTTTCTGTTGCCAAAGTGGCACCTTGTGTTCATAACCCCATAATGCACACACACCATCTCAAAACCTATACAGGTACTAATGGTGCATTGAAGCAGAAGACTGCTTGGTGTTGTGGGTTAGGCACTGGCCTTTCACCTTTGAGACCTGGTTTCAAATCTAGTTCGGAAGGATGGTCTGAAAGGCTCATCTGTGTGTGAACTCTAAGGGTCCTGTGAACTTCATTTGGATAGTCTGAATCCTGCTGCTCCTCATGTGATTAGAGCCATAGGACAAAATTATCCTCAACCTGGCAATCTCATAAGATGGAGAAACATCACACAGGTGCAGTTGGGCCGTTCTTCCATGATTGAGGATTAATTCATATTAATATAGTCGAGGGAGCTTTACTCTGGCATTTAACTTCTTTGGCCTCATCTGTTACGTCGAGTGTTGGGGCGTACGCGCTGATAAATGTGGCGCACTGGTTCCGGGATAGGGTGAACCGGAGAGTCATGAGACGCTCGTTAATCCCGCAGGAGGAGTTTCTGAGGCGGCCGACCAGCTCATTCTTGATGGCGAAGCCAGCTCCATGGAGGCAGCATTCTTCTTCTGGTTTGCCTTTCCAGAAGAAGGTGTAACCACCACCTTGTTCCCTGAGCTGGCCTTCCCCTGCCCACCGGGTCTCAATTAGGATGGCAATGTCGATGTCCAAGGGTCTGAGTTCCCAGGCAACGTTGGCGGTGCGGCATTCCAGCCTGTCGCTGTTGGGTTGTTCATGAGGGTCCTGACGTTCCAGGTCCCGAACTTCATTTTGAAGGGGTGGAAGATGTCTGTGCGTGAGTTCTTTTAATGTGGGGTGGCCACTGCATATCGGCTACCACATGGGCTTAGCAGAGCGAGGTCTTGGTCCAGTGGCAAAGGTTCCAAGACGACTGGAGACCAGCTCTGCTACATGGGCCTAGTTGCCTATGGTGGCATGCGAACCGTAAGCTCGGCACTGAGCAGCGCCCTTTGGTGAGGTGGTGAGAGATCCGAGGTGTGGAGAGCTGGGGTGAGAGATTTGAGGTAATGCTTCCCTTTCCCAGGTATTTAACCATGGATGATGACACTGTGTCCCTGAATGGTTCAATTTCCCAACATTTTAATCTCTTAGCTTGATCAATAAAAATTCAGAACCAAACTTCACAAATGTGTACTTATTATTGGTTTCAGCAAAGCAGTATTTGTTTTTTGCAATCTTGAGAAAGAGAGTCTGAATATGTTCCAAACGATCCAAACAACACTTTTCAATCCTTGTATTCGCCGTCATGCTCTCACATTCACATTACAAGAAACAAAAGCAAAGTACTGCTGATGCTGGAAATCTGAAATAAAAACAGAAAATGCTGGCAACACTCAGCAACTCAGGCAGCTTCTGTGGAGAGAGAAACAGAGTTAACGTTTCAGGTCGATGACCTTTCGTCAGAACTGTAAAAAGTTAGAGATGTAACAGGTAATTTTGAGCAAGTGTCGGGGCAGAGAAAGAGGAGAGGGGAGGAAAGAACAAAAGGGAAGGTCTGTGATAGGGTGGAAGGCAGAAAAGATTGAGAGACAAAAGGGATGATGGTGCAAGGCAAAAGGAGATGGTAATGGGACAAGTTAAGAAACAAAAGATGAGTCTAGATAGGGTGTAAATGGAGATGGCAGAATCATCAACAGCTGCCATGGGAAAGAGAGAAAAAAGCAGAAAAAAAGAAGGAAAAAAAGGGGGAGGGGTTACGGTCTGAAATTGTTGAACTCGATGTTCAGATTACAGGAAATTTAGCTAGTCCTGGAACATACACTGCTCAAGTACTGCTACTTTCCTGTCAGTGCTGTAACATTCTATGATGCACAGAAGAGTTGTGGTCCAGGATTGTTACATAAAATCCTTCAACTAATAGGTTATTGATTTATAGTAATTGAACGTGACTAGTTGAAACCAGCACTCTACTGCCCAGAACAGAAACCGCGCTGAGCTTGTATGTGTGTGTGCTTGTGTGAAGCAGTTTCAAGTAAGCACCAGAAATAAAAAGACACGAGATAATAAGGAGCACAGCCCATTTGCTGTATATCAGTGCTTTCCAAACATGCTTACAAATATTGAAAGTCTCCAGTCGACCCCTTGTCCGAACGTTGTGTTTGCACATCATCACCACGGGCATGTCTCTACTCCAACTATCAAAGAAGAACTGTCTAATCGTGCCAAGATTGAATGTGCAAATGTTCACCACAAAGCAATATATTTGGGAAATTGATGCCCTGTAATGAATTTTAGAAAGAAGGAAAGAAAAAAACTTACATGTATTAAGCATCTTGTCACTCTCTCAGGATAGCTCAAAGCATCTCCCAACCAATGTTCTATTTATGAAATGTAGCCAAAAGAAAAAGAAAGGCTTACATTTACATAGCGCCTTTCATGACCACTGGACGTCTCAAAGTGCTTTACAGCGAATGAAGTAATTTTGGAGTGCAGTCACTGATGTAATGTAGGAAACACGGCAGCCAATGCACACAGCAAGCTCCCACAAACAGCAATGTGATAATGACCAGATAATCTGTTTTTGTTATGTTGATTGAGGGATAATTATTGGCCAGGACACTGGGGATAACTCCCCTGCTCTTCTTTGAAATCAGTGCCATGGGATCTTTTACATCCACTTGAGAGAGCAGACAGGGCCCCGGTTTAATGTCTCGTCCAAAAGATGGCACCTCCAACAGTGCAGTACTCCCTCAACACTGCACTGGAGTATCAGCCCAGATTCATGTAGTTCAAATCCCTGGAGTGGGACTTGAACCCACAAAATTCTGACTTCGAGGTGAATGTGCTGCCCACTGAGCCACAGCTGGCACTGTTATGTAGCAGCCTTGTACTACAGCAAGGTCACATAAAGATGGGTGATGAGTTAATTTTTTTTTTACTGGTGTTAGTTGAGGAAGGAAATTTAGCTAAAACACTCCCTGCCCTTCTATGCGTCTATTACAGACCCATCAAAAAGACTACGTTTGTCAAGGCAGCATTCCCTCAGTACTGCAACTGAACTATCCATGTTGTTTATGTACACAAGTTCTGGAGTGAAATTCACAACCTCTGACTTAGAGATGAAAGTGCTAACAAGCTGACACCTTAATAATGTCGTGTTTACATGGTCAATCATTGCTGCTCCCTGTCACTTTCCAGGATGAAATGGCAATCCATTGAAGTTCAGGGTTCACTGGCAGGGCAGAAATACAGCTTTCACGTATGACCTTGTGGACCACCACGAACCCCTTACAAGCCCCTTCTCAATAAGGCTGCATGAGCCTTAATCTAAAAACCATTTATATATCAGTGAACATCAGTACAACTTGTAGTACCATTGTACTATACTTAGCAGACCAAATCCATTGTTTTCAGCCACACAACAAACTCTGTTCCCTAACCACCAATTCCATTCCCCTCCCGAGCCACTGTCTCAGACAGAACCAGATTGTTTGCAACCTCGGCATCTCCGGCGACCTGAGCAGCCCTTCCAACCCCATGTCCTTTCCATTACCAAAACCACGTAGTTCCACCTCCATACTATTTCCCGTCTCAATCCGTGCCTCAGCCCATCTGCTGGTGAAACCCTCATCCATGCTTTTTTTACCACCAGATTCAACTATTCCAATGTTCTCCTCCATAAACTGAAGCTCATCCAAAACTCTGCTGCCCGTATCCTAACTGGCGTCAAATTCCGTTCACCCATCACCCATTTTCACAACAGAGTGGGATGATGCAGACATTTGCAAACAGGGAGGAGTGTGAAATATTAGATGAAATAAGCATAGTGAGAGAGGAAATATTAAGGGGTTTAGCATCTTTGAAAGTGGATAAATCCGCAGGCCCGGATGAAATGTATCCTCATCATCATCGGCAGTCCCTCGGAATTGAGGAAGACTTGCTTCCACTCCTCAAGTGAGTCCTTTGATGGATGAACAGTCCAATACGACAGCCACAGACTCTGTCACAGGTGGGACAGACATTCATCGGGGGAAGTGGGGGGTGGTGGGACTGATTTGCCGCACGCTCCTTCTGCTGCCTGCACCTGACCTCTTCACTATGAATGTTAATGTATGTACTGTAACACTAGACCACTGAATGTACCTTCACCCTGTATACACCATACCTGTACCACCAGAGGGTGCTACTGCTGGAGACCTAAGGGTCACCTGTACATTGCAGGTAACCAAGTATAAAAGGGAGCTCACCTCTTGGTGTCCTGACTCGAGGAGCTGCAGTAAAAGGACTAAGGTCATGACAGTTCAAGTACTATACCCTTACCTCATGTAGTCATTATTAGAGTGCTTGCATATACTACAACTGGTGACGAGGTTACGAATTTCCACGCACAATATGTCTAACCTAAGCAACTTCCAACAAGTCGCTAATGGGGAGGTTTTGGATGCCTTTATGGAAAGGCTAGAACACTTTTTCATCGCGAACGATCTGGCTGGGGACTCACCAACCTCGCTGGCGGACAAGCGCAGAGCCATCCTGCTCAGCAGTTGTGGGCCCCTGTCCACGGTCTTGTCAGGGAACTGCTAGCCCCAGCGAAGACAACAACTAAGATTTATGCGGAGCTCGTAACACTAATATAAGAACAACTCAAACCGAAAGAGAGCATCCTCACAGCCAGAACCACCAGTGGACCGAAGGCCAAGAAATTGCAAAATATGCTGCAGACCTGAGAAGATTTGCTGCACCATGTGATCTTGGCGACCACCTCACCAAAGCACTAAGGGGCATCTTCGTTATTGGAATCGGCCACGAGAGCCTCCACCATAAACTGCTCTCTGCGGACACTACGGTCACCCTGCAGAAGGCAATCAAAGTGAGCCAGGCATTCATGATTTTGGTCTGAGACTCCAAAAGGATGATGACTCACACCCAGGACTCTAACCCGACGAGTACAGTGAACTGAATGGCGCCTTTCAGAGGCAAGACTGCTGCCCCGAGTTCCGTAACCCAGAGTCCGCCACATACTCCCAATACCATGTGTTTTAATTTTGCACACCAATCTCTTGTGTGGGACCTTGTCAAAAGCCTTTTGAAAGTCCAAATACACCACATCCACTGGTTCTCCCTTGTCCACTCCACCAGTTACATCCTCAAAAAATTCTAGAAGATTTGTCAAACATGATTTCCCTTTCATAAATCCATGCTGACTTGGACCGATCCTGTCACTGCTTTTCAAATGCGCTGCTATTTCATCTTTAATAATTGATTCCAACATTTTCCCCACTACTGATGTCAGGCTAACCGGTCTATAATTACCCGTTTTCTCTCTCCCTCTTTTTTAAACAGTGGTGTTACATTAGCTACCCTCCAGTCCATAGGAACCGATCCAGAGTCGATAGATTGTTGGAAAATGATCACCAAGGCATCCACTATTTCCAGGGCCACTTCCTTAAGTACTCTGGGATGCAGACTATCAGGCCCCAGGGATTTATCAGCTTCAATCCCATCAATTTCCGGAACACAATTTCCCGCTTTATAAGGATATCCTTCAGTTCCTCCTTCTCACTCGACCCTCGGTCCCCTAGTATTTCCGGAAGTTTATTTGTGTCTTCCTTCGTGAAAATGGAACCAAAGCATTTGTTCAACTGATCCGCCTTTTCTTTGTTCCCCATTATAAATTCACCTGAATCTGACTGCAAGGGACCTACGTTTGTCTTCACCAATCTTTTTCTCTTCACATATCTATAGAAGCTTTTGCAGTCAGTTTTGATGTCCCCAGCAAGCTTCCTCTCATACTCTATTTTCACCCTCCTAATTAAACCCTTTGTCCTACTCTGCTGTATTACAAAATTCTCCCAGTCCTCAGGTTTGCTGCTTTTGCTGGCCAACTTATATGCCTCTTCCTTGGATTTAACACTATCCTTAATTTCCCTTGTTAGCCACGGTTGAGCCACCTTCCCCGTTTTATTTTTGCTCCAGACAGGGATGTACAATTGTTGAAGTTCATCCATGTGATCTTTAAATGTTTGCCATTGCCTATCCACCATCAACCCTTTAAGTATCACTTGTCAGTCTATTCTAGCCAATTCACGTCTCATACCGTCGAAGTTACCTTTCCCCAAGTTCAAGACCCTCGTCTCTGAATTTACTGTGTCACTCTCCATCTTAATAAAGAATTCTACCATATTATGGTCACTCTTCCCCAAGGGGCCTCGCACAACAAGATTGTTCATTCGTCCTTTCTCATTACACATCACTCAGTCTAGGATGGCCAGCCCTCGAGTTGGTTCCTCGACATATTGGTCTAGAAAACCATCCCTAATACACTCCAGAAAATCCTCCTCCACCGCATTGCTACCAGTTTGGTTCGTCCAATCAATATGTAGATTGCAGTCGCCCATGATAACTGCTGTACCTTTATTGCATGCATGCCTAATTTCTTGTTTGATGTTGTCCCCATCCTCATTACTACTGTTTGGTGGTCTGTACACAACTCCCACTAGCCTTTTCTGCCCTTTGGTATTCCGTAGCTCCACCCATACAGATTCCACATCATCCAAGCTAATGTCCTTTCTTACTATTGCATTAATTTCCTCTTTAACCAGCAATGCCACCCAATCTCCTTTTGCTTTCTGTCTATCCTTCCTAAATGTTGAATACCCCTGGATGTTGAGTTCCCAGCCTTGGTCACCCTGGAGCCATGTCTCCGTGATGCCAATTACATTAGCAGTTAATTAATCCACCTTATTCCGAATACTCCTCGTGTTGAGGCACAGAGCTTTCAGGCTTGTCTTTTTAACACACTTTGCCCCTTTAGGATTTTGCTGTAATGTGGCCCTTTTTGCTTTTTGCCTTGGGTTTCTCTGCCCTCCACTTTTACTTTTCTTCTTTCTATCTTTTGCTTCTGCCCCCTTTCTACTTCCCTCTGTCTCCCTGCATAGGTTCCCATCCCCTTGCCATATTAGTTTAACCCCTCCCCAACAACACGAGCAAACACTCCCCCTCGGACTTTGGTACCAGTCCTGCCCAGGTGCAGACCATCTGGTTTATACTGGTCCCACCTCCCCCAGAACCAGTTCCAATGTCCCTGGAATTTGAATTCCTCCCTTCTGCACCACTCCTCAAGCCACATATTCATCTGAGCTATCCTGCGATTCCTACTCTGACTAGCAAGTGGCACTGGTAGCAATCCTGAGATTACTACTTTTGAGGTCCTACTTTTTAATTTAACTCCTAGCTCCCTAAATTCGTCTTGTAGGACATCATCCCGTTTCTTTACCTATATCGTTTGTACCGATATGCACCACAACCACTGGCTGTTTACCCTCCCCCTTCAAAATGTCCTGCACCCGCTCCGAGACATCATTGACCCTTGCACCAGGGAGGCAACATACCATCCTGGAATCTCGGTTGCGGCCGCAGAAACATCTATCTATTCCCCTTACAATAGAATCCCCTATTACTATAGCTCTCCCACTCTTTTTCCTGCCCTCCTGTGCAGCAGAGCCACCCATGGTGCCATGGACTTGGCTGCTGCTGCCCTCCCCTGATGAGTCATCCCCCTCAACAGTACCCAAAGCGGTGTATCTGTTTTGCAGGGGGATGACTGCAGGGGACCCCTGCACTACCTTCCTTCCACTGCTCTTCCTGTTGGTCACCCATCCCCTATCTGGCTGTGTAACCTTTGCCTGCGCTAAGACCAACTCACTAAACGTGTTTTCACGACATCCTCAGCATCACGCATGCTCTAAGTGAATCCACCCGCAGCTCCAGTGCTGCAGTGCGGTCTGTCAGGAGCTGCAGCCGGATACACTTCCCGCATATACAGTCCTCAGGGTTATTGGAAGCGTCCCTGACTTCCCACATAGTACAGGAGGAGTACAACACGTGTCTGCGCTCTCCTGCCATGACTTAACCCCTAGATTAACTTAATTTGGCAACAGCTGAAGGTTACTTACTGATAAAGAAAAGAAAAAGAAAACACTACTCACCATTCACCATCCAATCACTTATCCCCTTGGCTGCGATTTCTTTCTACTTCTTTTTTGCCTTCTCTCCCTGCTGCAGCTGCACCAGCTGGCACCATCATACGTAATTTAATGTTTATTCATAACACAGGATATAGGCCCCAAGTTTCCACACGCGGCAAAACGGCGCCTGAAAAAAAACGCACTATTCTCGAGCGCTTTGCAGCTCGATGTCTGCTTGGCGCGGCGCACAGGGGGTGGAGCCTATCACTTGCGCCGATTTTGTAAGTAGGAGGGGGCGGGTACAATTTAAATGAGTTTTTTTCGTGCCGGCAACCCTGCGCGTGCGCATTGGAGCGTTCGCGCACGCGCAGTCTGAAGTAAACATTGGCACTCGACCATTTTAAAAAGTGCTGCAGAAAAAGTAAAAATTTGTTTATTGAACCCTTGCAAAGGCTTGCATTTTAATTTTCTTGATATTTCTGTGTGTGAGGGTGAGGGAGTGCATTCTGTAATTAAAGATCGACTGTGATAAACGGGACACATGCATTTGTTTGAGACTATTCAAATTCTTTATAGCTGTTCAATTTTTAAAATTTTTTAATAAAACCACATTGCCCTTCCATGATCAGCACTGAGGCTTCTTGCAGCTTTCTCCCTCCCCCTGCCGTCCGTCGGGCCCAACAGCAAACGGCTGCCTCAAGCACTGAGGCTTCTTGCAGCTTTCTCCCTCCCTTCCCCCCCTGCCGTCGGTCGGTCCCGACGGCAAACCGCTGCCTGAAAGGCCTGCCTGAAGCACTTTCACACAGGTAGGAAGATGGTTTATTTAATCTTTTCTTTGCTTATAAATTTTTATTCAGGTTGCATTTATTTGTATAATATTTGTATAAGCATAACTAAGGATTTATTGGAGAATTTAATGACTTCCCTTCACCCCGCTCCCCCCCCTCCACCTCGTTCCCGACGCCTAATTTGTAACCTGCGCCTGATTTTTTACTGTGTCGACAAGGTTTTTTCAAGCCTATAAAAATCTTCACTTGCTCCATTCTAAGTTCGTTTGGAGTACGTTTTCAATGTGGAAACTTTCAAATCAGGCGTCAGTGGCCGGACACGTCCCCTTTTGAAAAAAAATTTCTGTTCAAAAGTGAAACTGTTCTACCTGACTAGAACTGCAGAAAACTTAAATGTGGAGAATTCCGATTTCTAAGATACTCCGTTCTCCACCAGTTGCTCCTAAAAATCAGGAGCAAATCATGTGGAAACTTGGGGCCATCGACTTATTTTTTCCATATTTACAAATTTAACTTAACCACTTGTTTTCTGTTTTGAAGAGGATACCTTCGCTCTCGAACAGAATCTTCCAAACATGGTATTGAATCTCAACTCCTTCGAGGCCCATCCTGAGGAACGTTTTCCTCTAAGGAATTTCCTTGATTTTCATTTGAACTCACTCTAACTTCAGGCTGTTTGTTTTCCTGACTCAGACTCGGATTAAATTCTGATTTTCTCTTGGATTTGTTTCCAGTACACTGGAAGAAGGATTTGGTATATCATAACTATCTGATGAGTCAAAAATGATTGAATCATTCCCACCTTCAACTCCTTCCATGTCTGTAGGTAAAATATGATCAATATGAACAAACCTGACCTGTCCATTATCAAACATCTTGACCAAATATGGGCAAGGACCACATATCTTCACCACTCTTCGTGGTAACCACTTTACCCATTTATGGTGATGGTTCTTCACTCTCACCTTCTTGTTTAATTTCACACTTCTCTCGTTTACTCTACCTCTATTATGATTCTCTTTCTATCTTAAAAAATTGTGTCTCTTCTATGGACTGTGCCAAATTTGGTTTTAACAATGAGAATCTGGTTCGTGGCTGTCATTTGAGAAACAACTCTGCTGGTGTTCTACCAGTAGTTTTATGAGGAGTATTACAATATTAATTCGAAAATTCGGCAATTTGTGATCCAATGACAACTGTCGTTTCTTTGGATTTGGATCTAACATTTGTTTTATGAGGGCACGTTTTACAATTTGTACTGTGCGCTCAGCTGCACCATTCGAAGCAGGGTGGTACGGTAGAACCTTGGTATGTTTCACGCCATTTTTGCTCGTGAATTGTGCAAATTCTTCTGAACAAAATTGTGGTCCATCATCTGAAACAATTTCTTCTGGGAGGCCAAATGAAGAAAATAATCTTTGCAAAATGTCCAATGTTTTACTTGTTGTTATTTTCCACATTGGAATCACCTCAACCCACTTCGAATGGCTATCAATCACACTGAACAATTGTTCTCCTTCTAACTCAGAAAAATCAATATGTAGCCTTTATCACACTCTGGGAGGCCATTTCCATGGCTGTAATGATACTGATGGTGGTTGCTTGCTTACCGATTGACATGTCGTACACTGACTCACGATGCACTCTATATCTTTATCAAGACCTGGCCACCATAAATAACTGCGTGTAAAACGCTTGGTCAAGCACATTCCCAGGTGCTGGTCATGGAGGTCTCCTAATAATTTGGACCTGAATTTATTTGTTATAGCCACTCTTGCACCCCACATGATACAATCTTTATCGACTGATAATTCATTCCTATGAATGAAGAATGGATGAATATCCTTCTCTGTAACATGGTTTGGCCATCCATTTGCAATATAATCATACACCATTGACATCACTGGGTCACGTTTGGTTACTCCACCAATCTCTTCAGCTGTAACTGACAGTTCATCAATGTATGAAAAATAAAACACTTCTTCCCAATCGGGTGCAGCTTGTGATGGGGAAGGCAATCTAGACATTGCATCAGCATTACTGTGATCAGCTGATCATCTGTATTCAATATCATGTGTATATGCTGATAAAATCAAAGCCCATCTCTGCATTCGGGCTGCAGCTAATGTTGGAAGTGGGGACTTTGGATGGAGGATTGCTGTTCGGGGCTTATGACCTGTAATTATGGTAAACTTACGACCATACAAGTATTTGTGAAACTTCTTGACACCAAAAATTAATGCCAAAGCTTCCCTTTCAATTTACGCATAATTACTCTCACTGGCACTGAGAGTGCATGAAGCAAAAGCAGTTGGTCTCTCCTCACCACTACGAAATACATGAGAGATTACTGTCCCAACTTCATATGGAGAGGCATCACATGCTAGCTTAATCTACTTAGATATGTCATAGGGAACTAACATGGTGCTCTATACCAATTTGCTTTTACACTTTTTGAAAGCTGTATCTTGGATTTCTCCAGTTGGAAATCATGCAATTTGTCACGGTATAGCGACTCCGGTACTACATTCACGGATGCACCTGTGTCGATTTCCATTGGTGTCTTGAATCCCGCAACAACTGTGGATTTTGATACTTTCCGAATCGTTGTCCGTTAACCTCGTGCTCCTGATGACGTGTAACTCTAACATCTCCTCGTCCTGTTGTTGTGCTTCCATGCTATGTCGTCTCTGAGGATTTCTACTCATAGCATTGAACGCTGGACTCATAGCATTAAAAGCTGGTTTACCCTTCAGTCGGCATGCCTTCGCAAGATATCTTGCTTTTCTGCAGAAGAAACACTCTGCCTTCATGTATGGACAACTTTGATCAATGTGTTGTCCCAGGCACCTATAGCACGACTTCGATGCGCTGTTAGAATTTCCAGTTGCTGAGACTTTGGGCCCCTACTGTCTTTCACTTTGAAGCTGCAGGCGATTTACCTTGGTTGACTGATAACTGTAATTATTATGAAATTACCGGGAATATTGTTCAGCCATGCCCATCGACTTCGCTGCCTGACAAGTAAGCTCAAAAGTCAAGTCATCCGTTGTCAATAACTTTCTTCTGATCGCATCATTTTTCACCCCACAAGCAAAACGATCCCGCAATGCTCGGTTTTGGAAGTTTCCGAAATTACAATGAATGGATAGCTTTTTTAATGCTACGACGTAATCACTGATACCATCATCAGTCTTTTGATTTCCTGTCCCGAAATGATAGCTTTCAGCAATTTTTAACGGTTTGGGGTTCTCGTGCTGCTCCAGCTTCGTTAAAATCTCTTTAAGTGTTCTGTCCTTTGGCTCGGCAGGCACAAGCAGATTTACCAGAGTTTCAAACAATTCCGGTCCAGCTTCCGATAAGAAGATCGCTCTCTGACTTTCCAATATTGTCTGATTCTGGATTGCATTGTCTGGAACTTCGATTATGTTATTTGCAGTGAAATAGTCGATCCACATACGCTTTAAAACATTCCAGGTTGTGTCTATATTCACCCAAATGTCCCATTACACCTGTGAGTGCTGCCATTTTAATTTCTAGTTGTTCATACAGTGTGCTGTATTTTACCTCGGATTGTGTTGCTTTTTCCAAAGACAGAAGCTTCCAAAGTCTCTCTGTCGGCTGGCTGAATCCTTCACCAACAAAATTTCAGCTTTAAATCATCTGAAAAATCCCATCCTCGTCGCCAAATGTGATATATTCACAGAGCACAGCACACACAGCTTCTAACATGGCAGGCAGCTGTGTCAGAAGCTTCCGGAACATGTCTGGTTCAGTTTAATTATTAATTCTGTAGTTGCAGTACACAAAATGTCCACATCCACACTGTGGAGCTACAAACATTACAAGCTCACAGACATTACGATGTGATTGCACTGGAGAGGGTACAGAGGAGAGTTATGAGGATGTTGCCTGGACTGGAGAATTTTAGCTATGAGGAAAGGTTGGATAGGCTGTTGTTGTTGGAACAGAAGAGGCTGAGGCGAGACTTAATTGAAGTGTATAGAATTATGAAGGACCGAGCTAGAGTGGATAGGAAGGACCTATTCCCCTTAGCAGAGGGGTCCATATCCAGAGAGCATAGATTTGCAGTAAGTGGTAGGAGGTTTCGAGGGGATTTGAGGGGAACTTTTTTCACCCAGAGGGTGGTGGGCATCTGAAGCTCAGTGCCTGAAAGGGTGGTAGAGGCAGAAACCCTCAAAGCATTTAAAAAGTACTTGGATGTGCACTTGAAGTGCCGTAACCTACAAGGCTACAGACCAAGAGCTGGAAAGTGGAATTAGGCTGGATAGCTCTTTGTCAGTCGGCATGGACATGATGGGCCGAATGGCCCCTTCTGTGCTGTAAATTTCTCTGATTCTATGATTCACTCCTGTGCTCACTGACATTCATTGGCTCCCAATGTGGCAATGCCTCAATTTTAACATTCTCATTCTCGTGTTTAAATCCCTCCATGGCCTTGCCCCTCCCTATCTCTGTCACCTCCTCTCGTCCTACATCCTTCCAAGAACTCTGCTTTCCTCCAATACTAGCCTCTTGTTCATTCCTGACTTCCTTCACCCCACCATTGGTGGCTGTGCCTTCAGCTGTCACGACCTTAAGCTCTGCAATTCCCTCTCTAAACCTCTCCAACTCCCTCTCCTCCTTTAAGACGCTCTTTAAAACCTCCCTCTTTGACCAAGCTTCTGGTCACTTGTCCTATTGTCTCCTTCTTTGGCACGGTGTCAATTTATGCTTGGTTACGCTACTGTAAAGCACATTGGGATGTTTTACTGTGTTAAAAGTGCCATATTTTTTCAAGTAGTTACTGTACCGCTAGATACCCAGTTTTCCACCTGCTGTTAGCATAATGTTTTCCACTTCCATAATTTGATTTTTCTGTATCTCTCGAGAATCAGTGTTTAGCATCTTCCAATTAGCATTGGCGAAAAGCCAGACCAGGTAGTTTGAAAATGATGCACCAACCATGTGGGATTCACTTTGTTGGGCACTACCATCACCTCCCGACACTTTGCAATGATTGTTACTGCCCTCATTACAAAGTCAGGAATGTAACCACACCACAAATATTTCCGTCTCAAAGTTATTATTTTTTTGAATGGCTGAAGAGTCGTTTTTTTTACAGCACAGCTGGAAATACCTCCCGCTGGTGATCGGGAAAGAAAGCAGCTGCCATGGGCATCGCTGTTGTACGATTTTTTGAAATTGCTGTCAGAGGGGAAAATTGGAATTGTGGGTTGAAGTGGATTTAGTACTGGAAAATCCAGCTGCCACAGAGCAGAAAATACGCAGTGAGTTTTAGCAAAAGAGTTTTTAAAATATCTGACAGCCGACAGCATGGGCTGTCGCACAGCAAGGCACAAGATATTTCCTGCATAGAATAGCCTCTATTAATGCAATGGTACATAATTTAACATGCCAAATATTAGATTTTGCGAATCAATCTTAAAAATAATTAATAATGTATGTACATATGCAGTGTTTTATTAATTGAGGAGACTGTGGAACATCGGAACAGGAGTAGGATACTCAGCCCCTCAAGCCAGTTCCGCCATTCACTTCGATCACGGCTGATCTGTACCTTAACTGCACCTAACTGCCTTGATTCTGTATCCCTTAATACTCTTTCTTCACAAAAATCTAGCGATCTCAGTTTTAACATTTTCAATTGACCTCGTCAGTGAATGTGAAAGAGTTCTGGATTTCCACTAACCATTGTGTGAAGAAGTTCTTCCTGATATCACACTTGAACGACCTAGCTCAATTTTAAGGTTATCCCCTTTGCTTTGGAGTCCCCCAGCAGAGGAAATAGTTACTCTCTATCTATCCTATCCAATCCTTTCATCATCCTAAACAACACTTCACACACGGTGGACAACTCAGGGACGGGGCATGGGAGCGAATGTGCCTTTGGAACAATCCACAGTTTCGGAAAACATTGCACACAGAGCATGATTGCTGAGATACACTTTTTGAATGTTTATAATTTTAGTTTTATCTTTCTGTGCCAATTTGCAGTTACTTTCCTCCCTCTCTGTTGGATTGCACTTTGACACGCACCATTGCTCAGTCAGTTAGGCGAGTCAAAAGCCTTTGTAACTGTTGGAAGGCATACAAAAAGATTTCGGGTTGACTCCTCCTTCAGGTTTACCACTTTGCCTCTGGTGAAAGGCTTTAGCTCACCGCCTACGATTGCCCTCAGACTATCAGTATCACTTTTTTTTTTAAACTCCAGTGCAAAAGTTGCTGGCGATTCAGTGCCCAGTCATAACATTTAAATCATACTTCCATTTTGAAAGCACCCCATCACACGCAAACATCCCAAAACACTTCACACAGTGAATTGCTTTTGAAATGCAGCCAGTGTTGTTGTTGTTTATGCAAGTGTAGCACAATCATCAACTTCCCACAATCAGCAATGAGATGAAAACCCAGTTCATCTATTTATTATGAGACTAGCGTTTGCTAGTACACCAGGAGAACCCCCTGCTCCTCTTCAAATAGTGCCATGGGATCTTTAATTTCCACCAGCAGATAGGACCTCAGTTTAACGTCTCATCCAAAAGACATTCTTCTCCTTGATTGAATTTAGTATGATTTCATATTACTGTTGTCGCATCTGGTTCTCTGTTTCATTCTTTAACTGAGCTGTGCTTAAGAGATCAGGTGAGGATAGCTTTCAGCTAATTAAACAACCGCATCAGCATTTGTTTACTCCATTGGAGATTTGTCGCTGGGTTCGTGAATTATCCTCAGCTCCACAACATGAGGCAATGCACAGCATGTCTTTCAACAATTTCCTCAGTCATCTCAAGGTGTCCACAACTGAATTTGGGAAGATAAGCTTTTTGCCCACAAAAATGCAGCAGGGCAACATTTCAGTTACAAACCATGTTAATTGGATTAAAATTAGATTTAATTTCTGAGGTTGCCTGCATTGAGTAAAATCGATCAGTCCTAATTCACGTGCATTGGAAACCAATAAAGGAATGGTGCTGTTAATCCCCTCTTTAACTGGCATCAGCTGTGTAACAGAGTATTCGAAATAAGTGACCACATTGAGAGAAATTGCTATTTTCACACTAATGCACAAAGTTGAAAATTTAACACATGAGGTGATGAGCCACGACATTTATTGAATTTGGTCTCGGCAAGTGTTGACAAAGCCAACGGCTTGTCATGTGGGAAATGGCTGCAGGCTCCACACAGGGAGAGGTATTCAGTTTCCCTGAATGAGCAAATCCAATACAAAACATGGGTTCATGGCGTGTCTTTTGTCATCTTAGAATGATTGTTCAAACAGTCGGATTTTTTTGAAGACTACTTGTTCTTGCGTAGCTTATTAAATCGTCAGTGGTCATTCAAATCGTCATGAACTATGCCATTGTTTATTGTACAGAAGAAACAAATGAAAACTTGTCTCAGTTTATTGATTGTTTTATAGACTTCCTCACTGTGTGCTATCTCCGTGCATCAAAGGAGGGCAGACAGAAAGGAAAAGGAGGTGGGGTAGCTCCATTGATAAAGGATGGAAAGAAATTATATTGGCTCAAATGATAAGGGTGTTGAAACAGTTTGGGTGGAGATAAGGAACAATAAGTGGAAAAAGTCACTGGGCGTAGTCTATAGGCCCCCGAACAGTAGCAAGTCTGTTGGTCAGAGCATAAACCAGGAAATAGCAGGGGCTTGTAAAAAGGGAACAGCAATAATCATGGGTGATTTTAACCTCCATATTGATTGGACAAACCAAATTGGTCAGGCTAGCCTTGAGGAGGAATTCATAGAGTGCGTAAGGGATGGGTTCCTCGAGCAATATATCACGGAACCAACCAGGGGACAGGCTATTTTAGATCTGATCCTGTGTAATGAGACAGGATTAATAAACAATCTCCTTGTAAAGGATCCCTTCGGAATGAGCGATCATAGCATGATTGAATTTCAAATCCAGATGGAGGGTGAGAAAGTTGGATCTCTAACCAGCATACTAAGCTTAAATAAAGGAGACTATGAAGGTATGAGGGCAGAGTTGGGTAAAGTGGACTGGAAAAATAGATTAAAGTGTAGGACGGTTGATTTAAGAAGATATTTCACAACTCTCAAGAAAAATATATTCCAGTGAAGAGGAAAGCGTGTAAGAGAAAAGATAGCCATCCGTGGCTAACTAAGGAAATTAAGGGTGAGATCCAATTAAAAACAAAGTGGCCAAAATTAGTGGGAGGACAGAAGACTGGGAAGCTTTTAAAAGCTTTTAAAAGAGGGCTCATCCCCTGAAGTCCCAAGGGATCCCATAATCCCTTAGGAGCACAGGTATTTAAGGAGGCTTCACAGGTTGGAGAGACACTCTGGAGACCTGCAATAAAAGACTAAGGTCACACTTTACTTTGAGCTCACTGTGTTCAGTCTGACTCTTTCTCTATACACAACAGTACTCAGTAAGATAATGGGACTAAAGGCAGATAAATCCCCTGGACCTGATGGCTTGCATCCTCGGGTCTTAAGAGAAGTAGCAGCAGGGATTGTGGATGCATTGGTTGTAATTTACTAAAATTCCCTGGATTCTGGGGAGATCCCAGCGGATTGGTGAACTGCAAATGTAACGGCGCTATTTAAAAAGGAGACAGACAAAAAGCAGGAAACTATAGACCAGTTAGGCTAACATCTGTGGTTGGGAAAATGTTGGAGTCCATTATTAAAGAAGCAGTAGCAGGACATTTGGAAAAGCGAAATTCGGTCAGGCAGAGTCAGCATGGATTTATGAAGGGGAAGTCATGTTTGACATATTTGCTGGAGTTCTTCGAGGATGTAACGAACAGGAGGTGAACCAGTGGATGTGGTGTATTTGGACTTCCAGAAGGAATTTGACATGGTACCACATAAAAGATTACTTCTCAAGATAAAAGTTCATGGGGTTGGGGGTAATATATTAGCATGGATAGAGGATTGGCTAACGAACAGAGAACAGAGAGACAGGACAAATGGTTCATTCTCTGGTTGGCAACCAGTAACTAGTGGGGTGCTGCAGGGATCAGTGCTGGGACCCCAACTATTTACAATTTATATTAACAACTTGGAAGAAGGGACTGAGTGTAACGTAGCCAAGTTTGCTGATGATACAAAGATGGGTGGAAAAGCAGTGTGTGAGGAGGACACAAAAAAATCTGCAAAAGGATATAGACAGACAAAGTGAGTGGGCAAAAATTTGGCAAATGGAGTATAATGTTGGAAAGTGTGAGGTCATGCACTTTGGCAGAAAAAAATCAAAGAGCAAGTTATTATTTAAATGGAGAAAGATTGCAAAGTGCCGCAGTACAGCAGGACCTGGGAGTACCTGTGCATGAAACACAAAAGGATAGTGTGCAGGTACAGCAAGTGATCAGGAAGACCAATGGTATCTTGTCCTTTATTGCAAAGGGGATGGAGTATAAAAGCAGGGAAGTCTTGCTCATGCTAGATAAGGTATTGTTGAGGCCATACCTGGAATACTGCATGCAGGTTTGGTTTCCATATTTATAAAAGGATATACTTGCTTTGGAGGGAGTTCAAAGAAGGTTCACTAGGTTGATTCGAGGGATGAGGGGGTTGACTTATGAGGAAAGGTTGAGTAGGTTGGATCTATACTCATTGGAGTTTAGAGGAATGAGAGATGATCTTATTGAAACATCTGAGATTATGAGGTGGCTCGACAAGGTAGATGTAGAGAGGATGTTTCCACTCATGGGGGAATCTAGATCTAGGGGGAATAGTTTCAGAATAAGGGGTCACCCATTTAAAACTGAGATGAAGAGGAATTTCTTCTCTCAAATGGTTGTAAATCTGTGAAATTCTCTGCCCAGAGAGCTGTGGAAGCTGGGGCATTGAATATATTTAAGGCAGAGATAGTCAGATTTTTGAGTGATAAGGGAGTAAAGGGGTATGGGGAGCGGGCCGGGAAGTGAAGCTGAGCCCATGATCAGATCACCCATGATCTTATTGAATGGTGGAACAGGCTCGAGGGGTTGTATGGCTTACTCCTCCTATTTCTTATGTTCTTATATTCTGATAACAATTAGAAGTCCACACAGACTCCCAGTGGTGAAACCACCCTACCTTTGGAATTTTCACCCAGATACATAGTCACCTAGAGCTCCATCTACAAGTGGCAAGTCAGAGTTAACTGTATATTGACCAGAGGTGTTGAAAAAACTGCATTAAACTGTGACAAGGTTTCATTGACATTACAGTACTTATTCTCTCATCCTTCTTGGGGTGTCAACAATCATCTAGATCAGGTTCTTCCCAGCGGCAAATGATTAAAGGTATTGAGATTAACTTATCTCTGGATTTTCAAATAATCAGGATTGAGTGCAAACCAATTTAGTGGGTATATTGTGTTTAATCGTTGTTTAAGACAGAATATAACACACTAGTTACAAAAACATACGACCGTGACAAGTACCTGGTCCCGGACCCGATCGGACAGACGACTGACGTGCACAAACAACATTTAGGCTTATGTCCTTTCTCCTTCTCCTCTCTTCTAGAACCACCAAGGGTGTTAGACAAATGTCAGCATGGGTCCATTCTCGGAAACGTGTGAGATCATCGATCCACTCTTGGGAGCGCTCCACTCTGCTATCTGAGATAAAGGCTCTTTAGATCTTCCATTTATTCCCTTTTTAGGGGTGGGCCTCAGGTGGAATATGGGCAGGACCATTTAACGTATAGAACCCTTAAAACATGGTGCCCAATGGTATGCCGAGTTCTTTGTTTAAGCCATGGAAAAACGCCAAGCCTGGAGTTGAGGCCAAGATCAGATCAGCCATGATCTTATTGAATGGTGGAGCAGACTCAAGGGGCAAATGGCCTACTCCTGCTCCTATTTTTTATGATCTTATATTCTTATGTTTTCCCGTTATCTCCCACATATCAGGGTTCTTCTCACAACCATTACACATGCTTTCTGTAATTGACCAATCATGGCCTTACAGTATGCTGACGACTGCCTTCCTGTTATCTCATCTGGCCCTGTACTCCCAAGGCTAGAGTTTCTCATACTAATTTTCCAAGAAAACAAAACTTATGCAGTTCCAGTAAAACATAATTTATACATTAACCCTTTGTCTTGAGCTCTAATACAATCATTCAAACACAGTATTATTCACGTCACAGTTGCATTCGTTTAATCATATATTTTTAGATATCCCCAATTTCTAACAAGGCATCTATTGTAGAATCAAATAAATCACAGCACCTATGTTAGTACTAACTCTTCACTGGAGGTGTCTACTCGCTCTCAATTTCCCTGCCTTTTTCATTTGTACTAATCTCCTTCCTTATGCCGTGTAGGCACTAAGTGATATAAGTCAGAAGATGAGAGATTAAATTATCGGCCTGCACAGGTCTCAGTCAGAACAACAGTAGGTTACAATCTATGTCAGTACCTTGGAAAAGGGAGACATAAAATCAACCAAAGTTCCTAGTTCTGTTTGTGATCTAGTGACTCTCACTGTAAAGTATATGTGAGCACCAGGTGAGGGCAGGATCAGGTGTGGCTATGATGTCATGGTCATATTCCTATCCTTGCTCACACATGAAAAATAGCAACTAGAAAACTGTTGAAACCCATAAAGTCAAAGCCTGGAAGAGGCAGCTTTTTTGGGAGTGAAAAGGAGAAAATTCTGCAAAAAAGCAAGCATCAGGATCAATTCTGTGGAACATTTGACATAAATACAGAAACATAGAAAATAGGTACAGGAATAGGCCATTCGGCCCTTCGAGCCTGCACCGCCATTCAATGAGTTCATGACTGAACATGCAACTTCAGTACCCCATTCCTGCTTTCTCGCCATACCCCTTGATCCCCCTAGTAGTAAGGACTACATCTAACTCCTTTTTGAATATATTTAGTGAATTGGCCTCAACAACTTTCTGTGGTTGAGAAATCCAAAGGTTCACCACTCTCTGGGTGAAGAAGTTTCTCCTCATCTCGGTCCTAAATGGCTTACCCCTTAGCCTTAGACTGTGACCCCTAGTTATGGACTTCCCCAACATTGGGAACATTCTTCCTGCATCTAACCTGTCTAAACCTGTCAGAATTTAAAAAATTTCTATGAGATCCCCTCTCATTCTTCTGAACTCCAGTGAATACAAGCCCAGTTGATCCAGTCTTTCTTGATATGTCAGTCCCGCCATCCCAGGAATCAGTCTGATGAACCTTCGCTGCACTCCCTCAATAGCAAGAATGTCCTTCCTCAAGTTAGGAGACCAAAACTGTACACAATACTCCAGGTGTGGCCTCACTAAGGCCCTGTACAACTGTAGCAACACCTCCCTGCCCCTGTACTCAAATCCCCTCGCTATGAAGGCCAACATGCCATTTGCTTTCTTAACCGCCTGCTGTACCTGCATGCCAACCTTCAATGACTGATGTACCATGACATCCAGGTCTCGTTGCACCTCCCCTTTTCCTAATCTGTCACCATTCAGATAATAGTCTGTCTCTCTGTTTTTACCACCAAAGTGGATAACCTCACATTTATCCACATTATACTTCATGTGCCATGCATTTGCCCACTCACCTAACCTATCCAAGTCACTCTGCAGCCTCCTTGCAGCTCACACTGCCACCCAGCTTAGTGTCATCCGCAAATTTGGAGATACTACATTTAATCCCCTTGTCTAAATCATTAATGTACAATGTAAACAGTTGGGGCCCCAGCACAGAACTTTGCGGTACCCTACTAGTCACTGCCTGCCATTCTAAAAAGTACCCATTTACTCCTACTCTTTGCTTCCTGTCTGCCAACCAGTTCTCAATCCACGTCAGCACACTATCCCCAATCCCATGTGCTTTAACTTTGCACATTAATCTCTTGTGTGGGACCTTGTCGAAAGCCTTCTGAAAGTTTTGTTACTATTCTCATGCCATCCAATATGGGATATAGGAGTTCCTACCCCAGGCCCTGCCAACATAGCCCTCCCTCTCTTGATGGCCATTTGGTGTTGACTCTCTGACTTAAGTCAGGTAACCAGGAAAACAGGCCTTATTTGTAACCCTGGAGATCTACTGAAATGATGACAGCTTGGAAGCATGGATTTTGAGCCAGATTTTGTCAGTAGGAATTCCTTTGTTCTCATTCATAAAAGACACAGCCCTTAGTAAGTTGTCTTCTATCAATATATAATTACAGGCTTGGGGAAATAGGTGTCACTGTGTTATCATTTTCATAAAAATTGCTCAAATTGCTCTGAAAATTTTTGGAGTGCCATTCTTTTTTATATAAACTGAAATTTCTAATATCCAAGAAAAAAGATTTAAGCAAGGTCAGAATTTAAAAAATTGCAGATTTCACAAAAACACAGTTAAATTTAAACCATCCAATTGTCTTTTAATACATTATTGTAAATTTCTAGCTTCAACACTGAGGTATTTTTGAAGTGTCGTCATTGTTGTAATGTGGGAAATGTGGTAGCCAAATTTGCACACAGCAAGCTCCCACAAACAGCAATGTGATAATGTCCAGATAATCTGTTTTTGTTATGCTGATTGAGGGATAGATATTGGGCAGGGGACTGGGGAGAACTCCCCTGCTCTTCTTCGAAATAGTGCCATAGGAACTTTTACGTCCACCTGAGTTTAACGTCTCATCTGAAAGACAGCACCACTGGCAGTGTAACACTCCCTCAGTACTGCACTATGTGTCAGCCCAGATTATGTGCTCAAGCCTCTGGAGTGGGACTTGAACCCACAACCTTCTGACTCAGAATCAAGGGCGCTTCCCACTTGAGCCACGGTTGAGCACTAACATTCTGTGACATGTTTAATGGCCAATTAAGGTGCCAATCCATCAAGTTCTTAAAAATAATACAGAAGCTGAGGGCGAGATGCCTTTTATATGTGAGGCAAATGGTGGAGTGGCA